>NC_058373.1:137405000-138605000 GCF_018350175.1 Felis catus | reverse complement strand
ATAGTGACCCGAGCTGAAGCCGGCGCTTAACAACTGAGCCCCCCCACCCTGCCGGCGCCCCTCAACGTGTAATTTTTTTCTCATGTTGACCCCTAGGACACTGGGTGATTAAGGCAGCACCAACATGGGTTATAAAACAGCAACCATTTCGATGAATAGGAGCAGAGATAATGTCTCCCATCAGATGCCTGATTCCGGGCAGTGGAATCTGTGCTGATACGAACTGTCCTTGGGTGTGCCCACACATTCTAGCCAATGTCCACTCGGGAACCCGGTTATGGAGCCCTGCGGGGGCCCAGCTTCCCTAATTCCCAGGTAGTGTGCCTTGCACAATTGACTGGTCTGGGTCGGGAGGTTTTCCAGCTCACCACGTGGCCTCTCTGCCCATCTGACCCCGCGTCCTGGGCCCAAACCAGCTACAATCCAGGAAGCGCCAGCCGTGAAAGTGATCAGCCAGGTACAAATCCGGGTCTTAACAGCTGCCTTCCTGACGCTAATGCAGTTCTGACTCTGCCACCATTCCCTGGACGGGGACGGGTCCCTGGAGATGTCTCTAAATGCACATTAGGCGCACAGCCACGGCTGCGTTCCCTTGCAAAGACGCTCTTTCACACTTAGCGGTAGGAGAAATCACAGACTATTGGAAGTGGAGAGGGTAATCTGGGGATCCGTGAGGCCAAGTCTTGTGGTGCCTGCACAGGGTTACCTGGGAGGCTGGTCAAAAAGAATAATCTTCTTGGGCTTCAGGGCCCACCCGCAGATTAGACCCATTCGGTGAACATACGATGTGCCCTGGAAATACAGGCAGATCGGGGCTCCTGGGTGGCTCGGTCGGTGAAGCGTCCGACTTCGGCTCAGGTCACGATCTCGCTGTCCGTGAGTTCGAGCCCCGTGGCGGGCTCTGTGCTGACGGCTCAGAGCCTGGAGCCCGTTTCAGATTCTGTGTCTCCCTCTCTCTCTGCCCCTCCCCTGTTCATGCTCTGTCTCTCTCCTTCTCAAAAATAAATAAATGTTAAAAGAAATTAAAAAAAAAAGAAATACAGGCAGATTGTACAATTGTTGAGCACAAGGCAGTTGACTGTGTTGTTCGCGGAGCACAGTAAAACCTTGGATTGCGAGTAACTTGTTCTGCGAGTGTTCCGCAAGACGAGCCAACATTGCTAATAAATTACAACTTGATAAACGAGCGATGTCCTGCACCACGAGTAGTACGTGACGCTGGATGTCACATGATCACAACTGAGCCAGTGGTTCTCGGAATTCGCTTTGATAGACAAGTGCTTTGGATGACACGCACGTTTCCGGAACGAATTACGCTCCCAAACCAATGTTTTTCTGTACCTATGGCTTACTCAACTTTGTGTGAAATTGTTTTAGCAGTTGTCAAGAGAGGGATATTAAGCCTTCTTTAGATGACAGCCAGGCTTCGCTTCCCAAAACATGCTTCCAACCACGGTACCCTACTTTTCAAAAATGGGCAAGGGAAGGGCGGGTGTCCTGGGTGGCTCAGTCGGTTAAGCGTCCGACTCTTGGTTTTGGCTCAGGTCGTGATCTCACGGTTCGTGGGAGGGAGCCCCACGTCGGGTTCCGCGCTGACAGCAATGAGCCTGCTTGGGGTTTTCTCTGCCTGCTTTCCAGCCTCACCCTTCACCAAGCAGTGTGATCCAAGGGTCCCTGAAGGGTCTCACTGCCAATGAATGAACACCTAGAGCATCGGGAGTGTCACAGAGCAGGACTCCCTCCCTCGAGCAGGACAAGCCGCACCCCGGTTGCATTGGCGCTTGCAAAAAGCCCCATTTGGAACGGCAAGTCAAGAGTGTCACTGAACATGTGGCAGTTTTGGGCAGGCCGAACACAGGCTCCTGCCGTGTCGCCCTTCAGTTCCTGGCTATTTCTCAAATGGAAATAGGCAGAGAGAGGGAAGCAATAAACCCTGCGATATCACGTAGAACACGGGCTACTTTCCAATTTCTCAAGAGGAATTTGAGATTATGTTTGGATAAGTAATGGGAGTTTCAGAAGAAGTGATGGAGGCAAGGAGGCCTCTCGGAAGACAAATAACAAAGTGGCCAACAATAGTTCATGTTGATTGATTTATACCGGCATCGCCGAACATTTGGGTAATCCTTGTGGGGCCTCCAGGCTCTAGCCCTCGGGCACCTGCCCAGACAGCCTGGTCGGGCGGCGTTTCCCCTCTTCCTCGCTTTTAGAAATGAGCTCATCTGCAAAATGCCTCCTCCTCCATAAAGCCTTCCTTGATTTCCTTCTCAGAGTTGCTTCGCCCCCTTCCCCCTCAGCCGACCCATCACTGCCCCACGTGGGTCTGCTCATATCCTACTTTAGTAGATGAGAGAAATACACACGGGCTCTGGGGACAGACTCTGGATGGTATCCTGGGTCCGCCACAGTTGGCTTTAAGATATTGGGCTAATTGTTCAACCTTTCTAAGCCTTGGTTTCCTCACCTATGAAGTGGCGTTAGTAATAGGGACTTCCTCATGAGTTCTCGGGGCGTCAATTAAAGAGGTGATTCACGTCTAACCCAGAAGAGGTGTTCCACTGATGCCCGATCGGTGATGCGGATGTGGCTGACAACAATCCTGATCCCTGGGTTCTGTCCTGAATCAGACTGCTTCTTTTTACCTGTCTCCCCTTCCAAGCCGTTGCCTCTGAGAAGAAAGAAATTGTATCTCATTTCTGTATCCCAATCACCTACCGTGTACCTAGAATGTAGTAAGCACTTGGCAAATGCCTGTTAAAATGCTGAATGAGATGAACCAGCCCCTAAAAACTGGCATGAAAGCACGTTTCTTTCTCAACATTGTAAAGGGCCCACAATTTCTGGAGTGAGCTAGAAGGATCAGCGTATTCAGAATACATACTTTCAGATTTATCTAACGTGTTTGCCTGAGCCGCTGTGTGCCCGGGGGGAATGTGAGGTCAGACCTACTCCTTCCTTGCATCTTTGAGTTCTTGTTGGTGCTGTGCCCCTGCTGAGTTCCAGGATGCAGGGTGGGGTGGCTGGTTTCAGAAGCTGGCTCTGCTCCACTTATTCAACACTTCCCCCTGCCCCACACTGGGTCACTGGGCAGGGGAGGGACGGAGAGATGGGCCAAGGCCAATCCCACACCACCCATGTAATGGATCGGTCCAGAGGGAGCTGGTTGGCCTGTTTCCCCATTCTTGGCACGTTGCCCATAGAAGTGTTTGTTTTGCAATGTCCAGGGTAGCTGCATGCCTGGAACAATGGTGAATGATTTATTTGGTAAAGTGCCTTTGAGTTCCAAAGTGTTGTTAAGCACATTAAATAGCGGTGTGCTTCCTTCTCACTCCCAGCCAGTGGTTTCCAGAGGCATCCAGGAAGAATTTCACTTGGTTCGCATGATTTTGCAAGGTGCTGTTTTACCTTTCCCCTCAGTCTCCCTCAGTCTCCTCTGATAACTGTCACTGTGCCTCTCGACCTTCTAGCCGTGGGTGATCAACGTTAGGTGAATGTTAAGAATTAAATTTAAAAAATTCCGTCGATCGACAGGTACAGAGATCCATCACAAATGAGCCCAGTCCATTCTGCATTAGAATCCTAAGGCTATTAAATTAATCATGAACTAAACAAATTCTTCCCTGGGGGATAAGCTTTCAGTAAAAATCCAAACAAAGAGTTAGGAAGCACTTAACTATCAAGAATGACTCAGACACAGGCCAGGAGTTGACAGATACCCCATTAAGCTAAGGAATATATTTTGTACGTGTTTTTAAACAAAACTGTTGGTAATTTATATGCTATTTTGTAGCTCTTGCCTCGCAATTAGACTATATCATGAGCATTTTATATCATTAAATAGTTGACTCCATAATCATTGTTAATGGTTGCAGAGCATTTTGTTGAATGACTATGCCATAATTTCGTCATCCAAAATATTATTGTTGGATGTTTGGAAAAATCTTCTCTGGATGCAAATTCATTAATTTATTTGCCAAACGTCCAGTAAACATCAACCACTTGCCAGGCCTTCAAAGGATAAATAAGGCACAGCCCTGGCCCTTCAGAAGCTCCCAGTCTGGGGAGAATGATTTTATGGTCGGCTGTCCTGGAGAGCAAGAATTCTCCCCACACACACGACGGACACAGCACAGACACAGGCTTACTTCTCTAATGGGTGGGGACTGTCCCTAAGCCTGCTGTCCCCTCTCACCCAAAGTGCTCGGACCCTGAGCTGCACCTGTTGGAGGTGGAAGGCTCACATTGGGCCAGGAGCCAACGTCTTCCTCTCCTTCTCTACCTCATTCTAGAACAGTGGTTCTTAACTGCTCTTCATGTTAGTCTCAGCGGGTAGACCAAAAATCCCAACGCCCGTGCTGATCGATGATACACCAGGAATGGGGCTTGAGCACTGGTGTGCTGGTAAATACTGAACAATCAGCTCTCAAAAAATATGCCTATTGATATATGCACGTCAGTTTATTATAAACCTTACCGGCATGAAGGATGTGTAGGACGCAACTTACAAAATCACTTAAAATATGCAACACTCTTTCTTGTAAATTCCAGAACCAGTGATTCTTGCGGGAAGCTTTCGCCAAACCATAGTCAATCTGTGGTTGCAAACGACGAGGAAGATAGGTCTGCCATGCATGATGATTGAATTGGGTCTTGGTGTTTGCATAGCGGAATATTCCCTCTCTCTTTTTGGTACTCTTCACAACATAACAGCTAACAACACGACACTCTTTGAAGTATCACCTGCGTTATTAACATTTTCTCCATCAATGTCTTCGGTGTAGATAGTCAACAAAATAACAGATCTAGCTCTGGAGTGAAGTCTCTGCTGATTCCTGTGGCATAAATTGTTCTGGGGCCAATTTCCAGCGACTGGTGTGATGTCACCACGCACAGTCCCGGAGGAGGCTTACTGATGTGACAGACCTAAGTGACCCCAGAAGCCCGGGTCACATGTAGTGAAATAGTTAGAAAATGAGGACTTTGAGTATTTTCCACCATTATTCTAAATATGATTTACTTAATGTTGACTAACTCAAGAAGAAATAAAAATTAAAAAAAAATTTTATGTTTATTCATTTTTGAAAGACAGAGAGAGACAGGGTACAAGCAGGGGTGGGGCGGAGAGAGGGGTGGGGGGACACGGAATCGGAAGCAGGCTCCAGGCTCTGAGCTGTCGGCACAGAGCCTGACGCGGGGCTCGAACTCACAAACCTTGAGATCATGACCCGAGCCGAAGTCGGACGCTCAACCGACTGAGCCACTCAGGCAACCTGAGAAGAAATACAATTTTAAAAACATATAATTTACTATACGTTTTTGTAGTTTGATGTTTGAGAATATCCATGCAAAACTCCTGAAATTGTATCATCGGCTCACACAAGCCAGGAGAAGCCAGCCCTCACAGAGCATCACGTCCAAGCCCGGGCGCTGGGATCTTTCCAAACCTTCCCTGGGTTGGGGGTGGAGGTGGGGATTCTGATGTCCAGCCCAGGGTAGAGGTTCTTTCGTGGTTTGTTTGTTGTTTGTTCTGGTTTTGTTTTTGTTTTTCCCTGGTGAACTCTTTAAGGCAATTTAAAAAATAATCCCTTTGTACACACTTAGGTTGGCACCTAAAACTCATCTGAAGTTGAGATAGCTGCATAGCCTCTCATTCCAAAATATTGTAAATAGTGAGATTTTAAAAACTGAACCAATTTCACCTCCCTCCTAAAAGCATCCCGTGGAACTCAAGCGACCTTGAACTCCTGGTGAAGACGACAGTTCAGGTGCAGTGGGCAGGGTCATAAGGGGTCATCTGTTCTGTTCCCGAATGCCTTTCCAGGGGCTCTGTAGTTTGAGTCTTGATTTTACAGCTTCCTTCTTCTCCCTCACTTCCCAGAAAAATTGTAATAAAAAACGAACTCAGGGGCACCTGGGTGGCTCAGTTGGTTAAGCCTTTGACTCTTGATTTCAGCTCAGGTCATGATCTCACAGTTTGTGAATTCAAGCCCCACGTCAGGCTCTGTGCTGACGGTGTGCAGCCTGCTTGGGATTCTCTCTCTCCCTCTCTCACTGCCCCTCCCCCGCTCATGCTCGTGCTCTCTCTCTCAAAAATAAAAAATAAACATAAAAAAAACTTCATTCTAAAACTACTACTACTACTAATAATGATAAAATATCCTGTGGCATCTAAAGGCCATAGCAATTTGATCTTCTGTAAGAGAAGACAAAAAACACCTTTCTTCTGTATGCCTTCTAGGTTCCTGGCGAGGGCTCTGTAACAAAAAGATTAGTGAGAGAAAAACGGAGATGTATTAACAGGTGTATCTCATACACGCATGGCAGAAACTCAGGGATGAATAGCTCGAAGGGCTGGCTAAAACTCGGGCTCATCTGGCATCTTTAAAAAGAACAGTGCATTTGCAAAGAGACGGCAGGACAACGATTTCAGGCTCCAAGGACGGCGACTTCAGGAAGGTAAACAAATGGGGGAAATGGATGGAGTAAACAGTGTGCGCGGTTTCCTCTGGGCGTTATCTCTGGACTGATGAGTCTAGACCTGTCTCTACTACAGGAAGATTTACACCCTGCCTTGAGGCAGAGATGAGGGGGCAGAGAGGGCTTTTCCTGCATTGGCTTCGTCGTAATTGCCTACCACTCAAAATAATTCTTACATAAAAGAGGCATATTTTGGCATGACGTATTCTGGCTTCCTTCTATATCCAATATCGAACGTTTCTATGAATACATAAATAATTCATTGTCAAAAGCTACATATTTTATATATATTTTTCTCTTTGAACTCGTATGTCTACTCCACTTCTGTCCCCAAAATTGGGTTTCAATGTAATAAAGATAGTCCTTGCCTGCTATGAAAATACAGATAGACAGTAAAGCCTTGGGTTTTGAGTATCTTTTTCTGCCGGTGTTCCGCAAGACGAGCAAACATTGCTAATACGTTTTAACTTGACAAACAAGTGATGTCTTACAATATGAGTAGCACGTGACGCTGAACGTCACGTGATCACGACTGAGCCAATGGTTCTTGAGTTTTGCTTTGATATACAAGTGTTTGGATTACAAGTGTGTCTCTGGAACGAATTATGCTTGCAAACCAATGTTTTACTGTAAATGGAAATGCAGACAATTGTAATTCCCTCTGAACGTAGGCACCGAGTGCAAAGAGGTTTCTGAACAGAGTTGTCATGATCACAAGTTCACGATTGGTTAATCAAGAGAATATATTACAGGGTATGTTAATTACCAACCAACAAAAAAAACGTAAAGCGTTACTGGAAACGCATCTTGTGATGGATGCCTAATGGCTTTCTCCTTCCATCTGTGGATGTGTATTATTGCAAAATTTCGTGCGGGACCGGCTTCAGTTCTCTGCTATTTTTTGTCTTTAGAGGTGTTAAGTTCTGACCAGGGTTTCTCACATAACAAGTAGACGGGATGGAGGGATGGAAGGAGTTTTGCCCTAAAGTCACTCAGTTCTTCAACCGTCTTCTAAGTTATTTTCCCAAAGACACAGTTTTGTCTTGTCAACAATGGTTTTTAATACTCCATCCGCACGATTAGGTCATTCTTCAAGTTAGTTGGAGGAATTAGAAGCCATGTCACTGACACGAGGGCGGTTAGACGAGGGTCGGCAGGGGGAGGAGACTCCCCATTTGCTGGGGACCTCTCTGCACTCTTCAGAAGAGTCACCCCACACTGGAAAATAAAGCTCAGCCTGTCTTTTCCACGTTCTCCGGGGACCTTGCTTCCTGGGCTCACCCACGGAGAGTGAACCTGTGTCTGATTTTGCCGACGCGCATGGTGTGCGAAGTCACACGCTGGCTTGTGGCTTTTTGTCTGGCAGAAATGCCAAGTTTTTGGACTCAGTAGAAAAGATGAGCCCAAAGAGTATACCTTTGTTGACATTGACCCATTTTGTATCAGCAGGTCCTTCTAACCTTAAAAAATACGTACTGAAAAAATCCAGGTCCTACACGCTCCGGGTCTATCACCTTCCTGGTTCCCTTATAAATAAGCTGAGGGGCGCCTGGGTGGCACAGTCGGTTGAGCGTCCGACTTCAGCTCAGGTCACGATCTCACGGTCCGGGAGTTCGAGCCCCGCGTCAGGCTCTGGGCTGATGGCTCGGGGCCTGGAGCCTGCTTCCGATTCTGTGTCTCCTTCTCTCTCTGCCCCTCCCCCCTTCATGCTCTGTCTCTCTCTGTCTCAAAAATAAATAAAAACGTTAAAAAAAAATTAAAAATAAATAAACAAATAAGCTGAATAAATCTTTCACCTGTGTTCACTCTGTGTGTTTTCTTCATTCTATATTTTGATGAGAAACGTGTTTTAAGCTTTTTGAAAGTTATACCTTGACAGTTCAGGACTGGTTGTACATATCTAATATAATATATGATATGATATGATATGATATGATATGATATGATATGATATAGATAGGTATAAACTTGCTTTCGATCTTATTTAATTCTCTTGGTACTCTTGGAAATAGACAGCGTCATGTCCCCATTCTACAGATGAAGACGTGGAGGCTCACAGAGTTTGCCCAAGTTGCCCAGACGGTGAGCCGTCACAAGTAGACGGTGGGGGATAGGAAAACAAGTCTTTGGGGTCTTGGGGCACCTTATTTCCATTTGGCTGAACCAGCTGAACTTTTAAGGCCAGACTCGTGACCCCTCCCACTACCCTGAGCCTGATCAGGTGGCCCCAGGCTGGGCGAACTTGACCTTCTCTGGGCTCCTGCACTTCCGGTTATTTCACCCACGCTCTTGCCAAGTCCGTTGCCTCAGACCACTGATGCGGTGGCCCCTGAGAGCCCCCGAGGGCTTTGTCACTGCTCACATGCTCCAGAACCTGCCTGACCCCCTGTGTCCAGGGGCTGAGCCTTCAGATGCATCAGATTAGCCAGGGGGGTGGAGCGAATTGCCCTCGACTCCCCTCTGTGAGGACCACCCCAATCCAGGGCAATTGCCCTCCCCCAGCACCACACTGGCCTGGCCCCTGAGGAGCAAGGGCTCTCAGCCCTGAGCAGCCACAGCTAGTGGGACCCGTCAGCCTGCGAGGCTACTGGCAACCAGAGCCCCTGGTGGCACCACGTGGCAGAAATGTCCCTTTTCAACCAGGGACCCAGATATGGGTGTGCCCGTGTGCATGCATGCGTGCGTGTGTGCGTGTGTGTAAATTCAAATGAGATTCTAGGAAATTTTAGATCCTGAGACCCGCCCTGTGCCCTCGATTACAAGACACAAACACCATTTCGTATGATCGCGTTTCCTCATCCATGTATACCGTATGGATGGTTCCACACTTTAACAAATCCCTATCGAAGGGCGTCGATGTTGTTTCCAGTGCTTTGCCATCACACACAACGTTGTGATTTTGAACAAGGCGAAATGTAACGGGGTTAAATACAAACCTATTACATGAGCCCACCCCACCCCCTGCACTCATTAAAATTGCAGATGCCCTTTCTCCAGTGCCCACTGCATGTCGGGGCTGTGCTGGGCGGGGCTACACCCACTGCGGGGCGGTGCCATCACCCCCCACCACACCGTCTACAAAGCTGACCTCCGAGGATTTCCAGCAGCTTCCTGCGGTCACACCACACAGCTCAAAAAGACCCAGAGTTTGAACTCCACGGTCCCTCAGATTTTGGAACCCCAGAGCCTCGGACGGAGCAATCTGCTAGGATGAGTGTGCTCATCATCTTTCTTATTCTCTATATTTTGTGCTGCTTTGACATCTTGGGGCCTTGTGGACCTGGGAAGGATGGTCCAGCCCAGGGCTGACTAATTCCTAAGGATGGCAAATGGCTTGCCGGTGAGTTGAGAGCCCATTACCTCCACCAACCTCCTGTATCAAACTCACACAGCAGGGCAATCTTCCCCCTGCCCTAAATCACCCCAGGGCCCAGTTCTGAGTCACCAGGGACCATCCCTGCAGCCCAGAGCCTGCCAGACACATTGAAACCATCTAATCCTAAACTCACTCAACGGACCTCCCCTGCCTCTCCCATTCTGTTCGGCAAGGACCACAGAGAAGCCTCGGGGTCCATGCTCTCCTCTGCTCCTGCCTCCTGACCGCCCCTTGCTGCTTCCCCAAGCGGCCCTGGGGGACACAGCATGGCCTGCCCCTTTCTCTGGGGGATCGTAAGTCGTCAAGCCTTCTTCCGAGGCAGGGGGTAGACCAGTTGTCTGTGTCTGTCATCTTCCCACACCTGGCCAAAAACTCAGCCCTGGGTACGTTTTCAAATAATGAGGAAGCCACTCGGACTCTGGCTGGGGACATGGACAGCCCACCGCCAGCACGAAGCCCCGTGAGCTTTGTGTGGACTCTGCGTGGCTGTGTGCTCTTGACTGCGCTGATACCGGGGTGCCCCCTCAACTTCCCACGGATGAGGGTTTGGTGCTCCCACTGTGACTGGGGCAGCTGGCAATATGAGAGGAGTGGGGAGGGGCATAGCTAAGACATCAGCAGTCTTACACGAGCGGGCTTGAGGGATAGATCTGTACTGCCACGTCATTCAGACACAAGCCCTGGGTCAGGGCTGCGGGGATGGACTCGGCTCAGGGGAGGCAAATCTGGGACTGGCGCGACCACAGGCTCCAAACTCCAGGCGCACATTCATAGACCGGGAGGCTCTTACAGGAAGAGGCAGAGCAGAAACAACTAGAAAGGCGGAAACATCTTAACAGGTCCAAATGGGATCGGGGGCCATTCTACATTCTTTCCGGAAGTTTCAGATACTTGGAGAGGGGGTGCTGGTGCTGGCTTCTATGGGCTTCCAAGAGCGTCCGGTCTTCCCAACCCTGCATTTGTGACGTCAGGTTGGTAGCTTGAACGTGGCCGTGGTGGGAATATTTACATCATGGCAACCAACAACTGCTGCAAATCAGGATGCCGTTTTGCCCCCCAGAACTGGTCGTTCAGCAGTTATCGGCACGTCTCCAGCAGTAGGTAAGGGTCGTGGAAAGGCACTTAGGAGACCTGACAGGCAGCTCCCAAAAGGTGCAGTGGGTTTTGAAAGTTCTGTGCCTGAGCCAACCGAAAACTAAGCACAACCCAGCCATGAAAGGGAGGCCATTGTTTTTTTGAATTCGGCACTGAAAAATGAAGCATGAAATAGCGTGGGCTCGGGGCGCCTGGGTGGCTCAGTCGGTTAAGCGTCTGACTTCAGCTCAGGTCGTGACCTCGTGGTCCGTGATTCCAAGCCCCGCATCAGCCTTTGTGCTGACAGCTCAGAGCCTGGAGCTTGCTTCAGATTCTGTGTCTCCCTCTCTGTCTCCTCTTCCCCTACTCTCTCTCTCTCTCTTTCTCTCTCTCTCAAAAATAATAAACATTAAAAAAATTAAAAAAAAAAAAGAAAGAAGATAGCGTGGGCTTAAGCATCAGACAGGTCTGCCTGGATTGGGACCCAAGGTCTGCCACCTCTCAGTTTGTGACCTTGGGCTCATTGAGCTTCAATGTCATTTGTAGGGAGCAGGATGGCAGTATCTGCCTCTTCACGGGGTGCATGTGGTGAGCCAGGCATTTTGTATACCCTGTCTCTACTCCTCCCACGCCTTTAATAAATGTAGAAAAGCATTTATTCACTCAGTAAGGATTTCTTGGCCACCCACTAGGTACAGGGTGGTAGGTAATGTGATACCCAATAAGCCGGCAGTATTTGGGAGTACGCGGGCAGAGTACCTTTGCTGTATGATGCCATTCCCGGCCCTCAGTGGCCCCAGTGAGCCTTACCGCCTGGCGTTCACACTCTTGGGCACTTCCCTCCCACGGTCTCAGAGTTATTCTGTGTGACCAACAGCATGTGACAGAGCAATGGCATCTCACTTCCCAGATCAGGCTATAGAAGACTGCAACTTGGTCTGGGGCTCTCTGCCCTGAATCATTCACTCTGAGGAGTCAGCCGCCATGTTGGGAGCAGCCCTATGGGGAGGCCCCTGTGGCAAGGCACTGGCAACACGTGAGCGAGCTTATGAATGGATTCGCCAGCCCCAGTCAAGCCTTCAGATGAGTCAGCCCTGGATAATAGCTTGACTGCCGCCTCCAGAGAGCCCCTGAGCCAGAACCACCCAGCTAAGCCCCTTCCAGATTTGGACCCTCAGAGACTGCACGAGACCATAAATACTTACCAGCTGAAACTGCTGAATTTTGGCAGGGTTCGTTATGTAGCGACAGATAGCTGACACAGACAAGTCTAAGGATTTGAAACTAGAAAAGCACAACACAGTTTTATGGATGAGGAGACAAAGCTGTATAACTTACTCAAGTAGGAGGGCATAGAGCACTAGAGAGGAGGGAAGTCTTAGAAATCTTCGATTCAGCCACATCACCAAAGCAGATAATTAAAAAGGAATATTAAATAGCCTCGTGGCATTAAAAAAAATTGCATCCTAAAGCCACTCCCCCATCGTGTCAACCATCTGCATTTCTCCATGGCCCCTTCCACTCTTCAGCTATAAGCTCAATAGTTATTATTCTAATGTATATGCAGTTTGGGAGCCAATTTCTTAAATTTTACATTGCTTCATTTACACGGTATCATCTCCCTACACAAATATTGCATTGATCACTTGAAATCGGTAGTATTCCATGAGATCAAAGAATCATGTTTCCCAGGCCTTCGTGTAGAATAACCTTTCTGTTGTGTATATGAACATCATTCTGAGAAACACCTATAAAGGTGACCTTTCCGTTTTTCCCCAGTAATTTCCTTTCAATACGTTCCTAAGAATGGAAGTAATAAGGATATCTCTTTTGGCTCTTCGCATATAGAGAAAGGATGCCAGAAAGGATGTCTTCCTTTTCTTCATCCTACATTTCTGACATGTCTGGAGGTCCAGAGGGGTGCTCTCTCTGGGCATCTGGCACGTAATGGTCTGATTGGTTTCTAGGAAAAAACTCACCATGATAGAAGTTGGGGGTCTGAGCCAAAGAAACAACAACCATTATTTATTGACAGCCTACAGTATTCCAGACATGTTGCATTCACGATCTCTCATGGCTACGACTCTACTAGGTATCTGTGTGCGTGATATAGATGTAGGCATATCCCATTTTACAAATGGAGAAAGTGAGGCCACGCTGCTGGTAAGTGGAAAAACCCGCAATCCAAACCCAAACCTGATGGACACCAGTGTTCTCCTCACTACACAGCACTATCTTGAACTCAAATTTTGTTGTTCAGTGCTGTTCTATTTTGTGACTACGCCGACCCCTGACACCCTTCCGTTGATGTGACCTGGGGACACCAGGTCACAAAGGTGTTGCCCTTTCCGAAACTCACGTCAGTTTCTGCATCCATAGTGATACATGGCTGCATGTATTGAACCGTAAACTTATCTACCCAGGTTCTTGATCATTTCCTTCATTTTCTCTGGTTTAAGGCAAGCCCCTCAATTTAAATTTGAAGTGAAGGAGCTCAAAAAGGTCACAGCGAGTTACCGTGCAACTGCAACTCAGCCCTACCCCAAATATTCTACATTATGGTTTTTTTCCTTCCATCACTCTCCCCCATCCAGTCTACCATTTGCATTCCCAAGAGAGGTTGAAAGTAGCCCCTTCTCCACAGTTCTGCAGGAAAACTGGTTGAGAATCAATTTGTCCAAGAGTCCCCTCCTTTGTAAAGTGAGCCAGGGTGTGACTAATCCTACACATCCAGGTCCGTCCGGCAAGACAAAGTCAGGGACAGTAACCATTGCGCGTCTTTGTAGGCCACAGGAAACCTGGACGGCAGCCACTGCCAACCTTTGAAGTGTCTGTTTCCTCAAACTCCAGGCTCCAGGACAGGGGTTGCACCTCCCACCTCTGGCGAGTCAGATGCCTTCAAAGGAGAATGTCTCCCTATATGGTGGTTGTTTTTCCACGCTCCAGGCTGGTTCCCAAAATAGGTGCTGGGGAAGTGGCTCTCTTTTACTCACCAAGGGAAGGGCGTCTTCCAGAAAAGACAAAGATAGCTTGGGATGGAACTAGGGAAGGGGAAGGCAGAGGGACGATTAGACCTTTGGGGTTGGTCATTAGGGTCATTATCTTGTGCTGTGGACTCTGAGCCCATTAATCAGATGTGAGGAAGGGGATGGGCAGCCCCGAGGGGCCATGACTAGTTCTAGACGAGTGTCTTTAAGGACTCATAGGGGCTCTGCTCTGTCATGAAGAGATCCTGGAATCATTTCTTCCCCTTTCCTTTTTGTAATTAGGGTGCAATGCACGGTAATATCAAATTAGCCATTTCAAAGTGTACAATTCAGTGACATTCATTACATGCACATGGTTGTGCAACCACCGTCTTTCCCTAGTTCAAAAAGAAAGGAAGGAAACCCTGCCCCCATCCCTGTTCCTCATCCCACCCCAGCCCCTGGCAATCATCAATGTGCATTCATTTCTTGTCTATGATTTACTCATTCTGGATATTTCATAGAAATAGAATTACATAACATGGGCCCTTTTCAGTTTTATTTTTTTCACCTACCTTAATGTTTTCAAGGTTCACCTATGTTGTAGCATGTATTGGTGTCTCACTCTTTTTTAAAAAATTGATGCATAGTTGGGGTGCCTGGGTGGTTCGGTCAGCTAAGCGTCTGACTTCAACTCAGGTCATGATCTCACCATTCATGAGTTTGAGCCCCACGTCGGGCTTCCTGCTATCAGCTTGGAACCTTCTTGGGATTCTCTCTCTCTCTCTCTCTCTCTCTCTCTCTCTGCCCCTCCCTGCTCTCTCTCGTTCTCTCTCTGTCTCGCAAAACTAAATCAACATTAAAAACTTGATATATAGTTGACATATAACATTATATTAGTTTCTGGTATACAAAATAAGGGTTCAATATTTCGTACATTGTGAAACATTCACCACACTATGTCTACTTAACATCCATCACCAGACATAGTTACAAATTATTTTTCTGGTGATGGGAATTTTTTTAAAGTTTATTTGTTTTGAGAGAGAGCATGAGCTGAAGAGAGGCAGAGAGAGGGAGGGAGAGAATCCCAAGCAGGTTCCACGCTATCGGTGCAGAACCTGAGTTGGGCATGGAACTCACAAATGGTGAGACATGACCTGAGCCGACGTCAGATGTTTAGCCGACTGAGCCACCCAGGTCTCCCAGGGCAGATGATATTTGTTTTTCTCTGTCTGACTTATTTCATTAAACATAATGTCCTAGTACTTCATTCTTTTTATGGTTGAGTAATATTTCATTTCGTTTATCCATTCATCCATTGATGGATATTTGCCTTGTTACCCTGTCTTGGCTATGCATAGTGCTGCTATGAATATGAAATTAGTACAGGTACTTCTTTGAGCATCTGTTTTCAATTCTTTTAGGTATACTCCTGGAGCTAGAATTGCTGGCTCGTGTGGGAATTCTATGATTACCTTTTGGAGGAACCATCAACTTGGTTCCCACAGCAGCTGTACCATTTTACATCCACATCAGCGACATATGAGGGTTCCAACTTCTTCACATCCTTGCCAACATTTGTTATTTTCAGGTTTGGGATTTTTTTAAATTTTAACGAATTAGTTAATTTATTAATTTATTTGAGAGAGAGAGAGAGTGTAAGCAGGGGAGAGGGGCAGACGGGGAGAGACAGAGAATCTCAAGCAGGCTCCACGCTCAGCATGACCCCAGCACACAACCCTGGAATGACCTGAGCTGAAACCCAGAGTTGGACTCTCAACGGACCGAGCCACCCAGGCAACCTTGGGGCTTTTTAAATAGCCATTCTAGTGAGTGTGAAGCATCTCACCCTGGTTTTGATTTGCATTTATATAACGACTTATGAAGTCTAACATCTTTTCTTATGCTTGTTGGCCATTTGGAGAAATGTCTGTTCATGTCCTTTGCCCATTTTTTAATTGGGTTGGAATAGCTTTTTTTTTTTTTTTAATGTTTATTTATTTTTGAGAGAGACAGAGACAGAGCTTGAGCGGGAGAGGGACAGAGAGAGAGAGAGACACAGAATCGGAAACAGGCTCCAGGCCCTGTTTTAGACGTGAGAAAACAGAAGCCCAGACAGGTGCAAGGCTGCCCTCAAGATGCCACAGATGGTGACTGAGCTGGGACAGGACGTGGACCCTGTGAGGGTCCATGCTCCTCCTAGCCTCTTCTTTGAAGATTTGACCAGGAGGCAGGTCATAAATCTGGATAGGCTGGGGTTTGGCTGGAAGGAAAGCTCCAGAGCAGTCAATTCAGGGTCCCAACGATCTGACTTGCTGGTCACCCCACTGATGCAAGTAGGGCTTTAAGCGTAAGACAAGGGCCATGGAGAATGGAGAATGAAGCCAGCCTCCTAGATCCTGTCTGTCCCTCCTGCTGTTTTGCTTCACTGAATTTTTATTCCCATGCAAACTACATATATGAAGACATACATGCACACACACTCATACATATACACAGTGTACACACGTGCACACACATACACACGTGAATCGCACGCACACACAAATGTCCATATGCGCACATGTGCACATATGTATACACACATGCATACATACACATATGCACTCACATGTGCATACACATGCACGTGCACATACATACACATATGCACACACATGTACACGAATACACAGATATATGCATACACATGGACGCAGACATATACACACATACATACACATACACATACACACACGTGTGCACACACACACACGGAGCATTTCTCCTGTCCCACCACCCTCCTGTCTCCTCAGTTGCCCACCACGTTCTATGGAATCCCTGGTCCATGACTTGCTGAGTGGTTTTGTAGCTGCCTGTATGGCGTAGACCTTGTCCCTCAGACTGTGGCATTTACAGACAGTCGTGAGAGCAGCCCCGTGGGGGAGTGGGGGAGGTTTTCATTCTTGTCTTCAGTGTCCATCTTCACACAGGTCTCAGCCTCTCCAGGGCCTCCTGCCTCAGGGGCCCACACCAATCTCCTTCACAGTTCCTTCCCAGGAGCACCAACAAGGCTCAGCTCTCTCTTGTCTTTGCAAACCCACCCCCTGAACTCACCCCTCACCCACTGCCCCTTTTTCTCTTTTTGCCACTGCCTGTCCCCCCTGGCTCCCCTTCCTCATCCTCACTCATTATTTGGCCAGTCCTCTGGCTCTTGCCTTCCACTCTCCATTCCACTGAAATGACTCTTACCAAAGTGACCCACGTATCTCTAAATACAACCAACGCTTTTGAGACTTCATCTTGCAGAGCCTCTTGAAAATGCAAATGGTGCTGGGATCAGCGCGGGAAGCCATTGTTCAGCATGGGTGAATTTCCTCCAGCTCGGGACCATTAGGTGACTTCGATATGGGCTCTCTTGGGGACCCTAAATTTTGACAGTCCAAACATAGAAAGGACAGGAAAATCCACTCCTGCGGATTCCATCTGCAGAAGGCCTAACCTCATGGGTATATGACCTGTGCAGGCCCCGCACGGCCCTATGCTCAGAAGGGCCTCACCCTGGTTGAATGCTCTGCTGGGGCTGTCTGGAACTTAAAATTTTATCTTTGAACTTGTACTTTGTAAGTGAAATCTGATGGGACCCTGGAGCATGCATGCGAGTAAAGGAAATACACACAGGAGTAGTGTCCCTGTCCCTTACTCCCCATGCATGTGCTGTTCAAGATGTCCTATAGCCCTGTGATGTGTAAGAGTCCAACAAGACTCAAAGTGAGTGCAAGGTCAGTGTGTTACAGCTACAACCAAATAACACAGGGGCTGTGATACTTTCCTTTCTAACCAGAACTTCCTTCAAAAGCAGAAAGTAAGTAATGGGATTCCCAGAAACCGGAACCACCAAGGAACTCTCCCATATCCTTTGCTATCAGTCTTACCTGTCTGTATCAGCCAGCCACTGACGGGGAAAATGGTGACATAGAAAGGAAAAGAAAGACAGGCAGCCGACATTTGCCTTCCCTTTCTTGTCAGTGAGCCCGAAGTAAAGAGTTTTGGTAGAATATGTGCCTATCAAGAAATAAAATGAAGGGGACCTGGGGAGCCCAGTCAGTTGAGCGTCCAACTCTTGATTTCGGCTCCGGTCGTGATCTCGCGGTTTGTGGGATAGAGCCCCACACTGGTCTTTGTGCTGTCAGCACAGAGCCTGCTTGGGATTCTCTCTCTCCCTCTCTATCTGCCCCTCCCCCCTCTCAAAATAATAAATAAATGAACTTGAAAACAAGAAATAAAATGAAAGCAGTTAATGTTGTGCAGTGTCTCAACCGTTCTGGTAAGAACAAAGCACACAAGCACCAACAGGCTATATGAAGCACAAATTGTGTCATTTCATTGATTCCACCTGTGCGTTATGTATTCTAATACTTACATTTAAAACTGGGAGTGCACAATATAAAGGTGAATAAAATTCATGCCAATAATTTAACATTCAAATTCTTCTTCACTCAGGACATTAAAACCGAGTAAAAACCCTCATGACAAATTGAAAAGAGAGACTGTGGAACAAAGGAAAAAGCTTAGTTTTATATTTTTAATGCGCTCAATGGTATTTTCTCTTGTTTTTTTTTTAAATTTTTTAAAATTCTGATTTATTTTTGAGAGAGAGAGAGAGAGAGAGAGAGAGACAGAGTGTAAGTGGGGGGAGGGGTAGAGAGAGGGAGACACAGAATCCAGAGCAAGCCCCAGGCCCTGAGCTGTCAGCTCAGAGCCCAATGCGGGGCTCGAACTCATGAACCTCAAGATCATGACCTGAGCTGAAGTCAGACACTTAACCGACTGAGCCACCCGGGTACCCCCCACTTGTTTTTTTGAATTGGGACCCCAAGTTTTCATTTTGTACTGGGCCCCAAAATTATGTATCTGGCCCCGAGAGCTAAACCCAGCTGAAGAAGTCTTGCTAGATTCTCTGGGCTACAGGAATCAGAACAGGGACCACTGTTGGGGGAGGGAGGTGTAAAGGAAATAGATTTGGTGCAGACTCCAGAAGTCCTTTGAGGAGAGGAAGTGATCCCTGATGGAATGGAATGACTTTCCAGGACTTACATAGTGAGGTCTCTGGCTCTAGAAGATTCTGTGCAACTGAATAAAGGAAATCTCATTTAAAATAAAGTTGGGGGGCCAAAAGAGGGAGCTCTCATGCCCCATGGACTCATCATCAATTGCAGGCCCAACAGGAAGTAAGGAAGATTTACTATGGATATAGGAGCAAGGAAGATTTTCTCCTAGTCCTGCCATAGCCCAGCCACTGAGAAACTGCCACAACCACAGCCCAGCCAATGAGAAACCGCCAGCCACAGCCCAGCCAATGAGAAATTGCCACAGCTCAGCCAATGAGAAACCATCTTTCCTCTAATGGACTTTTGTCCAAAGGAATCCCTTCCAACCTCTTCCTTTTTTCCTATAAGGTAATGTTCCTCTCCTTTGTTCTCTGGACTTGCCTACAGTTTGTCATAAATGTCCTCAACTGTAATTTCTCTGCTATTCGTGAATAAACCAATTTTGCTGGTAAAATACCAGGCTCTTGTCTTTTTCTTTTCTTTCCTTCTCTTCTCTTCTCTTCTCTTCTCTTCTCTTCTCTTCTCCTTTCCTTTCTTTTCTTTTTTTCTTTTCTTTTCTTTTAAATTTTCTTTCTTAATGTTTATTTACCTTTGAGAGACAGAGAGAGACAGAGCACGAGCAGGGGAGGGGCAGAGCAAGAGGGAGACACAGAATCTGAAGCAGGCTCCAGGCTCTGAGCTGTCAGCCCAGAGCCCGATGCGGGGCTCGAACTCAACCAACCATGAGATCATGACCTGAGCTGAAGCCAGCCGCTTAACCGACTGAGCCACCCAGGCACCCCCAGGCTGTTTTTTTTTCAACGTCCATAATTCCAAGCAGAAATCAGAAGTTCTCTGCAGAAGAGATCCCTGATATGAAGGCAAATAATCTCAGAGACCTCCTTGAAGGTTAACCATTCCGCAACTTTTAGTTGGGGGGAGGGGAGTGGGAGAGACAGGTTACAGTCCCTTCTCAGAAACCCCTGTGTGACATAATAGGAAATATATATTTGGTCTTTGTCTGTGGTTCCTGACACAGAGATTCTAATACCTTTGGAATTTCCTCAGTGATAAGAGAGTCTTTTGTTATTTATAACAAGTCCCTGTCAGCTTTACCTGAGTTTATGCTAATGAGGTGACTCTTGGATGGGGCTGGTCACCAGAGGCACCAGCCCCGTCATTCTAGAGGTGGATTTTTCAGCCCCACCTGCAGACCTCTGGTAGGTGAGAGGGGCTGGAGATTGAGTTCAATCACCAAAAGCCAATGATATGATCAATTGTGCCTGTGTCATGGAATTTCCACAGAAACCCCTAAATGATGTCTGGGGAGTTACCAAGTTGGGGAGCATATCCAGGCTCTGGGAGGGTGGTGCACTCCCAACTCCCTGGAGACAGAAACTCCTGTGCTCAGAGCCCTCCCGGCCCTCACCCTGGGTACCTCTTCATGTGGTTGTTCATTTGTAGCCTTTAAAATAAACTGGTTATAAAGCTGATGAAGTGTTTTGCGGAGTTTTGTGAGCTGTTCTAGCAAAGTATCAAATACGAAAGGGAGGGGAGGTTGTGGGAACCTCTCAATTTTCCGGATAGGGTGTAGGTTGCCTGAGGACCCAACACTTGTGACTGGTATCTGATGTGGGGGCAGTCTTGTGGGACTGGCCTTTGACCTTGTGGATCTGAGGCTAATTCTGGGTGGTTGGAGTCATGGTTGAGTTGTAGGACACCCACTTAGTATCTAGAGAGTTGGAGAATTGGTTGGTGTGAGGGGAAAAAAAACGCACACTTTTTGGTGTCAGAAGTTCTGTGGGTAAAAACAGCTCGCCCTGGGATCAATTATTCCAGAATTCAGGGCTTTCCACATTTTAGAAAGAAAATACTGTGCATATATCATACATTATGTAACACCCCTAGGGGAGTTTGTGAAACACCCTAAAATGGAACACTAGTATTTCTGGAGCAAATTCTATTGGCAATGCCTTATGCCAAGTTTTTCTTGGAAAGGGCTCAGCTCAGGTCATATTATTCCACCAAATATGGGAAGCCTTTTGGAGTTCAGAGTGTTTTGGACTTTGGCATTGCGGACAAGGGATTGTGGATCTGCATGGGAACACTTGGAACATTTCACTGGCTTTGTGGGGGAGGAAACATAATTTTCCCTCTACCCTTCTAGGTTCTTGGCTGAGATCCCTTGCAATAAAAGGGGGGGAAACAAACAGAATTTTAATGGCATGTACATCTCCTGTATGCATGGGAAATACCCAGAAAAACTGAGTAACTCCCCCAAATGGCCTTAGCCACCACTTTAAATGCCATCTCCAGCTAAAGACAAAAGAAGATGTTGGGATGGGAGAGCAGTTATAGGAGGCAACCAGGAAAATCACAATAAACAAGGTTAAGATTGCTGTGCAGATTTAAGTGGTTGCTTTCCTCATCATAGAACATTCCTCCTGATACAAAATTTCTAGAGATTTGGTCATCCTCATCTTCCTGATACAGAGAAGACACCCTGACAAATGGAGATTTCCCTTATAAATGCTAATGTCTCTTACAAAAGGGTAACTTGGACTCAGTTTGCAGAGCTTCTCCTGTGTCTGCTGTTTCTTAAAAATAACCGGCCCCAGGGGCGCCTGGGTGGCACAGTCGGTTAAGCGTCCGACTTCAGCCAGGTCACGATCTCGCGGTCTGTGAGTTCGAGCCCCGCGTCAGGCTCTGGGCTGATGGCTCAGAGCCTGGAGCCTGTTTCCGATTCTGGGTCTCCCTCTCTCTCTGCCCCTCCCCCGTTCATGCTCTGTCTCTCTCTGTCCCAAAAATAAATAAAACGTTGAAAAAAAAAATTAAAAAAAAAATAACCGGCCCCAAACAATCCTTATGCCAAAGAGGGATGTTTTGTGATGGCGAATTCTGCTTCCCTTCAACTTGAAAAAACAAACAAACAAAAATCCCAAAGGGCGTTTAAACGCCCACAAACAAACAAACAAAAATCTCAAAGGTTCCAGAGGCATCTTTAAATTTCGAGACTGGCAGCAGGGGCCGGTGCCATGGTTTAGGTCTGAACAAAAGTACCAGGGGCTCCTCTGTGTATCTGATGCTCACGACAACCTTGCGAGAGAGGATTCATGGTCACGCTCCTGGAGCAGATGAGGACACTGAGGCTCACACGTGGCCGGCATCTCATTGTTAGTCAATGCTGGCGCAGGCCTCCTGCCTTATCCTGCTGCCCCGGGGTCCATCCCCGGAATCCTCCAGACTCTTCCTGCAGAACAAAAGGCAGTCCTAGAGGCCAGACACTGTGCCCTCTTGCGACTCCGTATTTTGACTATTACACCTGTTAGCGGAGCACGAAGATACTGGTTATCCCAACCCTCAGGATGCCAGAGGCCTGAGCCTGTTGCCTTCTATCAAGAACAGTGCCCCCCGCCCCATACACATCCCAAATATTTTCTATGTGTCCTACTGAGAAAAAATTTAGAAAGCCCTGCACAGCTACTCATTAACATATGCCATGCTTGTCTGAGCATCACGATCACCTGGAGCTTTTGTTAAAAACACAGACTCCTGGGCCCCACCTTGACCTTCTACAGAATCAGATTCTCTGGACGGGGGCCCAGGAAGTTGTACTGGGCGTAAGCTCTCCAGGTGAGTCCCATGATTGTGTAAGCCCGGGGACCACTGTTCCATTCCATTTATTTTGGTAAGAAGGATCGACCTTCAAATTTGGGGGTGCAGTAGTAAATGCCTGCCCCTCGTTCTCACACGCAAGGAACTCGATAGACAAAAGCTCCCAGCTCTGACTTTTTCCACTTCTCTGCAGTCACTTCCTCCCATTGTCAATGTATATGTGTACATTGCCAGCGCCCATTTCCCGAGGTCCAGCCTCGCTTCCGGCACCGGCCTGGCTGCTCCTTCTCCAGCTGATGGCTGCAGAACATTCAAAAAGCACGTTCTCCCATTGTTCTCCCTTTGCTCCAACCCATTGTTGGGGGGTCTCGGAAATAGCGGGCTCCCTCCCCTGCTGGCATTTGACCCCAAATGTCCATTTGTCCAGCCCAGTTCCAGACTGGTCTGTTCTGGCAATAACCTGATCATGTTTCTAATCAGGGGGAATTTTCCATGTGTTCTCTTGCCCCAATCTTGTGATTGCTACACAGGAACTTGTAGCATAGTTACCAAGAGAAGGCTTTTCTGCCTTCCCTTTCCCTGGACACCGACTGTGGCCACTCACAAACATTGTAGCTGCATCCACGGACGGTGCTCGTGTACCCCAAACAGCTCTTGGTAAATAGACTGGTGTTTTTATGCTTCTCTTTTTCTGAAGGATAAGGAAACGTGAGGCTGTTGGGGAGAAAACTATTTTCTTCCTATCCTAGATTCTTTCGTTGGTCTACTAAATTAACATAAAACAGATAGTTGGAGAAAAACAAGTTTAATTATATAAGTACAGGGGTCCGATAAGAATAGGAGACCCAAGGACACGCAGGCAATTGAGGCTTATGGGCCATCTTGAGCTAAGGATGGGATAGGGGCCTGAAGCTTCTAAGAGGAGGAGAGTGATTCAAAAAATTCAAAAGATGGCAAACCGTTAAAGACTCTTAAATACAGAGAACAAACTGGGGGTTGCTGGAGGGGAGGTGGGTGGGGATGGGCTAAATGGATGATGGGCATTAAGGAGGGCATTTGCTGGGATGAGCACTGGGTGTGGTATATAAGTGATGAATCACTGAATTCTATTTCTGAGACCAATACTACACTATAGGTTAACTAGCTTGAATTTAAATAAAAAATACGATACAATACAATACAGTAGCACATGTTTGATAATTAGATGTTTGTCCTGCTATACAGGTAGGTCATTCAGATAAAATAGTTCTCTTGCTGGGCCAGACCCCTCCTCTAAATTCTTTTTTTTTTTTTTTAATTTTTTTTTTAACGTTTATTTATTTTTGGGACAGAGAGAGACAGAGCATGAACGGGGGAGGGGCAGAGAGAGAGGGAGACCCAGAATCGGAAGCAAGCTCCAGGCTCTGAGCCATCAGCCCAGAGCCTGATGCGGGGCTTGAACTCACAGACTGCGAGATCGTGACCTGGCTGAAGTAGGACGCTTAACCAACTGAGCCACCCAGGCGCCCCTCCTCTAAATTCTTTTAGGTAGTTTAAGAGAGAGGTAAAAGTTTTTCTTGAGTCAGCTGGGTCTGATAGCCATCAGCTAAAAACAGTCCACATACCATAGTGGCACATCGTGGGGACACTTGTTCTGAAACCCTTTAGGGACAAGTGGAATATTTTGAGGGGACATTCTTACCCCCTGATGCTACCAAAAGGAAGTGATATTCTTTTCTGTTTAGATCTCAGGAAATAAACTGTTACATTTGAAATCATTACTGCTCATAAACTTCCTGTTGGTTCATTTTCTCATCTGTTTATCCTATATTACGGGGGGGAGGGAATAATGGTTTCCAGAGCATGAAATATGATAAGTCCCTTAAGATGATGGTCCACACTTTGTTGTGGAAACGGTCTGGAATTGGAGGCCGACAGCCTTGTCATTTACTGTGTGACCATAGAAAAGTTACTTAGCTTCTCTGAACCTTTTTTTTTTTTTCACATACAAAGGAGATAGTTACTGCAGTAGATACAAAAATGGTCACGGTCCTCCACCTCTTCCTAAATTTTCACCCTTTGCAATGGGTGTTGCCCACCAAGAAGTGGTGATTCCCAGATTCCCATCCCTCTGAATCTGGGTGGGCCTTTTCATTTCCTTTGGCCAAAAGAATGATGGGCACCTGTTCGAAGTCTAGGCTCAAGATGCCTCGCACGCTTCCGCTCTCTCTTGGAACCCTGCCCAGCTGCCGTGTGAGAAAATGTAGGATGGCTTACTGAAGGGCGAGAGACATGTGGAGCAGAAAGGAGCCACTCCAGTAGAGGTCATTTAGATTCCCCAGCCTCCAGTCTGCTTGCCAGCTGAGTACAGAGGCATAAGTGAACCCAGCGGAGGCTAGAAGACTCTTCCCGCTAAGCCCAGCCCAATCTGTCTACTTGCAGAAAAGTGAGCTGAATAAGTGGTTATTTTTTTTCAGCCACTATTTTGGGGGTGGTTTGTTATGTAGTAAGAGCTGATATAATATACTTGGGTTTCAGTACCGTTGTGTAAATGAAATTAGACACCATACGTAAAACACCTGAATCAACACACGTTGATGGACAGACTTGTTTGCTTGAACTGCTAATCTGGCTGTGGTATAAATTTCGTACCTCCCCAGTACAATGTGTCAGCCTCAGTGTCCATAGTATATTTAAAAAAAATAAATGTGTTTCCTTGAAAAGATAAGACGACAATATAATGGAGTGTTTCAAAAAGAACCCGTAAGGCTTAGCTATCATCCTAATGCCTCTAACACAGGATGGAGTGCAAAGACCTTAGCAGGACTTGCAAAACCCTTCAAGGTCATGGTCTAGGTCCTGCCTGTCTTTCCCTTCCCCCCTCCTGTTCCTCCTTGTTATCTTCAGCTGTTCATATAAATAACATCTGAGACATCCATGATGTCAAATGCCTCTATTAAGGTCCTTAAGGAAACAAAAACTCACAGGTAAAATCTGTGATCAACTTTATCAAGATATAATCTACATACTATACATACAGTTTGATGAGTTTGACAAACGCATACACCATGTAACCACCACTTCAATCAAGGTAAAATCACTTCCAACACCCACAAAGTTTCCCTTGCGGGCATTTCCAGTCAATTCCATCCCCACCAATCGTTGCAGGTAACCACTTACATGTGGCCAAGCTACAATTTCTCATATCCATTATCAGTTGATGACATTTGGATTGTTTCCTGTTTTGGGCTTTTAGGAAGAAAGCTGCTAGGAACATTTGTGTATAGGTATTTTTGTGTGTGTGCCTGCGTGTGTACATGTTTTCATTTTTCTTTGGTAAATACCTAGAAGCATAATTGCTAGATTATATGGCAAGTATATATGTAGGAGATGTTTGTTTTCCAAACATTTGTACCATTTTAGGCTGCAAGTCGAGCAGGACAATTCCAGCTGTTTCCTACCCTTGCTATACTTGATATTATCAAGGATTGGCCGTTTATAGATTGTATCTTGTGGAGTCTCTGGTCTTTTACCATACCCGTTTAAGTATTATTTTTAATGTTTATTTATTTTTTTTTAATTTTTTTTTCAACGTTTATTTATTTTTGGGACAGAGAGAGACAGAGCATGAACTGGGGAGGGGCAGAGAGAGAGGGAGACACAGAATCGTAAACAGGCTCCAGGCTCTGAGCCATCAGCCCAGAGCCCGACGCGGGGCTCAAACTCACGGACCGCGAGATCATGACCTGGCTGAAGTCGGACGCTTAACCGACTGCGCCACCCAGGCACCCCATGTTTATTTATTTTTGAGAGAGAGAGAGAGAGAGAGAGAGAGAGGGAGAGACACACGGAGAGAGAGGGGGAGTGAGAGACACAGGATCGAAAGCAGGTTCCATGCTGATGGCAGAGAGCCCAATGCGGGGTTTGAACTCATGAACGGTGAGATCATGACCTGAGCTGAAGTCGGACACCCTAACGGACTGAACCACCCCGGTGCCCCTCTGATCTCCTTTAAATTGTTTTTTTTTTTTTAATTTTTTATTACTGAGTTTCAGGGATTCTTTGTGTGTGCTGAACATAGGGCCTTCGCCAGATATATCTACTGTGTATATTTTATCCTCAATGTAGCTTGTTTTCTTACTTTTTAACCGGTGTGTTAAAAAGAGTTGAAGTTCTAAATCCTTAAGATGTCCAATTTATCAATTTTTATTTTATGGCCGGTGTTTTTTGTGCTTTGAATCTTGGCTTACTACAATGTCATAAATATTTTCTCTTCTGCTTTATAGTTGTAACTTTTAAGTCTGTGCTCCATTTCAAATAAATTTCGTGTATGCTGTGAGGTAGTTTGAAGTTTATGTTTTTCATTTGGATACCTACAGTTGGCCCTTGACCAACACAGATGTCCCTTATACATGGGTTTTTTTTCAGTAAACACAGTGCAGTACCATAAACGCACTTTCCCTTCTTTATGATTTCCTTAATAAAGAGAATAAATTTTCTCTCTCTCTTACTTTATTGTGGGAACACATTGTATTATACATAGAGCATATATGTATGTATTGGGGCCCCTGGGTGGCTCAGTCAGTCAAGCTTCCGACTTCAGCTCAGGTCATGATCTCACAATTCTTGGGTTCCAGCCCTGCGTCAGGCTCTGTGCTGACAGCTCAGAGCCCGGAACCTGCTTCGGATTCTGTGTCTCCCTCGCTCTCTGCCCCTCCCCTGCTCACGCTCTGTCTCTCTCCGTCTCAAAAATAAGTAAACATTAAAAAAAATTAAAAAAATAAATAAACATTAAAAAACTGTTTCAACTACCTTATATGCTTAACATTTCCATATAGATTTTGGACCAAGCTTGTCAACGTCTCCAAAACACTCTGTTGGAATTTTTTTGACACTGAGTCAAATCTATTGGTGGTGGACACCTTAACAATATTGTCCTCCAATACGTGGACATGGTGTATTTCTACCTTTTAAAATTTTGTGCGTGTGTGTGAAGTTCTGCAGCTTTCCGTCTACAGATCTGGTATACACACACACACACACACACACACACACACACATATATATATTTACCTTTGTTCCTAAGTATTTTGGATGCTATTATAGTAATATTATTCTTGAATTTTCTAATTGTTTAATGCTAGTACATAGAAAAGCAATGCATTTTTGTATATTGGCTTTTTTTCCTGTAACATTGCTGAATTTACTTACTCTAGTAGACATTTTGCAGCGTTCTTAGGGCCTGTGACAGAGACAATCACGTCGTTTGTGACTAGGGACAGTCTTACTTCTTGATTTTCAATGTTTACACCTTTATTTTATTTATTTATTTAAAAAAAATTTTTTTTCAACGTTTATTTATTTTTGGGACAGAGAGAGACAGAGCATGAACGGGGGAGGGGCAGAGAGAGAGGGAGACACAGAATCGGAAACAGGCTCCAGGCTCCGAGCCGTCCGCCCAGAGCCCGACGCGGGGCTCGAACTCCCGGACCGCGAGATCGTGACCTGGCTGAAGTCAGACGCTTAACCGACTGCGCCACCCAGGCGCCCCTACACCTTTATTTTTATTGCTTGCTTCTTTGCACTGGCTAGTGCCTCTGGTAAAATGGATGTCCTTGCCTTGGTGCAATTTTAGGGGGGAAGCCTTCACTCTTTTACCATTGAACATGAGGCTATCTGTAGACCTTTCATACCCTTCCTTAGGATTAAGGAGTTTGCTTTTCTACTCTTTGGGTTTCTGAGAGGGTTTTGCTGTTGTCATTTTGGTTTTTTCTACCTTCAACTATGAAAGGATGTTGCAACTTGTCTCCTGCTTTTTTCCCTCCACCTATTAAGATGATCACATGGGCTTCCTCCATTCTGTTAACGTAATGAATTACGTTCATGCCTTAAAATAACTTTAAGTTGTAAATGACTTCAAACTTCCATAAAGCCCACCCCTTTCAATTACGTGTCTCAGTGACATTTAGTAACGTTACCAACTGGTGCAACTGTCGTGATGAGTTGGCGTTAGACCACCTTCACCCCCCATTAAGATCCTTCCTGCCCATTTCAGTTCATCTCTTCACCACCCTCTGTTCCCAGGCAACCACTAATCTCCTTTATACAGTTGCTTTTTCTGGACCTTTCCTTTATACGTGGAATCATACAGTATGTGGTCTCTTGTGTCTGGTTTCTTTCACTTAGCAGGCTATATTAAGGGTTTTTTTCCATGACGTAACACGTGTCAGTAGCTTGTTCCCTTCTATTGCCGAATAGTACACCATTGTGTGTCCATACTTATTTTGTCTATTCACCAGCAGATGCACACTTAGGTTGTTTTGGGCTCTGTGTGGGTCATGCCACTATGAGCGTCGATGTGCACATTCTTGGGTGAGCGTGTGCATTTCCCTTGGGTAGACACCCAGGAATGGAATGGCTATGCTGTCTGGCAGTTCTGTGTTCAACTTTTGTTTTTTTTTTAAGTTTATTTAGTTATTTTGAGAGTGAGCGAGAGAGAGCACACAGGAGTGGGGGAGGGGCAGAGAGAGAGAATCCCAAGAGAACCCCAAGCTGTCAGCTCGGAGCCTGATGTGGGGCTCAGTCCCATGGACCGTGAGATCACGACCTGAACCGAAATCAAGAGTCGGATGCCCAGCCAACTGAGCCACCCAGGCGCCCCTTTTTAAGGGGCTCAACTTTTTAAGAAAGTGCTCACAGCAGTTGCCTTGCTGGTTCTCTCTGAGTATTAAACCAAACTTGATTTCCTAGGATAACCCCCACGTGGTCATGATATACTTTGTTCCCCCCTTGTGCATATCATTGATTGGATCTGTTAATTCATTTGAGTATTTTTGCATCTATATTTACAAGGGATATTTGTCCATACTTTTCTTTTCTGGAAGTGTCTTCGTTTTGGAATCCGGGTAAAGCTAGCCTCATAAAACAGATGCAGAAATGTTTCCTCTTCCTCTATTTCTGAACGAGTTTGTGCAATATTGGTATTACTTCTTTTTAGAGTATTTCTCAGAATTCACCACTGAAGCCACCTGGACCACCTGGGTTTTCTTTGTGAGGGGGCGTTTTTGTTTTTTGTTTTTTGTTGTTTTTGTTTTTTTTTTCAGCACATTTAACTTCTTCCACAGATATAGGGCTCTTTATAAGACTATTTCTTCATGAATTCGTTTTGGTAAGCCGAGTGTTTTGGGTTATCGAATTTACTGGCATCCCATTTTTCACAATATACCTTAACTGTTCTTTAACGGTTCGTGGGGTCTGGCTGACCTGGAACTCTCATGTCCCCCATGCACGACTCAATCTCGGGGACCTTTCTTCTGTTCTCAGCCTCTAGTAGCCACGACCTGGAGGCGTTGGATAATTTCGCCCTGCGCATGTGCAATCTAATACTCACCAAAGCACTTGTGAGGACCCCAAACACAGACTTATGCTCACCCCAGCTCCCTCTTTCTGATGCTCTGCCCCCCAGATTCCAACCATTTCAGCTGCTCTGCCTCTTGCCTCTTGGGATCAGAAGAACTATGTGGTCTGTTTAGACTCCAGCTTGCGGCACACCAGTTGGGAAACCGTCCTCATGGAGGGGCCCGGGTTGTAACGGGGCTCATCCTGTAGATTCCCCTTCTTCCAGGGCTAGCACGCTCGCTCTACTTCATGTCCAACACGGAACAAACAGTTGCTTATCTATTTTGTCTATTTTTATGGTTGTTTATGGTGGGAAGATTAGTTGGGTAGAGTTACTCAATCTATTTTGCAAAGCGACATCTATTTTTAAACGTTAACCTTTTTACCATAAATATTTTCAAATGTTTTCATGCAATCACCGTAATTGCTTTCATGAATCTATACTCTTTCACTTTTGAGGCCCCATGTTTTATTAACCTATGCTTCTCAGAAAGCACGCTCAGACCATTTTCAGGGAGCAGCCATGATAGGTAACAGAGAATATGTTTCTGCCTGAAGGCTTTTGCTTTTGTTTGGTTATGTCTATGGAACGAATCTCTCGAGGTGAAATTATTTGCAGTCAAAAGATCTGAACAACTCGATGGCTCTTTAGACGTATTAGCATATGAGCGTATATGTTCGATATATTAGATAGATGTATTAGATGTATTAACGTGTTAGCGTATGTATTGGAGTTGTTTTCATGTTTTCAAGTTTAGTCTATTTTGTACTGATTTCTATGAAAATGAGTGCACCAGGGTGGCTCAGTTGGTTGAGCATCCAATTTCAGCTCAGGTCATGATCTCACGGTTTGTGGGTTCGAACCCCACGTCGGGCTCTGTGCTGACAGCCCGGAGCCTGGAGCCTGCTCCGGATTCTGTGTCTCCCTCTCTCTCTGCCCCTCCCCCACTCACACTCTGTCTCTCACTCAAAAATAAATAAACGTTGAAAAAAAACCTTTATATGAAAATCAACATTGATTTTCATTGCAAATCAACCTCTTTGCTAGGTTTCTTGAGAAAATATAAGTTTGGCTGCATGTAGCAGAGGCTAAGATTTCATTTTTTTCTCTTACGTATGCCTCGTTTAATTTCTGCTTGCTTTTGTTATATTCTCTCTCAGCAAAGGCAATGCTTTCCTTCAACCCTGTGAGCACCCTAGACGTACTTGTTTTATAGGTTGACCACATGCAGTGTCTCCCAAAGCTTTTGCATCTAGAATGAAAGTTCCTTTGTTCAGTGTGTTGACTCTTGCGTGGCATTAATTTTTTCATTTCCGATATTTTGTTCATGAACTCAAAGTAAATTTGAGATCTTGGAGGGTTTGCCTCTATTGGCATTTTTCACTCTTCCTATCTATGTGTATTTTTTCTGTTGCTCGCACATGGCCCTGTGGATCGTCAGGAGAGAACCTTGACCTATACTTGGGTTTTGGAGCTCTTGTTTCTTGTTGGCACGAAGGTAATCATAATCTGGTTATAGAGAGAGTGGGGTGGGAGACCTTGGGCCAGCCACCAAGCTTTTGTCATCTCTGCTACCCTACCTCCTTACCCCAAAGGCTCTGATAAAACTATATCACAGGCGACAGGCCATTTTTTTCCCAGCCCCTTCTGTGAATTGAGCCCTCCCCGCCCCGCCTCCTGCTCCCCATCTCCCTGACCTGAGCCTGTGCCCTGGCTTTTAACCTGTGAGCCTGAATATCTCTCCTAAATTTCACTAAAGCTCTGCATTCCTGATCTCCTTCTAGTTCACAACGATGTATAAAGCTCGCTTTCAAGTCCCATGTTGTCTCCTCTGGATATCTCTTCCTTCTATTTTCTTCTCTCATCGCTACCCGTTTGGGATTGGGGTTCCAGCATGAACTCCCTCCTTCACCAGCGACCCAAGGCCTGACCCGACACAGGGAAAACCCTCGTTTTTCCCCTGTGTTGGTATGCCATACCTCACCCTGACTGGGGCCCAGTCCCAGGCCCCCGTTTGTCCCCCTGGAGCAGTTAGCGCACAAAATGATGCTTGTTTGCACAACCTGCAAGATGCTAACTCACGCCAGTGCTGTTGCCCTTTCGTCCCAAAGTGGAATGACTAGAGTCCATCGAAATCGACAAATGTTTATTGCCGTCTGCTGTGTTTGGTTGGCGGGATTGAAGATTAAAGTACAAAACAAAACAAAACAAAACAAAACAAACCATGTTAATAGCTCCTCCTAATAAGGGAAGGCAACAGTTCTTGATAAATCTTCCCCAAATGGCACTTTGTCTGAAAATCTTTGGTGGCCTCCGAAAAACCCACTGCTTCTTAGCACTTGACAATTCCACTGCACTCTTCCCCTCCAAACTTCTTTCTCTTTCCTCCCCACGCTAGCCCCACCTGTGCTCTCCTGCCTTACTCAGGACCTGCCTTTGCATCTTGGCCCAAACCTGGGTATATTTGCTTATAGCTGTAAGGCAGACTGGTGAACATTCCAGTGTTAGGGCAGTCGTGTGTCCTGGGGACATGGACGATCTAAAGCATAGAGATGTAGATCAGTTTGCTAGATCTGCCGTAACAAAATGCCAGACGGGCAGGATGAAACTACTGAAATTGATTTGCTCACAGTCCCAGAGGCTGGAAGTCTAAGATCAGGATGCAGGCAGGGTGGGGTTGGTTTCCCCTCTCCTTGGCTTGCACGTGGCCACCCCGTTGCTTCGTCACATGGTCATCTCTCTGTGTACACATAACTCTACAGTCTCTCTCTCTGTCTTCATCTCTCCTTCTTATAAGGGCACCAGCCGGATTGGATGAGGTCCCACACTAATGATCTCACGCTAATCTAATCACTTCTTTAAAGACCCCCCCATGTCTGGGGGTGCCTGGGTGACTCAGTCGGTTAAGGGTTCAGCTTCAGCTCAGGTCACGATCTCACGGTTTGTGAGTTGGAGCCCCGCGTTGGGCTCCGTGCTGACAGCTTGGAGCCTGGAGCCTGCTTCGGATTCTGTGTCTCCCTCTCTGTCTTCCCCTCCCCCGCTTGCGCTCTGTCTCTCTCCGTCTGTCTTCATCTCTCCTTCTTACAAGGGCATCAGTCAGATTGGATGAGGTCCCACACTAATCATCTCACGCTAACCTAATCACCTCTTGAAAGACCCCCATGTTCAAATACAGTCACGTGGGAGGTACTGGGGGTTAGGACTTGTTGAAAAAAGAAAAAGAAAGAAACAACGGGCCCCCAAAGGAGTTACTTTTGCTAAGCACCCCCATGATTTAATACCTAACCTAACTGCAGATTCAGCCTTCCCCAACAACAGAATGTTAAACCGATCAATCTGGAATTTCCCAATCAGCCCTAATGGGGAAGTCTGCATAAGACCCTCTGCCTTTTCCTAAGGGAAGATAACCTTGCCTGAAACAATCCACTCCTTTACCTTCTTCATCCCACTCTCCCTCTGCCTATAAAAACCTTCCATTTTAGAAAGCCCCATGGAGCTTGTTTCTACTCAGGTAGATGAGATGCTGCCTGATTCATGAATCACTGAATAAAGCCAATTCAATCTTTGCATTTACTCAGTTGAACTTTGTTCTTTAACAGGCATCAACCTGAGTTCTGGGGGTACACAGTTCAGTCCATTACAAGATGGGTGCTGAGATCATGGGAGTGGGTGATCCGACGGGGGGTGGGGGGAGAGGAGAGAGCAGGGGTGAAGTCAGCCACCCAGAGATCAATGAACAAAGGCACTGGTAGTAACTCACTAACATCTCGAGCTGTATTCTTTAGCACAGATATACTTTATTTGACTATTATGCTTATTTTTTTTTTAAAAAAGTGATTTTCACAAATGTGAGGAGTAAGCCCACCACCCCAATCAGAGGAAGGATGCGGAGACTCGGGGACACAATGAAGTGAGGTTTTAATCAATGTTCTTGCAAGAGTGGGTGTCTGAGGGACAGGCACACTGGGGGCAGTTACAGCAGGCAATTTATCTCCTAGCATGCAAGTCCCTCCCCTGGTTCCTCATTGGCTGAGCACTACAGAGGTAAGTCCCTCCCTTGGTTCCTCATTGGCTGAGTGCTACAGAGGTCACAGCCTTACCCGGCAGTCACCTATGCCCACATAAGGCAAAAAGCAGTCTGATTGGAACAAATGTACATTCCCTGAGGCGATGCAGGGACTTTCAGTCCCTCCTCCACTTGTTCTTTGGTGCATGCTCATTGCAAAGCCCTCGAAAATAAGCCTGTGAAACAGAGGGAAAGAAGAACCAGGAAGTAAAGTGTCCGAGGGTTGAGGACTCCATTGTGGGGTAGGAGTGGAAAATACAACCATATTTCTAGTTGGCTGTAAACCTACTGTTAATTGGACAGCACAGCTTTTATTTGGTATTTCTGGAAATGAATCATCTCCCTTTCTTCTCACAACAAACTTTCCCTTTATTACTTTTCTTGAAACCAGCTTCCCCTTCTGTGTATCGTCTGGTTTCCAACTTTTGATGGACGCTTTAGCCCAGAGAACAATCTTTCTATCATAAGGAAAACAACACAGCAAGTGCACGGTAGATGCAACAGATGCTCGATGTCATTCTGGGGACAAAAGAGGGCGTGGCAGGGACACAGAGACCAGGAGCGCACACGGTGTCTAGAGCGTGGGCCACTCATCAGATCTGACGGCGTGCCACCCTGTGGTCAGGCGGACCCAATGCTGCTGGGTTCCCGACGTTTCAAAGGAAACTGAAAATGTGCACTTTTTAAATGTACAACACTCCCGCTTTAAGACATGGGCTCAACTGCTTAAGAAACACTGTGACACGAGACGAATTCCATCGGGTTGTTTTTCTAACCTTAGATGAAATGAGAAAGAAGAGGCCTTAGGACAGAGCTCAGAGGGGTTCTGACTTAAAGTTCGGCTACAGTTTTGCAATCTCTTGTGGCCCCGTTAAGATGCCAAAATCATCACATGAAAGATTAATATGGGACTTTATATGGAGGGACCTTACCCTGCTCATTGTGGGGCGACAGACATGATGCATCTGCTGCTGTGTGATGCAACAGGAAATACCCAGGACCACCTATGAACTGCCCAGATCCCTCAACTGGAATTTAATCAAGCCTCTAGATCAGATTCCCAACTTACAGGAAATACAGAGGTCAGAGGGACCCATAAAAGGTCATTACAAGGATGCAGGAAATTCTACTGGACAAATGGCCTCATTTTTTGGGGGGGGGCAAAAAGGAGAGAGGGACTATTACAGAGATTTGAGAGACAAATCAAATGCATGCCATGCACGGACCGTGTTTAGATCCCAACTAGAAGACCGCTTAAACAGATAACGCTTCGGAGAAATTTGGACCTCGCCTAAGTAGTAATGGATACGGAAGAATTACTTTTTTTTTTTTTTTTTAGAATAATGATTTTTTTTTACTCAATGTTTTTTATTTATTTCGAGAGAGCGTGTGCAAGCATGAGTGGGGGAGAGGCAGATAGAGGGAGAGAGACAATCCCAAGCAGGCTCCGCACAGTGAGTGGCAAGGCTCGAACTCACAAACCATGAGATCGCGCACGACCGGAGTCGAAATGAAGAGTCAAACGCTTAGCCGACTGAGCCACCAGGTGCCCCACGAAGGAATTACTTTTACTTTTATTACACGTGACGATGATTTTGCAGTTATACATTTTTTAAAAGATTTATTTACGTATTTGCTGAGAAAGAGAGAGCACACGAGTGGAGAAGGGACGGGGCAGGGGGCAGAAGATCTGAAGTGGGCTCTGAGTTAACAGCAGCGAGCCTGATGTGGGGCTCGAACTCACAAACCGTGCGTGGGATCATGACCTGAGCCAAAGTCAGAGGCTCAACCAACTGAGCCACCCAGGTGCCCCGCGGTTGAATGTTTTTAAAGGCCTTACCTGTTGGAGATAGTAACTGAAGCATTTACGGGTAGAATAATATGCTATCTGGGATTTGCTTTAAAACACTCTGGGAAAAGAGGGTACATGAAATAAGATGAATAAAATGTTGATACTTATTGAAGCTGGAGGGGAATATGGGGGTGGGTCGTTATATGATTCACCCTACTTTTATGGATATTTAAAAACATTTTTTTTAACTTTTATTTATTTTTGAGGGACAGAGAGAGACAGAGCATGAGCAGGGGAGGGGCAGAGAGAGACCCTCACCCAGAATCGGAAGCAGGCTCCAGGCTCTGAGCTGTCAGCACAGAGCCCGACGCGGGGCTCGAACCCACGAACTGTGAGATCATGACCTGAGCCGAAGCTGGCCGCTTAACTGACTGAGGCACCCAGGTGCCCCTGGATATTTTTTAAATTCTATAATGAACAAGAAAAAAGAAGCTCAGCATAAAGTCTGGGTACGCAGGGGGCCCTTGCAGACGGGTGGGAGAAGGCCCTGGGCTGTGTGTCCCCCCGGCCCCCCGCCTGCTCCTTTATGTGGCCACTGTCCTTTGACGTTGTGCCTTGACATGCAACCATCAGCTGCCTACGTCTTCATTTTCAGTCTCTCTTTCAGAAAACATTAGGCAAGCGGCTACTATCGGTAAGCTGGGCCATAGCCGAGTCCAAAAACAGATGTCACTTTGTCATTCTGCACCCAATTCCAACGTGTGGGGACATTTTCCGCAACACCCAGCAATTCTCCGACACCCGCTGAATGTCTCACAATTCACTTCAATTCTGACGCTCCCTGGAAGTGGCATCAGATCCCACAGGTTAAGGGTGCAGTCCTACAAAATTGTCCCCTCTCCCCACCTCAGACCGTGATCACAAGTCTAGGTGGCCACCTGTGCTTGTGGCCCACCAGCTGTAGATCAGAGGCACCAATGGCCCCCTCCTTGGGTTTGATTAATCTTCTAGAAAGGCTTACAGAACTCAGAGAGACATTTTACTTACTGGATCACCAATTTACTCAAAAAGGACATCGCTCGGGAGCAGCCAGATGGCGATGTGTAGGGTAAAGTAGGGGGGAAGGGCATGGAGCTTCATGCACTGTCCAGGTGCGCCATTTTCCCACCTGTCCACGTGTTCACCCACCCGGAAGCTCTCCCCAACTGTCCTTTTTGGGTTTTATGGAGGCTTTGTTACACAGTCATGATTAATGAATCATTGGCCGTTGGCGACTGATCCTACTTCCAGCCCCTCATCTCTCCCCAGAGGTCAGGGGGGTGGGACCGAAACTTCCAGCCCCTATCACTAAAGCCACCTCATTCACACGACGAAAGACACCTTTATGGCTCTCTTCACTTAGGAAATTCCAAGGGTTTTGGGAGCTCTGTGCCAGAAATGGGGACGAAGACGAAGTACATATTTCTAATTATAAATCACAATGTCACCCATTTTCACAAAGGAATGTTCTCTTTCCTAATTTTCTTGAAACAAGCTTCCCTTGTTTCCCTGAGCTTCTGGGGCTCCTGGCCTACGAGGTGGACCCTCCCACCTAGATACTGAGCCACCTGCACAAGACCTGTCTTGTTCTTATCAATGTCGTATTGCTCCATAACATCGCTGCTCGCGGGGAGCTTCCTGTGGGCCAGGCATGGTGCTACATACATACCTACGTTATTTAAAATTGTGTATTTCGGAGCGCCTGGGTGGCTCAGTTGGTTAAATGTTTGACTTCGGCTCAGGTCATGATCTCGCGGTTCGTGAGCTCGAGCCCCGCGTCGGGCTCTGTGCCGACAGCTCGGAGCCTGGATCCTGCTTCGGATTCTGTGTCTCCCTCTCTCTCTGCTCCTCCCTTGCTCACGCTTTGTGTTTCTCTCCCTCAAAAATAAATAAACATTAAAAAAATAATTTAAATTTGTGTATTTCATTTGTCATGGATTTTTTTTGCATTGAGATAATATTTATGTTGATTGTTATAGTTTTTTTTTTTTTTGGCACCCCTTAAATTTTGTGTCAAGATGAGCACCTGCCTTGCCCTACCTGATCCTGGCCCTGCAGGTAAGTCTCTCAATAAATACCTAAAACTGTGTGAACATCTGTTATTCTATTTGTAAATGTTCTTTTTTTTTTTTAATTTTTAAAAATGTTTATTTTTGAGAGAGAGAGAGAGTGAGCAGGGGAGCGGCAGGGAGAGGGGGGGGGGGGACAGAGGATTTGAAGCGAGCCCTGCACTGACAGCAGGCAGCCCGATGCGGAGCTCAAACTCACGAACCGTGAGATCGTGAGCTGAACCGAAGCCTGGCGCTTAACCGACTGACCCCCCGAGGCGCCCCTCTACTAGTGAATGCTCTGAACACCTATGGCACCTGCAAACATGACGACAGAGGACAGGACGAAGAGGACTGGCCCTCCTGATAGAACCCTGGGTGGCCCTGGAGACCTACTATTCTCGCCAAATCCTGGTCTCATTGTCTTACTTACATTGCAAATCAGGGGCTAAGAGGATGGGGGAGGAGGAGGGTGGGCAGGAGGTTCTCTTTCTAGAAGTCAAGGCCTTTCTACGGCCCAAATGGGCCACTTCATTGCTGACCTCCTCCAGCTGGCCACTGTTTGTTCCCGCAGACTCCAGGATTCCTCCCCTGTTTCAGGACCTCCTCCCCTCTCCCCTCTCCCCTCCATGTGTCAGGACGTCTGGACCTCAATTTTGACTGGCAGTTTCTCTGGGTGCAGCAGGAGGCATCACACATCAGCCCCCAAAGTCACTATGGTCATCCCCAGTTGTGTCCTCAGCTCCCGTCAGCAACGTGTCCTCCTGGGGCTTCATGAAAGATTCCTTTGGTGGTGTCATTCCTGGCAACTGCCTACAGAGCCTGTACGGATTGACATGTCTCCCCCATCTCTTTTCTTTTTAGAAGTTTCGAACAAAGAATCGCTCGTGGTGTTTCAGAGGTGACGTTGCCAACTGTCTATTTCTCACACACAGACTGTACGTCTACCATTTAACTTGTAAGCAGAGGGAACCCCACGTCTCTATGGTTCAAGCTAGAAACAATCCCTGTAGGTTAAAGTGGAGGCCAAGTTGGTCTGGGGCTTATTTTTCCGCTGTGAAGACTACTGGGAAGTGACCATGCAATGACACAGAGTGACTTTCTCCCCACACTGATGAAGGGGGACGGAATATGCCGCCCCAAAGTATGCCGTTCGGGCGTATTGATTAATTTGAGTTAAAAGTACTTGACGGGACGCCTGCGTGGCTCAGCTGGTTAAGTGTCTGACTCTTGGTTTCAGCTCAGGTTGTGATCTCACAGTTTGTGAGTTCGAGCCCCCACTCACGCTCTGTGCTGAAAGCTCAGAGTCTGCTTGGGATTCTTTCTCCCTCCCTCTCTCTGTGTGCCTCCCCTGCTCTCTCTCTCTCTCTCTTTCTCTCTCAAAATAAATAAACAAACAAAAAGTACTTGAGAAACAGCCAGTCAAGAAGAATACCCTGACACCTTCCTTTGTCTCCTCAAAGCAGGAGGTAACTCTCCCCTGTGAGGTAACTTCCTTGTCCCAGGAGGGTAGAGTCACCCTTGTCACCAGAGGTAGGGAATTTAGGGCTGAGAAGTGTCTATGAACAAAGTTATCACTTCACCAATTTACTGCCCCGCAGGCCCAAACCTTTGTCTTGTCAGTTTTTCACAAATGTGTTGATTTCTCTGTCCAAAACGTATACAAGCTTCCTGCTTTGTTCACCTCGTTGAGCCTCAAAATTCTTATGGGGTACCCATATGTACGCAATTAAATTTCTTTTTCTTCTCATCTCCGAATCTGCCTTATGTCAATTCAATTATGAGACCAGCCAAAGAACTTAAAAAGGAAGAGGGGAAAATTTTTTCCACCCCTACACTGACATCCCTTCCGGGGAGTTATTCGTCTAAGATGTTCTTGAATTAATGACGGCAGTGGTTCTCCCGAGAGGAAACCAGCTGTTTTCTTACAAGGCAACCTCTGATTTGATTCTCGGGCACCCACGAAAGGAGCCGATGTCCGTAATGCCAAACGTGCCCGTTGATTTCTGGTACCATAGCCTCGGCTCAGTCTGAAACGAAGAGAAAACAAGAAGGAAGGCTTGTGGATTAGTTAAGCTCTTGACATCATGCCTAGCACACAGTAGGCACATACTGTTGTCAACTGGATGGATGAGTCAGCATTTAGGTATCGCCTGTGTGATCCCGTTTCCAGAGATTTTGTGAAAGGTCCACTCTCCTCTCCCAAGCTTCCCATTGACTTCATCGGGAAGCCTAGAATTCCTCCATAATAATTTCTTGCGGCTTAAAACCTTTCTCCTTGTCCTATGTTGCTAACACTTCACGTGAAGGAAGTCTCTGGAGGACATGTGGGAGATAGGAGTAATTTTTCTGGGCTTGATGTGGTTCTTGTGGTCTACACTTGGAACTATGAAGTCCTTTGGGGGCCGGGACTGGGCGTTTTACCTTTGTGTCCTCTGGGTCTTGCACGGAATATGCCACCTCCTGGGCACGTGGGTGGTTCGGTCCGTTGAGCATCCAACTCTTGGTTTCGGCTCAGGTCATGATCTCACGGTTCATGGGTTCATCGGGCTCTGTACTGAAGGTGTGGAGACTGCTTGGGACTCTCTCCCCCCTTCTCTCTCTGCCCCTCCTTCACTTGTGTGTCCGCTCTCTCTCTTTCTCTCAAAATACATAAATAAAAACTTACAAAAAAGAATACGCCACCCCAAAATATGCCTCTTTGCCACAAGGGTTATTTTGAGAAGCAAGGGAGCCCAGAGAGGCTCTGAAACAGAGTAGTTAGCTTGTAAGGGACATTGTATTTGTAAAGGAAATCTTCATTTGCAAGTGTGTCCCCCTCCCTGTACCAGGAAGAGAAGTGTGGTTCTAAATGACAAGAGACTTGTCACTACAGAAGGCTTAGCTTAAATCTGCATAACAACCTTGCCCTAGTTCACCATGCGTTTTCTGGTAATTTTCCATAACGGGTCTCCTCCCAGCACTTCATCATACATACACTTTTCTTTGTCTTTAGCTGAGGGTGGTGTTAAGCTGGTGGTTTAGGCCACCTGGGGGGATCTACTCAATTCCTCTGGGTCTCTCCCATGTGTGTGAGGTTGACGTGTTAATAAACCAATGTTTATTTTCCTTTTGTGAATCTGTCCTTTTACAGGGGTCTCAGCCAAGAGCTCAGAAGGATAGAAAGAAAGTTATTTTAGTGGGCCCTCAGAAAATGTCCTTTGAACACACGACAGAGAGAAGACACTCTTGTGTTGCCAGTGGTCAGCATGGGGATTGGTAGATCGAGGGTGCTCAGTGAAGGATTATTCGGTGGCAGGCCAAACCACTGATTTTTCAGGAAGAGCGGAAAGCGAGAAGGGTTTTGGCCTGGAAAAGTACAGATCCGGGCTGGGTAAAGAGGCTTTTCAATATATTCCAATCACACTCGCTGCTGACGAACTTGCTTCCAAAATGTTAATTTCCCCCCTTTGACTCAGTGCCTCTCGGAACAGATTAGGATGTTTACCAGTGAATCTTTGGAAGGATCTTGAAGCCAGCACTCAGGCCCTTGGGAGAGAACCAAGGAGTTGTGAAATGTTTGGCAGGGGGGCAGCTGGAGGCCTGTGACTCTCGGCCTCGCCTCCCACCTTCCGCATCCCCTCGGGAAAAGGACATTAGACTTTGCCAAGCATTCCAGAAGGATTATTACCTCCTGGAGTATCAAACTCCAACCCCACGACAATCCTAGACAGTAGGTATTACTCCCATTTTACAGATGGAAACTAACCCTTAAGGAGGTTAAATAATTGGCCCCGATTCATGTGTGCGGGAGGGTGAGCGGCAAAGCTGGGGTTCAAACAGGATCCCCAAGCTTGTGCCTTCCCAGAATGCTGCTCTCTGCAAGGCTGCAGGATGTTGGCACGTAATATCGCCAGGGTTGTCTATGTGCACCCTGTGGGCACAAGACGGGACCCGGTGGTGCCTCCATTTTATGGGGGCCCAAGGCCACCCAGCTGGAGCTCAGGATCCGGGACTTGACCCCAGGGTCCAATCCCTGAGGTCCCACTGGCCTTCTCTCATGGTGGTCTCACCGCAGCCATGATTTTCTTGGCACTGACCACCCGGGAGTTGCCCACCAGGCTTCCCCAAGTCTTGTATGCCTTCGATTTACTGCCCTGCCTCCATCTACCACTGTTGCCTAAGTTGCTTTTCAAGTCCTAGGCCTGACCACACCCGTGCCCGTACCAAGCCCTATAACCAGCAGCCACTTCTGGAAGATGCACTGTTTCCTAAGAACAGACACAATCAAGAGAGCCATTCATCTTTGAAATACTTCCCACAAATACCTACTTTTTTTTTGAAGTTTATTTGTTTTGAGAGAGAGAGTGAGAGAGAGACAGAGCATGTGAGCTGGGGAGAGGCAGAGAGAGAGAGAGATAGGGAAGGAATCCCAAGCAGGCTCCATGCTGTCAGCAAAGAGCCCGACTTGAGGCTCAAACCCATGAACCATGAGATCATGACCTGAGCTGAAATCAAGAGTCGGATGCCTAACCGACTGAACCACCCAGGCGTCCGACTAATGCCTACTTTTAACTAAAACTATCTGTTTTAAAAAATGTGTTGAGTGCCGTTGAAAAGCAAAATTCAACTGAGTACATTTTAAAGGTCTCATTGGCTTTATTCAATGACTCACGAATCAGACAGCATCCCATCTGGCAGAGAGAAAGTAGCTGCAAGGCACTGTGCAAATCCGGAAGACTCTCATAGGCAGAAGGGGGAAGGACAAGGAGGTTACCGGCAAGGAGTGGATTGTTTCAGGCAAGGTCACCTTCCTTTAGAGGAAGGCAGGGAGGGGCCCATCAGGCAGATTACCTCCCTAGACACCGACCGGATAATTCCAGGTTGACAGGTTAAGATCACATTCCTGGAGGAGGCTGAAACTGCAGTTTGGTGACATGGGCTTAGCACGAGTGACTCCATTTGGGGCCTCTTATCTCTTTTGAACAATTCCCCTCTTTTGATCAGACTCACGATTTCACTGGAGGCGGGATAAAATGTAAGGCATCAGCACCCCTCCCAGCTGCCCTTCTGAAGTTCTTGAAGTTTTTGCTTATCCTCCGGTATCCACAGGTTGGGAGATCTTTTTGCTGAATCTCAGTGGACCTCACAGCTCGTGACCTCGGGCTCGCATTTTTCAAGATGATCATTCTCTTTGTGCCTTTTTTTTTTTTTTTTTTTTGACATTCCAGCCTTGGGGAGATCATTTGCTTAGTGGTTAGCAGCCTTGAACATGCATTTGGAGCTTTTGAGCGAATACAGTGTGGGGTGGGGGGGGGACCACTGTGATTATTATGAGTGAGATCATTCCCACTATCTGGAGTGCACTTTGGAGCCGCGGTCCCCAACGCCCACACCAATCAAAACCAAACGGTCATAAAAAGATTCCAATGAAGGAGTCATTTCCCTAAGCCCAGTGGGTTGTTCAGAAATATCGCAGAGCTATTCCCCGAAAGAGTTATCCAGGCATCGAGTGGTACTGACCACAACACAGATGCCTCCTTGCTCAGCTCAAAGATAATCAAAGGCTATCTTGTTACCGAGAACATCTGTGGCTTGGGAGACTAAGGAATTACGTTGGGCACCTATTGCTTTAACGGCAGATTCTGTAATATCTTCAGGAGTTAAGGAGAGGTTCCTTATTCCGGCCTCATTTGTACTCACTCTTAGGGAACTGGGGAAAGCCAAAGGAAGCGAATCCTGAATCATGAAAACCTCCTGGTAGGTCCTTCGTAACTCAGCTGTGTAAATTCAGGGGAGCTGACTAATGAGGTGTCTCGGTTTGTGCCAGCCGGGGCACAGATAATTTAGGAGGCTTTGCCTGGTTAAGTGCCAGCTGTCAAGGCATTCCTGGGGCTGAGGAGCAGGATAGCCAGCGCAAAGATCAATCCTGTTGGGGGCACAAACCACTCCCACTAAGGTGGCTCATCCCAAGATCGGCGCATCTGCCCATCAAAGCCAGGGGTCAGTTAGGTTTCTAGCACGTTCGGGAAGTAAATCTCCTAGCCCGAAATCAAAAAGGGGTCTCAGTTCCTTGCAAAGATGGGTGCAGTGGGGGAGATCTTTTCATGACTGGGGACAGATGTGCTGTAGGTAATCCTAAGAATGCGGGGGTGCAAGATGTGTTACGGTCTGCACAGGTATGTACATCTAGTTGGGTATGGTCAACACCGGAGAGATGTAGAAACGAGGCACTGGATGTTCTGGGCATAAAAGACTCTGTAGATGAGAATGCCTTCTGATTCTGCTGCAGTGTCAGTGGTGAGAAGCTCTTGGCAAGGTCCCTTCCAACATAGTTCTAGGGCTGTCTTCCTCTGGCGACATTTCCAGAATTCCCAGCCCCTGGGCTCCAGACTGGGACCAACAGGATTTTTTTGAATAGGCATCTGGGGAGGCTTCTTCAACCTGCTGATGACAGGCTTTAACATAAGACGTTAAGGACTCACAGTAGCTGGTCACACCGGTACGAGATAACAAGGGATCAGCAGAAGGTTGTACATCAACAGACACCGGTGTACCTGTGACTATCTCATGTGGAGTGAGCTGAAGTTGCCCAAAGAGGGCACTGAACACGCGAGTTGAAGGATTTTGAGTTTGCGGATCCCATCAGTTCTCTCGACCTTGCCTGCTTGTCGAGAGCAGGAAGGCCAGTGAGAATGCCAAGAAGTGTGCAAGGCTTTCCTTAAGGCTTACGTGATCTGCCCAGTGAAACTGGTACCCCGATCACTGGAGATGGCGGAAGGGATCCCCCGGTTGGGCGACACATTTCCTAACAGTTCATTTGCCACCGTGAAGGGATCAACCCTGGGGCAGGGGAGTTTCAACCCGTTCAGGAAACACGCATCCAGTAACCATAACGTATTGATCGCCTGTATGAAGAGGCGATGGAATCCAGTCTGGCTGCAGGTGATCAAAGAGTCCAGAGGGAGGAGGTCTGAGATCTCCGGGAACCGATAACGGTTTTTCCAGGATTCTGAACCTGACGGGTCAGATACTGGCGGCACACTATTTTGGCAGTTTTAGGGAAGTGTCCCCACCAGTGCTTGTTCATAGTTTGAGCCATCTTAAATGCGCCATGGTGGGTGGAGGAATGCAGAAACCAAAGGATGGAGTTTGCCAGGAAGCCAGCAAGAGGCAAGCAGCCGCCCTGGGCTCCCCACAGCCCCGGCCGTTCATTGATTTGACAGCCATCGTTTGCCATCGTGATTTCCCGGATGCGGGAGCGGACTGTTGCCACATGGCAAGGACATCGGGATGGCAAAAATCTGACGCAACAAGGGGTCATTTTCTGAAAAAGCAGAATGGACTTCATCCACATGCACCACAGACTTTATAGAATCCGTGGTTTCTGTCTTTGCATGAAAGTCAGCCAGGGTGTTTCCGTGACATTCAGACTCAGTCTTTTTAGTGGGAGCCTCCGTTTTGATAACAGCAGTTTCAGAAGGTAAGAGACCAGCGGTGGGAAGCTAGTTTAATTGTCCATTTTTGATGGGAGTCCCCATGGACGTAAGAAAACTCCTTAGTGTCCACAACATCCCCCAAATCATGGACAACTACAAGGGCAAATGAGCTGTCAGCGTAAATATTAATAATTCGTCCTTCTGTCAAGTGGCTTGTTCCTGCTCAGGCGAAGGCCTGAAGCTCTGCTCGGGGTGGGTTTAGCTCATGGGAGGTGTCCCTTCTCAAGTGGTTCATGCTGGGGGGAAACAGCCTAGCTGGCTTGGAAATTTCCTTTTCTGTCTCCACAACCTAACCCATCAGCGGACAAAATTAGATCGGCATTAGTCAAAGGGATGCCTTGGAAATCAGGACGGTGTGTCACGAAATGGGGTGTTATTCCGTCACCATCACGGGGCTGGCCTTCGTCAGGTGGGTGGTGGCGTAGCAGGGTTAAGAACATTGCAACGTTCAAGGTGAAGATTAGGTGGGGAAAGCACGAGGATCGTGTAGCAGGTTAGTCTGCTTGCAGAGAGAGGTTGGGTCTATTCAGAACTGAGGAGGCTTTGGGCAGGGGGTTGTAAAACACTCATTTCCTGGGGTTAAATCTGAGGAAGCTTCTACTAACTTTGCAGCTGCGGCCATAGCCAGTTTAGTTGCGCAGGAGCAACTGAATCAAGGTGCATATGCTGCGATAACCGCGGATGCTTCCTGCCCAGTTCCCGAGGGAGCTTCCCCAGGGCTTGGTTGCCTCTTTCGTGTACAAATTAGGTGGAGGGTTTTGAAGAGTTTAGGTAGCCCCAGGGCAGATGGTGCTGGTTCTTGCACCCTTTGTTCTAGTCTTTTCTCTTTTTGATGTTTATTTATTTCTATTTGAGGGGGGCCTGAGGGATAGAGAGAGAGAGAGTCTCAAGTAGGCTCCGTGCTTTAAGTGTAGAGCCCGATGCAGGGCTCGAACTCAGGAACGATGAGATCATGACCTGAGCTGAAATCAAGAATTGGATGTTTCACTAGCTGAGCCGCCCAGGTGCCCCAATCCTTGTTCTAGTCTTATAAAGACCAGTTCATGTTCATCTTCCCAAGGAAGGGACTCAGGGACCGACATTTGAATAAGTTCCCCTAGAGTAGGGAAGCCAATAGAGAAAAATTGGGAACCTAGAATCTATGTAGGAATCCGAGATGCTGCTGTTTAGTTGAACACCTAGGGAATTCTTGGCTTAGCTTCGTTCTTTCGCTGGATTCTTTCAGCGCCTCGATTGTGACCTAGGGAATGAACAGTATCTAGAAATCACTGTAATTTTTCCTTAGAGACTTTATGCCCCTTTCCAGCTCAATTGCAGCGAATGAATGGAATCTTTATGGACACCTCCTTGGTAACAGAGCACCAGTAAGAGATCATCTTTGTAATAGGGTCGATTTTCTGGGGGAGCAGGGGGTGCTTCAATCTTGGTGGGGCACTTGGGAGAAATAAGAAGGGGCCTCAGGGCACCCCTGAGGCATGGCTGTCCAGGTGGATTGTTGGTTGTTCCAAGTCAAGGCCGGTGGTACTGGCTGTTGGGCTAAAGGCTGAAGAAGGCTGACCATATGACCACAAAGTGAACCGCTGTGGGATGACTGAATTCCCAATAAAAGGGAGTCAGGGTTTGGGACAGCTGGGAAGCAGGGGAACAACTCTCTTGCTAATAGCCCTAGAGTCCTGGACACGTTGCCATCCTGCCCAGTAGGTTTCTGGACTGGCCAGTTTGGGATGTTCCGGGGCTGGCCCGGGGCATGATGGGTGTGCACCTTGGGTGGTCTTAGACTTTAATGGATATTGAGGCCACTTGGGACAAGGTTTAGTTATGTCTCCCTCAGTCTTTCTAGGTCCTGCATTTTTTTATTCTTCCAATGTCAGTATTAGAAGTAGCCCACCGATTTTGGGATACCTCGATGAAATTAAGAGGACTTGTGTTGGAATGTGGCCTCTTCTATATCAAGGACAGGTTGTAAAGAACATAAAAGCCCAGGTTCATGGTGGTCAGGAAATTCTAAGGTGGGACTTCCATCACTAGCCCTCTTAATTCAGAAAGGAGGTCTCTACCTAATGGACCCGGAGCCTAATCACAGCAAAAGGAAAGTGAAAGGTACCAGAGTCGGTGTCCTGGTCGAGATAGAAAGTCTCTATGAATTTTATGAGACCCCCACTACGGAAACATCATTTTTCACTTCAAGGGATTTATTGTCTTAGTGGAGAGTACAGCTGTGGTATCTACCAGAATTTGGAAAGGTTTCCTGTTAATTTAAATTTTAGTTTTACTTTGACTAGTTAAGGGAATTACTGGTAGCAGTTTACTGGAGGATTCTCAGAGTCCTGTCAACTCTGGCGGGGGCAGCATGTGGGGGGCCACATTTGAGGGCAGAAATGGGGACATCTGAGTTGGCATTGAAGGATTTGCATAAACCTTTGAGGACAATCTTTTTTCCAGTGTCCTAGCTGATTACAGATGAGACGTTGATCCCTGGGCCAGCAGTTTTTTAGCTGAAGTATAATTGAGACGAAGCATCCCTTTAGTTTCAGGTGTACATCATAATGATTTGATATATATACATATATATTTTTTTAAATTTTTTTAGCTTTTTTTTATTTATTTTTGGGACAGAGAGAGACAGAGCATGAACGGGGGAGGGGCAGAGAGAGAGGGAGACACAGAATCGGAAGCAGGCTCCAGGTTCTGAGCCATCAGCCCAGAGCCTGACGCGGGGCTCGAACTCACGGACTGCGAGATCGTGACCTCAGCTGAAGTCGGACGCTTAACCGACTGAGCCACCCAGGCGCCCCACACACACATATATATATAATATATATATATATATATTATATATATATATATATTTTTTTAAGTTCATCTATTTACTTAGAAGGAGAAAGAGAGAGCAGGGGAGGAGCAGAGAGAGGGAGAAAGAGAGAATCCCAAGCAGATTCCACACCATCAGCTCGGAGCCCGAAGTGGGGCTCAAACCCTCAACCGTGAGATCATGACCTGAGCCAAAATCCAGAGCCGGACACTTAACCAACTGAGCACCAAATCCAGGCACCCCAGCGATTTGATATTTGTATACATTACAAAATGATCCCTGTGGTCAGTCTAGTTGCCATCTGTGAAGTTATCACTTAACTATATTCCCTATGCTATGCACGGTGTCCCTGTGCCTTATTTATTCTCTATCTGGAAGTTTGCACCCCCAATCGCGTTTGCCCATTTGCTGCCCCCAACTCTCCCCCCAGCAGCCAGCAGTTTGCTTCCTGAATCTCTGAGTCGGTTTCTGTTTTATCGTTTGTCCATTTGTTTTGTTGTTTAGGTTCCACGTATTAGTGAAATCGCGCAGTATTGTCTTTCTCTATGACTTATCTCGTTCAGCATGATACTCTCTGGGTCTGTCCATGTTTCGCAAATGGCAAGATCTCATTCTTTTTAGTGGCTGCGTAATATTCCAGTCTGCCTATACCACATGTTCTTTATCCCTTTATCCATCGATGGACACTTAGGTTGCCTCCCCGAGGCCAGCGTTTTGATGACGGATCCCTAGGAGGGTGCCATGCAGGAAGCTCAGGTGTTAGTTTAGTTTTCTGGCCTTGGAGCCACTGTAGCCGTGAGACTAATAGCTTGGTGAACATTTGTTTGCGATCTAGTTCCAAAGTCCTTTCAAAGTGCCCAGTTACGGTCCTGACCTCCGTCAGACTGGCGGCCTCCCCTCCTGTTTTCTTCCTTTTGATCAATCCACTAATCTCAGGAGATAATCCATTTGCAAACAGGGCAGCTAGAACACGTTGAGTGACTTCATTCATCGCATAAAACCCAGAATGCCACAGGAAGAGAGCTTCCCGACCGGCCTCAAAGCCTGCCTTGGATTCGTCTCTCTTGCCATGGGTTTGAATAATAGACCAATCAGTGTAGGCAGGGAAGTCTCTAGGAATGGCTTTTTAAAAGATCAGTCGCTATGTTGAGAACCTTTTCTGGTCCATGAGGACCAGATCTCGGTCTTGAATATCATGATCTTCAGGGCTACATGATTTTGCTTCCTGCATCCATTTTTGGACTTCATGGGGTTCTATCAAGCTTTATAAGCTGATAAAGATCTGGAAGCCCTGGATATAGGCCCCAAGAAAGACTCTTAAGTTCTTTGGAAAAACTTTTGGGGATCCTCCTTGACTTTAGGAAATTCTTTAACTATGCCCTTAGTTTAGTCTTTGACCACAGTGTGAAAAAAATGCCTAAAGAGGATCTCCTGCAACCTCGGGATACGTTTTATTTTATTTTATTTTTTTATTTTATTATTAAAAAAAATTTTTTTTAACGTTTATTTATTTTTTGCAGAGACAGAGCATGAACGGAGGGAGGGTCAGAGAGAGAGGGAGACACAGAATCTGAAACAGGCTCCAGGCTCTGAGCTGTCAGCACAGAGCCCGACGCAGGGCTCGAACTCACGAACCACGAGATGATAACCTGAGCCGAAGTCGGACGCTTCACCGACTGAGGCCCCTGGCGTCCCTGACACTGGTTCTAAATGAGAACATGCGGTCAACTGACTCTGGGAGGCTCTCCAGGGTGGAGTCATCTCATCTGCAGTGTCCTAAAGATTCCTAGAATCGGACACAGTCGGGAATCTGGCGGTGGCCCCCAGCTGTGTCGCCTGGGGCAAGGTAGCTTAACTTTTCTTAGCTTCATTATCTGCCCTCCAGTCAAAAAGGGCCTCACACTTTCCTCCGTGGTGACGAAGGAGTAGATGTGTGTGTCCCCACACGCCTGGTCTATTCCCTTGTACAGGAGCGTTCCCTCCAGGGTCCCCTGGGGAGGGGCAGCTGGGCGAGCCCCGAGGTGGGGCTCCGGCTGGGTGGCTCCTGGATGCCCCTTCCCCCCCCAGCCCCTCCCTCCAGGGGACACACTGTGGTCACACCTTCCTGTGGCCCCCAGTTTGCCCCAGAAGCTCAACAGGTGTTAACCCATTGAATGCCGACAGCGAGGACGCTCCCTTGTTGCCTCGGTTTTACAGGTGGGGAAATGGAGCCCCGGTGAGGTTGGGCGAGGTGCCGAATGTTACAGGTGAAAAGTGAGACACAGGATGTGGGCCCAGGTGGTCCTGCTGCTGGCATCACTGCCCTGCTCCATCGCGCTCGGTGCTGGTGCTGGAACTCTGTTCCCTCTCACTCTGTCCTGGGTGTGTTCACGGCAGAGGCTCCCCCACAGCCAAGGTGCCTTCGAACCCATTCCTCTTCCTCTTGAGATGTTCTCTTTCGACCCAGGATGTACCTCTTGGGCCCAGCAGTCATGGCCAAACGTGTGTCCTCCAATTGGAGAAAAGCGGAGGTTGAGACCGGCTCTCCACAGAAACATGAACTTCACCTTGAAGTCTGGCTCACCACGAAGGAGAGCCACGAAACGAAGGACACGTGCACGCTGAGATTTTAGGGAGGGTCACCATCGGCTCAAGGGGCACCGCATTTTAAAAGGGGACAGAGAGGGGTCCCTGGGTGGCTCAGTCGGTTGGGCGTCCGACTTCGGCTCAGGTCATGATCTCGCGGTTCGTGAGTTTGAGCCCCGCGAGGGGCTCTGGTGCTGAGAGCTCAGAGCCTGGAGCCTGCTTCACATTCTGTGTCTCCCTCGCTCTCTGCCCTTCTCCTGCTTGTGCTCTGTGTCTCTGTCTCTCTCAAAAATAAATATTTAAAAAGTTAAAATAAAATATAAAATAAAAAAATAAAATAAAATAAAATAAAATAAAATAAAATAAAATAAAATAAAATGGGACAGAGAGATGTCTTAGTCTGTTGGGGCTGCCATAACAAAATAGTAGACTGTGGGGCTTCCAAATTCTGGAATCTCGGAAGCCCGAGACCAACTGAACCTCAGCCCAGCTCAGCTCCCGGTGAGGGTCCTCTTCCTGACTTGCAGATGGCCACCTTCTCGATGTGTCCTCCCGTGGCGGAAAGGGAGTTCTCTGCTGTCTCCTTTTACCGGGCCACTAAGCAGGGCTCCGCCATGGGCTTTACTTAACTCTAAATATTCCCTTATTCTTTTTTTTTTTTTCGACGTTTATTTATTTTTGGGACAGAGAGAGACAGAGCATGAACGGGGGAGGGGCAGAGAGAGAGGGAGACACAGAATCGGAAACAGGCTCCAGGCTCCGAGCCATCAGCCCAGAGCCTGACGCGGGGCTCGAACTCACGGACCGCGAGATCGTGACCTGGCTGAAGTCGGACGCTTAACCGACTGCGCCACCCAGGCGCCCCCTCCCTTATTCTAAACGCAGCCACATGGGGGCTGGAGTTTCACCATATGAATCCCAGGGGGACACAATTCACCCCGTAGCAGGACAGAATCAGAAATGGTATTTCAGGCATCCGCAAGGGAGAGTTGGTACGTGGGTTAGAGTCTTGGAGTCCACTAGAGAGTTTCCCGTCTCTGACCGCTCCCCCTCCCCAGGCTGCCTCAGTTTCTTCTTGCGTGAAGTGAGATTATACACCTTTCTCGTAGGCTTACTGTGAGAACATAATGAGAAAAATAGAGCTAAAATGCTTCGCACGGGGCCTGGCACAGAGGAGCTGTTCGTGTTATTACTAGAGAGAGTCTCTTTCCTTCCACTTGCACGCGGGCTGGTCTTGGGACTTGCTTTAACCAGTGGAATGTGGTCCAAGTGATAATCCGTGAATTTTAGAGCCTGTGCCTCAAGAGGCATTATGGCTTTCACCAGGAGCCCTGACGCACCCTGTGAATAAGCCTGTTGGAGGAGGAGAGCCAGGCCGAGAAGGTGTCACATTCCAGACACATGAGTTAGATCATTCTAGACTATCCAGTTGCCCGTTGACCATAGGAAAATCCAGCAAAATATCAGCCTGGCTGGCCCAGACCAGAAACATCACCCAGCTGACTCACAGATTTGTGAACTAAATAAAATGGCGATGGTGTTAAGCCACATTTAGGAGCGTGTGTGTGTGTGTGTGCGCGCGCGCGTACTCAATCAAATAAGGGCTAAGTGCCCATCTGAGTGAAGTGTGGGTGGATGTGTATTCTGTAAATGGTAACAGATCTTGGCGCTATTTGGGCTTTTGTCTCTATTGTCAAAGTAGACAAAGCTATCTGAGCTGGCGTGGAGGTGTGCACGCTGGGAATTGTTCTATTACCTTGGCTTTTTTCCTTTTCTTTCTTATGTTTAATTGCACCGATGTGAAAACTATGCAGGTAAGCCATGCGTCATTCCGTCTGTAGAAACACGAGTCAAGCCTGGGGTCTCCCATGGCGCCCTCTCCGCCTGTCTTCCCTCTCGGGGTAACCATGGTTACCGTCCTTCCTTGGTGGAGCCCATCCCTAGCTACAGCCACATGGGGACTGAGGCGCAGCGTTTTCTACCCTCTCAGTGGGACTCTACCTCACTGATTTTTCTTCCTCCTTTTATTGTATTTATTAAAAAAATATTTTTTGGGGGCGCCTGGGTGGCGCAGTCGGTTAAGTGTCCGACTTCAGCCAGGTCACGATCTCGCGGTCCGGGAGTTCGAGCCCCGCGTCAGGCTCTGGGCTGATGGCTCGGAGCCTGGAGCCTGCTTCCAATTCTGTGTCTCCCTCTCTCTCTGCCCCTCCCCCGTTCATGCTCTGTCTCTCTCTGTCCCAAAAATAAATAAACGTTAAAAAAAAAAATTAAAAAAAAAATTTTTTTTTAATGTTTATTTAGTTTGAGGGAGAGAAAGCGAGCAGGGGGGAAGGGCAGAAAGAGAGGGGGAGAGAGGGAGAATCCCAAGCAAGCGCCACGCAGTCAGGGCAGAGCCCGATTTGGGGCTCGAGCTCATGAACTGTGAGATCATGACCTGAGCTGAAATCAAGAGTCAGATGCTCAACCGACTGAGCCACCCGAGTGCCTCTCCTTTTTATTAAAAAAAAATTTTTAAGCATTTTTCTTTCTTTCTTTTTTTTGAGAGAGAGAGACAGAGAGAGAGAGGGACAGAGTGCGAGAGAGAGGGAGACACAGAATCCGAAGTGGGCTCTAGGCTCTGAGCTGTCAGCACAGAGCCCGACACGGGGCTCGAACTCACAAACTGCGAGATCGTGACCTGAGCGGGAGTCTGATGCCTAACCGACCGAGCCACCCAGGTGACCCTTTCCTTCTTCCTTTTAAATTATTACTCTAGGAGCACCTGGGTGGCTCGGTCGGTTAAGCATCTGACTTCGGCTCAGGTCATGATCTCACAGCTGGGGAGTTCGAGCCCCGAGTCGGGCTCTGTGCTGACAGCTGGGAGCCTGGAGCCTGCTTCTGGATCTGTGTGTGTGTCTCTCTCTGCCCCTTCCCAGCTGGTGTTCTGTCTCTCTCTCCCTCTCTCTCTCTCTCTCTCTCTCTCTCTCTGTGCGGTTATCCTGTGTGGGGCTGAACACTGGGGGAGCCACTGTGGGGTGAGGCCGGCTGAGTCAGCTGATCAGCTGTCCTGGTCTGTGGGATTCTGGGGGATTCCTTGGCCATGGGGCCTTCGGCACTAGGGAAGTCCCCGACTAACCTGGAGGAACTGGTCACCCCAAAGCAGGGGGACCAGGTAAAGCCCCCCCTCACCCCCAGCAGGGAGGCCTGTCACTGGGCCGGAAGGGGAGGGGGCTGGACAAGCAGAGGGAACTTGTGTAGGGGGTGACTGTGTTCCTGTGTGGTTTATTTGTGCAGGGAATGGTCTGGGCTGCTGGCTGCCGATGACCAATCTGAAAGTAACTTTTGCTTTTCGCCCCCTCGCTCCCCTTAAAACCCATGTCGCAAGCCGGAGCCTGTAAGTGATGACTTCATGGCCATCCTGGCCTCCCGTGTTCGGGCGGCTCTGGAAAGGGCCAGGGCTGTCCTTACTGTAAGCTCTGCCATCTGGCTGTCTTGGCTGCCTGCCCTTCTGCACACGGTCAGAGGTCACCCCTTATCTTCCCGGGGACCTCCTGGAACAGCAGCCATCTCGGGGCCAGAAGGAGTGGCGGGGAGGGCAAGGCGGAGGCAGGGAAGCCCAGCTGTGTCCAGCGGCGGAGCCCCGTAAGGAGCTCGTCGAGGACCGTCCTCAAAGCCACCTTCTGAGATGCGAGCGTGTGTGGGGCTCCCATGGCTGCTGTACCCGATGGTCACAAATTTAGTGGCTCAAAGCAGCACAGTTCTGGAACTAGATGTCCAAAAGCAGTCTCCCTGGGCTGAAGGCGAGGTGTGGGTAGGGCTGTTTCCTTCTGGAAGCTCCAGGGGGGAGACTTGCTCCCTGACTTCTCCAGACCCCTAGACGTGCCCACGTTCCTTGGCTGGGGACCCCCTCCTGCCATCACCCCAAGCTCCTGATTCCTTCTTTTCCTCCCTTACTTCTCACCCCAGCCCCCCACCCCCCTCTTTCTTAATTTTTTAAAAAAATATTTATTTATTCTTGAGGGAGAGACAGAGCATGAGCAGGGGAGGGGCAGAGAGAGACCCACAGAATCCCAAGCAGGCTCCAGGCTCTGAGCTGTCAGCACAGAGCCTGACGCGGGGCTCAAACCCACAAGCTGTGAGATCATGACCTGAGCCGAAGTCGGACGCCCAACCGCCTGAGCCACCCAGGAGCCCCCTTCCACCTCCTTTCTCTAAGGACCCCTGTGATGACCTTGGGTTCACCTGGCTAATCCAGTCTCCTCTCCCCACTCAGGATCTTTAACCTAATCATGGCTGCAAAGTCTTTTTTGCCACACCGGTGACATCTTGACGGGCCCCAGGGCCCCGAATCACACATCTCTGCAGGGCCCCTACTCAGCCTGTCACAGCACTGCTTTTGCTCCCATCTGACAGGTGAAGAAACTGAGGCTCAAAGAATCTGTGTCTCTTGCCCCAGGTCAGGGCCAGGACCGGAATCAAATCCCAGGCTGCCGCCAAGGACCCCCATACTGGCTCGTGCGGGTCGTAGGTACATTCATGACAACGAGGAGGTGCCTTTTTCTCTGGGAAGACGAAGCCCGTACCAGGCACGGAAGTTTGTTCAGTGGCGCAAACCCGACGCCAGCACCCGGAGGCCCCTGGGCCAGATGCCTGTGGGTAATGACAACACGTGCAGCCACCGAGGCGGCCCTGACGTATGTTCCCTCTTGACCCAAGGGCCGGCGGTTGGGCTATTTATGTGGACCTCCTGTTTGGTCAGCCAGGTGGACCCAGTGGCTCCTTTAGGAAGGACATACTCAGTCTTACCTTTTAAGGTGGGGTTGGCAAACTTTCTCTGAAAAGGTCCAGGCAGTGAACGTTCCCGACTTTGCCGGCCCCGTGGTATCTGTCGCAACCGCTCAGAGGCTATCGGACCTGCTTGCACAGCTGTGGAGGAGACACAAACTAAAGGGCCTACTGCGTCTCAATAAAACTTTATTTATAAAAACAGGCAGTGGCCCCTGTTGGCCCCTGTCCCAGGGCATTTTCTCCCTCTCTTGCTTCCCCTAGGACACTAGCCAAGGAGACAGGGGCTCCCTGGTGCCCTTGAAGGCAGAAGGGGCCCTGCCTCCACCCTTCTAATGGAGAAAGAACGGTTTTAAAGGCAGGCTGGGCTGATCGGTTGGGCAGGGAGCCCTCAGAATGGTTGCAGCCGCTGCAAAGCGAGCGCGAACCGTGTGCGAGGCTGCCGAGGTCATCGAGTTCAATCCACAGGGTGCTCCCGTGTCCTGTTCCCCAGAAATGAAACTGTGAACAACCTCCGGGCCTCGGCCTCGGCCCGGATACCTAACACCAGGAGGGGGTGGGCGGGGCTTTCATGGAAGGTCATACGTCGTCGCAGAGCTAGAGCCGGTCTGGTACCAAGAAGCACGCTGCTACTCCCACCCTCCCCTGCGAATGTGGTTTTTTTTTTTTGTCTGTTTGTTTTGTCTTTAAAGTTTCTTTCTTTCTTTCTTTGTGAGAGAGAGAAAAAGCACAAGTGGGGGAGGGGCAGAGAGAATCCCAAGCAGGCCCCGTGTTGTCAGTGCAGAGCTGGACGTGGGGCTCAAACTCACGAACTGTGAGCTCACGACCCGAGCTGAAGTCAAGTGCTTAACTGACTGAGCCACCCAGGCCCTCCCCTAACAGATGGTTTTTAAATCCCGGGCTGCAAATGCAATGCCTACGGAGGCCCAGGGAATAAGGTAGGGCTGAAGTCGGCGGCTATAAGACAGTCTGCAGCCGTGGGCGGGCTGAGTCAGGACTGGGCAAATGTACCAACAGAACCCACCTACCGTGCGTCCAGATGTGTAAAAGCTATAAATCAGCTAATGAACTGTTGACTAAAATCTATCTTAGTCCTTGTATTCTTCTATCTTAACAACTACACCTGCACGACAACCTTCAAGGATTTGGGTTTAGGCTCGGATTTGATACAGACTTCTCGAACTCTATTGTGGTTAATTTTAGGTGTCAGTTTGGCAAGGCTACGGTGGCCCAGGTGTTTGGACAACCAGCAGTCTTGATGTTGCCGTGAAGGTATTTTGTAGATGTGATTAACGCTCAAATCCGTAGACTTTGGGTACAGCAGATTGCCCTCTAGAATGCAGGTGGGCCTCATCTCATCAGTTGAAGGCCACAAGGCAAAAAGGCCGAGGTAGACTCTTCCCAGAAAAAGGAAGGGCTCCTCCAGACTGCATCTTAGAAACTCTGTCTGAATGTCCAGCCTGCTGCCCTGAGGAATTTGGAGTTAGGATTACAACATCAGTGCTCTTACCTGAATTTCCAGACGGCCTTCCCTGCAGAGTTTAGACTTGCCAGCCTCCATAACAGCATGAGCCAATTCGTTGAAACAGACCTTTCTTTCTCTATCTTTGTATATCCTACTGGTTCTGTTTCTCTGGAGAACTCTACCGCAGACAGACGCTGTGGGGTTCTATGCTGGAATATGGTCCCCAGAGAGAGCTGGCCTGACCCCACTTTCTGCCTCCTGCTACCTACCTATCTGAGCCCCATTCAGTGCTGTCTTTCCCATCTTGCAAACAGCTGACCCTTGGTGCTGCCCCAGGACATAAATGTCCAGACACCTATGGCAGTCAGCTTTCAAAACCTACAAATTAGGGGCGCCCGGGTGGCTCAGTCGGTTAAGTGTCCGACTTCGGCTCAGATCATGATCTCCGGGTTTCTGTGTTGGCGCCCGGCATCCAGCTGTGTGCTGATGGCTCGGAGCCTGGAGCCTGCTTCGGGTTCTGTGTCTCCCTCTCTCTCTGCCCCTCCCCTGCTCATTCTCTCCCCCCCCCCTCAAAAATATATAAACATTAAAAAAAAGAAAAACCCTATAAACTACATAAGCCTTGAGGAGGACACAGAATTCTGGGGTCCTGAGTAGTAAAGTTTGGTCTTGAAGACAGAGGGAAGGGTCCTTATGGACATGCATGTACCCGTGGCTTCTCAGGCTCCCTGCCCTACAGGAAGGGCCACGTAGAGGAGGACAGGGAGGTGCCCTTTAAAAGGTGGGGCCGAAGACAGGGACCCCCTCTGCCTAGGCCTGACATGAGCTAACAAGTCCACACCTCCTTTAGAGCCTGCAGCCAACCTCACTTCCCCCCACCCCAGTGTGCCAGCAGCCCCGTGGATATTTTCATTTTGCCCGGGAATCCGGATCTTCTATTGCTGTGGCTCTTGGCAACCAGCAAAAATGAATTTTACAATAAATCCTGTGCAGGCTGAAGGGGTTTCTGGATGAGCTGAGAATGTTGGTCCTCTTGACCTGAGTCCTTGGGTTCGTGGGTGTGATGATTCTGTGAAAATTCATCGAACCGCACAGGTACGATCTGTGTGTTTTGCTGCCTGTACGTCAGGAGCTTTATTAACACAAACCGGAGCCAGGCCCAGGTCCAGGGGAAGAGGTCTGAGCGCTGGGTTTGGGCCGCTGCCCACCGGTTGGGACCCCGGCTTTCAGCTCCTCTAGGGCATTCATTTTGTGGGGCGGGATCTGGCCGCATACAAGGAAGTTTTGATCAATTTCCTCTGCGGTTTAGGGCTCCTCCCTGTTCGGGAACATGACCTCCCGAAAAGTACCATCTCTGCTTCCCCAGGTGCTTCCTGTAGGCGGGGTTTCTAACAGTCCCCGCCCAGTGGGCTGCGCGGGCCGGTTTATTCCTAACGCCACACTGCCCCCTGCTGGTCGAGGCCTGTCATGGCGCCCCCTGGGGACAATTTTTGGGAATGAATTCACGCACCAGAGTTTTATGGGCAAAGCAGGATTTTTTTATTTTTTATTTATTTTTTATTTTTTTTTCAACGTTTTATTTATTTTTGGGACAGAGGGAGACAGAGCATGAACGGGGGAGGGGCAGAGAGAGGGAGACACAGAATCGGAAACAGGCTCCAGGCTCCGAGCCATCAGCCCAGAGCCCCACGCGGGGCTCGAACTCCCGGACCGCGAGATCGTGACCTGGCTGAAGTCGGACGCTTAACCGACTGCGCCACCCAGGCGCCCCCAAAGCAGGATTTTGAATGGGTTTCCAGGGAGGTGAAAAGTGAGCGTCGGAAACGATTACCGCACTGTTTGTTAACTAAAATTTAAATTAAAATAGATAAATGTTAAAAAAAGTAAAATCCAAATCTCGGTTTAAAAAAAAAAGAAGAGTGAGTGTCAACATAGGTGCAGACACACACACATACTCCCTTCCCCCTGGGAAGGAGACTCCTATTCCACAAGGGTTGTCCCGTGCTCCGCGCCCAAAGCAATGACACTGTATTTTTGTCTTCGTAGTCACCAAATACTGCTCCTTCCTCCTCTCTCCTCCCCGCCTGGAAACAAAGTAACCCTCCGTCTTGGGTGGATCCAAGGAAATCTTTGTAAGTGGCTTTGTAACAAGCATATTCCCCCACCCCTAAGTTAATGGAAACAAGTTTCCTTAGGTAGCTTTTAAACACAGAAAATTAAAACTTCTAATGGTCTTTACAGCAAATCTATAATATCAGTGCTTTGGCCTTCTTAAGTTGAATGCCCTTTACCATAAAGTATCTGATTTCAAGCTGTACGTTAATTGAATATTTGATCCCTTTGGTTTCCCTATCTGTGCACAGCAAAAGAGTGTGGTACGACTAGCAAATCCTAGACTAGCAGACCCTTAAACAACACGGGTTTGAATTGCGTGGTTTGAACCTGAGAATTTTTCGCTAAATACAGTACTGCACGTGTCCTTTCTCTTCCTTATGATTTTCTTAATAATGTTTTCTCTTCCTTAGCTCACTTTATTGTAAGAATACAGTGTATATAATGCACATAACATACAAAATATGTGTTCACTGATAGGCTCTGCAAACGGTAGGCTCTTAGTAGTTAAGTTTTCGGGGAGTCAGAAGTTATATGTGGATTTTTTGGTGGCGCCTGGGGGGCTCAGTCAGTTAGACGCCCGACTACGGCTCAGGTCATGATCTCACGGTTCGTGAGTTCGAGTCCCACGTTAGGCTCTATGCTGACAGCTGAGAGCCTGGAGCCTGTTTCGGATTCTGTGTCTCCCTGTCTCTCTGCCCCCTCCCCCCTTGCACTCTCTCTCTCTCTCAAAAATAAACATTTAAAAAATTTTAAAAATAAAATAAGTTATATGTGGATTTTCATCTGTGTGTGGGGTTGGCGCCCCTAACCCCTGAGTTGCTCCAGGGGCAGCTATATATTGACGATCTATCATTTTTGCTTGGTGGATTTTAGAAATAGCACAGGCACCTAATACAGGTCGACTCCCTGGCTTCTACTCGCAGTGCGCAAGGCCACAGAATAGATGCTTGGTGAGCATTTGTTCATACCTACAGGACGGTTCATATCTACAAGCTAAAGATTAGGTTTCAACACTGATGCCTGTAAGGAGCATCTTTGCGCCTGGGAAGCAGTGACAGGTGTGCTTGGATCCTGTGACAACCTCTCCGTACCGGCCCTCTTCAACTGTACTAGGATGAACAGTTTCTATCTCGGGATCCATACTATTGACTCACAAAGCAAGAAAAAGGATGGACACAGTCAAGGGGAGAAGAGGGATGACCTGAGGGGCTGTGGCTGCTGCTGATAGCGTTCCATAATGACCCCGGGCCACAGAGCGCCCCCTGACTAAGGCTCTGGCCATGAAAACGAGACTGGAGGTCAGCCAGTGCCTGCAGACCCCAAGCAGCACACGCATGATGCGACGGGAGAGAGCACACTGAAGTCTAGCTTATGAGGACTGACTGCTGGTGACAGCTTTGGGTGTCTAATCAATCAATGGCGGAAGGGGCAGCTTGGGTTGTGGGGTCCAGAAGGACTGGGTTTGAACGGGCTGTGTGACATTGGACAAGTCACCTAACCTCTCTGAACTTCAGCTTTCCCGTCTGTAAAATGGAGATGAACGTATCTAGGTCTCGGGGAGGTTAGGGTGATCGCTTTAGATGTATTCCCCAGGAACAGACCCGAGACCAGGTTCACAGGCACGTGATTTATCCAGGAAGTGCTTCTGGGGAGAGGTGGAGAGGTTGGAGGAAGATAGGGAAGGGCAGAATGAAGTCAGGGTAGCAGTTTCAGGCAACGCCCTGCAGAGGGCAGCCTCAGTCTGATCCTGCAGGGAGCTGGGACAGGTTAAGTTGCAGCCCTTTAGAAGCAAAGGAGTGGCACCTGTCAGTCACTGGTTAAGGGCCGCCCCAGGGACGCCTGGGTGGCTCAGTTTGTTGAGCATCCGACTTCGGCTCAGGTCATGATCTCGCGGTTCATGACTTCCAGCTCCGCGTGGGGCTCTGTGCTGACAGCTCAGAGCCTGGAGCCCGTTTCGGATTCTGTGTCTCCCTCTCTCTCTGCCCCTCCCCTGTTCATGCTCTGTCTCTCTCTGTCTCAAAAATAAATAAACATTAAAAAAAAGGTATGCCAAAAAACTCTGTAGAGTGCTGCGCATGTTAGGTTCCCCGAAGCAACAATAATTACATGGCCTTGTATTGGGGCTGCCCCCCTCCACCCCCTGCAACACCCTACTGGTAAGAAAACAAAAGAGGGAGGGCACTGATAGGTGGTTATTATTTGGGGGCCTGCCCCAAAGGGATACCAAGGTCAGGTCCTAGGTGCTGGGACTCACTGGTGGGCAGTACCTGGGGTGTTCAGAGGCCAACGGATATGACCAAGGCCAGGGGCTACATGTCAAGCCAGAAACGCTGCATCTGTGGTCAGACTCAGAGTGCAAGCGCCCAGGGGTGGGCGGGGGTGGAGGTGCGGTGGGAGCAGAAAGGGATTGAGGTGGCAGCAAGGCAAGAGAGCCCCAAATGGCTGACGTTGAATGGGATGGGGCCCTAGAGCTTATCACCTTATCAGTTGGTGGGCCAACCGTCATGGGGGTTAAAGGTCAGAGTGCACTGAGAGAGTGTCAGTGAAGACCATTTCAAGGGGCGGAAACCCAGTTCCAACTGGTTCAGACATACCGGGAATTTATTAGCTCATGGTAACTGAGAATCCCACGGGTCAGCCTTCAGGTGTGGCTTGATCCAGGAGTCCAGTCAGACCCATCAGGAACCAATCTTTCTTTCCATCTCTGGGCTTTGTGCCCTCTGCTTCATTCTTAAATGGTTCTTCTTGTGGGGGCAAGGTGGCAGTGGGCCAAGGCAGGCTCACGTCCTCATGATCCCCTATGGAGCAGAGTCTTTTCTTGGTATTCCCATACAAGTCAAGGGATCATTCTGCCCGTCTGCACTTGGTCACCTAACCGTCCCCGACCCAGTCACTGGGGCCAGGAGGATAACATGTCACAGCGGACTGGGCTAGAGCCGCGTGCCCACCCTGCACATACTCACTGTGGTCAGGGAGCCTGAGATGAACCGGGCACACAGATGGAGAGGGTGGTTCCCCAAAAGAAGATGGGGTGCTCAAAGGAGGGACGGTGGATGCTGGGCAGTCCGAGATCGGCACACGTTTGCCTCAGAACCCAGCAGCAGAGCCAGGGGGACCCAGGGACACCTGCGGGAGTCATACAGGGCTGTCCTCTCCTCTTAGAAGGGGCCAGCAAGGTGAGGGGCGTCTCCTGGGCACCCACCAAGGACAGCAGTCCCCTGCCGTGTCTTACGCACACGTGGACTCCTGCTGGTGATAAGGTGCCTTCAGAGGCTCCATCTGGGGGGAGGGCTGGGGCACGTCACACGGCCATGTCTCTGAGTGGGACTTCAAGACTGGACAGTGGGTGCCTTGGGGACAAGGGCCAGGCCGTATTCCTGTGCGTCCAGCTCAGCTTGGAGGCTCAGTGAGTGCTCGCGGAACGAAGGAGCGGATACGTGAATGATGCTGTTTCCAAAGGCCCTTCTGGGACAAGACCACACTTTGTAAGGAGCTGAGGACAAAACTCTCTTCGCCACCGGGCTCCGCGGGGTGGCCAGGGCACCTCGGGTCGTCGTTCGAACTGTCATCTTAGGCTGAGCAGCCACCACATGTGTCCCCTGGGAACAGAGGGTTCGAGAACAGCAAACAGTTCTCCCGGCACTTGGTGCCTCCGTCCGAGCCCCAGCACCGAGGGACTTGGGTGGCATGGAGCAGCCTGAGGCCCGTCCCCGGGAGGCCCCAGCCCCCTCTGAGTTCCCGTCTGGAAAAGCTCTAGGCTGTTGAGAGAATTTCCTGTCTTTCCAGCCTACACCTGACACAGGGCCCCCGACCTCCTTTGCCCAAGAGCATTTATGAAAGAAAAGGGTGAGGGGCTTTTTGTTGTTTTTGTTCATCGCAGCATCATTTATTATTGCAAAAATATGTGAACTTAACCTAAATGCTCCCCAGTGGGACAACGGACAAATTGTGTACCAACAACAAATGAATGAGAATACTCTATGTCAATTACACGAACAAACTAAAGTCAGATTTATTGAGTTACATCTCAACCATGTAACACTGAGCGAAAAACAGCAGATTTGAGTTCACTTTTCTTTTTAGAATTTAATTAGACTATACTTGGCATACTATATTAGACAAGTTTCAAGTGCACAAGACAGTGTGATTGGACAAGTCGAACTACCACTCTAGACCCACCAAAATAAGTGTTGATTGATCACAGTGTTGTTGACTGTGCAAAGTTATTACAATCTCCTTGACTCTGTTAGACTGTGACTCCTCCCTCTGTCTCTGAGCAGCCCAAAACTCAGGCGGGCCTTTCCTCAAGGGCCCAAGAGCCATTCGCCTAAAATGTAATCGTGGGGAAGGACAGGGCCTCCGTCTCCCCGTCTCTGCGGGGGGGGGGTAGACTTTATTTATAGACTGGCCAGCTTTCAGACACAGCTGGACGCACCCCATACCCACGGACCCTCCTTCTTGTTCACCCCTGAGTCCCCCTGAGCCCCCCCCACCCCGCGCTCGCCACCCCCTTCCCTGCTCCCTCTTGTCACCCCTGCACAAATCTGCCTCTGGCTGCCTGGCTGTCCCTGGTTACCCAATATACTGGGTTCTCACACTTGAACTTACTCTGCTGGGCCTTGTGAATCTCTGCCAGGTTCCTGACCGACAACCTTCCCCCAAACTGTGTGCTCCTTCACTCCAGCCGGACTCGCTTTATTTTCCTCCAAACCTTCATCACCGTTCCATGCTATTGAGGGAAAACTGTTCCTCTATGCACAACACTCCTGCTGTCAAATAACACCCCGACCATGTCTCTGACTCTCGGACACCGACGGAGTGGCCTGGGCTTTCATTTCGTTCTGACCCTCACCGCCCGGAGGCCTACGGGCTCAGGCCCACCCACCGGAGGGCCCCCACGTCAGGTGGTCCCCAGGATCCCCGCGCTTGTGTCTGACCCGCCGTAAGTGGGGGTTCCCACGGCACCTTCCTCGGGTTTGAGGATTTGGTAGAACAGCTCACGGAAGGCAGGGGAACACTTGGCTAGGTTTACACGTCCCAGAGGATACGGGTGAACAGCCACGTAAAGAGGAGCTTAGACCAAGGCTGGGAAGGTCCTGGTGCTCCCATCCCCGCGGGGTTTGGGGTGCACCACCCTCTGGAATGTGGGTGTGTTCCTCGAGCCGGACGTTCTCTCATCCTGCAGTTTGGGGTTTTGCAGCGGCTACTTCGAGCAAGATGGCTTATCTATTGCCAGACAACGGGGCTGGGGCTGAAAGTTCCAAGCCTCCGTCCATCATGCGCTTTTTGGTCACCAGCCCCCACCAAAGTCACCTTCTTCGAATGAAAGAAGTGCCTATCACCCAGGAAATTCCAAGGGTTGGGGTCCTGCCTTGCTCCCCTAGCGCATCTCAGAGCTCAGCCCAGACACAGGTTGGGAGGGAGCCCCCAGTTGGAGAATCAAAGCCGGCTTGGAAAGAGCTTTGCAGACCCTGAGGACAGCACCCTGCGAGTGCGAGCGAGCGAGTGCGGTTACCATGGTGGTTAATGTTATTTGTGTTGTTTGCAGAAGAGGCACCCCCCGCCCCCGCCCCCGCCCCCCCGCAGCCTAGCCTGAATAAATTTTAATCATCCTGCCATTTCTGCTGCCCTGGTCAGGCCAGCACTCTGCAGGGACCTGAGCACTTAGAGGCCTGCCCAGGCCAAAGGAAAGATCAGCAGGGAGGGCAGGCTTCGGAGATGCAAACAGGCCAGGCTCCAGAATTCCTAGGCGGCCCTCCACCATCCCGGGAACCATCCCTCCCCTCCTCCTCCTCCTCTTCTCCCTCCTCCCCTCCAGGCTCAGCCAGCTCCAGGGGTGGTGTTGGCAATGGCCATCCCCCCACCCCCTCCCCGGGCACCCAAGGGCAGTGCGTCTTTCCTCGCATCTGCTCTCACACTCGCGCGGAGGGTGAGCCAAAGGTGACAGGCTGGCTTATTATCCAGGAGAAAGGAACACGCCTGCCCCCGCCAACTCAGCAACCGGCCAATTCTTTTGCGGGCCCGATATTGCACGTTGACCTTCTGAGCAGGTGGACCCATCTCCAACCATCAAAATATCCGGGTTGATTGGCAGCTGGCCAACAGAATGCAAACGTAGGTATTTACAAAGCAAATTTGGAAAACCAAGAATGTAGTAGAAACACCAGCAGGGGAGGTGGGGGGCGGGGCACGTTTTCTGTGTGGGTGGCCTGGCAGGGGCCTCTTAAAACACAAATACAGTGGATCCCGAGAAACTTAACAGAAGTCCATGGGGGAGGGGAAGGAAAAAAAAAGAGGTTAGAGAGGGAGGGAGCCAAAGCTCTTTAAGAGACTCTTAAAAACTGAGAACAAACTGAGGGTTGATGGGGGGACAAGGGAGAGGGGAAAACGGGTGATGGGCATTGAGGAGGGCACCTGTTGGGATGAGCACTGGGTGTTGTATGGAAACCAATTTGACAATAAACTTCATATTAAAAAAAAATAAAACACAAATACAGGGGCGCCTGGGTGGCTCACTCAGTTGACCATAGGACTCTTGACTTCGGCTCTGGTCGCGATCTCACGGTTCGTGGGTTCGAGCCCTGCGTCCAGCTCTGTGCCAGCAGAGAGGAGCCTGTCTGGGATTCTCTCTCTACCTCTCTCTGCCCTCCCCCTCAAAACAAATAAATAAACTTAAAAAAAAAAAAACATAAATACAGGCCATGCTGTGCTGTGGCTGCCACAGTCTCTTCGTGGAAAACCTTGCTGCTGGCTTTGTTACTCCAAAGTCATATGCCTCATCAATCTTGAGAACGTTGTCTGCTGGCCGTGTGAACACCCCTGCCATCTTTGCGGGCTATCGGATGGGGGGGAAAGACCCAGGGGAAGACCCTGTCCAAGTCGGGGACAGGGTGTGGTCCCAGGAAGACTGCTGGAGGAGGTGGTTTGAGAGGCAGAATCAAGAGTCACTCCCCAGCTTCCTCGCTGCCTTCCTGTTCCAGACACGGTGTCCCCTCTACTCCAAAGACCAGCCCTGCTTGGTGCAGCTCATAGTGGCCCGCTGTCCGCCCTGCCTCCCCACCCTGCCATTCGGGGCCCCTTTGAGCTGGCTTTATCTGCTTATCAGCCTTCTCCCCATTACTGCCTTGAACTCCAGGCTCCGGCCTGGCCTCCCAACCCCCCAGCGCCCACCCACCCCTCTGCCGTGCACCGGCTTCTTTAGATACCACGCCAGGTAGAGTCTTGCCTCCTCCAGGCAGCCCTTGGTGATCTATTTGGCTTTACTTGGTGCCTAGGGAGCCCTGTGCAGTGCTCAACGCTGTGCGATGCCTTCTTTTCCTTGGACGTCTCCCGTCCCTTGGTTCACATCCCTGCGGCTGTCAGCTGGCACAGAGGGCTGGCCAGGGCCTGGGCTCTCCTCACCCGGCAGGCTAGCCTTGACTCTGCAGGATTCCGAAGTCACTAAGACAGGAAACTGCACGTTGTCTTGAGGCCTACGCCCAGGACTCGACCAAAGTCAGTCCTGCCAAAGCCTTTTGGTCGACGTAGGTCACCAGGTCAGCCCAGAGAGTCAGATGTTGGGGAGAAGACAGGCCCCACCTCTGGATGGGGGGACTGAACAGTCACATTGCAGAAGGAGCTTGCATGCAGGAAAGGGAACGTTTTCTGGAGCTTTCTGCATCTTCCATTGTAGCCAACATTAATCCCTCTAAAAAGCATCCTAAGAGATGGGGCGCCTGGGTGGCTTAGTTAAGCATCGGACTTCGTCTCAGGTCAGGATCTCGCGTGTTTGTGGCTTTGAGCCCCGCGTTGGGCTCTGTGCTAACAGCTCAGAGCCTGGAGCCTGCTTCAGAGTCTTTGTCTCCCTCTGTCTCTGCCCCTCCCCCACTTGTGCTCACTCTCGCTCTCTCTCTCTCTCTTTCAAAAATAAGGAAAAACATTAAAAAAATAAAATAAATAAAAGGATCCTAGGAGAGAAGGTCGCATGGGGTGGCATGGAGTGTTAATCTACCCCTTACTTTCCTTGGCCACATGGTTCAGGGCAGCGATGGCCAACAGTCGCTTCGTGGGCATGTGACCTGTGCAGTCACCCAGGTCCCCACATTCAGAAGGGCCCTATGCTTGGTTTGATGCCCATCTTGAAAATCTTTTTATTAAAAAAATTTTTTTTAATGTTTATTTTTGAGAGAGAGAGAGACAGAGCAGGAGTGGGGGAGGGGCAGAGAGAGAGAGAGGGAGACACAGGATCCGAAGCAGGCTCCAGGGCCTGAAGCCACAAACCAGGAGATCATGACGTGAGCCAAAGTCGGATGCTTAACCATCTGAGCCACCCGGGTGCCCCGCCATCTTGAAATTCTCAATAACGTTGGACAAGAAGAGCCCCACATTTTCATTTTACATTGGGTCCCATGGACGAGGTGGCTGGACCTGAGAGTGGCTGGACCTGAGAGTGGCTGGATGCACCGGGAACCCCGAAGGTCCAGGGTCTTGCTGCCTGCAGAGGGACCAGAGGAGCTGGACCCGGTCCAAGGCTATCAAGGTGGGCAGTGGGTGAGGTCTGCAGCCCAAGATTTCTTGGTCATAAAACCTTTGACCCTTGACCCATGGATCTTTTGACTGGCTTGCCCCTCCCTGCACTTGCCCCGGAAGTAGACTGCTCCTACCTTTGGATGACCAGACTTTAAGTTGGGATCCAGAGCTTTGGGTCCCAGCTATTGCCTAAGCCATTGATCCAATTAGTCCCTTGCACTGTTCCTGCCTCAGTGGGGTCCTGGCCACCACGGTGGACCTCCTTTGGGGCCTGATACGGATCCTTCAGAAGGGACCCTGGTGCAGGACCCAACACTTGGCCCCTTATCATTTCGGCACATAACACCTGACAGTGACATTATCTGGACCTCTCTCCCCCTCAAACCTGCTCCAGGGCAGAGGCTGCTCATTTGGCCCAGCACCCCTGCTCCTGCACAGGGCCTCCAGCACAGCTGGTTCTCAACAAACGTCCAGGGGACATTTCACAGCCTTTAGAATATGGACTCTGAGCCCAGCCGGATTCCGGTCCCGGTCCTGCCACTCACCAGCTACATGGCCTTGGGCAAGGAACCGCTCCCTGCCTCAGTTTCCTCATCTGTAGACACATAAACAGCATGACAATAGTACCCACGATGTATGGTTGTTGTGGAGACGAAGCAAGTTAATATGTATGTAACGAGCCCAGAACTTCACAGAACACCTAGTAAGCGCCCTATGTGTGCTGTTATCAGTGAATGAATGAAACTAAGTGCATACCCACTGTCCCGTGTTTTTTTTTTTTTTTTTAATGTTTATTTTTGAGACAGAGAGAGACAGAGCATGAACGGGGGAGGGTCAGAGAGAGGGAGACACAGAATCTGAAACAGGCTCCAGGCTCTGAGCCGTCAGCACAGAGCCTGACGCGGGGCTCGAACTCACGGACCGCGAGATCGTGACCTGAGCCGAAATCGGCCGCTTAACCGACTGAGCCACCCAGGCGCCCCTCCCACTGTCCCGTGTTGTGTTGAAATGTACTTGGGCTGGTCTTTCGGGTATCATTCATTCATTCCCTGAATGCCTGCCGGGTGCTCGCCGTGAGCCAGGCACCGTGTGAGGTGCAGGGGGATTCAAAAGTTGAGCAAGATCCACCGGCCCTGGGAGGGCTCACGGTGGGAGGGTTACCGATGGGGAAGCGAATGTAGCTTCTGGGATCTGTTACAGGGGTGAGGCTGGGGAGACGGCGGAGGGGTGCAGGGAGGAGGGAGTCATCCTGCCTCAGGTGGGGCAGAAGGAGCACTAGAGTGGAGGTGACACTGTCTAGGATCCTTCAGCTTAACGCCCAGGTTGGAGTCAGACACTTAGAAGTTCAAGTTTTTTCTTTTTCTTTTTTTAATGATAATAGAAAATGACAAGAGTGACGGTGCTAACGGTCAAAAGGGCACGATCCCACAGCCACATTTTTCACATCCATCAATCACGGCTAGATATTTTTAAGCAAAAGAGCACACTGAAGGCCTCCGTTGAGAAATCGCCTTTTCGCTGTAGTAAAAGTTAGTGATCTCGTCGCGAAACCCAGGGGGGTTGAGTAGCAAAGGGTTACAAGAATAGTTAAAATACCTTTCTATTAAGTAAACTACTTACAGGTTGATTATGAAAACGTCAGTAAGACACAGAAACGTTTCCGGTTCTCTCTGCGTGAAGAGTTGGTACCCAGAGAGCGGCCAGTTGCAAGAATAAGGTAAAACTTTAAATAGTAGAAAGTGTTCCTATGCCTTCAACTGGGGGAAACGGGGTGGGGCACGTGGAAAAGGGTCAAAGGCAAGGTAAGATGTGGGTTTGCTCAAAGGCTGTTAGGCAGCCTCTCCGTATCCATCCATCCCTTCTAAGCTTCCCCCCTCCCTCTCCCCTCCTCAGCAATGCTTCTCAGATGCATCGGTGAGCGGTCAGGTCCCTCAAGGTCCCGGAGACCAAAGTTACTGGGACACGTTCAGCGTGACCCGACCATCCACTTTGTAGGGTTTCCTCTATCCAAGCGGAGTCTCCCCGCGAAAACCCGGACGGCGGGAACCGAGCGTCCATGGCGACACAGAAGACTTGCTTGACTGTGGATCACTGCCCTTGGCCGGGACTGTCTGAACTTGGGGCAGCAGCCACGATCACTGCGGTTGCCCAGAGGAGCTCTGATTTATGCCATGAGTCACAGATGGGGAAACGTGGAGCTTTGGAAAACACCCATAGTTTTGGATTCAGAGACAGTATGGCCTAGTGCTGGGTTTCCCCGCCTCAGCGCTGTTGGTATTTTGGGGTCAGATCATTAATTCTTTGTTACTGGGGGGTGTGTGTGGGGGGTGTTCAGCAGCTCCCCTGGTTCTATCCACTAGAGGCCAGTAGAACACCACCCCCCACCAAGTTGTGATAAACAAAAATGTCTCCCGACATTTGTCCCCAGGCCAAAGGTCCCCTGGAGGACAGAATTTTCTGAGGTTGAGAACCGCTGGCCTAATTATGGTTCAGCAACTTTGCTACATAGATGCCCTGGGCTCAAGACCCCGCTCGCGTGCCGAACAGCCTGACCCAGCAAACTCTCCCAAACTTCTCTGATGCTCGGTTTGGGACAGACACTGGGGTCACTTGGTGGCTGCCTAGCCACATGGAGGGGGCTCGGGGAGGAATAAGGGCTCTGGATTTCCCGAAGTGCCACAACATACAAGTTCCCTGCAAATCTACCTTGTTGGGATTTACTCCCAAGGCAGGAGGGGTCTCAGACCTCCCTCTGGGGAGGCGGGAAGTCAGCCTGCAAAAGGACCCGGAAGCAGAGAATGAACCTTATTATGCAGCTGAATGGACTGTTCTGGGCACGCACACGTCTGCACCTTGGCCTAAAGATGGGTGCAGGGTTCGTCCCAGGCACCGTGTGGCCCGTCCAGCCTCTCCAAGGGCTTCCTCTGCCTTTGTTGCCCATCTTGATAGAACATGATGCCTTTCACAGTGACTCAGAACAAACATCACAGACTTACATCCCAAAATTTATGTAGCCGATGTTACATGCCTTCGACCATTTGGTCACACTCCCGACAGCTCCCCTTTTCTCACTGGGGGAATCGCTCGTCTCTCCAGTCACTGTGGTTTGCACTATTTTGTCCCCTGTCGCACCCCTCCTCCCCAAAAAAAGAAGGGACAAGAAAATGCCCAAGGTCTAATCTCAGAAGGGACTTTCCGGGAACATCTGTTCAATTCCGACGACCTGAATTTCTTGGAGAGGCTCCTTTTTCCAATCAGAGATTATGAACTCTGTCCTTCTGGGCTCTCAAGCACTCAGCTCAGCCAGCCTGTCCTGCGTCCCTGTCACTGAATGACTGAGGCCAGGGGCCGGTGGGGCAGGCCAACACAGAACATTCAGGCTCTGACAACCCCCTCTGGCCCCCTGAGCACAGCTCCTTGGCTGTCCCGGGGTCACGGCAGTCCAGCCCAGCTAGGACTTGCTCTGGCGATGGTCAAAGGGCACTCGCCAGGACATGGTGCAGGGGCCCGGTAACAGGTGACAGCATGATGCCTGTCCTGGGGCTGAAGCTCACGTCCAGGGCCACCCCTGCACTCACCGGTGAATGCACAGCACGCCGGGAGGTGGTGCCCTGGACCAGGCAGCTGGACACTTGCCAGGTCTCCATTCAGTAACCGTGTGGCCCCAGTTTCCCTTCCAAATATTACAGATCCTGATGGGAGGCTCTCTGATGCCTCGTGACCACTGTGAGCTTCTGAGACTGAAGGACACGTGTGCACCCTCCTGCCCCTTTCCAACACCTACACTTGAAAGTCTGTATCCAGGACCCACACAGCCCCAGCCTCAGAGCCCCCCGTCCTGGGATGGTCCCTTCCAGGGAGCTCCCCATAGAGTATGTGCATGCAAGGAGTCACAGGGTTAACTACTCAGCTTGGAGGGCCAACAGGGTTGGATCTGAATCACAGCTCTCTAGATGTGGGTTCTCAGGCACATTAGCCTGGCCTCAGTTTTCTCAACAGAAGAATGGGACAATGACTAATGTGTACTTCTCTGCACCTCACTTTTGCCCCCAAGGGGTGATTTGAGAAGTGAGTGAGATACAAACAGAGCACAGCACAAGGAAAAGGTGCACAAGAAGTGACACCAGTAAGGATAATAATTATTAATAACGCCACTATTAATGACGAAAGAAGGTCATGCTGAAGAAGCGTGACATTTGTCTGGAAGGAATCGGGGAGCAGGGCAGACGACGGTGGCGTCTTTCCAGTCTCCAGGGAGGGATTCCCACATATGCTAGTGGTCTGGCCACATCCAAGCTCTCCATTTAGAACAGGCTGGAAAACGGCCTACTGCCTCTCCAACCAAGTGGCCTGCCCTCCTAACTTTCTCCCTTGGATCCCGGGGACCTTAAGGGAGATATAACTGTCTCTCTCCGGGGGGGGGGGTGGTTAGGGGAGGTCAGGGGAGTATCGCTTGCCTCTTAACCTTGACCTCATGGGGAAGGGAGGGATGGCAGCGCGATCATCTTGCCCAGGCCCACACGGGAGGTGGGATGCCCTTGGGATGCACCTGCCTGAAGTGCCTTCTGGCCTCTCCTCCAAAGCTCCGGTGACAGTGGCTCAAGACCTCCTAAAGCAGGTGTTACTCTGCTCAGTGAAGTGTCCCACATACAAACAAATACAAGTGTGGGACACCTGTGGCTTGCAGGGGGGAGATGGGGAGACGTGGAAGGCCAAGCATGAAGAACATTCTAGCAAAGGCAGGACCTCTTCCCTGAAGAGCAGTTACTGAAGAAGCAAGCCCCTTCTTTCTCAGCGCTGGCTCATCGAGTCAAGGTGGGCTCTGGGGCCAACGTCACCCAGGAGAAGCTAGAACGGGAGCTCCAGCCTGGGGTCAGCGACAGGAGCCTCTGTCCCTCCTCCCCAGGACAGCCCTGGGGCTCGACAGAATGACTGAGCCTGGGCTGGAGCCTCTTCCCGCAACACAGACCGTCCCACCTCTCCTCGGCAATCCCAGCGGTCGGCACCTCACTCCTCGTGTGGGCCCTCTGTCGGACTCCAGGTCTTGGCCGGGGTCCTTCTGCATGGTCCCAAGAAAGCTGCTCTCTGGAAATTTCCACGGCCACATAAAAAGACGTGCGCTCAACTTTAGACAGGAGAGCGGGCAACAGGGACTACCATCCCTGAAGCTTGAGCAGAGAGCCGGCAATGGGCAGGGGACGATCGTGCCCCATTCTGAGGACGGTCAGACTTCTACCTGTGGAAGAGGCCAGAGCCGGCCCACACCACGCGATGACATGGGACCCCGGGGAATGGCCTCTGTAGACCCAGAGCCTGGTTTAAATGCGCCCTGCAGGTGCCAGCCTCCGACGGCGGCATGGTGTGGCAGAAAAGAGGCTGGCTTTAAAGCCGGATGGTCCAGACTCAAATCCCAGCTTGTCACCTTCATGCTGTGTGGCCTTGGGCAAACTCCTCTGAGCTTCTGGTTCCGTATCTATGTACCGGAGCCATGAGGCCGTAAGGTAACCGTACGAATTGAACGTGTGCACGTGAGTCTAGCACGGTGCCTGGACACAATGCTCACCCAGTGCCTCCTGCCCGTTACCCCACATCTGAGACAGAACCCAGCTACGTAGGGCAGGAGGGACAGGACAGCACACTCTCTGGCTGGAAATCTGTCCTTCACCCTTCATTGGACATTCACATGCACACTTATCCTCGTTGTTGAAGTGATGGTGGAAAAAAACACACGCACAAAGACAAACACCACAGGCGACTGAGACAGAGTGACCCTGAGCAAATCACTGTCATCACAGAATGCGAAGTTTGGACAAGATGGGCCCTAACGCTCGTGGCCTTGTGTCTGTGGCCCTGATGCTGAACAGAGAGAAATTCTTGAAAGTTGAATTTAACCGGCGTTTACGCCAGAGGGGAAGAAAGCCTTCATGGGGGGGAGATCCCTGCACCCAGAATTATCCAGAAAACACCCGGCCTGCCAGGGCTCTCCCGGATACCAGGTCTTTCTTAAGAGCTGGGGCCACACGCTCCCTTCCTTCCCCATCACGGGGCCCAGAACCCTCTCTCCCCTGCCCTCGCCACAGGCCCTTTGGGGAACAGGGAGAGGTCGCCTGCCTCTTTTCGGGGCTGCAGGCTCCCCTGAGGACGTGGGGTCAGAAGGTGAGGCATCAGGACGTCTGGGCTGGAGTGACCTCCTAGCACTGCCTTGGACCTCTGGCTCTGGACCTCCTCCTTGGGTTCTTATGAACACCACTGGTCTACAAGAAAGACCTTGCTCATGGGGCGGACGTGGGGGCCCGAGACAGGGAGGGGTCTGCTGATGGGCACGCGACAGCTAGCCACCCAGCCTGGCCCGGCCCTGCGGAGAGCACAACCCTGTCCGTGACCCCGGAACGAGCCCAGGCAGAAAGTCCCACATCCCTTCTCCTTCTCTGCAAAGGTCATTCCAGCTCTCCGCGCTCATGGCCTCTATTTGAGCCGAAGCATTCAGGGACGCGTGCGTGGCTGCAGTGACAGATGTGGCTCGTAAGAGTTGGCGGCTGTCTGGAGGTCGGGCCGGTAATCCCGTTATCACAGCGGCTCAGCGCCAGCCTCCCAGATGAGTGAGTGGCTGCCTCTGGACAGCTGAGATATCCCTTTGCCTGTTATCAGGAACACTCATTTCTCCTGAGACCACAGGGACACGTCCAGCCCGTTTGCGATGGTCCCCAAATGGTACTACGGCTTCTTACCCAGTCTTTCCAGTTTCTCAGCCACGGAGGACGGGGCGTATGCCATTCATTTTCTTTTCTGCGGCACAGGGAGACAGTCACGCTTGGCCCGAGGGAGCCCGCAGGGGAGCCTCTCCCACTCTGGTCGGCACAGGGGTGCTGCCTGGGAAAGGGAGAACCACGCAGGGGCCTCTCCTAAGGACAGAAGAGCGAGCCCTTTCCCACGCTGCCCCGTCCCCACGGCACGTCCCATCGCGTGGGGGTTCCCTTGCTTGCCAGGCCCCCCTCAGCCACTGATCTGGAAGAACCCAAGGGGACTGACCCAGACAGAGCACAGTCATGCCCTGCAACGGAACGTGGGAGCCACGCCGAGAGTAAAGCGCGGGGGTCTGAGCACCCCTCCTGCCTCGCACACAGCTTCCAGAACCTCTGGACGTTCTCCCCCAGGGCGGCTGAGAAGCAGGAATTTGCTTAAGAGACTGCTTTGTGGGGGGCTGAGAGAGCCCTGAGCCCTGAGCCGAGTCAGGAAATGTCCCTCCTGCTCTGACCCCCCCAGGAATCCGCCCTGTGACCTCCGGGCGTGGTCCCATCCATCAGAAGATCAGGTGTGTGTCAGCCTGCCATCTAAAATTCCGTGATTTCTCAGAGAGGAAAGCATCCTCGTGCGGGTGTCTGAAGACGCGACCACTCGGCAGATCTAAAGCTTAAAGGCGCTTCTTCTGGTTTTAAATAAGAGAAAGTCTGTCCAGGAGATACCGGCCCCCGCCCCTCCGCCCCAGGAAATCCTACCCGTCCTTGGGTTTCCTGATGCATCTGGGTCTTGAAAGGGGACACATGACTGGTGACAGAGGTGCCCTCGCCAAGTCAAGTGGGAACGTTCTATGGCGCAGGCGACCACAGCCAATATTCCAAAGGGCCGAGTGGGAAACCAAGGCCGCTCCGGGAACGCTCCAGTTCGGAGGGCACCTCCTTCCTGGCACTGGACACACCAGGTGTGAAAAGTTGGCATAAAAACAAGACACGTGTGTGATTACTTCCCGCCCGCCAGCGATCGACCATGTCCGTATTTCAAACCTGACTGGATGTTCCTTTGGGTCTCACGTTCCTGGAAGGCAGTTTCAAGAATTCCCCAATTTGCTCCTCCAAGGCTCTGCCCCGTCCCGCCGCCAGGGAGGGCTGGAAACTCACACTCCCATGTTTTCTGGATCAGCTGGACCACAGCATAGAACGCGGGCGATCGGGGCCGCTTGGGGAAATTCCTGACGCGCGGTGGCTGACCCTGGTGCCGCGCCCCTGGTCAGAACTCCCGGCTCCAGAACGTGGGCACAGCCCGAGGCCAACGGCGACGGTGCTCTGAGCAAAGCCTCGCCCTGCTGCGAGCGCCGCGCGGGGTGAGCCGGCCTGGGGCCCGCGGGCACCCCGAAGCTCAGAAGGTGAAGGCATACACCACCCCAACCACCACGATGTTCCCCAGTGTCGCTATGATGGCAATCCAGAGTAAGACCGCGTCGTTGGAGGACCGCGGAGGCTCCTCCGGCTGGCCCTGGCCGTTGGAGGCCGCATGGACGTTGGTGGAGGAGTTAAAGAGAGAGTACTCCGTGCTGAAGTCCTCGTTGGGCGAGTCCATGAAGGCGCCTCCCATCATGGGCAGCTGCGGAGAGGGAGAGAGAGAGAGTTAGCCCGGGCCCACGGGGCTCTCCTTGCGTTCGCTATCATTGGCAGTGCCCATTTTCACCTATAAAAGTTAGCATTGACAGCGATGCCTGGAGGCAGACACCCTCATGCCCGTTTGGCGGATGGAAGCGTCAAGGCGCACAGCAGTGGGGGAGGCCGGGAGGGTGGGGGGCAGCCCACCACAGCTGCTGGCGATCAGCGGGACTCAGACCTGCCCTCCAGAAACCACGCCCCATCTAAAGGCCACGCCCCATCTAAAGGCCACGCCCCATCTAAAGGCCACACCCCTTCTAAAGGCCACGCCCCTTCTAAAGGCCACGCCCTCCACACCAGCCTGGATTGTAAATCTTCCTTCCTCTTCTCATCGTGAAGTCATGATGCTCAGCACAGAACATTGCGGAAACAGTCGAGAGGATAAAGAAAAAAATGAAGAGTCCGCCTCCCCACTTTAGGACAATCCCTGCCAACGCTGCGATATTTTTCTTTTGAATCTTTTTTCTGTGTGAGTGTGTACGTGTGTGTAAGAGGCAGAGAGAACCTGTTTAAACGTGCGGTTTTACGCTCCTGTATAAAAGGCCTATTGAGGTACCATTTTAACCGTTGTATCCTATTCTACCACAAATACAAGCCATAATTTAACCATTCCCCTATGGTTGGCGATTTAGGAATTTCTTTTTTTTCCTATTTTAAAATTTGTTTTATGTTTATTTGTTTTTGAGACCGAGAGGGACAAAGCGCGAGTGGGGGAGGGGCAGAGAGAGGGAGACACAGAATCCGAAGCAGGCTCCAGGCTCTGAGCCGTCAGCACAGAGCCCGACGCGGGGCTCGAACCCATGAACCGCGAGATCATGACCGGAGCCGAAGTCGGACGCTCAACCGACTGCGCCACCCAGGCACCCCTTTCCCCCCTATTATGAATAATGCACTGAGAAACATCCCGTACGTACATCTGGGGGTACAAACGTGCTTGTTCGTGCATTTTCATTTATTGGGGGTGGCCTCCCAGCTGTGGAACTTCTGAGTCAATGTGGACGGATACTTCAGAGCTTCTGGTGCACAGGGACACATTCCCCAGAAGAGCGATTCTTCTTCCCAAAGCCTCGCACATGAGGACGCCAACATGTGGGCACCCCAGAGATCGGAGTAAAGGCTCCAGGCTGGGGGTGGGGAGGTGCCGACCCTCCACACAGCCACGGAGAGACCCCTCCCTGCTTCAGCCCAGGAAACCGAGGTCCAGGCCTTCCAGATCACTCCAAGGGCAGATGTACCTTAGGTTCCAGGGTTGGCTCAGGCAACTATTAGGTCCATAGTGTTTGTTTTGGATGGCACCCGAGTGAATGAACATTGGAGCCTTCCTTCAATACACATTTCATTTAATCACTCAGCTAACCTGTTGGAGGTATCCCTATATCCCCCTTTCACAGGTGGGTAAGCAGAGGTCAAGACTGCAGCGCTATTTCGTGGTGGAGTCAGAGCTGAGAGCCAGTCTGGCTACGGAGCCCGGTGCTTCCTGCCCTGCACGCAGCTGCCCTGACTCCGGGGTCTGACTCCACGTTAGGGCTTGGAGACGTAAAGGTCACTGACCCCAGGAAGACTCGGGCCACAGGGGAGCAAATCGGGGGCCATTTCCCTTGGCCACTCATCTGACAAATACATATGAGGGGTGTATTAATTAGGTGCCCCAGTTCCTGACTCTGGATACAGTGGTGAGCAAGACAGATGAGGCCCTTGCTTTCATGGGCCCACACTCCAGCCGGGGGATGACCCCGGAGGAAGATGGAGAGGGAAGACGAAAGACAGAACATCTGCTTGGAATACGCCATCAGGATCCCCACAGGGAGGCCACCTTCAGGCAGCTCTGTGCTTGGCCCACCCGGATCCCAGAAGCTTCTATGGGCTCAGAGGAGCTCAGCGGCGTATCATCCGTAACACAGCTCTGTCCTTTATTGGGGTGGGGACCCTCCAGCCGTCAGCCTGGGGGGTGTAGTGACAGGAGGGGGACTGGGGATCTCAGGACAGGCCAGGGGGTGAGCCTCGGGGGCCAGTGGTTACAGGGGCGTGTTCACGGCTGCATTTACATACGTGTGCCTGTGTTATGGTTTAGCAGGATGTTAAATTAACATACCGAGTTAAATTAACACATTTAGTATATGTTAATGACTATAATGATGAGCGCAAATGAAATCACAGTTGACATACATTCTATGAAAAATACAACTAAGCGTTTCAGTAAGAGAGCTGTGACCTCCCTTGCCCCCAAGCAGGTGACAGAGGGGATGGGCTGCAGCTGGCTCAGGCAGAGGCAGCCTAAGGGGGGCTGAGGGGCTGGTGAAGCAGGGCAGCCCTGGGTCCAGGGCCTTCCCATTAAATCCATTCCTGCTTTAGAGCTCAGCCACCAGTCCTCTCCACTGGAGCCCTCCTTCCCGCGTGCCCCCAAGACCCCATCCTGTCCTCGCGGCCACCCGTCCCAAGACCCAGTGGTCTGGAAGTTCCGGGAGGCCGGACCAGATCCGCTTACTCTCATCACGGAGTCTCTGGAGCCTTGCACGGGCCTGGCACACAGTGGTGCCTAATAAATGCCTTTTCACGGACTGACGAATGACAGCCTCTCTCAACTGGGACAAACAGATGTCACTGCCAGGACAATGGTGTGTCTGGCATCTCCCCCTTCCACCTGCCATCTGCCAGGTATGGAGGGCGGCGGGGTCCTGCTGCCCTCCCTGCGGCAGCTGGCGCCCCAGCCACCCCAGGGGGCCCACCTTCTCTAGTGTCTTCCTCTGACCGCCCACAGCGGAAGCAGGGCTGAGGTGAGGCCACGGACACTCTCAGCTGGTGGCCTCTTAGACAGCGAGGCTGCGGCCAGGGCGGGAAGCTGCACTTTCTGCCTCCCGATGCGCCTCCCCTGGGCCCGCTCTACCCCACAGTTAACCCACATCCCAGTGTCCCCACTGGCCACCTGTCCGTCCCTCTCCCCCCCCCCCCCACGGGCCCTGCTGGGTTTCCGGGCAGACCCCACCCCCAACCCCTCTGCCATCCTGCTGCGGCCTCGGGGGAGGCCTGTGCCCCCCTCGCCTCTCTCAGGGAGCACCAGCTCAATGGGTATTTTCATCAAATCCCTGGAGAAAAGGGGGAAGGTGGTGGGAGCTCCTGTGGGGGGAAGAGAGAGCAGCCCCAGGCGGACCGGCCCTGCCCGCCACCGCCACCCGGCCCGGCGGCCGCTGCTGTCCGTCCGCTGGCTCTCGGCTCAGCGCCTCTCCACCCTGCACCCCTTCCTGCGCGCTGGCCCCCTGCACGCATTTACTGTGCCTGTGTCAGCTTCCCACGGCGGCCTTAACGAGTTGCCGCACACTCAGTAGCTCGCAGGCCTGGAGGTCGGACGTCTGGGACACCGGTCTCACTGGCCTCGCTCAACGTGTCACCTGTGCTCCTGCTGCACCCAGCTCCCACGTTGGCCCGTGGCCCCTTCCTCTGTCTCCCAAGCCTGCAGCGTGGGTCCTTCCAAACTCTCTCTGACCCTCCGGCTTCCCTCGTGTGAGGACCCCAGTGATCACACTGGGCTCCGCTGGATAAGCCAGGATCGTCTCTGATCGCAGGGCCCTTGACCTTAAACACACCTGCAGAGTCTCTTTGCCCTGTAAGGGGACGCACCCAGAGGCTCACCTAACTGCAGCTTGGGCTCCCACTACCAGGGAACTCTTCTTTTTAAAATATTTTTTTTTTCAACATTTATTTATTTTTGGGACAGAGAGAGACAGAGCATGAACGGGGGAGGGGCAGAGAGAGAGGGAGACACAGAATCGGAAACAGGCTCCAGGCTCCGAGCCATCAGCCCAGAGCCCGACGCGGGGCTCGAACTCACGGACCGCGAGATCGTGACCTGGCTGAAGTCGGACGCTTAACCGACTGCGCCACCCAGGCGCCCCACCAGGGAACTCTTCTTGAAGGCAGGCATATGACCTGTTCATCTCAAGCTCCCTCAGCCCCCTTCTTAACACAGACAAGGTGACGAGTACGACCAAATGGAATTAGTGAACTGAAGTCAGCAGAAGCGCCCCCCCACCCCACCCCGGCCCCGGGCTGTATATCATAAACCTGGTCCCAGAGACCCCAGTCGCGGGACAGTGCCTTCTCCACGGGGTGAGTCCCCTCCCGGCCCTGCACCTGCCGTGACAGTCAGCTCAGCACGGCCGGTGTCCCATGGATGCTGCTACCTCAGAGTGTGGGGACAAGGGCGGGTTCTGGGGCTCGAAAGAGTCAGGGGTGAATCCTGCTTCATCACGTGTAACAGAGCTGGGGGTGGGTAGTCCCTTAACCCACTTGCCTGTAGGTAACGAAGATAATTCCTTATCTTCAGTGGAGGCAGCAGGATTCTTGCAAGGAGGGAATAAAATCAAATACGATAAAACGTGGTGCACGGTAGTCACTCAGTAAATCCTCATACCTCTCCTTTTATCGTTCTTGTAGAAATTCGGAACCAGGAGCATTACACGCATCTCTTCTCTAGCTGCTGGAGCTGAAGGGAGGGGATGGGGAGCCTGGCATCGCCAGTCGTGTGCATTTATGCCATCAATTAATCCGACTCTAATCTGCAGGTGCAGCAGGCAGCCCCCCTGCTCCCCAACTTATGTTTAGACCGAGAGGTGTTCCAGGTTCGGCCAGCAATGTCATTTACTCCCTCTGTCTCGGGTGTTTGGTTCTTCTTCTGATGTTGTTTTCCTTTGTAAAACAGATTCTCCATTCTAAGTGCCGGGACAGACACAAAAACAAGTCTCAATGGCAAAATCTCATGAAGAGGAAACAAACAAACAAACAAAAAGGTCAGCCTCTACTGCGTCATTTGGAAGTTGGGAAGAGACATCCGGGAGGACTCATGGTCAGAGTGAGGGGTGGTGGCTGGAGTCACCCCAGAAGCAGGTGGTCGGAGAAGCATCTGGAAGGTCCCCTGGAGATGCTGCCCCCACACCCCCGGGGGCAACGGGGCCCTTCTCACACCAGTGGGCAGGTGTAGTCCCTGGCCCCCTGGGAATGGAACCCTTGGGTGAGGTTTCGAAACGATCATTATTAGATATTTCACCTGTTGCAATTCGACGTGGGTGTTAAGGCTCCTAAGTTCAAACCCTGCGGAAGAGAGAGGCCCACGGAGGCAGAACAGAACCTGTGCGTCATGTTGCTGAGTCACAATCCCAATCAGGATGACACAGGGCAGGGCAGGGGCTGGAGGAGCAGGGGGCTCGTTTCCCGGTCAGAGGAGATGGTCACGTCCGGGTCAGAAAAAAAAAAAAATCTGTTGGCTCGTGGAGGAGGGGACACCAAGACAGGTCCATGTTCAAGGTCAGTGTTCTCAATAAAGGCTGTGCTTCTTGATTGTAACTTCCAGGAAGGCAGGGACCCTCCCTATTTCCCACAGTATCCCCAGTGCCTGGAACAGAGCAGGTGCTCAAAAAATATTTGGTGAACGAACGAATTCCAGAACCATCAGCCAAGAATTCTGAGGGCAGGCTGAGAGTCAGCCTAGAGCCAACATCTCCTGGTTGGGTGTTCCAGGCCCATTTCTGAACCTGTCCGAGGCTTTAGATTCTCACCAAAACACAGGGAAAACACCAAACACTGCCCCGTTAAAGGGGGCTGCGAACAGGTGCCATATGCTTTCTGCGGGGGGAAAGACAGGTCACAAGAGAAACTCAGATACCCTCCTTGAAATTAAAAACATGCCGGGGCGCCTGGGTGGCGCAGTCGGTTAAGCGTCCGACTTCAGCCAGGTCACGATCTCGCGGTCCGTGAATTCGAGCCCCGCGTCGGGCTCTGGGCTGATGGCTCAGATCCTGGAACCTGTTTCCGATTCTGTGTCTCCCTCTCTCTCTGCCCCTCCCCCGTTCATGCTCTGTCTCTCTCTGTCCCCAAAAATAAATAAACGTTGAAATTAAAAACATGCCTACAGAATACTCTGTATTATGCAGGGATCCACACATACGAAGTCAAGGTAGGAACATGAATTGCGAACATACGAGTCAGACTCACCATGGCCGTTGCCTCAGAGAAAAGGGGTGGGGGCAAAGGAGAGAGGTTTTGTCTGTCGTACTTTGTCACAAGAAAAGATGGGCAAACGTACTGAAATATTAAATAGCTTCTTCTGGTCACTGAGCATATGGGTGTCTGTTACTTTTTGGTATTTTTATTTATTTTTTAAAGTTGATTTTATTTATTTTGAGAGAGAGAGAGAAAGGGGAAGAGCGTGCGTGAGCAGGGGAGGGGCAGAGCGAGAGAGGGAGAGAGAGAATCCCAAGCAGGCTGTCAGCGCAGACTAGAGAGAGGCTCAGACTCACGAACTGTGAGATCATGAGCTGAGCTGAAACCAAGAGTCGGATGCTCAACTCACTGAGCCACTCAGGCCCCCCCCGTTTTGGTATTTTTAAACTTCTAAGTTAAGAGCAATGCTTTGAACACTGGAGTAGACCACAGACGAGGTGGTTATGATCACCACCGCGGACCCAGCGGCTCTCTGAGGCCAGGGTCTGAGGCTCTCTGAGCCTCCAGGGTCCCCGTCCCTCAGCGTTGGAGTCACTATGTGGCACGTGGGAGCCTGGCATGGTGTGGAGGGGTTCCAAGAGGGTGTGGCTGTTGTGGACCGTGGCCGCACAGCAGAGCTGCTCCGAGGAGGGGGTTGGCCCCCAGGTCCCCATCTGTTCCTGCTGAGAAGAGGGAGGTTAGATAAATCTCCCCCAAGCTGGGCCTCTCCAGAAGGAAGGAACAGAAAATGCTTTCAAAAGGAAATCTTCAAAGCCTGGTAACCAGAGGTGGTCCTGGCAGACGCTTCCTGAATAATGCCCGGGCTTCAGAGGAGGGGACAAGAGAGACAAAGAGCGTTTGATGCGGGAGGCTCCGTGCAGCGGGCTTGCGGGCCACATGCTGGTTCCACCCGACCCTCCTCCCTTCAAAGGCCATCCTCGGGGCCCCTGGGGCATCCCTGCCCAGACACAAGTAGGATCTGATGCTCCCGGGCTGTGGATTTCAAAGTTAAATTCATACGGGGGTAAGAGGGGGTAAAAACGTTCGTATTGTCCCCGTCCCCAGGGAGTGGTGGCACTCTGGTGCTGCTCACGGCCGGGACACGTGGCTGCTGGTCCCGCTGGGGCCCTGTTGCCCTCTCTGAGCCTCGCTTACCGGGGAGAGGCTCGGGTGAGTGTTCGCCAAGGCCAAGCCCAGAGCTCAGGAGCCGGCACCAGACACGGAGAAAGCCAGGGCCAGGTGTCAATGGTCCTCACGTGACAGCCGTGTGGCGAGGGCTGGCAGACAGGCCCTTAGACAGGCCCTCACCCAGTTAAATCTGAATTTCAGACGAACAGCAACAAAACCAGTTTCTGGCGTGAAAAACCTCGCATGGGACATACAGCAAAATATCGTTCTGAAGAATTAATCCGACGTTCAGGTTTAACTGGGCCTCTTGCATTTTTATTTGCTCAATCTGGGCAACTCTGTGTGTGGCCACGCGGACAGCTGCCATTTCTGAGTTTGTGTAAGGGGCCACGCCCTCAGTTTCGTCTCCCCAGAGCCCGCCATCTGCAGCCCGGGCTCTCTGGGTGACCTAGTTCACTGGAAAATTCCAGGGATGCCTCTGGCCAGCCTGCAAACGTTATAAAGGTAATTTCTCTCACTCCTAACTTCAGGAATGTCTCTGTGGTCCAGGTCCCACGGCTGGGTACGCTGGGGGTGCCATCCATCCATTCGCCGCCCATCCGACAAACACCGAAGGCCTACTCTGAGCCTGCAGGTGTTAGACAGCCACTAGGGACGCCTGTGACCTCTGGCCTTGGAGCGCTTACTGAAAGGAATACAGACAGGGGCGCCTGGGTGGCCCAGTGGGTTGAGGTCATGATCTCATGGTCCGTGAGTTCAAGCCCCGCGTCGGGCTCTGTGCCGGAAATGCAGAGCTGTGTGACACCCAGGGCAATAAAGTTGACAGAAACAGTGACCCTCACTTGGAGGGTCAGGAAAGAAGGCCTCCGGGAGCCAACGAGAACCCCAGGGGAAGAGGGTGGGGAAGGGATCCCCTAATTCTGTGTAGGAACCTGCACACATTCTGGGCTCGCTCCGTGTTGTGCACGCACGTGAGGGACCCACAGAAGTGTAAAGAAGGCTTTGACAATGGAACTGAGACGGAACGCTCCGTCCAAGTCCAGATGCGCCCCTGAGAGGCGGCTCTGCAGCCCCGAGCCCAGCAGCATCGGCAGCGGCTTTCGGGTCAGGCCGATGCTGGGACCACCGCCTGCGGAAGGCGGGGCAAGAACCTTCTGAAAAAAGAAACCTCCACGTGGTCCTACGGACTGACACATTCTACCAAACGTGTAAGGAAGAATCATACCAATCCTACATAACCGCTTCCAAAAAACAGAAGAGGGAAAGGCACTTTCCAACACTTTTTATGGAGCGCTTCCCAAATCAGGTTAATGACGCCGGCCCCACCCTGCTACCAACATCAAAGATATGACAAGAAAAGAAAATTGAAGGGCCATATCCCAATGGAGCACAGACAAAATGCAGACAACAGGCATTAGCAACCCGATTCCAGGAACACATAAAAAGAGGATGTGTTTTGTGTTGTCTGGGTCGACATTTCGAAAATCAGTTAATGCAATTCATTACCCTGACGGAAGTAAAAACAAAACAAAACAACACATAATCATACCAATAGCTGCAGAAAAGTCGTCTGACAAAATGAAACACCCACTCCTGGTAAAAATTCTTAGCGAACTAGAAATAGAAAGGAACTCCCTAAATCTGACAAAGACCATCCACAAAAGCAAAAAACCAACACCACCACCAGCAACAACAAAAAACAACTCAGAGCTGACATCATACTTAAAATATTTAAAAAAATCGGTGCATCTGGGTGGCTCAGTGGGTTATGCATCTGACGTCGGTTGAGAGCATGATCTTGAGGTTTGTGGGTTCAAGCCCCGCACCGGGCTCTGTGCTGACAGCTCGGAGCCTGGAGCCTGCTTCGGATTCTGTGTCTCCCTCTCTCTCTGCCCCTCCCCCGCTCATGCTCTATCTCTCTCTGTCTCAAAAATAAATAAACATTAGGGGCGCCTGGGTGGCGCAGTCGGTTAAGCGTCCGACTTCAGCCAGGTCACGATCTCGTGCTCCGTGAGTTCGAGCCCCGTGTCAGGCTCTAGGCTGATGGCTCAGAGCCTGGAGCCTGTTTCCGATTCTGTGTCTCCCTCCCTCTCTGCCCCTCCCCCGTTCATGCTCTGTCTCTCTCTGTCCCAAAAATAAATAAACGTTGAAAAAAAAATTAAAAAAAAAAATCAAAAATAAATAAACATTAGGGGCGCCTGGGTGGCTCAGTCGGTTGAGCGGCCGACTTTGGCTCAGGTCATGATCTCGCAGTCCGTGAGTTCAAGCCTTGCGCCGGGCTTGGAGCCTGGAGCCTGCTTCAGATTCTGTGTCTCCCTCTCTCTGGCCCTGCCCCCGTTCATGCTATGTCTCTCTCTGTCTCAAAAACAAATAAACATTAAAAAAAAATAAACATTAAAAAATTTAAATATTAAAAAAAATCAATTGTATGTCTATAGTCAAGCAATGAACAATTAGAGTTTTTTTAAAAAGTTCCATTTAAAGAGCACCAAAAAATTAAAGCACTACATATAAATCTAACAAAACATGAACATGATCTGAATGCTAAAACAGCAAAATACTGATGAAATAAATCAAAGCATAGCTAAATAAACAGAGAGAATAGTATGGTCATGAACTGGAAGATTCAATATTGTTAAGATGTGAATTCGCCCCCAACTGATATACAGATACAATGCAATACCCATCAGAATTCTAGAAGGCGTGTTTGTAGATACAGACAAGCTGATGCCGACATATGTATTCCAAGGCAAAGGACCAAATATAGCCAAAAAAGAACAGAGCTGATGAATTCACAGTAGTACTTTATTTCAAGACTTACTATAAAAGCTACAGTTCTCAAGAAAGAATAGCACTGGCAAAAAAAAAAAAAAAAAGATACATAGATCAAGAAAATAGAACACAGGGTCCAGAGATAGATTCACATAAATATGATTCATTCAGTTTTTTAAAAATCACAGAGAAATTCAATGAAGCAAGGGTAGTCTTTTCAACAAATGATACTAGAACACTTAGATACCAATCGGCAAAAAATAAAAATATAAAATGTCCCTGGAACATGATCTCTTATATAAAAATTAGCCGGGGCGCCTGGGTGGCTCAGTTGGTTAAGCATCTGACATTGGCTCGGGTCATGATCTCACGGTTTGTGGGTTCGAGCCCCACGTCGGGCTCTGAGCTGAGAGCTCAGAGCTTGGAGCCTGCTTGGGATTCTGTGTCTCCCTCTCTCTCTCCCCCTTCCCTGCTCACGTGCTGTCTCTTTCTGTCTCTCAAAAATAAATAAATGTTTAAATTTTTTTTTTAATTTTTTTTCAACGTTTATTTATTTTTGGGACAGAGAGAGATAGAGCATGAACGGGGGAGGGGCAGAGAGAGAGGGAGACACAGAATCGGAAACAGGCTCCAGGCTCTGAGCCATCAGCCCAGAGCCCGACGCGGGGCTCGAACTCACGGACCGCGAGATTGTGACCTGGCTGAAGTCGGACGCTTAACCGACTGAGCCACCCAGGCGCCCCAATGTTTAAATTTTTTAATGAAAAAAATTACCAAAACTCCCCATCCTCATACCTTATATAAAAATCACCTCAAAGTGGATCATAGACTTAAATGTACACATAAAATATAACAGTCTGAGCCTTGTAGTCCTCTCCGTGGCCTGGGTGACACCAGAGGTCCCGATGCACAGGCTGGAGCTGAGACCCACGTGCGGAGCCAGGCCGGTGAGGCTGGGCCCCAACCGAGGTTGGCCTCTGAAGCCCGAGCTCTCGTCACAGCCCCCGGATCTTCCTGCGCGTGTGGCAAAGGCAGATAGGGAAACTGAGGTGCCTGGCCCACTGCAGAAGTCACTGTGACATCTCCACAGGCTGGCTGAGGGCTTAGGACCCGAGGACGTACTAAGTACCGTGACCGTTCTGTCTCCTTGTGGCCACTCACACCCTTCCCTCACCCAGAACCTGGTCCTAGACCTACACTTACCAAAACTCTCCCCGACTTTCCAGGGCCAGCTACTATTCCTGGAGCCTTCCCTCGAGGTTTCAACTTCTTCTGGTTCTCAGAGCATTTTACCTGTGCCTCTCCTACCATCTCCCCGATGCCAGGGCACCACACACAGCATCCATAAGATAACGGCACACACACACACACACACACACACACACACACTGCATGCTGCCTTGGGTTCCTAAGTGCCTTGGAGAGTTTCTTTCTCGGCACCCCATGCAGCGTCCAGACTTTTCACACAGAGTTCCTTCATACATTTTAACAGGAAGGAAGAAAGAAAGGAAGGACGGAAGGAAAGGGGGGAAGGGAGAGAGGAAGGTAGGGAGGAAGGAAGGGAGGGAGGGAATGTAGGGAGGGAGGGAGGGAGGGAGGCAGGAAGGCAGGAAGGCAGGAAGGAAGGAAGGAAGGAAGCAGGAAAGAAGGAAGGAAGGAAGGAAGGAAGGAAGGAAGGAAGGAAGGAAGGAAGGGAGGAAGGGAGGAAGGGAGGGAAGGAGGCAGGAAGGAAGGAAGGAAGGAAGGAAGAAGGGAGGAAGGAAGGGAGGCAGGAAGGAAGGAAGGAAAGAAGGAAGGAAGGGAGGGAGGAAGGGAGGAAGGAAGGAAGGGAAGAAGGAAGGGGGAGGAGGGAGGGAAGGAGGGAGGAAGGAAGGAAGGAAGGAAGGAAGGAAGGAAGGAAGGAAGGAAGGAAGGAAATTCTGATCCAAGGGCTGGCGCCCAAATCCTATTGCTTTGGTTAGCACATAACATGGGTAAGAAGAACATTTCTGATCAAGGAAAAGGACAGTCATGTGAAAGTCTTCAGAGTGGGGGCCACTGCCCATCCCTGGCCCCCTGGGGCTGGTCTCCCACTGGATGTCTGGGGCTCTCACCCCCACAGTTGGAGTGGTGCTGTCCGCCAGGGCTGGGGCAACAGGCACCCCCCAGGCCCCACCAGGCGACAGGACTTGGGCCAGCTGGCCAAAGGCCAGGGGTCCCCAGTGGGCAATCAGGGGAGCGTTAACGACTCATGCAGAGTGATTCAGCGGGACACTGGGGTTTATGCCGCCGGGTCCAGGGGAAGGTTCAAGGGGGCAGGGGCTTGTTCAGGCCACCTCACAGTATGAGGAAGTCCCTTTATGATGCAGGCATGAAGGCCACATGGCCACTGGGTGGGGAAGAAGCAAACCACCTCACAAAACAGAGCGCGCACACCCAACAGATGTGCAAATGTGTGTTCACCACGACACTTGTACACGCGTCTGTAGAGCGTAATTTGGAATAGCCTCAATTTGGAAACAGCCCAGCTGCCCATCAACACTAGAATAGATACGTAAATCGCCGCGTATTCACACAGTGCATTTCTACACTGGGAGAATCGTGAGCCACAATTATGCGCCACGGCACGGAGAAACCTCACAAACCAACGATGACCCAAAAAGCTCACGCAAACAAGCACCTATCAGCGGATTGCCTTCACTTCAGTGGTCCTCAAACTGGGAGTAATTCTGCACCCCCCCCCCCCCCCGGGGACTTTCGGCGATGCCCGGAGACATTTCTGATGGTCACAACTGAGGGGAAGGACGTGCTATCGGCACCTAGGGGGCGGAGGCCGGGGATCCTGTCACACGTCCTATAGCACACAGGACAGCCCGTGACAACACAGAATCCTCCGGTCCCAATCCCAAGAGTGTGCAGACTGAGAAATCCTGAGTTTTATAAAGGTCAAAACCGGGCAAAACTAGTATCTCGTGTCAGATTCAGCCTAGTTGCTGTGGGAGGGGTGAAGCCTGGGAAAGCAGCACGGGGAGTTCTGGGGTGGGGGCTGGCTATATTCTGATCGGAGACTGAAACACATCAAGCTGGACGCTGTCCCGTGCGTCTGTCCTACTTCCAACGCTGTCCTTTAAGAAGACAGAGGAACAGCCAGGCTTGCACAGGAGTCCTGACTTTGATTCAGATGACTTCTGAGATGGGCTTTCTGCTCGGACTGTCCATACCTCTCGGGACACTGCTTCCCCGTCTCTGCGCCTCAAACAAGGCTCAGAGCGAGCTCGCGCGTCTGCGGACGAAGCGTCCCGACGTGGCCATCGTTAACCCACACTTGTCCTAGCTGGCTGCCGAGACCCCGCGGGCCCCAAGAATGGAGACGTAAAGGTGGGGCGTCCTGAGGGCAGAGGCCACAGCACGTCATCAGTTTGGATCCTCAGGTCGGCCAGTGGCACAGCTCCGTGGCTTTCATGAATGCCTTCAGCGAAAACGGACGCAGAACCTGCCTCCAGAAAGAGGTAAGGACTTTGGGCCCAGGGTCCGTGTCTCTGCTGGCGAAGGACAGGAGCGGGAAGGAGCGTGTGAGCATGCGAGCTTGTAAATACGTGGGTGTGAGAGGCAGGGGCAGAGGGAGCATACGCAGGAGAGAATTCGCGAGCACAGGTGAATGAAACTCTGCCACCCACACACCAGGTCGAACTCGGAACCTGGGTCTGCTGGTGACACGCCTCAAAGTGTCTCCTCCTCTCCGAGACCTTGCATTTCTGCAAACAGGGTCTGTGTTTTATCGGCCAAAGGCTTTCCCACAGAGCGAGATAGGAGAGGCTCAGACAGTGCAGAGAGAAGAGTGAGGATGTGACAGGTGACCGGCTCGAGGGAGAAGGTGGGCAGCATCCATTACCAGCGACCCAGGGAAAGGGCAGGGTCATGGGACACTGATGGGGAAATCAGTTATTTTAAGAGTAAGTGACCAGGTGAAGACGGGAGGGCTCTGGGCCCCTCGAGTTAATCACCGAAGGCAATGGACCATCCTCTAGGGACAACCAGAGTGCTCTCCGCAGTGGGGGAAACCCTTCTCTCATCAAAGAGCTATGCCCCCTGGGCTCCTGGCCCAGCTCCGGCTACCGGTGGCCTTGCGGCCAATCCTCCGATTGTACAGAAGGCAACTCCCATTCTGAGAGCAGGGCTCTTGGGCGTGGAGTCTTAAGTGGAAGCAGGACGCCATCTTGCTGCGAGTTTCCTCCCTGGGACCTGGGAATGTGCTGGAAGAAACGGTAATGGGCACAGGTTTGAAGACTTCTCCTTGACGAGAGGTTTGTGCTAAGGACCCCATATAAATGTCCAGGTTGTAAAAACAAAGGTCAGCGTGCCACAGCCTGGGAAGAAGGACCCCCAAGTAAAGGGAGCCATTCCCTCTAAAATGGTAACAATTATGTCCTCTACAAAGTAAGAGAGGCAGTATTTCATGGCAACACCCTCAGTGCCCTTCGCCTCCGTCTCAGGCCTAATTCATGAAGGCCGTGGTCACTCAGTCTCTCAGCCCTGGCCTCTGAGGACAGTGGAGGAGGCTGAAACCTTCGAAAGCCACCCCACCTGCCCGGGCTAGTTGCCCTGGCCCCATGTTGGCCATCACGTGTCCCTCTCATGTCACCTTGATTCTATTTTTTTGTTTATTTACTTTTGAGAAAGAGAGAGAGTGAGCGGGGGAGGAGCAGAGAGAGAGGAAGAGAGAGGATCCCAAGCAGACTTCGTGCTGTCAGCACGGAGCCCGATGCAGAGCTCGAACCCACAAACCGTGAGATCATGACCTGAGCTGAAATCGAGAGTTGGACGCTTAACCAACTGAGCCAACCAGCTGCCCATGTCACCTGGCTTCCTGCCCATCTCATACCTGCCCTGGTTAGAGAGCATGCCTCTCAAGGAGGTGGTATTTCCCCATCTTACAGATGATAAAACCGAGGCTTCAATGGATGAAACCTTCCCAAAGTTCCAAAGCCTGAATTCAAACTGCCTGACTCTTATGGGGTTCGTAACAATATTCCAGAATAATTATTATGGAAATCAACAGTCTGGGTATTATAGGGTTCCTGGCAACATTCCAGGGTGATCATTATAGAAATGAACAGTCTGTGTATTATGGGGTTCGTAGCAATGTTCTAGGATGATTGTTACGGAAATCAACAGTCTGAGGATTCGTAGGAATATTACAGGATGATTCTTATAGAAATGAACGGGCCCTACCATGTCCCAGTGCTCAGCGCCTGGAACATATAAGGTTTAAAGGTGATGAGGTGCCAGGGGACAGAAACCTTCTACAGAAGCCTGATGTTGAGGCATCGCTGAGGAACGTGCCTGGGTCCTGCCCCCCGTCCCCCACCAGCTGGTGCTCCCGACAATATCCACACGCTTGTTCCCCTGGAAGCAGAAACGAAGACTCAAACACAGCCCGCTCTGGTCTCATTCGGAAGCGGGAAATCCTTTTCTCCTCCCCATGGGGGCATCAGCAAGCGGCTTTGCCTCCTTCTACAGCCGCGGAAGTTATAGAGCAGACGCAACGCCCGCCAGTCTGTAGGGAGTGTCCCGACCCCCGGCCCCAGGCTTCAGGCCTCCAGCCTACCATCACTCAAAGGAGCATCTGCCCAGACCCCAAGCCCGGAGAGCCCTCCCACGAAGTCACCCAGCCCCGAGCCACTTTGGATGGCGTCCCGCAGAGAACTGGCCTCCAGCTTGGCTATGTCGTTGAAAGAGAGCAAGGCAGAAGGCAGGTCTGTCCTCCCGTCAAACTTACAACACACAGCCAGCCGCCCGCCTGTCTGCCTCTTTCTGTATGTAGGCTGGAGTTCAAACAATATCGTTGCCTGATGTCAACCCCTGCCACTCGTGTTGGCTGATGTTGACAGCATTACGTTGTATCTCCTTTAGCATCCTGGGGCGGCAATGGGTCAGACCCCATCCCCCATCCCCCACATGGACCACACTGCCCTCCCCGCTCCTCCTGGATAGGATATGCCAGGTGCTTACATGCTGGAGAGTTTGTTTTTTTTAAATTTTTTAAATGTTTATTTATTATTGAGAGACAGAGAGAGACAGAGCATGACATGGGAGGGACAGAGAGAGGAGACACAGAATCCGAAGGGGGCTCCAGGCTCCGAGCTGTCAGCACAGAGCCCGACGCGGGGCTCGAACTCACAAACCACGAGATCATGACCTGGGCCGAAGTCGGACGCTTAACCGACTGAGCCACCCAGGCGCCCCTGTAGAGTTCTTAACGAAAACCAAAGCGTATGACATAATAATAAAAGCGAGTATTTATGGAACGCCTGCCCCACACCAGATATGTGCTGGGCCCTTTATGGGCATGATCACATTTTATCATGAACAGTCTCATGAGGTGGGTACCATCACCACACCTATTGACAGGGCAGGAAACTGAGGCACACAGTGAAAGGAGGGTGGTGAGGCATCACCGCACAATCCTCTCTGTAACCCCAGTTGAGTGGACACCCCCATGTGCCAGCATGGCCCGGACAGGGAGAGACACCTCTTCTCTCGTTGGGCATCTATGCTGGCCAGGAAGGCAGAGGACACATCAGTGACGTTTGCAAAAGTGACAGGGCACAATGACATCAGGCCGGTGCCGAACACACGCCGAGAGCTCTTAAAGCAACGTGTGTTTATTTCGGTGCCTCCCTCGGTAGCACTGAGCCACGGCGACACCGATCTCATTTAGCACCCCGGGACGGCAATGGGTCGGACCCCGTCCCTCCACTGCACAGACCACACTGCCCCCCGCCTCCTCCTGGACCGGATATGCCGGGTGTTTTCATGTGGCCACCTCGCATCTCAGGCCATTGCCTGTACCCTCCACTGCCTGTGGGTCCTCCCTCTGTGCTCGCGTCCTGTCCCGAGCCGCTCCTGAGCCGGCCAGCGGGAGTGAGCGGTAATCCACCCGCGGAAGGGCTTCACGGGGTCGCCTCAACCTCACACCAGCCTAGCAGGAGGTGGGTGACTAGGGGCTCAGGGAGGTGCGGTCGTTTCTCTGAGCTTGCACGGCGCTAAGTAACTGACAACTCCACATCAGCTGACTCCTAACCCTTGTCACTGCAGGCTACGTCATGGCTTTCTCCACCGGGATGGCGTGTTAATTTGTTCCTACAACTGATAAAACATTTCTTACGTTGTTTTGTGTTGTATTTATTGCACCGCACCATACTTATTGTATACTTGTATTATATTATGGCACATTGGGTGATATAATGTTATATTATGTTACAGTCAGCTGCCTACTGGTCTGTTAGGTTACATTACATTAAGTGACATCATGCTATGTTACATTGTGTTAAAAATAGTTGCAGTGACATCATGTCATTTTATGTTGCATTAGGTGATGTTACGTTACATCACACTTAGCTGTGTACCAACATCATATGAGAGTACGTTGTGTTATATTAAGTTACATTATGTTACAGTGTGCTGAGTCCTTATCTTTCTTAGGGATTGTGATCTTCTTGAGGACAAGAACTGAGTCTGATGTCTCTCTGAGTTCCCAGTGCCTAGCACATCAACTTGCATAGAGTATTTTATTTAAAAAAAATTTTTTTTTAATCTTTATTTTTGAGAGAGAAGGAGTGCGAGCAGGGGAGGGGACAGAGAGAGAGGGAGACACAGAATCTGAAGCAGGTTCCAGGCTCTGAGCTGTCAGCACAGAGCCTGACGAGGGGCTTGAACTCATGGAATGCAAGTTCATGACCCGAGCTGAAGTCAGGCGCTTAACCCACTGAGCCACCCAGGCGCCCCTGGAGTGTTTTATTTTAAAAAATGTGCTCCATTAGTGGCTGTGCATTGTGCCGTTTGATACGATATCTACGTGGCAGCTGATGTGGTTCTACTTGGGACTGAACGTGTCTAGATCCAGGAAAACCCTAGGACCCAGGAAAACAAGGATATTTTTGGAAAGCCTCGGAGCATCACAGAATTACGAGGAAAAAGCAAATTCACCCTTTTGAAGCCGTTGCCATAGAAACTCAGCACCACGCAGCAAGGGAACACGCTGGCTTGTCAGAGCACACATCATCTTTGATGACCCATAATGGAAGGAACACCTGCCCTGGGGGACAGAAATGTCAGAGACAGGTGGTCTAGGACTCCCAGGACCTTGCCCTTCACAGTGTGTCCATGGTCCTCAGTGCGAATCAAGGGCCCCCTGCTTGTTCTGAGAACCTCGAGGGGAACCAGGCAAAACCCAGTGGGGATGTTGCCGTCCTCCCTGCTGCACCTGATGGCCTCCTCTCCAAGGTCATGGCTCCCTGGGGTGGAGGGGTCACCACACGTCTGTTGGTTCAGCTAGGAGAAACTCCTGTCACCGTCACTGGGTAGAAGCAGTTCAGCAAACACAAAACAATGGGGATTTTCTTAAGTCTTCCCTTAGGGAACAGCTGACAGAGCGGTCACACGTTAGTACCTATTCTGCCCCCAACTTACTCACTACGTCGTCAGAATGATTCAACAGGAACAGTGGGCCCAGTCCCCTGTGTGGGCCCGCATCCTCCCGATCATACTAAATTCCCTTTCGCCCAGTGGAATGGAGTTTCAGGGCCTTGGGGTGAAGGGTGGGAAATTCGTCCAATTGTCCATTCATTCCCTGGCTGAACAAATGTGGATTACGTGCCAGGGAGACCGGCCGGAAGCCCGAGCGGCAAAGCGAAAAGCCATGTGATCTCTACTTTGGAGGAAGAGAGAGAAAGAGAGGAAAAGAGAGCAGGAGGAGAGGGAGAAGAGGAGAGGGGAGGGCGGTGGAGAGGGGAACACACACATGAAATTAATGGGAGCACAGCATCGCTCCGGGTCAGGGAGTGAGTACATCCTGGGGAGAAGGGAGGGGGCAATGACATACTCAGCATGTTGACTCCCTCAGCGGACCCTTTGGGATCTTGATTCTTTCTTTCTTTCTTTCTTTCTTTCTTTCTTTCTTTCTTTCTTTCTTTCTTTCTTTCTTTCTTTCTTTCTTTCTTTCTTCTTTTTCTCTTTCTTCTTTCTTTCTTTTTCTCTTTCTTCTTTCTTTCTTTTTCTCTTTCTTCTTTCTTTCTTTCTTTCTTTCTCCTTTTCTTTCTTTCTTTTCTTCTTTCTTTCTTTCTTTCTTTCTCCTTTTCTTTCTTTCTTTCTTTCTTTCTTTCTCTTCTTTCTTTTTCTTCCTTCCTTCCTTCCTTCCTTCCTGTCTTCTTTCTTTCTTTCTTTCTTTTTCTTTCTTTCCTTTCTTTTTCTTTCTTTCTCTTTCTTTTCTCTCCTTTCTTTCTTTCTTTCTGTCTCTTTCTCCGTTTTTCTCTCCTTTTCTCTTCTTTCTTTCTTCTTTCTTTCTCTTTCTTTCTTTTTCTTTCTTTCTTTCTTTCTTTCTTTCTTTCTTTCTTTCTTTCTTTTCTCTCCTCTTTCTTTATGTCTCTTTCTCCGTTTCTTTTTCTCTCCTTTTCTCTTTCTTTCTTTCTTTCTTTCTTCCTTTCTTCCTTTCCTTCCTTCTTTCTTTTAGGTAAGGAAAGACCTTAGCTGAAAGTATTTTTGCTGTAAGTGGAGGGGTGACTATTGCAATAAGGAAAACTTTGGATCGTTTTTTAATCTCCCTTCCTCTCTACCACAAAATCATCTTCGGCAGTAACTGTGACGAGAGACAACACCACAAGGCCAGACATCTCCACCGCAGGTGCCCACCGGGATCTCCAGGGGAACGTTTTTAAAACGCCAGAGTCTCCCCCTACAGAGGATGTCCCTGGTGAATCTGCCGCACCCCTCCTCCACAGGGACACCTGTGGCAGCGGGAAGACGAGAGATACGCGCCCCAAGGGAGAGAAATAGTAGTGTCCTAGGAAGCTTCCAGAAGGCTTCCATGAGGGGTGTCCCCTGAGACGGGTCCTGATGCATGGACTGAAAGCCCGCCAGGCAGACAAAGGGGGTTGTCTGTTCAGTCCCTGCTGACACTGGGAGCTGGGAGCTGGGGGAGTAGCACTCTCTCCCCATCTTTTGTCGGCGGCTCTGGCTACTGTCCGGGGAAGCAGGCCGTCGTAGACGCAAGCCCTCCCGGGACACGTGCAGGGGTGTTCACAGGCGTTTCTGCCACTGCGGGGTCAGAAGGCAGAGGGAGACTCTCCTCCTTCAACTGGGTTCGGGAAGCCGCGTCACAGCCCCCTGCCTGTCCGTGGGAGGGAAAGGCCAGTGTGTTGTAAAGAAAACAGGGCCAGGGAAATAAAGGAGGCTGGTGCCCTGGGCATAGTCCGTGCCGGAGAGAAAAAAACTGGTCCACAGGGCTGGCCTGGAAGAGACCGGCGTGGAAAAAACCAAGGGCTAGGAAAGCAAATAAAGATTGGGATACAACTTTCATAATTCCCCCAAAGGACCTCACAGTCCTGTGCCTCAGGGTAAGAGGGCTTAAAAAAATGTTCTTTAATGTTTACTTTTGAGACAGAGAGAGAGAGAGAGTGCAGGGGAGGGCAGAGAGAGGGAGACACAGAATCCCAAGCAGGCTCCAGGCTCTGAGCTGTCAGCGCAGAGCCCGACGCGGGGCTCGAACCCACGGACCGCGAGATCGTTATCTGATCTGAAATCAAAAGCCGGACGCTCAACTGACTGAGCCACCCAGGCTCCCCCAAAGAGTTTTCTTTCTATGTGATAAAAGTCATGGTTTTACCACGTACTGATATTTGTTTTACGATTCAGGGCTAGGGAGATCTGAGCTGTCACTTTCAATCCTGAGAGCACACAGCAGGTACTCAATACATGCTCCCAGGCTCGTTTGGGCAAAATCAAGTCTGGCTTATGCTCCACAGGAAACCTGCCTGTTGGACAGAAATCATCTCAGAAACAAGGCCATATTCTTCCTAAGAGTATTTAAGGCCAACGAGGTCCAGGGCGCCCCAGCTTCACAGCCCAAGAGCGAAGAAAGTACTTCAATCCTCTGTTGAAAAACCCTGGCCCGGCCTCAGCTGAGAAGTTTGGAAAGGGGTGTGGGGCTGTCCCCTGTGTGGCCTGGCAAGAACGTGGCTCAGAATAGCGGTATTGGGGGGCGCCTGGGTGGCGCAGTCGGTTGGGCGTCCGACTTCAGCCAGGTCACGATCTCGCGGTCCGGCAGTTCGAGCCCCGCGTCGGGCTCTGGGCTGATGGCTCGGAGCCTGGAGCCTGTTTTCCGATTCTGTGTCTCCCTCTCTCTCTGCCCCTCCCCCGTTCATGCTCTGTCTCTCTCTGTCCCAAAAAATAAATAAACGCTGAAAAAAAAATTAAAAAAAAAAAAGAATAGCGGTATCGAGGGTACCTGATCATTACCAGCGGCTGGCAGGGTGCAGGGGAGGAGGGATTTTCTCTAAAAAGAGGTAGAAAATGCCTCCTTCCCAAGCAATGATGACAGTCAAATGATTCATGTGTGGGCTGTAATCTCAATGTCTGCTTTTGCAAGAGGCAGGGAAGAACGAAGAGGGAATAAACCAGAAGGTAATACAAAGATCCTTTGGCTCCCTCCCTCCCTTCCTCCCTCCCTGTCTCCCTTTCCTCTCTTTCTTCCTTCCTTCCTTCTTTCCTTCTTTTCTTTCCTTCTTCCGTCCCTCCCTCCCTCCCTCCCTTTCTTCCCTCCCTCTCTCCCTCCCTCCCTTCCTTCCTTTCTTCCCTCCCTCCCTCCCTTCCTTCCTTCCCTGACTGACTGGGAACAATCAGAGGCTCATCACATGGTTCAAGTGGAGAGAGGGCCACAGACATGCCGCCTGACCGCGAGCCCACCTTCTTCACCTGACGCATGGGACAGCAGCCCGGCTGCCAGACAGGGGGCAGGTTCAGAGACAGAGGACGCATACAGCAGGGGCTTAATAAGCATGGTGAGAGCTGCCTGCGAGGGCTTCTGACTTCACAACACGCTGAAGGGCCAGGGCAGATGGACAGAGGCTTTCTCTTCGGGAAGTCAGACTAAAATCCCTCCTCGTTAGGGAGAGATGTGGTGCCCGAGGGAGAGAGCCAAGCCTCAGGACGGTCATCCCACTGAGGATCGCGCCGCAGCGTTTCTTTCCTTAAATCTTGCCCACCCAAAGGCATCGTCTCAGATCGCCTGCCGCTTATAGGCGGCCAACGGGCTCTGGCAGACAGAAAACGGTGAATTAAACACACACACACGCCCAGCCCATACTTCCTGCTGTGGCCGGACGTCCACCACGCGCAGCCCCAGCCACCGCACTGGCTGGTGGCCGGTTTGAGACTTGGCGACACCTGAACAAGAGCCAGCGGCCCCCCCGAGCGAACTTCACGGTGTGTAACGCGGGGCGACGCTGTGCACGTCCACCGGCAAGGCGTCGCACCGAGCCCCGATCACTCCAGCGGAGATAAGCGGGAGGACGGGGAGCCGGGCCACCCGAGTGCCACGTCTGACGCGGCTACCAGGGAGCTGTGTGACCGTGGACTAGTCCCTCACCCTCTCTGCGCCTTACGCTTCTCCGTGTGGAGGCCAACGAGAACAGCCTGGCCGGGGAGCCGTAAGGGCTTCACGGCTGACAGACGTAGAGACCTTGAGAGCTCAGTGCGTGGCACGTGTCGTGGTAACTACCAGACGGGTGATTATTTGATAAGCCGCCAGATTCCTTAGCGTGGCTACTAGAGGTAGCTGGGGGATCAGGGAACCTTTGCCCACCCCCTGCCCGGGTGGCATCTTGCATCCTCTGATGTTCGGTGTGATGGTTTGCTCCTCTCCGGACGGATGCGTGTTTGCGGATCTTGCTGGGCTGATCCGTGGGTGTGGGTGGGAGGGAAGAGGCCTCTGACCGAGGTGAGGCAGGAGGCGCGTGGGAAAGAGAGAGGGAGAAAGGACGCCGCCCTGCGGGTAAACTGAGGCCCGAGTGCCCGGCAGGAAGGCAAGCCATCTGCTCACATACACTCAACGCACCGTTTCTCCACCGGACCAGCAAACGTGCGCGACGCGGGAAAGCGTCCACACCCCACAAAGCACACCACCCCTGGCTCGGCTGCTCAGCACTTGCTGTATAAACAGGGCCACTAGCCTTCCCACTCTGCCATGGGGGGGGCGGAGCCCCGTGGGGCGAGGACTTGCCAGACGTCCCACGGCAAGTGTGGGGCCCAGCGCAGACCTGGGCCTCGCCACCTGCGCCCACCGACCTCCTCCTCCTGTGCAGACCCCACCTCGCGCGGTCCCCTGCTCTGTGCTGGGGACACTGGGAAGCCAGGGCCAGCAGGGCCCCGCCTGACGTCCACAGGGAGACAGCCTAGCGGATGGAAGGGGGAGGAGCTTCGAGAGCAGCACAGAGAAAGAGCCCTGCCTTCATGTGCGGGGTCCAGGGCACCCGGCTGCGTGGGCAAGAGGCTTCTGAACCGGACCCCGAAGGAGGGGAGTGGGGCATTCCAGGGACAAAGCACGTGGAGTCTGGGCCGTGCCATCGGGGGCCGCGTGTGTGTCTGCCAGGCCGGAGCCGGGACCGGGAAGGTGCATTGGGGGCCCGGGCTGGGGTGGGCACCAGGGTCTGCTCGCAGGACTGAGGATCAAGCTGGGGACTTGGACTTGATCCCCCCACGGGCAGGACAAGGAAAGGATCCTGGGTCAGGAAGGGACTCGAGGCACCAGCAGGTCAGATGCACCCGCGACGGTCCAGGAGAGGAGGGCTGGCCGGGCCACAGCAGTGCCATGGGGATTTGCAGACGGATGTTCGTGTGTTAGGAAACACCCCACCCCGCTAGGGAATAAATATCCTGCAATTTACGCCACATCTGACCGCTGGGCTTCTCACGGCAGGTGACAGCAGGGAGGTCCAACCACAGACCTTCACGTCCCTCCTGCCACTCGCTCATTGTAGGACTTGGGCAAGCGTCCTCAGCTTCCTCATCTGTAGAATGAGGATGATAGGAGCCCTTCCCGGCACCGGGCCGTTGTGCAGATTCGCGCATATACGGCGGGCACCGTATTGGGCACTTAGCACACGTCCAACAAAGGTCGGGCTGCACCAACATCACTGCTGTTACGTGTGCAAAGCTGTGTGCACACGCGAGCGCAGCCAGAGTCCCAAACGAACCAGTGCAGGTGTGACTGAGCTTGTTTTCAGATCTACCGAGGGACTCAGAGTTATGACAGGTGCAGGTACCTAGCGCAACATGGCAGAACCGAGCGGGTTCGGACCCTCGTGGACAACCAGTGGGCCCCCCACCACGGAAGACGAGTGATCTTGCCGCCTCTATCCCAGAGGCGCCCGCGAGGGCAGGGCCACAACACGGAACTCTGGGATGGCCGCTCTTCCTGGCTCCCTGTTGACGTCCGGCCTGTCTAATGGAAAGTGTGTCTGTTTTCTTCTCTCGCTCTCAAATGTCATTTACAAGTAAAAGACATAAAAAGATATCGTTTATATAAAAAAGATACAGTTTAACCCAATGTGATCAAGAGATCCCATTCTGTGCCAAGTATTTACCCGATTCCTCCACGGCCAGGGAGAGGTGGCCAAGGGACAGAGCAGTACAGCGTGAGCCCCCAGCCCCCTCCCGGCTTCCGACAGGGAACCTTCGGAGTGACCTCAACTTTTGCATCAAAAATTAGTGATAAGAGGGACGTCTGGGTGGCTCCGTCTGTTAAGCATCCGACTTCAGCTCAGGGCATGATCTTGTGGTTCAAGACTCTGAGCCCCACTGGGCTCCACATGGACAATGTGGACAGAGCCTGCTTGGGATTCTCTTTCTCTCTTTGCCCCTCCCCCACTCGCTCTCTTTCTCTCAAAATAAATGCATAAAAAAAAAGTGATAAAAAGATGAATCCTCACACACTAGTTTCTCGAGAGTTTGCATGAAAGTGAACTACACCGAAGAAAAGAGTTAAACATAGTGAATTCTATCAATAGAGGAGTCATTGGGATTTCACGATATTGTTGTTTTAAGGTGTTCCGTTGTCCTGGAGCCTCTATTTGTCGGTTGTGATTTTCTGTTGCTGTTGCCCCTGGTCAGCACAGTCGTGTCCTTTCTGTATCTCCTCCAGCTAAAACTAGGAAGAGCCTGTCACTCTGAGAGGGGACCCGGATCCCTCTGGGGAGGACAGCAGCCTGTTGGTTGCGGGACCCCATCCCACCTGAGAGGACAGATTCTGATGCGTTTCCCGTTTCACCTGTAAGTCCCTAGAGCATGTCTGAGCGTCTGACTACGTGGGAAACCCTGAAACGTTAGCGCCCGTTCAGAACTGTCTGAAGGGACACCCGGGTGGCTCAGTCGGTTGAGCACCCAACTCCTGATTTGGGCTCAGGTCACGATCTCACAGTTCCTGAGTTCAGGTCCCAAGTCAGGCTCTGTGCTGCCAGGGCTGAGCCTGCGTGGGATTCTCTCTCTCTCTCCCCCTCTCTCTCTCTCTCTCTCTCTGTGTCTCCCTTTGCCCCTCTCCCCCGCCCATGCTCTCTCTCTCAAATAAAAAACAAAACAAAACAACAACAACAAAGCTGTTCCGATGAATCCTGTTCTGCCTTAAAATGTTCTCAGATGGGGTGAGGGATTAGAGCTTATTAAGAAGTCTCGGCAGGCAAGTTAACTACTGACCACCCCCCACCCCAGGAGCATTTTAATAATGCGCATAATTATAATAAGCCAATATTCACAAGGTTTTTAAAAGTGAGAACGGGGAGTTAAGTGCTGGGGGGTCAGGGAAGAGGGTCAGTAGAAATGATGTCATTTAGGAACGTTCTGGTGGATAAAACATAGCTGGGGCAGGGCAGCTATTTCCAGGAGACAAAAGATGCATTTGCGAGTAAGCTGTCTGTGTGCAAACAGAGCTGGAGAGGAGTGGCAGGTGAGGGAGATGGGTCCCAAGGTCCGGCAGGGATCGGGGGACAGGGACAGCGATGGGTGAGCAAGTCCTTGGGAGGCACCGGCTCTGAGAGGGCATCTTCAGGGGCCCCGGGAATGGTCTTGACCTGGACGGCAGTCATGGGGGCGTCTACATGTGTACGTGTATGTCGAGGACGCTCTGACAAGGCTCGTGGCTGGTGTATCACCTACAGCACAGGACACAAAGCAAGGTCAGCAAAGGGAAAGGTGCAGGTGGGTGGAGCCCACAGGCACCTGCTTCGGGAGCGCCTCCTCCTGGAACAGTCACACAGGATGCCCCGTGCTCCCCGACAGCGGGTTGGGACGAAATGTCCCCAGTGTGACCACAGGCTGCTCAGCACCAGGGTGTTCACCAGGGGCCGGTCACGCAGGCACCTTCTGCCCAGCACCTACCCAAATTCCAGACTCCGGGAAGGAAAGCCGGTGTCCCGTGTCAACCGTACTGTTTGCAGCGTGAACGGTCCTTAGCAGTTGGGATGCGGGGGACCCTCCAGCCAGGCGCTAACTTTGTATAAGCAGGGCTTTCACAGGATGGCTGGGACACAGGCCTGGTATGTCAACCACTGTCACACTTCAGAGATGGGCTCTGGATGCTAAGGTACGCCTCCCCAGAAGCAAACAGGAAACCAGGATTCACAGACACGTTTGCTTAAACCAGAACGTTTAAGGTAAATCTGATGCCGAGTCTTGTCCTCAGAAGGTCAAGCCTCTCTGTGTTTACCGAGAAGACCTGCCAGTTTTGATGTTGTAACGAATGCTTTGTTTCAACAGCCCTGCAGGCTATTGACTTACAACTCTGACTCTGTGAATATTGTTATCCTTTGTTGGAATATTTGTGGTGGAAAACGATCTGGTCACCCGAGGTTGTGGACTAGGTTTGCTTCGGGAGGATGGTCTCCACCACCCTGGCTGTGAGTTGCCCTCTGACCAAACTGGTGGGAAATCGGTTCAAGGTGCTGATTGCCTTAAAAACGAGGAATACAGGGGCGCCTGGGTGGCGCAGTCGGTTAAGCGTCCGACTTCAGCCAGGTCACGATCTCGCGGTCCGTGAGTTCGAGCCCCGCATCAGGCTCTGGGCTGATGGCTCGGAGCCTGGAGCCTGTTTCCGATTCTGTGTCTCCCTCTCTCTCTGCCCCTCCCCCGTTCATGCTCTGTCTCTCTCTGTCCCAAAAATAAATAAACGTTGAAAAAAAAAATTAAAAAAAAAAAAAAAAAAAAAAAAACGAGGAATACAGCCGAAGGCTTTGGCCTCCTTGCACACGATTATTACTTTGCTATCTTGCGAGTCAGTCACTGACAGATGAGCTTTCAACTGCAACACGCTGAATCTCCCCCTGCTGCCTACCAGTAAAGCTGACCCAAAAAAGAGCTAAAAAAAAAAAAAAAAAAAGATAGCAAGAGAACCAACATATTTGAGACAAGGTTCTTCTGGGAGAAGCGACCGGTCTGAGTCAGGAGGCTTCGCCAGCTGGAGTCAGGCTGGTCAGAGGAAGCACAGGGCGGTCAGCAGACCCAAGCGTGGGTGACGGGGGACCCCAACGCTCTTCCCAATCCCCACTCAACCCTTCCAGACAAATGCCACTGGCTCAGTCTTACAGGCCAGGAAAACAGGTCCAGAGCTGCTAAGTGACTGGCTCACTTCGCACAGGAGCCTAGAGGGCGCAGCAGGAATTGGAAGGCAGCTGTGCCTTCCTCCAAAGGCAGCACAGCTCGGGGAGGGGACACGGGCAGCGGCACGTTTCCCCCCAAAGTGGAGGCATTTTTGGGTATTAAAAGGGCAGGTGAGTCATCAGGACAGATGAGAAGAGCAGGCAGTCTCTGAGGGCATCTGTTCTAGAGGCCAGTTCCGACCACGGATGCGGGCCCTGTCCCAGGCTCACCCCGCGCCCTACGCTGTCCCACACAGGACTGACGCGGGCTCTGTGTGGAGGGACCCAAGTGCCTTCCGCAGGATGCAGGTCTATGACTGGTGGTCTGAGCCTCGTGCGCCCTCCCTGCCCAAAGGGGGAGCCAACTGTCCCCTGTGGGCAAATGTCCCAGGGCCGACACCCCAGGGACCTGAACAGGTGCACGGGAGGGGTCTCAGGGAGGAGCTTGGGCCTAGTCCGGAATGAACGCGGCGGGCACGAGGCCCCTGGGCTCTGAGCATGAGGCGGACCAGCGGGCCTTGTGTGTTACAGGTGGGATGAGAAGTGGGGACACATAAAAGGGTCTGAGCCTCATTGGGTGGCGGGGGGGGGGGGGGAGAAGGTGGGAGGGGCACCCAGACTTCACGCGTGCTCTGGCCCTCCTTCCTTCCTGAGGACCCTCGCGCCCCAGTGGCAAACCCTACAAGCCCCCAAACAGACGGAAGCCGGCACCGGCTGGAGCCCAGAGTTTCAGGACTCGAGGACCCGCCAGCCGGCCCCCTCCAGAGCCTGGGGCCACAACCACAGCTGCCGCAACCTACAAAAAAGAGCCAAGTGTGCAGAATGAGAGCAGCAGGACAGGAAGTCCATAACAGCAGGGCTGGAGACACCACCTCCTCCAGGAAGCCCTCCCAGAGAGCCTGCCGCTGCAGGCTGTCTGAAGTGCCTTCCTCTGAGGCCAGCCCCAGCCTTCTCTCTGAGTATCATCAGTTCTCTCGGCTCCTCTGCTCTCCCACCAAATGGCTGTCCCCTCGGTAGCAGGGGCTGTCCTGGCCGCCTCTTCTCCCAGTACCCGGTGCGAAGCCGGACCCAGGCAAGGGGCCCAGAGCACGGCTGGCGAACGAATTAAGCAGACGGAGGAAGGAAGACTGGGCTTGCTTGGCATGAGGCCCTGAGTGGGAGCATCAGTCTTCCCGTTGCGGGGTCCGGCCCCCGGCCCCTCTGCTTTCCAGGCCCAAGGGGCTCATCCCCAGTGGGCACCGAAGCCACGGGACCTGGCAGCTGTCCTACTGTTCTGTCCGTTGGTGCGGGTCCCCTCCACCTGCCCCTCCTGTGCGCCAAGCACCTTTCAGATGCGACACCGGCTCCCCTGCTCAGGGACCTCCCAAGGCCACTCTCCTGAGCCTTCCGCGGTGCTGCCCTTTCTCCAGAGCTCCTTCTTTACCCACCCCCCCCACCCCGCCACATACCCTGTGGAAGGGCTGGCATGCAGCCTGGCACGGGGAGCCCCACTTTTCCTCTCTGCACTGGGTTCCTACTTTTGCAGGCAAAGCCGGTGACCCGTGCTCCCGCATCAGAGCAAGCTTGCCCTGCAAACCAGAAACGCCGTGGAAACGTGAGGGATGCCCGTCGCTGCCCTCCCTCCGGCTCCCTGCCCCGGCTGAGCTCAGACCCAGCCCCCCCGCCCCCCGCACGGCAGAGCAGGGAGTGAGGTGGGCAAAAGCACACGGGCGCCTGGCAGCCAGCTGGAATCCCAGCTCTACCATTTATTTACAGCAGCTCTCCGAGCCTCAGTTGCTTCACCTGAAAAGTGAGCAGAATTGTAATTTCTAACTCAAAACGGAGGGCGGAGGCTTATCTGGGTTGATCCCAGGAAAAGCGCTCAAGCAAAGAGCCTGGCGCCCCGCAAATGGCCGGTGTTAACACGGGTGGCTCCAGAGAGCGACCCAAGGGGCCAAGGGCACCCGGAGGTCACCTCCTCCACCACCGTGACATGAGTCAAGACAGAAGGAGCCTCGGTGTCCGCCCATTGCGGACATGATGGATCCGGGGAGAGGAGGCCCGCACGTTCCTCCCCCCAGAACATCCCCCAGCAGCGCCGAATTTTCCCGACCAAAAGTGTAAAAAATGGGCTCCAGGGGCACCTGGGTGGCTCAGTCGGTTAAGCATCCGACTTCGGCTCGGGTCATGATCTCACGGTCCGTGAGTTCGAGCCCCGCGTCGGGCTCTGTGCTGACGGCTCGGAGCCTGGAGTCTGCTTCGGATTCTGTGTTTCCCTCTCTCTCTGCCCCTCCCCTGTTCATGCTCTGTCTCTCTCTGTCTCAAAAATAAATAAACGTTGAAAAAAAATAAAAAAAAAAAAATGGGCTCCACCCAGAGGGATCCGTAGACATCGTTTGCCAGGAGGAGGCTGAGCTGATCTTCCTTTAGCAGAAGGCATCGTTCTTCCCTGTCCACCCAGGGGCCAGTCCACACTGCCTGGCACTGGGGGGCAATGAGCTGGGGGGTCCATCAGCCCAAGCTGCTCCAGTGGGTGTCGTGGGGCCTGACCCCTGGTTTGGGACAGAGCGACGGGCAGCTCCAGCCACTGGGACCTGTGCATGGCCCACTTTGAGGATCTGTCACCTTCCTGCTGGGTGCAACGCCACGTAGAGAAGCCATCTCTGTGGCCAGCAGCCCTGCTGGGTGACAAGCTCAGAGCCGGGAGGCACCCTGAGCACCGGCCCAGGTCCCGGGCCAGGCATGGTGACCGGTACGTTTGTCACGCCTGGCGGGAGGAGGTGCGATTAGCTGCTGCCATTGGCAGTGGGCACAGACAGGTAGCATGGTTTGCCCAGGTCACATGCGACCAGGAAGGGGCTGAAGAGAATTTGGACCAGGGTTTCCCCACCCTGTCTCCGGGGGTCTTCCCATTTCCGTGTGCAGCAAGAGGTCCTGCGGTCTACCTCCCCCCCACCACCCCGTTTTGCGGACCAGGACACAGGAAATGCAACATCACAACAGGTGCCTGCACACATACGGCGCGGTCTGATCCATGAGGCCCGAGAGGTCATCGAGAAATCCTCGCAGACGAGGAAACTGAGGCCTAGGAAGATGCATGGCACGTTCGAATCTCCCAGCCCGTTTCAAATGCACGTTTCAAACCCAGTCTGTCTGACTCTTCGTCTCTGGCCCGTAACCGCCGGCTTTGCTGAGTCCCTAAGTGGAGCCTCGAGGGGGGACGTCTGTCACCAGCCCCAAGGTCGCACAGCGCGTGGGCAGCATTGCCCAGACCGGACAGCAGGTGTCTGGGGCCCCGAGTTACCCCCACCGCTCCGGCCCATGGAAGGACACGTGGGGCAGTTCTGTGTTCCCTGCGCAGGAGACGCACAGGGGCCCTGCCACATGGATGTCTGGTAAATTACTGCCCATGTGGCAGCATGTGGACGGGTCTGCAAGGTTTGCAACACCAGCTCTCTCCACACGGCCCCTTCCTCATCAGTTCTCTCCAAGGAGCAGCTAAGGCAGTTCCCTTTCTCACCAGGTAGGAAACCCACGTCCTGCCTCACACTGTGTCCCAGGAAGCTCTGACTTCCGGAACGGCGTCATAATGGCCCTGCTCAGCACGGGGAGTGCGGGGGGAAGGGGGGATGCTCCAAACGTGCCGTGTTTATCCCCTCTTTTCATTTGTCCCCTAACCCCCAAGAGGCAGGTTCCATGACCTGGACGAGGAGGCTGAGATTCAGAAGTAACTCACCCGCTTCCCCTAAGCCTGGGCGGGAGCCGGGCTCCGTGCCTTCCCAACCCCAGCTTGCGGGCGCTCACCGCCGGCCGATGGGCTCTGGGCCGGGATGGAGATTCTGCCCATTGGACAGGAGGGAAGGAGCAGGAGCCCGAGGACCAGGTCAGGGAGGGATCCTGAAGACACACGGGGGAGAATCAAGCGTTGGACGGATGAGCTCCAAACCCCCGCGATCGCAGCTCTGTGCCTTCTCCCCGTAGGCTCCTCCGTACCCGCACAGTAAGCACGCTTCCGGAAGAAGCTTCCAGAACCCCTTACAGCACTTCTACTTCAGGCTGTAGAAGCAGGATCAGAGAGGCTAGCACTTTTGCCCAGGGTGACACAGCTCAGGAGTGGCCAAGGGAGATGCAAACCCAGATCTGGGCACTGCAGTTCGAGGGATGAATATTATCAGGAGACAATTCTTCATCAGTCTCTCACGCGCCTTCCGAGCAAAGGCCTTGACAGCTTTTGTTTCTGATGGTCTTTTAAAGGCGTTTGCACAGCATACCGCCCCGAAGAAAGACATAGCGGTCCCTCTGCCTCCTGACCACGGTGACGTCTCCCTCTGAGCAAAGGCTGGACAGCTTTGCCGGCAGCTCCCTTTAAAAGAGTGGGGTTTCGGGGCACCTGGGGGCTCAGTCGGTTGAAGAGTCCAACCTCGGCTCAGGTCATGATCTCACGGCTCGTGAGTTCGAGCCCCGCGTCGGGCTCTGTGCTGACAGCTCGGAGCCTGGAGCCTGCTTCGGATTCTGGGTCTCTCTCCCTCTCTGCCCCTCTCCCACTCATGGTGTCTTTCTCTGTCTCTCAAAAATAAAAATAAACATTAAAAAATTTAAAAAAAAAGAGTGGGGTTTCCTGAGCATGCGGTTTCTTGGCCGTTCCATAAACCCAGTGTGTGCCCAGGGTCTCCCCCCAGGATGCCCCGCATCACCCCACCTGGGACTTGTGCGGTAAGGTGCACGGACAGAACATGAAGCCCACACTGCTGGCTGTGCTGTGGCTGAGAAAGTCCTTTATCCAGAAGCCCATGTGTTCTGTCAGCATCTTTTTTTTTTAATGTTTATTATTTGAGAGACAGAGAGAGATAGAGAGCAAGCAGGGGAGGGACAGAGAGAGAGAGAGAGGGAGAGAGAGAAGGAGGGAGGGAGGGAGAGAGAGCCAGAGCGAGAGCAATGGAGGGGCAGAGAGAGAAGGAGACACAGAATCGGAAGCAGGTTCCAGGCTCTGAGCCGCCAGCACGGAGCCCGATGCGGGGCTCGAATCCACAGACCGCGAGGTCGTGACCTGAGCTGAAGTTGGCCGCTTACCCGACTGAGCCACCCAGGCGCCCCAGCATCTTTTAAATTATAGTAGGCAAACATGCGATTTCAGACACCTCACTGTTCTTGACATATCTGTGCTAAGGTTCAAAAACATCAGGGGTACACATTCTGGAAGGCAGAAGTGGCTAAATAGCGGTCAGAAAAGAGATGTGTCTCCTCAGTAGGAGTCAAGGGTCCAGCATCACGGAAGGCAAGATTTGGCCCTCAATGGCCACATTAATGGGTGTATCATGGCTAGATTCAAGGAGGTGATGGATTCTTCCGGAGCGTCATGTCTTTTTCTAAGAAAACTGATTTATAAGAACACTGCCTGACATGGAGAAGATTCCAGAAAGAATATTCATTTTGGAAAATAATTAATGGAAATAGGTACATTTAGTCCAAAAAAGAAAAAAAAAAAGGAATGATACCAAGGCAGGACACAGGAGGACGATTCGAACATAGTAATAGTTACTGGCATTCATGCAATCTTGTGCAGTGTGCACTTTTTCATCTATCATCACGTATCATTCTCCGGCCCACGCTGTGAGCTAGGTGTTACTGCTCCCATTTAACAGACAGAGACACTGAGGCTCCAAGAAGGTATCTTACTCTAAGTCGCAGGTGGCAGGGCCACCCTGGGACTCGGGCCTCCGGCTTCCCCAGCTCAATGCTCTCCCCGGCCCCGTGCAATCACAGAAGAGGTTACCATGTGCAAGCAGAAACAGACTTGTTTCCTGGGACCAAGGGGCAGAATTAAAGGGAAGATCACTTTCGGCTCAAGAGAGGAAGCGTGCAGTGAGCAATGCCCATTTGCTGACACTTACTAGGGGCCACGTCACCATAGTTAAGCCTCATAATCTCGAGGTTTGTCGTAACTCATCACAACCACCGCCATCCTGTTGCAAAGTTGAGTGTGCCCGGGTTTGGAGAGAAGAAGTGAGGTCCCCGGCCGTACAGTGGCAGCCCGACAGCAGAAGTCACTGTCTTGCAAGGTGGTAAGTTCCCCGTCGCCGAAGACACACAGAGGGCCACTCGCCCTTTCTAAGGAATGCTGGGAAGGATTCTGGCATTACGCGAGATCTGCTTAGGGATCTGGCCAGGGGCCTAGAGCAATGAAAACACAGGAGTCAGAACTCGCCCTCAGGCTCCCTGACTTGGGGGCTCACTGCGTCCATCCCGGGGGGTTTTATTAAGCACCTACTGTGGGCCAGGCCCTGGGGCTCCAAAGAGGAACAAGGCACAGCTTGTCCCATCAGCCTCTGAGGGTCTCCTGGACAGAGAGGGGAGGCAGATATATGCGTAAAGAGGAATGAGTTGTAAGACGTTGATGTCGGGGGTGGGGGGAGGGTTCAGTTTCAGCTTGCCTGGAGTGCTCCCCATGGAGGCTCATGACTTCAGTGAACTGTCGTCTTCTTTTGTTTTGTTTTGTTTTGTTTTTGTTTGGCACTTCTTCCCCAGATGGGCTACTGGGGAGCCATAGGGCGAGCCATGCTTCTGGCCAAGCGTGCTCCCACAACAGTGCTCCAGACCCGTGGGGGGCTTCTGGGTGGTGAGTGGCCAGTGGGAGACAGAAGGGACCAAGAGTAGTCAGGCAAACCAACTTCCCTGAGCCTTGGGATTTGTTTCCTGGAGGTGGTCCCTGCTCTCCTAATGGGGTCGCCAACCGCTGTCAGGCCCGGGCTGGGATTTCAGGGGGTCCCCGGGGACACAGCAGGGCTAGGGCACAGAAGAAGCGTGCACTTTGCCGGCAGCCCAGGGGAGTCAACTCCCGGGGCCAGGGGTGTGATGGGTCCTGCTCGCCCTCTGCCGCCTTCCCGCTGAAGCCACAGGAGTGGGCATTAATTCCTGGGCATCCCTCCTGGTGGCTGCTGCGACACAGAGGTGGGGGAGGGGCAGCAGGGGCTGTGCGGTCTCCTGGCCCTTGGCCGCCTTCCCTGGGAGGTGCTGAGGGGTCAGGACTGGGTGCCATCACTGACAACCAGCTGTGTACGTGTTCACCTCTACACTCATTACCTGTCCCCACGCAGAGAGCAGGGACTTTAGCACATATTCCCCTGTGTGCCCAGTGCCCAGAACCGTATCAGACCTATACTGGGTGCATATGAAATTTTTGAGAAATGTATGGGCCAGAGGGAAGGGGCTAATTCCATCATCCCCCTTCCTTTTTGAGGAGCAAGAGTATTAGCGAATACACAGTGAGGTGCCCTACACTCTGGAAGGGGATGGCAGTCGTCCCCGAGGGATCCCAAGATCCCTGGGGAACCCCAGGTGACTTGGGAGTAGGGTCCCCAACACCCAGGTTTGCCAGGAAGTCTCTGGGTCTCAGCACTTAAAGCTCCACGTCCCGAGAAACCCCTCGGTCCTGGGCCGACCCGGACAGCTGGTGTGGCCTTACCTCCGAGCCACCGCGTTGATACCGAGGCCCAGAAGCTGAGAGGGATCAGCGCTCTATTCAAACCCAAGTACCACCGGCTACGGGCTGCAGAGGTCTCACCCTCTCCGGTGGTGGAACGACCACCCTCAGTTCCCACCGCTGGGACTGTTCACGGGCTGGCACGCAACGTTTCCCGGAAAGCCCGCGTCCTGGGCCGCACCGTGGCAATCACCCTGCAGGGGGCAGGGGAGGGTGCTGGGGCCTGGGGAGCTCAGGGACAGGGCGTGGGGTGCAGTGGCGGGACTGGGTGTGGCCAGTAACAGGTGGCCCTGCCCTGGGGAAAGAGAGCTACGATCCGGACTCAAGCAGTCAGTGCCCGGCAAGCGGGTGGAAGACGCGGTTTTCTATCCAGCTTTCCTTGTGCTGTTCTTGATTCCTGGCTGTCTCGAGTCTGGCCTTGGGTCGGGGGGTAGCAGCGATCCGGGTATACTCGAGACAGGAGGGCTCGCCCTCAAGGAACGCCAGGATCCTCTGCTCTTCTGACGGACACAGAGGGGCTGCCGGGGTGCGGAGGAGGCGGGAGAGGAGGGTGACCACTTCTGGAGCAAGCTTCCCCTGCTGCGGCCCCGTCCCGGGCTCTTTCAGCCTCGTGTGGGCCCCCCCCACCCCCCCACCCCCTCCCGGCCAGCCTCTGGCACCAGCCCCTCTGGGCTTTGGGACAACTCACTGCAGCCACAATGCCCTCTGCGCACACAGGCCCCAGGAGGAAGACAGGCTAACGGCACGCTGGGCCGCGGAGGTCTGTGACCCTGAACCACACCTGCCAGGGCTCAGGGCTCCCTGCCCTCCACCTTGAGCGCTGCAGTCCGTCAGCTGCTATCCAGCTGGTACCTGGGCCCTGGCTCGGACCCAGCCCGCTCTCACCCCTTCCCACCTGGGTGACTCTGGGCCAGACCCACAGGCTCTCTGAGCCCCGCTATCCCCCTGTGTGAAGGGGGTGCGTGGCAGGGCGGTCGTGCAGCACAGGGCCCGGTGTTCAAGATGCATCCACGCCGTCCACCACCCCCCCTTCCACCTGAGGGCAGGCTCCTGCCTCACCTGTCTGCGTGCCTGAGCATGACGTTCGGGGCGCAACGTGTGTTGACACAATGTTGATCAGGGTGACCAAGGTGACAAAGCCTGGTAATAGCTTCGTTCGGGCTCCTCGACACCCCCCGCCAACACAGCACAGGGGGGGCCTCTCCGTGGCACGCTGCCCACGTGGCCGACCCTGCCTGATAGATTTGGTTGTTGGGGGGCACAGAGGGGGCCCCGGTGGAATCTCCACGGGGAGGAAGCAGGGCTGGAGGGACCTCAGAGAGGAGGCAGGGGGTACAGGCAAGTGCCGCCCAGCTCGGCAGAGAGGCGGGGGCACAGGGGCCTGGGACACCAATTCGTCATCTCCCCCAGGCCCCTCCCCCCCCACTCCTGCCAAAGCTGCTGGAAGCCAAGTTTTACTGCATTGCTAACCGGCCCCCACAGCCCCGTGCTGAGAAGGATGAGGGGCCATCACAGGGTCTGGAGAGGACACGCGGGGGCCCGGCTGTTGGCGGCCACCCCGGGGAGGCCTGAGGCTATGGCCGTCTGGTGCCCACCCCCACTGCCCAACTGCATACCCCTGGGGAGCGAGACTCCCCACAGTGCAGGGGCCTGGGTGGAGGCCTGGGGGCACCCACCCGGCTTCGGGCTGCCGGCACACAGGCCTGACTCCCGCATCCCAACACCGGCCCTCTGGATGACTCCCGCATGCGGTCACAGGGCACCCAGAAGCAACTCGAGAGGCAATGGCGGTGTGGAAAGGGACTTGCTCTGTAGGTGCACGGCTTGGCTCTCTAACCCTGGCATCAGACTCGGCTGTGAGGGTCAGTGCGTACACTGCCCACCTTTTACGGCATCTAGAAGATTCCAAGACGTGCCAGACCGAGCAAGGTGCCGCAGCCGGGGCCCGGGGGAGTGAGCAGTGGGCCCGATTCGGACTCAACTGTTACATCCCCTTTTCCACAGTGCGGGAAAGGAGGAAGGTGCAAACACAGCTGTTAAAAACACCGGCTTGAGGAAATTCTGCTTCCGGCCAAGACGGAGTGGAGGGGACTGGATCTCCCCTTCCAGATGAAACCACAACGAAAACGTACAAAACATACGAAAATGGTTTTCAAGACGTGGGACATCAGGCTGGTGCAGAACGTGGCCCTCGAGAGTCAGGAAACAAACCAGGTGATCCCTGCGAGTGACTCAGCTTCCCGCCTGGGGAGAGGTGCCAGGCTGTGGGGCAGGAAGGAGGAGCCCAGACAGCGGCCGGTGGGCGCCTTGATGGGAAGGGCAGGGTTGAGAGTCTGGGGAGACCAATGCAGCTACAGACAACAAGGCACAGCATGGAGGGGAGAGAGGTGTACGGAGAGGATCCTGGGGGTCTGCAGGAGGACCCCTTACGTATCAGCAGAGGACTGAAGAGTGCACATGTGCGAGGGACACTCTGGAGGCAAGAATCCCCCAGAAGCATGACAGGAAGTCGTTCCTGGCACCCGTACAGGCCAGAGACAGTCCCTGTTTCCACCAGCCACTCTGAAAAACCTCCCAATTCCCAGGCAACTGGGTAGAATCCTCAGAACTGCCTGCCTCAGCAGCAGGAAAGACTTACTTTTAGACGAACGACGGCCCCAGTCCGACCTGAGAAACCTCGAAAGCTCACGAGCCCAAAGGATCAGAGTGTTTCCAGGTAACACAACTGCACCCCAGAATAAAGCTCAAGAATATTTGCAGGAACACAAGAGCACCGGGCGTCCCACAAGATAAAACTCACAGTGTTTGGCTTCCACTCAAAACTTATCAGGCATGCAAGGCAGCAGGACGCTATGACCCGTAAGGGGGAGACAGCCAGCAGTCAAACCCAGCCAGAACGGAGGTGGATTTAGAACCAGCAGAGGAGGGCAGGGGAGCAGTTGCTGTCACTGTGCCACACACCCAAAAAGCGAGAGGAGGGGGGCGCCTGGGCGGCTCAGTCGGTTACGTGTCCCACTTTGATCTCACGGTTCGTGGGTTCGAGCCCCATGTCGGGCTCTGTGCTAACAGCTCAGAGCCTGGAGCCTGCTTCAGGTTCTGTGTCTCCCTCTCTCTCTGCCCCTCCCCTGCTGGCACTGTCTCTCTCTCTCTCAAAATAAATAAATAAACATTAAAAAAAAATCCAGGGGCACCTGGGTGGCTCAGTTGGCTGGGCATCCGGCTTCAGCTCAGGTCATGATCTCACGGTCCATGAGTTCGAGCGCCACGTCGGGCTCTGTGCTGACAGCTCAGAGCCTGGAGCCTGTTTCAGGTTCTGTGTCTCCCTCTCTCTCTGCCCCTCCTCCACTCACGTTCTCTCTCTCTCTCTCTCTCTCTCAAAAAGAAACATTAAAAAAAAATTTAAAAAGGCTAGAGGAGACACTGAACAGGTTAAGAGAATGGAAAATATAAAAAAAGACACAAATTAAGCTTCTAGGCCTAAAAACTGCAATGTCTGAGATCAAAAATACACTGCATGGGATTCACCGAGGTGAGATGTTCAAGAAACACACTGGTGAACTTGAGGACACATCAGTAGTTATTAGCCTACGTGAAACATACATAGAGAAAGAAACTCAAAACCGTGAATAAATACCAGGGGGCTGGGAGACACGTGCGGGCAGCAGGTATGTGTATGTGTGAATGGAGTCACCAAAGGAAAGAAGAGGAGGGAACAGAAGAAATAGGTAAAGAAATCATGAAAAGCTCATGGAACTCAACAGCAAAAAACCCAAACAATCCAGGTAAAAAAAAAAAAAAAAGGTGGGGGGAGGCAGAGGACCCAAAAGGCATTTTTCCAAAGAAGATATTCAAATGACCAAACAGGTGCATGAAAAGGTGCTCGATATGACTAGTCATCAGAGAAATGCAAATCAAAACCACAATGAAGGGCGCCTGGGTGGCTTAGTCAGTTAGGCATCTGACTTCGGCGCAGGTCACGATCTCGTGGTTTGTGGGTTCGAGCCCCACGTCAGGCTCTGTGCTGACAGCTCAGAGCCTGGAGCCTGCTTGGATTCTCTCTCCCCCTCTCTCTGCCGCTCCTCTACTCATATTCTTTCTCTCTCTCAAAATAAAAAAATGTAAAAAAGCACAACGAGATGTCACCTCACGCCTGTCGGAATGGCTATCATCAAGAAGAAAGAAGACGAGAAGTAACAAGTGTTGGTGTGGACCCGGAGAAAAAGGAACCCTCGTGCACTGTTGATGGTGTGAAAACTGGCACAACCACTGTGGAAAAAAGTACGGAGGTTCAAAAATTAAGTTAAAAATGAAAAAACAGAACCGCCATATGATCCAGCAACCTCACTTCTGGGTATATAGCCCGAGAAAATGAACTCACTCTCCTGAAGAGATTATCCGCACCTCTATGTTCACTGCATCATTATTACAACAGCCGGCACAGAGACAACCTAAGTGTCCATCGATGGGTGAACAAAGAAGATGGCACATACATACACACACCTGAATACTATTTAGTCACAATAAAGAATGAGATCTTGCCGTCGGCACCACCATTGGATGGACCTTGAGGGCCTTGCGCTGTATGAACTAAGTCAGAAAGAAAAACGAAATACCGTACGATCTCACTTCTATGTGGAATCTAAAAAAAAAACCAAACTCATAGAAACAGAGACCAAACGGGTGGTTGCCAGCGGGGGTGGAGGAGTTTGGTGAAGATAATCAAAAGGTACAAATTTCCAGTTAGAAGATAAGTAAGTTCCGGGGACATAACGTACAGCATGGTGACTACAGGTCACAATACTGTACCGTATACTTGACGGTGGCTAAGAGAGTAGATCTTAAAAGTTCGCATCACAACAAAAAAAGAATTGTAATTATGTGAGGTAAGGATACGGTCATCGTTTTGCGATAGACACACATACCAAGTCACCGTGTTGTAGACCTAAAACGTACACGATGGCATATGCCAACTATATCTTGAAAAAGCTTGGGGGAGAAAAAGAAAGAACAGCAGAAGACTCTCCAAAGGTGAGGAAAGGTATAAGCCCACAAGTGTGAAAGATTCCAAACCCCAACCACAAGAAACGTGGAAAAAAATGACACGGAGGCACATTATAAGCAACATGCTCAAAATCGGTACGGAGAAAACTGTAAAACTTTTTTTTTGCCGAAGGAAAAAAGGCACATTATGTTCAGAGGAACATAATCCGATGGCAGCAGATCTCTCAGTGGAAACCTTGCAAGCAGGGAGATGGTAGAACAATATCTTTACTGAAAAACAAACTGCCGACCCGGAATTCTATGCCTTGTGAAATTAACTTTCAAAAATGAAAGCCAAAAAAAAAAAAAAAAAGAGACATGTTCCCCACCCTCCCAGGCATATAAAAGCTGAAAGAATTCAGTGCCAGCCCTTCCGCAGTACTAAAAAATGTTAAAAGGCCTTTAGGCAAAAAGAAAATGATACCATATTTGTGATCTACACAAAGGAATAAAAAGCACTAGACATAATAACTATATAGGAAAATATATAAGGCTTTTTTCTTACTATTTAGTTCTCTTTAAAAGATCATCGATCTGGGGGTGCCTGGGTGGCTCCGTCAGTTAAGCATCCGACTCTTGATCTCAGCTCAGGTCATAATCTCACAGTTTGTGAGTTCGAGCCCCAAGGTGGGCTCTGTGCGGCCAGAGCAGAGCCTGCTTGGGATTCTCTCTTTCCCTCTCTCCCTCTGCCCCTCTCCCTCTCATGCTCTCTGTCTCTCTCTCTCTCAAAATAAACAAATAAAAATTTAAAAAATAAAAGATAATTCTGTTTTCACAAAAACGATAATGTGGTATGATGTTTATAACATGCAGAAGTGAAATGTATGATAATAATATCACACCAGCTGAGAGGGGAGAATAGAAGTGTTTGGTTATAAAGTTCTTACATGTGAAGTGGGCATAACATTCCTTGTAGATAGGCTGTGCTACATTAATGATATACACTGCAAATCCTAAAGCAACCACCCAAATAACAAAACAGAACTAATAAGCCAACAAAAGAGATCATATGGAATAATAAAATGTTCTCAATCCAAAAGAAGGCAGAAAAAGAGGTAAAAAGGAACAAAGAACATATGGACCAATAGGCAACTGTAAGAGAGTAGATTTAAATCCAACCATATAAGGAATCACACTAAACACGAACGGCTTAAAGACTCTAATCTGAAGGCAGAGACTGTGAAATTGCATTTAAAAAACAAGCTGACATGGCACAGAGATCTGGGTTTGAATCCCACCTGTGTGCCTAAGCCTCGGTTTCTTCATCTGTAAAATGGACCTTAAAATTGCCTATTCCGTGGAGCCGTCATAAAGGATTTAGTGAGATTCTGTGTATTATAGGACACAGGGCCTGCCCGGCACCCTCTAAGCACTTGATAAATGGCAGCTATCATGGGAAGGTACAGGGACATCTTGAGGGGACACAATGGGGAGAGAGTGAATGCAGGCAGGACTCCATCACTTCAGAGTAGAAAGAGTCGGGGTTCAGACCCTCGAAGCAGGGTGAGCAGGGTTGAGCACATAACAGCTGCTCCTTAAGCACTCAAGTATTTAACTGGATACTGCAATCCACCTCCAGATGCCCCAGTTCTCTTAGCTCTGTGACATACAATTATTGCAAGTCAGATGGAATGTCTTGACTCTTAAAACGCTGTCTAGAAATCTGGTCTACAAAAAGTACTACAGATTTTTACTCTTCCTTCACTGCTCATCACACCTCTGCAAAAATGTAGCGCTGTGTTCTCTCTCGCCGAAGCAGATCTAATTAGAATAATAAAATATTTAAATTTTTTAAATGAGAACTTGAAGTACAACAAGCAGGCCCTTCGGTTAAAAACAGCTGAGATAATAGACAATTTGTATTTTAATCATAATTCTTGCTTTAAGGGAAAGAAGCAGCCAGTGGCTGGGGAAAACATTCTGTAAGCAGCAGATTGCCAGACTCCCTAGAATTTTATTTTCCTGGGAGGTGCTGTGTTCCCCTGGGGAGAGAACATTTCTGCAGGGTGTGTTGCAGACCGTTTGGAACGATCCCACAAGCCCGTGAGTGTAGCCACGACCATTTCAAGAGATAACAGCCTCTTCAACACGACCAGATTTTTTTGCGGATTTTTTCCCCCTCCATGAAAAATGATTAAAATGCAAATTCACGGTGAGCCTCCCAAGGTCCAGGGGGCTGGGGGTTGGCAGCAGATAGGTCAGCATCTCAGCTCTGATTGGACCGCACAGGCTGTCTTCCAGAAAGACCCGTCCACTGTCAACATACTATTCCAGGTGTGACTATGTCTTCCCACCAGCAAGGCCAAAGTTGTAAGAGCCCAGCCGGGGGGAGAATTGTGTGAGTTTCATGGGCAGGGGAGGCCTCCACTCCTCAGACCTCCCCAGCAGGTGCTGATTACCCTCCCCACATCCACTCACTCCACCCCTCCATAACTCAAGAACTTACTGTCTCACCAGGTAGTACTTACTGGGCTGAACTACATGAGACTCTCAGGTCAAAAATGGTCATGTGGGCTCTTTCCATAATTTGGCTATTGACGATAGCATTGCTATAGACACTGGGGTGCATGTGCCTCTTCAAGTCAGCGTTTTTGTATCCTCTGGATAAAAACCTAGTAGTGCCATTGCTGGGTCATAGGGTAGTTCTATTTTTAATTTGGCAGGGGGAACCTCCATACGTTTTCCAGAGAGGTTGCACCAGCCCAAATGTCCATCCACTGATGAATGGATAAAGATGTGATACACACACACACACACACACACACACACACAAACACACACATACACACTGGAATATTATGGAACCATCAAAAAGAATGAAATCTTGACATTTGCAACAACGTGGGTGGGACTACAGTGTATCATGCTAAGCAAAATAAGTCAGAGAAAAACAAATATATGATTTCACTCATATGTGGAACTTAAGAAACAAAACAGATGAAAATAGGGAAAGGGAAGGGAAAATAAGATAAAAATGGGGGGGGAAATCTTAAGAAACTCTTAAATACAGAGAACAAACTGGGGGTTGCTAGAGGGTAGGTGGGGGGCATGGCTAAATGGGTGATAGGCATTAAGGAGGGCGCTTGTTGGGATGAGCAACTGGGTGTTGTATGTAAGTGATGGATCACTAAATTCTACTCCTGAAACCAATACCACTTTCTATGTTAACTAACTTGAATTTAAATTTAAAATAATTAAAAAATATTTTTACATGTGGCAGTGGAATATTATTCAGCCATAAAAGAAAGGAATTTTGCCATTTGTGACAATATGCATGGACCTTGAGGGCATTATGCTAAGCGAAATGATTTAGACAGAGAAAGATGAACGCTTTTTGATCTCAGTTATACGAGTAATCTAAAAACCAAAACCAAAACCACCAACCAACAAAACAAACACCTTGAATTAGTGAATAGAGAGTTTACATTGGTGCTGCCATAGGTGGGGGGAAGGGAGTGGGCCAGAGGAGTGAAGGTGGCCAAAAGAGGCAAACTTCCAGTTATGAAATAAATAAGCCCTGGGGATGTAATATATACATCATGGTGACTATAGTTAGCAATTCTACATCGTGTATTTGAAAGCTGCTGACAAAGTAAATCTTAAACATTCTCATCGCAAGAAAAAAATGTGACTATGTGTAGTTAAGGAGGTAACCAAACTAACTATGGTAATCACTTCACAATAAATACATATGTTGGATCATTATGGTGCCCCCTACAACTAATAAAATGTTGCATGTCAATGACAGCTCAGTAAAAGTGGTTTTAAATCAAGAAAAGAAGTGGCCGGGGGCGCCTGGGTGGCTCAGTCGGTTAAGCGGCTGACTTCGGCTCAGGTCATGATCTCACAGTCCGTGAGTTCGAGCCCCGCGTCGGGCTCTGTGCTGACCGCTCAGAGCCTGGAGCCTGTTTCAGATGTGTTTCCCTCTCTCTCTGACCCTCCCCCATTCATGCTCTGTCTCTCTCTGTCTCAAAAATAAATAAATGTTAAAAAAAAAAAAAAAGAAATTTAAAAAAAAAAGAAAAGAAGTGGCCGAACGTCAAGCAACTTCATACAGTTTGGCCGAATGAAGTCATGGCTTACCTCCTCAGTAGTAACTTACTTCTCTCTCGGGCAAGGCAGTTCACAAAGTTCTGTCAAGCTCTACACACATCCGACTGGTCTAGAGCGATTACTGGGGCGGCCCCAGGGTGAACCCCGTCCACACACCTGTCCTGTCTGGCCCATGCAGCGGCCAGTCCCCAAGTTATCCACATTCCTTCCGTCCCTCCTGGATGTGCACGCTGTTCCCCACGTTGAGAGGTAGTGGGTACCCTCTCCACTGAAACGCGGGCTGGTCTTAGGGCTTTCTTGGCCAAAGAAATGCAGAGTGGGTGACATTTTGGAACTTCCAAGGCTCATTCATAAGAAGCTTCGTAGCTTCGACCTGGGAACACCTGTTGGGGGTGGGGAGAGGAAGGCAGTGCCACACAAGACCACCATACTGGGAGGAAAGCCCAGCTGCCTAAAGAAACGTCTACAGGATGAAATGCCAAGTGGAGAGAAGGGTCAAGTTGAATGGAGTTGCCGGACACGTGTGCAGAAGCAATGCTGGAAGTCTGGACCCCAGGCTCAGGTATCCCAGCTGATGTCACCGAGCAGGAAGAAACTGCCAAGCCGAGTCCTTCCCAAATTCTGATCCCACAAAGTCGTGGGCAAAATAAATGATTGCTATAAGCCACTAAGTACCTGGAATAATGAGCTATAAGTAACTGACACAGCTCCCATCATGGTTGGCTGGCTTATTAAACATAAATTTTTTTAACATTTATTTTTGAGATACAGAGCGAGACAGAGCACGGGCAGGAGAGAGGCAGAGAGAGAGGGAGACCCAGAAGCCGAAGCAGGCTCCGGGCTCCGAGCTGTCAGCACAGCGCCCGATGCGGGGCTCGAACTCGTGAACCTCGAGATCATGACCTGAGCCAAAGACGGACGCTTAACCGACGGAGCCACCCAGGGGCCCAGCTTGTTAAAACTTTTTAATCAGTGGCCAACATTTAAAAATCCAGGCTGCACGTTAAAAATCCAAATTTTCAGTGTTTTTGAAAACCCACAAGAGCCTGCAGCCCTGGGCCTGCGTGTCTGCATGGCTCGAGGAAGGAGCGGGGGGGGGGGGGTTTGGGGGGGGGGAATCTCAGGCAGCAGCTGTCCACTGTCTGGGTCACCGCAGCCCCCCACCCCTCTCTGCTCCACTGCATGAGGTCCGCGGCTGGGCTCCCATCTCCCACTCTCTCCCCATCTGTCCTCGGCCCAACTAAATGCTCTACCCAACCCCCACGCCCAGCAGGAGACACTATTTCAAGCCCCCATTCCACTCCACCCTGGTGTATGTCATCCCCCCTGCCTGGAATGCCCTCACTCCTTCTTGGTCTACATAACACCCAGGCATCTTTCAGACAGCTCGGTTCAAACCTCCTTCCCGGACCTCGGGGTTAGGTGCCTCCTCTGGGCTCCCAGGGCACTTGTGTTTACCTGCACCGTGTCACATACGACACGGCAGCCCGGTGGCCCTCTCCTCCCTGCAGCCCCAGGCCTGGCCCACAGGAAACATTTGCTGAGTGGCTAGATGAACAGCTCCATGGGGAAGGCGATTTTGCGCCCATTTCACAGAACATGAAACTGAGGTTTGGAGAAGTGATCTGTCCGCTGCCCCTCTAAGACCAGTGACCACCCACACAAGAATCCAGATCCTTATTCTTTTTTTTTAAATTTTTTTTTTTTACATTTATTCATTTTTGAGAGACAGAGCACAAGTCGGGGAAGTGCAGAGAGAGAGAGAGAGAGGGAGGCACAGAATCCGAAGCAGGCTTCAAGCCCCGAGCTGTCAGCACAGAGCCCGACGCGGGGCTTGAACCCACAAACCGCGAGATCATGACCTGAGCCGAAGTCCGACGCTTCACCGACTGAGCCACCCAGGCGCCCCCAGATCCTTATTCTTTATGGGTCTTCAGAACTTGTTACGGGTTGAATTGTGTCTCCCCCAAGAATATGCTATTGAAGCTCTAACTCCTGGTACTTGTGAAAGTGACCTTCTTTCAAACTAGTTTCTCTGCAGATGTAATCAAGTTAAAATGAGGTCATCAGAGTGGGCTCTAATCCAACATACTGGTATCTTTTTTTTTTTTTTTTTTTTTATAAATTTTTTTTTTTTCAATGTTTATTTATTTTTGGGACAGAGAGAGACAGAGCATGAACGGGCGAGGGGCAGAGAGAGAGGGAGACACAGAATCGGAAACAGGCTCCAGGCTCTGAGCCATCAGCCCAGAGCCTGACGCGGGGCTCGAACTCACGGACTGCGAGATCGTGACCTGGCTGAAGTCGGACGCCTAACCGACTGCGCCACCCAGGCGCCCCCAACATACTGGTATCTTGATAAGAGAAGAGACACAGACGTGCAAGGCGAGGGCCCGGTGCACAGAGGCAGAGATTGGAGCGACGCGGCTACAGTGGAAGGGCTCCAAGGACTTCAGGCAACACCCTGAGGCTGAGAGAGAGGCGTGGGATGGGGTCTCCCCTGACATCTTCCGAGACACTTGCCCTGCCACCGCCTGGATTTGGGTTTTCTAGCCTCCAGAACTGGGGGGAGATTATATTTCTGTTTGAAGCCACTCTGTTTGTGGTTATTTGTTACAGCAACCCTAGAAATAATACAGTCCTCTTTAAGAACTTGTTCAGGGCTGGCTGGGTAGCTCAGTGGGTTAGGCGTCCAACCTCGGCTCAGGTCGTGATCTCTTGGTTCGTGAGTTCAAGCCCGGCATCGGGCTCTGGGCTGACAGCTTGGAGCCTGGAGCCTGCTTCGGATTCTGTGTCTCCCTCTCTCTCTGCTCTTCCCCTGCTCTCGCTCTGTCTCTCTCTCTCTCTCTCTCAAAAATAAATAAACATTATTTTTTTTTAAAAAAGAACTTGTTTAAAAATAGGCAATGGGGCGCCTGGGTGGCTCAGTCGGTTAAGCGGCCGACTTCGGCTCAGGTCATGATCTCGTGGTCCGTGAGTTCGAGCCCCGCATCGGGCTCTGTGCTGACAGCTCAGAGCCTGGAGCCTGTTTCAGATTCTGTGTCTCCCTCTCTCTCTGACCCTCCCCCGTTCATGCTCTGTCTCTCTCTCTGTCTCAAAAGTAAATAAACGTGAAAAAAAAATAAAAAAAAAATAGAGAGGCAAGCGAGAAGAGACTCTTAAATACAGAGAACAAACTGAGGGTTGCTGAAGGGGAAGTGGGGGGGGGTGGGCTAAATGGGTGACGGGCATTAAAGATGACACTTGTTGGGATGAGCACTAGGTGTCGCATGCAAGCAACGAATCACCGGCTTCGACTCCTGAAGCCAAGACTACACTGTATGTTAACTAACTTGAATTTAAATAAATAAATTCAAAAATATATGCATAAACCCAACACTCCGTGTACCTCGGGACTGCTGATTCCCTGAAGCAGACCCATGATGGGGCCCTAGAGTCCCTCCCATCCTCCCAGCACTTGGTCTGCTCTGCGAGGTGGTTTGGTCCCATGCAGGGTGGCCCCTGCGGTCGGGGTTCCACTCCTGGCCTCCTCTGCTTGCCGGCTGAACCACCCCAGCTCCCCATTTCTTCCCTGTGCATGTGGCGGGACTAACAAAGCCACCTACCCGACCACAGGTTTCTCACCTGCGGCAGGTGTGGTCAGGAGGAAAGGAACACCTCAATTTTGGAGCACGTTCCTGGGTCTCCCTATTTTAAGTTGCTGAGTCCCTACTCGGGTGACTTCCTTCCAGTGACCGCATGACTTTTTATGACCTGGAAGGGACCAGAGAGCCACGGATCTGTTCCATCCCGAGGAAGGGGAAGGAGAGCGCTCTAAGTGTGGTTTCAGCTTTGAGCCTCAACCCTGGCCACTGGGCTGGAATCAACTAGAGTCAATGGACAGAGGATACCGATATCTGCTTCCAGCTAAGACTCTGCGAGGGGGTACTGGGGGCAGGACCTGGGTCGCTGGTCTTAAGAGCTCCCAGGGGATTCTAATGGCAGCGGCATTTGGGAACCACTGGGTCTAGACCGGTCGCTCTAGGGACGGCCCAAGGCCAACACAAAACTGGGCTCTTGTGCCACAGGCGGGCTTGTTCAACACGGCCTTACAGCCTAGAACGTGTGATGAGCGCTCCTGGGCCCTCTTGTTCATTTCTGCCCAGGCGGCAGCTTCCTGAAATTCACTCTCTCCTCGCATCCTGGAGGTCTCAGGGTCTCTGCGCTTCTTGCCTGATGGTGGGCTTGCCCCAGAACAAGCATCCTGGGGGTTGTCGGTGGAAGCTACGGTCTTCTTAAAGCTAATCTCGGAGGCTCCAGAAGGCCCTTCACACGGCATTCTCCTGGTCAAGAAAGTCAGCCCAGGTTTAAGGGGAGGGGAACGAGATTCCCCTCCGACAGGGGAAGAGGGGAACATGGCCATCTTTGGAGAAGGGCTACCCTACCAATGACACAGAGATTTGGGGCTCAGTCCTCAAAGTCTGTGTCGTCCCCTGGTCTCCAGCTCCCTGGGGGTCTGGGCAGCCCTGTCCTCTTGGCCACCACTGGCCAGAGAGAAACAGGTGCTCCTGTGTACTGTTCGATGCTCCAGGGGGCTGTGGGGACACAGGGATTGTGCAGAGTGGGACCGGCGTGCCTCCCAGGGCGAGGAAAGGGCAGCTGAGCATCACTCCAGGGCTCAAGGGTGAGGTGGGGTCCACGGGCTGAGTCTTCACATCTTCGGTGCCCACAGCCTCTCTTAAACCCTAACACGCAACCCCACGCACTCACACCAGGGAGGGCACCTCCCTCCACCACCAGGGAGGGCGTCAGAGGAGTTGCTGAATAACCACTGACCACTCTGGCCAACCATAAAGGGTAGCTTCGTAATGCTTGGCTGTTGAGAGGCAAATCTTTCCGAAATGGCTCATATCCTGCGGGCCTTTTAAAGCCACGAAGAGGGGACGCCTGGGTGGCTCAGTCCGTTGAGCGCCCGACTCTTGATTTTGGCTCCGGTCATGATCCCGGGGTCACGAGGTGGAGCCCTGCAAACATGGAGCCCACTTAAGAGTCCCCCTCTCTCTCCCTCTGCCCCTCTCCCTGGTTCGCACACCCTTTCTAACGAATAAATCAATAAATCAATAGATAAAGGCACAAACAGGACTCACACTTCACAACCTTGAGGCGGGGGGGTGGGAGTCTTGGAATCACAGGGATGTCCTTTCATCCAGTCAATTAATCAAGGAGGTGGGCGCTTCCAGCTCCGCTCAGGCCTCCAGCCTCTATGCTCCACCAGGGCTGGGATCCTCCCAAAGCACTGCTTCAATTATGAACCACTGCCCACTCAACAACCTGCAATGGCTCCCACTGTCCGCTGAGTCACGTGAACTTCTCGCTCAACGGTCAGCCCCCCTCTCTCTCAGCGTGTCCTGTGCCCTCACCTCCCTCCTTCCTGAAGGAGTCTGTGAATATATTCTGGGCCTCCCTCCTCCTGCCTCTCTGCCTAGAATCCATCAGAGACCTGTCTGTAGTTCTAATCCATCAAAACTCAAGTCCTCAAAGTCCTTGACAGGTTCACAGGCAGGGCATTCTACACCTCGAATGCGCTGTTCTCCTGTCCCCGTCTTTCCACGCGCATACGTCGTCTCTCGCCCCATCCAATCATCTAACAGAAACTTGCTGAGGGCCTACTATGTGCCAAGTATCTTGGTCCCCCCAGCCCTGATCCATTCCCCTTGCTGAGGATGGCGTGGCTTATCATTTCTCCAGTCCTCGATAAGCACCCAGAAAGAAAATCTACATCTCATTCCACTGTGCCCTCCAGCACCTTGGTCCCAGTGCCTGGCACGGAGCTTGGCACAAGACGGGGCCTCAGCTTTTGCCGAACAAGTAGACGGAAGCATTAACATTCCTCCGTCAAACTGCCCACTGCTTCTGCGTGCGGACAGCAACTTGGTGTCACACACCTGGTGGTCCCTGCACGGTCCGAGCACGTGTTGAGCGTTCGCAGAAGCCGGGCACGAAGGGCTGCAGATAGAAGAGTCAAAGGTCCCACCCTCGTGGGGATAACAGGTGCACAGCAACACCAGAAGGCAATGCATCCTGGTGAGACCACTTCCTGGCAGAAGGCAGAAGAGATGACTCCTCTCTAAACATGTGCCCCTGGCCCTTACAGTGTGTCTTCCTCAGGGGAGAGCGGCAAGGAGGAAAACCCAGCAGCTGTGCAAATACTCAGACCCGGGTTTAAAACCCAGTTCTCCTTAAAATGGTGTGCCCTGGGTAAATGATTAATCCTGCTGAAGTCTGATATCCTGATCTATAAACGGGGGAATAACAGCACCCACGTCACAGACTTGTAAGGATTTACTGTAACCCCAGCATCTCTGCCCATCTGAGCGCACATCGTGTTTCTGTTCCTTGCAACTGACTCCAGACCGAGCATGTGATCGATGCCCAAGTATCTGTTGGCAGGAACACATCGACCACACATAACGTGAGAGTAAACAACATAGACACAGAGAAAAAAAAAAAAGAACCCAGGCTCTGCGCGGGCTCTGCCTACAGATGGCGAAAAGCCCTATGTTTATTTTGTCAAGTTACCATAGCAACATGTGATGCTCCAGCCAGCCCCTGGGTTAGCAGTGATCGATTTATCTTGTAACCAGGGACACAGGCTGTGTGGTGGGATCCAGAAGGGGAAGGCAGGGACAGCCATGTGTACGGTCCTCTCTCCCCTAGAAATAAATCTGGTGAAGCCGCCTCAGTTATCATGTAGCTAAAGTCACCACTGTCTAAAATAACACCCACATGACAATATTTATAAACGTGGGTTTAGGAACAGGACAGAAAATAAGGAAAATAACAACAACAACAACAACAGTGTTGCTGATAGGAGCAACGAGTATTTTGGAAAACTAAACAAGAGGCTGACAGGAGCTGGGATCTGGAGCCACCCTGGGGATTCTGTGTCCTTCCATGACTGTGTCGGGGGCTTGTTGTCCACACAGCTTGGATGTTGCTGTTACTTTTTCAACAGGCTCCCACTGGGGTGAAATTTGGGGGGGGGTGGGGAAGGCAGGTGTCCTTTTAAAATCCATTCCCTGGAAAATCAAACAGCAGCAGGTGGGGCCCCTGCCACACACACAGGGGACAGACAGCACGTCAGTGGCCTTCCCACCTCCGGGCTCCCAACATAACCAACTCATGGAAGGTGCAATGTGGTACACTGGGATTTACTCTCCGGGACCAAATGTGGCCTTCCCTGGAGCCAGACTGTCCTCAGCACCGGGTCCTGGGAAAGGCCACAAGCCGTTCCACAAAGCGGGGGTCTGTCTGCCTTTGTTCTAGCTCAAGAGAGCTGAGCACAGAAACGGATCACCCAACGCTCAGAACTCAAGGGGACTCTCCTTCAGCAAGGATCAAGTGATCGAGTGATGACAGGCCATCTGTTTTTTCCTGCCATTGGCAACCTGTTTTGTGTCCAGGGAAGAGTTATGGTCGCGTCGGGCACTGATGACTCTACAGACTCAGCACAAAGCAAAAAAAAAAAAAAAAAAGGGATAAAATGATCGTTGCGCTCTCGCGCTTGGCTGGTCACCGAGGGGGTCTCGCCGCCTTCCTCGGGCTACAGAGGCTGTGGTCTCCACTCAAAGAGGAGAAAGTGAGTTGCGGGGGGGCGCCCCAAGTCACAGGCAAATTGCAGATAAATGTGCGCCTCGGGAAGATGTGGAATGGAGAACAGCGAGGTTGCCCACCCACCCAGGTCCGCGCGGATCCGGGCTGCACCGCCTTGGGTGCGTCCTGGGGACTGGAGCGGCGACGGCAGAGAGGGGATGGGCAGGGAGGGGTCGACTCGCACCGCCCTGGCCCCTCGCAGTCCGGAACGAGGTCGGCCGGGCGCGCTCCGGGCGCACGGCCAGCCCCACCCCCGGGCGCCGCGCTCGCCGCCTCCGACGAGAAAAGCCAGGTGGGGATGCCCGGCTCGGGACAAAGGATCGGGACGTAGATCCCCGGCGGGCGCCACCGCCCGGCTGGAATCCTCCCGGCGCGTCCAGCCCCTGGCCCCGAACCTCCCCAAACTTCGCAGCCCGGGGCGCGCGGGGAAGGCGTCCCGTTACCTGCGCGGCCATAAAGGACAGATCCATGGTGCCGCTGGTGTCGCTGCCGCCGCCCGCGCTGGAGTCCTCGCTGCCGCCGCCGCCGCTGCGGGTCCAGCCGCCTGCACAGCTGGCCGCGAGCGGGCCGAGCCGCGAGCAGGGACCCCGCACCCCGCCGCGCCGCCCACCTCAGCAGCCCCGGCGTCGCGGCCTCTGCAGCCTCCGCGCTCCGCGCTCCGGACGGAGACCCGGCCGAGGCGGGGGGCGGGGCGGGGCGGGGCTCGGGGGCCCGGGAGCCCCTCCACGTGACCGCTCCCAGCCCCACCCCAAGGGCGGGGCCAGGCGGAACCCCCGCGCGCCCAAGATCCCCTCCCGCGTGGGGGCCGCAGGCGGAAGCTGAGGCCGGAGGTCGCCCGGCTGGCGGGAGCGGGACCTCGAGTAAGACTCTGTAGGCGCCCCTTGGGGCTGGCGTGTGTTGCTCGGGGGCTTGAGGGTCAGGGTCAGCGTGCCCCAGCTTTCTGTGCCAGCTCTGCGCCCCGCGTCGGGTGTGCCTCCGCTAAAGGAGGTTTCCATCCTGGCCCGGGCTGTTCTTTCTTGCCCTGCCTCGCCTCCCTTTCCTGAGCAGACCTTCTGGGTTCCGTAAAAGTCGTGAGAGCGGACAGCCATGGTCATTAACCCCTCGCTGAAGGGGGGGCGGTGATGAAGTTTGGAGACACCTGCAAGGGGTGCACCTCGCGCCCCTGCATCCTCGCGGCTCCGTGAAGACAGTGCTCCCGGGGGCGGCGTCTCACCTGGAAGGTTCTCTGCAGACCAAGGGTTTGGGCAGTTACCCGCCTGGCGAGCCTGGCCTTGCTCGGGGAGAGGTGGCGGGCGCCCTGACCTCTCCCAGGTACTCGGCTCTGAAGAAAAACGGGACAGGAGGTGAGCGGATGTTGGATGGACCACCGTCTCGTGGCGTGTTTTGGTTTTATGTTCTTAAACCCAAACCTCCCACCCCGAGCAGCACCCTGTGGTCAATACCTGTCTCGGGTTGTGGGTCCTTAGATAAGTCTCTCCTCACTGAGTTCCCATCCGTTCTGGCAGTTGCTGAATCCGTTATTAGGTCCTGGCCATGAACTGACCTGTTAAACCACAGTGTCCTCGAAGAGAGAAAACGTACTGATGGTACCACACTCAGAGTGACAAGGAGGACCAGAGGACTTAGAAGGTTGTCAACAAAAGCTTGAATGGAGGTATTTAAATCCCTCTACTGATGTATAATTTGCATAAATGCCCCTATTTGACACATACAGGTCGCTGAGTCTTGATACGTATATACACCCTTGTAACCAGAACTATAATCAAGATATAGAACCTTCCACTCACCCCTACCCAAAAGTTCCCTCTTGCTCCTTTGAAGTCACCCACCTTTCTATCACTATGGGTTGGATGTGTCTTTTCTAGATTTCTGGAATCGTACAGATTGTATTCTTTTCTTCGTCTGGCTTCTTCGATTCAGGATGATGTTGTCGAGAATCTTCCGTATTGTGGCATGTGTAGGTAGTTAGATTTTGGTGCCTGAATACGGTTCCTGCAAATGGATGGACCACACGTGTTTCAATCTTTTCTCTTGCTCATGGACACTTGAGTTGTTTCCAGGTTTTTGGCGATCATGACTCAAACGCCTGTGAACACTGGCATATAAGTCTTTGTATAGACATCTTGTTTCCAGTCTCAAATTGGAATGACTTAGTTGTGTGTTTATGATAGACTGCCAAGCCATTTTACAACGTGCTCGTACATTTCACATTCCCACCCACAGTGTATGGGAATTCTAGTTCCTTCCTGTTCCCACCAACACTTGATACTGTCTTTGGTTTTAAGTTTTTATTTATTTTTAGAGAGAGAAGGAGGGACAGCGAGAGGGGGAGAGGGAGAATCCTAGGCAGGCTCCCCATTGTCAGCACAGAGCCCGATGCGAGGCTCGAACCCAGCTCCAACCCACCAACGGCAAGATCATGACCTGAGCCAAGGTCAAGAGGCGGATGCTTAACGGACTGAGTCACCCGGGTGCCCCTTTTGATATTGTTAATTGAAGCCATTCTAGCGGGCCTTGTGGTTTGAATTTGCATTTTCCTGATGACTGATGAACTCAAACATCACTTTCAGTTGCTCACTCTTGGACATTCATTTGTTTTCTTTGATGAAGGGTCTGTGCCAGTCTTTTGCCCATTGAAAAACATTGGATCAATTATCCTTTATTATTGAGTTGTAAGAGTTCCATATGTGTTCTGGATACAAGTCCTCCATCAGCTATCTATCTTAGACGTATTTTTTCTCCATCTGTGGTGTTTTTTTGTTTTCTGAATGGTGTTGTTTTGAAGAAAAGTTCTTAGTTCTGATAGAAAAGTTCTTAGGTCTTAGTTCTTAGTTCTAGGACCAGGACTAGATTTAAGGAGACACAAATTTCTTTTTTAATTTTTTTAATGTTTATTTTCAAAGGAGAGAGACAGAGCATGAGAGGGGGAGGGGCAGAAAGAGAGGGAGACACAGCATCCGAAGCAGGCTCCGGGCTCTGGGCTGTCAGCACAGAGCCTGATGCAGGGCTTGAACTCATGAGCGGTGAGATCGTGACCTGAATCGAGGTAGTCAACCAACTGAACTACCCAGCCATCCCAAGAAGACACGAATTTTAATGTGGCACAGACTCTCATGTGCCACTCTTCACTTATGTGACCCTGGGAGTGTCTCCTTACATTTTTTTAAGTTTATTTATTTATTTTGAGAGAGACAGAGACCGAGCGAGCAGGGGAGGGGCAGAGAGAGGGAGAGAGATAGAATTCCAAGCAGGCTTTGAGCTGCCCACTGCAGAGGTCGATGCGGGACTTGAACCCACGAACCATGAGATCATGACCTGAGTCAAAACCAAGAGTCAGATGCTTAACCAACTGAGCCACCTAGGCACCTCTCCTTAAAGTTTGATTCCTAAGCACCTTGTTGGCCTCTCCCACTGACTAGTAAGCCCCTCACAGGCAGATGTGCACATTAGAAATACCACTCTGTGGTTTTGCCCTGGGCGACCTCGTCCAGGCGTGTGATGATCCAGCGAGGACACCCAGACCTCAGCCCTGAGCTCCCGATGGGCACGTCCATCTCTCTACTCAGCACCTTCTCCTGGATGGCCAATGGCATCTCAAATTTAACCTGGCCAGGACTCAGCTATGATTTCCCCCTTCTATCCGGCTGCTCACAGGCAGATAACGTTACTCCCCAGGTCCTCCCTATACAGTTCTGTGTGTTGTGCACTGCACAAGGGGGCACGGCAGATAGGCAAGCAGGAGTTAAAATTCAGCCATGTTCCTCTGGTGGAATCTTGTGTGTGATAAGGGGCTATGTCTATCTAGAAAGAGGGGTGTCTTTGCTCTTCTCCCCAGAGCCCTCGTAAGGACCAGTAGATCCGGTCTTCTGTCTCCCTTACACCCCACTAACCCTCTCATTCTCTGTGCTCCGTCCACACTGGGCTTCCTTCTGTCCCAGGAACACCCCAAGTGTGATTCCTGCAGGGACACAGCCTCTGCTATCCCTTCTGGCTGCACCTGTCTTTCTCCAGATCTTTCCTTTGATGTTTCAGGTTTCAATTCAAAAGCCACCCTTTCCAGGGGGCCTTCCCTGGCTTAAGCAATCTGTCCTTAAAATTAAAAAACACCATTTTTTTTTCCATAGCATTTCTCCACTTTTTAAATGTATTTACTTGTTGGGAGAGGCAATGTGCCAGGGCCCTGAGCATCCAGGTTTCAAGGCACCAGCAGGCTCTAGGTCCTGGCAGCTTGGCCTGGGGACAGAGGAAGGGGACGCATCTATACGCGGCACATTTAGAGGATTTGGGTCCCAGGGACGGTCTCCAGACCACCCTTATGCCAAGTACTGGAATGGAATCCAGGTGCACGGAGAACTAGGGATCCTGTGAGGGGAAACATTCCATTCCCTAAAAGGCTGTCGGCCTGAAGGCCCCCACAGAGGGGTGCCTGACCCTGACATTTCGTCTCGCCTCATCCGGGACCTAGAGAGAGAGGGCAGGGGCCACAGTGACCCTGGAGGGGATTCCCTCCCTTCCTGGGAGGCCCTTAAAAGGGTTTAAGAATTCATGAGCTTCTCACGAGCGACTTGATAAATTTTTCAAGGCACATCACAGGGGCAGAGATGGCTTAGGACCCACCCTGCTTCGAGCAGGCCGAGAAAATTGAGGGCAGCGGTGGAGGCAGCAAAATGCACAGGAAATCCTGCTCCCCTTCGAGGCCTGCCTCCACTGTCCCTTCCCTGCCAACCTTGGTTGCATGACAGGCTTCTTCTGCCCCTTCACTAGGTGATCCCTGGCCCGCCAGCACCTGGGTCACCGGGCGGATTCCTCGTGAATCTCGTTCTCTGAAAGAGAGGCTTGCAGTCAGCATTGTACATGCTTCGCCGATGACGCCGGCTCACCTTCTGATCAGAACTGAGCTTTCTCTTCCCCAGGCCTCCCTCAGACGGTGCAAAAAAAGTGCGATTCAGCTGCATCCCATAACGGTATTTTCTGAGCACCTCTACGACGCTCGGCGTAGAATCCCGAATACTTTGCTTCCGAACCTCAAAAAAAGAATAGCCTCAGAGGGGTTAAGAAACTCGCTGAGGTCACTGAGCAGATATGGGCCGAGCCAGGATTTGAACCCAGATCCAGCCAACACAGAGTCCACATGCCTTCCACGCTACGGTTCCTGCCCGTGAGGACCCTAAACGTCAGTCAGACCAGCGCGAAAGCAAGTCATCACAAAGTGACGAGGGATTCGTTCATTCTTTCTTTCGTTCGACAAGTATTCCGTTCGTCCGTTCAGTATGTTTCCCGAGCACCTGCCGTGTGCTGGGGACTGTGTGCCGGAAGGAGCAGAGGCAGCAATGACAAGGAGCTGCAGTAGCATCCAAAGCCCCCTACTGGGGGAGCCTGAAGAGTCTCGGGTTTGAATCTTGGCTCTGCCGCTTGCTAGCTGGAAGCCATCAAGCTACTTGACCTTTTCTGACCCAGAGTCTTTTCATTCCTGAAGACGGAAGACTGGATGAGATGGTGGCTAGGGGACCTAGCACTGCGTCTGGCACATAGTAGGTGTACTGAGTGGAGGAAGGTTAAATCTGGCGCGTAGTAGGCATACTGCCAGTGGACGGAGAGGAGGAAGGTTAAAGTCCGCCGGGGAAGGGAAGGTGCTGGTTTTATACAAGGATTGCTCATTTGCTTGTGTATTCCTGTTCAAACCCATGTTCTGCTGGAATAAGTTCACCAGAGGATTACAGAGCAAAAGACAGGATGGTTTCTTATTTATTCATGAAATGCATCAGCACCTAGCAAACGCCTGGCTTCAACGAAGTGCTCTGGGAACATTTCGGAAATGAACAAACTAATGAGCTAATAAGCATTTATGGTTGAATAAATGAATGGACGAAATTAAGTAGGGGGGTGTAAGATGTGGAATGTCTCCCTCCCCTGCCCCACCCCCACCCCCCTCAGTGGACTTACCTGCTTTCCTTTGCTGGTGCACACACCTCGGGGCTGATATTTAAAATGAGAATGCCAGACGCTGGACACTCAGTTGTTGGACTCACTGACTCCTCCTTAGTGGAGGGCTTCCACGGCATGGGAAGGAGCAGGGAACTTGGAGCAGGATTCCTGGGTCATTGCCAAGCCCACATCTCCTCGCAGTCTCTTCAATAAGTGGTATTGGGAAAACTGGACAGCTGCATGCAAAAGGATGGAACTGCATCACTTTCTCACACCTTACACAAAACTAAAGTCAAAATAGACTAAAGACCTAAATTTGAGACCTGAAACCACAAAACTAGAAGAGAACATAGTCATTTCTCTGACATCAGTCGCAGCAACATTTTCCTAAATAGGTGTCCTAAGGCAAGGGAAACAAAAGCAAAGATAAACTCTTGGGACTACACCAAAACAAAAAGCTTCTGTATGGTGAAGGAAGCCATCAACAAAATAAAGGCAACCAACGGAATGGGAGAAGATATTGATAAGTGGTATACCTGATAAGAGGATAATATCTAAAATATATAAAGAACTTCTGCAACTCAACACTAACTAACCTGATTAAAAAAGGGCAGAGGACCTGAATAGACGTCTTTCCGAAGGAAATATACACATGGCCGACAGACACATGAAGCCATGCTCAACATCACTCGTCATCAGGGAAATGCAAATGGAACCCACAATGAAACATCACTTTACACCTGTCAGAACGGCTGGACACGAAGACAAGAAATAATAGGCATTGGCAAGGATGTGGAAAAAGGGAACCCTTGTGCACTGTGGGTGGCAATGCGAGCCCAGCCACTGTGGAAAATACTACAGAGGTTCCTCAAAAAATTAAAAATAAAACTACCTTACGATCCAGTAATTCCATTACTGGGTATTTACCCAAAGAAAATGAAAACACTGATTTGAAAAGATACATGCCCCCTTATGTTTACCGCAGACTTATTTACAATAGCCAAGATAGGGAAGCAACCCAAGTGTCCACGGATAGATGAATGGATAAAGAAGATGTGGTAGGTATACACAATGGAATATTACTCAGTCCTAAAAAGAATGAGATCTTGCCCTTCGCAATAATCCGGATGGATTTAGAGAGTATTCTGTTAAGTGAAATTAGTGAGACAGGGAAAGACAGATACCATGTGATTCTACTTATATGTGGAATCTAAAAATCAAAACGAGCGTATAAATACAGAGCAGAACCAGACCTATAAATACAGAGAACAAACTGGTGGTGGCTAGAGAAGGTGGGGGGCGGGGATGAGCAACCTGGGTGATGGTGGAGTGCAGGTAGGGAATGATTAAGTCACAGGAATAAAAGGCACAGCCTAGGGGATATAGTCAGTGATACTGTAACAGTGTTGTGCGGTGACAGATGGTAACTACCCTTGTGGCAAAAATAGCACAACCTGTAGACATGTTGAATCACCATGTTGTATATTTGAAACTAATGTAACACTGTGTGTCAACTATACTCAAAAAAAAAAAAAAAAAAGAAAGAAAGAAAAAGAGAAGACAAGAGAAAAGAAAAAGAGATCTGGCAAGCCCAAATTCAGATGTAAGTGTAAAAATACACACAGGACTTTGGAGACTTAGTATAAAAATGTAATGATTTTCATCTGACTCTTGGTTTTGGCTCAGGTCATGATGTCATGGTACCTGGGTTCGAGCCTCGAATCGGGCTCTTGGCTGAAGGCACGGAGCCTGCTTGGGACTCTGTCTCTCGTCTCTCTTTGCCCCTCCCCTGCTTATGTGCTTTCTCTCTCTCTCTCTCTCTCTCTCTCTCAAAATAAATCAATAAACTTAAAATGCTGTAAAAAAAAAGTAATGATTTCAATATTGATCACATGTTGAAATGACACTGTTTTGGATATAATGGGTCAAATAAAATGTATGATTAAAATAGATTTCACCTGGCTTGGTTTTGTTTGGTTTTGTTTGCCTTTTTTTTTTTTTAGCGTGGCTGCTAGAAAACTTGAAGCTGCGTGTGTGCCTCGCATTCTGCTTCTGTTGCAGAGCACTGGCTGGTCTGCGGTGTGGGGGTGGGAGGCAGGAGGGTGGAGGGGTCTGGGCCAGCTCTGTGGCCTTCAAGGATGGGCTGCATGAGAGAGAAGGACAGAGTGCTCCAGCCAGAGGGCAGTTTTCACCAAGATGCGTCCCCAGCTTCCCCAGTACACGGAACAGAAGCGTTTCAAATCTTCTTGTTTCAGTCTGGGGAAGACAGCCCGCCCCACCCTGGCATCCCAGGCCCCCCACTCCCCCAACGTCAGGGTCCTCGAGAGGGAGCTGGGGTGTGGAATGCTTAGAGATCCGCGCATGGCCGCTTTTGTCTCTCACACACAGAGGAAAGTGTCTCCCTGTCCCCAAACCCCCAGCTCAATCATGCCAGGCCGTCCCCACTCGCTTCTCTTCGTAGGAAACTTCCACAGCTCCCGGCACCGCCTCCAGAAGATAATTGCTGTTTCTGCTTCCTTTGTTGGCTGCGCCTCCAGAGTCTGATGAACTGATTTTAATTAAAGCGCTGATTGCATTGGGAGGAAATGGTGGGGGGCGGGCAGGCAGGTCTGCTGGGGAGGGCGGCAGGGCTGTGACGCAGGAGGACGCCTCTCCCTCCAGCTCTGCCTTCCCCGGGCAGCCGTTTCCCACCCTCTCCCAGTACCTAACAATGACCATGGTGATGATGGTATCAATCATGCTGTCTCCGGGCTGCTCCCATTTTCTTGCTCCTCAATTTCCCAAGCTCCTTTGTGCCCACTTCTGGGCCACTCGAGGCAGCAGCCTGCCAGGGCAAGGTGTCTGTGTGTTGGGGTCGCCATTCGGAGGACCGAAGGCGAACTTCCCCAAAGTCCTGGGCGAATGAGCGGAAGGGCAGGGCTTGAACTCAGCATCTGACCTGGTGATCTGTTCACTGCCACCACCTCATATCCCAACCCCCAGGATTAAGATGTGTCCCTAGGGGACTCCCAGGGTCGGAACCCAGCCACATGTGGCCTCTGCTTCTACCTAGACAGCTTTGATCCCTGGGAGCCCCCATTTCTCTGTTGTGTCACACTGACCTAATATCACCGACCCCACAGGACAGTGAGAATTCAGTTGAAATCAACACCTTTATCGGGGCCCCAACACATACCCTCACATGGCTTCTGTGACATCCGGGACAGCATGTGAGCTCCTCAGCATGGCTTCCCACCCTCCCGGTCTGCTCCCGCCAGCCTGTTCCGATTCCTCTTTCGCATTTCCCTCTGACTTCTGTGCTTTGGGTCCTGCTGAACTGTTTTGTCAAATCCAAAAAGCTCTGTTCCCTCTCTCTCCCAGCCTTTGCCCTGTTGCCTTCTGCCTGGAATATGTCTCCCTCCCATCCCTGCCCCCTCCTGCCTACATTGTGCTCAGCCCTCATGGCTCCATGCAGACATCCCCCTTCTCAAGGAACCTGCCAGGTGCTGGGTAGGGTCCAGTTTCTGTGCCTACTCGTATCAGAGCGTTCTCTGCCTACCTTGTGTCTCCCCACACTGTGAAAGCCCCTGAAAGGTACAGGGCTTCTTGGCTACCTGGCTTCCTCACCGCTGGAACCCCAGTAGCTGTCTCCCAGACCTGAGACCAGAGGGAACAGAGAACTCTGGGACCTGGCCTGGCTTGGATGCCGTGAGTTCAATTGTGTCCCCCCGCAAAGATATGGTGAAGTCCTAATCCCCCAGTACCTGTGAAAGGACCCCAAATGCCCTTACTTGAAAGGCTAAATAAAGTCATTAGGGTGGGACTTGATCCGATGTGACTGTCCTTATAAGAAGAGAAGAGAGGGGTGTCCGGGTGGCTCAGATGGCTAAGCATCTGACTTCGGCTCAGGTCATGGTCTCGGGGTTCGTGAGCGAGCCCGGCATCAGGCTGTCTGCTGTCAGCACGGAGCCCACTTTGGATCCTCTGTGCCTCTCTCTCTCTGCCCCTCCCCCCTCTCAAAAATAAACAGTAAAAAAAAAAAAAAAAAAAAGAAGAAGGAGAAGAGAAGAGACTATGGTCACATGATGATGGGGCAGAGACCAGAGTGGTGCACCTGGAAGCCCGGGAAACCCAAGTGCCTCTGTCCACCAGCAGCAGCTGGGAAGAGACGAGGAAGGAGGTTTGCCTAGGGTCTCAGAAGGAATACAGTTCTGCTGACACCTTGATTTCAGGCTTCTAGCCTCCAGAACTGTAACAATGTATTTCTGTTGTTTCAAGCCCCTCTGGTTTGGGGTTCTTTGTTACAGCAGCGCTAGGAAATTAACACAGATGCCCAGCCCTACAATTTCACTGAACTGTGCTTCAGTTCCTTGTAAAACCGGGATGGTCGTTATGGGACTTACCTTGTAGAGTTGTCAGCCGTGCAAACGGAAGCCTGAAGCTCAGTAAACAACACGTGCTACGTAAGAATTCGCTGTTATTATTCTTGGTAATCGCAGGGGCTCAAAAGTTTATGTGGAGAAAAGAAATGGATGAAAGCCACATAGTAGGCGATCCAGAATTGTGCCTTCCCTTTTTCTTTGTGCCCTCCAGGGACAGCTGCCATTTAAGCCCAGAGACTTCTAGCGGATGTGTATTGTTGGCGTCTGTTCAGCACCCATTCTCTCTGTTTTGGCGATGGCACCCTAATTTTCCCCATCCTCAGCTCTCCATCCGTGTGGCTCGGCCAGGACTGACGCTGACCCCCGCACCCCCCGGGCTACCACAGGAATTTGATTGAGGGAAGAGCAAGTAATCCCAGGTTGGTCCAATGAGAGTTAGCCCTGGAGCTGTCACTAGTCATCGTCCTACCAAAGTGACCCATCGGGAAGCAGAGCTGAGAGATCAAGAGGGAGGGTCCCCGGTGTCGTCATCTGAACACCTGGATCCTCTGGTGCTTGAAGGCGCATCTACTTCTGGGCTTTGCAGTTGCTGGAGAAAATAAATAAGAGTTTTGTGTCCTGAAACCAAAAGATCTGGCTCAGTATTGAAATTCGTAGCAGAGGGGCGGGTGCCCCGAGGGCTCTGACAGTTAAGCATCCAACTCTTGGTTTCGGCTCAGGTCACGATCTCACGGTTTCGTGGGTTCAAGCGCCGTATTGGGGCTCTGCACTGGCTGCGCAGAGCCCTTCTGGGATTCTCTCTCTCCCTCTCTCTCTCTGCCCCTCCCCGACTCACGCTGTCTCTGTCTCTCTCAAAAATAAATAAATCAACACAAAAAATTTTAAAGTCTCTTGCTTAAAAAGAAAAAAGAAGAAATGCATAGCAGAAGTGAGGTGTTGTTAGTAACAGAACCCAAAATGAGGAATCGGCTGAACGGTAAATGGCGTTGAGCAATGAGAATTTTAAAATCTACAGCGGGATGTTATTTGGAGCAAACTAGCCGGCTGAGAGTGTCTTGCTTTTCCAGGGGCAGAGACTGTGTGCCCACTGGTACTGGCTTTAAGAGACGGTGGGAAAATGGATTTTGGCGTAAGCTTCTTGCGGACTTTAGTAAGCTCTTACAAGAAAGAATTGAGCTTTTCTGGAAGCTGGCCCGCCCAAGACATGGTGGAGAATAAAATCTGGCTTCCCTGAGCGAGTTTCTCTGCCTGTGGTTAATGATCGAGGTTGACCGAGAGTCAGCTACGAGAACAGAGGGAAGGCTGTTTCTGATCTGCAAAATTTCCCAAGCCATGGCCTGGATGTAAGGACCACCTCAAGCAGGCTTCTAACTGGCCTGGGGATTTGCTCTGACATAAGCAGGCCAGGATATGAACGCGTCAGGTCATTGGGCTTCTAGAGAAATCCCAGTACCGGAATACTGAAAGCCTCGGTTGCTCCACCCCGGAGGCAACCGTGAGGCCTTGAGCCTACACGATCAGAGATTGGGTTGCCAAAGACCTACAGCTTTCAAAGGAGCATCCTTCGTGACCCAGCAGCAAAGGTCAGCAGATGAGGGGATCTCCTCAGAGAGCAGACCACGGGCAGCCAAAAGTGACCCACCAAGGACTCGTTCATTGCCGGGAGGGAGTCCTTTGTTATTGTTCCTAAGGCTAACACTATGGGCAAGGGGCAGTCTGTCGTTTCCCCTTCTTCTCCCAAAGGGATTTGTGTTGTAATTTTTCCTTTTCTGTCTCCTCCGTTGTACAAGAGATGGGTTGAGAGAGGGAGGTAATTTCTCATTCAGCTGCTTGTGAGCTGGGCCTCTGGAAATCATCCTGAGATCTGATGGAGATTAATGAAATTCACCCAGGGGTCATGGGTTGGGATCTGGATATGCCTCCAGGTCGGCTCTGTTTGGGGCTGGGGGAGAGGGCAGTGTCTGACTGGACCCGATTTCATTGCATCCTGTTAGGTGGAGGCAATTTGAAGGTACGGGAAGACTGTGGCATGTGCAAGTTGGAGGGCAGGGTGTAGGCGACGTCCGTTGTTTTTACCTGCCCAGCACTCATTCTCGCCTTCTCTGTTCCCAGCACCCTGTGAGAGAAAAGACCGCGGAGAAAAGCCCTCCCCGACTGTCGCACAGAGTGCCTGACCGGGTTGGCAGCTTCTCTACCACCCACCCTCTCAGATTCAGGGGTTACCCCATGACCCAGAGCCTAGACGATCAGTGGTTACATCCCCGAGTCTATCAGGCAGAGACATAGGATGCCGATAAAAGTCAAGCAAGTACTTTCTCTGAAACTACGAGGCAAAAAGAGGTTCCCTTTGCCCTGAGGCCATGAAGCCTATTGGAGGCAAGCCTGGGGCTGCTGGTACCATCTTGCCCCTGTGAAGGGAGCGTCTGCTTGAAAGCAGAGGCGATCAGGATGGAAGGACAGAGTGAGACAGACCTACCACGACAGCCTCTGAGCTCCTAGAACCTGAGGCTTAAGTGAGCCAGTGAACTGTCTCTTTGGCCAGCCGACTTGAATCGGGTGCCTGACATTACGGTAGAAAGAGCCTTGGCGTATAGGAACGCAAGCCGATTCTTGGGGTGGGGGCGTCTGGAGTAAAAGAGCCCTGGGGACTTCTAAGGGTTTGATCTTCGGTGCTCTTCGTCCTCCGACTCCATGTGAATGACTCAGAAAACTCCCCACCACCAACTGCGGAACTTCCGCAGCTGTGTGAACCCGATGGACATGTGGAGTCACTGAGGTGTGGAAATCTTCACTTTGAGACTGAATTTGGCTCCCCACCCCACCCTACCCCCCCGTCACATAGGGGGTGAGTGTGAGTGAATATACTTATCTTTGAGCTCCACATAATTATCTTTTTTTTTTTAATTTTTTAAATGTTTAGTTATTATTGAGAGACAGAGCATGAGCAGGGGAGGGGCAGTGAGAGGAGGAGACACAGAATCTGAAGGAGGCTCCAGGCTCTGAGCCGTCAGCACAGAGCCCGACGCAGGGCTCGAACTCACGGATCGCGAGATCATGACCCGAGCCGAAGTCGGACGCTTAACTAACTGAGCCACCCAGGCACCCCAATTATCTTTGAATTTCATGTTAGCTTCAAATTTCTAGATCTGAAATGACGTCAAACACCAGAAAGTCACAAGAATACTATGAGGCCCTCCCATATACCACCCAGATTCACCAATAATAAAGCATTAGCTTTATTATTCCTTCTCTCCATATATATCCAATTTTTTTTTCTGAACTATATTGATTCACCAATAATAAAGCTAATGCTTTATTAATAATAATGCTTACTGATAATAAAGCAAGCGCTTTATTATTCCCTGTCTATATATCCAAATTATTAATTTTCTTCTGAACTATTTGAGATTAAGGATACAGATATTATGCATCTCTAACCCACAAAGAGGTACCGGGTGTTCTTAAAAACAAGAATATTTCTTATGGTATCATGATCAAAATCAGACAATTTAGCACTGATGTAACATTATTATTTAATCTATGGAATTTATTCAAATTTCATCAAATATCTAACTGTCCCTTGTGGTCATTTTTATTCTAATCCAGGATCCCATGTTGGGATTAAGTGTTGCATTTGATTTTCATTGCTTTTTCGTCTCCTTTAGCCTGGAATCGTCCATTAGTTAATCTTTGTTTTTCTTGACATCTTGGCATTTTTGTTCCGTAGAATGTTCCTCAGTTGGTGTCTTTGTCCGCCTGGGTTTCTGTAACAAAGTACCGTAGACAGTGGGGCTTACAAACAACAGAAATGTATTCCTCACAGTTACGGAGGCTGGAGGTCCCAGATCAAGGGGTCATCCGATTCTGTTTCTGGTGAGGCCCTGCTTTCCGGGGTCGCAGATGACCCCTCTCTGTTGTCTTTTCTTATAGGAGCACTGATACCATCATCAGGGCCCATCCTCTTGGCCTCATCCAATTCTTACTACCTCCCAAGTCTTCATCTCCAAATGCCATTTCACTTTTAGGGCTCCAATATGTACATTTTGCGGGGACATAATTTAGTGAAGAGAAACTACATTATTTTGAGGTGCACATTGTCTCAGGTTTGTCCACTGGAAACTCCTTCAAGTTGGTTCACGTTGTTTTCTGTGTCCTTTTTACATTTTCCCCCTTCCTCCCTCCCTTTCTTTCTTTCTTTCTTTCTTTCTCTCTCTTTCCCTCCCTCCCTCCCTCCCTTCCTTTCTTCCCTCCCTCCCTCCCACCCTTCTTTCTTTCTTTCTTTCTTTCTTTCTTTCTTTCTTTCTTTCTTTTCTCTTCCTTCCTTCCTTCCTTCCTTCCTTCCTTCCTTTTTTTTTTCTAGAACTTCCTTATTCTTGAGACACACTTTTATGTTATAGACCCATATCATGCTTTTCCTGTTCCAGCCTGAGGCCAGACATTTTTCAAAGAAGCTCTGTTTTCCTTCCTTGGGACTGGTGTTTAGAAATCAAGATGTAGCAATCACTGGGCTTTTGAATCCAGAGTGGGGCAACTTTTGAAACTCTGATGGGCTTCTCCAGAAGCTCAGAGACCCTGGGGGAAACCCTTAGCTTCTCATCTGTAAAATACAAACATTTTCCAGTTGTTTCAACCATATTATTTTCAGCTGTGGTGTGCTTTGTTCAAAGAAGCCCGGTGGGTAAAATAGATGTGAAGGTGGGGGGGGGGTGGTGTTTGAGAAATTAGTTGGTTTCTGGCTTGTTGGGCGGCTGGGGACACTTGAATAAAAGTGAAGAGGGATTTGTCCCCTTCCCTGCCCCAGTACAATGGGCAGGCAGGCTTTGAGTTCCAAGAGGATTTAATGCCTTTTGTGTTTCATAATTAAGTTGGTTCTCTTCTTAGAGGGAGGGGCTGTTTATTTCTGAGCTTTGAGGCCATGAGATCAGAAAGGGGCAGATTTTGCATGTTCTTGGAGTGGGGATGCCTGAGCTCTATTCCTAAAAGCAGCCTCCATGTATGAGGAAGGAGAACACAGGTACCATGAAGTAGAGAGCTAGGTCTGTGCCCCAATTTTATGGTCTGAGCAAGCCTTGGGATTTCTGGTATAACCTAAGGGAGTCCACCAGTGTTAGATCTGAGAAACCTTTTGAGAAGACCTCAAACCTGGATCTGAGTTGATTTTTTAAATGTGGAATTTTGTGGTTTTGTGTGCTGGTTGGGGGCTATTACCATTTAGCATATAGACAAAAGGAGAGTTCTCTTGTTGAAGAGGGATATCCAAGGATGTAAGGAATTTTCCATATTCTATAAACACTCTGTGCTGAGATTTGACATGTGGCATCACCATGCCCCGTCCTGGATGTTGCAATGGAGACATCTCAGGACCTGGAATCCAAAGTTTCATTTGTAAAGTGAGAACGGTGATGGTACATCGTAGGGTTTTTTTTAAGAATGTTACATGAGAGGACCCATGAAAAGTACTGCCTATAGGGCATGCTCCATAAAATAGGCTGAGATCCTTTTTAATTCATTCATGGGGATCCAGGTTTTGTTCTCTTCAGTGTATTCTTTCTTTTTTTTTAATGCTGATTTATTTTGAGAGAGCGAGCATGAGCAGAGCAGGGGAGGGGAAGAGAGAGGGAGAGAAAGAATCCCAAGCAGGCCCCTTGCTGTCGGTGCAGAGCCCAACGTGGGGCTTGATCTCACAACCATGAGATCATGACCAGAGCCAAAACCGAGAGCCGGACACTTAACCAACTGAGCCACCCAGGTGCCCCCTTTCCAGTGTGTTCTTCAAGCATTGGCCTGCCTGACCCACTTCCTGGTCTTTGAGTAAAGGTATCCCGTGGACAGATGTCCCAAGTCAATGCCAAGGCCACCATAAATTTCCCTTCTTCGGTTTGTCCACAGGGAGTTCTCATTCTCACACACCACATATGTCAACCAACTTTGGCATCGGCAAGGTGGGAGGGGTGGCCTCGCGCATGGGTGTTTGAGCCACTGGCTCCTGCTTTGTATTATTTGCCAGAAAGGCTCCACCTTGCGTTGTTTTGGAAAGGGTTCCGTGCCACCCGATGGGGCGCAGCTGGGTACCGCTGGCATCCTGCCTTCCCTCGGAGTCGTGCACCCCAGGAGGCAGGCATGGAAAGCCAGAGAGAATCCCAGGACAGTGACCTTGATTCCCAGTAATGGATGTTGTGCTAACTAGGTAATTGTCTTTCAAGCTGAAAATCATCACTTTGGGGAATCCACTGATGCACTCAACCCAAGTGAGCCCTCCATTGTCACCATGGACGGTGGGCCTGCTGACCGGGGCAGCACGCCTGTCCATTCCACACTGGGGAGGACTTGGAAGGCTTCAGGAAGAGGCTCTGGGCGATACTTTGCAGGTAACGAGGCAGAAGATAGTGACGCTGAGGGTCAATGTCCACATCACAGCCCTCGGACTCAATCAGAAACTCTTTGTTTCCATTACCACAGTGGCGTCTGAGGCTCAGAAGTAGTGAGCGGGGCAAGAGAGACAGCTGACATTCCAACACCCTTCTAGGTGTTTTCTCCAGACATCCCCAGAGGAGCCTGGTGCAGTGCAAAGATCACCAGCTAGATGTCAAGAGACTCAGGGTCTCACCCTGCTGTACGGCAGCTGGTCAGGGGACCCCAGACTTGTTCTCTCTAGTAAGGCTGGGTTAGAGGTCCCTGAGACTTTCAGAGGCAATTCAGGGCTGTGGGCAAGAGCGCCTGAGGTTGACTCTTGGCCCTACCTCTTCCAGCCTGATCACAGTGTTCTGCCTCTCTGTGCTGCACTTTTCTCTTATGAATGGGGATGATCATAGTACCTGTGTCATCGGTAGTCAGGAGGACAAAATGAAACGATAAATTAAAACAAATTGCTCAGACCTAATTTTCAGGAGCTTTTTCTGCTTTATTTCCTATGCTGTTAACTTGGGCCCCACAAATGGTCTCCATTGTTAGGTGGAGAGAGTGTCAGGCTATCTTGGAGTTGCTAATCATGTCCTTCCTTCTCACATTTCTTTCCTAAAGACCCTGTGTCATCCTCTCTTGTGGCACCAGGAGCCCTTGGGATCCCACCCATAGCTTGACGGAGGTCTAGCTGGGAGCCCGGGAGACGCTCCCTGTCTTAGGAATTTGGCATGGAGGTAAAGGCTGGCTTATCAGTCATGGAGGCAGAGTTTGCACTGAGAGAGAACACAGATGGCAAGCAGAGAGCAAGATACGAGAAAGCACATAGCCTGGGAGAGATAAATGTAGAGACGGGGTTCAGTTAAGGGTATAAGGGATGTGGAGTGCAGTATTTAGGATGTCAGTTCAGCTGCCATGGCAGAAAACCAAAATAACAGTGAAATAAACAAGACTGCAGCGTATTCTGTCTCGCAGAATAGTCCAAGCCTGTCTTGGCTTTACTCTCCAAAGTTACTTGAGTCCAGATTCTCTTCATTTTGCTACTGAACCATGCTTTGGTGTTGCCCTTGACCCCACGGTCCAAGATATCCCCACCCCCACCCCATGTCTGCCTTCTAGCTATCCAGGGGCAAAGAGGAGGCTGGCTCACTTCCAGTTTCCAAGTACACCCTGCGCTTGATATCCACGAACTTCCCTTGGATATTTTGTAAGCGCATTTGTGTTTTGGCTCATCCGAGTAGATTTCTACTCCTTGCAGTCAATATGTCTCTAGTTCATCATAATTGTTCAGAAAAAAACAAGTCAATGGAGCAAATTTTATTATGCTTGAGATTTCTTTCCATAATTCAGAATCAGAAATGTACATGCTTTTGTTAAGACTCTCATCGGAACTGAGCACCTTGGCTCAGACATCAGGTTCGCCCTGTCCATTACAAGGACGTGGAAACTGACATTATTTATCTTTATACTGTCAAAAATATGGCAGGATAACATTTTGAAATATGTATACTATATGTGTGTGTGTGTGTGTGTGTGTGTATATATGTATGTATAGACACACACACATATATAGTGTATATATTTGAAACATATATACATTGTAGGCAATTCATTTTAACCTTAAATCTTTTCACCACTAAGAGTAGGCTAGGTGTCTGAGGCTTATGGCCTCAGGGGAAATTATTGATCTCTGAGAGAACAAAGTTGTCAATTGAGTTTTTAAGAACATTATTTTCATACTCATAGCTAAGGCAGCCGTCATGAAAGCCAAGGTTTCAATCGATTATAAAAGCAAGTATCTTGTTTACGTTCCAAAGCCACATTTCTTTCTTTCTTTTTTATTTGAGAGAGAGAGAGAGAGAGAGAGAGAGAGAGAGAGAGAGAGAATCTCAAGCAGGCTCCACGCTCAGGGCAGAGCCCAACACAGGGCTTGACCCACGACCCTGGGATCGTGACCTGAGCTGAAATCAATAGTCAGGCATTCAACTGACTGAGACTCCCAGGTGACCCTCAAAAGCACCTTCAAAACATAACATTGTCTGCCAATTGGAGAATGGCATGAAAGAGGGCACAGAAGTCAAGAAAGAAGCTGGGAACAAGTCACAGTTCTTCTGGGACATGGCCTGGAGAGAATTGTGGTGAAGTAATGGATAGAATCATTGGTTTCCAAAGGCATTTATACAACATGGTTAGGAAGGTGGAATCAACAGGGCTGGGAATTGATTGGGTGTGGGAGACTGACTTAAAAAGGTGATGTCTGGGTTTCTGGTTTGGCCAACCGAGTGGGTTGTTTCACCATCGTTTGAGGTCAGGGCACTGCAGGAGGAGAAGGAAGGAAGCTGAGATTCCATTCTTAGGCAGGTTGATGGCCTATCCCATGATGATGTCTGATAGGCAGACAGACTTGCAGTTCTAGGGCTCTGAAAAGAATCCATGACGGAGAAAGAGAGGTTGGAGTAGGGTCCCAGCAGACAGATGCCTGATTCCCAAGCTTGTGAGTGTAAGTACTTTTAGTCTGGTGTTAGTGACCTGGAGGGATTGTATATTTAACATCTAGTCCACAGCTACCCCATGCCACGCACTGTGCGAGATACTGAGTATTCCACGATTACTATTCATTCCCACATGGGTGTAGTGGGTTCTTCCTAGTTTCAAGACTCCATGGCTAAATATATGTTGATGTATATATATATATGCACACACACACACACACACACACACACAATCGCCTTGAGAAATTAATACTTACTAGGGATTTTAAATTAGACATAAAACCCTGCATGAATCATCTGTGCATCGTAAGTAAAGCTGTCAATTGTGGTAACGGAGGCTATCCAACGTTGCTTAAAAAGTATCAGTGCTCCTGCCAAAAAATCATGTGTAGCTTTGCAAATCTATTACCCACCTCACCAAAGACAAGATTGTTGGAAAGCAAGATAAGTGAACCACAGAGGGGATATATATCAGCCCATTCATTCCACCAAACAGGGCAACAATGCTGGAGACAAGTGTTTGAGTAAAAATGTAACCAACCCTTAGGCAGTGAAACTGAGCACCAGTGCCTCTGTATTCAGCCCCCTATTGGGCTGTAGAGGAAAGGTTTCAGGCTGCCACTGGGTAGAAGAATCCGAGGGTTGCTTGGGTTCAGCAGAACACTAAGGGTAAGACGTGACCTAGGGATTCCATTTGTAGGTTTGTGTCTTAGAGAAATGAAAACATGGTGTAAGGAGGCAAGGACAGGAATGTTTATGGAAAGAATGCTATAATAGGGAAAAGAAGGTAAGGGAGGGGAAGGGAAGGGAAGGGAGGGGAGGGGAAGGGAGGGGAGGGGAGGGGAAGGGAAGGGAAGGGAAGGGAAGGGAAGGGAAGGGAAGGGAAAAGTGCCCCCTCCCAATTAAGGAATGGGTAAATAAACTAGGATATATCCGTAGTGTGCAATGCTATGCATCACTCTAAAAATTAGTGGTGTTCCAAACACTGACAGGCAAGATTTCTAAGACATTAAAGAGAAATCACTCACATTTTCTATTAAGTTATAAGACACATAAAGTCAAACTTATTCTGTTTAGAGTACAAGTCTGTGAGTTTTTTTTTTTAATTTATTTTTTTATTTTTGAGACAGAGACAGACAGAGCATGAACAGGGGAGGGTCAGAGAGAGGGAGACACAGAATCTGAAACAGGCTCCAGGCTCTGAGCTGTCAGCACAGAGCCCGACACGGGGCTCGAACTCACGGACCGCGAGATCATGACCTGAGCCGAAGTCGGCCGCTTAACCTACTGAGCCACCCAGGCGCCCCCAAGTCTGTGAGTTTTGACACATGTAGGCAATCATGTAACCCCCACCACTGTCAAGATATAGAAGACTTCCATCATCTCCCCAAAGTACCTCCCACCACGTTCCTTTGAAGCCATCCGCTCCCCACACCCCAGTCACAAGCAACCACACATCTGTTATCTGTCTATACAACTGTGTCTTTGCAGGAAGGTGCTAGAAATGGAATTACACAGTCTGCAGGCCTTTGAGTCTGGCTCTTTTCATTTCACATGAGTCAGAGATACAACCATGCTGCTCTGTGTCTCTTTTTTCTTGCTGAGGAATATTCCACTGCGTGCATGTCCCACATTAGCCATTCTCCACTTGAGGGACTTGGTGTTTTCCCTCCCTTCCTTCCTTCTGTCCTTCCTTCCTCCCTCTCTCTCCATCTCTCCCTCTCTCTCTCTCTCTCTCTCTCCCCTGCTTAGCAATTACAAACAAGCCACTATAAGCATTTGTGGACAGGCTTTTCAAATTGGGCTGTAACTCACATCTTTTAAAATTTACCACATTAAAGTGAACAATTTAGTGGTTTTTTTTGTGTGTGTATTCCCAGAATTGTGCAGCCGTTACCACTATGTAATTCCAGAGTATTTTTAACATACCATTAAGAAACCCCATATCCATTAGCATTTACTCCCAATTTCCTCCTCTCACTATGGCAACCATTAATCTATTTTCTCTTTCTGTGGATTTGCTTATTTAGGACATTTCATATGAATGGAATCACATAACATGTGGCCTTTTGTGTCTGGTTTCTTTCACCTAGCTTAATGTTTTCAAGGGTCATCGGTGTTGACTACTATATTTCTTTTTTATGGCTGAAAACATTCCATTGTATGGAGAGACCACATTTTGTTTACCTATCAATTGATGGGTGTTTGAGTGTTTTCACTTTTGGTCTGATGTGAATAATTCTTCCATGAACACGAACGTGCAAATTTTTGTATAGATACATGTTTTCAGTTCTCTTGGAGTAGAGTTGTTGGCTTTGATGGTAACTCTATGTTTAACTTTTTGGAAATGAAAAACTGTTTTCCAAAGTGGCTGCATCCTGGAACATTCTCCAGAATAGATCACATATTAGACCACAAAACAAGTCTCAAAAAATTGAAAAAAATTAGTCATGCCGCGCTTCTTTTCTGACCACAACACCATGAAACCGGAAGTCAACCACAAGCAAATCTGGGAAGAGCACATATGCATGGAGATTGAACAACATTCTGATAACAAATGAATGGGTCAACCAAGAAATCAGAGAAGAAATAAAGAATTACATGGAAACAAATGAAAATGAAAAGGCAACAGTCCAAAACCGTTGGGATGCAGGAAAAGAAAAGAGGGAACTGTATTGCAATACAGGTCTACCTCAAAAAGCAAGAAAAGTCTCAAATACGCAACCAAAGGAGCTAGAAAAGGAACAGCAAATAAAGCCTAAAGCCAGCAGAAGAAGGGAAATAATAAATATTAGAGCAAAAATAAACAACACAGAAGCAAAAAATCACAACAGGACAGATCAATGAAACCAGGAGCTGATTCTTTGAAAAGAGCAACAAAACTAATAAACCTCTAGCCAGACTCTTATAAAGAAAAAGAGACAGAGAGAAAGAAGACTCAAATAAACAAAATCACAAATGAACGAGGAGAAATAACAATCAACACAATAGAAATACAAACAATTGTAAGATAATATTATGAAAAATTATATGCCAACAAATTGAACAACCTAGAAGAAATGGATAGGTTCCTAGAAGCATAACCCACCAAAACTGAATCAGGAATAAATATAAAATTTAAACAGACTGATTACCAGCAATGAAATTGAACCAGTAATCAAAAAACTCCCAACAAACAAAAGTTCAGGACCAGATGGCTTCACTGGCTATATCTACCAAGCATTTAAAGAAGAGTTAATACTTATTCCTCTCAAACCATTCTGAAAAGTATAAGAAGAAGGAAAACTTCCAAATTTGTTCTATGAAGTCAGCATTACCCTGATACCAAAGCCAGATAAAGACACCACAAAAAATAGGCCAATATCTCTCTGATGAACATAGATGCAAAAATCCTCAACAAAATACTAGCAAACTGACTCCAACAATACATTTAAAAAGATCATTTACCACAATCAAGTGGGATTTATTCCCAGGATGCAAGGGTGGTTCAATATTCGCAAATCAATCAGCGTGCTACATCACATCAATAAGAGAAAGGATAAAAACACACATGTGGTCATTTTAATAGATGTAGAAAAAGTATTTGACAAAGCACAACATCAATTCATGATGAAAATCCTCAACAAGGTGGGTTTAGAGGGAACATAACTCAACATAATAAAAGTCATGTGTGAAAAACCCATAGTGAACATCATTCTCAATGGGGAAAAAATGAGAGCTTTTCCCCTAAGGTCAGGAACAAGACAAGGATGTCCACTCTCATCACTTTTATTCAACATTCTGTTGGAAGTCCTAGCCACAGCCATCAGACACAAAGAAATAAAAGGCATCCAAACTGGCAAGGTAGAAGTAAACCTTTGACTATTTGCAGATGACGTGAGACTATATATAGAAAACCCTAAAGTCTCCACTAAAAGACTACTAGAACTGCTACATTAATTCAGTAAAATTGTAGTATGCCATCAATGCACAGAAATCTGTTGCATTTCTATACATGGAAATGAAGCACCAGAAAGAGAAATGAAGAAAACAATCCCATTTACAACTGCACCAAAAATCATTAAATATCTAGGAATTAACTTAACCAAAGAGGTGAAAGATGTGCGCTCTAAAAAGTAGAAAACATCGATGAAAGAAATCGAAGACAACACACAGAAACGGAAACATCTTCCATGTTCATGGATTGGAAAAACAAATACTATTAAAATGTCTGTATTACCCAGGACAATCTACATATTCAGATTTAATGCAATCTTTATCAAAATAACAACAGAATTTTCCACAGAATGGAAACAAAAATCCTAAAATTTGTATGGAACCACAAAAGACCCCCAAATAGCCAAAGCAATCCTTAAAAAGAAAAACAAAACTTGAGGTATCACAAGTCCCGGACTTCAAGTTATATTATTACAAAGCTGTAGTAATCAAAACACTATGGTACTGGCACAAAAATAGACACATAGATCGATACGACAGAATAGAAAACCCAGAAATAAATCCACAATTATATGGTCAATTAATCTTCAACAAAAGAATAAGGTATTTGCAGTGGGAAAAAAGATGGTCCCTTCAAAAATGGTGTTGGGGAAACTGGACAGCTATATGCAGAAAAAAAAAATGAAACTGGACTTTCTTACACCATAAACAAAAAAATTCAAAGTGGATTAAAGAGCTAAATGTGAGACCTGAAACCATAAAAATCCTAGAAGAGAGCACAGGCAGTAATTTCTCTGCAATCGGCTGTAGCAACATTTTTCTAGATTTGTCTCCTGAGGCAAAGGAAATAAAAGCAAAAATAAACTATTGGGACTACATCACAATTAAAAGTGTCTGCACAGTGAAAGAAACAATCAAAAAACTAAAAGGCAGCCTACTGAATGGGAGAAGATATTTGCAAATGACATACCTGATAAAAGGTTACTATCCGAATATATAAAGAAGTTATACAACTCAACACCAAAACAAAACAAACAAACAAACCCACCAAAAAACCCCAAAACAAAGCAAAACAACAACAACACAATCCAATCTAAAAATGGGCGGAAAAATTTCAGCTTGCTTTGGGTTTAGTTTGATTTTCTTTGTTTTGTATCTTAAGGTATAAGGTTAGGTTTTTGATTTGAGATCTCTCCTCTTCTTAAATATAGGCATTTAGAGCTATATTTTACCCCTACACCTGCTTTAGTTGAAACCTATAAATCTTGGTATATTATGCTTCCACTTTCATTTATTCAAAATATTTTAAAATTTTCCTTGTGATTTCTTCTTTTATTCATTATTTAGGAATGTATTGTTTAATTCCCACATATGTGAATTTACCAAATTTCCTTTTATTATTGATTTTTTATTTCATTCCATTGTAGTCAGAGAAAATACTTTGTGTGATTTTAGTCCTTTTAAATTTCTCAAGATTTGTTTTATAGTCTAACTTAATGATTTATTCTGGAAAATGTTCCATGGAACATTTGTGTCCTTTGAGGACAGACTTAGTTGGCTTATAATATTGTTAAAGTTTTATATTTCCTTACTGATCTTATGTACACTTGTTCTTTCTGTTATTGAAATTGAGGTGTTGAAATCTGCAACTATTTTGTTCAATCACTTATTTCTGTTCTCAACGTTGTCATTTCTTGCTTTATGTATTTTAGGACTCTGTTCTTAGGTGAATATATGCTTATAATTGTTATATCTTCTTGATGGATTGACCCTATTCTCATTATATATGTCTTTCTTTGTCCTTAGTAATAATTTTTTTTTGTCTTAAAGCCCATTTTATTTGATATTAGAAGAGCCATTCCAGATCTCTTCTGGTTACACTTGGCATAGTATATTGTTTCCATCCTTTTATCGTCAAGTTATTTGTGTCTTTGAATCTAAAGTATGTCTCTTGTAGATAGTATATACTTGGATAGTGGGTTTTTTTAATCCATTTTGCCAACCTCTGCCTTTTAATTGGAATATTTAAGCCATTTACATTTAATGTTATTACGGATCAGGTAGAATTATGTCTGCTACTTTGGTGTTTGCTTTGTCTATGTCTTCAGTTTTTTTATTCCTCTATTCCTCCATTATTTTGTATTAAATATTTTCTAATACCATTTTAATTCTCTTACTTCTTAAAATGTCTATATATGTTAATATCATATATACAGTAGTCTAGTTCAAATTAATACCATAAATAGACATTTTCTAATACCACTTTAATCCTCTTATTTCTTAATATGTCTATATATGTTAATATCATATATATATAGTAGTTTAGTTCAAATTAATACCAATTTAATTTTAATAGTCCACAAAATCTTTGGTCCTGTATAGCTCTGTTCACTTTCCTCTTCCCTTGTGATATTATTTTTTCCCTTGTGCTATTATTATCATACAAATTACACCTTTATACATTTTATACCCATAAACACAGACTTACAATTTTTGCTTTATGCAGTTTTTTTTTTATCAGACAGAAGGGGGAAAAGTTACATATAAAAAATACATGTTGGCCATCCTTTATACTTACCATAGAGTCACCTTTACCAGTGTCTTTCTTTCTTCATGGGGACATTCAGATTAGAATTACTGTCTAGTGTCCTTTCCTCTCAGCCAGTGGGATTCTCTTTAGTATTTCTTGTGGGAAAGGTCTGCTAGTAACTAATTCTCTAAGTTTTTATTTATCTGAGAATACCTTAGTTTCCATATCTATAGCTTGATGGGTACAGAATTCTTATTTGATGGGTTTTTGCTTTCATCACTTTGAATATACCATACTACTGCCTTTAGGGATCTATGATTTCTCTGAGAAATCATTGATTAATCTTATTGAAAGTCGCTTGTATTTTTGCTGCTTTCAAGACTCCCTCTTTGTCACTGGATGTTGAAAGTTGGATTATGATATGTATATCTATATCTATATCTATATCTATATCTATGTAGAAAGTTTTGGATTTATCCTCCTTGGAGTTTGTTAAATTTTTTGGATGTGCATATTGATGTTTTTCATCAAAATTTACCAAGTATTAGACCATTCTGTTTTAAAATATACTTTCTGTCTTTTCTTTCTTTTCTCCTGGTTCTCCTATTATGTGTATGTTGTCACATTTGATGGTGTTCCACAGGTTTCTGAAGCTTTGTTCATTTATCTTGTTCTTAAAAAAAAAGAAACACCTCTTTTTAAAAAAAATTTCTGTTCCTCGGAATGGATAATCTCAATGAAACTATCTTGAAGTTTCCTGTTTCTTTCCTCGGCCAAGTTACTTGTTACTGGACACTTGTTAGCCTGGTAACAGGATCAACAATGCAATTTGAAGTGAAAAATGAAAATGTGGAGCACCATGGTCAAAAATTATTAAAAATTCTGGGGCACCTGGGTGGCTCAGTTGGTTAAGCATCTGACTTCAGCTCAGGTCATGATCTCATGGTTCGTGGGTTCGAGCCTTGCATAAGACTCTTTGTCTCCCTCTCTCTGCCCCTCCCTCACTCACACTCTGTCTCTCTCTCTCTCTCTGTCAAAAATAAATAAAATATTAAAAATTTTTAAAAATTATTAAAATTTTATTAAAATTTTTTTAACATTTATTTATTTTTGAGACAGAGAGAGACAGAGAATGAACGGGGGAGGGTCAGAGAGAGAGAGGGAGACACAGAATCTGAAACAGGCTCCAGGCTCTGAGCCATCAGCCCAGAGCCTGACACGGGGCTCGAACTCACGGACCGCGGGATCGTGACCTGAGCTGAAGTCGGACGCTTAACCGACTGAGCCACCCAGGCGCCCCCTAAAAAAATTTTAAATGGCAATAGCAGAATTTTAAACCCAGTACAGGACACTTTTGAGCATGGGCCCTCTGATTGCACGCCTCACATGCCCACCACGTCATTTTTGCCTCTGGTGGGTTTTGGGAGACATTCTTTCTTGTTCTAAGACTTAGTTTTCGTCAAAAGCTCTTTCCTTAGGTCTTGGGGGTGGGACTCCTCAGTGATCTTGCCTACCTCCAACTGTGGTTTGGCCAGTGGCCGGTGATCATGCACTTTTCCCCCAAATAGGGGACGTTTCCCCCCTTTTTTTCCGCAGCTATAATGGGTTTTCACCAGTGCCCTGAGGATGACAAGGTTTATTGCCCCGCCGCAGTAGTTGGTTGCCCTCTGACCTCCGCTTTCTGAAGGCTCAAGAAAAGTTATAAATTTGTCTGGCAGTTTTATTGTCGTTGTAAAGGTGGAGAAGGGTTCTTTCCATTTTCCTACATCCTAAATGGAGACTGGAAGTCAAGGTACCTAAAAAAGTTTTAGTATGATAAATTGAAGTGCAGTGAACCTAACCACCCAGTTATAACAATTGTCAATCCGAGACCCGTCTCATTTCATCTTGTTTCCTCCCACATCCGTGGATTATTTTGCAGCAAATCCTGTACATTATCAAATTTTAAACGTAGGATGTCATTGTAAGACATATTTTAAGTCAATAAGTGTATCACTATGTTGCCATAATAACTCAGTGTGAACTAATTTGTGCTCAAATAAATGTATGTTTACAAATGCATGGACAGGAGTCTGGAAAGGGACACAGAAAACTGATTTAAGAGAAGGATGGGATTGGGTGGGAGTCAAGGGTGACATATCTTTTACCTTGAATGTCTTCATTAACCATGAGAATGTATTCTTGTCTTTTTTGTGTAATCTAAAAAGTGTGAAAAGGAGGGGCATCTGGGTGGCTCAGTTGGTTAAGTGTCTGACTCCTGATTTCAGGCCAGGTCAGGATCTCATGGTTTGTGTGATCAAGCCCCACATCAGGCTCTGAGCTGACAGCACAGAGCCTGCTTGGGATTCTCTCTCCTTCCCTCTCTGCCCCTCCTCAACTCATGCATGAGGGTGTTCTCTCTCTCTCTCCCTCTCTCTCTGCCCCTACTCTACTCATGCACACTCTCTCTCTCTCTTTCTCTCAAAATAAATAAATAAAAACTTAAAAAAATTAAAAAGTGTGAAAAGGAAATAGGAAATGAAAAGAATAAAAACAGACTTTGGAATTTAACATGGGCTTGAATCCTCCCACTGCTGACCATATATGTATTTCCTTGGACATGTCACATCACCTCTGGGACTAAGAGGTGGGGAGGAATGGAGAGCCGACGAGTTTGAGGGGCAGATAAGATTCCTTTACAGGATTAAGAGGATTTACTGACTCACCATATGTAAACATTCTGACATACAGTCGGCGCTCGATAAATGTGAGGAACTTCATTTCCTTCTGTGTTTCCACCCAATGTAGAGCTCTGAACAGGGGCAAACTCGTTGAAGAAGAAATCCTAATTATAATGAGCTGCTTCTGCCCCTGTGTGGCGTGTTTAGGTTATTGCTAGGATTTTTCTAAATCGTGGAAAAATCAAAATGCACATTATTTATCTGCCTCTTAAATTGCAATTCATCTCTTTCACCTCTTGGACTCCGAGACTGATTCTGCTGTGTCCCATTTAGGTTTCTGTTACTGTCAAAGGCTTGCCCCACAAGCTTGTAAACCCCTTGAGGGTAGGAACTTCTCTCTGTCTCTCCTTTATTTTCATTAAAAAAAAATAAAAAGGGGGACAAAACAGCAGGAAGCCTGCATGGCTGTTGTGACGATCACATTGTCTCAAGTCTGTGAAAACGCCTTGTAAACTACACCATGCTCTCCAGATCTACTCCTTTGCGCATTCACAAACATTTGCTCACCATGTCTACCAGCTGCACGCTGCACAATTTGGAGGGCACAGCTCATTTCCTTAAAGAGTTGGCAGCCTCCTGGCGGTAGGAGAGAACAACTGTTGAAAGCGAGGTCCAGGTGGTGCAAAGCGCCGTGGGAGCGCAGAGAAGGGAGGGAGAGTCGCGCTGGGGACAGAGGGCAAGCGAGGAGCCTACACAGAGCAGGAGATCACTGTGTACGGAAAGATGATCGCAGAGGGAGGGTCAACAAATACAGGGAGGCGGGAGACAAGGAGGCATGCCGGGGCCTTCTCGGGGTCCTGTATGGGGGCACTTTGAGGGCTGTGCTGGGTGTGGCTGGAGAAGGGTCTGGAATGATAAGAGCAGTGAAGAAGAACAGGAAGAACCTTGAACTGTCTTCAGAAATATGGGCACAGATCCTTAAGCTTAGCCTGCTGCCTTCCAGAGGGTAGACATTCAACAGGCTCCTGTGATGTTGAATGAAGTGGATACGAAGGTAGGAAGAGTCATTGTTTCTATCTTGAACCGTCTGTTGTCCTCTGGTTAGAGAGGCAATTTGCAAAGTTGCAGCTTTACCATGTCTGTTTTAATAATAGCATTGTCCCCAACACATTCCCTAGGCCACCATGTGAAATTGATATTTGTCCCTGTTCATAAAAAAAAAAGTCTTGGGGTGCCTGGGTGGTTCAGTTGCTTAAGCGTCCGCCTCTTGAGTTCGGCTCAGGTCATGACCTCATGGTTTATGGGATTGAGCTCTGCATTGGGATCCACATTGGAATCCGCTTGGGATTCTCTCTCTCTCTGTTTCTCTCTCTCTCTCTCTGCTCCTCCCTTGCATGTGCACACAAGCGCACGCTCTCTCTCTCAAAACAAGTAAATAAACTTAAAAAAAAGAGAAAAGTCTCATGGCTTGACAATGTGTTTTTTTTTTTCTCAGAAAGTGATCCTTAAGAAAATGTGGCTTAAATATGAATAGATACTTCTCCAAAGAAGACATCCAGATGGCCAACTGACACATGAAAAAGTGCTCAATGTCACTCATCATCAGGGAAACACAAATCAAAACCACTGTGAGATAGCACCTCACACTTGTCAGAAGGGCCAACGTGAGCAATTCAGGCAACAACAGATGTTGACGAGGATGCAGAGAAAGAGGATCTCTTTTGCGTTGTTGGTGGGAATGCAAGCTGGTGCAGCCACTCTGGAAAACAGTATGGAGGTTCCTCAAAAAAACTAAAAATAGAACTACCCTACAACCCAGCAATTGCACTACTAGGCATTTATCCACGGATACGGGGGTGCTGTTTCGAAGGGACCCATGCACCCCCATGTTTATAGCAGCACCATCCAGAATAGCCCAAGTATGGCCAGAGCCCAAATGTCCATCGATGGATGAATGGATAAAGAAGATGTGGTATATTTATACAATGGAGTATTACTCGGCGATCAAAAAGAAGAAATCTTGTCATTTGCAACTACGTGGATGGAACTGGAGGCTATGATGCTAAATGAAATTAGTCAGTCAGAGAAAGACAAAAATCATATGACTTCACTCATACGAAGACTTTAAGATACAAAACACATGAACATAAGGGAAGGGAAGCAACAATAATAAAGAAACAAGGAGGGGGACAAAACAAAAGAGACTCATAAATATGGAGAACAAACTGAGGGTTGCTGGAGGGGTTGTGGGAGGGGGGGATGGGCTAAATGGGTAAGGGGCACTAAGGAATCTACTCTTGAAATCATTGTTGCTCTATATGCTAACTAATTTGGATGTAAATTTAAAAAAAATAAAAAATAAAATTAAAAAAATGTGGCTTAAAATTTTTTTTAAATGTTCATTTATTTTTGAGAGAGAGAGAGACAGAGACAGAGACAGAGCATGAGCAGGGGAGGGGCAGTGGGAGAGGGAGACACAGAATCTGAAGCAGGTTCCAGGCTCTGAGCTGTCAGCACAGAGCCCAGTGCGGGACTCGGACCCACGAACTGCGAGATCGTGACCTGAGCCGAAGTCAGATGTTTCACTGACTGAGCTACCCAGGAGCCCCCGCCAAATTTGGCTTTTTAACGAGTTTAGTACATGCACTTCTTGGAATACAAAAGATTCGGTAATCATACATAGATTTCAGAACATCTAAAAATGGATCTAAGTGCCTTTTTGCTAGAAGATAGATTTGTTTCAAAAGTAATTGATGATTATTTTAGCAGTTGACAGGCAGCATTCATCAGATTTGTTGCCTTGAGGCTTTTAAGAAAAAGGGAGGGAATGGAATCCAAGTGAAATACAGCTGGTGGCAATGGAGGGTAAGAATAAAATAGGGCGAGAAGGTTTTCTGTTAAGAATACCTTTACAGTTTTAGGATTATGGTGGTAGAAAAAAGCCTTCAAGTCATAATTTGCTCCCAAGTTCCCTTTGCAGATTGGTTGTTATCCAAACTCCCACTTGATGGAGAAGCCAAGTTGAGTTAGTAGAAAAAGGAGCAAGGAAGCTAGCTAGGCGTGTCACAAAACATGGGGGGAGATCAGTAAATATGCGAACACAGAGATGCCTTAATAGATGAAAACAATATTCAATCTTTACCCATGCAACCGGCAGAGATTTCAAAATGTCACTCATTCATGGACACAGATACCGGTGTAGGGGACACTGTGGTTTGTCATCTGGATTTCCACTGCAGGACACAGGCACTCACTTCCCAGCTGCCAGGGGTGTTGGCTGCTGACAAAGGGCTCACAACCTAGTCCCTTCCTGAGAAATAGTGTCTCCTGGGGCATCCCACGCCTGGTCCACACGGGGACACAAAAACCCGCGCCTTTTGCCTTGATTCAGAACAGCTGGAGGCAGAGCCCCAGATCGAGAATTGCCTGTGAGGTCTGCAGTTCAGTGTTCCTCTGTCCCGTCTTGCTTCTCCCACTCCCTCCCCGACAGGTGTCACTGCGCGAGTCCTTCCAGGACACCCCCTGCCCACGCATCTCTGTCCTCTGTCTGTTTCAGCCTAAGACGACTGCCATGGGGAAACGGACATACTTCCCCTTGTCAAACCTTTTATTACTTTCCTTTATGAAATCTTATTTCGGTTCTATCTGTATAAAGTATTTTCCGCCAGGCACCCAATTAACGTTCACCCTATTTTCTCTTGACTTCAGTGGTCCACATTTTTACATGTAACTCTACAATTCATATAGTGGAGTGGAATTCATACGTGAAGTGGAATCTAATGAAATCTCCTCCCACAGTCGGCCCCCAGCACTCATTACAGAAGAAGGCACCTTCTTCTCCATGGAATTTGAAGGGTGTGTGATCTGATGTCACAAATAAGAAGTCTGATTGAGCATCTTCGGCTGGGAGCTTCCCCACTTAGGTCAATTTAGGCAGGATCAGCAAGATTCACGTGTCGCCAGCAGGGGGCTCTGGTGCTTAAGAAATGGGTCTCTGACGACAGGCTAAATTCCTCCAATAGGTCCTTTGTTTTCTCTGATATTGGCAGAGCTAGACGCCCCCCAGCTCCAGGCCAGGGCCCACGGAGAAGACGCCTCTCTGTCTACCGTCGGTGATGTAGACAGCCTAAAGTCTGGGGAAGAAACAGTTTGAACTTCACCCCCCAACATCCCCACACAGAATATTCTGTCTTAAACAGTGCATTTCCTTAACAGTGCTGAGGGCTCAGACAGAGGCTCCAGAAGCGTTTCTGTTACCTTCCAGAGACCCAAAGCTGATCATCAACACCACTCCAGAGTGCCTTTATATAAGCTATTGTACTTGACCTGATAGAATGCAAAGCACCTAACGACATTCTCTGATGACAGTTTCTCAGCAGTGTCCCCAGCAACTGTCGTGTAATGATTCGAGGCTTGGGAGGAGGACCTCACCTGCCCCCCCAGCTCTCTCTTGTCACAGCACCTGGGCTGATGTCACCACAGATTCATCCCGCTGGCTCCCAAGAGCGCTTTATTCGGTTACTATGCTCTGTAGGAAGAACAGTAGGGCCCATCAGCTGACCAGTCCTGGTCCCAGTCGGCCGACAGCCGGAGGTGATTTTTCTGTGGCCGTGGCCGTGCGAGCAGGGAAAGAACGTGGCTTCGAATCCCAGCTCGGCCACCGGCAGCCACAGGCTGCACTCTCTCTGAGCCTCATCTGTAAATGAAGGCAGAGCCTGAGCCGGGCCCTTGTTTTCTCGGAGGCTCTGCATCTTGATTTTGCGAGAGGGTGGTGTGAATGCCACCAAGAACACTGAAACTCTGTGCTGCGGTTGGCTCTTGTTTTGTTAGTCAGGGTGGGGTTTGCTCAGGGTGTTGTCCACGGGCTCTGCCTCTCTCAGGGCAAGCTGGGCTCCCAGGACCACGTGCACAGGGCTCACAGCTGCCTGTCAAACACGCAGACCCCCAGCGCCCCCCCCCCCCACGCCAGATATGCTGGTGTGGACCCACCAGCACGCAGTTGACCCCTGGGGGATCCTGACGCTCAGTAAAGTGTGAGACCGCTGCCCACAGGATACAGTCCAGCCTCTCCCTGGCTCGGCTCATCAGCCCTGCAGAATTGGGCCTCTGCCTAGCACACCTCCCTGTGCATCCTTCTTCCAACAACACACACACATCCCATACGCTGGAACCTGGCCCTCCCCCGCTGCCTGGCTTTGGAGAACGCACCCGAATGGTTCAAACAGCTATGCACTTGCTCATGCCGGTTCCTTCTCCTGAATGCTTCCCGTACCAAACCCCCCACAACCCACTTCCTCTCCGGGAAACCCAAGATTAGCTCCCCATGCGTCATGTTTATTTTGAGCTGTCACCTCTTCCCTGAAGCCTCTCTGGAACCATCGGCCCCCAGAATGCATCGACTCTCCCTTCCCTTGTAACCTTGTGCTGTGTCCAGACTCCTGTCACCGCACCTGTCGTACTTCGGTGCCCTTGTGTGTCCACCTCCCCGTTTCTAGCCTGCATTCCGTGCAGGCAACACCACTGTATTATCTATCATTGTAACCCCAGGGTCTACCCAAGGGAGCCCAGCACCCTGAATGGACCGCGTCTGCTGGATGAACGAATGGATGAATTGTTTGTCTACAGAGCTCCTGAGAAGAAAGAGCACGGTGTGTGGTCAGCTGAGTTCTGGGAGACGAGTCAGTGGATTGGCCAGCTTTGATGAGGAGGATTGAGAGCCACACTGGAGAGTCCTGCAAGGCACCTTGAATATGCTGGCATCGGAGACCAGATTGAGAAGGTTGCAACGCAGGGCATGTGGGAAGCTGGAATGGGAAGGGGACATTGACCATCTGAGCCTCTGCCTTACATTCAACAGAGATCAGCCACGGCGATTTAAATGGTGCACATTTCAAGAAGCTGACCATCTTGCTTGTATTGCATACTTGCATACTTCTTTGTCACCCCAGACGCTCAAGGGCCAGCTTGGTGCTGGGTGCGGTGGGGCAATGATGGCTGCGTGAGATTGAAGTGATGCAGAGTTGACTTCTCACAGGGAAGGGACAACGCAGCAAGTGCAAAGCTAAACTGGAGGTAGAAACAGCATAAGCTTTGAGATCCAACAAGCCTGGGTTCCAGTCCCGGCTCTGCTATCTGCTGCGGATCTTGGGCCAGTCACTTGACCTCTCTGAGCTTCAGGTTCTTCCTGTGAATGGAGGTGGAAACTTCCAGCATAAATTGCTGCTGAGATGATTAGAGATGTGTTCGTTGAGTGCCTGGCAGAGTGGACGCTCAGTGAGCCCTGGTTACTGCTATGTGAAGTTCCTCTGAAGAGTCTCCTCTGTCTGTGGGGAACATAAAGGAGGAATATTGGAGCCTCCATGCAGGAGGTAGCTTTTGTTCAACATTCAGACCCTGTTCTCATATGGGTCTTAGAAAGAGTCTTGGGGGAATAGATTCATGTATCGAAATATACCCAAGGTTTCAACCGGCAGGTGCAGGGTGGAAACAGCCCAGCTGGCAGCCATTGTTCCATCCCCGGTAGCTTTCCTCTGATTATTGAGATTCCCATGAAGGTGCCTTCGCCCTCAAGTAATAAAGCTTGCATGAGACCAAGCTTCTTGGATCCCTAAGCTGAGGCCACAGGAATTTCCAAAGAGGTCACTGAATATCTAGTGGGGACAACAGAGGACAACGGGAACAGGAATCTCGTTTGCCCGATGCATTCAGATGTCTGACCTTGGCAGGGTTAGTTTCTACTGGCGCCTGTCCTGTTCCCTGACGATTTCCAAGGAGAGAGCTCACTCAGGGAACCCTCTGTTTTTGATCCTTAGGTTTCTTTGCCTAGCTCTGTCTCTGGGCTCCCTCACTTTCAAATACCAGCCTTGCATACCTGGGATAATCCCACCTGGTTGTAGTGCATACTCCTTCAAATATATTGTTAGATTTAATTTGCTAGTATTTTTGTTGAGGATTTTTGCATCTTTGTCCATGAGAAATATTGGTCTGTAGTTTTCCCTTCTTGTAACGTCTTTGGTTTGGGTATTATGGTAATGCTGGCCTCTTAGAATGAGTTAGGGGGTGTTCCCTCGGCTTCCATACTCTGAAAGAAATCATAGAGGATTGCTATAATTTCTTTCTTAAGTTTTGGGAGAATTCACCCGTGGCCCCACTTGGGCCTGGTGCCTTCTGTTTTGAAACGTTATTAATTATTGATTCGATGTCTTTCACAGATACAGGACTACTTAGGTTGTCTATTTCATCTTGTGTGAGTTTTGGCAGGTTGTGTATTACAAAGAATTGGTCCATCTCATCTAGGTTATCAAATTTGTGAGAATAGAGTTACTCATAGTATTTCTTTATTATCCCTTAACGTCCATGGGATCTGTAACAACGTCCCCTCTTTTATTTCTGATATTAGTAATTTGTGTTCTCTTTTTTTCTTAATTAACCTGGCTTGAGGCTTATCAATTTTATTGATCTTTTCAAAGATCCAGCTTTTGGTTTCATTTCTTTTCCCTATTTTTCAATTTCATTGGTTTCTGCTCTAATTCCTATTATTTCTTTTCTTTTGGTTACTCTGGGTTTATTTTGCTCTACTTTGCCTGGTTTTCTACAGTAGGAACTTAGAATATTGATTTTAGATATTTCTTCTTTTCTTTTCTTTTTAAATGTTTATTTATCAGTTTTTGTTTTAATGTTTATTTATTTTTGAGAGAGAGAGAGAGACAGAGCACAAGTTGGGGAGGAGCAGAGAGAGAGAGAGGGAGACACAGAATCTGAAACAGGCTCCAGGCTCTGAGCTGTCAGCACAGAGCCCAAAGCGGGGCTCAAACTCATGAACCGTGAGATCATGACCTGACCTGAAGCCAGATGCTCAACTGACTGAGCCACCCAGGCGTCCCTCTGTTTTTGAGAGAGATAGAGAGCAAGTGGGGTAAGGGCAGAGACAGAGACAGAGGGAGAATCCCAAGTAGGCTCCATGCTGTCAGTGCAGAGCCGGATGCAGGGTTTGAACCCATGAACTGTGAGATCATGACCTGAGCTGAAATCAAGAATTGGCTGCTTAACCAACTGAGCCACCCAGGTGCCCCGATCTTTCTTCTTTTCTAACATCTGCATTCAATGCTATAAATGTCCTTCCAAGCACTGCTTTTGCTGTACCCATAAATTTGAAATGTTATATTTTCATTTTCATTAATTCAAAGTATTTTAAAATTTCTCTTGAGATTTGTTCTTTGATCTACATGTAATTTAGAAGTGTGTTGCTTAGGCCCCTTCGAGGACAAGACCCTAGCCCTGACAGCAGGAGACTTACCAAGGGGTGGTTGGTTGCCCAGTCTTGAGGACCATTATAGTCCCATCTCCCCCCTTCACATGGCTTCTCAGTATACCAGGAACCTCCAACGTGCAAGGGGTCCTCCTCCTAAAGCCAAAGTCATGCAAGTCAAAATGGATAAATAACTCAAAATGAGATACTATGGTGGGAGGGATAGAGAGACCAAGCAACATAGATCTTGGGCCCAGAAAGCTCACAACCGAGACGGGAAGACAGATTGGAAATGTCAATAGGACCTTCATGAGGCAGGTATACAGAGGGCTCTGTAGGTTCACCAAGGAAGAGACCGTCTGTTCCTTCCAGGAGCCCAGAGAGATCCCAATTTGGGAAAGTGAACAATATGCATCAGGTAAGCTTGGGGCATAGGGAGGCATGGAAGGACGTTTCAGGAAGACTGTTCCAGACAGAGGAGGGAGTGCAGCAAAACTACAGGAATGTGACGTAGGGCCTGCTTTACCCTAGAGGCCAGTCTGGGCCTCAGTGTCTCCATCAGTAAACTGAAGGTTATTTGTCTGAGCAGTTAAACTGTGCTTTTGCCCTTGCCTCCCAAGAACTTTATGTGACCCTCCATAATATAAAATAGATCAAAGTGATTCAGGTGTTTGAGGTAGTTAAAGGATGAGGCCTCCAATCTAGGAAGTACCCCTATTATGGCTTTGGGATCCCCGTGACTCCTTAGGACACTCCCATGACCCCTTGCTAGTTGATCTGTAATGCCTCCTCGACCACAGGAATGCTATGACTCTGAGCCTTGTAATGGATTCAAAGTCATGTTCTTTTTTAATATAAAGTTTATTTACTTATTAGAGAGACAGAGAGAGAGAACACATGTGTGTGAGTGGGTCAGAGGCAGAGAGAGACAGGGGGAAAGAGAGAACCCCAAGCACAGTCTGAACCGCCAGCCTGGAGCCCAACAAAGGGCTTGAACTCACAAACCATGAGATCATGACCTGAGCCAAAAGCAAGAGTCAGACACTCAACCGACTGAACCACCCAGGCGCCCTGAGAGTCACGTTCTTAATAATGATGGTCAAAGTTGGCGTCATTAGGAAATGTCTTTGGAGGACCTCTTATACATTTATTAAAGAGCCTAAAATGCAGTGTTTCCCCCCTCTAGGTAAGATATTCAAATCCCTAATCCCATGTTTAGGCTTTAGGGGACTGTTGAACTTCCTACAACTGAAGGCAAGTTAAGAACCACTAGATAATTTAGACAATTTTGTATTTGCAAAAGTCAGGGTTTACTGGGGGAAGAGTGAGCCAGTCCTGTTTGCCTGCCAGTTGATGGCTGGCTTCAGGGGGGACCTGCCTTTCACGGAAATGAATGAAGGTTTTTAACTCAGATACAGCAGGTGCAGAGACGGGATCCTGACCCGGGCACTCTTTGGAGCTGAACCTGGATCAAGCTTCTCTGTGCCTTCCACACTCCTAAATGCTCGATCTGGGAAGGAGACATACCATTAGGCTTTCATGCTTAAGGTTCTAAATCTTAGATTTCCTAACTTTGGGTAAAGGCATCCTTCGAGCCGGGAACAAATGCTCCTCAAAGAGCTCAGTGTCTCAGAAAGCATGGAGTCTTTTGGCCTAGGTGCACTGGACAAAGATATCACGGCGGAGAGAAATATTCCAAGAAAGCTGGCTCTGGTTGGAGCTGGGAACCCAAGGAGTGAGCTGTTGCCAGGCTGACGGGGTTCCAACACGGTGAAGATTATTTGCTGGGTCCCCATCGCTCTTTCCTAGTGGGATGAGCAGTGAAAGACTTCATAGGAGAGTCTGGGCTACACACGTTACTGAAGGGCTGGAGTCAGAAAGAGGAGGGAGGGTAGCAGTGAGCCCTCCAACCCCTCCCTCACACCTCAGAAATAACAGCAGGAAAATGAATCTAACTCAAAGAGGCTCCAGAAAGAAGTCCAGAGACCAGCCGCATTAGAGTGGTGTAAGATTTTGGAGTCTTTGTAACAATCTAATTATGTTACCTTGTAATGCAATGTCTGTTTCTACTCAGTGACTAGAGGAAAATAGCACATAGTAGAAATATTAGTCCAGACAGGCGAGGCTGTGCTGCAGAAGCCTTCGATTCTCTGTGACTTAATGCAATAAAGTATAAAATTCAAGGCACTCTGTGTACAGTTCAATGTGCTCAGGAGGCCCTTCTGCACCTTGTAGCTGTGTCACTTGGTGCAGAGAAAGATACACATGACGTCATTCATAGGCTATTGGTCAAAACTAGTCACGTAGCCCCAACCTAACTGCAAGGGTGGCTGGTAGAATACGGGGTGAGTACTATCTCTACCAAGTATGCCCTCTGGGCTCCAAATGCCCCTTTGATCTCTTCTCCTCCCCACCCCACTCCCTGCCCAACCCCCACAGCTCCCTTAACCCCTCCTCCAAAATCTCTTCCAGTTGCTACATGCGGTTTCAAACTCAGGGTTTCCAAACGATGTTCGACTATCTTCCCATCCTGTTTACATGGCTCCTCTGGGTCCAGAGATCTCTGAACAGAAAAAAAAAGTCACTTGTTTAATCCCATCCTCAATATAAACTGATAGAACTGGGAGAATATGACCCCAATACACACTCTCATTTAGAGACAGGAATGATGGGAGATACACAGCGGTCTGTCCATTATGGTTCTGAAATCCCATCGGGCAGACGCTGTGAAAACCCTATTCTACAGGCAGGGGATGGTCCATGGTGAGGCCCTGTCATCAATCTCTGGGAGATGCTCCTTGTTCATTTTTCTCCATTAGCCTTGATTCCACCCTCTGCGTGTTTTTTGGTTTTGGTTTTGTTTTGTGTTATTTTGAATGAACCTTCTTGGTAGCGTGGAAGTCGGTCACTGAGGAATAATCCCTCTCCGGGGGACGGCCTGTCTCTCCATCTCACTTGGTATTCTAGAAGTCTGGCACAAGAATTTCCTTAAAACTTGAACGGTGAAAGGCTTGCTCAGCCTGGATGTGTGGTTCCTTTGGTAATAGGACCTCACAAACAGTACATTTCTGATATATTAGCTTCCAGCTGGGTCCATGCACCTCAACATTGTTCAAGCTAGTTCCCAATCTGGTTCTTTCTCTGCTCCCTTGCCCCACGCCCTTCTTACTTAATAGAGGCCCCATTGCGGTTCTCTGGAGCTTTAGGTTGGCAATGTACACCCTTCCTCTGATCTTTGCTGCAAATTTGATCTTCACTGGGAAGTTTGACTGGACTTTGTACCTTAAAGCCTCTTTTGATTCCATTTCTTCCTGTTTTGGATCTAAAAAGAGTTGGCTTTTTTTTTTCATCCATGCAAAACCCCAAATTTCTGGATTCTTTATTGTACCTTTTTCTTTGTGTGTCTGAGCTCATCTTTCCTTATAATATCTTATCAAATCCAGCCAGTAACACTGAGCATACACCACTAATGACGTTTCTCCAACCCCTACCTTGGAACCTGCTAGTTCAATAAGCCCGTGGTCTGCTTCTCAAATAACTGCAGGCAACAGTTTCACCATATGTTGTGCTATTTTATAATAAGCTGAATTGACATATTTCCAACCTGTCTTAATTCTCCTCCGTGCCTATTACTCAACCACTAAGGAAGTATCACATATTTCGGGTTCATTGCTCTGGCAGAATTCCACTTCTGGTCCCAATTTCTGTTACAGTTGGGATAATTAAGTGCCAGTTGCCACAACAACTCAACCCTGAATTTGCTTGGCTTACGTGGAAGGGTTTGGGCAGGAAACAGGTTCTGAGGATCTGTGTGTGGAAATTATTGGGGAGCGTTCTTGGGAGATACACCTGTAAGGAAACAAGGAAGGGAGGACTGGGTTAGAGGGAGAAACTGACCTGCAAAGTGTTGCCTGGAGACCTCAGCCAATCGAACAGAAAGTTCTGGAGCTGCGACGGTCCTTCACTGTTGTCCCAACATGGAGCAAGAGAGCTATGCCTTTGTATCCAGGTATCAGCCAGTTACCGACTACTGGCCATACCCTTAGAGAGGATATAACCTTGCATGTGGATTGACCCCACTCAGAAGGTAATTCCCGTGAGAGATGTAGCTGTGAGCTGTCTGTCAGCAGCCAGGAACGTGTATATCATCCCTGAAGAGTGGGTCTGGGAGGGGGGACACTGTAGTGCCCATCCGAGATAATACGAAGGTGTAGGCGTTACAGGCAAGGCCCCATCACTGACCTCGCTGCCCGCAGCCCTGGAGCAGCTGACTTCAGTGGACAGCGAGGCGAAGGGCATTTGGTGCTGAAAATCCCAGCTGCCTGCCCCCAGCTTCGCTCAAGTAGTAATGACTTCTTCCTTTTCCCCTTCCACTTGTCAGTTGAGGGCCTCTCGTTTGCAAAACCTAAGTAGGAGCCATATTAAAAGAGGATCCTGGGAAATTTGGTTTTGTGCATTTCTCCTGCAGTGCAGGAGAGAAGGTGGCAGGAGATGGTGTTCCTGCCAAGCTGGATCAGACCCTCCGACTGTAGGGCTGTTCCATAAATGGTCAAAGATGTGGACGAGCCAAAAATTGGGCAAACCTTCATGCCCAAAGATACTCATTCTGGAATCATTTGCAAAAGGGGAAATCTGAGCGAACCCAAACATCCAGTAATGGAATATTTGAGTGACCGTGGGCATGGAATCATGAAGCCAGGCTGCTATCTCTCTGAAAGCCAAGACAGACCTAGCGCCATGCCCAGCTCTGACAGGCTGACGACCTCGCAGCCCACTTGCTGGGCCTTGGTGGGTGTTAAAAATAATATGCAGCGGCTAAATGCAACTGATGATACTGAGTGGACATGGTATTGAACGGGAAAGCAGATTTCAAAATCTTAAGCGCACTGTGATTAAGATAATTGAAGCATATTTGCGGGAGAAACAGGCGGGCATTGAAATGAGAAGGAAAGCAGCTCCAAGGGCTCTGGTCAGCGTCTTTGGAGGATGAGAGGCTGGAGGAATCAGAGAAAGAGTGGGGAGTGACCTCTCAGAGGGAGGGGGCAGTGGATGGGTCAGGGAGCAGAGCAGTGAGCCCAGACACGAGCGATCAGCCTATGGGGTGTGGGAGCCCAGTAGGCCTTTCAACCCACCAAAGGCCAAAGGCCAGTCAAGGCAGCTTGGCTCACGAAAGGGGCCCACTGGGTGCAAATGGGTGTATTTGCCTTGTTCATGGGCCTCAGCTGGTCATCAAGGCTTCTTTGTTGCCTGTTTTCTGAGCCTAAATTTCCCCCAGAGGACTTACGGAGAGTGATAGCCAGTCAGAGGCAGGATTTGACTATCTCTTGGTTCTTGGGATACATATTCTCTACGTCTCTTGGACAAATGAGGCTCAGGTCAGTCACACTGCTTGCTGTAACATGTTGGAAACGGGATGAGAACTCAGATATGATGGCATCAAGCGTATATCCTTGTCACGGCATATATTTGCCTCTCTCCCAGTTGGGTGTTGTTAGAGCAGCACCCATGAGCATGTCCTGCCTTCATCATGCCATCCTCATTCCATCATTGTCCTCCTCCTATGCTCTTCATCACCATCATCCCATCACCATCATCATCGTCATCATCATTACCACCATCATCATCACCACCATCACCACCATCACCATCATGATCCCCATTGCCTTTGCCATCATCATTACCACCATCATCACCATCATCACCATCATCACCATCATCACCACCATCATCATTATCATGACATCATCATCACCATCATCACCATCACCATCACCATCATCATCATCATCATCATTACCACCATCATCATCAGCATCGCCATCACCACCATTATCATTACCATGACATCATCATCACCATCACCATCATCACCATCATCACCATTATCACCATCACCACCATCATCATTATCATGACATCATCATCACCATCATCACCATCACCATCACCATCACCATCAGCATCAGCATCGCCATCACGACCATTATCATTATCATGACATCATCACCATCACCATCATCATTACCATCATCATCATCACCACCACCATCACCACCATCACCATCATGACCCCCATCACCACCATTATCATTATCATGACATCATCACCATCACCATCATCATTACCATCATCATCATCACCACCACCATCACCAGCGTCACTATCATGACCCCATCACCTTTGCCATCATCATCACCATCATCATCATCCCACCTTCTTCATCTTCATCATCCAATCAAAGGCTTTCAGAGTAAAAACTGAAGTTTCCCAAAGAAGAAATTCTGCCCTCAGACTTCAGTACCAACCCCTTCCTGAGTCTCTAGTCTACCTACCTGCCCTACAAATTTCAATGTCCACACCCATGTGAGCCAGTTCCTTAAAATAAGTGCCTTTAGGCGCACCTGGGTGGCTCAGTCGGTTGAGTGTCTGACTTCAGCTCGGGTCATGATCTCGCGGTCCGTGGGTTCGAGCCCCATGTGGGGCTCTGTGCTGACAGCTCAGAGCCTGGAGCCTGCTTCGGATTCTGTGTCTCCCTCTCTCTCTGCCCCTCTCCCACTCCTGCTCTGCTCTGTCTCTCTCTCTCTCTCTGTCAAAAATAAATAAACATTAAAAAAATTTTTTTAAAGTGTCTTTATATATCTGTATCTGTATAGATAGATGTGTAAAGATATAGGTACATGGGTGTATGTATGGATTTATATATGGATAACGACTTGTAAATATATAAAAATATAGATGTGTGTATAATATCTGTGTGCAGATAGAAAGGATATATATAAGAATATACATATATATAAATGCATTTTTAAACATATATAAACATATATAAACATATACATACATATATATAAATATATATGTATATATAATCTTACTGGTTTTGTTTCCTCAGCACAACTTGACCAGTCTAATGCCTTCATGTGATGCATGAGAGACTAAGCAGCAAGGGGAAGTGACATGCCCAAGGTCATACTTTGAGTTGGCAGCTAGATCCCACACATCCTGGCCCACCGAGGCTCTTTCCTGCCCCCAAAGACTCCTCCTGAGCCTCTGTTACGGTGAGAAAGTTGAGCCCGGCACCACTGTCCTTCATCTGCTTTCAGCCCTCTCATTATGTGCAGAAGCAATGGGGTTTGGGTTAAAGAGGATTGGTTTTCATGTCTCAGAACTTCAGCCCCCGAGGGAAGGAGGGTAGTGCAGAGCGAGGGACATCGTCCCTGATTCTCATTTCCTTGAGATTTTGCATCATTTTGGTCATTAACTTTGGGGAGCATTGTCAGACTGTTCAGTCCCCCGGGGGCCAATAATGACATCTGTGGTGCGTGAAATGCTGTTCCAGGTAGAAAACTCCAGGCAAAGAGGGCGTTCAGCTTTGCGAGCTGACCCAGTTTTTCAAAGAACCCGAGAGGGATTGCTGTGCTTAAAATCCCGCATTTCCATTGTCCCTTGTCAAAGAAATTTCCCCTCATTGTCGCCTCTGCTGTCCTTGCCCTGAAGAGCACACCGTGTCTCAGGAAGCCTCACAGTCCACACCTACCCCACGCAAGGGCAAAGAGCTGGGGCGCCTGTCCTTTGCTGATGAGCCTGGAGCACTGGGCTGGGACTCAGGGAAGCTGAGGTCCAGCCCCTGCTCTCTCCTGCCTTTGCTGTGCCATTTTGCAGGAGCCACTTACCCTCTCTGGACCTCCCCAACCCAACCCCTTCTTGAATATCTCACAGGCCATGGTTTATACTGAATAGTAGTTGTCATGTGGTTTGACCAGCTCTCTCCCTAGGAGATGCAGGGCCGCACAGTGGAGAGCTTACACTCTGGGCAGAGAGAATCGGTTTGAGTCCCACATGGCACTTATAGCCACGTGATCTTTAACTTTTTACTAAGCCTCAGTCTGCTCATCTGTAAAATGGAGCTATCGCAGGAAATGGCCTGGAAGGCTCTTGTGAGACTTAAGTCTGATAATGTCCCGGTGACTCCAGAACTTTCCACACCATGATCGGTATCGGGGTGTCTCTCTCTCCCACTAAATCACGGGCCCTGGAGAGCAGGGCTCGCTACTCACATTTTACCTTTGCTGCCTAGCCTGGCGCATGATGAATCTTCCAAAGGTGCTGAACGCATGCTTACATAAATGAAGATACCCATTCACGGACTAGTAAACGAATGAAAATATGCATTCCTGAACAAATGGAGCTGGGTAGGAAGATTTTAGGAATAATTCTGACCTCTGGTTTTCAAACACGTGTTCAGCAGTGCTACTCTTTGTTGAAACGAAATCGTGGGGGCGCCCGGGTGGCTCAGTCGGTTAAGCGTCCGACTTTGGCTCGGTCATGATCTCGCGGTTTGTGAGTTCAAGCCCCGCATCTGGCTCTGTGCTGACAGCTCAGAGCCTGGAGCCTGCTTTGGATTCTGTGTCTCCCTCTCTCCCTGTCCCTCCCCCACTAGTGCTCTGTCTCTCTTTCAAAACTAAATAAAAAACATTAAACAACATAAATGACATGAAATTGTTGGCTGAAATCTAACGCTTCAGAGATGAGGCCCTGACTGAGGGAAGGTGGGGCTCCCTGGACCCTCCCAGCTCAGCCTACCTCTCGCCTCTCACTTTCCTGTGAGCAGCAAGCAAGCACTATCTCTGAGTTTCCCCGAGGGCCCCACGAAGATGACACTTACAAGACCCAGGTTTAGCTCAGCCTCTCCCATCCATGCACCCAGCGACCCATCCATCCACCCTTAGGAAATAGTCCCCAAATAGCAGAGCCCCTCTTCGTGAAAATGTTCTCTGTGCTGTTATTTACGGTGGCAAAAAAATGTGCAAACGACTAAAAAAGAAAGAGCCGAACGGATATTTACACCACAAAGTAAATTAGGAAATTCCACCCAGTGGAATAAACCCTGGCGGGTAACAACCATAACTCTGAAAATGATCTGCAACGCAGGAAAAGACGGAGTGAAGCGTGATTGGAGCTTTGTAAATAAGGCATGCAGGGGAGTGTAGGGGGGGACGAAGACAGAGTGTCCTTCTGGACTGGCAGGATCCTGCCTGAACGTTTCCCCTTCTTCCTCATGGCCTTTACCGCTAACGTAAAGCCACTTGTGCAATGGATACAAATCAGGAGGAAAAAAAAAAAAAAGACTAGTTGCTTTTTTTTTGTTAATACAAAAGCGTTCGCTGGGAAATTCTTATCTTCTGCTGCCACGTTAAAGCTGCTTCGTGAATCCAGCATACACCCGAGTTGGAAAAAAGTATGTCAACCGTGCACCACATGTGTGCGCGTGGTGTGTACGTTGGATGCACACGCGTGTGCGTGCACATGCATGTATGTGTATGCGTGTGCGTGTGTACGGGTGCACGCACGTGTGTATACGTGTGTGCGCATGCACGCATGTGTAGGTGTGTGAGTGTGTACATGTGTGTGCATATGCGCGCATGTGAGCGTGCGGGTGTGCGCGTGCCTGCCTGGCCGTCTCTGAGATGCGCAGCCCTGCTGCTGCAGAGCGGCCGTGGGCCTCTCTCTGCCTCCCCTCTGCAGTCTCATCCATGGACAAGGGGATGCTTCACCGGGCTGGTGTGCCTGGCTCAGAGTATCACACACAGATCGTCCCTGGCCTGTCCTTAGTTCAGGCAGATCCTAGAGGAAGAGCATGAATTCCTCCCCTGCTCAGGAACAGCACGTTCATTCCAAGAAGTGTCACCACAGGGAGAAGTGAATGCTATAAAGCCTCATAAAGTAACCAGGCACTCTCGGACAGAGTGATTGTGGGTTTTTGCCTAAGAAAAAATTTGAAAAGGAGACCTGCGTTCAGCATGCTGTAGTACAAAGATTATGACCCTTGGAATAAGGGACATCTTATCCTTGCCGCTTCTGGTTGTTAGACTGTGAGAAAAATATTTAACCTACTTGAGCGTCTCCTCTATAGCTGTTTTCTCATCTGTGATTGGGGTTGGGACCTTAGTGTTTGTGTCTCCCCCGACCCCGACCAAATTCATGAGACCCTACCCTTAAATGTGATGGTATTTGGAGGTGGGGCCCTTGGGAGGTAATCAGACTTAGGTGAAGTCATGAGGGTGGAACTCTCATGATGCGATTAACGACTTGAGCAGAAGCGGAAAAGGCACCAGAGCTCCCTCTCTCGGCCATGGGAGGACACAAGGAGAAGACGATCACCTACAAATCACAGTAGAGGACTCTCACCAGGAACTCATCAGCTGGCACCTTGATCTTGGACTTCCCGGCATCTGGGAACCAAATGTCTATCATTTAAGCCACTCAGTCTGTAGTGCTTTGTTACAGCAGCTGGAACTAAGACCATTGGAGAAAACTGTACCAAACTCAAGGTTGACGGGAGGACAAAATGACCTAATATACAAAACCATTGGTGTCTGCCTGTAGGCATATGGTAGATGTTCAGCAAGCATCAGTCCCGACGGACTTGGACCTAGAGACCTGAAGACTTTGGGAGGATAAAGGAAATGCTAACATTTGGCCTGCATGTTGGGCCATTAAGTGCTGAAGAGTTGATGAAACGATGGGCTGTTTTCCCCCTGCCCTTGATGCCCAGGCAGCACAGGAAGACTGGAGGGCAGGGTGGCTCCTCCTGCCGGGAGCCTTGGCAGGGCGCTGCCCACGGCTCTGCCCTCAGCATTACCTTCTTACCTGCCAAACTTCTGTTGCTTAGGGCACATTAATAATCAAATGAAACTGGAGCTCTGAAGAAGTGACAATCACCAATCTTGGGGCTTTGGAGCCAGAGAGAAGGAGGTAAGTCAAGATACAGACAGTATGGGGCGCCTGGGTGGCGCAGTCGGTTAAGCATCCGACTTCAGCCAGGGCACGATCTCACGGTCCGGGAGTTCGAGCCCCACGTCAGGCTCTGGGCTGATGGCTCAGAGCCTGGAGCCTGTTTCCGATTCTGTGTCTCCCTCTCTCTCTGCCCCTCTCCCGTTCATGCTCTGTCTCTCTCTGTCCCAAAAAAAATAAATAAACGTTGAAAAAAATAAAAAAAAAAAGATACAGACAGTAAATGTCTCTGGTGGAGACAGATGACAGCTTGAATTAAAAAAGAAAAAAAAAGAGTAACATAAAGTGACTCAGGTAATAGGGTGAATAACACTCTCCGGGACTGAGATGTGTTATCTCTGAGCTAAAAAAACAAAACAAAACAAAACAAAACAAAAGCAAGCAGAAGATGTTGGCCATGGTTGAGACCCAAGTTAGTAGGCCAAGACAGGCAAGAGTATAAAATAACTGAACTCTCAGAATCAAATTATAGAGACTTGGAATCATGAGGGAAAAGAAGAAGGACTAGAATCCGACTGGCTTGGGACTTTTCCTCGACATCATCTAGAAGACTGAAGATGGTGAAAATTTACAGAGTGGGACCCACAGATCCAAGACACCAACTCCTGGATTCCATCCAGGGTGTCTTTCGGCAGAAGTAAACATCTACATGATCTGTCTGAAAAAATGGCTTGGTAATGATTCTCAGTAAATGAAGAAACTCAAAGAGAGACTTCAAGATGGGGGAGATGAAGAGGTGGGAAGCAATGGTGAGCAGTGCTGTGTAACAAAATATGCTGCATATAAACACGTGTGTGTGTAGTTTAATATAAATGAATAAGGCGAGGCTATCTAGGGCTGTGTAATATGTTTGTTCAATAAAGACTTGAAATAGAGAGGGCTTGCTGTCCCACACGGTTCAAAACTGAAGCTATATGAAACCTTCTCAGTGAAACCTCAGAGTTGAGGGTGGTGGGCTCAGGGGGGAAAGTAGAAGTGCCCTCACAGTCTTATCTGAGGCAGAAGGAGGAGGAGCAAAGAGGAAGAAGAAAGGCCGACATGAAAGCATCTCCAGCAGCCGTCTTCCTGGGCGAGGAGGAAGTGTGGGTGACAGAGAGCATCTTGGTGGGGACGCAGTACATCTTTGGTGGGAGAAAGTAGAGTTAACATCACTGCTCCAAATATTTTTTTGAAAAATTTTTGACATTTATTTATCTTTGAGAGAAAGAGCGAGACCGAGCATGAGTGAGGGAGGGGCAGAGAGAGAGAGGGAGACACAAAATCCAAAGCAGGCTCCAGGCTCCAAGCCATCAGCGCAGAGCCCGACATGGGGCTCATACCCACAAACCACAAGATCATGACCTGAGCCAAAGTCGGACACTTAACTGACTGAGCCACCCAGGCGCCCCATCTGCTCCAAATATTTTTAACAAAATATGCACCTGATGAGGACATCAGGAAAAGGGGGAGTAGGCACTAATGGAATGGAAAAGGCCAAGAGAGTTTCCAGATTAACAAAGGGAGAAAACAAAATGAATAATGGCTTCTTCTTCTTCTTCTTCTTCTTTTGCTTATAAACAACAGAAATTTTTTTCAACTGTGAAGGATGGAAAGGTCAAGATCAAGGTGCCAGCGTGTCATATTCCAGTGAGAGCTGTCTTCCTGGTTCACAGCCATTATCTTCTTGCTGTGTCCCCACATGATAGAAGGGGCTAGAGAGCTGTGTGGAGCCTCTTTTATAAGGGCACTAAGTCCTTATGAACTCATCATCTCCCAAAGGCCTTAATTCCCAATAATTTGGGAGTGAATTTCAGCATATAAATTTTCATGATGGGGACACAAACATCTAGACCATAGTAAAGTGTTATAAGTAATGACATTAAATTACTAATCCAAAAACTTTCCACGAAGGAAAGCTCAGGACAAGATGGTTTTACTGGTGAAGTCTACCAGACATTTAAAGAATTTCCTTCTAGTCCTACTTTGAGTCCTTTTTTTAAATGAATCATCTTAGATTTTGCAAAACGCTTTTTTCTGAATAATAGCTTCTTGATCACACGACCCCAAAACAGGAAGACAGGAAAATGACACAGAGTGAAACAAATAATACATGTAAAATAAATTGTAAAGAACAGATAAAGTCTATCAGTAGTTACACTAAATGTGAATGGCTGCATTTTTCCACTCAAAGGCAGAGACTTCCATGCTGGGTTTTAAGAAAAATTTACCGAGTCACAAATGTTTACAATGAAGAAGACAGCAGAGACGGAATGGTTACAAGATAAAAAGACAAGAATCAATAGATTTTGTCTCTTCCAATGAGAAACATGTAGAAATGGACACAGGGAGAAATATTTCATGTGTGTAATGATGAAAACTCCAAAGTACTTGTAAATACATACAGACAGGGTCTGTATGAAGATCATTAGAAAAATCTAATTGAGGGGCACCTGGGTGGCTCAGTCGGTTGAGTGTCTGACTCTTGATTTCAGCTCAGGTCATGATTCCATGGTCTCAGGGTCAAGGCCCATGTCAGGTTCCACGCTCCACATAGACCACCTGGGTATGGGCCTGGGAGGATGCCATCCGCCAGACACACGGAAGGTGTAGAAGAAGAAGAATGACTCTCCTTACCTGATATCAGAATATCTTACAAAGCCCTTGCAGCCATGTCAATCTGATACTGGGTTAGGACTGCAGAAATAGATCGGGGGGACAGGATGGGGCACATGCAGGGCCTACTTAGCATGAGAAAATGGGGGCTCAGTATGGCGGGAAACAACATTGTCAAGGGAATGAAGTCTCACAACTGACTATCCATGTGGAAGGAAACAGAAAGTGAATTTTAGGACGCACGAGAAAACCCAATGGATTACAGACCTTAAAACTTTGCAAGCTAAACTGTGTGTATAATCCAAGGAGGGGAGAAACTTTCCGAACCTGGATATGCTACAAAAGGAAAGGTAGACAGACATATTTGTGAATATAAGACTTTAAAATGCATATGGCAAAAAAAGCTCTCATGAACAAAGTAATCATACAAATGGTAGTGTCGGGAAAAAAACATCTGTGGCAGAGGTGATGGTCAACATAGATACGATTTATACACAGTGCTTTAAAATTTCACAAGAACAGACAACAAACATGATAGAAACAGAGCCAATTATATGAAGAGGCAGTGTGCGTAGCAGCAAATCCACATGGCCAAAATCCACATGGAAATTCACTAGCAGCCAAGAATATGCAAATTAAAGCTACAACGGTATATCACCCTTTCCCCCAACGCCCAGCAAAATCTAAGAGTGATAACCGTTGCAGGAGGGCATGTGGGGGAAAAACAAGGCTCTCTCTTACATCGTGGGTGGAAGTGTGACTTGTTCACAACCTTCCAGGAAAGCAATCTGCCAACATCTGTGAAAATTAAAAACTCACATGAACCTTGACTGAGCGATCCCATTCCTGGGAATATATCCCACAGGAATGAAGCCACTACGTGCTGGCTCATGTGGACGAAGATGTGTGCTGCCGCCTCGTTCACAGGGTCCAAAGACAACTGGAATTAGGCAGAAGTCCGTTCTCCCTGTGATCAGTCAGCTGCATCAGACACTCATAAAAGCAGGTCACAACTCTGCACTGGTGTTCGGGCCAGCCTTGGCCCACGTCCTCTCTCTGGGCCATCTGCCCTGCTAACAGGGTAGCAGAGAAGGAGAGAGAACTATGTTTAGGGCCAGGGCTCCTTCTGGGGGAAGCTGCAGGGAGGTGGGAGTTGGTTCAGGGGTCTCTGGGCCAGGCGGGCCTTGCACTTTGGGCTAAAGATTGGACTCTGCCTTCAGGCAAGTGCGTCCCTACGCCCCCGTGACGAAGGCCATACTCCCAGAAGGAAGGAAGGGCTGGACTCAGGGAGACCACGTGCCCTGGCATTTTGTTCTCCGCTTTCCAAGCTGCTCCTACCTGGTGACTCCAGACCATGAACACCCACAGCCACCCTTAGATACGGGTGCGTGGCGTATTCTGTTTAAACAGAGGACCCCGGGCTGCACCCTGTGCCCCTTCCAGTTTTCCGTTTCCTGGTGTGGCAGTAGCCTGCCAATCTAACAAACAGCCGGAAGCAGTCTTACCCCCATCCTGGGGATTTGCAGGCTGGTTCTCAAACTTCAGGTGTATCCAGGGTTCCCCCGGGGGCTGATCAACACATCAACATCCGGGCCCCACCCACCGAGAGTTTGGGTCAGGAAGTCCAGGGGTCAGGCTAGAGCATGTGCACCCCAGGAGGCTGGGATGCAGAAGGTCTGAGGTTTGAGAGAGAGTGCCCCCAAGTCTAGGCGGACATCCAAAGGTCTTCTTGTTCCAGACTGTCTTGTAACACGGGGCTAGACAGACTTCTCATCAGGTGCTTGCTATCAATAATGTGCACATGTCCATGATCGCAGCAGCACTGCTCACGGTCGCCGAGAGGGGGAAGCAAGCCCACGCCCACTGACAGAAGAATGGGTAAATAAAATGTGGTATATACAGGCAATGGACTACTGTTCAGCCTTAACTAGGAAGGAGATTCTGACACCTGCAGCAACATGGATGAACCTTGAGGACATCAGGCCGAGTGGAATAAACCAGACGGAAAAGGGCAACGATACATGAGATGCCCAGAGTCATCAGACTCCTGGAGACAGAAATTAGGGCCTGGGCTGGGGCGCCTGGATGGTTCAGTCGGCTAAGCGTTCGACTTCGGCTCAGGTCACGATCTCGCGGTTCGTGGGTTCGAGCCCCGCGTGGGGCTCTGTGCTGACAGCTCGGAGCCTGGAGCCTGCTTCCGATTCTGTGTCTCCCTCTCTCTCCGCCCCTCCCCTGCTCATGCTCTGTCTCTCTCTCTCTCTCTCTCAAAAAATAAATCAAAAAAAAAAAAAAAGAAAGTAGGGTCTGGGGAGGGGTGGGGGACATAAATGAGGACAGAGGTTCAGTTCAGCAAGATAAAAAAATGTCCTGGAGAATATGGTTGCACAACAATGTGAGTGCGCATAAATAATATCACTGAACTAAATACACTTAGATATGGTTAAGATGGCAAATTTTATGGGTTTTTTTTAAGCAGATTTTTAGAAAATAAAACCATAATGCTATTGGCTGAGCATTGCCTCTGTGCCTGACGCTGACCGGCACATCGCAGCTCATGCGTAATTCCTCTCATCTTTAGAGACAACCAGACTGGGGAGACTGGTACCATCGGTTCGCAGGGAAGAACACGCTGTCATTCAAAAGTGTTCAAAACGGCATCTCACTTAATCCTCAGAAATTATTCATCCATTCAACAAATGTCGGGTGAGTGTCTGCACTGTCCTGGATGCAGTCTTCAGTAGGAGTGCATCAGGGGACCCCCGGGTCGCGGCCCCTCACAGCTTAGACCCTGCCCAGGGACCTGAGTCAGGGGACGGAGTGAGGACGGTCTGTGCTCTGGAGGATAGTCAGGTGGCATCACGGCCAGCCCCTGTGTTTTGAAGGAGGGGGCCACCATTCGGCTCACGGCAACCCCCACCCCTCTCCGGACCTCGGCTTCCAGCAGCCCGCGGTGGGGCGCGACCTGGTACCTACTGTCCCTGTTGACGTGGTGATGGGTGCTGGGGGCGGGGCCGGGGTTCCATCCTGGGGGAGCAGAAGGCGGTGCGTGCGGAAAACAGTGCTCCGTGGAGTGTTAGCGGTCCCTTGAGTGTGAGCAGCGTGAAACTCTCAAGATTCTTCTTCCGGGGGTCTCGTTTTCCCTTCCCACCAGACCTGGCGTGGAATACACTGTGCAAAACGTGCTCCTTCCACGCTTCTGAAACACCAAGTCGATTTCTAGGGCTTGTTAGATATTGCAAACGTGGGTAAAAACACAGGCACATTGTGGCTTGGCACCCAAGCCCGGCAGAGGTTTGGAGACGCCTCCTTCAGGAGGGGTTGAAGCCCTCCTTCCAGCTCAGGGTGCTGTCCCTGCCAGGCCCCATCCCCAGCGGCTTGGAAAGTGGGGTTTGCAGAGGGGGGTGGGGGTCTGGTGTTGTTTCGTTCCATTCCTGATCCAATCGTCCTCTCCCCCCACACACACCCGTGCTGTGTGTCCTTCCAACAAGTACTTACCTGGGTGTCTCCAGGAGATTGCATGGCATCACTTGGGGAACATGTGAGCATCTTTTATAAAATGGATAATAGATTGTCTTCTACTTTCTCCACGGTTTCCACTCGGCGTTTGGGTTAGAAATCAAGCTGACAGCTATCTGGTTGTGCACACATCCCTTTCCACCCCAGGCTGCTGCCGGTGTTTGCTGCTGTGTGAACAAAGCTCTGTGTAAGCTACTGTTCGATGAACGCCTTTGAGTATGTGTCCTTGGGCAGCGGTGAGACCTCCTCCGGGGCCCGAGCCTCAAGGGGAGCCGCTGGGAGTCTGAACACTCCCAGGACGGGCACCATAGGCTGAAAGGCTCCTCCAAGTCCGTGGGCATCCGCACTGCGCGAGACCCCACTTTGCCCACATCCGGGCTCGTGTTAGCATGACCCAACGCTCTCTTTTTGCCGCTCTGATGAATGCGGAGTGCTAGTTCCTTGTGACTTGCATTTTTTTGACTGCCAAGCTAGCTGTCTGGTCCAGAGCTGGTTACTTGACCTTCTGTGTCTCAATTTCCTCATCTTAAGAGGTTGTGAAGGCTCACGAGTTAACTTGTATAAAGTGTTTATACGGTGCTTGGCATGGAGGAAAGTCTTGGTTAATGTCAGCCAAGTACAGTGAGGAGTCCGCATTTTTCAGCTTGAATACATCCAGTGACGAGGAGCTCACTACACAGCCACCATTTACCCAGGGTCAGAGAGCGGTGGGTGCTAGGTCCAGGTTCAAACCTGGGAGACCTGCTGTTGAAGGACATGCTCTGCCTTTTGTCCTGATTGAAGAGACAGAAGTCGGTGGGGAGGGTTACAACACATGACACCCCCCGATGCCACTGCCCCCACCTCCAATCTGGCCACACATGAGCTCAGTGCCCTGGGAATTTCAGCCCAGGGGCGACTGATGATGGGCACTGGACCAGAAGGGCAGTGTGGATTTGGAACCCGGTGGGAATGGAGACTTGTCAAGAGACAGGCAGAGACAGAGAGAAACAGAGACAGAGGGAGACAGCCAGAGAGAGACAGAGAAAGAGAGAGAGTGAGAAACAGAGAGGCATAAATAGAGAGGGACACAGAGACAGAGGCACAGAAAGAGATAGGCAGAGAGAGAAGAGACACAGAGAGGCAGAGAGAGAGAGACAAAGACAGGCAGAGAGAGGAGAAGAAGAGGAGAAGGGATGAGAGAGAGAGAGAGAGAGAGAGAGAGACAGGGAGAACAGAAAAAATGTAAAGACAGTTCCTAGCTTCTCCCGTGACGGACTGTCTCTTGGTTCCCCAGTGTCCTGCTGTGTCACTATACTAAACAGTTTCACCCTTGCAAATAAATGTACTCTGATTAAAAACAATGTGTGGTGGGGACCCAGGATCACTGTCTTTCTTTCTACGCTGTGGCAGTTACTTTTTAAAAAAAGTCCCGTCCAGTTAGCGTCCCGAGTAGCTGTTCTATCCACATAGCGGGATTATTCCAGTGAAAAGCCAGAGGCGTTCACACAGCCAACCATTTTAGGCTCCAGAGTCAAGATACCACCCTGGTCAAAAGGGATGCGGTCATTTACCATGATAAATGCAGTGATTATGCAGACGATGAGACAGACACCTGCCTGTCAGTGAAAGAGTTAAGTGAAAAACTGCACGAAGCAGGAAGAGATATTGAAGAGATATTGATTCCAGAAACATACAAACAATGCTGACATGTTGATAATGATCGGCAGAGGCCCTGGAGAGAGATGACTGATTGTTTTGTTAAGGTAACAGGATTTTACATTTTTATGTGACGCTGTTGCACAAAGAAGATATGAAATAATATTATCTAGGCTGCGATGAAAATACGCCTTCAAAGCATTTCCTGATAACACACCTTGAGTGTGGGGTACACAGCGTGTCCTAATGATGCCGTCCGTGGGGTCTGCGCCACCAGGCAGGACCCACGGGGGAGAAAAGCCAGGGTTCGGGGGGCCAGGGAGACCCAGGGTGAGTGCAGGCTCCGCTGTTAAAACAGGGAGTATTGCCAGGGCATCACCTGCCCTTGGTCCGTCCCAACCTGGGGGGTGAGGGACTCACCGTGCTCCGCTGGTTTCTGTCCTCGTCCTTACGCATTATATTCCTTCATGAGTCAGGACTCCGAGCACCCAGTGCTGACGCTTCCGTTTCGGAGCGGCTGTCATGTGTCCTGCAAGGTGCTGGCCGTTGGGATACAAAGGGGGGGTACAGTATCGTTGCAGGGATTTCAAGTATGAGTGACCCAGGCTGGCTCACACAGAAAGGAATGGCTGCGCTGGCGGACTTAGAGCCCCAGAGCACGGTTGGAGGATCCCAAGGTTCCATGGTGTCACTGAGATGTAGTTTGTCCCACGTCTCTCTTCTGGCATCCTCAAGGCTGGATCCGCACGGAGGCCGGTTTTCCTCATGGTCGAGGAACCACTGGGCCAATGTTCTTCTTCGTTCATGGCCAGTGGGGGGAAGCGGGGGGTGGGGAGAGAGAGAGGGGGATCTTTTTTGACCCTCTACAGGCGAAGCTCTTGGCTTCCTCTGCCTGGACCGGATCTCACGCCCACACCTGACCCAGCAACCGCGTCCCCTGCCAAGCCCCACGCTGACTGGCTCAGCCCTGAGTTCTTGATGACTACCACCGACGAGGATGAGGTTACTTCGTGCCTTGGCTCCATACGTGCTCATCCTTACACCGGGATCCGTTGCTCAGTGTTCATCCTGCTGTACAGTGGGCGATGGAGTGGGGAAAACTGGGCCATCGGTGCCCATCACACAGGCTCTCGGCCCTCGGGACTCACCGCTTAGTGGGGGAAGTAAGCCCATCATCTGATACGGGAGCTGGTGGAGGGGCACACAGCTGGTGGAGGCTCACCTCTGGGGTGCAGAGGAATGATGGGTGACTCAGCCTGAAGGATGCCTGGGGGTCCCCAGCTGAGGGGGGGGGTGGGGCACAGGGCACGTCTGGAGGGCGGATGACCAGACCTTGGCGCCCTGCTGTTCTGGGTAAGCAGCCCGGACCCAGCTGGTGAGACGGGCAGAGGCGTGGCGGTTCCAGGGGTAACCAAGTACGATTGGGCTGCGCCCTTACAAACCACACTCCCTCTTTGGAGCCGGAGATCCTTATTCGACCCTCCAGGCAGGAGTCTCCTGAGGGTGAGGGAGGGCCCATCCCTCCCGACTTCGTCGTCCTTCGGCCGGTTGGCTCTTACACGTGTCCACCAAGTAGCCTGTCCGCAGGAGACCCGGGGCCCCTGGCTGTGACTCACACGGATGCTTCCCCCAAACCTGATACGAAGCCGCCAGCTGTGACCCTTTACTCAGCCGCACGCTCCTCCGCAGCAGGCAGTGACAGCCGGTGACTAATCTGTGGACGCAGAGGGGTTGCCCAGAGCACGCGCCGGAGGGAAGATTCATGGAATCGATAGTTGTCCTGCATTTGGGGTTTGGGGGTTGGGGGGGGGTTGCTGACTGTACAGCAACAGGGAGTGATGATGTTTGCTTTCACCTTTCGATCAGGATAAATAAAGCGCAGTCTGGATTCAGACCGGTGAGCCAGCCTGCTCCAAGGGCTCCTCCTTCGCTTTGTGGGCCACTGAATTGTGGTAATGACAGAGTGACACAGAGTGTTCTTGCTTTCTTCCTGGTGTCTGTGTCGTTGTTAAGTTTCTGTGCCTACAGCTGTTTCCTTCTCTATCTCTGCTTTCTTCCCTTCCCTTCTCTCTCATCCCCTTCCTTCCTCTTCCCTTCCCTCTCCCCCTCCCCCCTGCCCTTCTCTTTCTTTCCCTCCTCTTCTGCCCCCTCCCCTCTCCTTCACTCCCCTCCTCTCCCCTTCCCTTCCCTCTCCCCTTCCCTCCCTTCCCCCCCATTCCCTTCAATCCTCCCTCCCCTTCCCTTTTCTTCCCTCCACTCCCTTCTCTTCACCTCCTCTCCCTTCCCCTCCCTTCCCCTCCTTCCATCCCCCCTCCGCTCCCCTCCCCTTCCCTTCCTCTCCTCCCCCCTTCCCTCCCCTCCCCTCCTCTCTTCCCTTCCCTTCCCTTCCCTTCCCTTCCCTTCCCTTCCCTTTCCTTCTTCTCCCCTCCCCTCCCCTCCTCCCTTCCCTTCCCTCCCCTCCCCTCCCCTCCTCTCTTCCTCCCCTCCCCTCCTCCCTTCCCTCCCCTCCCCTCCTCCCTTCCCTTCCCTTCCCTTCCCTTCCCTTCCCTTCCCTTCCTCTCCCCTTCCCTCCCCTCCCCTCCTCTCTTCCTCCCCTCCCCTCCTCCCTTCCCTCCCCTCCCCTCCTCCCTTCCTTCCCCTCCCCTCCTCCCTCCCCTCCCCTCTTCCCTTCCCTTCCCTTCCTCTCCTCTCTCCTTCCCTCCCCTCCCCTCCTCCCTTCCCTCCCCTCCCCTCCTCCCTTCCTTCCCCTCCCCTCCTCCCTCCCCTCCCCTCTTCCCTTCCCTTCCCTTCCTCTCCTCTCTCCTTCCCTCCCCTCCCCTCCTCTCTTCCCTTCCCTTCCCTTCCCTTCCTCTCCCCTTCCCTCCCCTTCCCTCCCCTCCCCTCCTCCCTTCCCTTCCCTTCCCTTCCTCTCCCCTTCCCTCCCCTCCCCTCCTCTCTTCCCTTCCCTTCCCTTCCCTTCCCTTCCCTTCCCTTCCCTCCCCTTCCCTTCCTCTCCTCTCCCCTTCCTTCCCCTCCCCTCCTCCCTTCCCTTCCCTTCCCTTCCCTTCCTCTCCTCTCCCCTTCCCTCCCCTCCCCTCCTCCCTTCCCTTCCCTTCCCTTCCCTTCCCTTCCCTTCCTCTCCTCTCCCCTTCCCTCCCCTCCCCTCCTCCCTTCCCTTCCCTCCCCTCCTCCCTTCCCTTCCCTTCCCTTCCCTCCCCTCCCCTCCTCCCTTCCCTTCCCTTCCCTTCCCTTCCTCTCCCCTTCCCTTCCCTCCCCTCCCCTCCTCTCTTCCCTTCCCTTCCCTTCCCTTCCCTTCCCTTCCCTTCCTCTCCCCTCCCCTCCCCTCCCCTCCTCTCTTCCCTTCCCTTCCCTTCCCTTCCCTTCCCTTCCCTTCCCTTCGTCTCCTCTCCTCTCCTCTCCTCTCCTCTCCTCTCCTCTCTCTCCACCTCTACTCTTGGCCACACTTCACATGGTTACCCTACTCATCTGTGCCAGATATTAAGGATTCAGAGAGTATGAATTCATAATTCCCAGTTTTATCGTGGAGACAGTTTACATAGCTGGGAAAAAAGCCACAATAACACAAAGAACCATGAGGGTGCCGGCTCCAAGCACAGGCTGATCCACCACGGTCGGGCCTATGGGTATATGCCCGGCGGCGGGGGCAGGGGTTGGATGGGCAGAAGTCGAGGCTGTGTCCACGGAGCCCCTCCTCTGTGGTCGGCCTGTGCGGGCTTCTGGAGACACAGATGACTGAGGTGCAGCCCCTGCCTTCAGGGAACCCGGGGTCCAGGCCGAGGGACAGATGGCCAGGTGCGGCATGCAGCAGGGAGGCCAGACCCGGCTGGCCCCGAGCAACCGGGCTTAGCTGGGTGTCGGCAACCCCCCTCTGTCCCTGGGCCTCAGCGTCCTCCTGTGCAAGGAGACGGCCTGGACTCCATGACCTTGCAGACCGTCTCACATCTAGTGCCTCTGGGTCTTTGATTTCTGTTTTCTGGAACCAGAAATAACTGTCACAGTCCATGCTCTGATGGGTAAGGAACACTGGAATCAGGAAGGGGGGTTTCTGGGGACTGGAGATCCCCAGTGTCTGTCTACGATGCTCTCTGTTACTGCCCACCCCAATCTACCGACCTCCTGTGGGCCCTGCGGGGATGGGCTGGCCGTGGAGTGGCACCGCTCGCCTATCAGAAGACAAGAGGTGGCCGGGGACGCAGTTCCCCTCTTTGTGCACCTACGCCTGGGCCCCCGCAGCTGTGGGCCTGCGGCACGGGCCAGGACACTTGGTTCCGTGAGACCCACGGTGGCTGAGTCGGACTCTCTCTGTCTCCGATTCTTTTCCTGCACTCGGACGATAGGGCAACACCAGGTTTAGAACCCGGTTCTCCCGGTGGCACTGGAGTTAACTCACTGCCCCGCCGACGGTCACGTGCCAACGGCTTAGCCGCCCGCGGATATCCTGCCGTCAGGCAGCCCAGCTCCGGAGCCCCGTGTGAGCCCTGCTCACGTTAGTCTACGAATCGGGGCAGGGCACCAGGCGGGGGCTTTGGATTGGCCGGTCACGTGAGTGACGCCTTCTGGAATTTCGCAGCCCACTCCCCACCCCCACTGTGGTTGTCCTTGAGGAATTTCAGTTTTGCTTCCATATTCCGGACGGATTACCTGGGGGAGCGTGATGTTACACGTAATTACTGTGTATCGTTTGGCAAGCAATTAGCAGCCGGGAATAAACAGATCCGTGTTTCCCGGCCCCTCTTTAATCACTTTGCACACCCTCAGAACCCCGAGCAAATATTAAGACAATTAATCGTGGCCAGCCTGTCAGTCATAAGGACAGCACTTCCGATTAATTAGGCAGAGTCGGTGCTCAGTCCCGGAGCAGGCTGAAGTTTTGTTCAAGGTCACGCTGAATTCTGGATCCCCTCTCTGTGGGCAGAGATTCAAGCGAGCCCTGAAGCTTCCTCCAGGATTATCTGCTCCTGGCTCGGCTGTCATCACCAGTGAATTCTGCACAATCTCTATTGTTTCCTTGGAACATCTTCCTGGTGACCTCGTGAAACCTTCTGTGCTCGGAGGGGGAGGGAGGGACTTCCCAGCGAGTCTTTGGAGGCCGAGTTGCGGTGCTGTTGTTACGCAGAGGTCATTTGGAGGATCAGGTGGGGCCGGGAGAGTCGCAGTCTTTGGAGGCAGAGTGAGGAAAGCCTCATCAGGGTCTGAGGCTGGTCTCAGAAAGCAGAAGCAGGTGAGTTCTCGGGGAGATCCTCACGCTGGAGCGATGTGAGGGAAACTCACCAGAGCTTAAGTGGGGTCCGGCATACAGTGGGAGCTACCTAGGGGTTAATTTGGATCGATGGATGAATAAGCACATTTGAACTTCATGGCCCTCAGTCCTCAGTGCAGAGCACAAGTGAGTTGAATCAAACTCTTGCTCCCCCTTTACGATTCAGTTCACATGCTACCACTTTGGGAGAGCTTTCAATGACCTCTTAGAGGTCCTTCCTGGACTTCCACGTTCCCCCTTCCCTTCCATCCCAGCTCGGACCACGCTGCCCAGAGAGAGCCTGTTTACCTGCCCGTCTTCCGGGGACTGTCAGCTCCTGGTGGCAGGGACTGCATCCCTGGGGTCCACTTAGGACCCGGCGCATAATGGGTGCTCGGTAAGTATTTGTGGAGCGAGTGAAGGAACCTGGAAATTAGAAACAAACAAAAAGAGGTAACCGAGTGTAGAGCAGTTGTGGACGTACGTGTGTGCAAACACGAAAAATTCCTAGCAGAGCCCGGGGGACCCTGGAAAGGTAGGCCTAGCGGGGTCTGTGAGTGGAAGTCAGGAAGCAGCATGGGGAAGCCCTCTGCTCCCCCAAGGCAGAGTTAGGTCAAGTACATTCAGTGGGAGGTGGGCAAGGGCAGAGCTGGAGGGAGCTGTGGGTGTATGGGGGCCTCTGCGTACCTGCGGGGGGATGGCTTTCAGCACCGTCTGCACGGGACAGGGAGTGAAGCTGTGGGCCTCCTTCTTGGCCACTGACATCGTTATGGCCCCAGGCCACAGGAGCCAAAAGCCTCGACTCTAAGAGAACGAGCGTATGATCCCCGTGTTTTTCTCCCCGAGCTCCTGGGTTCTGGACCCGGACTGCCGCAAGCCCTCATCTGGCTGTTTCCATCCCAGCTGGCCTGTCTGGATTCATCCTCCGTGGCAGCCATATGCCCATGACCTTCGGGGCATGGCTGGGGCTTCCAGAACTCCCTCTCAGCTGTGGATCCCAGACAGTGTGGCCCAGGGGAGGGACCTCTGACTCGGTTTCGAATCCCCGCCTTCCTTCTTACCGCTGTTTGGCTGTGAGTCTGTTTCCTCATCTTTACTAGTAAAATGTAAATTAAATAATGCCTAGTAAGGCCCCATAAAGGCTGGTTAACGACGGCAGATTGAACAGATGGGTTCGGCTTTGCCCCCTTCTGAACTCTCATCAAAACCACAGCAAAGGGGTTTTTAAGAAGCCTTAGCCTCTCAAGGCCAAAGAAGGAGGGAGAGGAGACAGCACATTCGAGAACTGGAATGTTGAGCTGGAAAGCAGGTGGGTGAGAGGAAATGGCCGAGCAGCCCAGAGGCACGAAATCCTGAACCATCTGGGCCTGGGAAACAACGCATAGCGTGGCAGAACCCCCAAAGACCGCAAGTTGTGTGCCGGAAGAGATTTGGGGCCAGAAACAGGAGAATTGGTTGAAAGTTCAAAAAGTGGTTAGTCCTCCAGCTTCCTCCTGCCACCTCACCGGGCCTGCCCCTGTCCCATTCCAGCAGAAGATGAGAACCTTACTCTCTGGGAAGGTAAAACGTGGGGCTCTGGCTTTAGGGTGTCCGGGCGCCATGTTGGAAGACAGGGGGGGATTTGCTGGAGAATTCTACGTGCTTGGAGTCTGCCAAGTACAAGGGCAGGTGTTGGAAGGTCTGCCTCGGGTGCGGACAAGCAGGGCACACACATCATCTGTAGAGAACCGCACAAAAATGATAAAACTGATTAAAAGTCGGTCTGCCTGGCATACATGAGGATGACTATTGTAAAAGAAAAAAAAAAAACAAAGAAAATGTTAAGGCCGTAGAGAAATCGGACTCCTTAGATGACTATGACTGAAAATACTCTTTCATTATAGAGGAAGGGGTCGTAAAGACGATCTGTTCTGGAAATTGGCTGGGTACGGCTCTGCTAACACGATGGAAAACAATGGTTATCTTCCTCCACCGGCCTCCAGAAAGACATCAGGGGTCTCTCTGGGAAATTTAACCGGCCTGATAGGAAAGAACCAAAGATACCCAAATCTGGGGTTTTCCGAGGAAAATGCCCAACCGGACCACCCAATGCAAGCACCAGTAAGAGCTCACCCACTGCGTTGGCCAGACTTCCAGTTAGCTTCTTCATGACTACTTGTAAATACTACCAATCAACCAAGACAATCTAAAGGCATGCTCAATATGTAAAAGCTATCAAAACCAGCGAACCAAAGCCACTTGAAAGAAACAGAAGCTATCAGAGACGAGGCAACTTCAAATAAATTCTCCTCCCCGGTCTTAACAATTAGTATCATTAACATCTTCTCTAGCAGGGAAGAACGCTTTAAACAGAAGGAAATGCTATAAACAAGACCGTTCCGAGACCGAGAGAGAGAACTCTCCAGAAATTAAAAGATATGATTGCAGAAATAAAGATTCCATTCCGGGGTAGCAGGGTAAAGGTGAAAAGTCTGAAAAGCAGAGGAAGAGACAAAGCTGGGAGGGTGGGGTTCAGAGGACCGGTTTCGGAGGTCCGATGTCTAGATAAAAGCAGTTGCGAACAAGGAAAAGGAGAGGAAACAGGACGAAGTCATCCAGAGAAAAATGCAAGTTGCTTTCCCAGGTTTGAAGGAACTGAGTTTCTCGCCTTTAGAGACCCACCGAGACCCAGGCCAACGGAGGGAAATAGGCCTGCCCACGCTAAGGCATGGGGGCAGGAAGGTTATAGAATGCGGTGGGCAAGGGGGAATCCCTCAGGCTTTCAGAGGGGCATCGATGTCACACGGAGAATTGGGAACTGGAGTGGCTTCGGACTTCTGAACACCAGCACCGGATGTGAGGGGACCGTGGAGTGAAGCCTTCCAAATTCTTCAGGAGAATCATCCCCACCCAGAACGGCATGCCCGGCCAGACCCTCATCGCAGCGTGAGACTGGACTAAAGACGGTCGTGCGCTTGCCCCCGTCCTCGGGAAGCTTCTGCAGGATGTGCGGCACCGCACGAGGGGGCTAAGTCACGGGAGAGCAAGGCATGTAGACTGGGGAAGTGGGGAATAAGGAACAAAAGGGAGAGGTGAGTGGAATCCCCAGGATGCTGGTAGAGGAGGAGGGAGGTCAGTCCAGGCGGGGGCACGGGAGAGGCTCCAGGAGAGGCTACTTCGTGATGAAAGCGACAGATCGCCTGGGGTGTTGGGACACATCGGGGAGAGATTGACCCGCCAGGGGAGTCCAGCGATGAGGACATGAAAAGTCTAGACCAAGGATGTGAGGGAGAAACAGTGACTGACAGTTCAGGTTTGACGGGAAGGACACAGAAATGGAATGAGATGCTCGAGAGGTTGACTGGGGAGATGGTGTGAATGACAAAGGGGGAAGAGAAGTCAGGGCAGCCGAAGAGCTGACCGGAGAATGTGGACTCAGGTGCAGTTCCCTGAAAGGGGCGTCTGGAATGGTGGAAGGTTCTCCAGCCAGAGATGCACATGGGAGGAGCTTTGAGTTTTGCAGGAACGGGCCTGTGCTCTGTCCCCGGGCTGCAGGAAAGTGGCCCGGAGCGAACGTGGCCACGAACCCAGAGGGGCAGCACCTAAGCCCACGCCCGCGGCGAGGGATCCGACAGGTGCGCTTCTGTGGCCGCCACACCCCGGAAAACAAAACACCCTGCGTGGCTCAGCTTGGTTTTGCCTTCACTGAATCGGAACAACGCGAAACTGGCCGCTGATCTCAAAAGGTGATGATGAACAAGCCACGTGGGGAGGATGGAGAGGGGAAGTGTGGACGTGGGGGAGGGGGCGCGGTGCGGGAGGTGGCAAGAGAGAGCCACGCTCCACGGCAGAAAGTGAATAGCCTGTCCCTGTGGACGCGGACGTGCAAGGGAGCAGAGGAGAGAGTCGAAAGCGGGTGTCCCCAAGGAGCCAGACATTGGAGAAGGCAGAACAGGTGCAGGGGCCGGAAGCATGTGTGAGCGAAGGCGAGGAACGGGAGGCCTGGTCAGGCGCCTGGCACGCAGAGTGTGTCCGCTGAGTCCTGGGCGGGGCGGCAACGGCGTGGGTTGATTCCCGCCCCCGGTGCCTGACCCGTGGAGGTGCTCGCTTAGTGCTTGTCCACCCCACCTTGAAGGGCGAGCACCCAGCAACGGACACTCGCTTTCAAGGATTCCGCATGAAGCGATCCGAGCCTTCGAATAGCCGTCGGCCTCTCCACACAGTCGCCTCGCGGGGAGCCGGGGCTGATGCTCCGTTGCACGTTCATTTTTAGAATCCGTGGCTGCCCTCTCTCCCTCCCTCCCTCGCCCGAGCGGGCTGTGCCTGTGCTACCGAGCAACCCCCTTAACGGCGCAGGAGAGGAGGGCGGCTTGTGCATCTTCCCGAGCGGAGCGCGCCGGGGGGGAAGAGCGTCTGCCTCGGTGACGTCAGTCCACAGATGGAGCTGGCAGGTGAGCGGGGCAGAGCTGGCTGCGGCCACAACCGCTCCGGCTGTGCCCGTGGTAAGGAGCCAGATGGCCGGGGGGGTGGCAGGCGGGAGAGGTTCCGTGCACACCTGGAGGCCTGCCGTCGTGGACGGGCCGCGGCGGGGAAGGCCCGGCTCAGCCGTGCCGGGAGGGCGTGCCCAAGGAGGCCTGGGCACTGACCCTGCCGGCTGCGGCTGGAGGTGGAACCTCGTGAAGACTGGCTGGCTCCTCCCTTCCCCTACGGCTCCACGGTGCCATCGCACCGGCAGGTGGAAAGCCCGGGCGGGCGTGCGTCCGGTGGTTGGCAAAGGCCAACGAAAACAAAAGCGCGGCCCTCGCCTGGGTTCCGGACACCGGGTTCGGAGACAGGCCCGGCTGCCGCCTGTGGGACCTGGCAGTCTCCTCCCCTTTCTGGGCCTCAGTTTCCCCGCTGGTAAAAAGGAAGGGTCTTCTTCGTGCATTTCGGAGCTGGCAGATTTCTGTCTGGCCCCGTGCGCGCACACAGCGGGCCCGCGGTACGCATCTGCGGAGTGGATGAATGAAGGCTGTCACCCGCTCTGGGGGCAGCTGTTTGGAACAGTCCTTCCTACCTCTTGAGTGTAAGACACAGAAAAAGCAGCACGGATGGGGTGCTGGCTGGGACAGTTAAGGAAGAACAGGGGAGCCCTAGATGCGGCTTTCTGGAGCCTCCCAGGGCAGGCCAGAGACCGGCCGCACACCCAGTTGAGCAGGGGAGTCACCGCTGAGACCCAAGCCGGCAGACGCCTGTGCGTTACCACGGCAACGGCAGCTGGCAGGAAAGGAAGCCAGAGGATGCGGGGAGCGGCTTTTTTCTCTGCTTGTTTTAAATGACCAGCTTCATTTCTGCAAACTCATCTGCTTTTAAGCAAATCGGCTGAGTTTGTTTTATGATGGGAAGGCAGTAGTCATTTTCCACAATTGCAGGGGGCTCCCCAGCAGGTCCGTGTGGCGGGCCTCTCACCCGGCCCTTTGCACGCGCGATTAGTTCAGGCCTCCCCGTGGTGGCCATCGACGTAGAGGATCAGGCCCATTTTACAGGTGGGGAGACCGAGCTTCGGAGAGGATAGATGCCCGCGCCCTAGCACAACGCAGCAACAGAGTAGGGTTGGCCCTCGGGTCCGTCTGGCTACAGAGCCTGTGACTTCCACCTTCTGCCACACCGCCATGGCAGAACCCCGCGTGGGTGATGGCAGGCCACAGCGACTGTTCTCCTTTCCTTCAGCGGGGGGAGTCCCTAGACCTGTGTCATGTAAAGACTTTTGCTTCCTGCACTCGAGTGCCCTGAATGTCATCTTCTCCCAGAGTTCATGAGGTCACCTGCGGTGCGGAGGGGCGGGATCAGCGGCGTGGGCAGAGCACAGGCTCTGAAGGTCAAATCCCGCCCCTCCCACTTAGCGGTTACATAAGCTGGGACCACGCCTCGGTTTCCTCTCCTCTCAGTGGGGATGGTCGTGAACCTTTGCATAGGGCTGTAGCAACGACTGAATGTGGAGCCTCTGACCCAAAGCTCGTGCTGGACGCCCATCAGCCATTCTACTGAACACGCCCATTTTAGAGGGGCGGGGAGGGAAACGAAGAGGACAGGTGATCCCCCCCCAAAGCCTCACAACAAGTGAGGGCAGGGCGGGGGCCTCGGCCTGGACTCGGCCCCCAGGTCGAGGGTGCGTGACGCCCGGCACAAAGTGGAACCACTGTGTCACACGTCTGGTGCGCCCAGACCCTCACCCACAGTGAGCCCGGCTTCGGCTCGCAGGTAGGACAAGAACACACGGAACACAGCAGCAGCTCTCTGGGAGCCCCCAGCCAGGGACGGGGTTCTGGATGCCTGGAACCATCAGCCCAAGAAGCCTTGTTACGGCCCCTCCAACGCCCTCTCTCGTTAGTCCGGGTTTTGCAACGGAAGGCGTCGTGATTCGTTATGGATGTCATTCACACTGCCGGAATTCAGTCGTCACATTGCCTGTCCTTTTAGTTCCTTTAAACAAGTCGCTGCCCTGGTGTCAGGCAGGGCGAGGCTTCTGGGGGGGGCAGGCAGTCGGGACAGAAGACAGGTGTGAGGGTAGAGCAGGATTCCTGGAACGTTGGGGCCAGAAGGAACCCCGAAGGCTCCAGGAGACAGGTCTGAAGGGAGGGGTGGGGGCTCCCAAAGGAGAGGAAAAAACGAGGGGGGGCCCAGGTAGTGAGGCGCTGAAGGAAGAAAGGGAGCTTATACTGAGTTCCTAAGGGTCAGGCGCTGGCTAGGATCTCCTGCACACATTCACTTGCTAATTCCTTGTGGTGAGTGTTTTGGGCTCCATTTTTCAGGATGGAGACGGAGAACTAGCTCGGAAAGAGAGCTAGGAGCTTGTCCACGAACAGGCATGTCAGTGCTAACTCCCACGCTCCGGGAAGACTGGGTTCTAGCCTGCGGGAGGGAACGGAGGTGTGAGTCTTTGTGGTGTATGCATGACAGGCTGGGGGACGGGCTCCCCAGAGACACAGATGTTGTGTTTATAGCGCATGCCTTTTCCGGGGTGAGAGACAAGGAAGTCGCTCCTTCTCACCGGGAGCCAGTGTAGACAGCGGTCTATGGACTCGCTGGAGGAAAGTGGAGTGGAATGGGGCGCGTGGGCCAGCGGGGGCCAGAGGGGCTGGCAGAGGCTGGCGTTCAAGGCCAAGCCATCTGTCTTCCCCAGGTGGATGAGTCAGCTGGGCAGCTGGGCTTGGTGGCACATCTTTGGGGAGAGATTGTTGTACTATTAGAAGGTGTTGACGTGGTGCTCTGTTTGCAAAACACTCCTTGGTCACCTTAACTTGGGAGATATTGGGAGCAAGTTTACCAAGGCTTGAGCGTCAGATTTCCTTGGGGAAGTTGCTTTTTGGTGATTCCTGCAAAATGGACAGAAACTACAGAGTTGTATTAAAGAGTTGTTGGATGCGACGACACGTTTTTAGGGGCATGGAATGGGTCAGGAAGGACATCTAGACCCCAGCTGGTCTGCCTCACCATTATAGAGCATGGACACTGAGGCTAAAAAGGGTTCTGTGACATTCTCAAGGTCACCAAGCCGGTTAGCAACCGAGCCGGGACTAAAACCCAGCCTCCCTGACTCTGAGCTTTTGACAAGGAAGTATGAGGGTCCGGGGCTCCAGATGCAGAAGTCTCGGGGGGTCGCTCACCAGATCACCATTAACCAGTCTGGGAAGTTACTCATCCCAGCAGACTGGTGTGGGAGCAAAGACATGAACCTGGGTCTTTAGGTTTCCGGTCAAGGAACCGAACCATGACTACCCCAAAGTTGTCACATAAACCTCCCAAACTGTTAGCTTGTCCAAAAAGAGCTTTCTAGAGAAACCAAAGCTCTGAATAATGGACTTTTGTCATTTCACTCAACATTCAGGAACACTACATCTATGTGTGTGGAAACGGCCGCGTTTTGAGTCCCTCTTTCCCGAGTGGAGACCAGAAATCAATTCCTAGGCTTTCTTGAGGCTAAGAATGTAGCCCTCAGACCATCAGAAGCATCCACGCAAGGCTTTGATTTGGAAAAAAAAAAAAGAACCCCACATGGACTCCTTCCCTAGTGAGGATGGGGGAGGGTGGGGGCAGAGGGAGCTTCCAGATCTCAGAGCCAGCAGGGCCCAAGGACATAGCAGCTGTGTCCTGTGTGCAGCATCTGTGGGGCCTGTACCCAGAGGCCATGAGTTCTGAGTGAGCTGGGAGCAGCGCAGGAGGGTGATTTGGATGCTGTTCCTGGACTTGTGGCCTCCAGGCCCTTGCCTCTGGCTCTCCTGGAGATTCTGCGAGCTCCTAACAACCATTATAAATTCTGCTTCTGTCTACACCAGCTAGATTGGGCCCTATTGTCTGCAACTAAAAATTCTCATCAGCACAGACATCATCATCACCACCACGGTTATGATTTATATTTTGGATTTAAGATGACTCAAGAGGAAAAAATTGTCCTGGTATTTTTTTTTTCTTTACCTTTACATGACATTGCAGACTTCTCGACGGCAAGTTAGACCTGCACAGTAAGTAGGTGCTCATCAATGATTTGCTGGCCGCTGGCTAGTCGGGTAGAGCGATGAAGTTCCCGTGACGAAATCTACCACTTTTGTTCTTGGAGGGGTTATTAGCATGATTTCAGCCACACGTAACCGATGCAACTCAACAGATGACTCCATTAAAAGTTGCCTCAACGACAAATGGGGGTTATCGGTTCACATACCCAGAAATCGGAGTGGAACCAGAGATAGGGTAGAGTCAGCACTGCTTAATTGGGAGGCTCAATGATATCATCATGGTCTCACGGCCTCTACCCTGTCGTCTGTGTGTGCTTGCTTTTGTCTTCAAGGTCACCAGCTCATGGTCACCAAAAGGCTGCAGCACCTCCAGACATCACAGATAGACACCGACGTCTGGTAATGCAAAACGCCTACTTACTACATTTATATACTTCCTTTTGTGGTATCTTTTTTGCCTTTTGACAATTTGATCAGAGTGGGTCTAGGGTAATTTTCCTTGGGTTGATCCTACGTGGGGTCCTTTGAACTTCACGTATCTGGATGTGCCCATCCCTCCCAAGAGTTGAGAAGTGTCCGGCCATTATTTGTTCAGATAAGCTTTCGGCCCCTACCTTTTCTCCTCGTGTGTGTTAGGTTAGTTCACTGATGATGTCCCATAGATCCTCGATGCTTTCGTTCACTCTTCTTTTCATTCTTCCTTCTTTTTGGTCCCGTTGAGAGTTTAGCTGAGCTACCCCATGGTATTGCTGGCATGGCATCCATTTTGGTTGGCCGGGCAGCCTGCAGGGGACTTAGAGTGACACCAGCCCCTCATGCAAGTGTGTACCCTTGAAAACAGCTTGCAGAGTCACAAGCAAATGGAGGTTCCTGATACGACTTCCCAGCAGGCCTTGGGCTGAACGGTCAACTCCCACTTCCCTCGGTGCACCCCTTGGAGAAGACCTCCCTGGAGTTTACCAAAATCCTGCTCTTTTTGGTGTGACTTGACCAATCCAGACTTAGCCTGGGAACCTCAAAGCTCTCCAACCACAGACCCTGGTGAAGGCATGGCCCCGGGCCCCATGACCCCGTCCGCCTACACTCTAATTTGATGTCCCGCGTGGCCCCGGAAGGAATGCCGTGTGCGTCCTCCAGGACCTGAGAGCCATAAACTTCTTTATTTCAGTTTCTCTTGTGGCCTCTTGTGGCATCACAACTCATTGTCTGGCACCCTGAGCGCCACGTAACAAATATTAATTTGACAAAGTCGGAGCAGTTTCTTCACGTAAGTTGACTCAAGTTCACGGATTCTTTCTCCCGTGTGTTCAAGTCTGCCATGGAAGCCCTCTGTGGAGTCTGTGTCTGTTCCGTCCCCGTGGTCTTCGGCTCCAGGGGTGCTGTTGGGTTCTTCTCTATGGTTTCTATTTCTTTATTAAACTCATTTAGTTCAAGCCTTGTTCCTGATCTCACTTGGTTGTGTATCTGTGTTCTCTTGCAACTTCATTGTGCTTCTTGAAGGTGATTATTTTGAATTGTCAGGCAGTTTGTGGGCCTCCGTTTCCTGGGGGTTGGTTCCTGGTGTTTTGTGGGTTTCCTTTTGTGATGTCGTGGGTCTTTTGATTCGTCATGTTTCATGTAGCCTTGCACTGATGTCTGCACTAGAAGGAGTAAACATCTCTTCCAAAATTTATAGACTGGTCTCACGAGGTAAAGACTTCCCGTGTCAGGTCCTGGGGCTGACGGTCTTGTCTCTGGGATTGCAGTTGACCAGGGTTGGATCCTGGCCACATGGCTGCGACTGGGTCTGCAGTGGGATATGCGGTTGGTAGGGTTGTCACCAGGGGCTTAAGTGAGCGTATATTCTGTCCGGTCCCTCGGTGAATGGAATGGCCGGCCTTCAGGACATTGATAAGTAGGGTTTGCACTGGGACAGGGTCTATAGACAGTGGGCCTGTTCTAGGTACACACGTGGGTAGGGCTCCCCCTGGCACCCTGGGAGGGCTCTTGGTAGGTCACTGAGAAGGTCCCTGGACAGGCAGAAGTGGTCCCGGATGATGGTCAAGAAGAACTGGACCTGAGTCACAGGGCTGATTCAGGGCCCAAGCTGGGATGGAGGTCTACAAGTCTGTCTCTGGGGGGCACAGAAGGTCACATCTCCCAGCAGGTCCCTGAGCAGGCAGGAGGGTTCCTGACCCACAGTGGAGAGGGGTTAGAGCCAGATTACAGGGTCATTTCAGGATCCGTGGTCAGACCGTGGAAGTTAGCCTGCCTCAGGGGCCCAGATGGGTGTGTCTAAGGCCTAGTGACTAAGAGGGACTAGAGCCAGGTCATGGGCTGCTTCAGGGCCCACAGCTGGGACTGAGCTCAGCAGGACTGCTACGTGGGGCACAGGTAGGTGTGACTACCATCAGGTCCTTTGGTGGATGGTGTTTGTGGCAAGACCAAGGCCAATGGAGCTGTAGCTGGCCTATAGCCAGGACCACAGTCCGTGAGTCTGCCTTTGCAACCCAGCCCTTCCTGGTCTTGGGCTCCACCAGGGATTCACACTCTCCTCCCCGGACCCCAAAGCTCCCACCGAGGCTGCCAAATTATTGTTGCTGGGGGGGGGGGGGAATTGGTGATCGCCCCTCTTGCCGACGTCACTCCTTCCTTAAGGTATCCCTTTTGGAAGTGAAGATAGGTTTGCCAGAAGGCCCTCCCCCGCCCCCAGCACATTTCCCCTTCGTGTCTCACTGGCCAATGTATTGCATCGTACAAGCTTTCTTAAACTAGTCATGGAAGGGGGATGGGATTACCATGTCCCGGGCTGGGAAGGCTATAGCTTCTTTTATCCACGTAACGAGACGGGGGCTTTGTTACAGAGAAGAGGGGAGTGACTGACTCTTGGGTAGACGTCAAGTTTGCTGATTGCCTTCAGCGTGCCAGCCCTGGAGCTGGCCGCTGCCTCGCTCTTTAAATCACGGAAGCCTCTCTGCAGCATGCAGGTAGGTGTTTCCAGCCCCGTTTTCCTGGACTTGGAGAGCCCAGGAGGCTGCACAGTGATTTGCCTTAAGGTCGCAGAGCTGGTTCCCGGGAGAGATAGGATTTGACTCTGTTTGCAAAGTCCGGAAGGCCCGTGGTCCCCTGAGGGGGAAAGCACCACACCTGAGTTCGTGCAGAGGCTTTGATAAAGAAAAAAAAAAAAAAAAAAGGAAAAGAAAAAGAAAAGAAAACCCTCATCTCTGAAGGAGCTGGCTAATTGGAGGAGGAAGCAGGAAAATGTATTCCCTTGCTGGAGTTAGCCTTGTGTTTTAATAAACAGCTTAAAGGAAAGAGAAACAGCTTCCTGTTGGCCGTTGAGAACCTAACTCCGTGCTGCTGAAATATTTACTCTCCTGTAATTGTTGGCCATCCCTCAGGCTCGGGCCAGCTGCTGTGCAGGAGAAGAGAATTCAGTGGTGACTCAGTGGGACTTGCACAGGAAGAGACTCCTGCCAGTGGAGAACCGTGATTCGCTAATGGCCTCCTTGGGAGCCTCATTGGGGATTTATTTCTGGGTAGAATTCATTTCTCTTTAGAGAGAAGGATCTCAGTCGCCTCTTCTGGAGGGAATGGAGGTGGGGGGCGGGGTACATCTTGCTGATTTTCTTTCTGTGTGGCTGGCAAAGTTTCCCCCCTAGGCACATGGGCTGTGCTGGCAAATCGCTTTGGATTCGAAAGCAGTTTTGTTTCTAATTCAGATAAATTCAGTTTATTTTAACTCTCATGGACTGAAAGCATCCACCCTGTGCCGGGAACCTTCACGACACATCTGGAAAGGTCCTGTCTGTCCCAAGGTCAGCTGTCAGCTAGGAGAAGATGCCGATAATCCAGACGTGGGCAAGCCCATAGCGGGTAGGTGTGGGGCTGTGCTTGTCCACAGAGGTCCATGCCCCCACAGGGCAGGGCGGGGGCAGGAAAGGAAGGCTTCCTGGAGGAGAGGATGCCTAGCATCAAAGAAAGGGTAAGAAAGGGTATTTCAGGGGAGGGAATAACCACAAAAGCCTCACCTACTTGTGACCCACCGCGCCCAACCCCCCAAGCCCATGCATGCACTATACAATAGTGAAAAGAACAAATACAGATCACTTTTTGTTTCAGATCTCATCCTAAGTGTTTTACATTTATACAATCATCTAGCTCTCATAGCACCCCTATGTGTGGTGACATTTGTTATTGCTGTTTTACGGATGAACAAACGAGCAGAGATTCAACAACTTGGTCAAGTACACAACAGAACTCAGGTAGCCTGGCTCCAAAACCCCTTACTTGGAACCCCCGTGCTGGGCCCCCTCTCTTTGGGTATTACGCCTGTGAAACTTATTTGCACATCGTATACAATTTACTATTGCAGCAACATTCGTGTATCGGGTATACATCAAATTTAATACTCACATACAGGAGTTTATATTTTGTTCCAACCCTTCAGTGGATTGTTTCGGGCATCTACACCCTCGAAGCCGCAGTGCGTTGGAAGGAAAGGAACCACAACGGAGTATGATTGAAGCAAACCGACCAGGAGGGGCCTATGTTTTGTAGCAAGTGGTAGTTGGGATGAGAAAAGAAAAATCTTCCTGCGTTTCGAGATCTCGGCATGCGTTGGATTGCCTTCAAAGGCCCTCTCCCAACGGCTTGGCTCCCAGCCTGTTGCCATCTTCCTTCTCCTGCCCTCTTGGGTTCCAGAGATCTTGACTCTTTGTCTCCGACATTCTGATAAAGAGTGAGTGAACAGGAAGGAAGGGGGTTTGTAAACGTCGCAGCGAGCTGTCTCCACAGACATAAGCAACAGCATTCAGTACACAGGCAGACAGAGAAAGTACTATGTTGGAGAACATTCTCCTCCACCTATCAGTGTATGAGAGATGTGGCTGTACCCCGTGTTTCTGCATTCATTGTTAAGTGCCTGTGGTGTACCGGGGACCGGCCTAGGCACCCAGGGCATGCTCCAGCCACACTGAATTTTTTTGGACGCCTCTCTCTATATCATAGTTTCTCATTTCTTGGCTTTCTGACATCCTGTTCTCTCTGTGGGAATGCTGTTCCCTTCACTGCCTGGATCTTTTGCCTGGATGATTCCTATTCCTCTTTCGGGTCAGGGATCAGAGGGTTCCTTCTGTGGGTAGTGATGCTCTCCCTTCCTGAATCGGGGCCCCGTGCTCCCTAGGGTCTTACGCTGCCCTTGACCTCCCTCGGTATCGCATTTCTTAGTACTCTGTAATGTCGCTTTTGGCTTCCTTGTCTGGATCCCTCTCAGGAGGTGAGTAGGGAGAGGATAAGGGTCCCTGATGTGCTCCCCATTGTATTTCCATGGTGGCTGACAGCCATAGAGTAGGCACTTAATGGATTTTCAATCGACTAAAGTAGAACATACGAATGTAGTTTCCAACGGTGGCAACCACGTGAACCTAAGTCATTTCCATCCTTCTCCATTGGAGATTGGACAGGATCCCATCCCCCTTCCTGCTCAGATAGGCATGAGTCCATTCTTCTGAGCCTTCGGTCTCATGGAGTTAATATCCATGGAACGGGTATTGCCTTCCTCAGAATCTACTAAACGGAGATATTACTTGCCAAGTATTGTTTTACTCCCTGATGTACGTTAGCTTATTTGCTTCTTAGAACAACTCTCTGAATTAGGTCCCAGTATTAGCATTGTTTTCATCTGATAGATGAGGAAACTGAGGCATGGAAAGGTTAAGTAATTAGCCCAATGCCATACATCTTCTGTTTTAGTCAGGGTTATGGTAGGAAACAGCACATACGCATTGGTATATTAAGGTAGGCTTAATAAAAGAATCATTTGTTAGGTTGACACATGTGAGATTGCCAGTATTGGATAACTTTTGATCTTCAAAATGGTAATTTTATAAGATTAAACCAAATACAGATCTAAGAACAGAGTTTAAGGCAATAATAAGGCACGGTGCCATACATCTCAAGGAGCTGTAACCACCATTCTGAAGGAGTGAGAGGAGGGAGTGGCTACCAGGGCGTGGAGAGAACTGTCTAGAGAGGCCACTCTAGAGAAGATGTGGCCTCCCAATGAGCCCATAGTGATCCATCAGAGAGGGAGCCGAAGGAGTCAATTCCCAAACCTGCCTCTCCTCAACTCCTGCATTCTCTCCTGGGGCTCCCCATTGGCTGAACCCAACTGGAAGCTGGAGGTCAAGGGCACCTCTTGATGCTGTCCATGGAGTTCAGCCTCTTGGAGCACAAAGCAGAGTGGAGAAGGATAGAGGGTGGTTTGGAGAAGCACATGGGAGGCATTCAGCACGGGGCTAGTGGGCAGTTCCGGGCGGCCTGGCACCAGGGCCCATGCTTGGACCCAGCACCTCTCACTCTGAACTTGGTAGAAAGAGTTGGGTCTATAGTCACTGGGGCACCAAAAGCTCCTCTTAGGGATTTCTACTGAGTTTCTCAGGGACTCAGCCTCAATAATGAATTATTCACCTTTCATATTAATATTTGATTTCTAACAAAAGAGTCGATTTCAAGAGGGCCTTGATGCCGAATGGAGCCACTGTGAGCCCAGGGCTATAGCCCACTCTTTGCAGGTCTGCTTCACCTTGGCTGTTAAATATTTTAGAGGGTGGATAAGGGCCTATAGCATGTTTCATAAATGTTTTAGAAGTTGAGGCTGGCTGTCGAGATGATGGCACATTTATGAACATGGATGGCATCCGACCGATTGAAGGTAGCTCACTCAGACCACCAAAACTGGACCCTGGAAAGAATCATGCGATCCTGGAATCTAAAAGCCCACACTTTGAGAAAATTTTGAGGTTAAAAATGAAGAACAAACTGGGGATTGCCAGAGGCGAGGGGATGGACAAACTAGGTGAGGGGGATTAAGGGTATGGACTTCCAGTTAGAAAATAAATAAGTCATGGAGATAAAAAGTACAGCATAGGGAACACAGTCAATAATATTGGAATAGCATTGTATGGTGACAGGTGGTTACTATACTCATCATGCCAAGCACCGCATAATGTATAGAATCGTTGGATCATGGGGGCACCTGGCTGGCTCAGTTGGTAGAGCGTGGGACTCTTGATCTTGGGGTCATGTGTTCAAGCCCCACACAGGGTGTACAGCTTACTTAAAAGAAACACTCAAATTAAAAACAAGTAAAAATAAGAATTGTTGAATCACTATGTTGTCCACCTCAAACCGAGACATCGTATGTCAACTATACCTCCATAATAAATACTCTCTAAAAAAAAACCGACTCAGTGATTTGAACATGAACTGGTAATGATAGAAAGAAACAAGAACTATGCTTAATCAAATTCTGTGCGCCTGAAGCCCAGTAAGGAAGTCAACAAATAAATAAAATCTCTGTTATCTGAAAAAAAAAAATAAAGTAAAAACCCCACCCAAACGCCAAGTTCTGGGCAACCCAGTGTTCTTCCACAGCAGTTGGGAAGTTCTGGCATACGAGCCAACAGGTCTGCCCTGGAGCTGGAGATGGCCCCGTCATCTCTCCCCTTTTGGCACCTTTGTACTTGATGTTTCCTCTACCTAGAACATCCTCTACCTTTAATCCCATGACCAAATCCTACTCATTCTTGAAGCATCACCTTTTCTAGGAAATTTCCTGTTATTTTCCATTTCACCCCAGGCCAAGGAAGCATCCTGGGAAATGGGATGGTGACCCGTCTGTTTCCCCCACCAAGCTGCGACTCAGCTGTGGCCAGCGACCACGTCGCGGTCATCTCCGAAAAGCTCTAGCCCGGCATGGTCCACACAGGTTGGCCGCATGAGTAAACAAGTCAGTGGACCCTGCAGTTTCGGAGGAAGCCACCTTCAGGTGCGGGAGGAAGGGCTCACAGAGGCTCTCTAAGAAATCCCACTGAACGCTGCTGTGTTGGTTCTGCGGGCGCCATGGGGGTGGGGGTGGGGGAACCTGCCAGAACTCCAAGTGTTTAAAGAAAGGCAAAAAGTCATACGAGAGATATGGGTACTGAGCGGCTGGGCTCTTTTCTGGAAGGTGCATGTGATTCCAGTCCCAGGGGGTCAGTCTGTCCCTAGTTTTCATTTCAGGGAACTAGCAGAATCTTAGCAACAGGAAGCCAACGTGCGTGAAGCCCCAAAGCCTTTGGTATCAGACAATTTTGGTTCAGGTTCCGGCTTGGTCACTCACTTGGTGAATGCCTTACCCTCTGTGTGCCTCCGTTTCCTTGTCTGTAACATCGGGGTGATCATTCCTAGCCCTCTGGGCTACTGCAAGGTTTCAGTGACATTATACATGAAAATTAATGGGCACGTATTCAGCAACAAGTAAGGCTGCCCCTTTCCCTCTTCAGGCTGTTTTACCTCGAGGCAGGAACATCAAGGGCAGGACTCTGCACGGTCCCGTTGCCCAGACACTGTGCAGAGGGCTGTCTAGGAATTAACCAGAGTGCCAGTCAACAGGCTATTCCATGTCTCTCGCCCGTCCCTCAGTGTTTTCCATTCTCATTGCAGTGTCGCTGGTCTGTGTCCCCAGTGCCTGGGGACCTCAACCAAGCCCTGAACTGCGTTACCTCCCCGGGCCTGATGTCTACCACCTCGATCCATTTCCACGATTCCAGCAAGGATTCTGTTCCCAGAGCACCACTCCAACCAAGCCGCTGTCCTGCTTAAAATCGATCCGTGGCTCCCCGACGCCAGCTGAGCTGCGCCCGGGCCCCCTGAGATGGCACTCCACTCTTGGTGACCCCTGGCTTTGATTTCCATTGCCTTGAATTGAGTCTCCCTGCGCCACTCTTTGTGGAATTCTCAGAGCAACTCGGTCTCCGAGAAACCACGGTCGAATAGCTCGAGATGGAAGTCACCGTGGCCTCCTCTGACCCTGTCAAGGGGTTCTGTGCTGCTCTCTGACTCACACACCACCACCGGCCTCACCACCACTGTTCTCATCTGAATGCCTGTGTCCCCCCAACCCCCCACCCCCCAGCAAATTTCTGTGTTGTAACCCGATCCCGATGCGACAGCATTTGGACACGGTGCTTTCTGAAGGTAATTAGGTCATGAGGGGGGAGTCCTGGCGGTTGGGATTAGTGCCTTATAAAAAAGGCCCCTGGGACATCCCTGACCCTTCTCCATCCCTGAGACGACGCAGTCTTAGAAACAGGACGCGGGCTCTCACCGGACATCAAATCTGCCAATACCTAATCTTGGATTTCCTGACCTCCAGAACTGTGAGAGATAGATTTCTGTTATTTAAGCACTCACAACTGATTTAGACAACCACCACCACCATCAGTCATCATCACTGCTTCTCTCTTTATTTACCGTTATTTTAATACGTCTTTTCTGTCATTCCTGGCTGAATGCCCTCACCTTGAGGGCAGAGTTAAATCTGCGTGGTCTTTGTTGTTGTTGTTTTTTTAATGTTTATTTATTTTTGAGAGCGAGAGCGAGAGCGAGAGACAGAGCATGAGCAGGGGAGGAGCAGAGAGAGAGGGAGGCACAGATTCCGAAGCAGGCTCCGGGCTCTGAGCTGTCAGCACAGAGCCCGACGTGGGGCCCGGGCTCACGAAAGCAAGTTCGTGACCTGAGCCCAAGTCGGATGCTTAACCGACTGAGCCATCCAGGCGCCCCTCTGTGTGGTCTTTGTATCCAGTCCCAATGCCCAACCCAGTATCCATCACAGTGAAGGAATGAACGAAGGAGGGAGTTTGTGAGTCACTGATTCCAGGCTATCTGGCTACCGGGGCATCAACAGGGACGGCAGCAAAGGAGGAAAACGCACGGCCCTTGCTCTCCCAAGGACCTCACGCCCGGCTCTGTGAAGCGGAGCACAGACCAGACCATGAGGGTGGGGCCGGGTCTGTGTGGGGAAACCAAGGAGGGGTGCCGTTTGCATCCTCGTGCGGGACAGAGCCCCCATCCTGCTACGGGGAGGGGTGCAGGAAACGGGCAGCCTCCTGCTCCAGCTCCCTCAGCCTCCACCTCAGCTTCGGACCGGAGACCCAGCCTGCGACCGAAGTCAGCAGGGTAGTCGGGTCTTGCCTTTCCTCCCCAGCTGGGAGCTCCCCCGATGGGCAGCCTACTCCGGAGCTCCCTGCTGACGTTCAGATCTGCACTGGGATCTGCACTGCACTCCTCTGCCCTTCGTGACCTTCCACCCCAATAAGCCTTTTCAGTTCCTCACTTGGCTTTGGCGCCCGCTTCCCGGAGGACCCAGGCGCCGCACTCTCTTGCTCATTAGTCTGGCTCCAGTGCTCAGCAGGGCCAAGGAGGGCTCCACAAGGATCTGTTGAAGAGCAAGCAGATGGCGAAAGAAGGTGATCCTCTAAGCAAAGAGCTTCCTATGAGTCCGGATGGGACATCCCTCCGTGTTCTGGCTCTTTTTTTAGCCAAACTTCCTTCTGGTCCTCTTGTCATTGGCAAGGGCGTGTTGAGTATTTTATCCGCCAGGAGCGCCATAGTGGCCCTCCTCTCTCCTTAAATGACAAAGCACTTTCGTGTGGATATTGTTTGCAGCAGATGCCATATCCCCTCAGCTTGGGAGGTATTTTCCATACCTGAGGGAGAATATTCAATCACTCACTCCCTCACCCCCTCACTCAATCAACCAATGGTTGCTATGGGTTAGACGCTGTTCCTGGTGCTGGGGGTCCAGTACACACCAGACGGTTAAAGTCCCCACCCTTCTGGAGCTTCTGTCTCAGTCACAGGACCTTCAAAACCTGCTGTGGTCCGAGGTGGTAGATTGACAGGCCCCAGGAGCTGCAGGCCAAGGGTGCCGTGTGTGCTGGAATCTTCCACTGGCCCCTTAGATCCGCCCTCCAGCCATCTCCCTCACTGACCTGCATGGACCACCAACAGGTGTCCTTGTCTTCTGCCTCTGGCTTCCAACTGGTCCCCCACCCAACGGGAAGTTCCAGCAGGCGACCAGGGAGCGGGAGAGGAGTCAAGGGGAGATGTCTCTCCCCCTCCCCACCAGCTCCCTCCCTGCTATACTGCCTGGGTTGGCAGAGTCCCCACAGCTCCTGTCAAGCCGCCCTCCCCTGCAGCTACTCCGTCTGGGCTCTGGAGACTTCTCCCTCCCGTGTGCTTTCAGGTTCGGGAGAGTGGTAATAGCCCTGCACTCTCGCTAGCCCTGGACAACTGCTCCATTCTGTTTCGTTTCTCTTAACCGGCCCAGACCTATGAAAGAACTGGCTCATGCTAGCTGAGTCTGAAAGATGTCTAAAGCTGATTCTCCTGCCAAACTGAGGGCAGCCAGTTCCAACACAGCCATACTCTGTTGGCATGTGCTAATGGTCAGTCAGTTAAACCCTTGTCCTTGAGATACCAGTCCTCTGCGTTACCCACTTATAACCTGCTAGAGCCCTTGGGTGCTCTCTGAGTCATCTCCTTGAAGCCCGTCTTTAGAAGTAAAGGGGGAGACACTGTCCATCCTCCAGAAAAGTGGGATTGGCTGCCCCTTGTCCTTTCCAAAGACATACTCCCTGCCAACTATCTCCCAAACTCCATGTGTGACCCTTTCCTACCCCAGTGTGACCGAGGGGCTATCTCAATACCCACTTTGACATCTAAAATCTGTTGTACCTTGGTGCCTCAGTCAAAGCTCTTAGACATCTCATCGTATAATTTTTGTGTAGTAGCAGTAGGAAAGTTGGAAATGGAAGCCAACTCTAAGGTAGCTTGAACTCAAAGCTAAGATACCTTACAAAGGATAAGAGTGAATGATGGATTCCCATCATTCCCATCATTCATCAGGGGAATTCCCCTGATGAATGATTCCCCATGGGAATGGGGGCAAGGGCACCTCATCCCTGACATCTTGTTTCCTCACCAATATGACTTCAGAAGCACTTCATGAAGTGTGATTAAGATTCAAGGAGGCTGTGAGTTGCACAAAGCCATGGCAGGTCCTTGATCGTAGCAGTGGATCATGGTTCTTGGTTATTCACACATAAGACAACTTGTGTGGTTCTCACAACATGCCTATATAACACAGACTGTATTGTTAATACTTCCTCTTCACAAGCAAGATCATTAAAGCACAAAGAGGTTGAGTGATTTGCCAAGGTTTTCTGGTTAGTAAGTAGTATAGACAGGCTCTGAACAAAAGAGTTGAACTCGAAGACCTTGGTCTTACTCACTGTCCTCTACAATCTCCTAATCAGTCACAGCTCCATTAGCCCGCCCCTTGAATTGAGGTCAACTGGCTTTGTCCAGTCCTCCTGCCATATTTTCTACACCCAGTTCTGTCTTCATTGTAGCTTGACAAGCAACATAGCCCTGTGGGGTTGATTGTGCCAAAAATGTGGAGTTATAGCTCATGGATGGACATTTAGAGGCCTTTGCACAAATCTGGGTTTTGGAACAAATCTGGCTGTTTATATACCTGACAGTGTGCATGCCAGACTTAGGAAGCCAATATATATTCTCTACTGGGACAGGGATTCCAGGGCATAAAAACCTAGTGGCCAGCTGTTAACCAAGAAAATAAATCTTTCACATTTCTTGGCAGGAAGGAGTGCCACATTTCCCCGTGACATCAGGAAAATGGGTTGTGTCTTCTTTCCACCAGCTGTCCTCTTCAGAGATAGCCAGCCTGTAGCTCAAAGCAGCCTGCAAGGTAGGAACCACACCAGGCCTGGCCCTTCTACCCGGTGTCACTGGGGAGCTATGACATCTGGTCATGCCACCTACTCAGAGGGTGACTTTGGGCTAGTCACTCCCCCTGCCTGAACTGGTCTCCCCAACTGTAAAACAGAAGGGGTGGACTAGAGGCTCCTGAAGGTCCCCTCGCGGTGCATAATTGTTAACTCGTGGGTCCATGCGCGCTGGGCAGTGAAGGGTTCAGATGCTGAGGAAAGTCCACAGGATGCCAGCAATAATGGAAATCAGCATTGTGCAACCAGGTGTGTTAAGGGAAAGATGGTTGGGAGGGAAGGTAATGCCTGGGTTATCAGGATCTCAGGATAGGTTCATTATCTTCTCTTCCTCCCGTCCTACTGCACATAGACCCCGAGAGATCGTGAGAAGAGACCTGATTGCTATTTATGGTAACACAGGGTTTGTTTTGTTTTGTTTTGTTTTTTAGTTCCCAGGACCACAGCCCCCACTCTTTCAAGACCAGCTTCCTCCCACAACAGAAATCAAATGGGCAAGGTGGAGTAGTGCTTAAGCATGGGAGCCCTCGTGTCGATTTTCCCCAGGCTCAAATTGCAGCATTTCTGCTTACTAGCTCGGTTCCATTAGCAGGTCTTTTAAACTCCTCAAGCCTCAGTGTTCCCACCTGTATAACGGGGATGATATTGGAGCTTACTGCATAAAATACAAATAGAATTGCAAGTACTGTGGAGTAGTTAGTCAATTTTGGTGATGATCATAATGATGATGCCAATGATGTCTGCTGGCATGCCACGGCTTCGCATTGAAGGGACTGATATGCTTCCCAATCTTTAGTTCTAATGGCCCCTGCTTGGGTCTGGTGACTGTCTCTGGGCCATTTAATGCTGGGCATGTGAGAGGGTACTCTGACTGGCTCACTCAGGAGCCAATCAAGAGCAAGGGGGAGTGCAGGGAGGTGGGGTCAGGAAGAAGATGGGAGGTCCTTCTAAAGCCACATCAAGTAGGAGGAGGGCACTGTTGAGAAGAACGAGTTCTGTGTTTGCAACCAAGGTTGTAGGCGGCTGCTGTAAGATCCTGTAACAGATTCACCGTGAACTAACAAAGCCAACGTGGCAGGACCTCTCAGACCTGAACGGGCTTTTTACAAGGCCCTTGGTGCGGTGCTAACAATGTTTCCACAGGGTCATACGTTTTTGTGAAAGTACAGCATTTTAACCACAATGGGTTAATCCCGCTGTCTCTTTCCAATCTGACTTCTCATCTGTCACACTCGCCTCTGTAGGAGGTGCCACCGGAGTGGCTGTGAACATTTTTGGTATCTGGCTAAAAGGATGTTGAGTTAGGGACACCTTTATTTTTAGTTTTGTGAAATAAATGTATGTCATTCACAGTTATTTCCATATATAGTTATATTCCATATATAGCTCGCCCAGTGCAGGAAGAGCTTCCAGGAAAGTTGCCACTCATTTAACTGACTTAACTGGCATTATGACCTAAGTGCAAGGCCGCTGATGGATTCCTGATATGAACGTGATCGATGGCACCAGCACCAGAAGTGGATGGTTAATGGAAGAGAAATAAGGCTTGAAATATACAAGAAAGCAGCTTATCTGCAAAATGTCTGACTCTTTCAAGCTTTCAGAGTCTCATAATTGGATGGCTGTTTCCTTTCTTTCTTTCTTTTTTACGTTTCTTTATTTTGAGAGGAAGAGAAGCATGGACAGGGGAAGGACAGAGAGAGAGAAGGAGAGAGAGAATCCCAAGCGAGCTCCAAGCATAGCCTGATGTGAAGCTTGAACCCACAAACTGCAAGATTTGAGCCAAACCAAGAGTCCGATGCTCAACTGACTGAGCCACCCAGGTGCCCTACGGTTGGACAGTTTCAAGCACACATGGTAAAAATCCACATTGCACTCGGGTGACATGTCAGCCTGGCAAACATTTTTGGAGGCTCAGAGGACACAAACAAGATGCAAATCTTTGTCCCAAATGTGGGTGTAGAGTTGGTATTTTCAATTTGTATTTCTCTGATGATCAATAAAGTTTTCATATGACGATTGGTCATTTGTATGTCTTCCTTTGTGAGGTGTTTGTTCAAGCCTTTTGCTCATTTTTCAAAAATAGGTTTTCTTTTTTTCTTATTACTGAGTTGTAGAAGGTCTTCATATATTCCGATCGCAAGTCCTTTGTTAGATAAATGTATTTTGAATATTTTCTTTTAGTCTGTGTCTTGACTATTCATTTTCTAATGATGTCTTTTCTTGAGTAAAATTTTAAATTTTGTGAAGTATGATTTATCAATTTACTGTTTTCTAATAAGTGCATTCTGTATCCTCTCTGGGAAATCTTTGCTTATCCTCAGGTGGAGGAGATAGTCCCTTGTGTTTCTTATAGAAGTTTTCTAGATTTAACCTTTACATTGGCCTTTGATTCATTCCAAATGAATTTTGTGTTATTTGTATGAGATAGGGAGTCAAATTTCAATTTTTTCCGATATGGATTTTTTTAAAAATTCAAGTTAGTTAACATACAGTATAATCTTGGTTTCAGGAGCAGAACCCAGTGATTCATCACTTACATATAACATTCAGTGCTCATCCCAACAAGCGCCCTCCTTAATGCCCATCACCCATTAAGCCCATCTCCCCACCACTTCCCTTCCAGCAACCCTCAGTTTGTTCTCTGTATTTAAGAGCTTCTTATGGTTTGCCTTCTTCTCTGTTTTTATCTTATTTTTCCTTCCCTTCCCCTATGTTTATCTGTTGTGTTTCTTAAATTCCACATAAGAGTGAAATCATATATTTGTCTTTCTCTGACTTATTTCGCTTAGCATAATACATTCTAGTTCCATCCATGTTGTTGCAAATGGCATGATTTCATTCTTTTATCGCCGAATAGTATTCCATTGTGTGTTTATATACGTGTGTGTGTGTGTGTGTGTGTGTGTGTACATGAGATCTTTATTCATTCATCAGTTGACGGACATTGAGCTCTTCCCATACTTTGGCTATTGTTGATAGCACTGCTATAAACATTGGGGTGCATGTGTCCCTTTGAATCAGCATTTTTTGTATCCTTTGGATATATACCTAATAGTGCAATTGCTGGGTTGTAGGGTAGTTCTATTTTTAATTTTTGGAGTTTTGAGGAATCTCCATACTGTTTTCCAGAGTGGCTGCACCAGTTTACATTCCCATCAACAGTCAGTGTGGATTTTCAATTGAAAGAGCACTACTTGATGAAAAGATTTTAATTTTCCCATAAAACTGCTTTGGTACTTTTGTCAAAAATCAGTTGACCTAAGGACGCATGGGTGGCCCAGTTGGTTAATCATCCAACTCTTGGTTTTGGCTCAGACCATGATCTCATGGTTCGTGGGTTCCAGTCCCACGTCGGGCTCTGCACTGACAGCACAGGGCCTGCTTGGGATTCTCTCTCCCTCTCTCTCTGCTTCTCCCCTGCTCATGCTCTCTTTCTAAATAAATAAGCAGTTGACTTATTAAGTATGAGTTTATTTCTGGCTTTTCTAGTCTCTTCTGTTGATCCCTTTGTCGGACTTTATACCAAGACGACAACATCTCGTTAACTGTAATTTCAAGTGGTCTTGAAGTTGAGTGGTTTAAATCCTCAGAATTGTTCTTCTTTTTAAAAGTTATTTTGGCTTAAAAAATTATTTTGGCTTTTATATGTCCTTTGAATTTCCATATTCATTTTAGAATCAGGTTGTCCCTTACTACCCAAAAAGGCTGCTGAACTTCGATAGAGATTGTGAGAATGAGTAGGTCAAATCTAGGGAAAACTGAAATTACCAATGTTAGTCTTTGAATTCATGAATGTGGAGTCTGTCTCCATTTAGTTAGATCCTTTAAAATGTCTCTCAGCAAAAATCTGTAATTTCGATGAGCAGATGTTGACCATATTTTTAAATTTATTCTTAATTACTTCAGATTTTTTGCACTGGTATTTTTCTCCCAATTCTAGGAAGGAAGCATTCATTTTTTGACCAGTAATCACGATTTTATCTGTAGTTTTTCTTATTATACACATATTAACACATTAAGAAAGTTTGCTTATATTCCTAATTTGCCAAGACTTTTTTTAAAAAAAATCATGAACACGTACTGAATTTTGCCAACTGCATTTTCTATGTATATTGAGATGATCAGATGCTTTTCTCCTTTATTCCATGAATATGATGAACTACACTGATTGATTTTTAAATGTTAAACCAATCTTGCATTTCTGAGAAGAACTTTACTTTGTCATAGCATATTATTTTTTTTATATATCGCTGTACGTGATTCGATAATTTTAGAAGGATTTTTGCATCTATGTTTATGAGAGACAATAGTGTGTAGGGGCTCATCCCATGTATTTCCCTTCTCTCGGGGATCAGTCCTGCATTGCTTGTTGCTTGATGATATTGAGGACAGCAGGCTTATATATTTTGTCTAGTTTTTAGTTGTTTATGGCAAGAAGGCTGGTCTGGTATCAGTTACTCCATCTGGCCAAAAGTAGGATGTCTGCTCAAATTTTTAAAATCCAGTAATTTGTTGACACGTTTTTGTCATTATAAATAAGGGTTCACTTTAGCACCTGATTTTGCCTTTGTAATTCTGTGTTATTTTTCTAAAGGAGGGCCCCACACTGTAGAAACTATAGACCCCCAAAACGGAATCTGTCTCTCATTAAGACTATTTTCTTGGGGCGCCTGGGTGGCTCTGTTGGTTCAGCATCCGACTTCGGCTCAGGTCATGATCTCACGGTTCATGAGTTCGAGCCCCCAGTCGGGCTCTGTGTTGTCAGGGTCAAGCCCACTTTGGATACTCTGTCCCACTCTCTCTGCCCCTCCCCAATTCTTGCATGTGCACGTTCTCTCTCTCTCTCTCTCTCTCTCTCTCTCTCTCTTTCTCAAAAACATTTTTAAAAAAAGACTATTTTCTTGAATGAAAATAAGAGTTTCTACTCCCTTCCTTGGTGCTGTCTGCAGAGGTGGTAGCTATCTGCTACTCAGCTTTATGGCTGCCCTCAGACCTCTGGTGAGGCCCAAGGTCATTAGAAAGGGGACCGAGAAGTTTATATGGCGCCAGGGAGACTGACATGTCAAAATGAAGTGCAACTGGCAGGAACCCGGAAGCACGGACGATAGGGTGGGCAGAAGTTCAAGGGCCAGATCTTGGTGCCCAACATCACTGGTTACAGGAACAACAAGAAAACAAAGCCCATGCCACCCAGTGGCTTCTAGAAGTTCCTAGTCCACAACACCAAGGAGCTCGAAGGGCTACTGATGTGCAACAAATCTTACCACACAAAGATGGCTCGCGATGTCTCCTCCAAGGATGGCAAAGCCATTGCGGAAAGAGCAGCCCAGCCGGCCGTCAGTCCCCAATCCTGATGCCAGGCCGCGCAGCAAAGCAAGTGAGTAGACAGACAGCTTATGTGCGTGTGGTATTTGTGTTAAGAAAACCATTGGAAAAAAGAGTTTATTGCACAAATCCAAAAAAAAAAAAAAAAAAAAAGAGCTCCGTGAAAACCCAAGAGGAAGACTATGAGCACCACCAGGTTCAGGAAAACTCCCAAGTTGGAGGGGTCGGAAATAGAAGCTTCTCCCTACCATGTTGTATGCACCTTGCTTTGCCTGTATTAGTCAGCTCTTGAGAGGCCACCACGGAAGCTCAGTGTGGTTCAGCAGTCCCATCTTATTTCTCATCAAGGTCTTCAGGTTGGCGAGGGTGGCTCAGGCTGCCGGCTGTCCAGGGAATTCTGATCACAGTGGCTCATTTTCAGACTCAGGCTGCAGGGGCAGCAGAAACCCAGAGTATATTCTGACTGTGTTGGAAGGTCTAAAGGGGAAATCTAAATGCATAAGCAAATTCTAAACCCCTACTTGGATCATGCCCACTAGCGTTCCTTTAGCCCCAGCAAGTTATGTAGCCAGACCCACAACAAAGGCTGGAGAATTAACTATGGGAGGTGGGAAGAGAAAAGAGTGTATACGATATCACTATATAGGAGTAAAGAATCAGAACCCATAATTCAATCTACCACACTGTCCATGTTTCATTTGTTTGTTCTGATCACTGTATTCAAGACTTCAGGCTGTGTGTATGGTCCCTAAGATTTTCCCAGCACTCCCTACGTCATGGAAACTCTCAGTATATTTATCCTTCTGACGAGATTTTTCCTGGAAACTCCTATTTATGAATCAGAGCCCTGTCAGTGGAAAGGCCACCTTTGGGTCACTCATCCATCCCCGGACCTTTGGTGGCCATTCCTGAGCAAAGAAGAGTCTGGCACAGCTTCCTGCAGAGGAAGCCTCGACTAGAAGGGGAAGTTGGGCACAGTTGGCATCATGACCGGCATATCCCGTGACAGGGACCGTGCTGGGTAAATCATAACGTCTGCAGCAGACTTTTCTCAAAGATTCTTCTACTTGGGAGGAAGTATGGGGAGTGCTGACCGGGGCATAGTGGTGGAGGATATAGCAAAGAGTGGAGTATACTGGTCCTTTGTGGGAAGCCTGGGGCTAAGGTAACTGATGGAGGCAAAGTGATATTTAAAATATCTACTCATCAAAACAAACCAATAAATAAATAAAATAACATATCTACTCATCTATGTGGCATGGGAACTAGCTAATGAGAAGGGGCTACCAACAATAAATCTTGGTGTGCCGCTATCTATTCCTGAAGATACTATTCAGGTAGCATTGCCCCCTCTAAAAAAAGTGCCTCGACATTTGTCCCAAGGTCATGCAGCTTGTAAGTAGCAGAATCTTTTATTACATAAAAAATGTAACCCATACACTTACACTGGGAGAACAGATTGACTAAACTGATGACAAGAAAATCAAAGTTCAAAAACATCAAGATTCTGGTCCAAGAGCTATAGACTGATCAGTAGCATATTTGGGACTTGAACACAGGTTTGTCAGGTTCTGAACCTGACCTTCATTTCTGGATGACTTCCTGGCTCTCAGAAAAAGCTAAGGGGTGGTCATTGGTGAGGAGTGAGCGATAGACTTTCTGCACATGCTCATGATTCAAATGCCCAAAGAAATGGACTTACCCACAGAGTTTTCCAGAGAGAAGTGAGATGAGAAAGAACTATTGCCCAGTTCTGGTGGCCGAGCCAACATCAAACCAGAACGCCCCACGGAAGCTAAGTTCACACATCTCTTTAATATTGAGGCAGAGTCTTAGAACTTCAGAACCCAAAGTTCTACCGCAGAGTCTTCAGAATGAAAAACACTGACGTGGGCTCCTCAGGACGAAAAACAAAGTTACCAATGAAAAAACGTGGCCAACTAAGGTCAGATAATGACCTCAGAGGCTGGGACAACAGGGGCTCAGATGGCAAGAAGCAGGGAAGGTGATAGCAACCACAGGAAGGACAATCATTCTGTGGGACATTGCTGGACCCCTGCTCCAATAATTATAAATACAAGTCTCTTTGGGAGCTGACTCAGGGTTTGGGTAAGCCAACCATGTATGGACTCCAGTGGCACCTACACGTGTATTCTGGAACATGCAGGTATGTGAAGAAGTACCTGAAATTGACCTTTCCTGGGCTGGATTTCCCACAGATTAAGTGACCTACAGGCATCTCAGCAGCTTTCATTTGTGGCTGGTCCCCATCAATGGGTCATCGTTGGTCTGTGCCTTTGGCCTTTCATGACAGAAGGGGCCCCTTTCTGATTAAGGGAAAGATGGCAGCTTATGGGTAGGGAAGATCTGAGGAGTCATCTTTGGGTCTTGCCAGAATTAAGGCTGACCCACCTCTCTGCTCGTTCTAACTTTGATTTCTTTGGTCCCAATGAGATAGATGCTAGTTAAGGAACTTGTGCCTTTATTTCTTTACCAACTGCAATGCTTAGGACTGTTCAGCTGTTACCCACAGCTTCCTGCCCTTGGCTGAGAGATGGGATGCTCAGAACAGGACACTGAGTTGTGCTGTCCTCCCAGTGACCAGGACAGACAATGGAGTTGAAAGCCCCAGCTTTAAGGCCAAGTTTACCTACCCGGCAGGCTGTCCCAGGCAGGGAGGTGTGCTGACCTTGGATTACCCTGCTGTGGATGCATCTGATCTCTTATTTTGCAAAATTCCCCCATTATTGTCTAACCATAGAACATACACCTCTTAACAAAGGGTCTTGTAGGGAAAGGTTTGCAGATGTCTTGTGACCTTCTCTCTCAGAGCAATAATGTGGCCCTTCTGCCGGGAGTGTGCACAGTTTTGTGTAACTTGTTTACAAATGGTGGAGAATATCAGCAGTCGGCTCATTTATCCGCTTCCCATGACAGAGAAGAGTCGTCAGGTAGTGATGTCCAGCAGCCCCTCCCCCCCGCCCACCCAGCTCACAAAGGGGTCTTTCTGGGGATGGCCCACCATAGAAATTCTGCCCTTAGGGAGGGGGAAGCCACTCAACCCGCTAAGAGAGCACTGTCAGAGGAGGAATCAGGAATTTGGCCTCTGGAACTCTCTTCCCAATGTGTGGCCGCAGCCAGTCTGGGCTCCTGGAGTAGCTATCAGGGAAGTGCTTACGTGGCGGATGGGATTGTTTCTGGCAGAGACCAAGGAAACCAGGAAGCGAGCGGGTTTCCTGATGCTCTGCGGGCAGCCGACGGGGAAGAGAGAGCCCTAAGACTAAGCACGGCTGATGGCAACATTCACAGGAAAGTGAGCTGAGGCGGGGGGGCTGCTTAGAGGAGAGGGAGGAAAAGAGAGGAAACACAAGAGGGAGAAAGAGAAATATGGAGAGAAGGGGGCAGGAGCGGGGGAGGATGATGGCGAGAGACACTCCAACTGAAAGACTTCCTGTGAGGTCGTATACAGTTGGTGCCAAGACGGGGCACTTGTTCTCCCAGGCATTCTGCTGGGAGCTGTAGCTGCACTGTCTCATTGGACTTTCCTAATAACCTGGGATCGGGGTGTTACTGTCACTTTGGATAGATGAGGGAAGCCAGCTGAAGAGACGGAGACTTCACCTAAGACCAGCACAACCACCTGGGTCCCGGGCTCCTGGCCCAGGTCGACATCTGGTTCTATCTGCCTCACTGCCTCCAAATATGCCTGATCACCTGGGAGGCCCTGTAAAGACGGGGGCCAGGCTCCACTCTGGAGCTGGGATCTGGGAGAGGGTGTATGTTTCCTGAGCATCCAGGGGTATCCCACCGTCTCTTTTGTTTGGGCAAGTGACTTCCGCAGATACTGTCCTTGTAGCTGTGGTGAAGGATACCACTGAGACCACTCAAAGGGGTCATGGGAAGGTAAGGGAAAAATGCTCGGGCTGCTTTTGAGAAGGCTTAGAGGTTGGTTGATAGCCAATACTGTTGACAACCTGACAGTCCAACAGTAAGAACACAGGGACACGGGTGATGCTACATCTAAACAACAGGATCCCAAGATTCATTGATCCGCGACCATAGTCCGGATTGTCAATGGCAACGTATCTGGGAGCAATGTTCATAGCATGGCACCATTTGTATAAATTATAGTTTCTACCTCCTCCCGAGGAAGTGTCTGGATGGCTGTTGACGATGGCCGTCTGGAACGCCTTTGGACCCAGCCAAAACGAGGAACAGAGGAAGCTGTCCATTATAACAGGGAATGTGGGGACAATGACCTAAAGACTGTGCCTTGCCTAAACGCGACACTACTTTCATATTTCAAGGAAAATGGTCTCTCCAAACAGATGCGCAGTCCACCTGGTCTATAACGTATACACTAAATATCATCTTGATTCTGGGTGGTGATCTCTGGAGATTATTTTAATTTTTTAAAAAATGTATAGAATGTTTTAAAAATTGCAATTCTTTTCGGCTGGGACTATGCATGTGTGGTTCATGGAAAGACAGACAAGGATGAAAGGACTGAGCTGCTGGGTCAACTGGCCCCCTTCTTTTGCGGCATGAAGAGGTCTCAGCCCCCGCTATGCAGGAGGGCACCCCAAAGCTGTGCTCCTTGGGGTTAGGATGGCACATTATGGGGGATAAGGTGGGGGCAGAACTCCGGGTTCGCGGAGAAACCGTTTGCTTTGCACAGAAATCACAGAAACAGGCAGTGGGAAAAGAGCTTGTGGTCCATGTAGTATCCATGAAACTCTTGTAAAAAGAAAAAAACAGTCTCTATAAACTTTCCCCAGACTTCCCTGGACATCTCTGGACTCGTGAGCTACGTGACTTGAGGGGACTTGATCCTGTCTGGGTTTCAGATGGTTTACTGGGTTAAAAAAAAAAAAAAAAAAAAAAAGGAAAAAAATCTTCCGGGAGAGGGTCTCTGCCCTGCCCCTCCCCCATCCCGTAGAATCAGAGGGACCCCAAAGGCCCCCTCTGCCTTCCCAGGGTGTGGGTCCCTCTCACTGAACTTGGAAGGTCTTTGAGGCATCCTATGTCCTCCACTGAACCTCAGGCTCCCCCAGGGATCTTTCTTTCGGGGTCTCAATGCCGTTCTTGGGCTGCAGTGGGGAAGACCGCGCTTGGGACTTAGGCTCAGCGCCTTGCTGCGTGATCTCACAGTCCTCGTGCCTTTGCCAAGTCAACTCACCTTGCAGGTCACACTTTCTGCGTCAGTTAAGTGAGGCAAACATATCCACCTGATGGGATTAGGGGGCTAGCATCACCCCCATTTCCAGGGGAGGAAAACCAGGGATCCCAGATCATAAGAGCCAGAAATGGGGTTCAAGCCACAGGCAAGCACCTCGCAGCTCCGAACCTAGGCTTCCAGGATCGGGCTTTCGGCTTTCGGAGGTCCCCCCTGCAGGGGTTGAAGCGAAAGGCATCCATTCAGCTGTGCTGCCTGGGCCAGCTGCGGGGCGATCAGAGCGAGGCAGGGCTGGTGGGAAGCGTTGGGCCCCGAGCCCGAAGTGGCCAGATTCCAGCAAGCTCACCCCCACACCTTGGGCCACGCGAGGTGTGGAGCCAGAAGGTCCGATTCCACTTTTCCCGACCGTGGTGCAACCTTGGTGGAACCAATTAGCTTTTTTGAGAGCCGCTGCCTTCATCGTGTAAAATGGGGAGAAGGATACACATTCCCTGGGGTGGTTGTGAGCCCCGCACCCCCGCCCCGCCTCCAGTAGGATGGGCACAATATGCTGGGCGTGGTTGTGATCACTATTATTAATCCCCAGGCTGGGCTCTGTGCGCGCGTGAAACTGGAGACCCGAGGCCACGGTGGCCTCTCCCTTCCCCGTTCCCTGAAGATGCCCCTAGACCCTCGGGAAGCTGTGGGTTTGCCCAGTGTGCGCTCCTGGGTCCTGCTACATGAGGGTGCAAATAAGACCACGCAGGCCAGAGACGCGGGCCAGAGCGCCTCCCCTCGGCCCGGCAGGCACTGAATGGGCAGCTTTATTTCTGGGCTCTGGATTACGATGATCTCGAAGAACCATCTGGAGGCTGATCCGAGGGCTGGAAGGGCAGTCTTCCCCCCCAATAAACTTCAGATGAGTATACTTGAAAAATCACAGGGGCTTCTATGGCCCAAACCAAACAGGTCTGCTTAACAGAATCACATTCAGGTGTTTGTTTTTTTAATAAAATAAAAAATAAGTATAGACAAAGGAATGACAGTGAAGTTTGAAAATACCACAGTGTTAAAAAAAAAAAAAGACGTTGGTAGTATTTTTTTAATCCATTGCACCTTTATTGTTTACTCTGTTCACTGTTCAGAATTTTCATACAGTCTTTCCAGAATCACACACAACCTGGTAGATGGCTCCCTCCCCCTGACAGCCCATTTTATTCCCAACCAGACTCCTCTTGTCCCTCGTCCTTACTTGTATGATATTCTGCCAGTGTCCAAGGAGTTCCCAAGGGTTATTTATTTTTATGGAGGAAGGGGGGGGTGAGATGTGCAGAACTGGACTTTCACAAAGCCATCGGGTTTGTGAATGACCCTGAGGGCCCTTTCTTTCTTGTGCCTTCCCCTCCTGTGCATCATCTCTCTCTCTAGCAGCCCCGCAGCCCTCACTGGGCTGAGGAATCGGGCAGATCTGGGCAGATTCAGCCACCTGATCTCGGGGAAGTTTCCTGATCTCTCGGAGCTCTTTCTATTACAAATGGTGGGAAAAGAGCCCCTCCCATCTCGCAGGGGGATTACAGGGTTATAGGGGGATTTCAGTGACCTAAGGAATATAAAGTCTCTGGCACACAGTGTGCCCTAAATGCATGTCTACTTCCTTCTGGGAGGGAAGAGAAGACACCTGATGAATACCGTCAGAGTCAGGTGCTTGGGGGCATCTGCTTTATAAAAGAACCTGGTCCCTTAAAAGAGCACAAGAAGTGACTCTCTAATGGTGGAATTTCAGACACCACCACAAGGGGAGGGAGAGATCTGGCGGTAGCGACCTCCTGGGCATCATTTGAACCCAACTAGGCGAGCTGCTGCTTCTTTCGTCCACGGGCAAGTCTGGCACCGGCAAAAGGAACCGTGACCCTCTTTGTCAGGGTATGTCGCCACAGCCAGGCAAAGGCCCTTCTCAGGGAGCCAGGAGCAGAGGGCAAATTTGTATATACTCACCCATCCCTACCAGGGAGGAAGTAGCTTTGTGTGGCTGTAAACCAGGAGCTTTAGGAAGCACAGCGATCTTTTCGGGTGATCGCTGCATCCCCTTCTAGTGCCCTTAAAAAGTCACCTGTCACGGGGGTGTCCTTGCAGAGCCCGAAAGAGCCACGTGAGCTCTCACGCTGGACAGCCCACGTGCCATTTACACCCCACCTCCTCTGAAAAAGGTCCCAGGCAGCTCGCTAACTAAGGAAGGAATTATGCCCCTGTGCTGGCCTTCCCTCCTCGTTCTCCCTAACGTGCACGGTATGTGGCCGCTAAAATAAAAATCTGATCGATGTCACCAGAATGAAAAAATAATGCTGGCAATAAGAAGCCGACGATTCCGTCCTAGAATTGATCTGTGAACGTAGCTGCCCTCTCCTCTTCAATGACAGTCCTTTTTACTTTTTTCGAAGCTGATCTATCGCTCAGTCCTCGTTCATGCAAAATTCTCAGTAAGGATATGGTGCGACTGAGGTCCACATGCCCACAATCGTTTTAGATCTCCCATATAACAACAAAAAGCCGCTCATCGGACAATCTTAAAACATGCATCCACCAGGATCAGGGCTGGTACTATGGAAAAATGTCCTCCAGACCAAAGAGAGAGAGAGAGAGACAGAGAGAGAGAAAGAGAGAGAGGGGGGGAAGGGAAAAGAGTCAAGATGTTCGAAGCAGGACTAGAACGGCTATGCCACACAACACCTGCAGTCTACGGGGCGAAGCAGATAAAACCAACGAAAGCTCGAGGACTCGAGGAGCGCCTCTCCAAATATTTGGTTCATGCTAAAAAATAGAGCACATTTATTAAAAATATATATTTATAAACGTTGATATGAACAGATACACACGTCAAGCCAATGAAAAAAGAAAAATAAGTTATCTCCCCAGTATCAAATAGTTAGCCACTTTTGATGGATGGGATTCTGTCAGAGGGTTGCCCCTGTGGTTTCTCGTCCCGAACGGCTCGTCGTCGAGTTAAGGTGAAGCCCGTGTCCCAGGAGACACACCGATGAGCCTCGCCCTCCCTGTTCCTCCTTTCCAATGCGTGAAATCCATCAGAGACCCGGGATGAGGAGTTTCTGCACCCATCCGCTCACCCATGGCGTCAAAGGCTGGTCTTCTGAGTGTTCTTTCGGGCCCCGGGCCAAAGACGTTGAGTTCCTTGTCGTGTGAATGAGTTTTGTTGGGTTCATTGTGCTTTAGTGTCTGCTCTTCGTAGCAGGAGTGGTTTGTTTTTGTGACCTCTTCTACAGTTCGAAGGTGCATTTGCTTGAGCAGCGTGTGTAGGTCAGGCCTGCTCGCTTGCACGGCAGCGTCCGATCAGTCACCTGCCGACACACAGGACTCCCGTCACTCGGCCATCCCCGAGGCCCCTCAGCACCCTCTGAGCCATTCACAGAGTGGTGTATATGTATACAAATATGATAACAATCAGGTTCAGAATGGTCCCGATGATCCCCAGCATCGCCAAGACGCTCTCTTCCTTACTCTCTCTCTCCTGGCCTCCTCTGTCCTCATCATTTCCACTCGTGATTACCATCTTGGTGGCAAATGTCTTTATCTTCCGCCCCAGGCTAACCTGTAATGGAAAGAGGCAGCACAAAAGACGATCATTTATAAGCATCCTCTCCACGGCAGGGCAGAGCCGGGGCGGAGGGGAGGGGATTTCATGCCTGGGCGCTAGACCGTGCGTGGGAGTGAAAAATCACCCAGGGAGGGATCCCATCCCGGGACACGCCGCTCTGAGCCACGGAGCGGTAGCAGAGCACGGCTTGTCAATTTCAAGGGTGACTGTCCTGACACTGGCTCGAAGAGATCGGCCCAGGAGTCCAGCCTGGGTGCCACCTTCTCTACCAAGCTTGTTCTCTCCCCTCTTCCTTGAAGCAGAGAACAGAAGCTACTGCAGAGCAGTTGAACGAAAACACAGGCACCCTCCACGGCAGCGGGAATTTAACGTGCATTCACGTCCTACATCACACCCCAGAAAGGTCCCATCCTGCGTATGTGCAAAGAGGGGTTCCTACACACGACAGGAGCACTGGCTGCCACGTGGGCAGGGGTGGTCGGGACCCAGGGAAGGTGACTCACTGGGGCCAGAAGGACGGCAAGAGGATGAGAAGACTACCGTAAGACACTCTAGCAGGAGTTTGAGTTGGAAGGTTCCTTGGCGTTAAAGGGACACATCTTGTACAACGGGGCTGGGCACCTGTGCACTTGGGGACGTGGGCGAGACGCTCGTACAAGCTCCGTTTGTGACAGCAGAGGACCAGAAGCCACCCAAACGTGCATCGAGTGTAGAACAGATGGACCCGTGGTGGTCCGCCCACTAGACACGTCTGGACGTGATGGAATATTATACGGCAGTGAAATGAACGGGCTGAGGGCACCTGTGACAACGTGGAAAAAGCCCCAGCATGTGATGCAGAAGACTTTGTGCAGCAGGAGTCAAACCACAAAGGCTGAGAACAGGCATAACCAAACAACATAGTGTTTAGAGACGCATACAGTAAAAAGCCTTGGTTTTCAAGCATAATTCGTTCCGGAAACATGCCTGTAATCCAAAGCACTTGTATATCAAGCGAATTTCAAGAACCACTGGCTCAGTCGTGATCATGTGACGTCCCGCGTCACGTACTACGCGCACTACAAGACATCGCTCGTTTATCAAGTTAACATTTGTGAGCAATGTTTGTTCGTCTTGCGGAACACTCGCAGAACACGTTACTTGCCATCCGAGGTGCTACCGTGTTTGGTTTTTAGACAAAGCAAGAGAATAATTAACGCAAAATTCGGGAGAGAGGCTTCTCACAGGCGAGGACGAAGAGGGAGGCCATTTGGAAGGAGCACCAAGAATCTTCAATACACTGGCCACTTGCCCTTTGTTAAGCTGGGTGGGGGACACCTGGCTGTTCATTTTTCCCTCATTATCTTTTGAACTGTATTCATAGGTTCCAGATTTTTTTTTTGTATGAGGCATTTTGCAGTAACCGAAATCATTTCTTTTTTTAAAAATTTTTTTCACCTTTAATAGCTCTAAAAGCTAATTGTTTAGATTTTTAAAAAATATTATAGGGTTTATAACAAATGTAGAACTAAAATACATGTGATAAGAATAGCACAGAAAGTGGAGACAGTAAATCTGTTGTAAGGATCTTATATTTCAGGGGCACCTGGCTGGCTCAGTCGGTAGAACACGCGACTCTTGATCGTGGAGTCGTGAGTTCAAGAGCCACCTTGGGGGTAGAGTTTACTTAAAAAAATAATAATGATGAACAAATAAATAATAAAAATTAACATTAAGGATCTTATATTTTATGTGAAGTACTTTAATAGGATTTAGAGATCGATGGTGTTAAGTTAACAAAGACTGGAGCAACTCCTAAAGAAAACGAAAAAGTAGAAGAGCTAGTCAGCCAATAGTGGAGATAAAAACTGAACTGTAAGATATAATCAATTAGTCCAAAAAAACAAAAACCAGGATAAAAGGAAAGAGGAGCAAAGAACAGATGAGACAAATAGAAAACCACCAAAAGAAAACCGTTTTCCACCAGCCACTAATCTGAACCGTATGTAAAAAACGATCAGTGTGTGTGTCACGGCAGCAGCTTGTCTACTTGATGGGATGGGACTCAGACCAGGCCAGCCCCCCACCTCACCCCGGGTGCACTTCCTCCTTTACAGCCAGGCAGTGTTTCAGGCTCCGGCATGGTGATGGTTAATTTTATGCGTCACGTTGCCTGGGTCGTGGGGTGCCCTGACATCTGTCAAACATTATTTGGGGCGACTCCATGAAGCTTTTTCTGGATGACATTCACATGCGAATGGAGAGACTGAGGATAGCAGATGGCTCCTCCTGAAGTGGGTGGGCCTCACCTAATCAGCCGAAGACCCAAAGAGAGCAAAAGGGCTGAGTAGGAGGAGTTTCTCCTGCCTGCCTGCCTTTGAGCTGGGGCATCACTTTCCCTGCCTTTGAATTCAAACTGAAACGCTGATTCTTCCTGGGTCTTGAGCTTGTTAGCCTTTGTCCTGAAACTAAACCCACCGGCTCTCCTGAGTCTCCTAGCTGCTGACTCACCCTGCAGATCTCGAAACTCGCCAGCCTCCATCATGACATGGGCTGATTCCTTACAATAAATCTCTTTTTAATACAGGGGTCAGAAGATATCTCAGGGCAAATACCCGGGAAGGATCACAAACAGGAATCCAGGAAGGTGGAGGGTGTGGTTGCAAAGTGAATTATCTACACATCTCTTCCCCTGGGCCTGTGAATCCCCAAAAGGGCTGGGTAAGGCCGTGTGGATCAAGTCTAGATTTGGAGCCCAGTACATGCGAACAGGTGTCTGTGTCAGGGACAGACAGACAATGAGTGAAGACAGGGGAATTAATGCAGCGTGAGTGCATGCACAAATGAGTGGATAAATGTCTTAAAGCGAAGTCCCATTTCGTTCACAGCTTTAGTATAACCGGACAGGCTCAGGCTAGGCCAAGCATCCGGCTGGATCTATTCGGTTGTCTTTCTTCTTTTTCCTAGTACGGTTTTTAATGATGCATAATACACACACAGAAAAGTGCACAGACTTTAAATGTATAGCTTGACAAATGTTCCCAACTGTTTAGCTAGCATCAAGATCAAGAAACAGAACCTTCCAGAACCCCAGGAGGCCCCCGTGGCATCCTATTCCATTTACTATCTTTTCTGCCTTCTCCCCCTTCCCCCCCCCCCCCAAAAAAAAACCCACTACCCTGGTTTCTACACCCTAGGTTAGTTCTGCGTGTCTGTAAATTTTACACGAATAGAATCATACAACACATCCTTGTTCTCCCCCTCAGTCCTATGCTGGTGAAATTCACCTGTGTTGCGTGTAGCTTGTGGCTCATTCATTCTTACTGAGAACAGTACCCCATTATATAAACAGACCCATGATTTATGTCTCTATTTACTGCTGATGGACATTTGGATTTCTTCCAGTCTGAAGCCATCATGCTGCTCGGAACGTTCTTGCACACGTCTGCTGGCAAACGTTAAGTGTGCATTTCCCCCAACGTTTTACATACAATTTTTCAACATAAAGAAAAAAAAAAAATTTCCAGCGAGCACCCACACACACACCATCGGAATGCCACCATGAACAGGTTAGTACACTTGCTTTAGCAAATATCTGTGCGCCTACCCGTCCATCTTCCTTTTTGGGTGTATTCCAAAATAAACTGCAAATATGATTACACGTCTGCTTAAATCCTGCAGCATGCATGGGTTAACTAGCGTTCAATATTTCCTCGCAATTTTCCTTTTGACGTAAAACTTGTACGTGTGCAATGTCCTACTGGCTACCTGAGCCCGGGAGAGGAACCGCTGAGGTATAGGGCGTGCACGTGTTGCGGTTTACTAGATGGTGCTCGACGGTCCCCCAAAGGGGTTGTGTCCGCTTGCTTGTTTGTGAGTGCTAGAGTGATGATCGTCTCTTTTCTTCTGCTCACTCCATAGCCCAGCCTCTGCACCAAGTCACGAGAAGGTGCAAGAACTTTAGAAACCCACTCCTTTCTCTGCTCTGGACAGACATCTAGCCAACGAGTAGCCGTTATCTCCTTAGAGGGTCTCTTGTGGCTTGGAGTCTCTTTAGCTGGACCTCGAGCCCCAAGAGAGCAAGCTGCTGAAAGTTCACCTCCAAGCACGGTGCCCGGCGTGGGCCAGGCGCTGGGAGAAGCGTGCAGAATGAATGTGTACTGCGGATGGACGGGCATCTCCCGGTCTCTGCAGGGCAGGGAATGCATCGCCACGGTTGGTCTAAAGAGACGCTGTTAGTGTTGCCCTTAAAACCCAAGACCGATCATCACAGTCACTCAAGCAAAACAAAGTGCCTGTCAGGGAGGCAGCTTGGCTTCAAGGCTTAATTTAGCCTCTTCCCTGAGTTAACCCGAGATAACTCTGACTCAGGGGGAAGTGGAGGGGAATAATCAGGTCGACCGTATTTACGTTCTGAGGGCTCTGCAGCAAACCAAGGCCTTCTCCGCCTCACGGAAGTCTGTTACACCCCGAAGTCTGTTTCTACAGTGCTTGACTCATCAGCCTGAACTTCCCCGTGGAAACCAGGCTGGGAGTGAAGCTCCCAGGGGAGCCACGGAGGGCTTCCTAGGAGAGAAGTGGTTGGAACATTCTTTTCCTGGGACAAAGTTGTCTGGCCAGAGTGTGCAGGATGAAGAGAGGGAGATTAGCCTGGAAGCCACAGCAGTAATAAACGCAGGAGGAGAAACAAAACCAAAATAACACAGAAAGCAAAGTCTGGGGCTGAGCAACACGGGACATGAAGCTTACTTCCATTCCTTCACTCCCTCGTTCACTCGTCCCTCCCTGCCCGGGACTGGGTGGGAGGGGAATCAGAGAGTGACTGCCTGATGGATGATAAAAGCACTTCTTTTGGGGTGAGAAAAATGTTCTAAAACAGATTTTGGTGATGGTGGCACAACTCTGTGTATATACTAAAACCACGGAATTGTATGCTTTAAATAGGTGAATTTTGTGGTTTGTAGAGTGTATCTTTTTTTTAAGTTTATTTATTTATTGTGTGTGTGTGAGAGAGAGAGAAGGGGGAGGGGCAGAGAGAGAGAGAGAGAGAGAATCCCAAGAAGGCTCTGCACTGACAGCACAGAGCCCAAAGCGGGGCTCAATCCCACGAACTGTGAGATTATGACCTGAGTGAAAAATCAAAGAGTTGGACGCTTAACCAACTAAGCCACCCAGACATCCCTTCTGTATCTTAATGAAGATTTATTTAAAATAATCACAAGCATGTGTAAAATCTTTATAAAGAATATCAGAAAACTTTACCAACAGACTTAAAATTAGACCAACATAAAAAGGGAGAGATATACCATCTTCATGGAGTGCAAGATTCCACATCCCCAAATCATCAGTTCTTTCCAATGTGATCTACAGATTTGCTACCCTCCAGGCAAAATTTCTTCAGGGTTTTTGGTGCTATTTGATAGGCTGGCTCTAAAATGTGTATCAAATTGAGAAGGGATAACAATAGCTAAGATCTTCACTAAAGAAGAATAAGGGAGGGGGATTTGCTCCAAAAGACCTCAAGAATCACCATGCTGCTTGACTAATGAAATCTTAGACAGACAGACCAAGAGAACAGAAACAGCTACATGTGCATGGACAATGCTGATCAGTGGGAAGAAATAGGCCTGTGGATAAATAGTGCTAGAGTAACTAAGTATCTGGTGGGGGGAGGGGAATGGAATTGAATCAGTATTTCATCAATTCCCAATGGATTAGAGACAGCTGTGGAAGGGAAAACTTAAGACCTTTTAGAAGACAATAGAAGTGACTATCTTCATGACCTTTTGGTAAGGGATATCTTTTTTTAAATTAAATTAAATTAAATTAAATTTTTTTAATATGAAATTTATTGTCAAATTGGTTTCCATACAACACCCAGTGCTCATCCCAACAGGTGCCCTCTTCAATACCCATTGCCCACCCTTCCCTCCCTCCCACCCCCCATCAGCCCTCAGTTTGTTCTCAGTTTTTAAGAGTCTCTTATGGTTTGGCTCCCTCCCTCTCTAACCTCTTATTTTTTTTTCCTTCCCCTCCCCCATGGTCTTCTGTTAAGTTTCTCAGGATCCACACAAGAGTGAAAACATATGGTATCTTTCTCTGTATGACTTATTTCATTTAGCATAACCCTCTCCAGTTCCATCCACATTGCTACAAAGGGCCACATTTCATTCTTTCTCATTGCCATGTAGTATTCCATTGTGTATATAAACCACAGTTTCTTTATCCATTCATCAGTTGATGGACATTTAGGCTCTTTCCATAATTTGGCTATTGTTGAAAGTGCTGCTATAAACATTGGGGTACAAGTGCCCCTATGCATCTGCACTCCTATATGGATATCTTAATAAGATATATAAGATATATATAAGATATCTTAATAAGATATATATAAGATATATATATATATAAGATATATCTTAATTATATATATATAATATATATATAAGATATATAACATATATATAAGATATATCTTATATATATATATATCTTATATATATCTTATATATATATATTCCTTATATATATATATTCCTTATATATATATCTTATATATATCTTATATATCTTATATATATCTTATATATATCCTATATCGTATATGGCTATCAATAAGACATAAGGCTCAAGCTATAAGCCAACAGTTTGGCTATTGTTGAAAGTGCTGCTATAAACATTGGGGTACAAGTGCCCCTATGCATCTTCACTCCTATATGGATATCTTAATAAGATATATAAGATATATATAAGATATCTTGATAAGAAATATAAGATATATATAAGATATCTTATATATATCTTATATATATCCTATATCGTATATGGCTATCCTAATAAGACATAAGGCTCATGCTATAAGAGAGAATACTAATACAAGCAATCACATTAACTTTAATGTTTATCAAAAAAGACCATAAAAAAGTGAAGTTATTAAATCATAAACTGGGATGTACATGTGTCATATATACACCTTATATATGCTCTATATATCACACAGATCTTGTTACAGTCAAGTCAGTGAGAAAATGATAAACTTCCAGTAGAAAACTGGGCAAAAACCACGTTCGGGAACTTCCCAAAAGAGTGAATGGCCATAAAGAAGCTAAACCTCAGTGATCAGAGAAACGCAAATTAAAATACGAGCTTTTACCCAACAGTCATCGGCTTCACAAGAGCTCTAAGGTCCAACCAACCGCCCAACACTGACGACACAGCTTCTGAAGTGACAGGAGCACAAGCTGGATGCTGTCACTCGGGAAAGCAGGATGACATCACCTTGTAAAGCTGACCATACGCAGGCCCTGTGACCCGCCACCCCACCTTCGGGCTCCCACCCTGAACACACCTGCGACGACCCACCAGGTTACACAGCCGTGAACGTTCACGGACAGGGCCACCCGCGGCAGCCTGGACCTACTGTCCCGTTTCACACACGGCACTTACGTACGGCGGGGAAAATGCCATCGCACACACGTATGGATGGCTAAAGCAGCGATGCGTGAAAAGGCTTGTGGCCAAAGAGCACTCGAAGGGTGTTTCCCTTTATAGAAAGTTTGGAAACAGCCCTACGTTATCCAGAGATACAAACGTGACAAAATTCCAAGGAAAAAGCGAGAGAATCACAAACACGAAGGCAGGCGAGCCCATACTAGTGAGTGGAGAGGGGCAGTGGATGGGGTCAGGGAAGGGTGCTTGGGGGACCCCAGAGGTACTGGTGATACTCAATCACTCACTGGTGATTGAGCAGTGGTCTGCTCAATGCCAGAAGCAGTTCCAACCAGGAAGGGGCCACCCAACTGACGGACCGCTCCGTTCCGAGCCCACCTGCCAGCCGGTCCTCTGCTGGGCCGCTTCTGAAAACCACGCTCATAGTTTGCCCAGTGGGGACGTAGGGCCTTGGAAAAGAGGCCACAGGAGTACAGGATGCGGGGTGCGGCCCGGGTGTGGGGGCTGCAGGGCCACGTGGGAGGGGAGCCCCGACAGAAGTCAAGGCCCCCGTGTGGCCCCTGCAGTCACAGCCCGTCAGGGCCAGCAGGCACCGCGGTCGCTGGCCACCCGGCCTGCCGGCGTCCATGGCCTTCTTTTGGTGACATTTCCACCCAGGCCGAGTCCATCAGAAGCTCCCAGAGCCCAACCCCGGGGTAGGGCGCTGAGGGCGGGTCGGCTCTAAATGCTGGGTCATCGCGGCCAGGGCTCCAGAAGGTGCCACCTGGGTGCCTGGAGCCAGCCTGACTTCTGCCCTTTTTCAGGTTCTGTCCCATAAATGACCTTCTCTAACTACCCTGAAAAATGCTGTGTTTTTGCTGAAGGCAGTCAAACCCATTCCTTATCCACATCCGCCGCTTATGACCAAGGAACTCGTACTCGCACAGAATACACATTAAGTGCATTTTGTTTGCTTCCTCATCTGCCCTTCGAATCCCCCTCACAGGAGCTCCACTGTTGTTTTCTGGGTACCTCCTGTCACTCGAACTCACCACTGTCAGGCCAGCTTAGTCCACCTGCCCACAGCTCAGTCCAGAACGTTCTCCATTGCTTTCAAATGGCACATCCTCGGGGCACCTGGGTGGATCAGTCAGTTGAGCATCCCACTTCAGCTCAGGTCACGATCTCACCGCCCATGGGTTCGAGCCCCGCGTCGGGCTCCGTGCTGACAGCTCGGAGCCTGGAGCCTGCCTCGGATTCTGTGTCTCCCTCTCTCTCTGCCCCTCTCCCACTCACGCTCTCTCTCTCTCAAAAATGAACATTAAAACAAGTTTTTAAATGGCACACCCTCACGGTAACCTACATCCACTGGAACCACGTGTGTAACTGGGAACTAAGCAAAAACAATCCCCATTGTCTTCTGCAAGGCGACACTCGGGTTTTGAAAAACTGATAGGAAGTGAGAAGCATTGGCCTCAAATACATCAGCCCTGACTCCGTAGTTCGCTAGTTGTGTGACTTGGCCAAGCCGCTTCAGCTTGATCAGTTTGAAGTCAAAGGCAGGGAAAGTGATAGCAAGACAAGGGGAGGCACCAGATCATCCAAATTCTTTCCACGACTCGCTGACCGTGTTCTCTGGAGTGACTCAGGCTCAGCCACCATTCCAAGGGTTTCTCGGTCTCGAGGAGACTTCTGTATTTTGGGAGGAGGAAGATTCACTCCGATCCACTCCTGCCTGGAAATTCAAAATCACCGGAGTGGCCCATCGAAGGGATGCGGCGGAACCCCTCCCCAGAGAGAGAGAACTCAGGGGTCACCTAAGGACCGTGCTTCCAACCAATATGCCCAGAGCACCCGTGCTGATCCAAGCTCCGGACTAAGCCACAGGCAAACGCCGAGAGACCAAGGCCTTTGGCGTTCAAGGACCTCATGACCCAGGGAGGGGAAAAGACCAGCAGATCACGGTGGCGATGTGAGCGCCAGGCACGGGACGGCACGAAGAATGCAGCAGCCTCAACCTGCCTGGGAGGGCACTTCGGGAACTGTCCCTGAAAGATGGGCAGCATTGAAGCGGACGTGTGCAAGTCTAGTGAGACCAGCTCGGTGACGGCAGAGGAGGGGCGCGCAGTCAGCGGACCAGCAGGTGCAAAGGAAAACCAGGAGGGTGGGAGGCTGCAGCCTGTCGGGGCGATGGAGCATCCTGGCGAGCGAGGGAAGAGCCGAGGTTGCAGGCGGAAAAGAGGCCAGAACAGCAGCTCTTGCAAACCACGCAAAAGAATTTTGGAATTAGGGGCGCCTGGGTGGCTCAGTCGGTTAAGCGTCCGACTTCGGCTCAGGTCATGACCTCACGGTCCGTGAGTTCAGGCCCCGCGTCGGGCTCTGTGCTGACAGCTCAGAGCCTGCAGCCTGCTTTGGATTCTGTGTCTCCCTCTCCCTCTGCCCCTCCCCTGTTCATGCTCTGTCTCTGCCTCAAAAATAAATAAACATTAAAAAAGCTAAAAACAAAAAAAAAGAATTTTGGAATTCAATAGGTGCAACACACCCGACTCGTATTTACTTTCTCGACGGTACATGTAGGCATGTATACTCTTTGGTATGCCTAAGATACCTCGTCATAAATTTAAAAAACCCATTTGGCTCCTATAATCAGGCAGGCTGCATTAAGCGGAAGCTGGTGACCTGCTCTCTAGGTCAGACGGAACGTTCTAGATGGAACGTTTCCATCGGATGGCTCCTGGCTCTGCCACCATTTGAGGCCTTGCTCTTTGCCTTTTTGGGCCTTGGGAAATTCACTGGGAGCCTCTCTCCAAGGGACAGGACCCCCGCACCCAGCTGAGGTCCTCGGCAGGGGCTGGGCGTGTCTCTAGAGGATGAACCCCTCTGCATATGCCCGCGCCCAGCCCGGGTGGCCACAGAATGGCCTGGGTGCCACGGATGGCCACTCAATGGAGTGGCAGACAGGACAGCCCCAGGGACCGGAATTCACTCCGAGTCCCCAAGAGTCACTGAAGAGAAGGAACATTTGTAAAGCGTTTAATCTGCTCAACAAAAGTTCACGATTCTTCTTACGAACAAGTAGAGCACTGTCCCTCCTTAACCGCCAAAGGGTTGCCGGATCTGCCTTTGCACACGAGGCCCACCTCCGTCATGCTGTGGCTCGTAACTGCTCCTCTGGCTACACACGGCCATAACAATCATAGCTGCTAATTAGTCAGCGCGACGTATGGGCCAAGCCCTGTACCATTCAGCCGGCCAGCCGCTCAACACAGGTTTATCCGGCACCTGCTCTACTCTGGGTCCTTTTCTAGAATATCGGGATACAGACAAACGGAAGTGTTATTCCTATTTTAGAGATACAGAATTGAGATTCAAAATAATTACTCAACACCTACAAGACGCCAGGCACCGTTGCAGGCAGGAGGGAGCAGCAGTGAGTAAAACAAAGAACTCCTCAAACAATGGAGTTGGGATTGAACCCAGCGGCCAATTCTGCTACCCAAAGCTGCCCATCTCCTGACCTGCCCCCGGTGCATCCCCCACGCGGAGCTCCTGCCACAGCGCCGCCTTTGCTCACGCTCCCTTCTTGGCTTGGACAACTGCCGCCCGTCCTTCCAGGCTCAGCTCGGTTGACCGTATCTCCAGTGACCCCCTCTTGATGTCGAGAGGCCCTCTGTAGACCCCATCTGAGCATCTCCTGCCTGAGTCGGTAACTATCCCTTTATCTGCGGTCTCCCCCGCTGAACTGTGATGCGAGTTCCTCAGGAGGGACAGGCTTGGGTCCCATTCATCTCCCTGCCCCTGCCCCTGCCCCGCCCCTGCGCCTGGAGTTCATATGGTGCTCGGTGTACTGAGTGAAAGGAAAGATGGACCTCAAGCGAGCCTGGGGAGGCCCAGCTTCCAGGTCAGGGGAGGGCAAGGCATGGGAGGCAGCTGAATGGATGACAGGGAAGGTCCAGCCCAGCCGGCTAGAACTTACTAGAGAGAGACAGGCAGTGAGAAGAACCTACGGTCAAGAGGACATGCCCTCTTCCCTGACTCTCCAAGCAGGGGGTCCACCAGGGTAGGCAGGCTGGGCTAGTGGGTGTGTGTGTGGGTGGGGTGGTTGGGGACACCTGGTGGGGAGCCCAAGGGGTCCTCTGCTCTGGGACCAGGTCAGAGAGACCCCTCCTGCCCCAGCAGCTCCTGGCCTCTTCCTTCTCTTGAGTGCAAGTGCCACACTCAGAGCCCTGGACAGAGTGGGACCGGCCTTCCCTTCTCCTCCTTTGCGGGAGAAAGAGCCTGGGTAAATCTCCCTGGGCTCAGTTTGGTCATGTGACCCGGGAGCGCAGGGACCCAGATGATAAGGTACAAGGGCCTTCGGTGGAGTTCTTTCTTCTCTAACTAAGGAGGCTTAGTCTACTGTGTGTGGAGTAAGGGAAGTGTGAACACTGATTACAAAGAGAAAAAACAGCTCCCGGTACTAACACTTAAGGGTAAATTAATCAGTTATTTCCCATGTTCAGATGAGAGCACATTCCTTAGTTTTGGGGAAAATTATATTAGCCTAGATTTCCCCAAGGAGCCCAAGTCATGAGGTGTCTGTGATGAGGTGGCTTAAACCAAGAGGTGAAAATGAGACTCAGGCCTGTGGTATGGCCCACCAGCCCCATGGACAACATCACACCTACCTGCCAAGCACCCACTTGGCCATGGACCCCACTTGCCTGTAGACTCCACCCCCATTATCCAGGAGCAGCAGGAAACAGGGAAGGAGCCTGGGAGTCTAGAGAGCTAGCTTTGAGTTCCTGACTGGCCCCCGATGAGCTGTGTCACTGAAACACATGACCCGCCCCCTCTAATACTCATCTGTGATGGACTCACGATGGACACGAACCGTTGACTTGTAACAAGAAACAAGTATTTTCCAACAGCTGAGCAAAAAACTTCTCAGAAAGGCAACTTTGCAACAAATGCACTGGCTCACCAACGTAGCGACTCGACTCCGTGGACTCTACCATGAAGATAACCCCCAGCTCTACAAAAAATACACCTGCAAGTTCATTCACGGAAGCATCATTGGTAAACGCAAAACTATGAGAAGCAACCTAAGTGCCCGGACAGAGGGAAGTGGCTGAATAAACTCTGGTACCTGCACACGTGGAGCACTGTGCAGCTGTAAAGGAGGGAGGGGTGATGTGAACAGATGTGGAGAGAATTCCACAACGTACCATCCCGTTAGAAAAGCAAAGGGCGAAAGAATAGTATGGTCTGCTACCAATCGCGTAAGAAAGGGTTACAAAGTACACAACCCGCTTTTTGGACAGCAGGAGTCAGATATGGAAGAGACGGGCTCTCTAGAGGGGTGGGCGCTAGAGGAATGGAGTGATGGGGATGGGATTGGGATGCAGAGGACACAGGGAGTGACCCTTCTCGGAGTGGGTCTTTCAGGACAGATCTGACTTCAAAGCACTGTATTGTTCCATGTGCCCCTCATATACCCAACACACAAAAAATGACTGTAACCAACCAAGACGAGAGGGAAACCCAAAGTGGAGTATTCATACCAACAGATGGCCCAAACGAGTACAAATACATAGCTTACCCACATAGAAGGGGATAGGGAAAAAACAAAGAACAAAACAAAACAAAATAAAACCACTCACCTAAGAGACTTTGGAAAACAGGGTCCTGACCAAACAGTGGAGAGCCAAAGACAAGACACCAAACACAGACGCTGTCACCCTGTCACCGACTGGGAAAGTGTTTCCCACAGGGGGTGTGGGTTAGCAATTCGGAACTCCTGCATACTTGAGTTAAGAAAATACATTGTAGCTACTGAGGAAGGCTTCTCCCGGCTGGAGAAAGAAGTTACAAATAAGAAAAGGGGAGACCCGTAAGGTGGAGCTCCTGCTGCTGGGACTAGAATTTGAGAGCTCGGAGCCAACTCATGGTTCTCAATGTACAGACAGGTGGGCAGAGCCAGAAACACGTGTGATGTGTTAGTGCGCGCCCATGTTATCCCAGCTCTGTCCCCTGAAGGGGCCTAAAAGCAGTGATGCCCCAGAAGCAATGAGCACACTCGGCCTCCAGACCTTGGTTTCTAGGCACCTGCTCCAGGGACAGGACCCAGGGCTCCTTGGAGAAGGACTGATTGTAGGGCTGGGGAAGGGAAAACAGAAGCCGAACCCTGAACACCTTGTGATTCGAGAAAGCAAGAATGTGCCCCCGGAAAGACAAGGGGGCATGGGCTGGCCAAAAACACGAGCACAAAACTGAAGAAGATCCTGATATTAGGCTAAGTCTGACACAATCTGAGCCAGAAAATGAAAAACCACCATATCAGATTGTTATTCATAGAAGAAAGGAAATACCCAGGGGTTTATACTGATGGAAATAATCACATAAATACACACATGGGGGAGGAGGGCTAGTTCTTTCTTACAGTAGAGTTTCTAAGCAATAAATGTGGAAGGAAAGCAGGAATTAAGAAAATCACCATTAGGCAAACTTTGCAACAGTAATTGCTGGAGACAAGATCCGCCGACAGATGCTAAAACTAACGGGTGGAAGTTTAAGGAGAAACCGGATTTGCATGGTCTCAAAGTACCTCTCCCAAGGAATTTGTAGGAAAGATGGGGACTTGAGGGTAGAGGAGCCTGGTGATCAAGGTCATCCTCAGCGTGACAGGACATGGACACCGTGACCAACCCCTCCCCCCACCCCCCGCCCCCGGCAGGAGGCATGGTTCTTGCCCAGAATGCACACCTTCGAGCCACTCCTGACGAACCCAAGCCTCAGACAAACCCAAACTGAGGGACATCCTACAAAATAACTGATCAGTGCTTTCCAAAAGCACCAGGGGTGTGAGAAACAAAGAAAGTACAAGAAGCCCTTCCAGACGGGAAGGGACCAGGAGACCCAGCTAAAAATAAAGCCCTGTGGGGTCCCGATGGGGTCCTGGGGCAGAAAAGGACACGAGCGGAAACCCTGGTGACGTCTGGACAAGGTTCAGTCGGTCGTGTTGTACAAGGCTCCCTTTCTGGGTCTGGTGACCTCACTCTGGTCATGCATGCTGGGGACCTGAGGACAAGCTGAGTGAGGGGAACCTTCTCAACTATTTCTACACCTTTCCAGTCTAGCTCGGTGTCTTTGCTTAGAAATAAGAGGCCGTGTTTATTTTTATTTTTATTTTTTTTAAATATGAAATTTGCCATCAAACTCGTTTCCATACGACACCCAGTGCTCATCCCAACAGGTGCCCTCCTCCATGCCCCTCACCCACCCTCCCCTCCCTCCCACCCCCCATCCACCCTCAGTTTATTCTCAGTTTTTAACAGTCTCTTATGGTTTGGCTCCCTCCCTAACTTTTTTTTTCCTTCCCCTCCCCCATGGTCTTCTGTTAAGTTTCTCAGGGTCCACATAAGAGTGAAACCATATGGTATCTGTCTTTCTCTGTATGGCTTATTTCACTTAGCATCACACTCTCCAGTTCCATCCATGTTGCTACAAAGGGCCACATTTCGTTCTTTCTCATTGCCATGTAGTACTCCATTGTGTATATAAACCACAATTTCTTTTAAAAAAATTTTTTTTTCAACATTTTTATTTATTTTTGGGACAGAGAGAGACAGAGCATGAACGGGGGAGGGGCATCGAGAGAGAGGGAGACACAGAATCGGAAACAGGCTCCAGGCTCCGAGCCATCAGCCCAGAGCCTGACGCGGGGCTCGAACTCACGGACCGCGAGATCGTGACCTGGCTGAAGTCGGACGCTTAACCGACTGCGCCACCCAGGCGCCCCAAAACCACAATTTCTTTATCCATTCATCAGTTAAGACGTCATGTTTAAATTCATCATTCAATTATTCCACTAACACTCATGCCAACCCACCAGGCCTTTGCTGGGCCCTACTTAGGATTTGTTTCAGTGTGAATCCTTTGTGGGGGAAGCAGGGGGACAGATGCTAAGGGGTCTTAGCTCTGAACCAGAGTTTCCAGGGACCTTTGGTCCCAGGTCCCAGGTTGGTCCTTGGTTACAGAGAGATCCCCAGAACCTTAGGGAACTTCTGGAACATTCTGCCCAACATCCTCAGCCAGAACCAGAATCCTGAAGGGAAGGGGTCCAGAGTTAGGCCCTGTGGGGTTCTCTCGAATTCCTGGATCCCCCTACAGACCCTGCCCACTGTGGTTCTTAGAAACAGTTGGGATCCGAAGCCACCATCATTCAGGAGCTCCGTCTCAAGGGCCCCGGGTTCCGGTCACTTCGGATTCTGTGTTTGGAGCTAATCATACCCAGGCTCTGTCAGCACACGTCTGTGGCTTTCTTTTTAGGACCAGCTTCTGACTGTGCAGGCTCTGTGAGTTCCTGTTCCAGAAGCCAGCTTGGCGACCCTGGGTCTGGGCTGTTGACCTCTGTGCCTGTCCCCCACCCTCCAGGGACAAGTGCCCTACTCTAGAGCCCCAGCTGTTCTGCTCCTGAGGCTGTGGGGGGTGGGAGGGAAGGGTCAGGCTGCCTGCCTTCCTGAGTCCTGCCTGTGTTCACCTCGCCTCTCCTGCTCCTTTGCTCCTTGGTCCTCCACCTTGCAGCGTGTCCTCCGTTGCCCGGTGCCCCACAGACCCTACATGCCGTCTGGCTTGTCTGGTCTCAGCGTGTGAGCCAGATGGGCTTTTGCCCAGCTCCCCAAAGAGGCAGATCCCAGGCTGAGCCAATCACCTGGGCCACGCAGCCTGTCTCCAGGTGTGGCAGGCCAGGCTCCCGATCTTTCCTAAGGGACTCAGCAGACGCTGGGTCACATGGGAGTGAGCAGTCAAAGGCGTTCAGACCCCACGGAGCCTGCCAAACGCCTCCTCCCCAGCTGTGGTGATCACAGATCACAACAAACCTGCCATCCTCGCCCATCGAGACGCAAGCATCTGTGTCCCCTCCCCGTGGGTGACAGCCTACGGTGGCGGTGACCCTGGGAAGTCTCTGGGCCCAGCCCTAGGAGACTGGCCGCGTGCACCTCCCGTCTCTCGGAGCACACCGCTCCGGGGGGGAGCCAGTCACCAGGTCAGAAGTCCACTGACCCCGGGACTGCCTGCTACGAAGAAGCCCGAGCGAGCCACCTGGAGAGAGCGTGGAGACAGAGGCCAGCCGGCCACCGGATGTCCCAGCGGGGGGGTCCTCAGCTCCAGCACAGGATGGCCCCACATCAGAGCTGCGCAGCTGAGCCCACCCACCCACAGAACCGCGACAGATAATAACGACTTTTGTCTCAAACCACTAAGTTGTAGATCGGTCTGTTACATACCAATAGGTAACACGACCCTGGCTGAAAGAGGCTGGTGTTCGAGAGCCTGAAGGAAAGGTTTTTCTTCTTCAAGCAGAAGCAAGCGCTCCCAGCAAGATCTGATAAACAGGCAGCCAGAGCCTTCTGCGGAACAGCAAAGATCATGAACATTCTCATTTGTAAAGTGAGAGTCACGGTTCCCTGGGGAATCAGATGAGCCCCGTGTCAGCCGGACAATGGACCGAGCTGGCTATGTCTGGGATTATGTCCCTGCGTGTCACTGTCTGTGTGTATGGGGACTAGGGGATGGGGTGGGGAGAGCCAGTCACCTCAGTTACAAGTCTTTTGCAGATCCCAGGAATCAAGCAAAGTCTCTGCATTTCAGGTCTGGTCGTCCCTCACACGGACAGCCCTGCTTGGCTACATACACCCCTCCCTTCCTGCTGGCCGAGCAACCCGGATGCTGGGAAGCCAGTTGGAGGAGCCTCTGGGCTACTGGGCACTTCCTGGGGGTCGGGCAGCCACTGGCAACTTTAATCCTCACAACAAATGAGGTGGGGGTGGTGCGGTCGGTCTTCACATTTATAAATGAGCAAAGCGGGGCCAGCAAGGTGGACAGACTTGCCCTGGCCGGTGCCCCAGCCGGCAGGCGGAAGGGAGCTGGGATTCGAACCCACGCCTCGGACGGGGCCCACGCGCCCAGGGGCCCTGCTCTATGGTTTCCCGGCAGGCGGCCACAGACCTTCCTCCTTTCATCCCTGAACCTATCTCCTCATCTGCAAAATGGGGTAACACTTACCTAGCTCTCCGTCAGCACGCTTTATGGCTCAATGAGGCACATAAAGGGTATTTACTAAGAAAATGTACGTTCCCTTTTGTTTTCTCTTTCTTCCAAAGTCCCACAAGGGAAAGGAGAATTCTTTTTCAAGAAATCTCCCTTGAAGATTTTGATCAGATCAGAAACAGGAGCTGAACGAGTATATGGAGGGATCAGATTTTTAAAAAAAAAATGTTTATTTTTGAAACAGAGCGAGAGCGTGAGGTAAGGGCAGAGAGAGAGAGAGAGAGGAAGACAGAGAATCCCAAACAGGCTCCGCGCTGTCAGCGCGGAGCCCGCCGTGGAGCTCGATCCCACGAACCGTGAGATCATGACCTGAGCCGAAATCAAGAGTTGGACGCCCCAGGGAGGCATCGGTTTTTATTCCTTCCCCCCAAGGTCTATGGTGAGAGGTCCAACTGGAAATATGGAAAGGATGTGGCCAGAAAGTCCTTCTAAGGAGCCCATCCCATGATTCCCCAGGGCCTGTGAGTCCCCGCGTCTAAACACCACTGGGGAGACCCCAGGGTTTCGTAATAGCTCCTGTAACTGAGATTTCTTAGCAATTCCCATCTGGCTGAGCAAATGACTCAGCCCGCGAGCTGTGGCTCAATAGTGTGTATTTCATGAATATTTTTCTTTGGAGGGCTGTACCCATCAACATCTCACTTACTCAGGAGCATCTGCATTTTAATGTGATTTTTTTCGACACAACCAGACAGCTGGGTGGGTTTTACCCACTCCTGAGGTACAAAAATCTCATCTCTGCAGGATGGATCTCTCCAAGTGTGTTTGTGTCCAGACTGGAAATCGCATCCATCTGCATGATAGCATTTTTTGCAGAAACTGCTACTGACACACGGGGGAAAGTCAGGGTTGCAATTTTGATCCAATACTTGTCCAAAACGAACTGGGGGGAAAAATAGCTTAAACGGATTTTGCTACAAAGTGTCATCACTGAAAAAATTTACATGCTGCGGCTCCTGCCTGCCTCTCCAAATTCCTCCTCCTTTTTCTCTCAGTCATTCCTGCACCAACTAGACCAGCACCCTCTAGTTTTTTTTTTGAAAATATCACCCCAGGGCCTTTGCACTTGGTATCTCCTCTATCGGAATTCACGTTGCTCTAACTTCTGTGCTCACTTGCTCTCTCACGGTGTCCAGGCTTGGCTCAGACCTCCCGTCGTCAGGAAAGCCTTGCTGGCCGCCTTGTGGATAAAGGCCTGACACTTCTCACTCACCATGCACATGCCCTACTTGATTCGCATCAAAGGGCTGATCACGGCCTGACCACTCCTCCCCACGTTGAAGATAAGCTACGAGATAGCAATCATGTCCTCCGAGGGAGCCCCCACGCCAAGAACAAAGCATCAAGAGTACTGCAGAGACAGCCAGTTGTTTCCGAACGAATGCACTAAGTGCCCATTTTCCAGAAGAGGAAGTTGTGACTCACTGGGGGCATGTGATCTGTTCACACTGGCACGGCCAGGAGCCAGGGGTGTCAACCCTTGGTTTGCCACGCGCTCAAATCTGCTGGACGAACTCCTACATTGTACACTCGCATAACTTACTTTTTCTGACTCGATCCAAGCACACGGGCTCGATCCCACGAACCATCTACATGAGGCCTGATGCCCAGCAGATACTCAGAAAATGCTCACGGAAGGAAGTCTCGATGCATGAGCAGAACCCCTCGCCCCCGCTCCTCCCGTCCGGCCACTCACGGAACCCTCAACCCTTTGTGTAGCAGTCTTTCTGCGTGACCGCCCACCTTTCTGCTGGAGCCCCTCGGGGCTGCCCGAATCCTCGACTGCCTCCCGTAAGCAGGCTCTTGTCGGCGCCCACAGTGGGGAAGTTCTCAGCCCAGCCAGACGACGCCACTGGGTCATTTGGCTGATCGCCTCCTCCCATCTCCAGCATTATTGTAGAAAACAAAAGAGAATCAATAAATGATCACTGAAATAGAAAAGAAAGTCAAAAATACGCTCTTCAAAGACAGGTGAGGAAGGCGAAGGGAAAGAAAGAAAGAAAGAAAGAAAGAAAGAAAGAAAGAAAGAAAGAAAGAAAAAGAAAGAAAGAAAGAAAGAAAGAAAGAAAGAAAGAAAGAAAGAAAGAAAGAAAAAGAAAAAGGAAGAAAGGGAGAGAAAGAAAGAAAGAGAAAGAAAGAAAAAGAAAGAGAGAGGGAGAGAAAGAAAGAAAGGGAGAGAAAGAAGGAGAGAAAGAGAGAAAGGGAGAGAAAGAAAGAAAGAAAGAAAGAAAGAGAAAAAGGAAGGAAGGAAGGAAGGAAGGGAGGGAGGGAGGGAGAAGGAATCACAAAGCACTTGCAAAGCACATGCCAGCATTCTTGTCTCCCCTAAACAAGCCCTATTTTCTTTCCATGAGCCTCTGTCTGCCTATCCGTGAAATGGGGATTTGGGCCAGGCGGGCTGACCCCTTACAAGCACGCACTGCTTCCCTCCCTTTTGCTACCGTTCGTTAATGCCAACAGCACTCGGAAATGCAGCAAACGACTCGCTAGGATCCTCAGCCACCTCGTCGTATGTGGCAACGGCCTGCATGGATTAAGCGCTTACTGTGTCCTCGGCACCTGCCACCTGCCCCGGCTGGCTCATTTCCTCCCCGGCACAGCCCCGTGCACGAGGCAGGGACGGTGCCCTGCATCAGACAAGCCACCCAGGCCTCCTCGTGGCAAATCCCCTGCCGTCCCGGGCTCCCACCCACCGGGGCCGTGCCCTGCCCCCTCGCCGGCTCCACCAAGAAACCCGAACTCCTGCTGGGCGCAGAGACTAAGACCCAGCTGAGAGCAGAAACTAGGTCTTAACCGCCTCTGCGTCCCCCACACCCCTGGCCCCGCGCGGCTCTGTGCTTACGGGAAGATTCCATGCACATTAGCTGGGTAGAAGAGAAAAACACAGGATGAAGACCAACTCCTGGTGAGTGCCTCCGTCTCAGCTCCTGCATGAGATCTGAGGGGCTCCCCGAAGCCGGGGGACTGTTGTGAGTGACTCTGCCGTCGCCAAGTCGGAACGTTCAAAGGAGAAAGTCTGCGGTAGCGGAAGGTGAGGGGAGATGACCCGGAGTACCGACGGTTAATGTTTAGCCCACGTTTTCGGTTTTACACCTGTCTGGAGTCACAGCCACCTGCTGGAATCCTGTATGCAGGTGGAAGTCCGCGCCCCAGGACCCAGGGGCCCCTCTTGGGTGTCCCTCCATAGGCAGCCAGTGAGCATCCTGGGCTCCTCACATAACATCCCCGATTGGAGGCTCTCCTGTCCTGCAAGGGACAAGCCCGGGTCTTCACTGGGGGCTGTGGAGAGCCCTTGGCAAAGGACCCCAGGCAGGGGGGAAGCAGCCATCTCAGGATGGGGCTGCAGGCCCCCTGATGACCCCAGAAGCACAAGGAACCCCGGGCAAATCTCGCACTAGGGCAGCGTGGGAGGGAAATGTGAAGCCGGTTGCAATGGAAAAAGAGAGACCCAAAAGGGGTCTGCACCAGCATGGGGCGTGGAGAGCACACGTGGTCTGCTCACTGGCCAGCAGTGTGACAGCAGGCACGGCACTCCCCCTTTCGGAGCCTCGCTGTCCCCATCTTTAAATTGAACTGGAGGGGGCACCTGGGTGGCTCAGCGGGTCGAGCGTCCGACTTCGGCTCAGGTCACGATCTCACGGGTCTGTGGGTTCGAGCCCCGCGTCGGGCTCGGTGCTGACAGCTCGGAGCCTGGAGCCTGCTTCGGATTCCGCGTCTCCCTCTCTCTCTGCTCCTCCCCCACTCACACTCCTTCCCACCGCATCCACACCCCGCTTTCCTCTGGTACAGAACCCAGCGACATCCCCCGTCTGTCCTGCACTTAGGGGTGGCTGCGTGGCTGAGGTCTTGACGGAGGAGTATGAGCAGAGAGCCGTGGGCGGGCCCGCAGCCAAGTTGCTCTCTGCCGTTCGTCCAGCCCGGAACAGATGACAACAGGGATGTCAGCGGATCCGGAGTGTGGCGGAGCCAGAGGCGGGTCCCCACATCACCCCACGGAGGACAGTTGTCCACCGACTGGGGACACCCACTGAGGCTATTTACACGTGAGAAACTAATCTTGGGCTGGAGCCACTACCCTTTGGGGCGGTTTCTAACCTTTGCTGGTGGTTTAACCCCTCTGCTGGATCTAATTAATATGTTATTTCTACCCTTCAAAAATTTTAAAAGAGAACTGCTGAATTTTGAAAGGGGACTGTAGTAGTCAGAAAGCTTAGCGGAGCCTCCGCTTTCCCTCTGGAACTGATGTTTCTGGGGCTTTGGGGATCAAATCACTCGTCCTTTTACTGACGCACCAGGGCCACGCTTGTCCCACGGCGTACTATTTGCGGAAAATTCCAGTCTTCATACAATCAGCAAAGCAGACGGATCTGGGCCTAATGTCTCCCTAAAGTCAATCAGGTCTTTCAGGAAGAACACAGATACTGAGGGCCTACTACGTACAAAGCACCAGGAGGGATGCCCTAAATTTGCTGCCTGTTTCTCCAAACCCTAAAATCAGGCTATGCAGCCTGAGAAGCACAAGTCAGAAGCAGCAGAATAGAATAACTGGTTTCTGGAGAGTCCCAGAAGCCTCCAAGATGTACGGTTGCCGGAAGAAGGGCGTTTAGGCATGAAAGGACCCAGGTCTGCCCCCCCGGGGGCTCAGTGTATTGGCGAGAGGTGTTAGCCAGGTTTGAAAAGAAAGTATCCTCACGCTGCTGAGAAGCAGAACAGCCAGGAGAAAGGGGGCAGGTCAGAAATCCAAAGGTTGGGGTTCACCAGCTGTGTCATTTCTACTGTGTGACCCTGGCCAGCGATTCAGTCCTTCTGAGTCTGACTGCTTACTGGCCAAGGAAGAAACCCAAAAGCCGCTAAACACACCTCAACTCTGGATGAGCAGGCTCACGAGGAAACGAGCAACACGGAGAAAAAGATCAAGATAAACACAAAAAAACTGACCTTAGAGAGGAGGGAAATAATTCATGAATGAAAGCAAACAAACAAAAACTCTAATATTTCCCTACTCAGTACGTTAACAACTATAAAACAAAGTGAGATTCTAAGAAAAGGAGCAATCGGAGAATAAGCAAAAAGCTCTTAGAAATTAAAAATACTCGTGTTTTAGAGGCGCCTGGGTGGCTCAGTTGGCTGATCATCGGCTTGGGCTCAGGTCATGATCTCACGGTTCGTGGGTTCCAGCCCCGTGTCGGGCTCTGTGCTGACAGCTCAGAGCCTGGAGCCTGCTTCGGATTCTGTGTCTCCCTCTCTCTCTGCTCCTCCCCCACTCATGCTCTGTCTCTCTCTCAAAAATAAACAAACACTAAAATTAAAAAAAAAAATACTCTTGCTTTAGAAATGTTTCTTTAAAAGTAAGCCAACTGGGGCTCCCGGGTGGCTCAGCTGGTTGAGCGTCCGACCTCGGCTCGAGGTCCTGATCTCGCGGTTTGTGAGCTCATGCCCCACATCGGGCTCTCTGCTGTCACCACAGAGCCTGCTTCAGATCCTCTGCCCGCCTCTCTCTCTGCCCCTTCCCCACTTGCACGTGCACTCTCTCAAAATAAATACACTTTAAAAAAAGTAAACAAACAAAAAAGGTGGACCGGAAAATGAAGCCAAGAAAATCTAGAATAAGTAGTACAACAGCAGTGAAATGAGAAAACAGGAGAAAAATGCAGAAGTAAGTAGGCCCATTCTGGAAGGTAGAAGAACCAACAAATAAGGGGTTCAGAAATGCAGAATGGGAAAAAAAAAAATGGAGATATAAAAAAAATCAAATACATTAGGATCTCCCAGAGTTCAAGGTCTCATCTTCAGATTATACTAAGTATCTGGAAGAACGGATGGAGCCTCCCCTCTCAGTATCTTCATGTAATATATGAATGCCAAGGATAAAGAATAATTACTAAAATCCGCCAGAAAAGAAAAACAGAAAATAGAAAAGCTACAAAGGACCTAGAATCAGACTTCTCATCAGCAACATGGAAAGCTCCGAAGTCTTCAAAATTCTTAAGGAAAAGGATTTTGAACCTGGAAATCTACCTTCAGCGTGAATATAAAATACAGACATCTTGTGACGGTTTACTAGCCACGTAGCTTTTCTCTTAGGAAGCTCCAACCGAGGAAAACAATGAAGGATGAGCCCAGGATGACCTCTACGGAGCAGGCGTGCAGAGGAAGTACAGGAACAGAGAGGGTCTTGAGAGGACAACACACACACACACGGGGAGCTCAACAGACCAGGTGGTATGAAAAAAGGAAGAATATGATAAAGATAGATAAAGCAAGAAGAAAAAAAGGAGGGCAATTAAAAATCCCAGGAAACACACACACACACACACACACACCCACACCCACAAACACGGGGAGCTCAACAGACCAGGTGGTATGAATAAAGGGAGAATATGATAAAGATAAATAAAGCAAGAAGAAAAAAAGAAAGGCAATTAAAAACCCCAGGAAACACACACACACACAATCCTGCATAATCCAAACACCAATGAAACTAACAAATGGCATGATTTTAAGCAAAGGATGGAATGCAAGCAAACAGAATGCATTTGACTCAGTTACAGGACATTCTGTCTTGAGCGATCCAGGGGTTGTTAAACTGATCTCTGGAGAAGGAAATGTAATCCCAACACATGGTTTAACACAGCATTAGACACTTCTGATACAGCAGTCACTTTACCAACGTCGCCTAGCAGTTTTGATTCCTAGAGTCAAGCTCTGGACAAAGCGAATGGTAGAGAGTCCAGGACAGGATGTAAATATAACCAAGTCCGATGCAGTGTCAACCCTAATGCAGAAGGTGCACAATGCCGAAGGCAAGAGGAAAGGGAAAAACTCTAGGGCACTAATCACCTCTTCTTACAACATGAGGTGACAGAGTACCCCGAAAGGGTGATGGAGAAAGACACTGATTTTAAGATTAAAAACTAACGGATGGAAGCACTTCAATAAAAACAAGAACGGGCAGGGGCACCTGGGTGGCTCCGTTGGTTAAGTGTCCGACTCTTGGTTTCTGCTCAGGTCATGATCTCACGGTTTGTGAGTTCAAGTCCCACATTGGGCTCTGCGCTAGCAGCATGGAACCTGCTTGACATTCTCTCTCTCTCTCTCTCTCTCTCTCTCTCTCTGCCTCTCCCTCACTCATACCGTCTCCGCCTCTCTCAAAAACAAATGAACTTAAAAAAAAAAGAACGGGCAAAGGAGGAGTCAAATCTTCCTTTTTCGCTTTAGAACATCCACAGTTACAGTGTGTAGGTGACAAATTCACTGCCTGGATATGAATCCTGGCTCATGCAGAAAAGTGGAAAAGGGTTGCACTAAGGATTAAATGCATTCATATGAATAATATCCACGGGGCAGTGCCTGGCACAAAGTAAGCACTCAAAATATATCACGTATTTTATTACGCCTACCCCTGCCTTACAATGTGCAAACACTGATTGGAGAAGAACTTTAAATGTTGCATACAAAGATATGCCACACAGAGCGATTTAAAGAAATGTATGTAAAAGTGAACTTGAATCAGGACATAAAGTATGACGATTATTTTAGAGACTGCTAAGCAGGGTACAGCATATGGGAGGGGAGCTTTGGTGAGGGAGGCTTCGCAGAGAGAGCCTGGAAAGAGATTCTGCTCTCTGCACTAGCCAAGTGTTTGCAAACTGTAGAGGTCTCTACCGCTGCCTTATACAGACACGGCCGAGTATTATTGTTATTATTATTTTTGGTTTTGCAAACGGAAAACATGTCTGGATACACCTTTTGGGGACGCTGGGCGCTTTTTAAAAACTACTTGCCAGCAAATTCAGACTGCTTCTCTGTTGCTTACATTACTGTGCAGGGGAAAGCAAATGCTTGCAGAGGCTCTATGTCTCCGTGAAGGAGAGGAACAACTGAGGCTCAGAATGGAGGCCGGAGGGCGCGGTGCAGCTCCTGGCTTGACTCTGGACTCCCCCAGGCCTTTCCCAGAAGTCTCAGCTTTATTCTGAGCCAAACAGGGGGGGAGGTACCTCGACCCAGGAGATGGGGCAGGAAGGAACCTTGGGCCCAGAGTAAGGCCTGCGTACTTCCCCAGTTAGCTGGACCAGCCCAAAGCCTATTTCTGGACCTCTGCCTTAGTTTCCCCACAAAGCCCAAACCGGGCCCTGACACTGTACCTGGCTCATCCAGTGCCCTCCCTCCATGAGACCAGTCTCCGAGCCCCTTTTCTCCCTTCGGGTTGGCGAGGGCGGTGGAGGCTGGGTGTGCTCCCCAAAGCCCACAGGTGTGGAGCCACAGAAAAGACGGTTCAAGGCCAGCTCTGCCACTTGCTGGCCATGTGACCTTGGGAACATTTCTTAACCCCACTGACCTGTGGCCTTCTCAACAATTCACTGATTTACGTAATGAATACTTTACTAAACACCTGTCCGGGGCCAGGTACCGTGCTAGGTGCACGAAGCTCGTGGCCGGCTTGCAAGGGACTCAGCAAGGACAAGGCCACTTTGCGTGGCTGCTTCCGGAAGCGAGAAATCTGCAGGAGAGCTGCCCAGAGGGACAACCCGTGGTGGGCGGGGCCGAGGGCAGGGAGAACGGGAGGCTGAGTTAAGATGTGAACAAGGAGCAGAAGCAAAGAGGTGGTCCAGAGGAGCAAAGAGCAGGTGCGAGGTTTGGGGCACAGAGTGGTGTCACTGAGGTCAGATCAGAGGCTCGGTTGAGCCCCTGATGGGACCTCGTAAGGATTCTAAATCATTGGTGAATGCAGACGATAATTCCCACTTTGTAAAAATGTGAGGTTTAGGGAACCATGACCGGGGGGGGGGCGGGTCACTGGGCCCCGGGACCTCGCACGATCATGTACTGGGAGCCACCCTGTAAGTCACACGGACTAGCTGACTTGACCACCCCGCTGCCTGGATTTTGGCTCGCTTCATCCTACAACAGCCCTCCACCCGGACCCTTACACACACGTGTGTGCACACGCACCAAATGCAGGCACACGCTCGCACTTGGCTGGAACCGAGTTCTCTGGACGCTCCGCCTGACTGGGGTCCCAGCCCGTCTCCCACCAAAGCAAACCCGCATGCAAATCTGTCTTTCTCGCCCCGGGCTCAGCATCCCGCCTCTGTGCCTCTCTTCCAGGTGAGGACACAGAGCCCTTGCTCCCGCCCGGACTGTCCTGCTGCAGGGGGCTGACTGCTACTCCCTCCTGGAGACACAGCTCAGAGGTCTCCTCCTCCAGGAAGCCTCCTCTGACCCGCGCCTGCTTTCAGGGCTGGTTCTGCGCTCCCCGCACGTACCTGGCTGGATGCCGGCATTTGCCAGGAATCTCTAGGGACGCTGCTGTCTGACCCGACTCCCAGAGAGGGGACAGCGTTCCTGATCCACGTCGCAGCTTGGCACGGCTGCACGTGGTCGGGCAGTCCGCCTAAAGGGGACGCCACACGGCACCCCACACCGCCCCGAATGAGGATGCCTGGGCGCCTGGGTCCTCTGCCTTAACTCCACCTGCGCCCTGGCTGCACCTCATACCAGGGCCACCCGAGGCTCCCTGAGGGGCCGGTCAACCGTGAGAGGCTTGTTCTTTCCAGCATGGCTTTAGGGATTTTTTTTTTTTTTAATGTAAAAACCGAATAATCCATAGACCCACAGCTCAGCACCTGCAGAAGGTCACTGGCTTGACTCCAAATCTCCTCTCGCGGCCGACTGAAAACGGTTTACACCAAGGTAAAAAAAAAAAAAAAAAAAAAGTCTCCGTGATCACGACTGCCGCCCGTGGCCTGCACGCCCGGTCCCCGTCTGCCTCGCACCCGTCCCTCGCGGGGCTGGAACACCGCTCTCCCTCCCCTGTTCTCCTGCCGCCCTGGGTTGAGACGGGGTGGCGGGGGGGGCGGGGGGCAAGCACACGGGGCTCCGAACAGGGCACAACTTTGTCTCATGTGTCTAATTCGTTTAGAGGTCCCCAACCCCTTGTTCAGATGCGGCTTGTTAACAGGAACTGTGCACGGGAGACGATGACAAAATGGCACCGGGTTCTCCAAGAGGAGGCCCATTTCCCTCAAACACCCTCGACATATGGCAAAATCAGCTTCCTACTTGGGATCGAGAGTGGCGAGGGCGTCTGTGTGCAAGGCGCGGCGTTAGACCCACCACAGGCACCATGTGCGTAAGGCCGCGCCTTGCGCCGTCTTCCAACGATGAGCCAGGCCCAGCGAGGAGGCACATGGGCCCAGTGGTGCAACCGACGGGCCAGCCCTGAGCAGTGTCAGTGGGGAGCTTTTAAAAGTACCGGTGCCCAGGCCCCATCTCAGACCAGCTGAACCATAATGCAAAGCGAGGGGGCCCAGGCCTCAGCATCTTCCAAACGCTCCCAGAATTCCGGTGCTCCCGCGCGATGCCTCAGGCAACAAGAGGTCTTCTCATCGTCTTAACTGCACCCCTGCTCTGCATCTCTGGGGCAGCTGGGGGCGTCCTGTTGGTCTTTCGGAAGCGCCCCCCCCCCCGCCCCCGCTCAGCCTTTGGGGAGCATTCAGGCAGCTTGGGAAATCAGGGTCCCACACGGAAGAGGGCAGATTTGTGTCCTCAAAGATTTGTGTAGGGAGTTTGTGCAGGACGGCCCCTTCTCTCCAGGCTCTGAGCCACTCCAGATTCTTCTTGGCAACAAAACTTTCCTGAAAGGGCCAGGCAGTTGATATTTTCAGATCAGCTGGAGCCGTGCCCACCCACGGTGCCCCAGAACCCCGTCTGCCAAGACCCTGAATCCCCATCCTCCGAACCTAACCTTGCAAGGGTGGCTTCTGTGCTACCCGCAGGACAGACTGCCCCTGCCCAAGCTCCTGCACCGCGTCCCACCCCTTCCGCTGCCGCCTCCCCCCCCACCCCCCCCCCAGTCTCCTCCCGCCCTTGGCAGAAGACCCCCCAGCACAACTCTCGAGAGGGTGCCTGTTTCCCTCCCTCTGGGCTCCTGCGGTGAGAACATTTTCCCACAGTCACTGCAGGCCTGCCACATGGTGACCAAATCCGAAAACACGGGGCAGTTGCCACGTGTCTGAAACCGTGCTGGACCGAAGACAGAGATGGCCAGACGTCCCTGCCCTAGAGAGGTCTGCGGTCTGCGGGGGGGAGAGGAACCAGACTGGCCCAAACGTCTAAGCTCTGCCCCAACTTCCCAGACTCGGCTGTCCCTTGGCCGCCCCGAGGTCGGAATGATACCTGGCGAAATAATGTGCCAGGTGCGGTCAGAAGCCCTGAGGGAGGATGCTATTATCCAGCCGGGGGTGGCCCTGCTCCCCAGAACACGCAGTGTGCCCAAGCCACCGCCTACTTGCCCCTACGTGGGCAGCATCTCAAACAGATGCCAAAGCAGCACCACCCGCCCCCATGAGCTCGAAGCCGGCAGCAGCTGACTTCACGGCCATCTCAGCAGAGGGGCCAGAGGACACAGCAGCCCAGTGGGGGGCATGTGCCAAGGCAGCCTGAGCAGGGGACGGGTGAGACCCCCCCCACCATGGGCTGATAGAACTAATGCTCACAGAACCTTCTGGTTGAGGGCGTGGTCCACAGGGGGCCGGCCCCGGCGCAGTCTCTCGGTGTGAATTGTGTCTCCTCAAGAGCTATGCCCAAGTCCTAACCGCTGGGACCTGTGACCTCATACGGAGATAGGATCTTTGCAGATGTAATCGAGTTAAGAAAAGGTTGTACTGGATTAGGGCGGGCCCTGCATCCAATGGGTGGTGTCTTTGCAAGAGGAAGGAAAAGGAGGTTTGTACAGAGGCAGGCACACAGACACACAGGGAGACATCTTCCCACGTGAAGGTGGGGGGGCGGTGTAGACTATAGGGGTGCAGCCACAAGCCCAGGAGGGCCAAGAAATTGCTGGCAGCCTCCAGAAACCAGGAAGAGGCATGAAACAGGTTCCTTCTAGAACCTTCAGAAGGGGCCAGCACCTTGACGTCCGACTTGTGGCCCCCAGAACAGCCGGAGAGGATGTTTCCGTTGTTTCAAGCCACGGAGCTTGTGACTCTGTGAATGCAGCCCGAGGAAGAAGCACTCAGCAAGGGCACATGACACCAGAGAGCCGAGATTGGAAAAGCCCTCCCCCCTGCACACGTCCTGCGTAATGACAGGGGACGCAGTCCTCCGGGGTTAAGACCTGGCAGCAGAGAGACCCTGGTCCATTTTCCTGCCCCACCTGTGTGACCCTGGGCCCGCTCCTGAGGCAGCCTCATCTGTCATTTCGGGCCATTAAGCCCTGCCCCACTTACCCAGAGTTGCTGAACTTGACTGTGCCCGTGATAGGGCTTCAGACGGAAAACTGACCATGGGAGTCAGGGGACCCTTGCGGAAGAGGACGGGAGTTAACTCTAAAAGCCAGTGTTTTCTCGGAGAAAGGAATCAACGTGAAGTCCACTCTCGAGGTCACCCCCACCCCCCACCCCCACCCACGCTGGTGGTGTCTTTGGAGCCGGGGAGGTGGTAACAGACAGGGCTCCACTCAAGCTCCACAGAAGGCACAGACGTGGGACCTTCCAAACGGGAACGTGTTTTCGGAAATCAGTCGATTTGAGTGCATCTGCATTCGCCAAACATTTGCTCTCTTCAAAGTGTTTGCCGGCACAGATTTCTGATTCGTAAATGTTGGTTCAATCTCCACGTTGTGATAGGGCTGCCCTTCCAAATCCCAGCCTGGATCATGTGGCTTCCTCGTAGCCCAACCCTGCTCTGCCCCGATAGGAAAGTCCGGTCTGGGCTCTCTACCCTCGCTCCGAGCTGTGTCCGTGCCTCTGTGGCCGTCCCCGGCCCGGATGCCTCTGTCCTGTTCCAGACCTGCCTAAGCCAACACCTCTTCAGGGAAATTTCCCGAGCCCCTCCCCCTTCCCCCCCCACCTTACGGTCTCTGAACAGCTGGTGCATTCTGCCACGAGCACCCCCACATCACAGCTTGCCTTTGCTCTAAATGAGGGGACTCCACCCATCTCCCTCATCTAAAAGGACCCTTTTTGGGGCGACTGGGTAGCGCAGTTGGTTAAGCGTCCGACTTCACCCGGGTCACGATCTCGCGGTCCGTCAGTTCGAGCCCCGCGTCGGGCTCTGGGCTGATGGCTCGGAGCCTGGAGCCTGTTTCCGATTCTGTGTCTCCCTCTCTCTCTGCCCCTCCCCCGTTCATGCTCTGTCTCTCTCTGTCCCAAAAATAAATAAACGTTGAAAAAAAAAAAAAGAATAAAAGGACCCGTTTTTGAGCAGTCAACAACCCGGAATCAAATCTCACTCCTGCTCTCACTGGCTGTGCACCTTGGACGAGACAGGTGACCTCCCTGAGCCGCGTCACGTCCGTCTTACAAGGTCCAAGCAGCCACAGTGTCCTGTAGAGACTCAGGACTGAACGTCAGGCTCGGAGCCCAGGGCTGGCACGTGTCAGCCCTTCCCGCCGCTCAACGTGTGCTGTTGTTACGGCTAAGTCACCTCTGCAGACGCCTTAATGCCCGTGGGTCCCCAGACCACCTCAGGTCTACGACCAAAGTCTTCGCAGCACTTGGCAAAATGAAAACGCCAAGAACAATGCACGCTGATTGGCTAATGAGTTAAAATTAATCAAATGAATTGATTAAAAATAACCGATTTCGAAAATTCTAGCATGAGGCTCTTCCTACTTTTTTTTTTTTTTTGAGATTTGATTTTTAAGTAATCTCCATACCCAACGTGGGGCTCGAACTCACAACCTAGAGATCGAGAGTCACGCGCTCTGCCGACTGAGCCGACCAGGCGTCGCCCTATTTTTCTTAGGGTTTATTGCACCGTGGTGGGAACACGGGGCGACTTCAAGTCTGGCAGTCTCACGCAAGTCTTCGATTAAACAAACTTCCTCGCCTCTGTCCATCAAAAGGTCGGCAAGTACGACCCCGCAGTGAAGCGGTTTCGAGGTAGGGTGTTGCGACGTTGCCCCATCTTTCTCCCCCGCCTCCCTCCTCCCCCCTCCCCTGGCACGCTCTTCCCGGGGAACCGTCCCAACTGCCTCTGCGCGCAGCCGGCTCCGCAGACCACGTGACGGCACCTGCTCAGCCACGGCTGTTTAGACGAGAGGAGCCCCCCCCCACCCCGCACCCCATCCAGGCCGCTGGGTTCCCCTCCTGGGAATCCGGGGCCCCGGCAGAAGGAGCGAGTTGGGAGGTCGGTCACACGGTTGCAGGGCTGAGGCTGCCGCTCTGGAGTGGGCGTTATTCGGCTATGTGCTCCAAGGAGCAGGAAGAGACGGCCGGGGGTGGGGGGGGGCAGGGGTGGGGGTGGGCACGGCCAGGTGGTGGGACGTGGCATTCCAGTTGGACAGGAAAGAAGGTGTCCCGGCCGCTGCTGCGGATCGTCCTGTGACCGTTTCTCCTCTGTGAAGCCAGGCTGCCCTGCTCGCTTTGGCCTCCGTGAAATGCTGATTCCTGATTACAAATCTCCCATCTTTTATCAAATACATGTGTTGATCTGTTTTTGTGCCCTTCTAAGCTCCAGGAGGACAGAGACCCAAGAGGTCCTGTTGGCACGGAGCAGGTGCTCGATGAAGCTTCTAGATGGATGAGAGGGCGATTACAAGCTGGCCGGGGGTGTCTGATTCTTGCCACCCCACACGCGCCAACAGCAGCCTGGGCGGGGAGGGCGGGGGAAGCCTCCTCTCTCAAGCTTTCAAGGAAAAATGAAGTGAGGGGTTCCAGAGACAAGCCAGAAGCCAGACGGGGTGGCTGCTTGAAGGCTTAGGGCGGGGCAGCCTCTGCTGAAGTCCCTTCTCATAAGGAGGGTCTGCCCCCAGGGAAGGGCCAGGAGAGAAAAGAGGCCCGGGGACAGCGGGGATGCTCTGTGCCCAGTGTGGGTACCCGCCCAAGGGACACAGACAAGAGCCTGGAGTTCACAGTCCAGGAGAGGTGAGTGGCCTGCGACACGGGGAATGAAGAACTAGGTAGTGCAGGGGGAGGACTGACAAGGAGGGGGAGGTAGACAGGGGAGGAGGAAGAGAGAGAGACAGAGACAGAGAGAATCCCAGGCAGGCTCCACACGGTCAGGGTACAGCCTGACTTGGGGCTTGATCTCAGGAACCGCGAGATCATGACCTGAGCTGAAATCAGGAGTCAGACGCAGGGGGGAGGCGAGGCGAGGGAGACCGCAGCAGGGTCTGTACCTGCACCTCGTTGAACCACAGGAGCAGACGCTCTTACACAGCTCTGCTTGCTTCTTCAGGGGGGATGCCTGACAGGCGAACGGGAAAGGTGTGGGGGCTTCCTACGGGGCAAGGTGGTCACTGCTTATAAATGTCTGAGGGTGACAGGATGTGCTCTGTCCGCCGGGGTCACACTCTACTGCCCATCGTCTACCCTGTGCTACCCTGGCTTAGCACGCGCTGCAAATACCCCAACGCTCCCCCCCCCCCCCCCCATCAAAAGACAGAATCCAAATGCCTCCAACGTGGGAGCCTCAGGAACTTGCTTCTAAGGAGCAGGGTAAATGCCAGAAGTGACACTGTGTGGTTTCTGAGCCAGGGCCATACGAGGAGGTACAGACAGACCCCCCTCCCCCCCAGCCAGCTCTTTCCTGAAACTCCCACTGAAGCCTGTGTCACCATGTAGGAATCCGGGCTCGCCGGGCCAGCCGTGCTGGAAAGACCACACAGAGATCCGAGGAGCCTCCCCATGTCCCCAGGCCGTGTGCGTCTTCCCAGCCTGGGTGCCAGACGTGTGAGCGAGGAAGCCTTCGAGATGATTCCAGCCCCAGCCACGGTCTGAATGCAATCTCACGGGAGGCCTCCGGCCAGAACCACCGACCTGAGCCCAGGCAGCCCTGGACTCGTGAGCAAAATAGAGAGGGCTCATGTTTGAAGCCGTGATCTGGAAGCATTTCGCGGAGAGCAAGCAATGCTCTCTAAACCTTGGTTTCCACGTCCGTAAAATGGGAACCATAGAAGCAACTACTTTATCGAGCCGTCGCTCCGATTAAATGAAACGGTCCCCGCAAAGTCCGTATTTAGCACAGGGTCTCCACCCAGAGGAAACCCCGAGGATACAAACGCTCTGATTATGACTCACTGTTACCATCATGGCCACTGCACGGAACAGAAACAAGGGCTCAGAAAGACCAACGCCGATTGTCCAGGAATCCCACGGGGCGTTAGATGCTCCACAGTCCGACCCTGAGAACAGCCTCAGATACAACGTGCGCGCTCCCGGCAGCGGCCGTGACCGTGATCACAATCTCGCCGGAAGAGCTGTCATTCCTATCTGGGAGGTGCTGGGTCCATGACCAGAAAAACAAGAGGGACTGAGGTCAGACGCCCAACACGTCTTCGTCTTTCTTCCTCAGCCCCTGCCTGCCTGGTTCCCACACGCTTGGCACCCGCTAAGGCTCCAGTCCCCTCTCGCATCGACAGTAAATAAGGTAGCGGCATCTATGAAACGTGCCAGCAGGCGGGTCCCTTCCTTCCCAAGCTGCAGTAACGTGCAGGCCTCCCAAGATTATTCGCCTAACGCGTGTGTTTACTAAGCGTGGGGGTGATAACCTGGGAAGGTCTGCAAACAATCCGTCCACGGTCGGCAGGGCCGTGACAGACGCATCTTACGAACGGGAACCGCACGTATATTTCTACCTGATAAAGCCTTGAAGGTTTTACTGTTTCGGAGTCAGCCGGCAGCTTCTCTGGCACCTGGGAGAAGCTACTAGATAAGGCGAGAAGCAGCCAGGGGAGCCGGGGAGCTCCCGAGGCTCGGCTGGGCTGGCGTCGGACAAGTCCCTTCCCACCCTGCACCCCTCGCTCAGCCACCAAGAGGTCTGCAGCGGCTCCTGGTGCTGAGCCAACTCTGTGCCCGGCGCCGGGGGGAGGGGAGGGCAGGGGAGCACACAGCTTCGAGGAGACAGACACGGACAGTGATGCCACAGGGCGCTTTGTGCCACACCCAGGTACGTCGAGGAGCTTTGAGCCAGGGTGACCGGCTTTCCTGGGACATTTGATGGGGCTTTTTGTGATACTCAGAGCTCCAGGGACCTCATCCTCCTTTGCTTCCATGACCAGATCCTGAGAGCTGTTCGGATTTGCTCCAATTTTTTTTTTTTTTGAGAGAGAGAGGGCACAAATGGGAGTGGCAGAGAGAGAGAGAGAGAGAGAAGGAGACACAGAATCTGAAGCGGGCTCCAGGCTCTGAGCAGTCAGCACACAGCCCAACGCACGGCTCGAACCCACAGACTGCGAGATCATGACCTGACCTGAAGTCAGACACTTAACCGACTGAGCCACCCAGGTGCCCCCCCCCCGCCCCAATATATTTTTTCTAAATTTTTAAATGTTTATTTATTTGTGTATGAGAGAGAGAGGGGAACAGAGAGAGAGGGGGCAGGTGAGACACAGAATCTGAAGCAGGCTCCAGGCTCTGAGCTGTCAGCATAGACCCCAGCATGGGGCTCAAACTCACGAACTTTGAGATCAAGACCCAAGCGGAAGCTGGATGCTCAACTGACTGAGCCACCCAGGTGTCCCAGTATTTTTTCACGTTTACTTATTTGTTTCGAGAAAGTGAGCGTGCGTGAGCAGGGGAGGGGCAGAGAAAGAGGGAGAGACAGAGAGAATCCCAAGCAGGCTCCGCACTGCCCGCACGTGGCCCGATGCGGGGCTCGAACCCATGAACCGTGAGATCGTGACCTGAGCCGAAATAAAGAGTCAGACGCTTAACTGACTGAGCCCCCCAGGCGCCCCGATTCGCTCCGGTTTTGCTCTCTTCCTGCATTAAACATCCACACCAGCCTCAGAAACGGAAGAAGTGGAGAAACGGCCAGAGATACAGATGTCACGCCCAGCCCCCTCCGACTCTGACTGCCCAGGACCTTGGCTCTCGCCCTGGCTTCCCAGACAAAAGGCACAGGAACAAGGAGAAAGCCACGTCCTCCGTGCCCGGTTGGTGGCAAGGCAGCGCGAGTACAAACTGTCCGTGGCCACGTGGATGCCTGCCAACACTGGGCGCTGGCCAGCCTCAGAGATCATGGCTGACTCCAGAATGATCTGATGTCCCGCTGGGCTACAAGCCCACTGTGCAACCTTGGGCCAGCAGCCTCTTGTCTCTGGACCTCGGTGTGCTGACCTATAAATAGGGCCAACGGGAGGGTGGAGTTGCATTCCTTCCTGGGCCCATGTTCCAGGGCACTGAACTCTCTAGCGCACGGCAGCTCTTCAAACTGCCCGGGATGCTTTGCCCTTGACATGATTTGGCAGTCGGCCTGTCCCAAGGAAGGCCCCTTGCCAGGGCCAGACTCCCCAGAAACAGCTAAAAATTTACCCACTGGCCTGTGGAACACGCTTGCTCTCTCTCTCCCTCTCTCTCTCCTCCCCTTAGCAATGAGACGGCGGAGGTGAAGACAGGTGAGGTAAGCCTAGGGACCCCTGGAACCTTCTTCCCCGTGTCCCCTCTGCCCCGCCGGGTCTGCGCCCATCACTGCCCTGCCGAGCACGAGGACTTCACAGCAAATGGTCGCAGCACCCAGCGCCACACGCTTCGGTTCCTGACACTGACTCCCTTTCCCGCCCATCGAGCCCGTCGCTGGGGGAAGCTCCGGGAAGCTGGCCGGCGAATGTCTGCCCTGGATCCTCTCAGCTGTGGATGTAGGTCCGGGAGCATTGTTTTTAGGCCAGGAGCAGTCTGAACGCTTCTGCAGAGGCGCAGGGAGACCCATGGCCCGGTGAAACAGGCTGGGACACTGCCCGCTCCATTTCCTGTTGGCCAGAGTCCACGATGGCCGGGCAGCGAGTGCCTGAGCCAGCGGCTCCCTCGCCTTCCCTCCGAGCCCCAGCAGGGTCACTGAAGCTGGGGTCTGGGCAGCAGGGGCCTGGAGAACCGCTCAGTAAATACAGACCAGTGGACACAGCGCAATCGAGAAAACGGCCTGGAGGTCACAGCCCGGACAGTCACGCTTACATCCACGCAGCACGTCTTCCCGAACATTTCACGTGTCTTCACTATGATGTGCAAGTTATGGAGGGAGCGTGACACCCTCACTCAAACACCTCCCGTGGCTCCCCATCACTTAGGAGACACGGAACACTCCTTAGCCTGGCGTTTCAGACCCACGCCCACCAGGCCGGGACTGATACACCTGCTTCCGTGGCCCGACGCTACAGCCCTCCGCCACCCCTGGTTCACCCACCCCCAGCGGTCCAGCGTCTGCAACGTCTGCTCGTGCTTCCCCTCCCCGAATGCCCTTCCGCCTCGCCGCGGCTTGGCGAATTGCCACTCATCTCTCAAGGCTGACGTCAGAGACCCACAACCTCCTCCGTCCAAACCCGTCTTTCCCACCTCTGCTCAGGCGCGCCGACCACTCTAACGAGCTACAGGTGGTTACACGACACGGTTCCCGACGGTCTCGGGGTCAGCTGAAGGCAAGGAACACCTTGTGTACCGTCATCCTCCCGCCTGCGGGGACTCTCCGTAAAGGCCTGGTCAGCGTACACAGAGCAGGAATCTGCAAGAGGACCAAAGCTGCGCGTGAAACCTCCCCCTCGTAGAAGATTCGAGAAGCGTCGACCGTGGGCAGGCAGGGCCCGGAAGGGTCCGAAGTTTTCGTGGCCTTCTGTGTGTTGACGCACTGCTGGGTAGGCTGTAGGCTTCAAGAGGACCCAAACTAGTGCCTCGTACTGACCACATAATCCCGCCTGCAAGACTCCTTGTATCTCGTGTGTCTCCACCCAGCTAGGCACTCAGCTTGCCTCGGAGGCAAATATTACAAGATGGTCCATCTCTCCCTCCTACTCACTCCGCCATCGATATTTCTGGGTCCGGTTTGCTGTGCTTCCCCCAGGCCCCAGGAGAGCCACTCTTCACACACAGCCCACGGCTCGTCTTCTCTGGTGGGAGAAGATAAAGGCCAGAGGAATACTGTCTAGGCCTCACCGTTCCATCCATAGGAAGGCCAGAGCAGGAGTCAGAGAGGAAACCAAGCCAGCTCTGCTCCTCTAGAACCCTTGTCTCTCTGGAGCATCACAGGGCCTAGAACGGAGCCTGCAGGTAGCTCTAGGTGTTCTGGGAGTGTTTGTGGAAGGAAGGGGAAGAGGGATGGCAGGACCGTTGGGATCGGTGGCCGCTGAGGGAACTTTCCAGCCCGAGGTGGGGGAGGAGGGAAATCTAGCCTATTTCTAGAAACTTCGTTGGAAAGAGATTTCTAGACCCGCTTTGATAACCCCGTCTGGTGATGAGTCACCCTAAAATACGGTGCCCAGTTAAAGGGCTGCTCCTAAAACGACTTGTACTCTGGGGGAAGGCCTTTGAGATCTGTCCCAGTGAGCTTAAGCGTATCCATCCCATGGGTTTACACAGTAGTGCTGGGGCAGAAAATGGCAGCTCCTCAGGGCTATTCCCCACCCTCCGAGCACCCCGCCTCGTCAGTCCCCGGCCCCTGAGGGCTCTCGCAGAGTGAGCTGTGTGGTTTTAGGAACGACACAGAAACCAGTGTGGCTAGCAGGGCAGAAGCGAAGGCCAGGAGGCAGGAGAGGCAGTCAGACCCAGGGCCAGCTGGTGGCAGGGCCCGGGACCTTCCCAAAGTTACTGGCCACCGCCCTCGGGGACACAGCAAGTAATGGAGAGCTCTGAACGGAAGGCAGTCATGAGCCTGGGGCCCCGCTGGAAAACAAACTGTGGAGGGCAGAGGGGAAGCAGAAAGGGTGGCCAGGAGACAGGAGGGTGGCCTGGGTGAAGCTGAGGAGAGCGGCCAGCACGGGAGGGGGCGCCACAGTCTGAGGACTTTGCAGCAGGAAAGGCCATCAGTGATCAGCCAGCCGTGACAACCAGCGGGTCTAGAATTTCGCTGTGGCCGAGACAAGAATTAAAAACACAGATTCTGGTTCTGACTCAACAGGTCTGCAACAGGGCTGGGGCGTCCGTACTTTAGTAAGCTCCCGGGGGCGTGCATGGAGGTGGTCCCCCAAGCCCACTGGGGAAAAACCCCTGCATGGCCCCGTCCTCGCACGGACAGCCCGGGAAGCCAAGGGAGGAACAGAGCGGGGCAGAGGCTCGTCCCCAGGCGCCCAGGTGAGACAGACAGAAGGCGGCCCCAATGGACGGGCCCCTGACTACCCCCCAGGGAGAGCCTGTATTCTGCTGCCATAGCCAAGTCTCCCAGATTTTGAATGGACTGCTGAAGAGCGGGGGGTGGGGAGGATGGGGTGCCATCCCAGGGCTCGGTTGGGCAGAACCAGAGGCGGGCCCGCCGATGGGAGGAGACGGTGCCAGGCCCAGGCAGACGGACAGCACAGCTCTCAAACTCCACAGCCACATTGCGGGGAGGGCCTGAGGACAACCGGCCCTTGGGTGGAAGCAGCATCAGCATCTACAGGGAATTTCGGGACCGAGGCGACACTGATCTTGTCAATAACACCGACCGAGGAGAGTCTCAACGTTTCCTTTTAGAAATCAAGTGTGCTGTTCCACCCCTGCCTTCTGGGTGGAGAATCCAGGGTCCCGACTTCCATTTCTGCCATTAGATTTTCACGTCGCAAAGCCAGGCTTACTTTTTTTAGAAGTTATTCAATAAAGCCCTCTCGGCACGTTAACGGCACTGTGTGCGTTCATAAATCATTTTCAGCGTGTGCGTTAGGCTCCCAAGACACATTCATTCTACTTAAAAATAAGAGACTTGTCAATGCTGATGATTAAAAAGAAGATGATTGTCGTTATCATCCACTTTCTGAATTAACAGCAACAGAGGATCCTCCGGCGGTCACGTCAAGGCCACTATGAACTGAAACAACGTAACCTGTGGCAGAATTAAGCAGCATGTTGGTCGGGATCTACGTTAGCAGAGAGAGGCTGAAAACCTGGGGTGACCGAAAAACCACAAGGCCCTAGACATTTATTTGCTTTTCTGCTGCAGAATACTGAGTGCGGCGTATATCAGCTCATCACAGATCATTAAGAAACTGAGCCAACTGGGAAGCCTGCGACCCTCTAAACACCACCACTGACCCTGTGATTCAAATTTCAGTAACAATCACAGAAGCGCGTAGCCTGGCAAATTACCAACACCCACCACTCTGTGCCCACCAGGAGGGTTTGTGAAGGTCTAGGCTCTGCCCCTGCGTAAAGGTGCCCCTGCCATCTGTGCTCGTCCTAAGCCACAGACAGACAGCAGGAAAACATCTGAAATTCTTTAGTGAATTTATTCTAGGATCCTTGGTGTGTAGATGGACATTCCATCATTTCCACGACCACGTCCTAAATTCTGTTCCTCGTAATCACAGAGCAAAAGTCGCAGACCTCAGGGGCGCCTGGGTGCCTCAGTCGGTTAAGCACCCGACTCGTGACTTCGGCTCAGGTCACGATTTCACAGTTCGGGAGTTCGAGCCCCGCATCTGGCTCTGCGCGGGCAGCAGGGAGCCTGCTTGGGATTCTGTCTCCCTCTCTCTCTCTGCCGTCCCTCGCTTGCTCTTTCTCCTTCTCTCTCAAAAAAATTAAATACAAATAAACTTAAAAAATTTTTTTCATAAAAAAGAAAACAATAAATAAGTCACAGACTTCCGTGCCCTCCTGCCTTATCCCCTGATGCCTCTGCATGGCTGCTTTGTGTTTTCTGCCATTTAATAGCTGTATGTACTAGAAATCTGGCCCAGAGCTGAAAACCCTGGGCATCTGTTCTCTCAAGGTTTGGGGGCAAGAGGTACCGACTCTATGGGTCTCATGGGGGCCATGCAATGCTATTTCTAAATCACCGAATCAAAAAATTGTGCTGGCTGCAGAGAGGTTTTGGTATCTTACAGATGACAGGTGAATCACAGTGGAGTTTTGCAACACATTGGGTCTCCTTTTTCTCGTTAATCACCTCTCACGACACTTGAAGCTCTTGGCAGATAAGCAGTTTAGTAATCCAGGGGAGGTAGAGGGAGGGTCCTGTTTGTTGAGAGGTCACTCGCATGACACAGGCAAGGCCGGCATCAGGGCTGGAAGGATTTTAAGCTGCGGTGGAAAAAAAGTAGCCTGGGTGTGGTTACTAGAACGTGAAGCCGGGTGACTTCGGTGACTCCCTTGCTGTCTGTACATCCGTGTGTCTGGAACCTCCCATCCTGGGTACGGATGACACTCATCCAGATCCGCTGGCCTATCAGCAAAGAACAGCAGCGGCTCTAGGAATGTGCGTCGACTTCCGCCAGCCGCTCGAAAAGCCTGTTATGATGGCACCTCTAGTCAGTGGCTCAAAAAGTTCTTCAAAACCTGCATTTCCCCCAACTTCCTGGAAGTTCTTAAAAGCTGCAGGTGAACCTTGAAATTCTGGTATCCGTTCCTCCCATTTCCCTCTGGCTGGTTCTTTCGGGAGGATTAACCCGTGTGGCAACTTGGAGAAGCAGTCACGCTGCTCTGAAAAGCTTGTTACATAACTGTGATTCTGAAGCCCTTTTAAGGGGTGCAGGCTAGCAACGCCTTCCGAAATGTCCCACGTGCCAGCTTGTGATCACTTCCCCCAGAACCCCAGGGTGACACGGGATCTCGAGGGGTTCTTTTAGCCTCCCCTGGAGGACTACCAATACTAACCCTTGTTGGGTGGCACTTGGCTTATTTCTGAATATCTTCGGAATCTAATACATCAGGCACAGAGGGACGAGAAATCCGACGTCCTAACAAAAATGCCGGTGAATTCAGAAATCTCTGCAGGAAAATCACCCCCCACCCCCCCGCCCAGGTCACCCACGTCAAACCGCCTAGAGGCTCTCTCGGTGCCATGGTGTTAGTTAGAAATTTGGAATGAAGGACCCAGTTTGGTTGCCAGGCACACTGCAGGGACAGCGGAAACGAGGTGTGGCACGGGTGACTTAATTTGAAATCCTCCCTGGTTCTGCCATTCACTAACTGCGCGGGTCTGAGCGACACGTTCCAGGTGACGCTCTCTCGAGCCCCGGGATCCTCATCTGGAACGGGAGGTTGGTGGCGTCTACAGAAGACAACTTGTTTAAGGACTGCTGGATCCCTTCCCCACCGTCTCCTGTCTCCTCCGCTACCCTCTGTATCTGCTGGTCACTGCGGCTTTGTCCGGAAAGCCGACCTCAGACAGCAGTGACTTCCAGGGTTGCAAGGAAACCCTCGCAGAGAACCCGGCAGAAATACCACTGCCAAATCCACGAACTTCTCACCACTTTTTCAGCTTCAGCTGAGTTCAAGGCTCTAATTAAAGCACTTTCCATTTTCAAAACAACTGCAAACTGTGATTACACACTTCCCCTCCCTACCTTCCAGGAACGGCCTGAGACGGAGGCAGAAGCTCCGAGTCCCCAGGACTTCAAGTTACACAGACAAAACGACATATTCTTCCTCCCCCAGCGACCCAGAGTATACAAAGGCTCCCGCGCCTCCTGCCACACGGACCCTGGAGAGGGTCACGGCTCACTCTAGGCTTTTCAGACGTGCACCAAGACGCTACCCTGCAAGGAACCCCGATCGGAGAGCTGGCATAATCGCCTTTCGGATGAAAGTCCCATCATCACACATTCGGAGCAGGGTCCCCACTTAGGGTAATAAACGGCATGTTTTATAATGACCGGTTCTCCTTACTGTTTATATGGATGTCTAATTGAAGATGTTACGTAACCTTAAAGTACGGAGCATTCCGGAGCTATTAATAACCGGCTGCATCCCAATCCGAGGACTCTTCAAGCTTAGAGTAGGAGAGATCACCTCCTACTAACACACACACACACACACACACACACACACACACATGCACGGAAACATACATACTCGCTGCAGGTGCCTGAACTGAGGCCTAGAGGACAGGAAGGATATGTCCAAAGTCACAGAGCCAATGAACAACAGAGTCAGGAACAAATCCCATGTTTCCTTGACTCTGGGGATGTTCCTTTCATCTGTGCCTCCCATAGATACCTCTGTCCATCCCTAATGTGGTAGAAAATCTCTGGCACTTGAACTGAGTTCTCAGGATGCTGGGCATGTCAGCTCCGAGCAAGACTTCAGGGTCTAGATCCCGGTTCAGAGACGGGATACCAACAAGGGAGAGCCTCGTTGTTATTATGCATTTGGGACACACGTCTGTCCCGTCATCCCAAAAGAAATCGAAGGCACCCAAAACATATCTATCTGCACATGAGGCCACTAGATGTATGGTGTGCATGAGCTCAGTTTTAGAGCTCTTCCAAAAAGAGGTAGGTTCGAGACAAACCCAAAACTGAAAAGGGAGAATTTATTCCTCATTGTACGTTTTCATGCTAGAGATGGGGAGCAAAAGAAAACAGGAAAGAACCGACAAATTATAAACTAAATTATCAGGAACGGGACTACTGTTTTTACTGTGAGTCCTGTGGTTTCAGATTTCACAGTGTAAAAACTGTTCTTTCGTAATTACATTAGCATTTTCACAAGTAACTCAACGAAGACTGTTTCTCTGCATTCATTTTTATTCAAAGCCTGACCAGTTAGCCATGAGGAGCCAAAGCACACAATGCTGGGACTGATACGCCCACAGGAGATGCTTTATTAGCTGCTCGCAGGCCCTGTGAGCTATTAGCATGTCGCAATGAAAGCTTTGCTCTGGTTTTATGAATTTCAAAGTCCCAAAACCCGGGAGCTTAGTTTCTGGGGAAAAGGTGAGACACATGCCCATTTCACTGGGGAGTCAGTACCACTTTAAAGGACCGTTAATCTACCTCTTTAAAAGACCTATGACAACCCCATTAAGGGCCCATAGGTCAAGTCGACGGATTTAGCTACAGGGTCTCAACATCCCTGTGACCCACCTTCTTTTGTCACAGTCCCTCTGTGTCCCTGCTTAGGGATAGACTGCACCCATCACTAATATAACCGTGTCCTCTTCCTGGAGATCAACAGCCTATTCAGTGCAGAACTATCAGTCCAAATGCATGTGGCTGATGAGCTCACACACCCTGGCTCAGGCCAGTAACCCGCTCTCCTCCCGCTCACAGAATTGTTTAGTTGGAAAGGAACGGAGAGGTCGTCCAGTCGGACTCTGGGAATCGGGAAACTGAGGTTCCCCGCTGCTAAGGGCTTTCCCTGCCCTGACACGAACACTGTCCGTGTCATGACAACCAAGCCTAACGCCTGGACACTCCATCGATTGACTAAGCCGCTCAGACCAGCACCAAAGGATTCCAAGTGGCTTCCCCTTCCAGGATCGACCTAAGTGCACTTAAGCAAACAGTGAAAAGTTACAAGCCTGAGAACTGGGGACAAGCAGAGAGAGCCCCATGTCTACCGTAAACCCCCCCATCCCCTTTTCTCCTAGGCTAGAAAGTGCGAAGTTCTGCTGAAAGGGAGGGTTGGCAAGCATGAGCCAGGATAAAATTTCTGACAGGGTCAGTTCCTGAACGGTGGCCATCTGGGATCAGCCCCAGCGCCTGTTAAATAACCATCTCCAAGACTTACACAACCAGGGGCGGGGAGCCTTGATCAGCCCTCACCCCACGGAAGGGTTTAGGTCACGGCTTCTGGGGCTGAGCATGTGCAGGCAGGCACAGCCTGAAAGGGGCTCAGGAGAGGAACCAAATACTGCCCTTGGCATCCTTGAAGAGGCCTGGGAGACACAGGACTGCAGAAAAGACAGCACCCCGGGGAACATTTTTATCCTCCCCCCCCCCCTTTTAACTAAGGGAAGTAACCTTCAGCTTGCAATTCACATTAGGGGCTAGCAGCCACGTGAGGGAGGAATGGACAAAAATGACATGCTACCGGCAATGTATTTCACCAGAGCAGATACTCACTGGCACAAGTATTTCCACACACATGCAAATGATTCCAGAAAGAGGCAGGTAGCAGAACTGGGACAAGAGTGTGTTTGCTACGAAACGGATCAGCTTGGTGGAGAAGCCGGTTTCCAATCCTGGTCTCTCACATGCTGGCCCTGTGACCTTGATTAAGTCATTCAACCTCTCTGGGCCTCAGTTTCCAAATCTGAGCCATGGAAGAAGGGGAACCGACTTACCCAGCTCGGCTTGGACACCCATTACGTAGTCACTATATAGGAGTCGTCTCCCTCCACCGATGAGTCTCCCCCCACCACCGATGAGTCTGAACCAAGATGCATATATCCCTATCTGGACCAAACAGGTCTCCCGCCTGCGTGACAAGCCCGCATCTGCCTCCCCGATGGCAGAGGAAAGCCCCGCGTCTCGAAGGCGCCGGGGCTGTTCAGCCTCCCGGGCAAGGTTTGAGGGTGGAGGAAATGGAGGGGTTCCATCGGAAGCCCCGCTGGCTTCCAGGCTATCGGTGGGGGCCGGGAAGGGGGCTCAGAGGCGGCCTCCCGGCCGGAAAGGGCTTTGTTCCCGAGGCGGAGGGCCTGGCTTACCGAGCAGCGCATCCGGAGGCGGGCGGGGGGCGCGCGGGGCACGCAGCAGAGCCACAGCCCGGCCCGGGCCCGAGGCGCCGGAGCCGAAGGAAGGCGAAGAGGAGGAGGAGGAGGAGGAAGAGGAGAAGAAGGAGGAGGCTGCCGCGGGCTCCTGCCTCATTCTCCCGGGCAGCGCTGACCCGCTGGCCGCCGCCGGCTGGGGCTGGCCGCCGGGCGCCGGACCCCGCGCGCGCCGCTCATGTCCCCGTCCGCCGCTGGCGAGGTGTGCGCGCAGCCGGGTCGTCTCCGGGCGGCGCCCCGGGGCTCCTCATGCCCCGCGCAGGGGCTCGGCGGGAGGATCTCGGGGAGGCAGCGCGGAGGGAAAGAGAGAAAGAGAGCGTGAGAGCGCGCAGAGCTGCACCCCGCCGGGGCCGGCGCCCCCGGCAGGACCGCGCCGCCCCACCCACCGTGCCGCTGCGCCCTGCGCTGTGCGCCCGGCGGGGCGCCGAGCCCCAGAAACTTTAGCACATGGCCGGGCCGCGGCCGCGGTGGCGGGAGCTGCCGGGCTCCGCGCGCGCCCACCCCCACTCCCTCCCCGCCCCAGCCCCGGCCTCCGAGCGCAGCTTACCGGCGGCGACGGTGACCGCGGCGGTGGGGCGCCCACCCGGCCGCGCGCAGAGCGGTGCGCACCGGCTGGGAAGGAGGAGGGGGCCGGCGGCGTCGGGGTCCCTGCGAGGGAGGGGCACCTGGGCGGTGGCGATCCGCGCCGGTTAAGGCATCCTGGGAGGGGGGCCGCGGGCGAGTCGGGGTCTGCGGCCGGGATGCGGGAGGGTCCGTGCGTCGCCGCCCGCGCCCCGCGGCGCGGCTGCTGACGGCGCGCGCGGGCTTCCCCGGCCGCGGGTCTGCGGAGCCAGCCCCGTTACCTAGCGACTCGCTCCGGGGAGCCCAAGCTGACGCGCGCCACGAACGGGGCTGCGGCAGCCGAAGGGAAGGGAGGGGAGGGGGAGCGTCGGGGAGGGGAGGGCGGGCGGCTGCGGCCGGAGCTCCTCCCTCCCACCGCCTCCCCCTCAGCGCTGGAGAGGGGGCCCCGGGGAAGACGTGGCCTCAGCCCGGCCGGGGCCGGTGGGGGCCGGTGGGGGCCGGCGCCGGGCGGGAAGCGGAGGGGGGAGGCACGGAGATGCTCCTTCCCCCTCACTGGGGACGCAGCAGCAGGTGGCGGCGGCGTGGCCGGCTGAGGCCCGGCGCCCACAGGCTCGCCGAGATGGGCCCGGCCCGGGCGGGAGCGCGGCGAGTGTGGCTGTGGGCGCGTGGGTGTGTGTGACACGCTCCCACCCACGTGGCGTACATGGGACCTGAGGACGCGAGTGAAGGAGGAGCCTCCTCCTTCCTTGGTCTCCCTCCCTCCCTCCTTCCTGGACATTCTGCTCCCTGCGATGACTGTCTTTCATCATGGAAGTACAGGTCGCTCTGCTCCCTGCTCTGAGCTCCTCCTACCTTCCGAGAACAGGAGGTCGCTGGCAGCTACGTGGAGATCAAACCTCCGCCACCATCTCCCCTCCCTGGCCCCACCTCATCTCCCCTGTCTCCTTGCCCGCCTCGTCAGGGGACTTTCCTGTTTCTGCATTGGGGGCCTCTTAGACTGGGGTTCACATTCAGGCCCTTTCAGTTGTATGATGCTCCTTGAGTTATTTAACGTCTTCACTAAAACGAAGTGCTTGTCCCCCAAAGTCCTAGCTAAGTACTAGCATCTAAGGTGTTCCGTGAATGTGCTCGGCATGTGTTTGCTGGAAGGTTTGCGGCCTGTCTCTTGAGCCTGTGGGACCTCACCAAAATACACCCCGGCACCCAGGAAACGGTGCTATGACATACGAAACATATGCTAGCAGCAGGGACCCCTGCTTTTACAGATGAGAGAGGTAACTTGCCCAAATCCACTGGGTGCTTCAAAGCAGAGCTGGGCCCGGAACGCAGGCTTCCTGGTTCCCAGGAACTCAATACCCCACCACCGCCCCCTCTTTAACACCTGAGAATAGCAACCACCTGCCAGGTCACCCACAGGACCAAGGTCATGGCCCTTTAACAAGCAGAGGATGGGCCCTGCAGCGGATGAGGGGGATCCTACCTACCCTAGAACAATCATTACCCCCCGCTGTGGGTCTCCAGGGTGCAGATCCCCTCCGTCAAGGGGCTCCGGGAAATAGCAGGGCCTGAGTTTTATTGGGCCAGTGACAGGATATGTCCTCCAGCCGCCATCATCATCATCATCATCCAGATGCCGTCACTCATATTGAAAAACCCTGCAAACACCACCAAACGGAAACCTGGGTCTTAAGAAACTGAGGTCAAAGGCAGCACTTTTCCGGGAAAACCACTTTGCATCTCAGCCCATGTGCAAGTGTTGAGATGTGGCATCTCCTAGTGAAATTGGAGGCAACGCTCTTTAATCCCCTGAGTCCCCAACCAGATTTTATGGTTGACGACAGCCAGCTAGCTGGCCTACAGGAAGGAACTCTAGGAGAGCTGGGTCCTGGGGCCATGGCGGCCGCTGGCTCCGCCCTCAGCACAGACTTCCCGAGGTGCAGGGGGAACCGATACCTCATTTGGTCAGAGAACCCAGTGCTAACAGCAAATGAAACCTCAGGGCTCGTTTTCCGCACACAACTGGTATCTGGGCCCTGCTCTTCCAGGAACCAAGGCAGCCCGTGGAGAAATGTGATTTGATGGGACACTCAACTCATTCACAGGACGCAAGGATTTGAAAAGTGCTAGCTTATGCTGTAGCCAAAGCCAGGGTGTTCCTTTGCGGCATGTGCGTGGGGGTGGGGCAAGGAGGCAGCGGGGAAGGCTTCCCCTACGTTGCCTTGTCATTCGTGAGCATCGAGATCAAGGAGGCCCGTGAGTCCCTAAGGCCACGTCTTTCCAAGATGTCCACCTGCAATGCGGTGGAGGAACGTGTCCCCAAGTTTGCAAGCGGCATCCATGCTGCTCGGCACTAGGGATGCAAAGATGTATCAGAGAAGCCCTCTGTCTTCCGGGTCCTCCTAGGGACAGTTATGGGGGAGGGGGGGAAACCCATGCAGACACTCCAGGTACCAAGTGCTTTGCCTACAAGAGCTCATTTTAACGTCACCAAAGCATGTAACGTAGGTCCGTTATCCCTTCCCGAGGGATGATTTAAAGGCTTACTTATGTGGGTTCCCTGAAGTTGCACAGGTGACAAACGATGGACTTGCGAGTTGCAGTCTGGTCTCCCTGACCCCAAAGCCCAGGGTCCTAGCCATTACCGTGTTTTGTTTGCCAGGCTAAAGGAAAATGGGGACGATGAAAATATAGAAAGTGCCTACCCGACTCCTGAGGATTACAAATGACACGTGCGTGTAAAGTCCCCAGGAGAACAGATCTCCCATCACACCTAGGGACAATGGGAGTTGCGATCCCTGCCAGCCTCAGCACTTTGCAGTGCCACTGCGAGCGACATAGTCCACCACCAGGGGCGCTGGATGTGAGGCAAGGCTTGGAGACCTGTAATGGGTGCATCGCACACACAGGAGGCCTGACTAGTTCACCCACACGCAAGTTTTCTCACCCCATTCAGTCATTCTTTTGTGCATTTGTTCATGTGATGAATGTGAACTGAGCACTTACTATGTGCCCAGCTCTCTGTTGGTTCTAAGCATTGAGCCAGAAACACGCCGTGGCCCCTGCCCTCATGTTGCTCACGGTCTAAGGCAGGGGGTGGGGAGAGACCAGCCAACAGGATGTGTAGCACGACCCGGGGTCAGTGCTGTGGTGCCTGCGGGCTGCGTGGTGGTGAGAGGGGCCCTTCCCTGGATTTCAGGGATCGGGGAGGACTTCCTGGTGGGGAATTTTCTAAGATGAGTGGGAGTCGAGTGGAAGGGAATGTGTAGGGGGAGGAGAACTGAGGTAGCGTGGAATGTTCCATGTACAGGGATGACACTTGGCAGGGGCCTGCAGGTGAATTGTGGGGCACTCCAGACCCTGAAAAATGAGACCCACTGAGCAAAGTCAAACCTAGTTGTAACTTAGAGAACAACTATGGGTAGGCCAGCCAGATAAGCCTTTGATGTGGGGGTGGGGGGAGTGGGGTCTAGGAGGGAGGAAGGAAGGAATTCCTTAGAAATGGTACAGGAAAGTCAGAAGCCAACCTCCTCTTTAAAAACGGGCCTCTCTGGGGCGCCTGGGTGGCTCAGTCGGTTAAGCGTCTGACTTCGGCTCAGGTCATGATCTCACAGTTCGTGAGTTCGAGGCCCACATCCGGCTCTGTGCTGATAGCTCAGAACCTAGATCCTGCTTCAAATTCCATGTCTCCCTCTCGTCTCTGCCCCTCCCCCTGCTCATACACACACACACACACACTTTCTCTCAAAAATAAATAAACATCTAAAAAATTGTTTTTAAATAAAAACGGGTATCTCTGGAATGCCTGGGTGGCTCGGTTGGTTGAGTATCAAACTCTTGATTTCCACTCGGGTCATGATCCCAGAGTTGTAGGATTGAGCCCCGAGATTCTCTCCCCTGCGCCCCCCCCCCCCCGCCTAAGCTTCTCTCCCCCAATTGCGGGCACGCTCTCTCTCTAGAGTAAAATTAAAATAATTAAAAATAAATAAATAAAAGTAGGTATCTTTGTCCATCAATGACTTCCTAGTTGTTTGCAGTGCTTTGCAGTTTTCCAGAACCTTCCACATCCCATGTCTCACTGGCCCTCATCACATGGAAGGGAGTTTGGTCAAGACAGTCCCTCAGCCTCAAAGCTGATAATTAGCAGACCCCACAACTTGAACCTGGGGTTTCCACGTGGCTGGTCTGGTCCCGATAACCCCTAATAATTTTATAGGACCAAGCATACCCACGTCCCGCAGTCCCTGTCACCTGACTGTGTTAGCATCTCCAGCTTCAAAGGAAGAAAATGCCAACCGCCTGGTCAGCAAGAGGCCTAGAGGGGGGATTTTCTGGGCTCATGCGGAGGGGCTGTGGCCTCTGGGCTGAGCGACAGCGTGAACCATCTGCATTCTGCTAACAGGACCGCCTGGGTGAGGGACAGAGCCTTGGTGGGGAGGGGAGGGTGACACAAAGGACAGGTAGAATGCAATGAAGAAGACTCCAGGACCATTTTTGTGGAGGAAAGGAGGCTTTGGGGTCTGAAATCTTCCTTTGCGACACCCACGTTAAGGTGGTTATCAAAATAAGATAATTCAGGCGAGCACACTCAGAAGGGGGTGGGAGACTTGGCCAGGACAAGCTGACGACAGACGAGAGAACGCGAGACGAGGAGACAGATAACTCAGAAAGAGGGTGTCGTCAGTTTGCAGAAGCTGAAGCGTTTCCTGAATCAAGACGGTTTCATCAGCGCTTAGGTGTGGCCCCAGAAGGTTGATCTAGGCTGCCGGGGAGCCGGGGGCTTTTTCGGGACAAAAGAGAGTAACGCTTAGGAGAGCAACGATCGGCGAAATCCGGCTCGCTGGCTACTTTGGTCAGCCAACTTCTGCCTGAACACAGCCTGCCTGTTCATTCACGTATTGTCTACGGCGCTTTCCTGCTATAAGGGCAGAGTTGAGTATCTATTACGGAGACTGTATGGCTTACTAAGCCTGAAGTGTTTAGGGTCGGGCCTCGGCAGAACAGCTTGCCAACCCCTGAATTAGAGCAACCCAAATTCCAAACGGGCTGCCTCATTAGGTGGCGAGTTCCCCATCACTTGTAGTCTTCAAGCAGAAGCTGAAGTCCTGCGGGGCGCCTGGGTGGCTGTCGGTTAAGCGTCTGACTTTGGCTCGGGTCGTGATCTCACTCACGGTTTGTGAGTTCGAGCCCCGCGTCAAGCTCTGTGCTGACAGCTCGGAGCCTGGAACCTGCTTGGGATTCTGTGTCTCCCTCTCTCTCTGCCCCTACCCCGCTCACACTCTGTCTCTCTCTCCCTCAAAAAATAAATAAACATTAAAAAAAACCAAAAAACTGAAGTGCTGCTAAGCAGTGATGTTGCAAAGTGCCCAGGTGACCTTTAAAGTCCTTTGGAGACGGTAAGAGTCCGGGAGTTAATGACTCAAATGATTCAATTAATTATTCAAATTTCTGCGTTGCCTGCCAGTCAAGATAGTCCAACTATGGCTAACTAATCTGTCTGCAGAACAGCCTCAGCAGGATCTCAGGTGTGTAGGGTTTTGCCCCCAGAACCTTAAGTCCATCAAAGAGAGTGATAGCTTTCTCAGCCTGTTTAAAGCTTTTTTTTTTTTCAACGTTTATTTATTTTTGGGACAGAGAGAGACAGAGCATGAACGGGGGAGGGTCAGAGAGAGAGGGAGACACAGAATTGGAAACAGGCTCCAGGCTCTGAGCCGTCAGCCCAGAGCCTGACACGGGGCTCGAACTCACGGACCGCAAGATCGTGACCTGGCTGAAGTCGGACGCTTAACCGACTGCGCCACCCAGGCGCCCCTCAGCCTGTTTAATAGGAGATGGAAAATGTGCAAATTCAGGCAATCCCATATCCAACGAACATCTGCTGGAAATCTTTTTTTAAAAAAAAAGTTTATTTATTTATTTGTTTATTTATTTATTTATTTAGAGCTCATGAGCGAGAGCAGGGGGAGGGGCAGAAAGAGAGGAAGAGAAAGAGAATCCCAGGCGGTGACAGTGCGCGGAGCAGGATGTGAAGCTCAAACTCACGAAGTGCGAGATCATGACCTGAGCCCAAATCAAGAGTCGGATGCTTAACCACCTGAGCCAGCCAGGGGCCCCTGCTGGAATCCTTACACCCAGGCCCCATCCACCGGGAAAGACACGCTCGCGTGCAAACTCGCTGATGAATGACCTCGAGGATTGTTTCCAGGCTGCTAGCGTGCCACGAGGCTCACACGTGACTGTGTGTTTCAAGGATTCGGTATAAGCTAACTTAGCTTCATTAGGCTTGTGTTGGGGTCTCCGGGGACATCATTCAGCAAACTCAGTGCCAGACCTTGAACTGGGCAGAACACCTGCCCTTGAAGAGCTGGTCGCCTAGGCACCGGCTTGCTTGGCCAGAATGTGATGAGAACTCGGTAGATCCCAAAGGCAGGGAGAGACTTACTCAGCCAGGTGCATTTATCCAGCAAAAGCAACATTGCTGCTCAGCGCCGTTAGCAGAAATTTGCTTTCTTTCCAAGTGAGATTGCAAAGAAAAGCAAAATGGTCTCTTTAAAGAAAAAAAGGAAGGTCCGTGGCCATTTCTCCGTCTTTTCTTTTGCCTCACGCAGGCTGGGTAGGAACGGGTTCGGTTTCCCCACCCCAGACCATCTTGCAAGCACCGTCATGGAAACAAAGGAAAATGTTCCCATGCAGGAATCCACGGCGTGCGTGCAGAAGCAAAGACCTTCCGACCAGAAAAGGAGAATGTCCCCTTATGAGTAGCACCAGCAAGGCCAAGTTGAGGAAATGCTGTCCCTAGTGTCTGCACGAAGGACTGCGTCCCTGATCCTAGGTGGCCTGGTCCAGTTCACGCCATGGTGAATTCCAGGCACGGATTTTCCTAAAGCCACCATGGCTTCGGGTTTTTACATTTCATATTGTTCTTGCTGCTGCTTTTGTTTCCAGATGACAGATAATCAAGGTATTTGGTTGCAGGCCCGCCCTTGGCCGAAATCCCCAGCTGATGGACACCCCTAAGAGCTTCTCTCCCGAGAAGCATTCAGGCCCTGACGCATCTGTTCTCAGACACTTCATCATGCTCAAAACCCATTTCAACCACAGTTATGCTAGCTCTCCAGCTAGAGGAAGTCTTGATGTCGTCTGTGTTTACACAGAATTTCAGAAGAACGTACAGAATGCCGGGGACCTCCACCTGGCAATGCACGAAGCAGTGCTGTGCCAAACGTTCTAAATGTTCCCTGCCTTCGGGGGCATCCCCGAAGCCGGTTACTGCTAGGCCTTCCCTCCCACTCGTGATGTGCGATACGGACCCTCTAATGTCAGTGCTTACGCCTCCGTCTAAGACTCTCTTCCAAACCACAGAGCGCCTGACTCTTAAACGTTGGTTTATTTTTGTCATCGCTCTCAGCCATAGCTTGGACGGTGTTTAATTCTTAAACGAGGGTTAATCCTTGTGTGTGTGTGTGTGTGTGTGTGTGTGTGTGTGTGCGCGTGTGTCTGTGTGTGTGTGCCTGTGTGTTTTAACAACAACTTACGATGCAGGGGGGCAAGGGAATGATAGCCGGGTCCCCAGTTAATTACACATGAAATGATTCCTAGATACTTTCTTGATAATCACCAGGTGTCAGCGTGCTTGGTTTCAGCTCCCAAAGGTAAAAATTGGGAAGTATTGTTAAATTAATGGCTCTGTGTACGTTCAGGTACAGATTGCCTTCTTCCAAGGATTAACATTAATGTAGTAATTCAGCTCTGCCGAGGAGATCTTCCTATAAAATAGACGTTTCCCTAAAACTGTTGAACATGCAAAGGTGGCTGACGTCAGTCATTCCTCCTTAGCCTCAACTATCCATAATGTCAACTGCTCTAAAAACAGGAGAATATTCTCTGATGAAGGGGAAGCCATGGCAATGAAAAGATAACGTGCCACAAAACTGATCTACAATCAGAGACCGTTTCTGGAACCCGCCCCCCCAAACACACAGCCAGTTATCCGTGTCATCTGCTGACATTAAACAGACTGTCACACTGTCGCCTCCGTCACGTGTAAGGAGTGAGGCTCCTGACTGCAAAGGAGACAAAAGTTTCCCCTCCTCGTCTTTCCAATCAAGGTCCTCGCTAAGACTTTCATTTGTTCCAGCAAATTGGCCAGAGGCTGATTTGCCTCTTGAGACTCCGCATAGAATCAAGTCCAGTTCGAGGAAGCCGGCTTCCCCGCACTTGGGAATTCTCTAAACAAATAAGTGAATAAAGAGGGAGAGGCTTTGGGTTGCTTGTGAAAAATAACATCTCCTAAAACAGGTGCATGTGGAATTGTTAGGGGGGTTACGTTAATAAACCATCCAGGAAAATGTCCAAAGATGGTTCATGGAGTTACGAAGACTTTACATAAGAATATCAGGGATACGAATCTCGGCGATAATGTCTTCATCATCGTCACCGTCATTGGTGACCTTACTCTGTGCCCGGCACTTTCACGTACATTATTTCCACCTAAAATATACAGAAACACTGCAAGTACATACCTTTACTCCCATTTTACTGACGAAGGAGCAAAGTCCCCCAAAAGCCCAAGGCTCTTTTTAATCTTCAAAAATCTGAACTTCGCTGATGAATATTTCAAACCGTTAGAACTCATTAACTTAAAGGTAGTCATAAAACATATTTATGTCTGACCAGCCAGAGCCTATAGCTAAGAAAATGCAATGCACTCTGTCACATCAGGGAACATAAATGCAGAACTTTCAAGAACTAATCTCTCCCCTTTCAGAGTAACGCAACAAACAGTGGCTGAGAGACTTTCCTCGTTGCCTCCGAAACAGCTATTATTTTAAACCACTGTTATCTTCAGAGTTTACTGGTTCAAAACACTTAGTTACTGCCCATACTTTCCAACAAAGAACAAAAAAAAAAAAACACGTTCTTTCGCCTCCTATTGGTTTTCTCTAAACCATTAAGGTTTAAATATCAGCAACCTTGTTAAAACATCATTGTCATCCGCTACGTTTTTAGAGATCGTGGAATATACAAGTCCAGAGTGTACCCTTCTGTTAGCTTCCAACCTACTTCGATCTTCTTGGGTCCTCTCAAGGATCACTCTAACTGCATCCTCTAGCAGCTCTTAAGTGAACAGAACAAGCCCCACTGCTGGCTTGGGTAGAATGGAAAAGGTAGATGGAAGTGTAGTCAGTACGAATGATGATGATTTCCCCATTTCCTAATCACATTGTTGCCTGTGTGTGTGTGTGTGTGTGTGTGTGTGTGTGTGTGAGTGTGGATGTGCTTACTCAAATTGGAGGAGAAGTTATAAAAGAAAGAGAGATGTTAACAGTCGTGCAGAAAGCGGCAGGAAGTGATGGGTCTTTCGTGATGACTTTGAGCTAATACTCCTCCCAGGGAAGGCGGAACAACAAAAAAAGAGAAAGCACTAATACAGCAAAATCTGGCCCACGGAGTGAAAATCTGTTGGATCAGCCGAGGTTTTCTGGCAAAGCAGGACAGAATATATGTTTACCCTGTTAATGTTAAGTATTACGAGAGAGTGACTAATAGCCGAAGGTTATAATCTGCATTGGGGGTTAAGTATGATGGAACAGGAATAAAGAAAATGCACACTTATGTTTTTTGCCGCAACTTGGGAAAAGGCTGCCTTGAAGAACCAGCACAACGTTGCCCTTCTCCCCACTGTCCCATGACCCAAGACAAACTAATTAATAAGTATCATAAACCCGACCATAGTCCCGGACCCAGAGTTTCTTTGGTGCTGTGTTTTTGAGAATCACATACAGTCAGGGCCAACCAAGGAACTGAGGGGTTTAAGGCATCTAGAGATTTTTTTTATCTACCAAGCCTGAGAGGTGGTTCGTGCATTACCCTCCCTTCCAGAGAAGAAAGCCAAGTATCAGAGATAGCAAGAACATACCTCAAGCCATTCGTTATCCATTGCTTCGTGACAAATGACCCCCATCACTCAATGACTTAAAACAGCACACGCGTATTATTCCACGGTTATGGTGGGTCAGAAGTATGGGCATGGTTTAGCCGGACCCTCCACTTTATGGTGGCTCACAAAGCTGCAATCAACCTGTCAACCAGGCTGGGGGTCTCATCTGAAGGCTCAACTGGGGGAATACCCACCCTAAGCTTTTTCTCACATTGCTGTTGGCAGAATTTAGTTCCTTGAGAGAAGCTAGACCAAAGGCCTAACTTCTTTTTTTTTTTTTAAATTTTTTTTTCAACGTTTATTTATTTTTGGGACAGAGAGAGACAGAGCATGAACGGGGGAGGGGCAGAGAGAGAGGGAGACACAGAATCGGAAACAGGCTCCAGGCTCCGAGCCATCAGCCCAGAGCCCGACGCGGGGCTCGAACTCACGGACCGCGAGATCATGACCTGGCTGAAGTCGGATGCTTAACCGACTGCGCCACCCAGGCGCCCCATAACTTCTTAGCTGCCTGTTGGCCAGCGACCACTCTCAGTTCCTCACCACGTGGGCCTCTCCAACATTGCAACCCACTTCATCAGCATGTACAGGTGGAGAAAGCATTAGAGAGAGCCTACCAGAAAGATGGAAACCATAAGCTTATGTAAGCTAATCATAGAAGTGGCACCCTATTACCTTTTCTGTATTCTGTTGGTTAAAAGCAAGCCAGAGGTCCTGCCCACACTCAAGAAGGGGGCATTTTTCTAGGTTGCATATGTATACCAGGGGACAGGGTTACAGGGGACATCTCTGAGTCTGCACATCACGCCAGCCATCTAGTTTTAGTGGCCACTGGACAGGCATCTAGTCTCTAGGATTTCTAGCATGTTCCTTTAGTCTCCTCACTAGATCTTTCTTGTCCATGGAGGTTCTGCACCAGCCACACCTTCCTCCAAGAAATCATCTAGGGAAACTCCAGCCATCCATTGCCTTTCTCTCCCCAGTGAATTCCTCCAGTGTTGATAGCTGCAGGCATGGTATCTGTGTTTTGATGCATACCATTTTGTGTGTGTGTGAGCTGTTTGACTCTGAAGGCACACTTCCAAGGGGCACATATCTTTAAAATATGAACCATGCAAACCCAGGGTTCTGCAGAGCTTCCTCAGGGCTGATGTTTTACAGAGACATGGAGGGCAAAATTCTGAACCCAAAGCCCCTTTCCACACAGCTAAAGAGCCCCTGTCCTCTACCTTATATTAGAGTTCATTGGAAGAAAATTTCCATGTTGAACAGATATTTGGAAGCCATTTGTCAGAGAAGCAGTGTTACAAATGATAGGCTAATTCCTCAGATATCCCACCACTTGTAACATGGTTTCTTTGGGAAAATACATTTAAAAATCTCAGTTTGACTCTATGTACACAGGAAGATCCCCAAGAGTTGCTAAGATGGGTAGTGGCAGGAAGGGCAATGTAATTTATTGACTATTTTCATCTACATAAGAGAAAACACTTCTCTGTGCGCCTTCTAGGACCCATCCAGAGATACCCTCTTTTTTCATTACTATTGCCATAACTTTGTTCAGGCACTCAGACCTTCTCGCCTGGATGCCTGCATCAGGCTCCCACCTGGCCTCCTGGCCTCCAATCCAACCTCCACCCCATAAGCCAAGTGAACCTCCTAAACTATGGCAAACATGCCATTCCCCTACTGAACCCCTTTCAATGACATACCTCAGGATAATGGCAAACCTCCTTGATTGGCTCATGAGACCTGTCATGAACAGCTGCCATTCATGGCTGTCCAATATCTTTTTGAGAAACTTGTCTACACTTTTAATAGTGCAGACTATTTTTTAATCACCTGTATGATTCCTATGTTCTCATGGCTGACTGAAAAATAGCATCAGTAGCCACATTTCCCAGTCACCTTGCAGCTAGGCATGTGACCTGGGTTCTTCCAATCAGGTCCCTCCTGGGGTGTGGAAGTGTTCTATGAGGCACCAAGACCAATTGTAACCCAGGAGATGGTCTTTGTCAGGCACAGCAGTGGAGGAATCTTGGGCAGTATCTGGATGATTGGTGCCAAGTGGTGGAGATTGGAAAAACATGATGCTATGGCATGCTCAGTATTAGTCATGGCTGCATAGTTTCTGACTTCATGGTGCCTTAACCCTGTGGGCTTAACTAATGCAGTGGAGTCTCTGATTTGTCAATAAGAATCCGGACCAACACAAGGTCATTATGTCCCAGTCCTGACACATTTCTTCAGCCTCCCTCCTGGCACTTTTCTCACTCCCTCCATGCCATGATGTGACTGCGTTAAAAATATTTGGGGTCCACCAAATATTTTATTCTCTAGCTCCTGAACTTTTGCACATGATACTCCTTGTGCCTGAGACATTCTTACCTGTCCCTTATTTACCTGGATTACTTCCATTCGGTTTTCAGGTTCTGTCGTAGGTGTCACTCTCCCTGGAACTTCTTGTCTGACTCTCAAGTCTATGTTAAAGACCCCTCTTTGACCTGTACTTCCTGTACTGCAGCACATAAACTGCATTGTCAGAGGCTATTAACTCATCCACATCTGCCCCTAGATGATGGGCAAAGAACGTATTTACATTGTTCGCCCTTTGTAGTGGGCAGCTACTGTTCTGCCTGCCCGTAATTGCAGTCCCTCTTTTTGTGGAAAACATCTATTTAATTCAGTTAGAATGCAGCTACTATCTTTGTGCTGATTCCAACCTCCTTGGCCACAGTGATTGGTAAGATGGAAACCTGACACAAGCTGGGCCAATCAGAGCCCTTCATTAGGATTTTGGAACATGAAAGGAGAAAAAGTGATTTTCAGATCGATCCATGTTTCAAGGTTTGAGATATGGGTCTAGGGATTTTAGGCGCCGTGCTCCTTGCGTTATTAGTCTATTACATAACAAAAGATGAACCCCATGGCTTAAAACAATGCACATTTATTATCTCACAGTGTGTGTGAATCTGGGCACAACTTTGCAGGATCTCACCTGAAAGCTATAAATGAGATGGTGGCCAGTCTCATCTCAAGGTTCAAATGGGAAGGATCCTCTTCCAAGTTTGTATGGTTGTTGGCAGAACTCAGGGCCTTGTAGCATGTAGGACAGAGGGTCTTAGCTTATTGGATGCTATTGGCCATAGGCCACCTTCAGTTCCTACCTGGCTGCAGGCTGGAGGCTGCCCTCAATTCCTTGCCATGTGCACCTCTGCAGCGTGTCCATTGGCATCGTCCAATACAACAAGGGAAAATATGCTAGCAAGAAAGGCGTGACAGCGTTATGTAATGTGATCACAGAAGGGACATCCCATCACCTTTGCCATATTCTGCTTGGTAGAAACAAGTCACAGGTCTTGCCCACATTCAAGGGGAGGAGTTTACACAAGGTTATGAATGTTAGGGGGCTGAGATAACTGGGGGTCGGTCATCTTAGACTCTGTCTGCCACTCACATGCTGAATAGAAGAATTCAGTTTGGAACAAAGCAGAAGTAATAAAGAAAGAAGAACTGAGAGTTTAACAGATCTTCATTCCAATTATACCTTAGTCCCGGCTGCAATCCTATAAGTTGCCCCATCATTATTACCCATTCCCCACATAAGCCGGAGTATTTTGTTTCTATTTCAACCAAAAAGTTTCTAATATACCATTGTATATTTAGTGCCTACTATAGTACCTAGAACATGAGACATTACCCTTAATAATATTTTATTGAATCACTGAGAGCCCTGCTACTCCTTCAAATATTCTGGCAATTTAAAGTCACCAAATCATAGGATGTTGGTGCTTAGAACCTTCTTGTTTAACTTGTTCATTTCACATTCAGAAGAAATCAAGGTTGAAAGAGAATAAGTGAGTAATCTATCCCTTAGCACACAATTAGTCATATAGTTTAAAATGAGAACAGGATTCTAAATCCGACTCTGAATTAGGCCCTCCAGGGTGAGATGTAACAACCAGACCCTGAGGTGAGTCGGTGGGTAGTTCAGTACCACGGACAGTGGCTCACAGGTCCTGGGCCAATGGTTTCCTGAATCCACAAATTAACTAAGGATTGATATAAACGTATCTGATGTACCAAGCAAAATCTCCGCTGGGTGGAATTATTAGTTTTTACGTGATTTACAGTTTCGATGTATGTGAGAATCATATAGCATATCCTTCGTGCTTGATGCTTTCTTGTCAGACGAGGCATTTAAATCAGTTGCTATTTTTTTTTAACAGTTTCAGTAATTCTTGATAGCCAATTTGTTTCAGAAAGAAATCAGCATACTTGCAGTTCAATGATCTAAAAATATTCTCTAGGAAAAAAATTAGTTTATAGCCTTATGCAGAATGCATGTCTTTTTTGCTGAATAATGTTCTTTGTTTCTGCAGAGTCATACACATTCCCCACTGGTTTGTTGCACATAGTTAAAATAGTTGAAATGTTTTGCTTGCTTTTTTTAATACTTGAAGGGTGTCAGCATGCATTTTGGCATAGCAGGCAACAGCCCGCCAGGGGTTTTGTTTACAATGTTTGAAAAAGGTGATCTCTCAAATTTGCTAGTTATAGAAAATTGAACATAAATATTTTCAGCTGAGAAGTATCACCTGACTTAAGTATTTTTGATTCTGTAGTTTTAAGGTACACGGAGTAGGAAAGTGTTTTTTAAGTTTTAAAGTACCGTACAAATGTTTGTTGCCCTTGTTAGAAATAATAGCATTATTTTGGTGGGATTTATTTTGAAGAGATGTAAGAGGGGAGAGATACCTTTTCTCTTTGACAAACACACAAAAACAGAGATTGTAAATAGGGCAAAAAATTTGGAGTCTAAGAAGAGCATGGGGGAGGGGCACGTGGGTGGCTCAGTTGGTTAAGCATCTGACTTTCGCTGAGGTCATGATCTCACACCTCATGAGTTCGAGCTCTGCGTAGGGCTCTGAGCTGACAGTTTGGAGCCTGGACCCTGGTTCAGATTCTGTGTGTCTGTCTCTCTTTGCCCCATCCCCCACCTTGCACTCTGTCTCTCTCTCTCTCTCTCTCAAAAATAAATAAACATTTAAAGAAAAAAGAAGAAGGGGCACCTGGGTGGCTCAGTCGGCTGAGCGTCTGACTTCGGCTCAGGTCGTGATCTCGCGGTCCGTGAGGTCGAGCCCCGCATTGGGCTCTGTGCTGACAGCTCAGAGCCTGGAGCCTGCTTTGCATTCTGGGTCTCCCTCTCTCTGCCCCTCCCCCCCTCATGCTCTGTCTCTTTCTCCCTGTCAAGAATAAATAAATTTTAAAAAGAAAAAGAAGAAGGAGAAGAAGAAGAAGAAGAGCCTGGGGGAGGACAATTAGAGAAGCCTCCCCGTGGGGTTCACATTCAAGTTAGCGATGGCTGGGCCCATGTTCGCAGCAGATGCCAAGCTCTTTGAAGCAAAGAGCCATGGTATCCCATCTTTCTGTCAGCCCCCTCCCTACACCAAGTACCAGACTCACAACCAATGCTACTTGCTTTGAAATGAATGCCTTTCTAAGCCACATCACTCAAACCAAGCAGTTATGCGTGTTGGGTAAAAACTGAATTTGCATTACCCTCCAAATTATATCTTGTCTTTCTATCCCTTCCCTCTTGGCTTTCTGGGAAATATCCAAAGTTGTAAAACTCCAAAAGGATGCTAATTAAAAGTTAATGTAACTCACAGAGAAAATTCTTTCAAATGGGAGCAGTGAAGACGAACCATTATGGAGGAATTTGCAGAATGGATAGTTATTTTACGACACTGTGTGGCATTAAGTTAAATGTTTTTCATGGCACCACATCTTTCAAAAGTAGAGAGCCACGCTAGCTGTTTTCTTTGTATTTCAGTAAATTGAAATTGGTGACCCATATTGCTGTTCACCCGGTAAGAGAGGCTCACCTCATGTTGTTTTGGAGGAAAGAAATGGTCTGCTTGGGGCTTCGTTTTTTTCTCCTTTCCACCATGCTGTCAGCTCCATAGAATGGAATCTCAAAAGGGCTACGAGACGTGTTGGCCGTGTCTTTCACTAGCCATGTGACGTTGGGCAAGAGATGTATCTAAGTCTCCGTTCTTTTGTCTGTAGAGTGGGGATCATAGGCTTGCCCCAGAGGCTTCTAATGAGAATGAAATAAACCTACATGGAAACACTTTGCAAGTCCAGTAAGGGGCTGCCTTCCTTGAAGGGATAATAGAAGAGAGAGTGAAAAAAAAAAGAGCGAAATGGAAGCAAACCCATGAATTTTCAGATTTTTGCTGGCAACGATAGGGAAATTTGGGGAGGAATGAAGGAAGGGGGCATAGGCGCACTTCAGTCTGTGGCATTGTGGGAAGGCGTCCCAGACTGCAGCCCTAGCTTGGCTCCCGACTGCCTGTGAGACATTGGGAAGGTCACCTTGCCTCTCTGACCCTTGGTTTCCTCACCTGCAAAATGGGCGTAATAACTCCTGCCCCATAGCTCATGAGATAGTGGAAGCGAAAGCCTTACTTACGTGAACCATAAACCTCTACAAAAGTACTGGTGATTATTTTACTGTTAGTTAATAGTGGACCTAAAAATACTTGGAAATTTCAGACCTCACACTGAAAGGGAATATTATCAGGCGAACCTTTTCATTTCAAAGGTGCAATACCATGGAATATCAGTGCTGTGGCTAGAAGAGGTCTATTTTATGTTCAGATAATTGGGAAGAGATGTAATTGAATTTCATCATTAATGAAACTGATGATCAGGAACTTGGGTTCCTCTTTTATTTCCTCAACCTGTATTTGTGGCACATCTACTCTTGTCTTGCTCTTTGGGGCTGGGTTCCTGAGATAGAGTGAGCCAGGCATGCGTCTCCCCTTCCCCTCCTCCTCCGAAAACAAACTGAGAGGAAGAGGGTTTCCAGTAAAGGAAGGGATAGGGATCAGTAGAAGCAGAGGGCTTCTGAGCATCTGTAGGTAACGGCTGGTCTACGTCTAGGATATTACTCGTGAGTGAATTTATTCTATATTGAATCTAGTAGGGTTTCCTCCATAAAACCTTCCGGATTTTTCACTTTCCTTATTATTTGCCCTCCATTTGCTGTTGATGGTTGAATACCTGGGAAGTACGCCTGCTACTTACCCCATTATTGAAAAAGTTCCCTCTTCACTGTTAACCTCTGAGTCCTTCCTGTCTTTCCAAATGAGCTCTTCAGATATACAGCCACAGAGCCCAAGGACTGGGAAGAGCCTTAGAGAAAATATATTCTGGTTCCCTCACTTTACAGAGACGTGAGCCGAGACCAAGAGAGACCATGCAGTTGCTCAAAGGTCACACAGTAAATTAGCAACAGGGTTGGAATACAATCCAGGCTTCTCTCTAGGGCTCCTTCCCCACTCCAAACTGCTCCCAGCTCTGAAGTGTGCTCTCATCCTTCCATGTTGCTGAATGGCCTTTGTCCAAAGTCTCTCTGCCCTGTTTTGTGACTAATCACTCAGGATATAAGGGTGAACTAGTAATTTCCTGGGTACCTTTCCTCCAGAGAGGAAACCACTGATGAGAGATTGAGTTTGGCATCACAAATGAGCCACATTCTCATTTGGTTACCACTCTGGGATGACTCTGACTTACTAGGTATGCTTTGTGGCACTCCAGAAGCTTGGAGAAAATTCTAAAGCTAGTGAAATCCCCAGTTTCTTATGTGCACTAAGAAGGGTTAGAAAGAACAGAGACCTGGAATCCTGATCACCAGGAGGCAGGCCCCCCTCTTCCCCCTACCTCCCCGTGTGGGCAAATGTCACTAGGCTTTTTCATTCCTTCGTTTGGCCCCTTATTCGGTTCTTTGTTCATTCAGTCATTAAAGCTCAGGGCCTCATGCTGCACCCTAAGGATGCACTCACATAGAAAACATGATCTCTGTCCTTGGGTAGGACAATCTGGACAGAGAACAGACACACAGAAAATATATATTGTGCTGCTGTACCTGGGCTCCCAGAAGCCTTTATAAAATTGCACCTGATGTTGCCTGGGGGTGAGGCCCAGGGGAGACTTTACAAAAGAGGCAAGGCTGAGGATAAAGAAGGTCTGAAGGATGATCAGGCAACAGGTGGGCTCCAGAAATAGAAAATAGTATGCATCTATTCATCTGTTCATCTCACCGATAGGTGTTAAGCCTTTAGCTCAAGGAATAAGGAGATGATACGATGTGCTCTTGGTCCCCAAGGAGCTCCCGCGAGCTTGAGCAAAGACTCCAGGGCCTTGGGGAGAGCACCTGGCTTCAGGGAACAGGAAGTAGCTCACTCAGGCTGGAGCGAAAACCCCTGTGGAGGAACGGGAGGAAGAGAAGAACTTGGAGAAGAAGGCTTACAAAATGTCATGGGAGGTTTGTGATTTACCTGGAGGACCAGAAGGAAGGTTCATGGGAAGGAGGGTGGGGAGCTTGCAGAGGGCACCATCACCCAATTTTAAATTTTGGAAGACCTTTCTGGTGGAAGAGTGAGAAATGAATGAGAGTGGGGAGCAAGGGGCAGCAAAGCGGACAAATCAGGAGGCTATTGCTGATGTCCTGGAGAAGGGCACGGACGGAAGAGACACAGGGGATGTTCTTGGACAGGATTCACCAAGTCATACTTTCTATGCCCTTGTTACTAAAGAAGAAGTTAAAAGAAAGCAAGCTTGGGGCACCTGGGTGGCTCAGTTGGTTAAGCATCTGCCTCTTAATCTCGGCTCAGGTCTTGATCTCACAGTTTGTGAGTTCAAGCCCTGCATCGGGCTCTGTGCTGATGGCACAGAGCCTGCTTGGGATTCTCTCTGTCCTACTCTCTGCCCTCACCTGCTTGTGCTCTCTCTGCCTCCCTCTCTCTCAAAATAAATAAGTAAACGTTAAAAAAAAAAAAGAAAAGAAAACAAACTTGAGCGTTGTCACGACCCTGCTTGGAATCATCCTACGTGACCCACGATGCTCAGTCTCAGAAAAGCTGGGCCCTTTCTCGGTCCTGCTGCTGTCAGAGAAAATCATGTTGCCGCGTGCTGGATCTTTCTCCTCACCTGTCATACCTGGGACTTGAGTTAAGCTTCCCTTGGCTTCAGCTCTGTGACTGTCTATGCCCACGCTTCTGAGTGCTGACAACTGACGTCTGCAACATCTGCGTTTACCAAGGACATTTAGGGTCTTAGGATCCGGGCCGGTTGAATAGCCTGGCCCTCCAGGGAGACAGAGGGTCGGATGACAGACAGTGGCAAGCACTGGGGTAATCAGGGAAGCCATCTGTGGAGGAGGGGAGGCGGTGCGGTGCAGAAAGGGGGAGGGACTTAGCTCGGAGAAAGAGAAAGTCACCTCGTGGGGCCACGGCAAGCCGGCACAGTGGCCGCGGCAGGCTGGCCGATGGCAGCCTATGCCCTGATTAGTCAGGGCATCCCGGGCTGGCTGGCAAATACGGTAAATAGCCTCCCTGAATGTAGGGTGGCAACTTCCCTTGCTAGAATGTACTCTGTACACGGGAGGAGAGGGAGGAGAAATTGGAAACAGAAGGTGCTGCAGAAGGGAGACAGAGCTTGATCGCAGAGGCCCTGAAAGGGAAGCAGAAGGCCTGAGTATTTGGCTCTTCAGCTCACCTTGTGTCTGCACTCTGAAGCCTTGATGCTGGTGGGCTAAATTAGGGCTTCAGCATGCCGGCTCCCTCTCCAATTCCAAGTCTTCCCAGACCTCGGGCAAGTTCCTCAGCCTCACTGGCCTCGGTTTACCCATCTGCAGTATGGGGTCAGTGAGGATAGTACCAATATGATGTGCTCTATTGAGATGATGTAAGGAGATAATGCGTTTAAGTCCGAAACACAGGGCTTGGTACACAGTAGGTGCTCAGTGCAGGTCCACGGGCCCTGGGTTTTTTGGCCTCTCTGGTGTGTTCCGTGTTGAATGTCTTTGCACGGCTCCTTCGGTGCCCCCCCCCACCCCCCGTCCCCGGTCGGTCCCTCAGAATCCTGAGCTGCTCCACAACCAGCAATGTGATTCTTTTCTTCTAAAAGACTGCTGTCAGTTTCATACATTTTGCATGATCTCCTCCCTTGGAAAGCGGGTTTGCAAAAACAAATGCAATTTAGAATGACATACTTTTCCCTTGCCTGCTGCATTTCCGTGAGCCTTGTGTGGCTGGGAGGAAAACCAGCCAGGGGTTCGCAGGGAGTGTGCTCAGCTGTGGAAATCCTTGGGTTATAAATAGTGTGTGTGTGTGTGTGTGTGTGTATGTGTTTTAATATGATGGACTCATTTTCTCTGATCATAAAATCCATGGCTTCTATTTATAGCCACAATGTTGCTCGTTAGTACTGAGGAATTTTAAAAATAGGCCCCAGGAAACGGGGTGGGCTGGGGCGACTGTCTCCGCCTGAAGGCAGCAGAAGGGGCCTGGAGATCTGAGACTGGGATTTGGGGGTCTTTGCATTAACCCCCTGCCGTCTGCGGGTCCTCCTTGGTGCCAGGTTCCCTCAGGCCTTGTGTCTCCAGTAGGCTGGTTCCAGTGAAGAGATTTCTTCATTCATTCACTGAGAACCTGCCCTGGGCGCGCCATGGCGCTGGGCTTTCGGGAAGTCAGTAGCGTGCTCCTGGTGCGGAGGTCTTCAGAGCCGAACGGAGGAGAGAGGCGTGCAAATACTCACGGGATTCCACGATGAGGCCGTGATAGATGCCAGAGCACAGGTGTGCTAAAGGCCTACGTGGCATGGGGGGTGGTACGCTTCGTTGTGCCCAGGGCAGCAGGAGAGCCCCCTCTGGTCGGTTGGGGCTAGCGGCTCCCAAAGATATCCGGGTCCTGGTCCCTGGAACCTGTGAGTGTTACCTTCTGTGGCTAAAAAGACTTTGCAGATGTGATTAAGTTAAGGATCTTGAGCGAGGGAGACTATCCTGGTTTCTGGGTGGCCTCAATGTAAGCAGGAGAGTGTTTGTAAGAGGGAGGCAGGAGGGTCAGCTATGAGAGAGGAGGAGGAGGGAGAGGAGGAGGGGGAGGACAGAGAGGAGGAGGGGGAGGAGGGGGAGGAGGGAGGAGGAGGAAGAGGAGGAGGGAGAGGAGGAGGGGGAGGAGGGAGAGAAGGGAGGAGGAGGAGGACAGAGAGGAGGAGGGGGAGGAGGACAGAGAGAAGGAGGAGGGAGAGGAGGAGGGGGAGGAGGGAGAGATGGGAGGAGGAGGAGGACAGAGAGGAGGAGGGGGAGGAAGGAGGAGGAGGAAAAGGAGGAGGAGGGAGAGGAGGGAGGCTCCCGATTTCAGCTCAGGTCATGATCTCGCGGTTTGTGGAATTGAACCCTGCACTGGGACAGTGCGGAGCCTGTCAGGCGGAGCCTGCTTGGGATTCCATCTCTTGGTCTCTCTCTGCCCCTCTGAGCTCATGCTCTCGCTCTCTAAAAAATACATAAACTTAAAAAAAGAAACCCATAAACGTGTGTTGTTTTAAGCCATCAAGGTTGTGGTGACTCGCTTCAGCAGCCGTCAAAAACTAATGCCGCCCAAGGTGACACGCTAGCTGGACCACTGTCAGGAAGACTTGGTGTTCGGAGCCACTCTCTCCCCGTTGGCACCTGCAGCTAGTTTTTGCGTAACTACCTCTCTCTTTGGCACAGCTCCCGCCTCTGTAAGGAGGGCTCAGCTCCAGCTCTAAGGTGGAGAGTTGGGGCCCCAAATCGTTAGCATAATCCATCCCCTAGGCCATGTGGTTGGTCTGGGGAGGCGCATGTGACGTAGGTTGATCCAGTCACATGTGAAGAGAGTTGCTTTCCTGCCACACGCCAGCTCGGGGTGGGGGGGGGGGGGACGAAGCAGGGAGGATGGAGCCCCAGAGAGAGCCCCGGGCCGTGGTGCAGCCATGAAGGAAAAATCATCCTGGGAAGGATGCGAACTCCAAGCAAGTAGAACCCGGAGATGAGACACAGGGTCCTGGTTGTGTCCCCTGAGCTGCTGGACGGTGCAGACATGCCAGCCAATTATATTTTCATGATGGTTAATTTTAGACCTCAATTTCGCTGGGCCCAGATACTTGGTCAAGCACGATTTCTGGGTGTGCTGATGAGGGAGTTTCTGGAGGAGATTGGCATTTGAATCAGCAGGGAGAAGAAAGCAGGTGTCCTCCCCACTGTGGGTGGGCCTCATCCATCACCCGACTATCTTCCAACTGGGACCTCAATCTTCAAGGAGGGTCACCAGTCTTTTGCTGCCTTTGGACTTGGACCAAGCCCGGCTCTCCTGGGTCTCCAGTCCTGCCGACTGCCCACCTTGGACTTCTCAGCCTCTGTAACCATGAGAACCAATTCCTGATAGTGAATCTAATCTCATCTAAAACACAGTCATTAATGTAAATAGAAACAGATCTCCTTTCCTATAGGTTCTCTTTCTCTGGAAAATCCAGGCTAGTACAACCGTATGTTACCCAACTGGAATTTAAATAAAAAACTTAAAAAAAAAAAAATAGCTTGACTGGGGTTTTCTGTTACTGACCTCTAAATATCAAATCAAAAATGGGCAGGTTGTGTTGTGAGCAGAGGGAAGGAGGACCGAAAGGAGGTCGGAAGCTGGTGCCGTGACTGCAGTCTGTGTTTGGTGTGGAGGAAAACGAAGTCCGGAGACGAAGGCCACGATCACAGTGTCCAACAAGGGCCGACTAAGGATTAGATCACAGTTTGTGGAGTGTCGGAGCTGAGGGTACTATGGCCAGTGTGGACTACAAACCCATTGTTTACAGATAAGGACACTGAGGCGAGGAGACAGGAGGGGCTCGCTGGAGCTCACGCTGTGAGTTGCGAGCAGAACCAGAAGCCACGCGTCTCCAGTCTCTCGATTCGGTCGCCCCAGGCTGTTTTGCCCTAACTCTGCTGTCACACGGGGGGAGTGGGCACCCCGGATCTGGGCCAGTCACCTACATCCTGGTGCCCAGAACCCCCGTCTGGGCAGCCTCCACCCAGGGGTTCCAGATGAGCTAGGCTCGAAGAGGAAATTCTTTTTGTGCCTTCTGTCTGTATGTTGCTCGCTGAAGAAACAAAGGCTACATGGGGCCCCGTTTTCCTGTACCACTGGTGGTTTGGTGTGTGGGACAGAGCAGGAGAGTGGGAGTCCCAGAACTGGGTCCAGCCAAACTCTGCCTCTTACAGCATCATGTCCACAGATAGTTGTTTAGCCCAGCAGACCCACGGTTATCCCACGGGATCTTTCAAGGGCAGCAAATGGGTACAGATGTTGGAGGTAACATACTTTCTGAATCATCAAGTTCTGGGCATCCACCAGGATTGTGATCACGCAGATTTTCCCTTCTCCTATGAAGGATGCTCCATAGACTCTGGGAGCCCTGACAGCAGGCCCATCGGGCACTCCAGAGAGTGGAGCTTGGTCCCAGGGACAGGCTCTAGTTCAATGCCTTCGATCTAGAAACAAGCCATGAAGGAATCTGCCTTAAACTGAGCATGGAGAAGTACGCCAGGGATGGTGGGAATGCTCCACAGAGTCTGATTGTGCTTCTCCATGCAAAAAAGAAAGCCAGCTGGTGTAGGGGTTGGGAGAGATGTCTTTAAAAAAAAAGAAAAGCTTCTCTTCCACTAGCTCAATGTAAGAACGTACATCCTGGGGTGTCTGGGTGGCTCCATCAGTGAAGCGTCCGACTCCTGATTTCAGATCAGTTCATGATCTCACAGTTGTGAGATCGAGCTCTGCATTGGGCTCTGTGCTGGGTGCGGAGCCTGCTTAAGATTCTCTCTCTCTCCCTCTGCCCCTCTCTCACTCGCATGCATGCTCACTCGCTCTCTCTCTTTCTCCAAAAAAAAAAGTGTACATCTTTGATGCCACAAAAGTGGAAAGTCAGCAAATGGCAGAGCCACATAAGCCATAAAATACGGAATGTCTTGCAGACGGAAGGCACTCGATAAAGGATCTAACTTACCACGTTTATTTTACAAATGAAGCACCTGAGGTCCCCCAAAGGAATGCAACTTGCCCAAGACTGCAGAGGAAATTCTTAGCATTGCTGAGGCTGGAAGGCATATCTGTGTCTTTATTGTGCGCTCTTCCCATAATTCCGCTGGGATGCCCGCAGTCCAGACCTTGACTCCTGGCACCTGTGAAGTGTACCAACCATCCTCATTTGCGTGTGTCCACTGGCCACAAAACACACGGGGCCAGTATCTCAAATAAGACCGTGACATGTATTTGCTAGGCTTTGGAGACATATGAAAATCTTTGTGTAAAATTTTATAGCGTCCAAGAGATTTCCTTCTAGAAAACAGCGTGAGGTGATAGCGAAGGGGTGCATTTCAGCAAAGATGAACCCTCTCTTTCCAAGCCACCATTATTCCCTGGGTCCCCAGTGAGCATCTTCATTTCTTGCCGCGAGTTGAGTGCAAGCTTGACTTGTGCCATCATCTTACATGCGTCCCACAACAAGCCAAAAACGTAGCTCGATACAGACATTTCTCTAAAAATGGCATGCAGATAAATAGCCAACAGGTCAAGGAAAAGATGTTCAACATCACTAACCATCAGGGAAATGCAAATCAAAGCCCCCAAATCACCTTATGTCTGTTAGAGTGGTTGTTATAAATAAATAAATAAATAAATAAGTAAGTAAATAAATAAATAAAAGGTAAGTGTTGGTGACGTTGTGGAGCCACGGGAACGCCTGTACTCTGTTGGTGGAAATGTAAAAGGGTGGAAAATTATGGAAAAAAGTGTGGAGGTGCCTCAAAATTTTTAAAATAGAACTGTTGCATGATCCAGCGACCCCATTCCCAGGTAAATACCCAAAAGAATGGAAATTGGAACCGTGAAGAGACGTCTGTACTCCTCCTCTTCATTGTAATAATAATAATTCCTAAGAGCCAAGATATGGAAACAGTCCCAATGTCCGTCGACAGATAAATGGATGAAGAATGTATGGTATACCCATACAGTGGAATATTTTTCAGCCTTTAAAAAGAAGGAAATCCTGTCACTTGTTACAACACGCGGGGAGCTGGAGGATGTTATGTTGAGTGAAATAAGCCAGTCACTGAAAGCCAACTGCTGCACGATTGACCTATCTAGTCAAGTTTGTAGAAGCAGAGACTGGAATGGTGGTTGCCATGGGAACAGGATGAGGGGGAAATGATGTTTAGAGAGCATAAAGTCTCAATTACACAAGATGAGTAAGTTCTAGAGATCTGTGGTACAGCCTGGCATCTGTAGATAGACACACGGTACTGTGCACTTAAAACTGTGGCAAGAGGCTGTATCGAAGGGACACATGCACCTCCATGTTTATAGCAGCATTATCAACAATAGCCAAAGTATGGAAAGAGCCCATATGTCCATCGATGGATGAATGGATAAAGAAGATGTGGTATATCTACACAATGGAGTATTACTCGGCAATCAAAAAGAATGAAACCTTGCCATTCGCAACTACGTGGATGGAACTGGAGGGTATTACGCTGAGTGAAATTGGTCAGTCAGAGACAGACAAAAATCATATGACTTCACTCATATGAGGACTTTAAGAGACAAAACAGATGAACTTAAGGGAAGGGAAACAAAAATAATATAAAAACAGGGAGGGGGACAAAACAGAAGAGACTCATAAATACGGAGAACAAACTGAGGGTTACGGGAGGGGTTGTGGGAGGGGGGATGGGCTAAATGGGGAAGGGGCACTAAGGAATCTGCTCCTGAAATCAGTGTTGCACTAGATGCTAACTAATTTGGATGTAAATTAAAAAAAATTAATTAATTAAAAATTAAAAAAAAAAAAGACTGTTGCAAGAGGCTAGTCTCATGCTGAGTGTTCTTACCACACACATAAAAGCAAAGACACAAACTTTTGGAGATGATGGACACATTTATAACCTTGATTGGCATCAGGGTGTGTGCATATATCCAAACTCATCAAATTGTATACGTTAAATGTGTACGGTGATTTTGTATGTCACTTATGCCTCAATAAAGCTGGAAGAAATTAAATACAAATTATGTACACCCCTCTCCCCCCCCACACTAGCCATTTGCACTGTGGGTTTACCTTCTCCCTGCCCAGAGCCCTACACACTTGGCTGTTGCTCTTCAAGACAATGAGGTAGTTTGGGGCCCCCTTCCCCTGCCAGAAATACTTGCTCTGGTCTTAGTCAGTTTACCCCCTGCGGCTCCAAGCTTTTAAACTTGGTTCTAAAATTGCACCAGGACGTAACCCTTTTGAAGACATCGCAAGTGACAATTAGGAATTCAACTTAAGACAAAATCCAAGCCTATGTTTTGCTGCCAAGTCAAATAACTCAAATTAGGTAACAGCACCTGGCAGGCAGAGGCAACGTTTTGGGAGAAGGCAGGTTCTTTAAACCAACAAACAAAAAAAAATCCGTTGTCAGCAGCATCCTGGTTCCAGGGCCATCAGCATTTGAAAAGGCATGATCTTACCACTGAGGAAATACAACGTTAATACCCGTCATATGGAATTTGCTGAAGTTAATTTTTTAGTAAGCTGTTGTAAATAAATTCCGCACTATGGGTACAGCCCCGGTCAATGATTTTCCTTCCTGCCTCTTTCCGACATTCAGGGGTGAACTTTTCCCTGCCCTGAAACAACAGCAGTTGGGCTGGGCCGTCCTTGAAAGATGGGTGCAGTGGTGGTGGTGGGGGGGGGGGGGGGGGGGGGGGCGGTGGCGAGCAGGCAGCCGGGGTTGCCATAGCAACGTACCACAGCCCGGGTGGCTCATAAACAATGCAAATGTATTTCTCAGAGTCCTGGAGGCTGCAAGTCTGAGAGGCACCTACCAGACTTCTTATTGTGTCGTCCTGCGGTGAAAAGAAGTAAAGCATCTCTCCGGCCTCTTCTTAAAAACAGACAAAACCAAAAAAGTACTGATCCCATCAGGAGGCCTCCAACCTCATGACCTAGGGACCTCCTGTAAAAATTAATAAAGGGGAACCTCATTAACATGGACTTGGGATGCTAGGAGAGGCTGGCAGTAGGAAACCACTCGATGTCATTTCCAGGAGGGAACCGGGGAACAGCCAACAGGAAAGAATCATCAGTTACAGCCCCCAACAGGGAATGATGTGCATTGCGTTTCATCCAAGAAATGAACTACCAGTGAGGCACCCTCATTGCCCTGAACGCTTGCTTTTCTCTGATGGGCTTCCACTGTAAACAACTCGTCCCAACGTCCCCCTTCTCCATTAAGTAACGTTTCTCTCCTTTGTGAGACTTGCGTATCGTTTTTGCCATAGCTTGCTCGTGCCGGATTGCAATTCTCTGTTATGCCCAAATAAACCCAGTTGGGTTTTTTTGTTTTGTTTTGTTTTTGGTTTTGCCGGTAATATAACTTGCGGATTTATTTATTTATTTTTTAATCTTTATTTATTTTTGAGAGAGAGAGAGACAGAGCGTGAGCAGGGGAGGAACAGAGAGAGGAGACACAGAATCCGAAGCAGGCTCCAGGCTCTGAGCTGCCAGCACAGAGCCTGATGCGGGGCTCGACCTCACGAACCGCGAGATCATGACCTGAGCCGAAGTGGGACACTTAACCGACTGAACCACCCAGGCGCCCCGAGTGGTTTTATTTTTAAGGTTAATGCTTCTGATGGCCCCACCTCCAAATACCATCACAATGAGATTTGAGTTTCAACACGTGGATTCGTGGATTCGGGGGGGGGGGGGACAAAGATTCCATCCACCGCAGTCAGGGAGTGGAGGGTGGTCAGTGGAGGAAGGACTGTATTGGCAGGGGATGGGGTTCTAGCGGAAGGAACTGCCTGCGTGAGCAAAGTACAAAGAGGGGGGTGTGCCTAGGAGGGTCAAACACCAAGGGTGGGGTCCTTTTTTGGCCGGAGGGGATGTGAGAGATAGGAGTCCTGACTCTGGAGTCAGAGGGTAGGTGGCTGGAGCATTCCCCGCCTTCGCCGCCATGCTTCAGAATTATGAACGTTTCCAACCCCATTTGACAGAAGCTAGAGACTTACAAGGTATTTGACCTTTATCTTGTGCCGTTTCAAATGCGCTTAAACAATCAGGTTGGCTTTGGCACTTGAGCTAAAATGCCTGGCTTTGGCACTTTGAGCTAACATGACGAACCCTTTTTTATTTCAAACTAGCCAGCTAGGATATCACGTCTAACCTTACGTACATATATGACATTTCCTGCTAAACAAACTCCAAGGCAAAATGTAATGTTTCCAAGGCTGTGCTTTGCAGTATCGGTGCCTCACTGCGGTATTGTACTCCTGAACACCTTGATCTTTCAAAAACCTCCCGTCCTCTAACTTTTTTTAATGTTTATTTATTTATTTTTGAGAGACAGAGAGAGAGAGAGAGAGAGAGAGGAGAGGGCAGAGGGAGAGAGAAAATCCCAAGGAGGCTCCACACTGTCAGTGCAGAGCCCGATTCAGGGTTTGAACCTATGAACCGTGAGATCATGACCTGGGCCGAAACCGAGAGTCAGACGCTTAACTGATGGAGGCACCCAGGCGTCCCCGCACCCCCAAGTCCTCCGATTCTGACGGCTCCTCAAAATGTTTTGTTACAATAAGAGCTGTGATATAAGGATGAAATGATTGGACTACTTGTCAGTCTAGAACTCATCTGTTGTAGTAAAACTTCGTCCAATCCCTTCAGTTCAGTTAAGATTGGTGCTGTGAGTTGAATTGTGTCCGCAAAAGGGAATGTCCAAGTCCTAATTACTGGTACCATGAATGTGACCTTATTTGGAAATAGGGTCTTTGGGGATGCAGTCAAGTTAAGACGCGGTCTCATTGGTCAGACCAGTGTGAGAGACACCAGTGGGAGCTGGGGGGACAAGGATGTGGGGGAAATGGTGTGAAATGGGGCCCGTGCATCTGTGTCAGGGTCAGCTTCGGGGCTTCTGTCCGTCACAGCCACCTGAAAATGCTTTAACTGGGAGCCCAAGCAAAAGACACCTTCGTTACAGTCACAGAAACCAGATTTCAGATCCTCAGCACAGCCTGCCCAGGGCACAGTTTGTCATTTGCTGGTGTTGATTTCAGCCATTAAACCTCAGTCACCTTGATGCCACAGATAATAATTTGGGGAGAAAAAAAAATCTAATTTGTGGAATTGTCAAGGCTGGAGAACCCTTCTGGTTTCATGGTTTCATTAGTCATATCCTTTTTTTCCTCTTGAGAGAGAGAGAGGGAGAGAGAAAATCTTAAGCAAGCTCCACACTTAGCTTGGAGCTCGACGTGGGGCTCAATCCCACTACCCTGGGATCATGACCTGAGCCAAATTCAAGGGTCAGATGCTCAACCTACTGAGCCACTCAGGTGCCCCTCATCAGTCATATCCTAATCCAACTTCCCTTTTTAATATTGGTGGATTAATTTTTAAAAGTTTAGAGTATACGATGGGGAAAGGAGGGCCTTTTCAATAAATGGTGCTGGGGGTGCGAGGGTGGCTCAGTTGGTTAAGCATCCAACTCGTGATTTCAGCTCAGGTCATGAGCTCACAGTTCATGAGTTTGAGCCCCGCATTGGGCTCTGAGCTGACTGTGCAGAGCCTGCCTGGGATTCTCTCTCTCCCCTCTCTCTCTGCCCCTCCCCTTCTTGGGCTCTCTCTCTCTCTCACTCAAAATAAATAATCATTTAAATAAACACATAAATAAATGGTGTTGGGAAAACTGGACAGCCACATGCAGAACAAAACTGGACCGCTTTCTTACACCATACACAAAAATAAACTCAAAATAGATTAAAGGCCTAAATGTGGGACTTAAAACCATAAAACTCCTAAAAGAAAACATAGGCAGTAATCTCTTGGATATCAGTCTTAGCAACATATTCCTGGATCTGTCTCCTGAGGCAAGGAAAACAAAAGCAAAAATAAACTGTCGGACCTACGCTAGAATAAAAAAACTTCTGCATGGTGAAGAAAACCATCAACAAGATGAAAAGCCAACCTAGGATGGGAGAAGATATTTGAAAGTAATGCATTCGATAAGGGACTAATAGCCAAAATATAGAAGTAGCATACAGCTCAACACGAAAACTACAAATAATTCATTCAAAATGAGCAGAGGACCCGAAGAGACGTGTTTCCAGAGGAGACATCCAGATGGCCGACGGACGCACAAAAAGGTGCCCAACGTCACTCATCATCAGGGGAACGCAAATCAAAACTGCGACGAGATACCACCTCACACCCGGCAGAATGGTCAGTACCAAAGTGACAAGAAATACCAAGGGTTGTTGGGGATGTGGAGAAAGGGGGACCCTCGTGCACTGTTGGTGGGAGTGCAAACCGGCGCAGCCGCCGTGGAAAACAGTCCGGAGGTTCCTCAAAACATTAAAAAGAGAACTACCCTACGACCCAGCAATTGCACTGCTGGCTATTTACCCAGAGAAAACGAAGACACTAATTTGAAAAGATACATGCCCCCCTATGTTTATCGCAGCCTTACTTATAATCGCCAAGGTACGAAGCAGCCCCAGTGTGTGCCGACAGATGAGTGGATAAAGAAGATGTGGTATATATACACGCCGTGGAAACGATTCCACAAAAAAGCCTTAAAAAAGAATGAGGGACACCAACCGGGTGGCTCAGCCAGTTAAACATCTCAGTTCAGCTCCGGTCTTGAATTCGCAGTTCGTGAGATCAAGCCCGGTATCAGGCTCTCGGCTGTTAGCACAGATCTCGCTTCACATCCTCCGTCTCCCTCTCTCTCTGCACGCCCCCCCCCCCTCCAGCCTGTGCCCCCGGCTCTCAAAAATAATCCATAAAAAAAAATGAGATCTTGCCATTTGGGACAACCAGGACGGACCTAGAGAGTATTATGCTAAGTGAAATCAATCAGTCAGAGAGACAAACACTGTTTGATTTCCCTCAGACGTGGGATCTAAGGAACAAAAGAAATGAATACATGGAAACGGATTCATAAATACAGAGAACAAGCTAGTGGTTTGCCAGAGAGGAGGGGATGGGGGGGGGGATGGGCAAAATAAGTGCCGGGAATTGAGAGGTACAAACTTCCAGTTATGAAATGAATAAGTCATGGAGGTGGAGGGCAGTTTGGGGAATCTAATCAATAATATTATAATACCGTTGGGGGTGACAGATGGTAAGTACGCTTACCATGGCGAGCACAGTGGAACGTTCAGGATTGTTGACTCACTATGTTGTAAAACTGAAACTAACGTAACTTGTATGTCAACGCTTACTTCAATAAAGCCAGCATTTTGGGGGGCACCAGGTGGCTCAGGGCACGGGGCGTCTGACTTCAGCTCAGGTCCTGATGTCGCGGTTTGTTGAGTTCGAGCCCCGCATCCGGCTCGAGGCGATCAAGCCTGTCAGCGCGGAGCCCGCTTCAGATCCCCTGTCCCCCTCTCTCTGCCCCTCCCCGCTTGCGCTCTGTCCAAAATAAATGACTATTAAGATAATGATAGTGCCAACATTTTTTTTTAATTTTTTTCTTTTTAACGTTTATTTATTTTTGAGACAGAGAGAGACAGAGCATGAACGGGGGAGGGGCAGAGAGAGAGGGAGACACAGAATCGGAAACAGGCTCCAGGCTCCGAACCATCAGCCCAGAGTCCGACGCGGGGCTCGAACTCACGGACCACGAGATCGTGACCTGAGCCGAAGTCGGACGCTTAACCGACTGAGCCATCCAGGCGCCCCCAACATTTTTAAAAAGTGACCCGACGGGCTCAGTACTTTCCCCGAGTGACGCAGCTGGCCTGGGGCACGGCTCGGAGTGAGAAATGAGGATCTCTGTCTCGCCACCTGAGGCTCCTTGCACTCTGCCCAGATCCCCTGGGAGATGACTGACCACCAGGGTCCCTTCCCGCCCTTCGCGTCCAGGGTGCGTGTGAGGACTGGGTCATGGTCTAATCCCTGCTCCGCCCCTTGCCACACGTAGAGCCTGGCAAGTTAGGACGTCGCGTGCCTCGGTCTGCCCATCTGCAAAATAAAGATGATACAAAACGATCCGCATCTGGTGGGGTTATTGTGGGGTCAGATTAACACATACAAGTAAAGTTCTTTGACTTTACCTGGTAGATAAGAACCATGTAACATTTGCCGTTACTAACCGCAGGCATGGGAAGTAAACCGTTGCTTATTTCCAGGGGTGATTTTAACATGATTTATACCCCGTTTATAGGAAGTCTTCAGTGAATGAACAGATGAGTAAATAAACAAACGGGTGATCGGAGGGGGCAAAATGCTTCCGAAGGGTCGCTAATGGCTTCGGTATTTTCCCACAGGACATGTCCACGTAGCAGAGAGGTCCTTCATCTCAGGGTGTTAAAGATGTGACCACAGACACCGTGGTTTCTCAACAGGGTGGACGTTTCGGAGCCCGGGGCTCCGAATTAAAATCATCTTTTTACCCACAAAGGCACCAGTCCCTCCCGCGTTCCAACACCGGCTAATGGGGGCTTGGAGTTGCAGGAGGGAATCCCAGCTGTGACCGACATGCGTGTCAGCTCTTGTGGCTGCGTGTCAGCTGACAGGAGCCGGAGTGGAGAAGTGAAAGCTAATGACACCAGGAGACGGAGATAGATGGGAAGCTACAGTTATCTCGCGTTCTAGCATTTTCTGTCCTGTCGGGAGCACGGTTAAATTCATACGGTTTCAGGATTGCCGGAGATAAGGTTCACCTTGGGAAGGCATCCATTCTGTCACCATCCAGCAGGCACCTACTGTGTGCCAGGGGCCGTGCTGGAGGTTGGGAATGTCAAGGTGACCCAGGTGCAACCCGTCTTCGCCACGAAGTCATGAAGAAAAGCCAAGTGATCCAACATTTCAGAGGGGTGAGGGAGAGAGGGGGCTGTGAACCGCCTTCTTACCCTACAGAAGAGTGGAGGAGCTCTCTTGGACCTGCCTTGGGGGGTCAGGGAAGGCTGCAGGGGGAAGGGACATTGGAGTCTGGGCTCCGTGGATGAAGAAGAGTTTCCTGTTGGAAAAGGTGAGAGTCCCCTCGCAGAAACAACTGCACATGCAAAGGCACGGGGGCATCCAGAGGGCCTGGCTCCCATGTGGCGGCTAAGGCAGCAGTTAATGTGTGTTGGGGAGGGGTGGGGGATGGGGACAAGCAAGGCTAGGAAGGACCTTAAACTCCATCCTACCAGCTGTTGGAAGGTCGTGAGCAGGAGAGGGTCACAAATCACCCACCTCCTCCTTTTCAGGAGGAAGATGTTGCTCTAGAGACACAATGACTCCCCCAGGGCCACTAAGTGAGTCTGTGTAGGTGACAGGACCCAACTCTCTAAAATCTGTGCTCAGTCCCTTCCCACCCCACTCCGTGGCCCAATCTAAACCCGGGGTGGCGGTGGGGTGGGGGGGAATAACATAAAACCAAGTTCCGTTTGGCACACGAGGATAAGGAATTCTGGTCAGAGCTATCTAAGATTGAATCTCCGTTCCACTTGACGGCTTGGAGACTCACCTTCCTCACCTGTAAAACAGAGAGCGTCGCGTTTTCCACGCAGGACTGAGACAAATGTTACGAACACACCGAGCATAGTGCGTGGAAAGTAGCCGGGTTCTGGCCGCCGTAACCTTGGATGGAGGAAGATTTAGGCGCCCTTGGTAAGGAGGGGATCCCATCCCATTTTAATAAAATAAATCTGGAGACCAGGCTTGTTTTCTTGGAGGATCTGGAGCCTCTGTGCCAGGGGTTTCCCTTCACCCACCCATCCTCCCTGGGGCTGCCTGGGAAGACTTTTCCTGACGCGATCCTCCCTGCGCGGCATTGGTATTCCGAGCAGCGTTGTTTCTCTGAAATGATTACCCACAAGTTATTGGCACTAATTTGCATGTCGTGTTTATTGCATTTGGAAACGGTTCTTTTGTTTCCAGTATCGCAGACGTACTGGAGGAGGAACACGGGGGGAGGAGTGTAATCTCTCTGAATGTAGGGGTAGTAAACATGTGTCTGAGCTGAGCGCATCTAGGTTTCTGAAGCTGGCAACCCACCAGGGCCAGGGGCTGGGAAACGCATCTGCGAAGCGTGCGTTTCAGCAGCGCGCGGTGTTTTGTTTCAACCCACAGTCCTCGGTGGCCAAAAGATCTCCAGACCAAACCGGTGAGGGGAAAGGGGGCGCTTAATGAAATTGTGTGATTAAGGGGCAGTGGGCTGTGTGTCATCTGATCACAGCTACGTGCTGGTGGGTCGCTCAGAGAAACGCAAACAACTTCTCTGCGTCTTCCTCCTCTTTGCGCATTGACAGTGGGAACCCGGTGGTTCGTTTTGACTTTTTGAAATTCTCTCCTTCCCAGGTTCCTCTCTGACGGCTCTGTAATGCCCTGAGAGTCTGGGTCCTTCAGGTCAGTCCTGGGACCCCCTCCTCTCTCCTGTCTACTCTTCCCCTCTTAGAAATGTGTCATTCCATGTCATGGGGTCTCTGAGAGAAGGAACTGGAAGCTTTGGCGAGTTTTGAAATTAGGTTCTTGCCCAAGATGACGATTTTGGGTTTCACTTTGCCTTTGGAATTCTTCACCCTCATGACCAGCGCATCAGGACACGCAACCACTTTCTAACAGAATTTGCTCCTTCTCCCCAAACTGTTCCTTCCCCCTCTTACGCAAAGAGCCTAAAACTTGACGTTGGAGACTCTGTGCTTCAGTTCTTGCACTAAAGAGACCGTGTGACTTTGACCCGGTTACGTCACTTCTCCCCTCAGTTTCCTAAAACGGAGCCAAATGGGCTCAAAATGGGGTTGGGGAAGGATGGGTTCTGGAAATGCCAAAGTGAAGGCCAAACGTGGAGGCGTTTTTGACTGCTTGTCTTAGCGGCCCAGAGCCTGGGCCTGGGGGAGGCGAGGGAGCGCTCGCCTCCCGTACAAAATGCCAAGGGGTGCCATTGCTGATTGGTTCAGGGATGAGCCCAGGACCCAGGCCAGACCAATCAGCGTCCGCAAAGCTCAGCAGGCGTGTGGACTCCTGCAAAGAGACCCTGCCCTTTGCCCTCCTGAAGGAATAGGGTGTAAGGAGCGCTGCCACCTGGAGGGGGAAGCTGGCCTGGGAAGAGGGCTTGCAGGGCAATGCGGTTGGGAGGCGGGGAGGTCTCCATGGGTGCAGCCCTCCTTTCACAAGGCTTGAGTAACCAGAGCTCTGGAGAGAAACTTGCCGATCTCCCGGCGCTTGGTGGCTCTGGGAGTGGAGCTGGACTCTGTCCCCGGGGAGGACTCCCGCTTCGTTCTGTAGAGTCCTTTCGGCCATGCCCACCTACGCAGTGTTCTTGGGCGAGCCCTGAACAATCCCAACGCAGTATTTCCCGCTGAGATGGTGTGCCTTCCGGGGTACGCGGGTTGAAGATTGATGGGGGTGGGGGAAGGGGGCGTGTGGGTTGAGATGGGCACTGCCCAGAGCCTTCTCCATGGAAGGACTTGCCGCCCAAATGGTGGGTGTGCCTGTCCCTGCTGCCCCCTTCCGGGGTGCCTCAGCCTCAGAGAGCCTGGCGAGGCACAATGGGCGCTCTGTGGCCCTGCGTCCCGGCTCATCTGTCCTTCTCTCTCCCTCTGCCCACTCCTGTGGCCTGCCCTGTTGCTACATCTCTGAGATGGCTCCCCAGGGAACCCGGTCTCTGCCTCCAGTGGGATCGAGCAGAAGGACTGGGGAAGTTTGAAGGGGGCAGGTGAACTCTTACCCAGCGGCCATGGGCAAGGATACAGCAACCCGGTGCAGTGGGGCTATAAAAAGGAAACATCCAGGAGGTACTTACCTTTCATCCTTCCAGGCAGACGCAAGGCCAGGGGACGTGAACAGCAGCGAGATTGGATACTGATATGTACATGCCCTTCTTGTAATAATTCCCTTCTGTTGTCCTCAGACCCCAGAAAACTCTCTTAAATCCAACAGCCTTAAACTGAGTGTGTCCGCTGTGCTTCTGGTCCGTCCTCAGACCAGAAAAAGTAGGGATGAGCCATTGCAGAAGCCCAACCCCAAGGCAGAGACTGCCGCCCGGGGAGTGGGTCCCAAATGCAAGTCTCCTACTTCCCCAACCTTTTCGGGATCCCAAGGGCCTGGAGCAGTCACTGTCAAGACAGAGGGACCTTACTGGATGCCGTGGGTTCTCAAGGATTTAGCAAGCGTGTGGTGAAAGCCTCCCGTCAACCCAGCAGAGTGGAGGTGAGTGTCCCGTTTCCCAGATGGGCACACTGAGACACAGACGCGCGAGTGAGGTGCCCAAGCACGTATATATATACACAGCAAGTAGCACAGTTACTAGCCCTCTACTCCCCCTCCCGTCGGAGCGAAGCCCCTGGTTGCCGTGTTTCGGCCAAGGTCTCTGATTAAGGCTGTGAGCGGAGCCCAAGACCATTGGCTAAAGGCACTAGATGCCAGTGAGAGATGAGAGCCCCCAGTGATGTTCTTATTTGGTGGGTGTGTCCGCTCTGGGGAGCCAGCGGGACCGTTAGGACTTTTTCCGGCCCATTTAGCAGATGAAGGACCCTGGATGTCAGCCTGCTGAGGAGGGGGAGGGAGCGGCCGAAGCAGAAAGAGCAGGGGCAGAGCCGGGACAGGGCCGGCTGGCCCTGAGAGAGGTGGAAGGGCCCTGGATTGGACGGAAGGAGAGCTTCGGGGGCTTTTCTCTGACCCTAGCCTGGGGCAAAGTAGTCCTCGGCCAGGCTTCATCTCCGACCAGACAGGAAGATGGGAATACCTATGCCACTGTCGGTGCCATCGGCAAGCACGTCTTCTATTTTTGTCTCCACAGCCTCACAGCCGGGCCCACGAAACCGTCGTCTTTTTGGTGATGGCGACGCTGAGGCTCAGAGAGGCTAAGTAACTGGTCCGAGGCCACACGGTCTGCCCGGGATGAGAACACCTGCTTCCCTGCTCCAGGAATGTTTGCTGAACGACTGAACGCTTGGATGATGCCCCGTTGGTGGCGCGCTCCTGGGGCCGGGAACAGAGTGCTTGCACGTGGCTGTCCCCAGCCAGCCTCACACAGGACACGTTCCATCGCAGCGGTGGGATGATTCACGGGGCTGCGTGAGGTGCATGATGATTTTCCTGGGACCTCTGCCCAAGCACGTGGCCCTGGGTTTCTGGTCATTTCTGGTCTGTCACTTCACTAGTGACTGGCTATTTCTTTCCCTGAGGTCGGGTTGGAACCGCATGAGGCCCCAGGCCGAGTCACTGGTACCGGGCGCACAGAAGCTGGTTTCTCTGTGTCTGCTTCTGAGACTCCCGCAGGCAGGCGAGAGGGGCAGGGGGCAGCCACAGCTCCCCTGAGGGCGCGCAGGGGGCACAGAGCCCGGGAGACAGAAAGCCTGCCTCAAACCTGCTTTGCTTTGCTTTTGAAAAGCATCCGCTGGTAACACGGGCCGATCTGATGAGTCATCTTGCCTAGTGTTTGCTGTCTTGCATTTCTTCCATCACCGTAGGAAGGATGTGCCCGCGCCGGCCCGCTGGTCCCAGAAGAGGAGGAGATGCATGTGGCACAGAGCCGAGCCCCGTCACAGGAGGATGAGTAACAATAGAACTAGCTGGCTGAGCCCAGCCTGGGCCAGAGCCACTGCCCAGCCGACAGCCCCTGGGGAGCCATAAATGATTGTTGGAAGCCCCCGGATTTGGGGAGGCTTCATTGTGTGTCGGTAGCTCACAGATTCCGGGGACCCTGCTGAAATTCCTTTCTCTATCTGTGCCTGTCTTTCCCCTTTGTAGGGTGGGGGAGTCAATATTTCTGAGGGTCCGATGCGTGCGTGTTTGTAAAGCACTTAGAAAGGCGGCTGGCTCATAGCAAGAGCTATGTAGGGACTGGTCTGATAAAATACACGCCTCTGTGTTTATTTGAATAACACTTGTCTCTCCCACATGGCTGTTAGCTCCACGAGGCTGGCGTCCGTCCTGTTTGCTCATATGGTCCCCATGACTAATACAGTGTTTGGCCCATAGGAGGCATATCGTAAATATCTGTTGACCTGATGATCAAGGTGTGAGCAAGGTCAAGATCTGGTGATGCCTGCTTCTTGGGTTGTAGACAGCAGCCTTCTCACTGTGTCCTCATGTGGTGCAGAGAGAGAGAGAGAGGAAGCTTCTTTCTGGTATTTCTTCTTTTTAAGGGCACTAATCCCATCATGAGGGACCCTCCTGACCTCATCTAAACCTGATTACCCCCCCAAAGGCTTCACCTTTAAATATCATCACATTAGAGGTTAGGGCTTCAGCCTAGGAATTTGGGAGCGGGGGAAGGGGACACGATTCAATCCATAGCCCCACCTGAAGTTGGTAGAACTGTTTCCATTGCAGAGATAAGGAAAAGGTGAAGGTCAGGGAGGTTAAGTCACCTGCCCGAGGTCACACAGCTAGGAAGTAGCAGAGCGAAGATTTGACCCGGAGTCTCAGCCTCGCCTCCTACGTTTGCCTCCACCCTGCACGCCTCAGTGTTCGTAGATGACAAATGCGAGCCAAGATCATGGGCGGACCACGGAAAGAGTTGCAGGTATCAGGAAGAGGGCAAGTCCTTGAAATTGCGGCTTGGCCCGGAACGGGGAAGGCGACCCTCCGAAGTCACCTTTAATTAGACCAGTTCAGCGCCCTCTTGCGGGAGTGGCTGGTTGGTGCTCGCGGACAGAGCACACCTCGCGTCAGCATGTCCTCCTGAGGTGCAGGGGCCTCCCCCCCACCGTTGCCTGCACACACTTGCAAAGGTGGTTTATGGGAGTTTGCTCCCTGGGGGCCACTTCCTGAGCAGAACACAGAGGCAGGGCAAGATGCTTAGGCGGTGGTTTTCCAACTTGGGCAGGCGCCGGAAGGGGTGGAGGCTGGTCTGAGTAAGCAGGTCCGGGCCACCTGGGACCTCTGGGGCCGAGATGCTCAGAGCTGCTAAGCCAGGCCATCGGTGCCTCCGCTTCGCTGGACCTTCTGTGGGACCAAAACAGGAAGTGGCAACCTCGTGGCTTCCCTGCTTCCTTCAGCAGCCCTCTCCCACCCTTTGGACCCTTCCCAGGGCCCTTGGAAGGAAGAGGAGGAAGGAAGAGGAGACAGAAGGCACAGATCATGGCACCAAGAGCCAGGGGTCTAGGGGTCCAGGGGTCTAGGGGTCAAGGGGTCCAGTGTCAGGTGTATTCTGCCAGCTGCACAGCCTACAGACACTCAGTTTCTCTGAGCCTCAATTTTCCCCACATAGAAAGTTAAGAACTCACTCTAAGTGCTCTGGGACCTATAATTCAGTACCCTAGATAATTATAAAAGTAACTGTTAATTTATTCACCCCTGTCTTACATCCTACATCCAGAGACAATCGCTTTATATATTAACCATCTCGTGATCATTGCAAACACCCCATGAGAGACTGTAAGATCGATTCGCTCTTTGCGTTACGAATGAGGATACCGAGGGGCGCCTGGGTGGCGCAGTCGGTTAAGCGTCCGACTTCAGCCAGGTCACGATCTCGCGGTCTGTGAGTTCGAGCCCCGCGTCGGGCTCTGGGCTGATGGCTCGGAGCCTGGAGCCTGTTTCTGATTCTGTGTCTCCCTCTCTCTCTGCCCCTCCCCTGTTCATGCTCTGTCTCTCTCTGTCCCAAAAATAAATAAATGTTGAAAAAAAAATAAAAAACAAACAAACAAACAAACGAGGATACCAAATCTCAGGGAGGTTAGATTAAAGTTGCTTATAGTGACAGCTGGCTACACTTCTAGGCACCCACTCAGCATCCATCTTCACCTTCCTCCTTCCTAATAGAACCACATTTTACCCAGGCGACCCTCTGTCCCCACGTGTCTCGGGGAAGGTGGCCACGTCTCTGGATCCAGAGCTTGCTTAACCTCATTGGCTCTAAGCCAAGCAGTATGCAGCATTCCAGGCAGTGCCAACGCCCCACGATGGCACACGGCTCGTGTGGGTGAGGTTCTCCTGAGCTGATGGCGTCGCGCAGTGTGTGGACCCAGCCTCTTCTGGTGGCTGCCTAGCGAGCACAAGAGACCCCTGCTCAGGGTGGAGCCAGTGTTGAGCAGAGAGATCGAAGAAGGTGGGTCTCCGATGACAGTGTTGAGTGGTCCAGCTGACCACTCATGAGCCTGCTCTCCCTCTAGACTTCCTGTATTGTCAGGTAATCAATCTTGTCATTTTTCAACCCAGTTCGACACCATTTAAATCATCCTGATGGATACAGTTAAGAAGTGGCAGATACGAGAGAAACGTAGATTAACCCAACTCTGAACTCATGCCCTTTCAGATACGTACCTGAATGAGGTAAGATTTCTTGTCTGTTTCAATAAATAGTTTAACAGGAATTTATTGAGTGATCACTAAGTGCGTAAACATTTTACATGCACGAAATCATCCAACGCTCACAGTAGGCTGAGAAGGCGATTGAATTGATATCTCCCCACCCCCCCCCCAAAAGAGCAAAGACTCAGAGAGGTTAAGTGACAGAGGTAAAGTTCAAAAAGCTTGTAAGTGGCCGAAAGTGGTTTCAAACCCAGATACCCAATTTTTTCCGATGTTGCACAATTTCCTCCAAACCTGCGGCCTGTAAGTTTTATCCCTCCCCAGTGAGATTGCCAGCAAGGCAGAGAGTGAGACCAGTTCCAATCCTAGGTTCTTTTTTTTTTTAAGTTTATTTATTTTTAGAGAGAGATCAAGCACGAGCAGGGGAAAGACAGACAGAGAGAGAGAGAGAGAGAGAGAGAATCCTAAACAGCCTCTGTGATGTCAGCACAGAGCCCAATGCGGGGCTCCATCCCATGAACCGTGAGATCATGACGTGAGCCGAGATCAAGAGTCTGATGCTTGGCCAAGAGCCACCAAGGCACTCCATGCAATCCTAGTTTCAACTTTCCCCATATGCTCTGGAAAATTGCCCTTAATATACCAGGACCTGTCAGGAGATGAGCTGAGATCAGGTCTTCAGATCAGGTGAGGAAGACCATCTGGGGATCAGGAGGGGGAGCAGGATGACTTTTCCCATTTTGATAAAAAGGAAGAACTTCGACCCGCAGTTCCCTCTGGGGTGGATGTGCCGGGGGGCCTCTGCCTAATCTCTTCTCCGGGACTCCCTGCTTCCCCCCCCCCCCCCGGGGATTTACACTCATCAGCACAAATTTGTTGAGCATCTACTACGTGCCGCTTTCAGTTCTCAGTGCCCAGGACAGACCACTGAAGAACACGAAGTTCTGGCCGTCAAGGAGCCACCGTTGCTATCGGGGGTATCGGTTGGAGCCTGCCTTTCCCAGTCTTGAAGGAACCGTCTCACGTAGGAGATGGGCCTGTTGGTTGGCTCTCAACACTCTGTGATTATCTAAGCCGCCTGATTTATTTTTCATGGCTCCCGGTGTTGAGACTGTGCCAGGACCCGTCAGCCTGCCAGAGGGGCGGGGATCTCAGGCAGCACCTAGCTCCAGGCTGACTGGAGGCAGCTTTTAAATATGCAGATATACACGGTCCTGTGGGAGCAGGATTGTGAACCCCGCTGGCCGCCAGACCAGGCAATGGGGAGGTGTCTCCGGCAGCACAGCTGCAAAGGGCAGGGCTCCAGATGAGTGTATATGCTCTTTTCTGGGCGGGACTGACAAGCCACACTGGGGACAAGGGAGAACACCATGATGATGGCCCCTGGCACGGGCTCCCCAGAGCAAACCCGGATCCTGTCCCCCAGGTGGAAGGTCCGCAAGCATGCTGGCCTCTCTCGCGGAAAGCCTGAGCGTGTGCTCCAGGGTGTGGTCTCCGCGGGGCCCTGGAGGGGGTCGCCTGTCATGAGCCTCAGCAGAGGCAGAGTGCAAACATAGCACCCACCAGCTACTCCAGCTTTGGGCAGAATCCCGACAGTCCCTGCTCCCCCCGCAGACACGGTGAGCTTTGTCGTTGAAAGGCCTTCTCATGTAGCCTGGCGCTTTCCAAACTGCTCCCGGGCGGGGGTGCCCTGAGGTGAGTGGGTCTGTGCGCGAGCCCTTCAAGAGCGGTCTCCCAATTCATTGCAGCCCCCTGGGCCTTGGTGCAGGCCCCGCTGATAGTTTTTATTTATTTTGACAAAGAGAGAGAGAGCACACGTGAGCAAGGGAGGGGCAGAGAGAGAGGGGGAGGGAGAGAATCCCAAGCAGGCTCCTCTGCTGTCAGTGCAGAGCCCGACCCAGGGCTCGAACTCACAAACCGTGAGAAGGTGATCTGAGCTGAAATCCAAAGTGGGGGGCTTCACCAACTGAGCCACCCAGGTGCCCCGCTTGAAGTATTGCAGTACTATTCCACCCACGCTTTTGTTACAAGCTCCTTTGACTGGCGATGTGTGTTTGTGAACCGATGCCCGCACATCATCAGGTGGAAGGAGATGAGCCCACGGGCTCACAGAGGCGATGTTTAAGACCGGCGGTAGCGACTGAAATAATGGTGACCGTTCATTGAGATTCTGTGTGCCGGTGACGGCTCTGCGGTACCCCGTTCGTGCATCGTTCCATTGGATGTCACGATCGCGCGCTGAGGGAAGGTATTGCCCTCGGTTTATTGAGCAACACAGAGGTTCTGAGAGGTGATACCCCGTGGTCAGAGCTCGCCTACCTTTTATGTAGCTGGTGTGGATTTGAAACCTGGCTGGGGGATTCCACGGGCCAAGCTCTTAATCGCTGAAATGCCTCTTGCCAGGAGGGAGGGGCAGGTGTTTAGCTCGTGCCTGGCACGTGGGAGATGGTCATTCCCGTAAGTGTCCTCTATTAGCTCTTTGAGCCAGGGCTTTGGCTCTGTTTTGCTTATAGCTGGTTCTTCACTGTCTAGAATATGCCTGGCACTGAGTAACTGCTCATTAAATATTTGTCGAACGGATGGAATGAGGGAGTATCTGAATGAATGAATGAATGAATGAATACATGAGTGGACAGGAGAATCAAGAGCTGTGGGGGGGGGGTTCAGAGGCAGGAAAGGTTTTTTTCCCAGTTTGGGAGCAGTGAAAGAAAAAAAGAGAAGAATCTATAATAATTCCCTTTGATTCTGCAGTAACTATCTCTAAAACCTCCAAACGGGCTCTGTGGTTTGTTGCAGGTGGGAAGGAGGAAGCCAGACCTCTGGAGGCTTCGTGGAGGGCCTTGATCCCACGCCCGCCACAGGAGAGAGAGGAAGTAGGGAGACCCCGGGTGTGTCTGCTTCATGGCTGGAGGGCAGAGACTTGGAGATCTTTCCGCCATAGAAACCCGCTTAGCCACTGAAGCTTTTCCCAAGTGGAGCATTAGGTTCTTCTTCCTGTAGAGTGGAGGTCCCTAACTGTGCTCTATTAGTCTCCCAGGGTTGTTGGATCTGAGGGAAGACTGTCCCAGACCAAACGTTTGGGTGCAGGTTGCGTGCAGCTCCAGGGCAGCTCCAGGGGACCCAAGAAGGTCCCCAAGAAAAGCCTGTCCTGCGAAACTCTCATTCAAAAAGGCAGAGTGTCCCGGAAACCCACAGCAATGTCGGTGCAGACCCCTGGCCGTGGAAAGTGCTGGAGAGAGGCTGCTTCCCAGGACCAGGAGCCGCTGGAGGACCAGATCACTCGTGCTCTAAACCAACTCTTCCCTCCCAGGTCAAAGGTGGCAGCGCCACCTCCCTCCAATGCCACCTGTTGATAGAACAATTTGCAGGTTGCAATTTCATTGCCAAAGAGACCCCAAAGAGGTAATGAAGGAGGAGATTGGAAGGGGGTGCCCCTCTGAAGCCAGTTTCATATTTCTTTCCAGTTCCGGGATGGCCCTTGGATGCCACAAAATGGAAAGGCTGCAGCTCCCAGGAGCGGGACACGGGCACCCAGAGGGCTGGGCGGCACCCTCCCCGGGGGGCTCGCAACCACAGGGAGCGCGCAAGCATCGCGTGCTGCGCCTTTGGGTTCACAGAACACTTTCACGTATCTGACACTTCGTTCACGCCTTCCGAGCCGCGGGACAGAAGCTTTGGCTGTGAGACCCACTGGGATCTCTTGCCTCTGGCTGGCAGAACCAGGTGCCTTCCTCCACCTGGTGGGTGGCGGGGGGGGGGGGACGCTGTGGGAGCCTCCCCCCAACTCCCCCCGCAAGGGTAGGCCAATCTTCCTCAGCAGGAGCTGTGTCTCCCTCCTAGCCTCTCCACACCAGCTCTCCAGAGGCGGGTCACAGCGGCACCCTCTCCATTCACAGGAGAAGCGAGCAGGATTGGAGAGTAAGTGGAGCTTCTGGAGCTGTTGCAGGGCCGAGGCTCGGAGTTGCCCCGCTCTGCGCTCGGAGGGGATTCTAGCAGCCAGCGCAGGGCAGCTGCTCTCGGGACAGGACGTGCTGGCGGCCCAGTGGGCGCTGTCCGGGTGGGCGTGGCTTTGCTCCTCGGGCCTCATCAGAGTGGGCGTGGCTGCCTTCAGCCTGCGTCGTGCAAGGTTAGAACCCACACGTGCAGAGATGCGCTTCAGGTTGGTCCCAGTGGCTGCGTGCATGCCCAGAGGGAAGGACGTCCAGCCGGGCGGTGGCGATGGCCGCCAGGCGTGACCAGAGGGTGGTCTCCCATAACCAGGTTTGATCTCCCATAACTCCATCAACTATTTCCCCCATACCTTGTCATGGACAACTGATGGCTTTCAGTCCCATGCGAAGTGCTGTGGAAATTCCCCAGGGCCACGCCCGGGGCTGCCAAGTGCCCCATCCACTCCCTGCTGATGTAATTATAAATGGGGTGTCTGCCTCACGGGTCCTACCTTCGCCCCTGCAGTATACACTCATGCTGGCTGTGTGCCCCTGGGGCAAGTTGCTTAGCACTAAGGAGTGAATTGTGTTCCCCCGCCACCAACGAGATCCGAAGCCCCAACCCCCAGCACCCCAGAATATGGCCCAATTGGGAAATAGGGTCATTGCAGACGTCATTAGCTAAGAAGAGGTCAGAGTGGAGTAGGGTGCCCCTAATTCAACATAACTGGTGTCCTTAGAAGAAGGGACACATAGGGGAGGATGCCGTGTGACGGCGGAGGTGGAACCGGAGCGACGCATCTGTGAGCCGAGGAACACCCAGGATTGCCTGGGACCTCCAGAAGCGAGGAGAGGGGTGTGGAACACGCTGTCTTTCAGAGCCCTCCAGAGGGAACCACCTTGCCCACACCTTGATTTCGGACTTGCTTCTAGCTTCTGGGACTGTGAGAGAAGGTATTCCTGTTGTTTTAAATCACCCAGTTTGCGGTGATTTGTCGCAGCTGCTGTGGAAACGAATACACTTAGCCACGCCGCCAGTGTGCGAGAACAGCTTGAATCATGTCTCTTCCTCTTGCTCAAAACCCTTGGGCGCCTCCCCCTTATCTTCCAGATCAACTGCAGCTCTCTGGTGTGGTTCACAGAGCCTTCACGGTCTAGTCCTATCCTGCCCACCTCGCTGGCCTGCCCCCCTTGTCCTCCCTCTGCCCACCTCGCTGGCCCGCCCCCTTGTCCTCCCTCTGCCCACCTCTCTGGCCTGCCCCCTTGTCCTCCCTCTGCCCACCTCTCTGGCCTGCCCCCTTGTCCTCCCTCTACTCACCTCTCTGGCCCGCCCCCTTGTCCTCCCTCTGCCCACCTCTCTGGCCCGCCCCCTTGTCCTCCCTCTACTCACCTCTCTGGTCTGCCCCCTTGTCCTCCCTCTGCCCACCTCTCTGGCCCGCCCCCTTGCCCTCCCTCTACTCACCTCTCTGGTCTGCCCCCTTGTCCTCCCTCTGCCCACCTCTCTGGCCCGCCCCCCCTTGCCCGCCTTCTACCCGGCTCTCTGGCCCACCCCCTTGTCCTCCCTCTGCCCACCTCTCTGGCCCGCCCCCCTTGCCCGCCTTCTACCCGGCTCTCTGGCCCGCCCCCTTGTCCTCCCTCTGCCCACCTCTCTGGCCCGGCCCCCTTGCCCTCCCTCTACCCACCTCTCTTGCCTGCCCCCTTGCCCACCCTCTACACACCTCTCTGGCCTGCCCCCTTGCCCTCCCTGTCACAAGCCATCCGGCACAATGACAGCAATGCCTTGACACCCCTTCCTTGACCGGGGAACTCCTATTCATTCTTCAAAACCCAGCCCAAATGTTCTCTCCTTAGGAGAGGCTTCCAAGATCTATCTAGACAGAGAGAGCTAGTTGCTCCCTCTTCAGTGCTTGAGGGCACCCTGAAATACCGTTGTGGTAGCAGGTATCCCAAGAACATAAGCTGCACCAAGGTACGCACTTTTGTTCACTGCTGTGTCTCCAGAGTCTAGGTAATAGGCGCGCACTAAGTATTTGCTGAATAAATGTATGAGTTGATGCAGGAGTGAATGAATGAGTGAATGAATGAAGTGAGCTGTAATTACAGTTACTCCAGAGTCTCTGTGTGGACGAAGCTCCCTGCTTTGGTAAATTCGACTCATGTTTTCTGTGAGCCTGTGGATGACAGGGAGAAACGTTTCTTCCCAGTATCTGTGACTGGAGGGGACGAGGTTCGAGGAACACAGGGCTGATGGCGAGAAGACGAAGCCGGGCGTGCTCGCCAAAATAATAAAAAGGCATTTTCGTGCCCGTGTGGCAGCCGGATGCAACTGTTGGAAAGGGAGCACAGAAAACAAAGAAGGTCGGACGAGCCGACCTGCAGGAGTCCCGTGTCCCCGGGTGCCAGGAACGGTACACATTGAATGTCATCAGGAACGCAGGCCGGAGAGTGGGAGGTCACTCTGCCCGGCCTCCGGGTCACAGGAGAGGACACAGACCCCCAGAGGGAAGGAGTCTGTGCAGGTCACGCTGTCGGGTGGCCACGGAACTGTCACACTGTCATTTGCTGTTTTCCTTGGCAGGTTAACTGCTTCGTATTTGATCCCAACACAGAGAAAGTGGACTGCCAAAGCGGGACGGGCCCTCGGAGACTGCTCAGCCCAAATGTGGTGTCGCAGGGATGAAGAGAGAAACCTGACGCTCACCTGCCAACGGGGAGGGAGAGGAATGAGGTGATAAAGGACGCACCAGAAGCAGAGCGGGGTGGGGGGGGGAGCGATGCGGGGAATTTAAATGGCCACTTGGCATCGAGCGGTTAGGAAGGCTTCTCTACACAGGTGACATTTAAGCTGGGATCTGAATGACAAGAAGGAGCCAGCCAGCTGACGGGGGGGGCGGGAAGAGCACTCAGGGCAGAGAGAACAGTAGCACAAAGATCTCAGGGGCACATCAGGTCTGGCGTCATCCCTGAAAGAGAAAATAACACAAGATGGGGACATCAGCCGCAAGAGTCTTAGGTCACGCTCCATAGAAGCGGAGTCTGAGCTCGAGATCCTTGTGTAAGTCACTTAAGGAGGGAATCTTCTCAGGGGTAACCCGTAAGGGAGTGAGGAAGGAGGAGATGCTAGGCAAAGACGTGGCTTAGGAGGGGTGCAGTCTCAGCCGGAGCCCACAGGGAGCTGGCATGGCATCACGGAGGCTGTCCGGGCACAGGCAGGAGGGCTGGGTGGTTACACCCCAGATCGGAAGTCACGGGCCACGGGCCACTCCTGTGGGGTCTGGCCGTACATTCCAGGCCCTACATTTCTGGGCAAAGTGGCTTCCGGCAGCCAAGCCCATCCCCCCAAAAGGATGCAAGCGTGACCTGTTAGCCGTCAACACCTGCAACGTCTGGGGAACAGGTGCATCGGCCACTTAAAGAAATCTGGGGACCCAGACTCTATGTAGTGCCTCCATTTCACGCCTTAAGGCGTTGAAGGTACTTTGACACCCACTGTCCCCTTTTAGATGTACAATCACCCCGTGTGGAAGCCTCCAGTATTTTGCAGAGTAAACACTGGCACTTAGAGAGGTTAAGGCACTGGCCAAGTTCACTGTGCTGGGAAGTGGAGAGTTGGGGCTCAGACCCAGGTTTTCTGATTCTCCAGGTACTCTGACCCAGACGTGAATGCCAAGTCAGGCGATGCGGGCAACAGGTGCTATCTGTGTCGCATCTTGCCCCACAGTGTAACCAATTCACAGCCAGCAGTGTTAACACGCTCCCTAGAGAGGGTGATTCCCGAACTCCTGTGATGTTGTGGAATCCACCTCTGAGCATCTGATTGGATCCTGGTCTGCTTCCCCAGTTAGTTCCGGTGGCCCTTATCTGGCAGAAGAGCTTTCTAGGATTCCTGTCTAAATGCCGCTGGTCGGCTCAGTGGAGACCCTGTGGGACTCAGGATCTTAGGTACACAGCGTCTAAGCGCACCTAGCTCTGGGTTAAAACCACCAAGCTGAGCTCATGCCGTTATGGGCTCTGTCCGCCAACACTGGGCGTGTCCTGGAGAAGCGGTTTGTAGGGCACGTCTGTGCTGGCCCTCACGTGCCCGGTGAGCAGTGGGTCCATACAAGTGAGCTTTGAACCTCTAGCTTTTTTTTTTTTTTTTTACGTGAATCATTTTTTCAATAGAAAATGTCCTAAAGTGTATAGATGTTGGCAAAAATCGTCCCTTCTCAGTAAGATTGTCGTTCTGACAGCCATTTATTGTTCGGGGACCCAGTAGAGGAACTCTTTCAGGATGTAGAGGCTAGTTGCCTCCAAACTAAGTAACTCCAGATGCTGTCTGCTACGGTTGGGTGTGTGCCCCCCTCCATTCATATGTTGAACCCCAATGTCTCAGAATGTGACCTTATTTGGAAAAAGGGCCGTGGCGGATGTCGTTAGTTAAGATGAGGCCATGCTGGCTGGGGAGAGCCCCAAATCCAATATGACCGGTGTCCTCATAGAGTGGGGGGGGGTTGTAGAGACAGACATGCACATAGGGAAACACCACGTGGAGATCAAGGTGAAGATGAGCGCGGTGCTCCTACACCAAGGAACACCCAAGATTGCTAACAAACCACTGGAAGCCAGGAGAGAGATACGGAACGGGTTCTCCCCCAGGACCCTCAGAAGGAACGAACCCTCCTGACACCTTGATTCTGGACTTGTAGACTCCAGAACTGTGGGACCTCACATATCTGTTAGGATTCTCAGCTTACGGTGCTCAGTTATGGCAGCCCTAGCGAACTGATCCTCTGTCCCCTCTCTACGTCTACGTGTGTAGGGTTCAGCTTTTAGAGTTTTTGTTCAATGCCTATTCTTGGTAATCTTGTGCCTCAATATGATACTTTCCCCCTTAATTAAGCCATTTGTAATTCAACTTCTCATCAACTAGAGACTGAAAACCTAAATAATCCACCTAGTTAGACATACGGGTGAAATGGGAACCATTAAGATTGAGTAGGGTTCAATGCTTGAGTTTGTACCAACCTTTTTCTTTAGGCCCAGACGTTCCCTTCTTACTTTCAGACTTTCCTGTTCCAGAAAGCTGAGGGCCCCTAAAGCCTTTAGACAAACAGATCTTCATGGGGCAGTGAAGGGAATTCACACATCAAGCCTCGGGCTGAGTACTTTTTTGCATACTATCCCATTAAGTCATTATAATCAAATGATAAGGTGTCTTCATCCCTATTTTATGCTGAAAGAAGAAGATGGTCTCAGAGTGAAGAAACGTGTCCCAAATTGTACAACCCATGAGTAGCACCGCCAAGATTTGAACCTAAGCCTTACGACTTCGAGGCCTGACTTCTTCCACTTGAACACGTGACTTTCAATCAATAGATCCACCTGCCCCACGTGTTGGTATCACCTAATGGTCATTCCCATGGCTCCTTGGGTGGACAGGACTGGATGTGACAATGGAAAAATGATCCCAACGGGCTATCAGCCCAAGAGCTGGGTTCTAGGTGGACTCATGGCTCCCATGCTCTCCAGCCATTGGCTCAGTCCAAAGGTAGATCCCTGGACGCCAGAGGCCAGCCCAACTGCCCAGAGCTTCTCCCAGTCTTCCGACTACATTCTCACCAACTGCAGTTTACCCCATTCCTTCTCACTGGGCACTGTTCTATGTTTCTCCCCTAAGTTTGTGATATTTCTACAAGAATGAGGTCAGTCACCTTCCCCTGGCAAGCTGACCAAGTGCAGCAGTGAACTCTTCTTTTGTTGTTGTTGTTGTTGTTTTTAATGTTTATTTACTTTTGAGAGAGACAGAGACAGAATGCGAGTGGGTTAGGGGAAGAGAGAGAGGGAGACACAGAATCGGAAGCAGGCTCCAGGCTCCGAGCCGTCAGCACAGAGCCCGACGCGGGGCTCGAACTCATGAGCCGTGAGATCATGACCTGAGCCGAAGTCGGACACTCAACCGACTGAGCCACCCGGGCGCCCCAGCAGTGAACTCTTCTTAATGTTACTTTTCCATAATAGGAAAGCGACACTCATCTTGAACCAAATGATTGGGGGCGGGGGGGAAACCCAGCCCGCTTTACTGTCATGTCTCACAGATGTCAGCCTGCTTGGGTCTGGACCCTTCTGTGTGCCACCTTGTCAGTTGCTGCTACTTTGCTATGGACCAGAAAGCCACATGACGCCCCTTTGTGATCATGGCGTGTTAAGAGTGAATAAGGCTTTGATAAAGGTCCTGGCCTTTCCAGAGAATTTGATGAATGATACGCCCTCCACCTCCAATTCACACAAAAACATAACCACAAAGAATACGATTTCAAGCATTCTGTTTTCCAGAGCCAGCCACTGTCGATGTCATCAGCTTCCGAACCCCTGACTTTTAAAATGGGGCTGAAAACAAGAATCCCTTGAATGAACTTAAAGAGGATGGGTGACCTTACACCAAGGCGAGCCCGTTAAAATGTGAAGCTTTGTGCTGCAATCTGATCCAGAAAAGAGATTATGGAGGAAGAAGGAAGAGAAGGGGCAGATAATAAAGAGGGGAGAGGAGGAGGGGAGCTTCAGGCAGGGAGAGGCAAGGGAGCACACTGACGAGTGTCAGGAAGACACGACTTGGAGAACAGACGTGCGTCCTGACAACTCGCGCCGACTGGGGAGTCAGGAGCATGGCTCCCGTCACGGTGGCTTAGATTCAGTGTCTTTTGCAAGCAGTGGTCCACCTCCAGCCACTTGGGGGTGTTTGCCAGCCCGGCACACGGCTGTGGGCTGCCCTTTCTGCCTGCGCAGCCACCAGGGATGCTCTGGAAGGACTCCAGTTTTGTCTTCGTGGAGAAGAACACCAACGCGAGAATGAGAAGAGCTGCCGCTTACTAGCTGTGTGGCCTTTGGCAAATCCCTGTATTCTCTGAGCCTCAGTTTCCTCTTCTGGAAAATGGGAGTGATGGCCCCTCTCTGGCCTGCCTCTCGGGGATGCGAGGAGATTCAGGAACTTTAAAGACTGGAAACGCCAGTTGGACATAAGGAAGGCCGTTGGTCAGTGGGGTGATGGCTCAGGGGGCTCAGTAGACCTAGCGCACAGAGAGGTGGTACCACCACCCGGGATTCATTCTCCTCCAGGGCAGGAGACGGTTAGGCTCAGGGGTCTGGAATGTTCTGGCACATTGTTCTGAATGGCTCCCAAACACAACTGATTCTGTGTGTCCACTCCCAACCGCCCCGAGCTGAGACGTGGCCTTGTTCTTCTCCCAGCCATCCCTCAGCTCACTTAGACTGGGTGCTAACGAGAGCTTAACCTTTGCTCACGGCACTGGCTGCCCTCCCGGAGACTTTGTGGCTGTGATGCGATGCACAGTGCCTATCAGGCCCGGTCTCTAGAAATGGTTTCTAGGGATAAGGAGAGTCACGTTTCCTCATCAGGCAAATGGATTCACCACCAAATCCAACTTACCTTCTGAGTGCTTACTAAGTGCGAGGCGTTCCCTGGGGATGCTAAGGAAAGACAGACGTGGTCTCTGCCATTTATGGGTGGAGAAAGAACCAGAAGTTGGGTGGCTGGCATGGGCTGAACACTGTATGGACATCGTCTCCAATCCTCAAAGCCATCTAGTGAGGTCACGCCATCCCCATGTACAGATCAGGGACGCGAGGCACAGAAGACGTGGGTGATTTGCTCGAAATGTGCAGCTGCAAAGGGCAGAGTGAGCTTGGGTCTGTCTGGATCCCAGCTCCGTGCACTTCTCTCCATAGACCATAGTCCGGAGCACAGGGGCAGGGAGAGAGGTTTGTAATAAAGTCAATGGTAATGACTCAGTTTTCGAGTATTGATTATGCGCTAGACAAAGTGCTCGGTGTTTCGCACGGCCGCTGGGTTCGGATGTCCACGACGACACACCCTGGTTTCTATTAATAACTCCATCTCATGGGAGGCAGCTCAGACACAGAAAGTTGCACAGAACGTCCAAGTTCACACAGAGAGAAAATGACCGGGGCACAAGTGTTGACGGTGTCGTTCTCTGCTACACTTTCCTCGTCAAGTAGTGAACAGCTCTGCAACGTGGTGAGGTTGATACAAAGAAGCCTGGTGCATTCTCCCTATGATGGTTAATTCTTTTTTTATTAATTTTTTAAATTTTTATTTATTTTTTTAGAGAGACAGAGAGAGCAAGCGGGGGGGGGGGGGGTGGGCAGAGAGAGACGGAGACAGAAACCCAAGCAGGTTCCCCACTGTCAGTGCAGAGCCCGATGCGGGGGCTCAAACTCACGGACCGTGAGATCATGACCTGAGCGGAAGTCAAGAGTCTGACGCTCAACCAACTGAGCCATCCGGGCGCTCCCTATGACAGTTAATTTTATGTGTCCACTTGACTGGGCCACGAGTGCCCAGATATTTGGTCAGGCACTATTCTGATTGTGTCTTTGAGGGTGTTTCTGAATGTGATCAGCATTTGAATCAGCAGAAAGACTAAAGCAGATTGTGGCCTTTCGCCCCCCAACCCCCTGTGAGTGGTCCTCATATAATCAGTTGAGGGCCTGAATAGAATAAAAAGTTGAGTAAGAGGGAACTCCCCCTTTCTGATTGCTTTTGAGCTGGGACATTAGCTTTTCCTGCTTTCTGGCTCAAACTGAAATGTGGCCCTTCCTGGGTCTTGAGCCTCCTGGCCTTTGGGCTGGAACCACACTGGTGGCTTTCTTGGGTCTCCAGCTTGCCAACAACTGCAGGGCAAGGACGTGTCAACCTCCATAACTGTGTGAGCCAATTCCTTATTATCTTGTCTGTATATCTATCTATCATCTATCTGTCTACCCTCCATCCATCCATTCATCCATCCATCCATCCATTTATCTCCTATTGATTCTGTTGCTCTGGACAACTCTGATCAATACACCCTCTCTCTGATGGAAAAACTTTCCATAATGTCTGATTTCAAGTCTCCCACTTCATCTGACCTCCGCAAATCAGATGACATTTACGTATTCCTGGGATGTCTGCTGGCTTGAAATCAATTTGGAAAGAAGGCAAGAGAAAAGGAAAATGCAGGCCCCTGCTCTTGAGGACTGGCCGATGGAAAAGAGGACTGAGCAACCCGCATGTAGGTAGGGGAGTGTTGACTATGGATCAGGGTGGAGTTTACTTGACTCAGAAGTCCCACTGGTGTGATCTGGTGTTCGTGATGAAGAGGAGGGGTCACCCTTGCCTCCTTCGCAGGGGGCCAAAGCCAGTGGGAGGGATTTTACTTGGGTCGGGGGCAGGAGGGGCAGAAAGTTGAAGGGCTGATTTACTACTGCAAATGGGAGCCCCTGGTCTAAACAGCAGGCTCCGCAGGGACAGCAGGCACGGGTGTGTGTAGCAAAGGGCCGCGGGTGATCGTGTCAAAGTGAAAAAAAGCCCTAATTGTGGCCAAGTAAACAGTACTTTTCCAAGACAGGCCAGTCCTTGGCCACGTTTGGAACAAGACAGACAAGGCCACCCTGCAATGCCCAGACTGTGAGTGTAAGGAAGGAGCCCCTCCAAGGAAGGCCCTGGCTCCCCTCGGCCTGGTTCCCCCTACGTTACCCTCCTGCTGGGAGGCCAGACGGGCCAGCAGCTGCCTAGGCAGCCAAGGGAGAAAGGGCCTGGCTGGCGTTGTTGAGAAGGAGACATGACCTGTTTGACCAAACCGGCTCCAAGTCCCGAGAAGGCCTTACCCTGGGCTGGCCGAGCCCGTTTGCGGCCCCCATTTTCTTTAGCATTCCATAGAATCTCAGAGATGAACCACTTCAGTCCCCACTGCAAGATGAGGGAACCTGGCCTTCCCTGAAGCCCTGGCCGGGTGAGGACTCCTCTTCTGTGTTTAAATCCCCCACGGCACTCATTGTACTGAACGGACCGCCTGCTTTCTCCTTCCTTGGGAGTCTGTTGTCTGCCTTGCAGGGCTCAGTAGGTTATGTGTTGGGGCGCCTGGGTGGCTCAGTCGGTTAAGCATCTGGCTTCGGCTCGGGTTATGATCTCACGGTTCGTGAGTTCGAGCCCCGCGTCGGGCTCTGTGCTGACAGCTCGGAGCCTGGAGCCTGCTTCGGGTTCTGTGTCTCCCTCTCTCTCTGCCCCTGCCCTGTTCACGTTCTGTCTCTCTGTGTCTCTCGAAAATGAATAAACGTTAAAAAAAAAAATAGGTTATGTGTTGGATGAATGAATGAGCTGGCGAGTAAGTGAATGCCGGGCCGTATGCTGGGAGGCAGGACTCCTGGGACTTGCACAGGTGAGGAAGGCCAAGCCAGCCATTCTGGAGCCATTCTATTATTAATGATAGCTTCAGACTGGTGGGATAAAGGGACTGGCTTAGCCTGGAGCATTCCACTGCCTTCTGAGATGGCCAGGCACGAATGGCTCAGAAGCCAGATCATCCAGTGATCTTCTCTGTCGAACTTGCTGGAACTGTGGGTCTTTCCACGCCTGTACCCACTCATGCCCTCCGCTGCCTTGCTTGGCTTCAGGTCGTCCAAGGTGCTCCAGCCGCTTCCCTGGGTACCGGAAAGTAACTGTCTACCAGCTTTCACTTTGGACGGGCATTTGGTATTCTGCCAGCCTATCTGTAAACGGGCTCAGACACTTACACACACGTTTTCAGCGCCACCCAGGCTGTGGGGGGTTCAGGGACGAAAGCCCGAGGTCTGGCTCTCAAGGAGCTCACCTCCCAGCAGAGGAGACAAGAGACACCATGCAGTGGACTATGTCTAGGATAGGGCTTGGGGGAGGGGGGTTTGGGGGGCTGGGGGAGTGCATGTAGAAATTTAAAGGACAACTGTCCCGGCCCGGGGGAGAAGACACTTAAAGAACAAATAGGTATTATCTGACAGATGAAGGAAGGGTGTCTGGGGGAAGGGATCAGCACGGGTGGCAGCTCAGAGGAAGGGCCCAGCTGTGGGGAAGGAAGAGGGTCCAGGAGGCAGGGGCCAGAGATGCGGCATCTTCCATGGCATCAAAAGGGACCTGGGTCTTCATTCTGTGGGTTCCCAGGTGCCCTCAAAGGGTTTCAAGCAGAAGAGGGGAGGGCAGACGACCCATCCGTGGTGTTGAGCTTAAGAGACCCCCGGGCAGAGTCTGACAAGCAGCACGTCAGCAGACGAGTTCTTCGGCTCTCTCTGGCCCCTCCCTTTGGCCCAGGCTTATTCCCCCTTCCTTGGCACCCTGGGCTCGGCTCCCCCACTTACTCCCGACTTCTGCAGTGGCCTTTCCTTGTACCCCCGCTCCAGGCTCACTGAGCCTTTCCCGTGAGTGACAGGGAGGGATGGAAAGCAAGGCACTTGACCCCGCGTCCAGGGACGCTACGGGGGCTGTGATCTGGACCAGAAGGGAGAGGGGGCGGCTGACTCGAGAGACAGAGGCTTTCGTACATGTGGTTACACGCTAATCGATTTCCTCGAATTCGCCCCCAGTGAACCACTAGCTCGGAAAATGAGGGCTATCCAGAGGCGCGGCCCAGTGGGATCACTGTGCACGTGAAATCTTCCTGGTGAAGAGTAGGGCAATTGCTCGCATGTGCCCTAATGAAACAGAAAATTCCCTAGCAGAGGAAGGAGAAAAATCGAGGAGAACAGCGCTTGATTTTGTGCTGAATTCAGTCAAACGCCTCTCCGGATAGAGAAAGGCGGCCCCTGAGCCCTCGGGGAGAAGGTTTGCAATTGTCAGAAAAGCAGAAACTACCCGAGAGGCCTGGCAGCAGCAGCGAAGACACGGCAGGCTCCGATGTTCTGCCCCCTGCCAGGCGTGTGGACCACAAGCAGTGGCTCCGTGATGCCCTCAGCAAGGCTGCAGGAGCCACGGCAGGTGGAAATGCCACCCGTTCTGTCCACCCAACAGGCCTCTGGGGGCGACAGCGCTGGTGCTGCTCCCTGGGACAAGGGCTCTCGCCCTCCTGCTGAGTTGATGTCAGTGTCCCGCAAGGGATCCTCTGTTATTCTTTTTTTTTAAATTTTTTTTTTCAACGTTTATTTTTGGGACAGAGAGAGACAGAGCATGAACGGGGGAGGGGCAGAGAGAGAGGGAGACACAGAATCGGAAACAGGCTCCAGGCTCCGAGCCATCAGCCCAGAGCCCGACGCGGGGCTCGAACTCGCGGACCGCGAGACCGTGACCCGGCTGAAGTCGGACGCCCAACCGACTGCGCCACCCAGGCGCCCCAGGGATCCTCTGTTATTCTAAGCTGCAGGTTCTGTGTCCAGAGCACCTGCTCCATAGCAGGCATTCGATCAATAGAAATCATTACCATTTCCCCCAGGCCTTCTGCGGCGGAAGGTTAAAGTGGACCGGTTCAGGCTGCAGAGCAAGTGAAGTTTACTGGGCGTCTCTGCTTGGCAGGGTCCTGGCTGGAAGGAATTGTGCCCTAACCCGTCAGTTGTGCCCTGAAAGGTCAGCTTCTGCTGGCGTTCTAAGAACCCCAGGCACGCCTGTCACATGCCCTGTGGGTCTCTGAGTCCCGTATTCCTGGCACCAAAATGCCTTCATTCAACCTCTGATTACGAGTCCGGTGGCCTTTAAGAACCCAGAGCTGCCTGGGTGGAAACAGAACTCCCGTGGTCCTGTGAACGATGCATGTTCCCCGCCAGAGGGGTGGGTGGAATCTTGTCAGCCAGGACCGGGCCGTGGGCCCATCTCGCCAGGCAGTCCTCACAAAATTACAGCTGAGGCGGGGTAGGGCAGAGGAACGGGGCAGGGAGATTTGGGCTCGTAGCTCAGTCTGGGATTTGGGGCCTGTGACCGTTCCTCCCTGAACCTGGTTCTCCATCTGCAAGGTGGGGGTGACGGCTCCCTTTTCACTGGGCCTTTGTGGGAAGGACCTGAGATCGTGGGCATAAAGGGCCTTGTAGAGTGTTTGAGACCCAGGAGCTAGCTGTTCAGCAGATATTATTTCCATTTATCTCCCCCTGTTCTGCTCCTTCCTAAGGGACCCCCAGAGTCAGGTCCTCTCTGCACAGACTCAATCTCCTCTGAGTCCCCCAAACACTATGAGGTTGGCAGGCTTCTCCCTTGCCAACATTCCCAAGTGCCTCCAGTGACTTTCTCCCTGTCTGCATTTCTCACACGGGCTCTACGCGCCGCCAAGATGGCCACCCACTGGCTCATCCTTCCCTTCCAGTAACTTCCGGGGAAACAGCGACCCCCGTCTCTCTTATCCAGCCTTGGAGAAGTGGGGCTACTCATTAGAGCCATGCTCACAGCGCTCACGGCTCACCTCCGTGTCACCCACTAGGTGTAGCTACTAAGCTCAAATTCTCACTGCCCCCAAACCCACCCCATGCCCTCCTGTCTCCATGCCTTTGGCCTTGTAAGGTACTGCCTTGCGAATGCATGCCCACACGTACTGTGAAATCGCCAGTCTCTGCCTCAAAGTCTCCTCTGGCTGCTGTGACCCACCCTCGGCATGGTGGTTGAAATCTTTTGAGCACTGAGGGGGCCACCTGTCTCCATGGATCCAAGTGTTTGAAGAATGTACTCCTCCCCCAGTCGGATGAAATGCCATTCTCCTTGTAACTTACGTTAGCTTTCCAGGGCTACCTTCATGAAATACCACAGGCCGGTAGTTTAAGCAACAGAAATCTATATTCCTGCCATTCTGGAGGCTAGAAGTCCAAGATCAAGGCGGTGGCAGGGCTGATTTCTTCTGAGGTCTCTCTCCTTGGCTTGCAGACGGCCATCTTCTCCTGCATCTTCCGTGGACTTTCCGCTTTACCCCCACATCCCCGGGTCCCTCTGGGTGTTGAAATTTCCTCTTCTCATCGAACTCTAATCATATTGCATTAGGGTCCACTCTGAAGAGTCTGTTTTAACTTAATGACTCCTTTGAAGGCACTATCTCCAAATACAGTCACATTCTACGGTCCTAAATTCACCGTATGAATTTTGAAGGGGACACAGTCAGTCCATAACATAATCCTTACGGATGTGTGAGTCTTAGCACCCTTGGCCTCAACTTAGCACCACTGAGAGTTGCTTTCCTCTCCCTCTATAGAAATACAGAAACAAGATCCAAAACATACCCTGTGTCTCTTTTTACCAGCATCAATGAATATTCCGATTTCCAAGTCTCAATTCTGAGCATACCGTGTGTGATGGTTAATTTCACGTGTCAGCGTGACTGGGCCATGGGGAGTCCAGACGTTTAGTGAAATGCTATTCTGGGTATGTCTTTGAGGGTGTTTCTGGATGAGCCTAGCATTTGAACCATGGACTGAGTAAAGCAGATTGTCTTCCGCTACGTGGGTGGGCCTCACCGAAGGCCTGAATAGAACAAAAAGGCTGATTCTCCTGAAGTAAGAGGGACCGCCCTCCGCCTGACTTCCTTTGAGATGGGATGTCAGACTTCTGCCTTCAGCCGGGGGCGGAAAGTACACCATCAGCTCTCCTGGGGCTCCAGTCTGCTGGCTGCAGACCTTGAGTCTTTGCAGATGAGCCAACTTATTATAATGTGATAAGAAATGTGAAATATGAAACACTATGACATGATATGATATATATGACATGTTATGTATACTATACTATAACAGATATTATATATATATGCTATAAGTTTACATATATGTATATACACACATACATACATCCATACATCTACCTGTGGACAACCCAGACTAATACACCATGCTTCAACCATCCACCCCCTCCTTTTTCCCAGCTCACTTGTTCTGTGCCATCACTCCAGCACCCCACTGACCCCACCAGGACCCCATTCCACTGCCTCTCCCACCTTTCGCTCTCCGTCCCCCACCCTCCTCATATTCTCATCTTCTCCCCTCCCCACCTTCGATTCCACGGTCCCATAATTGCCTTGGATAAACTCTTAATTCCGTCTGCTCTTACTGTGCTGCTGAAACTCCAGCCCTGCTTAAACGCAACTCTCTGCCTACCCTCGACCTGTGCATTATAAGAAAACACAGCTGAAAACAACAACTACAATAAACCACCGTGCCGAGGGGCATCTCTTTAAATTTTGATGGTAAACTAAAGGGCTGCCTTCGGTGATATCTAGCGATTCTAATAGATGCACAGACAACTCATGGTCCCCTCCCGAGATGGTCATTTCGTGTCTTCCATGCTTCTCCAACACCCTCCCTCTATAGCTGTGATAGACCAAATATATGTGTTCCTCACCAAGACACCCACATGTTGAAGCCCTCACCCCGATATTATGGTATTTGGAGATGGGACCTTTGGGAGGTAATCAGGTCTGGGTGAGGGCATGAGAGTGGGGCCTTAGTGATGGGATTAGTGCCCTTAGAAGAAGAGATACCAGACAGCTCTGTGTGTGTGTGTGTGTGTGTGTGCGCGCATAGCAAGAAGGCTCTAGATTTGCCTATTCTTGACATTTCATAGAGGTAGAGTCATACAATATGTGATCTTTCATGGTGACTGGCTTCTTTCCCTAGCATAATGTCTTCAAGGTTATTCCATGCTGTGGCATGTATCTGTGCTTCTTTTTATTGTTTAAGAATTGTCCCTTGTGGGGCGCCTGGGTGGTGCAGTCGGTTAAGCGTCCGACTTCAGCCAGGTCACGATCTCGCGGTCCGTGAGTTCGAGCCCCGCATCAGGCTCTGGGCTGATGGCTCGGAGCCTGGAGCCTGTTTCTGGTTCTGTGTCTCCCTCTCTCTCTGCCCCTCCCCCGTTCATGCTCTGTCTCTCTCTGTCCCAAAAATAAATAAACGTTGAAAAAAAAATTTTTTAAGAATTGTCCCTTGTATACATACACCACGTATTATTTTCCCACTCATCAATTGATGGACATTTGGGATATTTCCACTTTTTGGCTCCTATGAATAATGCTTGAACATTCATGTACAAATTTTTGAGTAGACACATGTTTTTATCTCTCTTGGGTATGTACCTAAAAGTATATACCTACTGTTTCCCTGAGAAATTAACATAGAAGCAATAAAAAAAAAAAAAAAAAACTATGGCAATGTCCCACCTCAAAAATCAACCAACCTATCTGCATTCATCCTGTTCCAGTGGAGGACTTGCCCCTGGTCCCATCTAAGGCTGTCTTCTCCAGCCCATGTTAGGGCTCCACACACTTTCCTACTCAAGGATTTTGTTTCTTCCAACATCCACAGTCTCTTCTATGTCACCACTTTGTCCCTCTACTGGACCATTCCCTTCAGTGTACAACCATGCTGGAGTATCTTCCAGATTAAGGACAGCTCTCTAGGCCCCAAGACCCCTAACAGCCACATGTCCATTTTTCTCCTTCCATTTATAGCAAAATCACTCGGGAATGATCTGCTCCCACTCTCTCCACTCCCTCACCTTCCATTTTATTTCCTGGTGTTATTTGAGTTACGCTGTTATATTCATCCTTCCAGTGCGATATCCCTCTTCAAGGTCAAATCCATTTTGCCAAGTCCAATGGCTGAACCTTAGACCTCATCTCACTCTACTTATCGACAGCATCTGACAGACCCAACCATCCCAGGACGCCACACTCCCTTCATTTCTGCTCATCCTGCTGCCCACTCCTTCTGATCTCCTTTGCTGGCCCCTTCTCTCATCCAGCCCTCAAGGTGTTGAAAGGCTCCGGTGCTCAATCCTTTACCCATTTTTCTTCTCTATACTCTCACTCCTTAGGAACTACTATCCACTTCCATGGCTTTAATTATCAACCATGCCAGGAGACGGAAAACTTTCCATAAGGGACCAGACAGCAAATATTTTAGGTTTTTTAAGCCAGGTGGTCTGTTGTTATAGTAGGAAAGCAGCCACTGACAATGTGTAAATGGATGAATGTGGCCATGTGCTAATAAAACTTTATTTACAACATCAGGCAGTAGATTTGGATTTGGCCCACAGGTTGTGGTCTGCTAAACCCTCAACTTGCTAATGACTCTAAACTTGACGTGTTTTCTTTTTACTTTTACTTTTTTAACTTTTTGTTTTTAAACTTCTTATGTTTTAGCCTAACCTATGTACAAGTCTGAACGCCAGACCCAAATATCAATTGTACACTTTAAGTCTCCACTTGGTTGTTTACTGGGTTTCTCAAATCTGCAACATCCCAAACAGAGTTCTTGTATCCATCCACCTCCCCCGCCCAACAAAAAAAACCCATTCCTTCCTCATATTTCCTCATCTCAGTAAGTGGTACCACCATTTACTCAGCTATGGAAGCCATCCTTTCTTACCTTCTTTCCTTCCCTCGTACTCTCATCCAATCCATTAGCAAGACTCTACCCTCAAACACACCCAGAATCAGAGCACACTAAGTTCACTGTGGCCACAGTGGTCACCCGGACTACTGCAAAAGCCTCCTACCTTGACCCCTTATATGCACACCTCCAGCCACAACCAGAGTGACCTTTAAAATCTCACTTCAATACGATTATTCTGAGTGAAACAATTCCACAGATTCTACACTGGGGGATCCAGCCCTGCCTAACTCTCCAACCTCATGTCCTAAGACTCTCATCTCGATCCCTCCACGCTACTCCCTTTGCTTTTTTTTCTGTTCCTTGAATCAAGCTAATTCTCACCCCAGGTCCTTTGCACCTACTGCTCACTCTGCCTGGAGTGTTCCTCCTATGGCTTGTTCTATTCTTTTGCCTCTGCTCAAAAGTCACCTCCACAGAGATAACTCTACTGTGTAATTGGTCCAAAACACCTCCCTAAAACCACCATTCTCCCTCTAAGTCCTTTCATCACTTCATTTTTTCTTATATGCTTCTAGCTCTTCGATATTATCTGTTTATTAGTTTATCAATTCCTCCCTCTCTCTAGAAGTCTGTGAAAATGAGACCTTTATCTCACTCATCACTATGTTCTCCATGCTTAGAATCGTGCCTTGCATATAATATCCAGTAAGGTATTCATTGGAAGAATGAATGTGTGGCTAGGTTGTCCACAGCTGAGCTTGATGACACCCACTATATTTTTGTTCATTTGTGAAGACTGCGGGATGTGGCGAAGTCAGTCCTTCTGGAAGGGTCAACCATTCTAGGTCTTACCTCTGGCTGTGTTGTTAACCGTGACCATAGGTAGGACATACCCCGATGTGAGCCTCTGTTTTCCAATTTGTACAATGAAGACGCCAGTTACAATATTCTCTCTGGTCCCTACCAGCTTGCGTATCAAGGAACGCAATTGAATTGAGCCACTTGAATGGAATTTCAAGCTCAGCAGGAGGAGAGGTCCTAAGGAAGCAATTCAGCAGGACTCTTCAAATGATGCCACTTCTTCCTCACAGTCTTGGAAACAACTCTTACCAGTGAGGACAGCACGCTGGGTGGGCAGCCTAAGCCAATGTGGCAGTGAACTCCATGGTTACAAGGGAGAAAAATAATGACTGCAGCCTTTCTCGATGTAAAGAGCCACACACACCCAGCTTTTCTTACTGGCTTGTCCTATTAGTCTTGAAGATCACGAACTGTTTCACATTACTGCCAAGAAAGCTCTTGTCCTATAAATGTGGCTCAAGATTGCAGGTCAATCAGTTGCGTGTCACATCTTCAGAAAAAAAAAAAAAAGTACAGCACTTGGTCAGAGCTGAAATTCTGCAATTGCTCTCTACATGTCACTTAAATTTATTTGCTCTGATATCACCACCAGACTGCTATTAAAATGGGAAAGGACCATCAGTCAGAGCTACAGGGATCACCTTCAAGAGACGCCAGGAAAATGTCCCGGTTCTCCTCATTAAAAACTGTAAAGTCCTGAGCGTTTCCATGGTCCTGCTGACATTTCACATCCTGCTGCTTATCAGGGCAGTCTTTTAAAAGGATGGACTCAAGAGATGGGCTCTATCACCCAGGGGGAGAACCCTACAGTTTACAACGCACATGGCCACTCCATGATCCCGTTGGGCCTTACTTTTGATGCAGAGGATCACTGAGTCCTGAGGAAACACCTGACCTTCAGTCTTAGTTTTGTGTCTTCTTCACCACGTGACTTTGGGAAACTCTCTTCCTCGTTCTGGCCCTTAGTTTCCCATCGGTAATACGAAAATCTTCACTGAGCCCTATTAGACTGGCATTCCCAGACTCTCAGAGAATTTTAAGGTTGAAATTGAGATCCGAGAGCTGTTTCCATATTTCAGAATGCCTCCTGGGAAGTCTACATTTGCCCACAATCAGGTCACACAAGTTAATTAAATGTCAAGCTTCTTTGCTTTGGGACGGAATGATACCAGCTCAGGTGGTAGCTTAGCTTCTCTCACACAGACTAGAAGCTCTGATGAGCTTTATGTGAAGTCACAGGAAATTCTGGTTGTTATTTTATTGCCCATGTGTGTCCGATTCATAAATTGGGGACAAGGAATTAACCTAACCATGTTATACCTGCCGGCTTACAGTCAAAACCTGTCAAAGGAAGAGGTGGGTGAAGAAAGTATGTGGTGCCCTATTGTTGGTGCTGAAAATATTGTCCGTACCCCCACTCCAAAGATGGTCTCTGGGATTCCTTTCCAGCTGTGAATTCAATTATTTCAACATTCACATTCATTCGAGAATATGTTTTTATCCATCTGGGAAATGTATTGGAGAGGATATGGCTTCTTTTTTGCTTTTTAAAATAGCCCCTTTCACAATGAAGTCACCCTCAGGCACCAGCATAAAGGGAGAGCAATTCACTGAAGTCTATGCTACAAATGCAGCAATGTCAAGGTCTTGAAAACAGTCAATATGGCACTGGTTTTAAAGAGATGGCTTGCATCATGCCCTGAAGTTCAGGAGTCATTGGCTCTGTTGAACAAGGCCAAAAATCAGATGCTACCAGGGGAAGCCCTCAGGTTTTGAGGATCTGTGAATGAAAATATGGGATATGTTGACAAAAGTGCCCAAGCTCAAGGACTGAGTTGTGTGACCTTCAGGAAGTCATTGACTTTCTCTGGACCTTGGTTTCCTCCTCTGTAGTAGGTAGGAGTTGGGCTATGGTGGATCCTGTGTGCTCCCCACCAGGTCCCCTCCACTTTGACAGCAAATCCGTCTCCTACCTGCCTTCGACTGCAGGAAGCCACCTCTTCTGGGAGGTAGTGTCTCAGCACCATCTTCTCCAGGGTGGGGGAAGCCAATAAAAAACTGATAAAGAGAACAAAAGTCTAGTGCTTGCCTCAAGCTAGAACCAGCTCTGTGGTGCAATTTCCATCCTGAGCTCCCCAGGGGTCAGGTGGAAGTCAGAAATCAGTGACGGCCTCGTCCTATTCCTCTACTTATTCCTCTTCCCTCAGTCCCTTGCTCCTAAGACAACTCTTTCAAAACAATGTATCCCTGAAGCCCTGTTTCAGGCTCTGCTTCCAGGAAACCAGAACGAATGTGCTAAGTCTTAAAAAAAAAAAAAGTCTTTGCAGGCATATTGGCTGGTTCTTCAAATAGTTTAGAAGAGAGCTTTCCAGAGCATGGCTGGCCCTCCCTGGAAGCATTTTGTCACCATCCTTTCTCAATGGGAGGCTTTAGTCCTCGGCTGGGCATGATCCTCTCACCCTGGAACACTCCGGGTCAGTCTAACCAGCCAACTAAAATCACTCGGGCCAACACCCACCATGGGCTCCTTTCTATGTACTTCTTGTGTTTATCTCACTACATTTCCAGGTCATTCCTCCACTGGATACAACTTGCTCTCTGTCTCTCTATTACCTGTTTCTCCACAGAACAAGCTTGGGGAGATGGAGAGAGCCCCACCCTGGGAGTGAGAGGGTCTGGATGAGCACAGGGCTAAGCCACGTCTGTGGGTCCTGTGCCTGTTGGGTGTCAGTTTCATCCTCTTTGTAAACCAAAGGGCATGTGTTGGATCAATGTCTATTGTAGTATGCTACAAGGATCACACACATTCAAATCCCCTGGGAGGCTGTGATACAAGCTTGCTTCTGTTTTAATTTAAGCTCATTTATTCCCTTTGGAGGCTTTTGTGGCCACAGAAAATCCATTTTGATACAATTAACTTGATTCTCTGTGATCCTGGGACCCGATCACAGAAGATTCGGAATGCTAGGCCAAAGGCTTTGACTTCAATCTTCAGGTCACCTTTCCCTACACCGTGTTCCATGGAAAACCATTTCCACAAAAGAGAGGGGAAGATGGTTTTCCAGATGAACTGGGGAAGAGTAGCCCTGTAGGGCAGTTTCACCATGACCTCGTCCTGTAGAGGCTCTGGGAAGTCTGGATGCTTGCTCTGTGCTGCTCTGACTGACATTCCCAATAAAACTTGGGTGGAAAGTCTTTTTCCCAAGGAGCACCATTAACATCCTACAGGAACTAGGGTGTCCTTGACCACCATTTATGAAACTTTTTTTTTGTGAGGAGATGCATTTGAAAGTTTTCAGCCCAGTAGAGACTTACAGAGATGTCTGTTTTCAATTGATCCAGCCAAAAACTGTTGGAGAGAAGCTGGAGATGTAGATGCTGTGGGCTGGGAGACCAGTGATGGGCGGTTGTACTGGCCAGCATGATGGAGGATGGGACCTTTACCGGGGCAGGCTGGCAGAGGAAGTGAGGAAGAAGAGTCAGACATGGAGGCACAGGACAGGAAGCATGGTCGAACCCTGGGAACCTGGCGCTTTGTGGCTTCCTGTCTGGTCTTCAGGCCTCTCCTGGGGGCCTCTTCTGAACACCCTTTGGCTCAGCTCTGCTTAGCCCTTTGGTGCCACAGCAACAGCATCGGGCCTAACCCCGAGGGTCCGTTCTCTGCAGAGGTGGTGACAACCATGAGTCCAGGACTCTGGTTCTACTCTGGCACCAGAATCCCAGGACTCCATGCCACCAGCCTCTGGCCTCTCATCTCATCTTCTGTCCTGGACTTCTGTCTGCCTGCAGAGAGAGTGTGGGCTCGGGGTCAAGCTGATGTCCTGAGTTCCCGTTCCCATTGGCCATGCTGACATCTATCTGCCCCCAAGGACTAGCTGTTGAGTACTCAGTACTTTCCAGTCTACCACCCATTACCTCCTTTTAGCTAGCCCTTCCAGCAATGCTGAGAGACATATTCCTCCTCCCATGTTACAGACCAGAGAGGGGAAATAACTTACCTCTGGTCCCACTGCCAATGAGTCATAGAGCCAGTACCTAAATCCACATCAGTCCTAAATTCTACACTCTTTTGCAATAATTCCAAGGCATAATTAAGTCAATCTATCCGCCTGACTCTGTCTGTCTCCATCTCCCGTTCCCCAAAGCTGCATAGTCTTCTATGTCTCTCTGTTCAAACTTGAAGTTGCCACAGGTATGCAAGAGACCCACACTCCTTGCATGAGTCATCTTGGGGAGGCTCTCACATGGCCTGGATCTCTTCAACAGAAGTCCACTCAGAGACTCCTGCTGAGGCATGGAAGCCAACGCTCAGTGTCACAGAACAGCAAAAATTGCTCCTCTTCCTAAGACTTTAATGACTCACTGGGATGGGACAGGAGCTGCCGCACCCCGTGTGTCCCGTGCAGGATTGCTACCGTGCGGGTCTGGCTTTGTACCAGGCTCTGGGCTCAGCAGGTGCGCGCAGTTCTCCAGCCAAGTGGCACGTGCTCCCTGGGCATGGCGGGGCTTGCATGACACCCCCAGGAGGGAGGAGGGGCAGGAGGTGAAAATTTCCACTGCTTGAGGTATGTAGTGCTGGACTCTGCCAAGAACGCAAGGCCATTTGCCAAAAAACACCCATGGGATCTATTTGAAGAGTGCTGGGCATTTACAAAGGACAGGATGGGGAGGGAGCAGGGAAACCTCGGAGGTCATGGCCAAAGAGATGAGAGCTGGGGTGGCAAAAGGGCAGGCTGAGGGCAGGGTGTGGGGGACCCGGGGAGCAGGAAGGGGCCAGAGTAGAGAGCGGATGGTTACATCACAACCCTGTACCATCTCGGCTGCCTACCAGTTTCCTACTAGCAAACCCAGGCTGGCATGACCATCGCTTGTGCTGTCACCAGCTGCTGCTGGGTGGAGGACACCACAGAAGAGAAGTTCTCACAAATAGGTCTGAGCCACATATTTGGGGGTCTTTTAGTGAGTGCAGGACAGTGGAATGGAGTAGGCGCCTTGTCATCACGGGACTGTGATCACACAGCTAGCTCATAGTAGAACTGGAACCCCTGCTTGGGGCTCCTGACTCCCCATTAAATGTTGTTCTTAGGGTGCCACGCTGTCTGCTATTCCAAAGGTCTTGGAAGCTGGCTAAATCGCCCAGTCTAGCTGGTTCTTTTGCAACATAGCAGGGTCTCTCAGTGGTGAATGGGATCCCTGTGGTTACAGATCATGCATTCCTACTCCAGGACCCTACACCCACCATCATGCCCTCAGCCATCATCATCATTTGCTCCTTCTCACCTGCACTTGGCCTTCCACTGGCCCCTTTTGGAATGCTGCTGTTCTGTCCCTTTTGTTCTGGAAATGCCCACTTTTATGGCCAATGGAGGCCGACAGGACTGTACCTTTCGGGGGTCAGATCAATTGGACCATCTCCCTGGTTACCGGCCCTGACTTCTAGCTGGGTCACCATCTGTCCAGTCTTGAAAGCCAACATCATGGGACCTGATACAAATAAAAACGACACCGGAGGCAGATCCAGCCCAACATTTCAGCCGACACCGGAGCATCTATGGTGTGCGAGATGCCACTTTTGAGACAAAGGGCTGAGGACCTCACAGACTTGGAGAAACGACTCAATGCAATGCGATAAAGTCAATAATAGCAATAAGCTCCAAGTGTTAAGAGAACCCAGACGAAAGCAAAAATAACTCTGCCTGGGGCGGAGAGGCTGTGGCCATGGTCTGGTCGACAAACGCTGGCAGCCTGCGCGGTCTGTGCAGCCGGAAACGGAGAGAGGCAGAAAGTCTGAGTCATTAACAAGGTGGGCTGCGTCCTTGAAGACTTGTCAAGGTGGAGGTGGGGGGAGGTGGAGGTGGGGGCAGCGGCTGTCAGGGACAGGAAACCCAGCAGGGGGAAGATTGGGGAGCCGCGGGAGGGCTTTGTGCTACTTGCTTCCTAAGCCCATCTCTTGGATCCAGCACCTTTTATCAGAATGAAGTCCTCACCCTGATTTGAAACGACCTCATTACTCCCTTCTCAGCCCTTAAAAACTCACTCTTTCTTAGCCTAGCTCAAACCTCTCCTTCTCTGGGAAGCTTTCCTGAAACCCCGCGGGACGTGTTCTTCCCTGTTTGGGGTCTTCCTGGTGCTGTTTATTCGCCAATGCTGGCACATGGGGACGGGGTAAAGCCACGCGTGGTCTCTCTCTGCATCTCTGGGTCCAGGTTGTTTCCCTGTGCCCCTCCCGTGCCCAGCGCCACACCCAGCAAATAGTAGGATGAGTCTATGGGTGTTACATTAAACCAGACTGCAGGGTTTCTGCTTAGCTACGCCAAGGAGCAGCAGTTTCTGGAGCCCTCATCTGAAGCTTCTAGAAGAAACTGGTTTGCAAGACACACGAGCCAAACAGTAACTTCTTTCTCTGGCGCACAAGCCAAACCAAGCCTGGGGGAAGGAGCTGGGCTCTGCGCCCCCCTCTCCAAACTGTCTTCCTCTGAGGGCTTCACTCTGTGAAGGGGGCTGGCCCCTAAGTGAAAGTGACAGGTGGTTGGCTTTGACCATCCGTGTACAGAGTCTTAGGCCTATTTTGGGGCAGGTGGAATTAGCAGTCTGGATCCAGGCATCCGGGGAAACCCTGGGCCAGTCTGGGGCAGTGAGGCTTGTCTTCTTGCACTCTTAACTTGACTTTCCCCTCCCTGCCAGCGAGTGCCGGCCTCCCGTCTCTGAACACCCGTCTGCCACCATCAGCTTCCTGCTTCCAGTGCCTGCAGAGCACGGATGGGCAGAACCCCCCTCATTTATCACTCCTGCGCCTGCAACCATCAAAGAATCTGTCCTTGCTACTGGCTTTAAACTCTGCCCCTTGCATAGTGTTACCTGCTAGGCCATTCAGCAGAGTCTCAAGCATCCTTCTTGGAGCCAAGCCCTGCGCTGGGCACCCCACAAGAGTGGGAGGCCATATGGTACCCAGTGTGACGGCAGCACCCATTACAGGGTTTGGCACGAGGTACATATGGGCTCAGTGGATGCTTGTTGAATAAATATTGGGGGCATGAATGACAGTCCCCGTCCTGAGGCAGCCTAGGATCTGGCAGAAGAGACACTAGCTTGGGCCAGACTGCATGATCCAAATACTAATTCTGCCACATATGAGCTGGGTGACTTTGATCTCTCTGTGCCTCAATTTGCTCATCCGCAAGCCCAGAAAATAATGATGCATGACTCATAGGATCGTTGCAAGGATTAAACGAGATGCAACTTGAAAAGTGCATAACATAGTCCCTAGCACACATCAAGGGCTCAGAGACTCATTGAGAGGATGAATATATGAAGAAATGGTGAATGAACGAACGGATGAATGAATGAAGTCTAACACATAGTACACAGCACTCTAGGAATGTGGGGGATTTGGGGAACTCAGCAGAGGGGAGGGTTTAAAGATTTTTTTTTTAATGTTTATCCATTTTTGAAGGAGAAAGAGACAGGGCACGAGTAGGGGAGGGGCAGAGAGAGAGGGAGACAGAATCCGAAGCAGGCTCCAGGCTCCGAGCTGTCAGCACAGAGCCCAACGCGGGGCTCGAACCCACGAGCCGTGAGGTCATGACCTGAGCCAAAATCAAGAGTCAGATGCTTAACCGACTGAGCCACCCAGGTGCCCCTGTAAGGAAGGCATAGAATTTCAATGTTCTTCTCCTCCTAGTCTCCCATTCTAAGGTAAGGACCTGAAGGCCCAGAGAAGCAAGGAGATATTGCAACACTGTCCCCTAGAATCTGAATATTTCCCTTTAATGTGAACCCAGTATCAGCAAGTTAAGCCCATTTTATCAGCCATTCCCACACAAATTATAAGAATTGATTTTCACCTTCACTAGACAAGGCGAAGTTACTTGATCCAAGATGCTGTACTGAGGGAGCCTGTCTTCAAGGCAGCATGTCATAAGACATTCATTCATTCACTCATCCAGCAAGTGCTGATTGAACACCTTCCCTGCTCTGGGCACCATTCTGGGTTCCCAAAGCCGTGTAGCCTATGGAAAGGCCACATGTTGGCATCAGACTGCAGGCTAATTTTGGCTCCGCTTCTCCCAGCTCTGTGTCCTTGGGAAAATCATGTCATTGTTCTGAGCCCTGGTCTTCTCAGGACTCAAATGAGGACTCAGCACAGAGCTCATGGAAGTCAGTATCAAACAGGATCACATGCGTAATGCGCCCTTCTCCTGGGAGATCCTAATGCCAGGTCCCAGCCCAATGTGCTCTCAAGAGACCTTGCTAGTGTACAATTTTTCACCACCCGCCTGAGCTCCGAGGGGAATCCCAGGTTCTGGGGAACCTAATTGTTTCCCTCTGATAAATATCATGGGCCATAAAAGCTGACAGCAGCAACTGGCAGTCTGACATTTCAAGACGTCGCATCTCCTTGTGGAAGCACCGCTCGCTCCCTGCTCTGAGACGGAGCCCAGCCCACATGGGGGGGGGTGGGGGGGGCGGGGGCGCAAAGAGGAGTGACAGTGGCAGGGATGCCATGAGTGATAAGGTGCTGTCACCCTCTATCCGCCACCCTGCTCAAGTATCAGAGCCCTTGGTTGAAAATGCCAAACAATTTCCTCCTCCGGAATTCATCAAAGACCATGGGGGTTTGGGGGAATAAACAGGAGAGATGCTGAACCCAATTGCAAATATATTCATGAATATGAATATATTCATATATCCTGGGACTCTGGCAGACCACGTTTTCTCTCCCCCTCTTCAGCCCCATCGTGTGTTGCATTATGGTCCCAGCTCGGGTGTGGACCACTGTCAGACTAGATGAATGTAAGCGAGGCACTTAACCCGCTCGGACCAGTTTCTTCACCTGGGAATAAGAAATGTGTCTGGGTTTATTGGGAGAGTGAAGTGATGTGGTGAGATTGAAGTTTTTATACTAGGAGAATCCTTGCGGTCAGGGGCCTTTAACCCTACCTGTATGTTAGATTTGCCTGGAGAGCTATTCGAAAACAACCTTTTCTTGGGTCCCATCTCTGGAGAGTTTCATTTAATTGGTCTGGGCTGGGGCCTGCACTGGTTTTGTTTGTTTATTTGTTTGTTTTGTTGTAAAACTTTCTTGGTGATAGAAATCTGCATGAGAGTCTTGACGTTGAGTCTATCTACTCATTAAATGTTGGAAGCATGGAAATGGCGTGGTCCTATTTATGCGTTTAGAAGATCACTCTGAGGACGGTGTGGAGAATGGGTTGTGACAGGTGCAAGACCAGATTCAGGGAGACTGATTAGGGCCTTTCTACTGAACGTGTGGTCCACAGACCAGCATTATTGGCTGCTCCTGTTAGAAAGGCAGGCTCTGAGGTTACGTCCTGTGCTACTGCCATTGAGAGCCTGCATTTTTAACAAGATCCATGTGATGATTGCATGCACAAAATCTTGGGAAGGGCTGGACTGGAAAACTACACACGCAAAGGTTCAGGCTGGAGATAAGGATGACCCTACCCCAGGCAGGAGAGTGGAGAGTCAGAACAGGAGGAGCCAGGTGGGAACAGAATCAAGAGGGTGTAAGGGTGGGGGTTGGTGTGGGGTGAAGAGAAGGGAGTCATGAAAACATTTCTTATTTGGGCCCGAGGATGGTGTCTCTGTCTGCAGGTCTGTGGGGAAAGGCTGATGAGGTGTTTTGTTTTTTCTTTAACTCAACAATGTATGCATAGCACCTTATACTGATTATTACCTTGTAACTTTAATGCATTACTCTACATAAATGTCTTCACTCTGCTGTAGCCAGAAAAAGAATTTTTATTACAAGATTTTACATTCGGAAACAGAATTGTGGGAGTTAAGTGTCTGCCCCTGGTCCCGCACGTAGGAATTGGCAGAACGAAGCCTAAATGTGGATCTTCTGACTTCAAATCCTTTGTGCTTTTCCAAGCCTGAATGTTGTTCATTTTGTGTTGTTGTTTCGTGCCCACCGGTCTTTGTTGTGATTGCCAAATATACTGCATGAGTGTCCAGCTAATTCCACATAATTGACCTTCTTCCATTCATCATGGATCTTTTCAAAGACAGCAAACCTTATTGACTCCTGGTGTTGGATTCCAGCTGAAAGAAGCATTATTACCCAGAGTCCCATCATTAGTTCTAAAGAGATTAATAACTTCAAAATGCTGTTAGTAATAATACAATTATATTAAAATAGTACAAAGAGTTAATTCTGTTTGAAGCATTAATTCTGTTCTCTGCAAGCCCAGAGAAAGGACACCTGAGTCCTAATTCTGCCTTTGCCCTCTATTACAGTGTGACTTGGGAGAATCATTTCTACTCTAATTTCAGTTTCCTCACCAGTGAGATAACAGCACCCCACCTCTAAATCACTATATTTCTATTAGGAGTTGGTTGTAAATAACTTTCTTCTTTTTTATACACATTTATAAAGAATATAGTGTAAAGAACAATGTATGGGAGATAAAACATGTGTATGACATAAATGGGTATGTGGTGAGCCAAAATACAATAAATGCTCAAGGGAAGGCTGATTTATTTGACGATACTGAAGGAAGCCATGAAGAATGCTTTGAACTCCCGTGTGCCATTGTGGGGCTTGGCCAAGGTAAGAGGTAACTTCATGCATTCATCCAGTAACTAGTACTAAACATCTACCTTGTATAGGACAGAAAGATGCATAATAAGACATCACCTTTGGCCTTCAAAGAGTTCCCAGTCTATTACAAGAGACAGGATTGTTAAAAGAGAAGTGCTATCATAGAAAGATGATCAAGTCTAAGGTAGATAGAAAGCAAAAAAAAAAAAAAAAAAGAGCTAAATCTTTTTTGTGGAGGTAGAGAAAATGGGCAACAGAGAAAATCAAATCTGAATTGGCATTTGAGAACTGGTTGGAGGTTGACATAGAAGGAAGGAAATAGGGCATTCTAAGCAGGGGTCACAGCATGACAAGGGCTTGGAGGTTTTAAAGGACAGGACCTGGGAAACAAGTGGTGAGAGGTTCCATGAGTTTTGAGCACAGAAAGCATGATGGAAATCAAGGGGAGATGATGATGAAGAGACAAGGAGGTACTCTATTTTGAGGGGTACTGTACGCTGTGGAAGGAGTTTGGAGCTTGCCAAGGGCATGAGATAACTATATCCATGCCTTTAAGAGATCATTCCAGCAAAAAGCAGAGAGGGAGAATTACATCAAGGCAAGAAAATCATAAGGAAACTTGGCTGAGAGGCTGAAGAAAGAGTCCACAAGGAAAATTAAGACAGTTGAACCAGTGCCCCTGGCATGAAGGGGCAAGAACAGGAGTGAACGACCTTTCGTAACCATGGACAGTTCCTTTTATTCCAATCCTCCATTGCCAGAATATTTTATATTTTACCCAATTGTTTCAAAAATAGGTACCATTTATGGATTGTCAGGGAACTGGCATATATATTATGTCTTTTAAGCCCAAATAACAGTTCTGAAAGGCAACAGTCATTGGCCCTATCTTGTTGGCGAAAAATAATTGCATCTCACTGAGGATCACTCATCCAGGGTCACAGAGCTGACAAGAAACAAGGCCAGAGCTTCATCCTGCTATCGACCATCACATTAAGTTACCCCCACCAAGCATCCTCCAGTTTTAAAATGATAATTCGTTTTCCCATTTTGTTAATTAAAAATATATATATAGCTCCAGCTAGGAATTCTAACTGGCCATCCAGAACCATCACACTGCACTGCTTATATTTCTAGCCCCAACCGAAGAGACTTGGCATTTCTTGCTACCTGGACTGCTTTATTGTGAGTAACTTCAGGGATATCTATCTGGGCCTTTTGGTTAACACTGGGATGGATTTGAACAGTCTCCAACCCTCCTTTGAGAGCCAGCAGGGAGCTGGGGTCCTTAGGTTGAGAACCAGGGTGTTGGAAGGTGAAGAAGGTATACCATGAGAACAATGGAAGTCTTGTCAAGGTTTGTAAATTGGTCTTCTCTGGGAAGCTTGGAAAATGCTCAGCCCTACCACCTCCTTTCCCTATCTTGGGTAGATTTCCTTCCACTTCCACAAAGTCAAGCCTGTGATTATTTTCAGTTCCAACATGAACTTGTCACTGTGTGTAGAGTGAAAATAGGTTGGATGTCAAATAAATACCTGATAAAGCTCCTGCCTCACAAACAGGGGGAGTGTTCAGGGAACTTTCAACACAAATGAGAATCCTATTATGGTATATTTCCACACACTGCTAGTTTCTTTGGTCAGACTGAAGGCCCTCTCTGCCCCTCCCTGGAATTTTGTAGTTGTCTCTAAGTTCTCTCCCTTCAAACTGTTCTGCATAGAGCATCCTACTGATAGTCAGTAGAGCATCTCTAATGAAATTCAAGACTCTCCTGCTTCGGGACCCTCCGTGGCTCCCTCCTGCTTCCCTACATAGTTTACAGTCCTTAGCTAGGTGTGGAGGGACCTTCACAATTTAGCCATGGCCTGTCATTCTAATTTCATATCCTGCTGTGTCCCCTCCGCAAACATTATGGTCCAGCCACATGAGTCTGATTGCTACTCTGCAAATTGCAAATTGCCTTAGCCTTGCCTCCTCATCAAGACAATCTCATAAGGCAAATGATGGATAAGACAATAGCTTCCTGGACCATTGCTCAGGATGTGCATTGCTGTAATGCCCTCTACCCATATACACACCTGTATTAATTACATGTGGCCACATAACAATTTAACACAAAATTAGCACACTTTTGACCTCACTTTTTCTTGGTCAGGAATCAGCACAGCTTAGCTGGGACCTCTGTTCTGTGCAGTCTCAAGACTGCCTTTAAGATGTTATCCTGTGCTGGAGTCTAATCTGAAGGCTCGGCTGAGGAAGGGTCCACTTCCAAGACTGTTTATAAGTTTGTTGACAGGATTTAGTTCCTTTAGAGCTGTTGGACTGAGAGCCTCAGCTTCCAGTTGCCCAGAGGTTGCCTCCAGTTCTTTGCCACACAGGTCTCCTGAATATGGGAACATTTCATCAAAATCATCAGTGAAAGGAATCAGCAATATGAAAGTCAGAATCTTTTGTAATCTGATGATAGAAGTAACTTCCCCTCAATGTTGTGGTATTTTATTCATTAGAATCAAACTACTCGAGGTGCCTGGGTGGTTCAGTCAGCTAGGCATTCGACTTCAGCTCAGGTCATGATCTCATGGTTCGTGGGTTAGAGCCCCATGTTGGGCTCTGTGCTGATCACTCAGAACCTGGAGGCTGCTTTGGATTCTGTGTCTCCCTCTCTCTCTGCCCCTCCTCCTCTTGTGCTCCCTTTCTCTCTCAAAAACAAATAAATAAACATTAAAAAAAAGAATCAAGCTACTCAAGGGGAGGGTATTACACAAGGCCATGATTAACTGAGGGTGGAGATTGTTGGGGGCTATCTTAGAAACTGCCTACTACAATACTCGTTGAAAATCTACCATCCCTTCAAAACTTGAACCAAATCCTATCTCTCAGAGATCTTTCCATATGTCTTGTTAAATAATTCACTCTCACTTTGTAAGATCACCTCCCAATTGCTTTATTTGTTCTTCTGGGGGAACATGTGCCTTAACACCTATGTCAAAGACTGTCTTTACCACCATTACAGGTCCCAGAAGGGCGGGAACCATGTCTGTTTCTGGCTTTGCATTGGACACAGCCTACTTGAACAGAGTAGAGGCTCAGTAAATGTTTGTTGAGGGCGATTGGCCAACTCCTCTGCTCCTTTAGAAATAGGCTTCAGTATCAAATATAGAAAATAATTCACCAAGAGGGAGTTAATTCTGGATGATAAGGGAATATATGCTTTTTTATAGACATTACAAAATCCAAAATTTTTGACAGGTTAAGGAATAGGAATTTACCATCAACCAGAGCAGAGAGAAACAGGTTTCTCTGCAGATATTCATGTTGACCTTATGTCAAATCAACAAGTTCATAATAACAACAGTCATAAATAACATTTACTGTGCCAAGAACTTTGTTTATCTGCTTTACACCACTTAATTCTCACAATGGCCCTATCATGTTGGTGTATTTATTATCCTCATTCTATAGGAGAGAAAGGTGAGACAAAGAGGTAGGTAACCTGACCAAGATAGCAGTCTGATCACAAAGGCTATGGCTCTCCTGCATGCCTCCTATAAATAATTTGTTTTTTTCTGGTTAGGACTGAAAAGTCTGTAATTTTATTACAGGGAACATAGAATTGCATTGCACTGGTTCTGAAGCATAGCTTTGTGAATAGCACTTTGGTCTACATATCAAAAGAGCTAGATCTTTGTCTCAGTTATGCCCCAAACTTGTAACATAACCTTGGAAAAGTCATTTACCTTCTCAGGGTTCCAATTTTCTCTGCTGAAAACAGATGCAAACTAGGTGATACCTAAGGTCTAGTGCAATTTTAACAGCATGTAAGGTTTCATATGGACCATTATTGATATTTTAAATTATATTGCTAAAATATATATTAAAATCTGACCCATTTCTACTTCTGTCAAAAATTCTTCTTTTAGGGGCACCTGGTGACTCAGTTGGTTGAGCATCTGACTCGTGATTTTGGCTTAGGTCATGATCCCAGAGTCATGGGATCAAGCCCCACTTTGGGCTCTGCACTGAGTGTAGAGTTTGCTTAAGATTTTCTCTCTTTCCCTCTCTCTCTCTCTCCCTCTCCCTCTGCCTTTCTCCCCTGCTCTCTCTCTTTCTCTTTAAACTAAAATAAAGTAAAATATTTCTTTTAAAAGACTTTATACAGAGGAAGAACCACTTCAAAGCATTTCAAAGCATCACCATGGAATAGAGAGTATAAGCTTCAGTTATGTAATTTGGGACACTTTTTAAATGAGGTCCTTTTTAGAAAGTCTTGTCAATAAGTCATAACAGACTGTGTTCTCTATTACAGACCCGGAGGTTCCATTACAGACCATTTAGAAAGATTAAAAAACACTCTGTCCAGGGGGACTTGGTTCTCAGAGCATCTAGGATATCACATTAAGCATCTGAAATACTCATTTTCAGTTCCTTATGGTGCATTAATGAATCTACAAAGAACACACTTATTAACACCAACATATGCTGAGGGATAATGGACCTAATCCACATTTTCGTCTGTCTCTCTCTGCCTGTGACTAAAGAGAAGAGGAAAACAAGGATGAAGGTGCTTCCCACTCAAGACTCTTATCTTCATGGTTGTGTGGTAGGGTTGTGTGTGTAGCAGACTGAACACTGATCTTGGGATCAAGTACATAGAGTTCAAGCTCCAGCTACCACTCACCTTGTACGAACTGCCTGATCCTCTCTAGGCCTCCATTTCTCTGTTTTTTAAAACAGACCAGACCAGCGATTTTCAAAATTTGCACCCTAGACCTCTAGACATTTCTTACTCAGTGCCTCTGGGGACACTGTTGGGTGATAACTCAGTGAAAGGGTTTCTTAACATTACATATATTTTTTGCTAGAAAATCACAGGGCTTATTGAACTGTAGAGTCTTTTATAGTTACTTAGGTTTGGGAAGTGATAGAAAAAAAATTAATAGTTTTTTTTAGTTAACAATTTTTTTTTAAATTTGTAACTTAAAAAAATTTTGAAACATATGTCTTCTTTGCTGGCTAAAATAATGTGTACATTGGTACCATATTGCCATATTGAGTTTCCCTGGTGCCTCCTAAGTGTCAGTGTCAGAATTCTTCTGGACAAACATGGTCAGATTGGAGCTGGAAGAAACCAGAAGGGATTCATTTAAAAGGGAAACCAAGGCTCAGAAGTCATGTGACAGAGTGGTACAGGTGGCAGGTTTTCGGGCTCCCAGTCTATGATGCTCTGATCCCATGTTCCTTGCATTGCCCTCCTTCATCCTATAACATCTATTCTCTGCACTGTGATCACCTGTGGGCATCATATCATTCTCCCCAAACTGTAAGATCCTGGAGGGTCAGAAATCTTCTATTACAACAACTTGTGGTGTGGGTTTCCGCCTGCCATCTTCTGATGGTGCTGCAGACATTCATCATCATCAGGAAAAAAAAAAAGAAGACTTTATGAAGATAAATCATAGTTTCCTTTCCTTCAGTGAGAAACTCCTAAACTGGAACCCATCTCCACAAATTGTGGAACACACGTACCGAGGCGTCATCTGCTGCAGAAAACAATGATTCTTACAAGTTTTTCTGACTAGAGATTTAAATTGGGCTGTCCATCACCTTGATGTCAACCAACTTATCCTATTCTTAGCCCCAAAGAGAAAGAGAGTCTGCAAAAGAACACAAACGTCTTCTCCCCGAAGGGGAGCAGGGCTAGGTTTTGTGACCTGGGCTTTGTCTTTTAATTCAGTCAGCTGTCAAACATGCAGCAAGGACCCACTGTGTGTCAGACACCATGGAGAGTGTGGGTAGTGTAGTGACAAGGAAGGCATGGACCCTCCCTGCATTCATTTTTCATGTTTTCAGAACGAATTAGCACAAAATCAGTGGCCTAAAACAACACACATTTATTATCTCCATTTCCGAGGTCAGAAGTTGAACACTGGGCTAAAATCAAGTGTCAGCAAGGATGCATTCCTATGGAGGCTCTGGGAAAGAATCCACTTCTGCACTTATTCAGGTTGTTGGCCTATTTGGTTCCTTGTGGTTGTAGGACTGAGGTCCCCATTTCCTTGCTGAACATCAGCTGGGGCCTCCCTTTGCTCCTAGAGCTTCTCTAAGCTTTGAATGCAGTCCCCTACATTTCAGAGCCTACAAAAGCAAAGAAATAAAAGGCATACAAATTGATAAGGAAGAAGTAAAGCATTCATTATATGCAGATGACATGAGACTAAAAATATAGAAAACTTGAAAGACTACGCCAAAAAACTACTAGAACTGGTAAATGAATTCAGTAAAGATACAGGATACAAAAATCAACGTATAGAAACCTGTTGCATTTCAATACAATAAAAATGAAGCAGCAGAAAGAGAAATTAAGAAAAAAATCCCATTTACAATTACACCAATAACAATAAAATATCTAGGAATAGACTTAACCATAAGGGTGAAAGACCTGTACTCTGAAAACTATAAAACAAAGAAACTGAAGACAACGCAAAGGACTAGAAAGACATTCCATGCTCATGGATTGGAAGAAAAACTATTATTAAAATGTCTATATAACCCAAAGCAATCTACAGATTTAATACAATCCCTATTAAAATACCAACAGTATTTTTCACAGAACTAGAACAAACAATCCTAAAATTTGTATGGAACCACAAAAGATCCCAGATAGCCAAAGCACTCTTGAAAAAGAAAAACAAAACTCAAGGTATCACAATTCCAGGTTTCAAGTTATACTACAAAGCTGTAGTAATCAAAACAGTATGGTTCTGGCATAAAAATAGACACATAGATCGATAGAACAGAACAGAAAACCCAGAAATAAACTCATCATTATATGGTCAATTATTCTTTGACAAAAGAGGAAAGAATATGCAATGAAAAAAAAGACAGTCTCCTCAGCAAATGGTGTTGGGAAAACTGGACAGCCACATGCCAAAGAATGAAACTGAACCACTTTCTTACACCAAACACAAAAATAAACCCCAAATGGTTTAAGACCTACATGTAGACCTAAAACCACTAAAATCCTAGAATAGAGCACAGGCAGTAATTTCTCTGACATCAGCTGTGACAATATTTTCTAGATATGTCCCTGAGGCAAGGAAAACAAAAGCAAATATAAGCTCTTGGGACTACATCAAAATAAAAACCTTCTGCACAGTGAAGAAAACAATAAACAAAATTCAAAGGCAACCTACTGAATGGGAGAAGAGGTTTGCAAATGACATACCTGATAAGGATTAGTATCCAAAAATATATAAAGAACTGATACAATTCAATACTCCCCCCCCAAATAATCCAATTAATAGGCAGAAGACATGTCTCCAAAGACATCCAGATGGCCAATAGACATGTAAAAAGATGCTCAACATAACTCATCATCTGGGAAATGCAAATCAAGACTACAATGAGATGCCACCTCACACCTGTCAGAAATAAAAAATACAAAAAACAAGTGTTGGCAAGGACATAGAGAGTAAGGAACCCTCATGCCCTGATGGTGGGAATGCAAACTGGTGCAGCCACCATGGAAAATAGTATGGAGGTACCTCAAAAAATTAAAAATAGAACTACCCTACAATCCAGTAATTGCACTACTGGGTATTTACCAAAAAAACCCCCAAACAAACAAACAAACAAACAAACAAACAAAAATACTAGTTCAAAAGCATGCAAGCATCCCTATGTTTATTGTAGCATTATTTACAATAGCTAAACAATGGAAGCAGTCCAAGTGTCTGTTGATAGATGAGTGGATAAAGAAGATGGGGTATATACACATACACACACACCATGGAATACTTTTCAGCCTAAAAAAGGAATGAAATCTTGCCATATGCAACAATATGGATGGACCTAGAGCATAATGCTAAGCAAAGTCAGTCAATCAGAGAAAGACAAATGCCATATGATTTCATTCATATGTGGAATTTGAGAAACAAAACAGATGAGAAAAGTAAAAAAGAGAGAGAGAGAGACAACTCAAGGAACAGACTTAGCTACAGAGAAACTGATGGTTGCCAGAGGGGAGGGGGAAGGGGGATGGGGGAAATAGAAGCTGGGAATTAAAGAGTACACTTATCATGATGAAAAAGATGAAAAACAACAACAACGAGAAAACAACCAAAGCAACAGCATGCCAGATAACCAGGAGCTGGGAATCTTGGGAGATATGATGGCTAATTTTACATGTCAGGTTGACCGGGCTACAGGGTGCCTAGATATTTTGGTCAAACATGGTTCTGGGTGTGTCTCTGACAGTATTTCTGGATGAGATTAACATTCAATTGATAGGCTGAATAAAGCAGATTGCTCTCCCCAATATGGGTGGGTTTCATCTAATCAGTTGAAAGCCTGAATAGAACAAAAGGCTGCCCTTCCCATGAACAAGAGAATTCTTCCTACCTGATTTCCTTCAGAGATGGGACATTTGGTTTTTTCCTGCTTTCGGACTTGAACTGACACATCAGCTCTTCCTAGTTCTGGAATTTGCCTGGTTCGCATTCAGACTAGAACTACATTAGTTCCCCTGGGTCTCCAGTTTTCTGACTGTAGATTTTGGATCTTGTCAGCTCCCATAATTGTGTGGGCCAATTCCTTATATTCCTATCTATCTATCTATCTATCTATCTATCTATATCTTGTTGGTTCTGTCTCTCTGAAGAACTCTGACTAACACAGGTGACCATCTTTGAACATATCCCTTCTGAGAGCTCACGGTCTCCTGGAACCAGACCTTTTACACCAGGGGTTGCAAACTCAAATGCCTTCAGGTCAGGGCAAGGAATTATGGGGCCAGATGTAATGCAATCGGGAAGTTGTAGGGTCTGTGGCAAACCAGAGTGCACAAGCCCCACCTGAAGACATTCAAGTTCAAGTGTTCTAAAGTCGCAGTGCTGGCCAAATAAAATATATCTGTAGCCAGAGATGGCCAAGAGTCCTAGAGTTTTCAACAACTTGAAATATTATACTAGAGACATGCTAGAGAACCACGTACACACAAAGAGAGGCTGGAGACTGCTTTCACAGAAAACATCTACCTGTATTGATATTTGTATCTGCATCTATCTTGATGGTTAAACATGAATTCTTCAGGCCAAACGGGATGATAGGCACTGCAGATGGAAAGAACGGCATAAGCAAAGGCTCAGAGTCCTGATAGTGGCCACGCCTGCTGTGTGGAGGACAGGACCATGGGGGATCAGGCAGCTCAGGCATCTCAGGGGTCGGTGGAAGACCTCTGCTACTAGGAGATCACCTGTGTTGCCTTCACACTCCCGAGACTGATGTCAGGTTCCAGCAGGCCTGGGTTGAGAGCCTCAGATCAGCCAAAGATCCATTTCACTTTCTTTAAAGGGATTCATTGTGAAGAACATGACCCACACACCGATGAAGACCTTGCCTCCTCTTGTTCACAGCAGGCAAGGCTGACCTGCGCATAGGGACCTGGGCTCGAGGAGCCAGCCCCTCGGGGACCTCGACCCCTGCTTCTCCCATCTTATTATTTCTCACGACCAGCACCCCTCCCCATTAATGACCCAATTCTTTTGCTCAAATGCCTGATGCCCAGGAAAGCCTGCAGCACGTCCAGGTGCTGGGAGGCAGCACCTATGGGAGAAAGCACCCACCTGGCACTTAGGGCCTGAGAGCTGGGTCCAGCTCCATCCTTGCCCAGCTGCCTTCCGAGGATCACAGCCCCTCCCTGGTCCCAGTTCCCATCTCATAAGGAATGACAGCCTTGGGTTCGTTACCCTGACCAGGTTCCCAAGTTCTACAATGATTCTAAGGGCAAGTCCAGGCCCTGTAGATCTGCAGGCAGAGAACAATTTTTTTTTTTCACTACTCCAAACAACCTAAAGCCTGTAGAGGCAGCACAAGTAAGAGTGAGAAGTTGCAGGCAGAAGACTGGATTTCACTTTTGGCTGATGTTGGGGTTTGGAGGGGTTGATAAGTAATACCCTTTTCTTCCCCACCCAAGTTCCAAACACGTTACAAGATAAAGACAGGCAGGGGGAGATCCAAACACACGTTAGCCGAGAAAAGCACGGTCAAGGCAAGGGGCTCAGTTGTGTGGGGTCCCTGAAATTTTACCTCTGACTTAGACAACTGTGCCTACCCAGGAGCTGGTTCTGAGAGGCTCTGGAAGCAGCTGAACGAGCCCAGAATGGCCGGTTCCTTCTCCGGGCTCCCCATCAGGGAGATGATGCCTTCCTCCCCGAGGAGGTGTGGATGAGTAAAGGGAGAGGCAGAGAGTATCACCTTAGTGGGGGTCCCTCCACATAGAGATACAAGGAGTGGGGAAAACAATCCCCCAAAGAGCCAGTAATAATAATGATATTAATATAATAATAATAAATAGCATATATGGATTACTTAAGATGTCAGGCTCTGAAACATGTCCTCAAGACAATTTCATGAGGCAGATGATGGAGAAATTGAGAGGAGTCACTGGTCCCAAGGTCGCATACCTGGTGAGTGGCAGGTTTTCTGAAGTCCCTTCCTTCCAAAGCACTTGCTCCAGACCAGCTCCCTCTTTACAGCTGTGGGACCAGAGGCGAGGCTCTGGACCATTGGCGTCATGGGTCTCATCTGTAGAAATACGGGTCACACGGGGTTGTGGTGAAGCTTGTGCCACCAGAAAGCACTTCTAATTTGAACTTAACCAGGTGGGGGAGACCGGATAATGGAGTAGCAGAACTAAGAGTTAGAGTCAACCAGGAGACCTGAATTCTTCAACGGTTCAAAAGGAGTAACATCCACATCACGTAGATCCCCATCTACAGCATACGATTATGAGGATCACAGCGACTATGTGGAAGGTCTACTGGCCATTATTTGGTGGTGAAAGTTGTCATTGCTTTGGGATCTCCTGCCCTGCTTCCCCCGCTAGGCTCTGAGCTGCTCCAGAGAAGACATTCTGTCTCTTCCCTTCGTGTCCCAGAACTATTACAGTGTCTGGGATATAACGGCCGCTCGGTGAGTATTAGGTGAAGTGGATAGGCTTTCATTTCCTTCCTCCCCACTTGCACCTGCCCACGCAGCTCAGGCAAGGTCTCCATGCCGTGTGCTTGCTTAGCACCCTGGGTTTCCACTTAAAAAAGCACTCCCCACCCTTGTAATAGATTGCAGAAGGGTTCGCTTTCCCTGCCAGGTTGTCCACACCACCAGTGGAGGTCTGCGTCTTTCCTAGTCATCATTTACCCCCACCCTAGGCAAATGCTGGGAATATGGCGCTCACCCAATGGACATCTAGAAGAGGGATGAAGGAGAAAGTGAAGGAGCCAGGGGCCTGGTGCAATTCCGAGCATGTCCGATAGAGGGCGCACTGCCCTGCAGTTCTTAAAGATCATGCGCGCTCCGTCTTGTAAGCCTTTCAATCATAATGGATAAAGAAGATGTGGTTTATATACACAATGGAACACTACGTGGCAATGAGAATGAAATCTTGCCAGTTGCAGCAACGTGGATGGAACTGGAGGGTATTATGCTGAGTGAAAGAAATAAGTCAGGCAGAGAAAGACAGATACCGTATGTTTCCACTCATATGTGGATCCTGGGAAACTTAACAGAAGACCATGGGGAAGGGGAAGGGGGGGCAGTTACAGAGAGGGAGGGAGCCAAACCACAAGAGACTCTTAAATACAGAGAACAGGGGCTCCTGGGTGGCGCAGTCAGTTGGGCACCTGACTTCGGCTCAGGTCATGATCTCACGGTTCGTGAGTTTGAGCCCCACATCGGGCTCTGTGCTGACAGCTCGGAGCCTGGAGCCTGCTTCCGATTCTGTGTCCCCCTCTCTCTCTGCCCCTCCCCCGCTCACACTCTGTCTCTCTCTGTCTCAAAAAATAAATCAACATTAAAAAAACTACAGAGAACAAACTGAGGGTTGATGGAGGGGGCAGGGGAGAGAGGAGAGTGGGTGATGGGCATTGAGGAGGGCACTTGCTGGGATGAGCACTGGGTGTCCTATGTAAGCAATGACGCACGGGAATCTACCCCAACCACCCAGAGCACACTTCACACACTGTATGTTAGCCAATTTGGTAATAAATTATATATATATATATATATATATATATATATATATATATATATGTATATTTTAAAGCCATTACTTTTCTTTAAAAATAAAAAAATAACAAATTTCTTTAAAAACCTCTCAACAGAAAACTTTCAACTCATGGAGGGGCTCAAGCTACCAGCCATGGGCTTTAGGTAATCCCCTGTTTGCCAGCCTCATTTGAAGCTGCCCACACCCCACAGCTGACCTCCCAGTGTGGCTGCGGCACGAAGACAGACCTATTAGGGCTGAAAAGCCATTTCTGCACTTTGGAGATTTAGGTGCAAGCCCGGCCTGGCATTTGATGGCCTCCCTTTATCAGTGGGGTCTTCGCATGTTTGAATCGGGCATTAAATGGTGGCACTCACGCTGGGGTGGGAATCCTCGTTCTGGGCTCACTCGTATACAACTTTGGATGAGAGGCTTTCCTCATTCATTCGTTCATTCGTTCACTCACTCACTGTACTTAGTGAACAAACTTCTTCTGAATGTCAGCTACGCACGACAAGCAGGGGGCTTGCGGACCAGCAGAAGTCACGCCCCATCCTGGTGGCAAGAAACAGCTTTTGCAGGATTTTAAGCAAGGGTGTGACAAGGTCAGGTTGGTATTTTGAAATTTTTTTTTCAACGTTTTTTATTTATTTTTGGGACAGAGAGAGACAGAGCACGAACGGGGGAGGGGCAGAGAGAGAGGGAGACACAGAATCGGAAACAGGCTCCAGGCTCTGAGCCATCAGCCCAGAGCCTGACGCGGGGCTCGAACCCACGGACCGCGAGATCGTGACCTGGCTGAAGTCGGATGCTTAACCGACTGCGCCACCCAGGCGCCCCCGGGTTGGTATTTTGAAAGATCACTCTTGACCACGTGGAAAGCAGACTGGAGATGGGGGTGGGAGGCGCGGGTGGACGGCGGGGACAGACTGACATCAGGAAACCCCTCTCACCCGAAGTGTTCGAGGCTGGAAGAAGGTGGCCTTTTGGTTCCCTTTGGACCCTGAAATCCTGTTTTCTGCACAGATGCATGCACTTGAGTCCTTCAGAGTGAACAGAGGTTATCAGAAACATGTCACAACCAGGGGATAAGAGGTTTCCGCAAGCTGGGGTCTAAAAATACCACCATTTCACTGGGCCTGCCTGTCCCATACTCCTTCAGTGAGTCTGACAGAGTGTCTACAAGCTGGTGTCATTACCTGTCTCCAGCTCCAGTTAAGAATAGGCTGGAGGAGGCAATCAAGAATGGGAAATGTCACTCACCTTGCCTGACAGGCGTCCTGCTGGGGAAACTTTACTCCAGCAAAGCGTCCAAAGACAGGGGCACTCAGACTAAGAAGCTTGACTGGAGTCGGTCCCGATTTTCCACAGAGCCGGTGGCTGCTTCCAGAACAGTCCTCGGATTGGCCTGTCTGGACCCCACCCGCCCTGGTAATGCCAAAGGTGTGGGAAGAGACGGTCTCTATTCCTTAGCCACGTGCCCACACTCAGGAAGACTTGGTTCTGCCCACGAGACAGGGAGGAAATGAAGGATACGCCTGTGAGAAGGGGAAGGTGGTCCTTAATACGCAAGGTTACCGGATGGAGGGGGCAGGACGGCTGCTCCTGAGACAGGAGATGGAGTCAGAAACGCCCCAAGTCAGAGCTGTAGTGACCTGACGCCGGTGTTCTGGAACTGGGCTTGAGCGCTGCTCTTTCAGTAGTTGGGGACTTTTCTGATGGCAGAGGAGACAAAGTGTGGACGAGGTCTTGGTGGCATGGAGATGAGGCCAGTAGGACCTGCACCAACCAGGGATTCCCTAGTCCTTGCATATACTGAATATTGGAAACCTTCAGCTATAAAACCAGCTGGGCCTGGCAGTGTGTGTGTGTGTGTGTGTGTGTGTGTGTGTGTGTGTGTGTCTATTTTTCCTTTTCTCTTCTTTCCTTTCCTTTTTCTTCTCTTTTCTTTCCTTTCTTTTTTTAATATATTTATATTTCACATTTATTATATATTTATATTATATGTATTTTATTTTATTTTATTTTATTTTATTTTATCTTATCTTATTTTAGAAAGAGAGAGAAAGCACCAGCAGGGGAGACGGGGAGAGAGAGAGAGAGAGAGAGAGAGAGAGAGAGAGAGAGAGAGAATCTCAAGCAGGCTCTACACTCAGTGCGGAGCCTGATGCGGGGCTCGATCCCACGACCCAGGGACCATGACCTGAACTGAAATCAAGTCAGATGCTTAACTGACTGAGTCAGCCAGGTGTTCCGATGTCTGTTTATTTTTAAAGCTTGTCGCGTATATGCAGTTTGGTACTATGTGTGTATATTCTAAAAGCATACACAATGCTACTATAAATTGTCTAGGTGTTTATTCTTCAGTCACAAAAGTACAAAAATATGGGTAGGAAGGCTCTGTGCCAGCTTCAATGCAGAGGGAACTTTCAGGAAGAAGGAGGCAAAGTTTTGTGGAGTCTGCAATATTTTTCTTTGGCACAAATATGCTATTGTGTTGTTTGTACTTTTCTCTGTGTGTTTCAAGTACTTCATCATTTAGCACTAAAATATAAAAGCAGAATCCTCGTCAGCAGTAATCAAACCAGAGCTCTTTCCTAAAGACAGCCCAGCCTCCGGCCCATCGGGCTACTCTCCCACCGCGCCCCTGCTCCCAACAGACAGCCTTATTTCCACAAGTGGCTCCTTAGGTGGCACCTTAGAATTGAGCCGCTTTCTCCAGAAAGACCCCTGGTCTGTCACCGCCATGTGCCCTTCTGAGTCTGATTGGTGCTGCAGAGATAGGGTCTGATGTCTGCACTGTCACTGGGTTTGATCCTTCTGCCGCCTCCTGCTTCCGACTGGTGCAGTCCCTCTCTGTGGCCTTCTGCTTTGGGCACGGCTCTGGAGGTGGAGGGGCCAGAAGTCACACGTCCCTGGGTGAGCGGGGTGGGTGGTTCAGGATCGCCCACCTACCTTGGGGTGAGGTCACCCTCTGAGCCTGTCGTCCCCGCCTTCTTGGCCACCGTCCCCCAGGCGGACCCCTTCGGTCTGACACTGTGCCCCCTCTCCATCTTGCCTTCGCTCTCCTGAGCTCCCCGCCCCCCACTCTGTGCTCTGGAACCCCATCCTGCAGAGCAGAACGTGAGTCTGGCCTGTCTGCTCTCCGCCTCTTGCCCTAACTGAGGCTTGGCTCCCCAGCCCATTCCTGGGGGCTGTCACTTCCCCTACAGGCCCCTGCAGTGAGAACTGCTTGTCCTCACGTCACAGGGTTGTCACAGGGTTAGAGACAGGCCGAGCATTCCCCTCCCTCCCCACTGCCCCTTCTGGACCATTATTTCTGCAGCGTCAAGTACAAACCCCGTTCTTTAAGCACCACGTCCTTGGACTATATGCGTCCGTGGCCTCTCCTTCCTGACATTTTCTCTCCAGCCCCTGGCTCTCTCCCTCTTTATTCATGGAGAATTTGGACTCCACACCATGAATGATTTTGACTATCAGATTGCAAGCTAGTGGGCCACAGGCTGCGTCAATGCCTTTATGTATTCTCTTTGCTGCAGACCGGGCCCTATTTCTTCTCCTTCCTGCCTCAGTCATTGTCATATCTACCGCTCCACGTGACCATCACTCTTGTCCACCTTGGCCACCCGATTCAGCCGCATCCTGGACCATGTTGTCACCCAGAGCCCTGGAACCCCCAAGGCCAGTGCCCCTCTAGTCACAGCCTTCTAACTCTCTGAACTGGGCCCACTGGATGAAGCACAAAAGTAAGCTTCTAAGTCCTGGGTCCTGGGGTGACTTTCTAACCAGGACCGTTGATCTGACTCTGTGCACCACACCTGAGGAAGACCACAGGTCCAGGCTGCAGCCCAGAAAAGAGCACCAGGAAGACCACTGGAAAGGGAGTTGGGGAACTGGTGTAGCCAGGAGCAAATTATTATCTTTCCAGGCCTCAGTTGCCCCACCTGTAAATGGGAGAATACCAATTCTTCACTCCCAGGGTTTTTGTGGCGATTAAACTGGATGTCTTTGGAAGTACTTTGCAAGCAGCTAGCACTGAGCACGGAGAGTCACTTGTCTCTTGGAAGGACACCTGTCCCCCTAATGGATGAAGGAGAGACAGCATCTCCTTACACAGATGTATTAATTAGGCTTCTCCGGAGAAACAGAACCAATCCGATGTGCAGTTCTGTACTCAAGCCACAAGTTCAAGTCCCAAGAAGAGTCGGTGATGCAGTTTGAATCTGAAGTTTGGAAAAGACAAATAGGTTAGCTCAGTGGCCAGGCAGGAGGAGTCCCCTCCTATTCAACCTTTTTGCTCCTCTCAAGTCCTCAATATGTTAGCCAAGGCCCGCCCACGCTGGAAGAGTAATCTGCTCCTCTCTGCTGATTCAAATGTTACTCTCATCCAGAAACGCCCTCGCTGACCCACCCCGAATCGTGTTTGGCCAAATGTCTGGGCACCCTGTGGCCTAATCAAGTTGACACATAAAATTAATTATCACAACAGAGGATACAGAATTTCCCAGGTCAGTAATTTCCTCTCTTTCGTGCACACAGATGAGAATCATGGTCATTTGAATATCCCGGCAGGATGCTTTGTCCCCCATAGCCTCAGACTTTATTTACTCTCAGGGATGGCAGAACCAGTGGGCTCAAGACAGCAAAGTAAGAGTGTTTGGAAAAGTGGAAAGTGCCAGAGACAGGGCTAGTGGCATTGGCGTCAAACTTTAGAACAAGTTCAAATTGGCTCAGATCAATCATTGTTTTCTGAGAACCAATCACTGGCAAGACTCCGGCCCACCCACTAGGAGCTGGAAAGAGATGATGGTCTTGGGGTCCCTAAAGCATCCTGACCTCATGTGCCACATGAGTCTTCCTGAGAGCATGTTGACAATGTGACCACGGGCCTCTCCCTGAGCTTTCATGTCCTCATCTGAAAAAGAAGGCTCCAGACCAGGTAAGCTTGTGCAGCATCACTGGAAACTGCAGCTCAAAACCCTGTAGTTGAGTCCCTTGCCTCTCTGAACCTTGGTTTCCTGGTGGGTAAATGAAATGATAATCATCATTGCCTTCAAGTTTGTTGTGTGTATTCATGAGATAGTGTCACAAAGATGCTCAGCACACATGGCGGGTGCCCAATGGAGCTGTATACGTGTCACTTACTCATGAGTCTGTACACTCATTAAACATGCTTCCTGAGGGGCTTCGATGAGCAGGGGCTGTGTTGGGAGCTAGGAAAACAACAGCCAGTAAAAGATAAGTCAAGGTCCCCTACTGAGAGCTCTCAGTGGCAATGCAGAACCAGGTAAGTCAATACTCAACAGCTATCTCCTGTGGCTAATAAAATGGGAAGGAAAGGAGCTACTGTGGGACAGAGGAAGGGTGTCAAATCCAGCCTGGGACTAGAGTAATAGGAGATACCTCCCAGGAGAAATGGCCCTGCATCCGAATCTCCAGAATGAATAGAAGTTTAGGACCTAAAAACAATACGTGTAATTCCTTGTCTTGTTTCTTCTTCTACTTGTGCTAAGATGACCGAACCTTCTTTCCCCTGAGCAATCTAATTTCAGACACTCAGCGTGCCTGATACAAGCCTGGGATCCACTCAGGCTCATGCTGATGTCTAGTCGCCTCCATTTTAATCCGGTCTTGTCTGGGCCTCTACGGCCACATGGAGAATGAAGAAGTAAGAAGCCAGAAGGAAAGCCCCTTCTCCAAATATCAAAATACATTCCAGATGGATTACAGAGGTAATGTAAATGTGAGAAAAATCAATAGAACACTGGAAGAAGTGGAAATGAATATTTATCAAATATCTGGGGGGAGGAGAGATTTGCGTGATAGAGCAGTGACAGAAAAAAGCCCCAGGGAGAACAATGGGCAGAAGAGACTCCAGCAACATTTAAAATTTCAACACACAGAGATGTGGAGGGCAGAGGGGAGAAAGCACACGGGAATAATGTTTGCAGCAAAGCGTTACTGTACCATATAAAGAACTCAGACCCATTAATAGAAAAATGTTCTGCAGTTAAATGAATGAAAGACACGATTTCCAAAAGAGAAAAAGACACAACTAGTATGGAAACCTATGGGAAAATGCACTTCTCTGTAGTAACAAAGGACATGGAAGCTGAGACAAGGCTGAGCTACCATCCACCTCCAGCAGTGCTGTTAAAGCAGGACAATTCCAGGCTGGCAAGGTACGGAGCTTGAAGATTTCTGGTCCTTGGTCAGTGGTCCCACTGGTCCTGCTCCAGTAGGAGTGCATCGTCTGGTGGTGCTTCTTTGTTTTTATTAAGGTCCTTGATAAACACAAAATATGTTGAGAGCTTTAAATTATGGCAAGAGGTAGCAACTGAATGTTTCTCTGGAGTTCCAGGGTTAAGCCAAGAGAGATACAAGGACTTCTCAAGGTCATTCATTTATTCCTTTACCCATTCAACAGTTATTCATTGAGTACCTGTGAGGTGCAAGGCAGAGAGCTGGAGGCTCTGCTGACACAACCATGAAACAATGGTCATGGTCTCCCAGCTAGCTGGCCCTCTGTCCAACAAGAACGCTGTCCAGAGAACTTTAAGGGGCATTAGAGTCTTCCCTCCAACATCTGAAAGAGGCAGAGGGCGCTGACCATGCCGAGCCTGGATCATTGGAGTCTCTCCGTAATTTAGGATGGCACAAGGACCTTAGGGATATTCACCTAAGGAGGAGGCAGCCACCATGTTAGGATTTGGAGGCCAATGACCTGGATTCTGGGCTTGACCTGGCTCCTTCTTGGCTGTGGGCTCTTGAATGAATCAATAACCCTGGGTCTGTGACTGTCAGCCCTACCCATAGAGGTGAGTGGCAGAGGGTTCAAGGTACTCCTGGCATGAAATGTTTGGCAAACTGTGACACGCCGAATGCACAGGAAGGGTGTTCGTTACTGACACCAAGGTTCCTCTGGAAGTGGTTGTTTATTTCAGTTACACCCCAGGATCTGGACCTTCCTGTTGGGGTTGTAGGATCGCAGGTGTGGGACGGGTTTCTCCTGTGTCCACGCTTGCATAGAGAGAGGCTGTCCCACGTGGTGACGACTCCAGTGTGGCTTCCAGCATTTACAGAGCTGTAAGGACTTGGCTACTTCTGTTCTGATTCATATATTGCTTAATTAGGGTTTTTACCCTGTACCAGATGGCTGTCTTCATTAAATCATGATCCATTCACTCTGACTGGAAGCAGCTGGTTTGGGGGGTTGATGGCAATTTATTTCCTGCATGTCAAAATGAGCCACGAGGAAGGGAATTCAGATGGAAATAATGCAATTTGTTCCATTTAATTTTATCTGTGAAATTAGGGTTTTTCCCCCCTTGAGCCTTTTAAATGTCCCCACTATGATCCTTACAAACCTTAAGCAATTGGGGAGGCTGGAACAGGGTCACCTCTTGAGAAATTGGGAGGGAACTGGCAGGTGCAGCCACTGCCTGGGTTTTCCAGGGTCTGGGTGTGGGACACTGCCAGCCAGCCAGCACCAGGATAGACCAGTGCTGTCACTTTGGGAGGCAAAGCCATTGCTCTTGGAAAGGAAATGTTTGCCCTTTTCTGTTTTAGTTTGTACTGTTTTATTTCACTGACAGGAGAGTAAGTCCCAGCAAGGGAAGGTCACTTGCCCAAGGACACTGAGTGGGCAGGTCAGGGCCAGTCCATGGTAGCCTGGATTCTCATTGATCATCATAGGGTCCCCAGACCAGCAGCATCAGCATCACCTGGTTGCTCATGAGAGATGTAGAGTCTACACCCCACCCAGACCTACTGAATCAGAATCAGCATTTTATTAAGATCCCTGGAGGATTTGTGTGCTTGTGAAGCTTTAAGCAGCCATGGTAACTCCAATCCTATCCAAAGGAGACATGGGTGACTTGGACACAACTTGCTTGAGGGTTGTCATGTGTGAAGTGTATGCCAGGGGCTAGGAGTTCTACAGCTTTTGCAAGGCTCTTTTCTTGTGTTTTATCTCATTTAATTTTCATGGAAGTGTTGAACACAAAGCAGGTACTTTATTCCCATTTTGCCGATGGAGAAACTGAGGTCCTGAGAAGTCGAGTGTACTTGCCCAAAGCCACACAACTAGTAGATGCGATTCAAGCCCAAGTCTGGCTAATAGTCAAGCCGGAGCTTTCAACTGTTGTAGCCAATGTTATCTGTAGTGCCAGTGGCTTTTTTTTTAATTTAAATTCAAGTTAGTTAACATACAGTGTAGTCTTGCCTTCAGGAGTCAAACCCAGTAATTCATCTCTTAACATATGACACCCAGTGGTCATCCTGAAAAGTGCCTTCCTTAATGCCCGTCACCCATTTAACCCATTGCACCACCCACCGCCCCTCCAACAGCCCTCAGTTTGTTCTCAGTATTTAAGATCTCTAATGGTTGGCCGCCCTCTCTATTTTTGTCTTATTTTCCTTCCCTTTCCCCTATGTTCATCTGTTATGTTTCCCAAATTCCACATGAGTGAAGTCATATGATATCTGTCCTTCTCTGACTTGCTTCACTTAGCATAATACACTTTAGTTCCATCCACACTGTTGCAAATGGCAAGATTTCATTCTTTTTTATCGCTGAATAGTATTCCATTGTGTGTGTATGTGTGTATATATATATATATACCACATCTTCTTTATTCATTTGTCAGTCAATGATGCAAGTGACTTTTTAATCATTGTTAGAGCTAAAGATGTCTTCTACATCCTTCTAAAGGTGTTACATTCATTCCTGCCATCTGAAATTAAGTGGCTGAAAAGTAATGTTATTTTTTCAAAATTATAAATTTCATAATGAATATCTAGTATTTTAGAATAAGGGTCTTGAGACCCATAGATCCTAATAAAGTATGCAGAGTTGTTTGTCCTTTCGCTGAGAGAAACTAGTCCACTGTATTCTTGAAATAAGGTTTTAATTTTATTTTAGAAAAGTTTTAGATTTATAGAAAAACTGTATGATAGTATAGGGAGTTCTCATACACCCCATGCCTGGTTTCCCCCGTCATTACCTTATTACGTTACTATGGTACATTCATCGTCATTAATGAACCAAACTTTGTTCAGATTTCCTTAGTTTCCAACACAGCATTCTTTTTCTGTCCCAAGACCCCACCCAGGGCACCATATCCCATTCAGTCATCATGTCTCCTAAGGCTCCTCTGGGCTGTGATGGATCTCAGATTCTCCTTGATTCTGATGACCTTGACAGTTTTGGTGAGTCAGGTACTTTGTAGAATGTCCCTCAGTTGGGATTGGTCTGGTGTTTTTCTCATTATTAGGCTGGGCTTACGGGTTTGGGGCAGGAAGACCAGACAGATCACCATAAGATAGCAAGGAAGGGTACATACTAGCATCATGACTTCTCACTGCTGTCCTCAGTCCTGATCACCTGACTGAGGCCATGCTTCTTATGTTTATCCCCTGTAAAGTTACTCATTTCCCCTCATTTCCCCTCCCCGCTTTCCCATACTTTACTCTTTGGAGGGGAAGAGCACAGTAGTGTCCCCTACTGTGTAGGTGAGGAGGACTTCTATCCATCTTAGGGTCATTGCCTGGATCCCTGTGACAGGCTGACAACAGACAGATTAGTATGAGAAAAACAAAGAAGAGCATTGACACATGCATTGTAGGTGGGAGCACTCGGTGATGAGGAACTCAAAAAAGTGGTTAAAACACAGGCTTAGAGAGCATCTGAACAAAACAAAATTACATACTGAACAGAAGTGACAAGACCAAGGAAAAGGACTTTGAGTTTCTGGGGAAGGCAAATATATGGGGGAATGGATAGAAGATAAGAGCTAGTTAGTATAATCTGTTATGTAGATTCCTCAGATGCTATCTCCGGGCTAAGATTCCTACAGTTGTCTCATTGATTAACTCTGTCCTTCCTGGAAGAGAAGGATGGGGGAGACACCTTTATAAGTGTATGCATTTGCTTTTGGGAAGTAGAGGGAGGTGAGAGTCTTTTCCTTATATCTGCTTATTCTCAATTGCCTTCAGCTCAATATAATCTTTATGCCAAAGTGACATATTTTGGGGTGGCCTATTCTGCCATCCTTCAGAAGTCATCATGCAGAGCCCACACTTGGAGAATGGGAAGTTGTGCTCCTCCTAGTTGAGGGTGGCGGATTTACATAAATTATTTGGAATTCTTGTGCATGTGAGATTTGTCTATTCTCCCTCACTTATTTCTTCTATCACGTATGTATGTCACTGTGGATGTGTGGATATTTATTTTATACTTCAGGTTAGAATCTGGTACAACTCAATTTATTTTGTGATTCAAATTGTTGCAGCTCTGGTCATTGGGAGCCCCTTTGGTTGGCTCCTGTATCCCTTTGGCATACTCCCATCATTGTGGATTTTCTTGGTTGTACTTCCTGACTTTCCAGTGCTCCAAGACACTCCAAGTTCGTCTTGTGTATTCCCTTCCCCAGCCCTAGAAAGAGCCATTTCCCCAAGGACCACTTTATGTTTTGAGTGCATATGCTTTGTGTAGTTCATCAGTTTCCCCCCTGACATCAGCCCAAGCATTACCACTCCTAGCATTACCACCAACTATTAGGCCAGCTCTTGGTGTCTTTTCTCCTTCCTGGTTTATTGCTTCTGATTGGCTGCTGGCTGGAAAACCAAGTCCCCATGGATCAGAACATGCCTAAAGTATCTTCCTATCTCAGCACCAGGAACAAGTTAAGTGTCTTCCTTGCTTCATAATGCCCATTCCAGACCATTTTCCCGCCTCACTTCTCGATGTTCATTCTACCCAGCTGTACCTCCCCTTATTCTGGTCAGTTACTTATCTCTGTTATTCCTCTCATTCACTGCTAACTTGAACTCTCGGTTCACCATCGCTTCCATCCAAAACCTCATTCTCAATGACTACAACACATGTGTAGATAACTCAGCTCCTTGGCCCATCAGTTCCTGACCTTTCTACATCCCAAACCTTCTTCATCCCAACAAAATTACCTACTCGCATTGTCACACCCCAGACATTGTCACCACCAGTGATCACCTCACCTTGCAAACCTCAGCTGCAAGAGTTCCACAGGTCACTCACTCCAGCCCCCCTGCCACCATTCCTCCATCTGACCACATTCTCCATTCCAAGGGCTGGCACTTTCCCAGTGCACAACCCCTTCTAACTTTAGATTCTTTGGTCCACCCTTAAAGTCAATTTTCTTTCAGAATGCACCACATTGTTGTCTCTCTCCTCCCATGTCTCTTACTTGGCCAGGTCCCACCATGATTGAGCTCAATGACCCTCTTCAACTACCTTCTTTAGGTGCTGGCACCCAAGCAACTGAGCATTGCTGGAGAGAACATCACATGTGGGATAACTGGTTTCATATAAATATTTAGGACTGCAAGCCTCATGTGGACACAGCTGAAGTAGCTGCCATACCCATCCCTCCCTGCTCCCTTCCATCCTTTCTGAGACCCTCGCTTGCGCCTGGTGTGTGGTGAGGCACCAGAGACGCAGGGATGAGCAGGATGAACAGGATCACCTCCTGGTCCTGCCCTTCCAGGCGGCGCAGTCCAGCTGTCAGTTTCCTCTCCATCTTCAAGTCATCAGAAGCTGGATTTCTGCATGAACCCCTTTAAGAGCACTCTCTGGCCTTTCCTGCCTCACTTATAGTTTCATGTACCTGGCCTTGTGTATCACCATAGCAATGACTTTAGTGATAGTAATACAATAACCAATGTTCATAAACCTCTTTAAATCCCACAAACTGCCCCCTAACATCATCTCCTCTGGTCTCCATGGCAACCCTTGAGACAGGTTGATTGGGGTTACATATCTCCTTTACACAGTGCCATCCAGCACACAATGCCCTCCAAAAGCCTACTGAATGAATGAATGAATTAACAAACAAGAAACACTGGCTCAGAGGGCTGAAGGTCTCTCAGCTGGTGCGTGTGGATCTGGGGCACATCCCAGTGCCAGGCTTTTTGCTCCAAGCTTGTTTTCCTCTGTGGGGAGATGGGGAAGAAGGGCTTCCAGAACTCATGATCAAGCCATGGTTCTGATATCTCCATGAGAGCCCCTACAGTGTTGAATAGGAGAAAGTGGGGGAGAGAATGTCAGTGATTCTGAGTCTTCTACTATTTCAATATTATTGTTATTATTATTAGCAATAGTTGCCATTCATTGAGTGGCTTCTATGTTAAGTGGTTTACACACATCATCTGCCCAACAGATCTGGGACATAGGAAACGTTATCCCTCCTTCACAGGCATGGATGAGAAAGGAGAGGCGACCGGCCAGGAGAGTGAGGGCTGGAGCCAGTATTTGAGTCAATATCCACTTACTCCAAAACCTTCACACTTCTACTGACAAGTCATAGTACAAACTGGGGTGATCCCTCAGGGCTCTAAATCTGAGGGGTCCAAGAGGACCCAAAGAGAAGAAGAAGGGAAAATGAACGCTGAGTAGAGTCATCAAGAGGTAAGCAGGAGCTGGGGCACCACTAGGCTGAGATGCCTATGTCTGCAGAGCACACGGTCTCCCCATCCTTCTGGTCCACCACTCAAACCACCTGTCACAACTTCTAGGTATCTCTTCCCCCTAGCTCTCCTTCCACAGAGTGCTAGAATTCTGGTTCTAGAAGACACCCGACAATCAACTCCCCTCCTTTGACAGGTGAGACAATCGAAGGTCAGAGAAAGCTTGCTCAAGGGTGAACAGCAATTTCATGTCAGAGCTGACACTTGGATCCGGGTTCTCTGATTCCTAAGCCATTGCCCCCCAAGGGTCTTATTCTAATCCTAGTGACCTGCTTCCACCTGGGGCCAGGGATGTGGGCGTTGCCATGGGGAAGGGCATAAGTCATCCCCCATTCCATCTCTCTTCTGTGTCCTGGGCCAGCAGAGCACTTCCTCTGAAGATGGGGAGAAAACTCCCTGCCGTCCTCGCCTAAGGACTCTCTCTCACCCTCGCAATTAGGCAAAAGACTTCTTTATTGAGATTCACTCTGGACCCTTCTCCTGCACTGCTCTTTCACACACCCCAAATCCCAGCCAGACCCCAGAGGGGTCTTGGCTCTGGAGCCTGAGTTCCAAATTACTGTTGGAGAAGACTCTCCAGTTCATCAGCCCCCGACACCCAGCGTTCGGTGGCAACGGAACCTACAAGATGATGGGTAGTCTCGGATGGATTTCTAGCCTGATGGCAGTGGAACCTTCCACCTTGCCATTAAGAGAGCCAGGCTTGGCAAGAGGGACGCAGGCAAACAGAGTTGGATATTTTCAGGATCCAACTCTGAGTGAATTCACTAGAGGACCTGTTTAGCTTCAGGGCAAGCAGGAAGAGATTAAATAAGTTAATGGAGGCAATAGCACTTTTTAAACTGTAAAATGGTTGTGAAAGCACTTTCTCCCTGTAAAGTGTTATGTAAATGCAGGATGAGATGGGTGTGAGCTGCCCTGAGAGGATGTTAGGGGAGTGTGGGGAGCATCACCCCAGAGCTGAAGAAAGCAATGTTTCCAGCTACTTTATGAACTCGGGATTATCAGTTTTGCTATCAAGCAAATATTTTTCTCCCCTGTTGAGGGACTTTGCTTTGCATCAGACTGTGCTGTCCCTCATACATGGCTTCACTGTAAAAGTACATGTTGCGTGCAAAGGAAGTTTTTAATTGTTCCCTTCCTTAGTCAAAAATGTAATTCTATATGAAATTGGTTAGATGTGGTAAGTTCTAGAGAACAAAGAATGATCCCTTGAAGATTTATAAAAGGCATAAACTGCTGTATAAGGAATTAGGTATTTTTCTAACTAATAACTATTACCAGTGATTACGTGGCTATTTACCTCTGTCAAAACCCATAAAATGATATACTTAAAGCTGGCAAATTTTATAGTATGTAAATTATACCTCAATAAAACTGATTTTTTAAAAAAGCATAAACACCTGGGAACAGTATGGTATTTTTCAAACAATTATTATTAGTTAAATTTAACTGAATATATTCCTAGGCATAGAATGTTTCTTTCTACATTATTTAAAATTTTATCTCTGGGACACACATCTAAGGCTGAAATAGAGTTCTAATACTTTGGATAAACTTTCCATCAAACCCCCTAAGAATTTTCTCATGTTTTGTAGCTGTGTATTTCAAATTAAAATGCCATTATTTTTCATAATCATGCTAACTTCAGGTGTAGAGGCCAAGGACAGGCCACCCCAAGATAGGCCACTTTGGTTTGAAGATTATTTTGACTTGAAAAGCAATCAGGGGTGCCTGGTGGCTCAGTTGGTGGAGCGTGCAACTCTTGATCTCAGGGTTGTGAGTTCAAGCCCCACATGGCATGTGAGGCCTACTTAAAAAAAATAATTTAGGGGCGCCTGGGTGGCGCAGTCGGTTAAGCGTCCGACTTCAGCCAGGTCACCATCTCGCGGTCCATGAGTTCGAGCCCCGCATCGGGCTCTGGGCTGATGGCTCAGAGCCTGGAGCCTGTTTCCGATTCTGTGTCTCCCTCTCTCTCTGCCCCTCCCTCGTTCATGCTCTGTCTCTCTCTGTCCCAAAAAAAATAAATAAACGTTGAAAAAAAATTAAAAACAAATAATAATTAAAAAAAAGAAAAAGCAATCAAAACCCAGAAAATTCAGGAAGCGCTCTTTACTTCCCCCCAAACTGCCTAAAAATAATTTAGATAGAGGACCTGCTCCAGGAAGAGAGCTATCTCCATAGATTACTACATTTTGATATGAACTAGGGATGGTGGTGAGAGAGGAACCTAGCACGACCTGTTTGATTTTCAGCCCTCTATGCCTCACTGTTTCTGACTGGCCCAGCAAACATTTATTTACCAAACATCCATTTCCCCCCCCCCCCCCATTTTCCTATGAAGTGTATTTCTTCCTTTTGAAGTTCCAGACCCCTAACCCCTTCTCCTTAGCTCAGGATGACATACATATCTCACTGTGCCCGACTGCCTTTGGAGTTTCCACATCTGTGTGGGTTCCCCATATGTACACTACTCAATTTGATTTTTTCTCCTGTTACTCTGTCTCATTTTGAGTCTTGGTCCAGCGAAAAGGACCTTGAAGGAGACAGGATATTCTTGCTGCAGGACACAGGAAGGCCTTTGTTTTAACTTTCTGACACGTTTAATCAGGTAGAAGACTTCACCTGACTGCCACATTCTTCACTGGCAAGATGCTCAGAAAAGAAACGTAAAGATTGTTCTCAACAGCACTGAAAGGAAAGTGTGTTCCTTTACCAGCTGTATTCTAGTGAAATTTCCTAGCAAGGCATACCTTTCAAGTCAGGCATCACATACCTTTTCTTGACAACAATCTGGCATAGACAGTGGGTCCAGTATTTTCAGTGATTCTTCTTGTTACGAGGGGAAAGTTGTTTTCCTTCCTCTTGATATTTCCATTGTTAAGGAAGGAACATGATTAGTGGAACTTGTTATGTTTCCTATCTCTTTCCACATGGAAGGAACTTTGTTAGTGGCCTCTCTCTACTCCCTTCCCTCAATTTCATCAGGGGCTGAAGTGACTTATCTATCTAATCGGCAAGTATGGAAAAATAAATCAGGCAGTTTACTTCCTCCAGTCTTCATCTTGAGAGTGAGTGTTCCCACCAAAGCATGAGTTCTCTGCTATTCCACATCCTAGGACTAACCTGTGTGGACCTCTTCCCACATGGACAGTCCCACTCCAGCTGCTTGGACTAAGTGGGTAAGTCAGTTTAATACTAGGGTTTAATTTTGCTAAGCCCACTTACCCAAGGATATAAGCCATGTTCTCCAACCTTAATGTTCCATCCACTTTCTCTTTTGGACAGGGAAGGAGGAGTGTCATTAACGAACGATCCTCAAAGACCCCAACACTTATAAGACAAAGCAATGGACATGCACTGAATTTCCAAATCTATCACCAAGCTAGGATGTGACCATGCTTCCGTTACCTAACATTTTCTGAGCCCCATATGTAAAACAGTACCAGCATTGTAGGATAGGTGTGAGTAGCAAATGAGATATAACAGAGGGGAGCTTGGTAAACTGTGACAACCTCTGTACCTATGAGCTGTACCCAAAAAACATTTGTTATAGACTAAATATTTGTGTTCCCACCTAAGTTCCTATGTTTGTTTGTTTGTTATTCTCATGTTAGCTAACATACTTGACTTCAAGAGTAGATTCCAGCGATTTATTACTTGTATAGAACACCCAGTGCTCATCCCAACAAGTGCTCTCCTTAATGCCCATCACCCATTTCCCCCATCCCCTCAACCCTCAGTTTGTTCTCTGTATTTAAGAGTCTCTTTGAATGGATTAAAAAGAGTGGTATATATATACAATGGAATATTATTTGGTGACAAAAAAGAATGAATCTTGCCATTTGCAACAACATAGTTAGAATTGGAGGGTATTATGCTAAGCAAAATAAGTCAGTCAGAGAAAGACAGATATCATATGATTTCACTCATATGTGGAATTTGAGAAACTTAGCAGATGATCACAGGGGAAGGGTAGAAAAAATAAGATAAAAACAAAGAGGGAGGCAAAACTAAGTTCCTATGTTGAAATGTAATCCCCATTATGATGGTATAAGAAGATAGGGTCCCTGGGAGGTGATTAGGTCATGAGAGTGGAGCCCTTCTGAATGGGATTAGTGTCCTTATGAAAAAGTCTCCAGAGAGCTCCCTTGTCTCTTCTGCCATGTGAGGACCCAGCAAGAAGATGGGAAGTAGGTCCTCACCAGGAACTGAATCTGCTGACACCTTGATCTTGGATGTTCCAGCCTTCGGAGAAGAAATACATTTTTATTGTTGATAAGCCACCCAGTCTATGGTATTCGGTTATAGCAGCCCAAATGGAGTAAGAAAATGTTGTAACCAGCTTTGGTAAACACACGCACACATGCACAAAGAGATCCAAGCTATTTCCATGACATCTGTTCTCTTAGCATTGCATAGGTCATTGTCCGCTTTATAGTCTCGGCTCCGGGATTAGCCCTGAGCAAGACTTTGTAGCAGGTGAAGGCACCATTTGTTGGATGTCATGTGAATGCAGTGAGGTGGCTGAGAACATAAGCCTTGGGACCCGACAGAAGTGGTTTTGCTCCTAGCTCCACCACTCACTAGCTGGGTCTCTGTGGGTGAATTACTTCAGCCCTTTGTTTGCAAAATGAGAATGATGACAAATGAGGCTAATAGTGGGAACTGCTCTGTAGGGTTACCATGAGGAGTAAACGAAGTAAGGAATGGGATAAACTCAAGTCCTGGCACATCACAAGCATCCATTACATGTCAACAAAGCACTGTAATGTCTACCCACCACCTCCACGTGCCACTCTTGATGTCCACAACTCCCAGGCTAGCCAGGGTCTTCACCAAAGCTCCCCATCTGGGCCCAGCCCCCTTCTCATCCTTTGTAGCCCACTCAGCTAAGCACCACTCATGCTCTCAACTGCCCTAACCAACCAACTCATACTCATTTGTCCCAAGCTCCTTGCAGATGAATGGGAGTTAGGCTCATTTGTTCATACAATCATTCATTCACCTAGTGCATACTGAGCCCCTACCCAATGGCAAACCCTGGGCTGGGAGTTGGGGCTACAGAGACAAATCAGTCTTCTTCCATCCCTGAGGAGCTCACCCAAGTGGGTAACAGACACAAATGGCTCCACTCCACAGCTGGCTTTGAAGCGCCATCTCCAGAGGGACGGGCAGTGTTTTGGGAGCACGGGACATGACTCCTTCCAAGGAGATCATGTTTAACTAAAATTCTGAAGGCAGGAAATTTTGAGGAAAAGCCCCTTGAGCTAAGAAAAGGGTGAGGAAAGGGTACAAGGTAAACAAAGGTAAAGAAGTAGGAAGCTTTGAGGACTGTGGCCAGAAAGGCTATAGAGATCTGGAGCCTAGAATCACCAAGAAGAACTCTGTAACCAGAGATGAGGTCAGGCAAGTGAACCCAAGTTCAGCTTTGTGGAGCCCTAAATTCCATGCCAAGGGCTTCTGGGTTGTATAGGAGTCTGGTACAGACTCCTGCTTGAACCAGGGCCATGTGGTAATGAGGGCAGCTCCTTGGAATGATGAATAGAACAAGTAGAAAATGACAGATCGTGACAGGGTAAAGGGGCCCAGATGCCTCCTGAAAACAAGTGGGTAGTTACTAGTGATCTTCAGGCCCTTTTCACTCATTCACCTGAGAAATGGTTATTGACTTTCCCATGTCAGGCAGCAGCTGTGCGTCTTTGAATGGGGCGCTTGAACCTTCCTGGGCCTCAGCTTCTTCATCTATGAAATAAGGGTGTTAGCATCCAGGGGTAGAGGTTGTGCTATCTGGATCTGGGTCTTGGGCTTGAGTTGATTCTGTTGCTTTCTGGAGTCTTCTGTAGAATCTCCCTCTGCCCAACCAACAATACTGGACTGGAGGACTTAAGTAACTCATCAGCCTTTCCTGAGCTCCACTAGGCTTTCACTGCCCTGAGAGTAAGGGGCAGATATTTCCATATCATCTGGGCACACGTGGTTGGTCCTTGCTCAGCAATTGAATGTCGTATGAATGTCAACATCATCTGAAAAGGCATCTTCTACAGACAGATGAAAAATTACAGATGCAAAGGGGGGGTTTTCATCACCTGACCCTTTGCATCATGCACGTATACTGTGGTGGGGAAATTTGATGGCCTTCACTTAACCCCTAAAAATCCTGGGAAGAAGATATTTGTATTCTCGTGTTCCCCAGGACCATGCTGAGGACCAAAGAGACAAAACAAGGCATTTGCCTGACGTGACAAAACAAGGACACAGCAGAGCTGGGACCTAGCGCAGCTGGGGCTGGCTCGACAGCCTGTGTTCTTTCTGCTACACCACCTTTTGGGATCATGCTGGCCTGCTCTCCTGTCCAGCACCTCTCATCCTCTGGGATTTGGGGGTGGGCCCTGCATATCTCAAGACCCCTGGCATGATGGCTGACCCCTCCTGGACATCACGCTGTAACGACAAGATCCGGGGAGGAAACACCACATGAATGCATCCCATCCATCACCCACTCCAGCAGGAAAGACAAATGATTAAACATGCCTTGTGTGCCCTTCCAAACCCTGGTGAGAACAACAATTAAAACTTCTCATTTCAGGAGCCGCCCGGGAGACAGATGAAAGGAAATTGAATGTGGAGTGGGGGGATCCCGTGGGGGATCCAAGTAACTTCGGGATTGTTCAGAGAGATGATCATTTTACATTTTACAGGCTTAGCTAGCAGTCTTTGGGTGGAAACTCTCAAGAGCAGGCCCAGAAAATTTCCAGAGAGGTCAGTGAAAAATAGCATGACTCAATATGAATATGTTATACACGCACATTTACTGATAACAATGCTTTCTAACTTAAAAAAAATGAAATGTTCATTACAATTTTTTTGCAAGAAAGCAAAGCAGAAGGGGAGGAGAAATCCCCTTGGTCCTACACCCTTGCCCAAGAAATGGGTCCCCTTGGGAGTAGAGTCATGAGTAGCATGTGATTTCACTTGTTCTACTTATTTTGCACATATTCAAAGCTACAGTTTGGAGGGAAGAGGAAGCTTTATTTGACATCTACAATCTGCCAGGCAAATGTTCATTGCTTTGCTTTTGTTGCCTCACTTCATTCTCACAATGCTACCATGAGGTCAATTTCATTATCCCTGTTTCAGTGAGGAGGAAATTGAAGCTCAGAGAGGTTCAGAAACTTACCCAAGTCACACAGCGTTCAAGCAGAGACTGGACTCCCACTTGACTCTAATAGTCTCCGAAGTTCCACTTATGCACAGGTACCTTGGAGCGAAGAGCATGGAATATGATGAAGGCTTGGCCCTTACTCCAACTGCTTACAGGGCAACAGGTTTGCTCAGGTATGCATGGCTTCGACCAGAAACCCCCCAAAATGCAAACAGTGAGAGATTTCATTCAAACATGCTACTTTCAGGTGAAGGGAGGCAAAGGGGGACCAGAGGAATGGAAGGGGTGGCATTTGATCTCGTTCTTGAAAAGGGGATGGTACTTTGAAACACCATATTGGGCAAGATAGAAAGCATCCCAGGCAGAGTGAACAGCCTGAAGAAAGAAAGAGAGGTAGAACACTCCAGAACCAAGAACAGGAGATCAATATGTTTGCCTAGAACTTAGAGATGTATGAGTAGAAGATACAGAAAATGATGCTGGAAATGAGGGTAGAGACAGACATCAAATGGCTTTTAGTGGTGCCTGAGTGGCTCAGTCAGTTAAGTGTCCAACTCTTGATTTCAGCTCCAATCACAATCTCACAGTCATGAGATGGAGCCCCATGTTGGGTTCCATGCTAGGTGTGGAGCCTGTTTAAGATTCTCTCCCTCTCTCTTTCTCTCTCTCTCTCTCTTCTCCTCCCAACTCACACTCTTTCTTTCTCAAAAATAAATAAATAAATAAATAAATAAATAAATAAATAAATAATAATTTGAAAAGGTGGGGCTTGAATACTAAGACTCTTGGTTAAGAGTATGAACTTTTGTTATTGAGGAGAGGAATGAGATACTCTGAGTAGCAGTTTAAGAAAATCATTCTAATAGGACCTCAAAGGCTAAATTAGAGCTGGAGGGATAATTGTAGGTAGGCTGCCATTCTTGTCAGAGAGAAAGGTTGTTGATAACAATAATGGGGAGGATGAGAGAAGGAAATTACTGGAACATGAGATATGTCAGAGAGATAAAGGTTTCTGGCCTGAGTTACTAGGTAGATGGTGGGGCCATCAGTTGAGAGAGGGAACTCAGGAAGAGAAAAGAGAAGACTATTTGGGGGTAAATCACAATGAGATTGGCTTTTGTGCAGCTGAGTCTGAGGTAGCTGTAGGGTACCCAGGTGGGACGTCCAATAGGCAGGTGGTTGTGTGTGTCAAGCCTGGGAGATGTCGGTCTACCATGCTTTAACACATCCTACTGCAGATCCAGTGGAGGTCTATTCCAGCCTCAGCACCCCTGCCACAGACCCAGCAACACCTCAGCCTCCAATTCTTGACCCTCTTAATGCCACTGACTTTCTAACACCCCCCCCCCCTGCAGGGCCACTTCCTTGGGATCTTCCTCCTTTTGAAGTCATAACAGCTAGTGTTCCCCAGTTTGGTCTAACCTTCCCATTTCTCATGCCTTCAATGCCATATGGAGGCCTCATCGGCATGCTTCCTACCCCAGATGCTACATTTTCTCCTGGTCTTGGGCTCCCTCACACCCATTTTCCATCCCTACCCAGCCTTTATCCCATGGTGGATTGTCTAAGCCATTCTCCCATCAACATCCCTGAGTCCATCATACCTCCACGCCTGCACCACATGTGGCAAAACTCTATCACTCCACCAATGCAGAACTCTGTCTCCCTCTCTGCCCCTGGGCTGGATCACTGAGCGGCCAAACAACCAGGCAGCTGCATTGATTAGCTCTGCTAAAAATTCACAGTCCTTTCTTAAATCAGGCCATCCGTGTCATCGTTAAAACCTTTACCTGTCCTTTTTCAGCGTTCTTTCCCATTCCATGTTGTCTCTCCTTCGTCTACAAACTGTCCCCTCTTGTTCTGCACCTGCAACTTCCTCTTCTCAGCTGGATGCATGCTGACGTCTCCTCAGCTCTGCTATCATGCAACCTCTTGGCCTGGTTTTCTCTTCCCATCATATCAAAGGAGTTGTCTTTAAGGCCATTCATTGACTGTCTTTCATTTCTCAGCCCATTAAAACTGGCCTTTATCTCTACCACCCTTCTGGAACCACTCCCAAGAACCAATGGCAATATGGTTCTTCCATGCCTCATCTCACTGTGCCTGCCTCCTAGATTTGACTCTACTTATCACTGGGTTTTTCTTGACTCTCCCATTTCCATGTCTTCCATGGCAATTCAGCTTCTGGTTTATCTCATATCACTTTTATTCTTTCCCAGGATTCCCCATGGGCCTCTCCTCCTCTTTCTATCACTTAAATGGGGGCTCTTGTTTAGTGCCATTTTTCAAATTACCAACCAAATATCCACAACTCCAAAGACTGTATCATCAACCAGAAACTTCTTCCAGTGAGCCAGACTCATACTTATCCGCATACAAGATCTTTCCACCTTGACACATCACTGGCTCCTCAAACTCAACATGTCCTAAAGTGTTCTCTGTCTCTTAGTTGGTAGCAGCATGACCATCTGTCTGGTTAAACTTGAAAATCATCCTTGACTCCTTCTCCCCGTTGCCCATCACAACCAATAGATCTACAGGTTATGGTTATTTTCCCTCCTCAATATCTCTTAAATCATTTCCTTTTTAAAATATCTCCCATTGTTTTATATTATAACCTTAACATCTCTCCCTAAATTCTTATAACCATCTCCACACTAGTCTCCTACAGCTTTGTTTCCTTTAATTCAACCCTCCCCAGTTAAAGGTACATCCTACATGTTCTTGCAATCCACTTGGAATCCAATCCCAATCCAATTGGCTGATTTCTCACATCTGAGCATAGTTTTCACCTCCTCTAAGAAGCCTGGATCATGGAATATACACAACATGCGCATCGGGTCTGCAGAAGAGACACTTAACCAGCTAAAGGAGAATTGGGACCAAGTCACACCCAGTCCATCACAGAGGGGCCAAGAAAGCTTCCACTGAGTCACTTCCATGAACAGTCACAAGACTGCTTTGGGCCCCATCCAGGTTGGCTTGTCCCATGGGGAACAGGAGCAGGAGGGAAGATCCACTCTCTGCAGTCTACATGTGCCAAGAGAGAGAACCAAGAGAGTCCAAGAGAGCCAAGAGAGACCAAGAGAGTCCACGTTGTCAATCCAATAAGCCCTTCTTCCTACTTCTAGGAGCAGTGAATTCAGAAGAGCTAAAGGTAGAAAGACTAACGGGTAGAAATTGCCAACATTTTCAAAAGAACAAAAGTTCCTAGTTTATGGACCAAGGTAGAAAACCTGGTCAAGAGAGAAAAAGAGTCCTCCTCTACATGAAACATTGCTCAGTCTTAATAGCACCAGGGAAACAGGCCATTTTAGTGCATCGAAAGAGTTACACAGAAGCTGTGGCCTGCTGATCTAATTAATGCAGTTCTGAATGCCCTCTGAAATTCTCCTTGTGGTTCTGAGAAGAGGGACACAACGGAGCCTAGAAACAGAAAGTGAAGAAGGATCCAAATGGTCTCCTTTTCTGGGTGTTCCAAGGACCAGTTTCAAAAGTCTTTGATGAACTTTACCATGGTCTGAGCTACAAAAAGTCACGGCCCCTCCCCATTGGTCTCATTTTCTCTGAGATCCTTCTGGTTATTCTAGCGAGGAAGGGGCTTGGGCCAACATATTCAGCTTCCATTTCTTCTTCTCAAATGTATTCTGGCTGGCCACCATTCCACTCCCTGAGGGTCACTGCCTCCTTCCAACTGCCAGCTTCCTTTCCATGTTGCCTCCGTCCTTCCCTTGTTTCCTGTCGATCCAATTAGTCTCCCCAACCTTGGACTTCTCACAATGGGAGAAGTGCAAAATGTTGAAGGCAAAACATTGTGAAGCTGTTTCCCCGTTGAAAGTATCAGCAACCCGTCCCCCCAGCAAACTCTCCTTTAGCCCAGACCCACTTGGTTCTGACAGAGGTTGAGACAGCATCATGTCCATAAAGCTCTGCCAGGAAACAGCTGCTTAAGTTTAAGCCACAGAACTAGTCTAGGCTCAATTTCCCCATCTGTCAAATGGGGATAATAATATACAAGGCATACAATTTGTGATAATCAAATGAAAGGACCTCATGCACCAAAAACTCCATAAATATATTAGTTCGGTGGAGACAGACTGAGGGACTCAGACCTTTCTGGAGAATGTTTCCTCATCATTAGGTTGTTGTGGGGGCTAAACAGGAATAAAAATAAAAAATGTGGGGATTAAACAGGAATAAAAATGCAGGCAATGCCGGTGGCTCGGTTCCAGGCTGGTAGGAGCTGCCTTCTAGCCCTCATTCTCCTATGTCATCCCCATGTGCCGGCGTCCTGTCCCTCCTGAACTTCCGGGGCCACCTGACAGATGTGGGTGACCCCCCAGCCTCCCTTTGAACCGGACCCCCACCCTCCACGCCCTCCGTTTACCTTGTCATGGTGCCAGCTTCCTGAACCCTACTTGCCTGTCTCATTAAAATTTGCTAAACTAATGAATACTAATTACTTTGAAAAAAAAAAAGGGAAAAAGCATCCTCTAAAGGACAGCATACTCCAACGCGTCTGAGATAATAGACAGGGGGCCGAACCACATAGCGGGGACTTATCTTCTCTCCAGGATTAGTGAACTCTTCCCAGATTTTAATTACATTTCTCCACAACAAAAACAAACCTATTCTGTGAGGGACTCACCCCCATTTATGGAGAGCCAGCTGTACTGAGTGGCAGAAAAACAAAACGGGCAAGGGACAATCGCGGCTCAGGGGAAGTGAACATGACAGTCACAGGCCACTGTGCTGATGGCTCCGTGCATCGGCTTCACAAGCCTGATGGGCTTGTGACTATTATTGTGCCCGTTTTGCATGCGGGGAAACTGAGACTCACGCGGGGTTAAGGCATTTGCTGAAGCCTTGGTCCTGGTGGAGCCGGGATGTGAAAGTAGCCATCTGATTCCAGAGCCCAAGCCCCTACCCCCAGGGCGTCCTACCTAAGGAAGGGAGGGAGAAGGGGACAGATGCACGTCCTGTGTAAGCCTGTGTGCCCCGGAGCTCATCATGGCAAACTTCTTCCTAGCTTTGCCTTCTAAGCTGCAGCCATGCAAGAGGAGAAACGGCCCTCGATTCCAAACTCGACGGACCCTCATTTGAGATTGGAATGAGGTGAGGTTCGAGTCTTTGTTGGCAAAGTCGCTCGACCTCCCTCGGCCTCAGTTTCCTCATCTGTAAAGTGGGGCTAGGGCTCTTCCCTCCTCTACGGTTGTTGCAGACCTAAAACCAGAAAGGAGAAGCCCGATGTAAAGAGTCGTGACACGGTCACTCCTGGACCGACTGTGTTCTTTCAGGTTGGGGAACCACACTGAGCAAAGCGCCCTTCGCTTTGAGTTAGGGCAGTGGGTGCAGAGAGCTGAGTGTGGCCCCTCCGGCAGCTGCTGTGACCGAGGCTTCTGGGCCTCCTGGTGCTGGGGGTTGGTTCTCTCTGTGAGCATCTGGAGCTGACCAAGGCCATTGGGAAAGCAACACCCCCCCCCCCGTGCTGTGGACGCCCCCGCATGACTCCTCATCTGGAACAATCTTGCCGGAACAGCCCCTTCGAGGCAGCCTGGGCCACGAGGCCCTTCCCTCCAGCCCCACCGTCTGCTGGGGGGAAAGGTGACTGCTCAGAATTTGCAGCCCCATTTCCCTTAAACGTTACTGAGGTGTATGCAGATCCTTGTCAGAAACGAGAACACCCCGTGATTCGTGTACTGCTCCTTACACAGGGGGCAAGAGAAAACTAGGAGATGTGGCCCTCACATCCACACTTTTCATCAGGAACTCTCTAGGTCTGTTGTCTCTCTCTCTCTCTCTTTTTCAAAAACTCGCACCAGGGGCATCTGGCTGGCTCAGTCAGTAGAGTAGGAGACTTTTTTTTTTTTTAATACTTATTTATTCTTTGAGAGAGAGACAGAGACAGAGCACAAACAGGGGAGGGGCAGAGAGAGAGAGAGAGAGAGGGAGACACACAATCGGAAGCAGGCTCCAGGCTGAGCTGTCAGCACAGAGCCGGACGTGGGGCTCGAACTCATGGACTGTGTGATCATGACGAGCCAAAGTCAGACGCTTAACCGACGTAGCCACCCAGACGTCACTCTAGATCCGTTCTCAGCCTGAGTGACTTTTGTCCCCATTGCATTTGGCAATGTCTAGAGACATTTTAAGTTGTCACAGCTGGGGAAGGGGGGGGGGTATGGGTGGAAGCCTGGGACGTTACCCAGTACCCCCCAGTGATGCCCAAGGCAGCCCCCACGACGAAGAACGACGCAGCCCCAGATGTCAGGAGTGCTGAGGAATCCTGGCATCATATTCCAGGGCTTCCTTTAACACTTGGCAGCTGCTGTTCTCCTCACTAGCCCTCCCGCCATCTTTCCTTAATGGCAAATGGCGGTTGGAGGGGGCAATGCTGGCCAACCACGTTCCCAATAGCGAGCGTCATTGACAAAGAAAACGCTGTCTCTTTTGCAGAGAATGATGATGTTTGCCACCCTGCTGTCCGCTGGGTTTATGACACTCATGCGGGAGGAGCAGACAGGCTAGTTTGATGCATCCCGTGTACTGCCATCCCGCGAGTGACAGTGCTCAGGCTTGACTTAATGGCCGGGACAGGCTGGCTTGCAAGGCATAAAGGTTCTTCACATTCCAAGCATTGATTTTCTTTTCCAAACGAGAACTCCTCCTACACACGAGAAAGCATTGCATGTGCGGTGACTTAGAACTCTTCATGTACACAGAATCATGGCGTGAGGTCAAAATTACGTTAAATTCAAATCAGATCCGACCCAAGTCCCCTTCTATGCGCTTATCAGTCTTCCAACAGAGACGTGCAGAGCCCCTCTTATGCCCAAGGCTTTCTGTTCCCTCATGAAGCCGCTTCACGCTCTGATGGGAACACACACCTGCAGAGGAACAGTTACAGGGAGACAAGGTGCATTGGGTGTGGAGACAACGTAGAGGACCAACCAGCTCCAAACCTGCGTCCTTCCCTCTTATCTACACAGCCAGACTCCATTTCCCAGCTTCCTCTGCAGCTGGGTGTCTCTGCATCCTAGGCTGTGAGCCCCAAGTGGGAAGAGTCGCTCACCCCACCCTATAAGAACTTCTCAGGGTTGGCCTCTCTCCTTTCCCCCGCCTCCTAGCCGGAGACCGAGGATGGAGCGGAGGGCTCTGAGATGCTAGGGGACAGCACGACGACACTATGAGGGGATGCAGGTCTCTGAACGGCCTGGGGCAAGATCACCCCTGAGCGAGAACGCCCGCGCTGGATTAAGACAGCAATCTATACCGTGTTGCACTACTGAAATTTGGGGCGTTATTCCCTACAGCTAGTGTTGCCTGTCCTGACAAATATCAGATGTGAAAATCACCTCCAGGTCACTGGAAGACTGGTCAGAGGCATCGTTTCCAACTGCAAAGGTGGGGTCGGCCCTACCATCCCCTCCGGAGAAGCCAAGTCTTCCTTGCGTCCCCATTATGCTTTCTAAAGACCCTTATCCCAACACCTGCAGTAACATATTTACCTCTTTGTGTCTCTACAGCGGTTGCCACAGGCTTTCTGGATAGCGGGGGGCTTACGGGTAGCGATCTGATGGAGGGATGGGGTTAGGAGACTTGTCCTCAAGCTGAAATGGCACGTTTGACTCCCGGTCTAAAACAAGAATCTCTAAAGGTGTGTCCAGACACGTCATAGGAGAGTGAGAAATGTCCACTGTCCATTTCAAAGGAAGGGTACGGTCTCAGCCAGCACTGCGGTGGTTTAAAGGCTCTAGAATACACACAGCTTGACCTCGGCTCTGCCATTTACTGTTGGTGACATTAAACAATTAATCAAGCTCAGCCTGCTTCTTCCTCTATGAAATGGGGATACCACAAGCACCTGCCTCAGAGGATTAAATAGGATGATGCATGAAGGTCCTTATCCCAGGGCCTGGTACCTGATTTCGGCATCATCATCATTATCTGCAAACCCCCAGCATCCAGCACGGTGCCTAAAAGCACGGTGTTTGTTGAAAGAAGGAATACCCGAATTTAGAAAAAAGAACAATGCAAGTCAGAGGAACACAGGAGAAAGATATTGCTTATTCAACGTTGAGTCAGTGATCATAATGAATTTGAGAGACACATTTTGTTGGCATTCTTTTTCAGGAAGGATTCTCCCCCAGATTTAATTAGGTAGGCAAAAGTCAACCTCCTACCAGGGTACTTCTCCTTTTTTTATTGTCCTCTTAAAAAACAAACCAAAAAAGCCTACGGCGCTATTCTGTCTGGCACGGCAAAATATATTACCCTGGGTCCTCACTGTGGCGATGCGTGTTGTATAGAAGAATCGGCTGGCTGTGCTACCTGCTTTTGGAAAAAGACCAGGGTCAGCCCCTGGGATCTAAAAGCCACTGGAAGGAAGAAGACAGTCGTTGGGCTCAGGGGCTATTAAATAAGAAAGACCTTAGGGAGGGTCTCAAGTTCTAGCTGGGGAAGCTGAAGCCCTGGAAGGGATAAAATTGCCCAAGGTCATTAGGAGGAAACAATAGGTGTGACCCTAAAAGCTTCATTCTTTAGTCGCTCTGAATCTAGGTGAAAAGCATTAAGATTCTTCCTAAGGATTCTCTCTACCCTCCGTCCCAGGATCTAATGCAAGCAGAGTAATTCATTCTGGCTCCTCCAAGGCAGGTGTGGGTGTCTAGGGATTCTGATCCCAGTCTGAAGCCCTGATGTCATAGTAGGAGATGACTTGGCCAAGGAGCTGAGTAACTCTCATGACAGATGCTTCCAGGGAAAATCACCTCCAGGTCACTGGAAGGCCCCTGAAAGACCAGTCAAAGGTGTCCCTTCCAACTACAAAGTGGGAGTGTGTGCAGAGCAAAGGGGTCAAGCTGCCTGCAGAATAACTCGGGGGACGGGGTTGTGGTGGGGGGGGGGGGCGTCAGCACAAGAGAAGCCTTGCTCAGTGAGCTGGAGCTGGGCATCTTGTCCAATTCACCCGTCTTCCATCCACATCCAGCCCAGCGTCGTCTCATCTAGAGTTGGGCGCACTCGCGTGAGGTCGGAACCCTGACTCTGAGCCAGACTCACAGCATCCCTGTGAGGCTGTGGGCAAGTCACTTAGCATCTGCTTGACTCAGTTTCCTTCTCCACAACATGGAGACCCTGATAGTACCCGCTTCATGGGGCTGCTGAGAGGATCACACGGAGCCTGAGAACACATGCACGTATGTGTATACACATGCACTACATATACTATGCCGTGTGTAGCAACACATATATTTCTACATATATATGAGTATATGTAAATGTACAGCATGAGAGTCCTATGCATGTATATGTGTATGTTTATGTATTTGTGTATTTACTTATCATTATTATTCCTTGGCCATGTCTGCTGGCCCTGACACTGATCTCAGGACTTCAGGGAAAACAAACATGAATGGCACTTGGTCTCTGATCTCAAGGAGTTCCGCTGAGCTAAAAAACTACAATGAACATCAGAAGACCCCATAGCTAGGGTCCCGGGGAGCTCACACTAAGCATGATGGTCAATGGAAGGCAGCGTACGTGGTGGTCAGGAGCCAGGACGGGGAGCTCATGCCTTGGCACAGGGAGAAGGATGGGTGGTGGCGAGTGTGGGAGGCCAAAGGAAGTGAGTGGAGATCCTGGGCAGTGGGGAGTACGGCTTACAGACCACTGCCAGAGTCTCTCTGGAGGGCAGATTAAAAAAAAAAAGTTTATTTATTTATTTTGAGAGAGAGAGAGAGAGAGAGAGAGTGTGGGTGGGGCAGAGAGAATGGGAGAGAATCCCAAGCATGCTCGGTGCTCTCAGTGCAGAGCCTGATGCAGGGATCAATCCCGTGAACCGTGAGATCATGACCTGAGTGGAAATCAAGAGTCCATCGGACACTTACCGACTGGGCCACCCAGGCGGCCTTGGAGGGAAGGTTTTCAAGGAAGAAGGTGCCAGGCCCCTGCTCAGCACCTTGCCAGCGTTAACCCATCTAATCCCCCCAACTGCCCCTTTATCACGTCCTCTCTACAGACAAGTTGACTGAGCAAGGGGAGGGTAGATCATCTGCCTGAGCTCGCTCAGCTGGTCCAGAATTCGTGCTCACGCAGAGCTAGCTCAGTAATCTTTGCCCTCCACTGTTAGGCTGGCGGGAGCACTGCGGGTCAGAGCCGGGAGGTGGGTCCCCGGGGCTGTGCAGTGAGCAGGTGGAAGAGGCGGAACTCGCACACAGGTCCTCAGAGGCAGGTCAGCGGCCTCATCCCTACCGGCTCTCACGGTAAGAACTTCACACTTGCCTGTTTCCTGGCCACCTGCCCTCGGGACACGCAGTATCCCGGCGCTTTTTTTTTTTTTTAAAATCTAACCAAAGGGTGTGCAAATGTCCTCTGCTACCTGAAGTGTGGCTGCTGCCATATGCTTCGTGGCCCACGGCCCGTGGCTGGATTTCTGGGAGAAAGACCCCAGAGATGTGGTCTGCAGAAGAAGAATTTCCCTCCTTGTGCGGAATCAGCAGGCACTGTTGCAGGTGACATTTGCTTTCAGCGTTGAGGAATCCATTCTTTTCTGTAGCCCAAATTCTTTATGGAGGGAGGAAATTACCACAGATAAAACTGAGTCTGTTTCGCGGTGCCTGACTCACTTGGGGACGGCCCTGGAACGGTGATGGACCCGGGCCGTGCTGGTCAGTCCCGTCCTGGAGCAGGGCCCCCACTCTCCGGGCAGAGGTGGCCCAAATCCTGCAGTGGCCCCACTGAGAATCCTCTGTGTGACCAGGGGAAAGACCATCCCCCCAACTTGCCCCGTTGTCTCCTGTTTCCACTTGAGCAAAATGAAGATGATAATGGCAAATTCTGCCCTGCATCCCCACTACTGATTAGACCATGGATGTGAGTGCCTTTGCAAAACTACAAAGGGGAACTGTTCCCACCAGGTGATGGCAGATCTGTCCCCTCCTCCCCGTTGGACTCAGCACCTACTTCCTTTGAGACTTCCACGGGGGTTCAAAGGCTGGCCATCTTAGTTCTACCATTTCCCAGCTTATGACTTTGGACAACGCCTCACCATTTTCTTGTCTGTGGGAAGGGGATAGTAGGAGGATGCCGTGGGAGGTAAATGAGGAGATTCATGGGAAAGCACTTAATTTAGAGCAGCCAAGAGGCATCACCACCAACTAGCAGTAGGAGCACACTTGCTGTACGACTCGGCTGTTTGTGGCTCCTGTGAGACCGTGGGCTCCCAAGGACGGGGACGTGCCTTTCTTATTTTGCTATATTCACCTTGAACTGGGAATGAGTTCTTCCTGCACACCTCCTCACGCCCTCATTCCTGCTCTCTGGCATTACATTCGCAGATGAACAACCCCACGACCAGCCTTTCTCTTGGGTTCTGTTTCTGCAGGGGGGAAGGGGGGCAGGCGAAGACGCCTGGCTCTTCTACCTGTGTTCCCCCTCATAGCGAATGGCAACCCCATCCACACCGGTCCCAGGAAAGAACCAGGGAAGGCACTCTCCACTCCTCCTTGCCCTTCTTCACTGTTCCCGCCTCACCCAGACACCCAACCAGATGGTTTTCTTTCTGTTGATTCTGCTTTATTATCTGATGGTTTGACTTGACTTCCTGTTGGCTCTACTTCCGGTTGCTTCTACCTTACTTCCTGTGGACTCTACTTCCTTAATAGCTTTTTCAACAGCTCGTGTCTCACCAGCCAGCTCCCTGTGCCCTGCCAGCGTCACCACTGCCCCCCGCCCCCCGCCCCCTCCACCATCCTGGTGGTCTCCCTGAAGGGTCTCCAGTGCTCAGCAAGGCCAGATCCAAGAATCGTGTACAGCCTGCTCTGAGCCAGACCCTCACCCCGACAGCAGGCATGAGGAGGAGAGTCTGGAGACCGTTTAGGAGGCTGCCACGAGAGGCTCAGGCAAGAGGTGGTAAATCCCAAGAAGCAGCGGACTTGGCAATAGACATTTGAGTTCACCCTCCGTCTCTTGTTTCCCGGGAGTCCTGAAGCTCCTGACATGGCACCCCCAGGATTTCAGCGGGAGGGAGCAGCCTCGAAGCGTCTGCCAAACCAAAGCACATTTGGCACCAGGGGACTCGAGAACCCACTGTGAGCTGGCTTCTTGTCCTCAGATAAAAGTGCTACTTCATCTCCAGGCAGGGCATATGGAGCAGCCAAAGGGAATTAAATTCATAAACTGCATAACGAGCCCAGACCCACTGCAGTCGTCCCTGTGAATCATCCTGGCACCAAGGCCCTCGGCCGCTGTGTGGGTTAACAGCAGTTCCAACCTGGGGGGGCAGGAAGGCCGGAGCCTGCTGTTTATATGTTTATCATTGTCACCCGCAGATACTTGGGGAGCATCTGGGGGAGGAGGTCCAGAAAAGGGTCAAACCCAAAATATAATACACTATCTAGAGACCAGTAAAGGCCAAGTAGGGCTCATCTTTTTTTGTGTGTGTTTTAAGCTAACATTTTTGTGCCAACCACCATATTGAACTCCCACAGTCCCCGGAGGGGGACATTATTTTCTCCATTCTACAGATGAAGAAACTGAGACTAAGAGAAGCAAAGTAACTTCAGTAGGATCTTACCGTTATGTCCGCCTTCCTCCATACCCACTACTCCATGCTAAAATTTGCAGTGAGTCTTTTCCTTCCAGAATTGTGCTAGGCCAGGGGCTCCTGGGTGGCCCAGTCAGTTAAGCATCTGACTCTTCATTTCGGCTCAGGTCATCTCACAGTTCGTGAGATAGAGCCCCTTGTTGGGCTCTGTGCTGACAGCGTGGAGCCTGCTTGGGATTCTCTCTCTCTCTCTCTCTCTCTCTCTCTCTCTCTCTCTCTCTGTCTCTGTTCCTCTCTGCTCTCTCTCTTTCTTTCTCTTTCTCTCTCTCAAAATAAATAAACACAAAAAAAAGAGAATTGTGCTAAGCTGGTCAGAAGGACTTCTCTGGATAGAAAAAATAAGCTATAATCATTGACCTACTTTTCAAAGGTATTTTATTTTATTTTATTTTATTTTATTTTATTTTATTTTACTTTACTTTACTTTACTTTATTTTATTTTATTTTATTTTTGTATTTTGGTCTGGAGCCAAAGAACCTTTTCCTTTTTATCCAAAGCCTGTCTGCTGCTTGAGACCACTCCAGCACCCCTTCCCCCAGGAAGACCCCCGGGGACTACTTCTTACCTGTGAGCTCTTACAGCACCTAAGCCTGTGCCAGTCCTTTGGTGCTTAATTGTCAGCATTTAATTAACTTCTCTTCCCTGATTATTTAACACTTGGTTTTAACAAGAGAACCTTTCAACTCAAATATACATAGAGCAAAAGGCAAGTATTGGGAATGAGAGCATGTTGAATGTACACAGACTGAATACACCTGTGCAAATAGCACCCACGTCAAAAAGGAGAACATGACCAGACCCCCGGGATCTCCCCAAATACCCCCTTCCAGCCACCACCCCACCCCACCGAGGGTCACCACCCTCCTGACTTCTAAAACTGTAGAGTAGCTTTGCCTCTTTTTGTACCTTTCATAAATGCAATTGTAAGTTGCGTCGTGGGGTAGGTACCCCATGGCGTCTGACTTCTTTTGCCACATGATGTCTGTGAGTTCATTACGTGTTGATTTTTCCCCCTCAGCCCTACGCTTGTGAGATTCACCCATTTTGTTGTGTACAACAGAAGTTCGCTTGTTCTCATCGCCGAGTTGCGTGGATCTATGCCACAATGGGGCGATACCACGCAACCACTGGTGGGCTTTTGAGTCGTTTCCAGCTTGCGCTTGTTGTGAACAGTGCTGCAGTGAACATTCTAGTTCGTGTCTTCTGGTGGACGTATGTGCACATTTCTGTGGGGTAGGTATAAGAATGGAATCGTTGGGTGAGGGGGTATACATGCTTTCAGTTTTAGTAGAATTGTCAGACAGCTTTCCAAAGTGAATTTACTATTCTTCCAACAGGGTAGGAAGATGCAGTTGTTCACAACCGTACTAGCACGTGATATTTCCTGTCTTTTTCCTTTTATCCATTCTGGTAAGTATACGGTGATGGCTCATTTGCATTTCCCTGATGCCTCTTGAAGGCGAGTTTCTTTTCTTTTGTTTTAAGTTTTCTTTATTTTGAGAGAGAGAGAGAGAGAGAGAGAGAGAGAGAGAGAGAGAGAGAACCAGCAGGGGAGGGACAGAGAAAGGGAGAGAGAGAGAGAGAGAGAGAGAGAGGCAGAGAGAGAGAGAGAGAGAGAGAGAGAGACAGAGAGAATCCCAAGCATGTTCCATGCTGTCAGCACAGAGTCTGGCGTGGGGCTTGAGCCCACAAACCATGAGATCATGACCTGAGTCAAGATCAAAGTCAGATGCTTAACCAGCTGAGCCACCCAGGCGCCCCAAAGGTGAGCTTATTCCCATATGTCCACTGGCCATTTGGATAACTAGTTTTCAGTGAGGTCCCTGTTCAAGTATTTTGCCCATTTATCTATTGGGTTACCTCTTTTTCACATTGATTTGTAGAAGTTCTTTATATACACTATATTAGAGTCCTTTTTCAGGTACATGTACTGAAAATATCTATTCCCACTTTGTGAGTTTTTTTTTAATTAAAAATTTTTTAATGTTTATTTATTTTTGAGAGAGAGAGAGAGAGAGACAGAGCATGAGTTGGGGAGGGGCAGAGAGAGACGGAGACATAGAATCTGAAGCAGGCTCCAGGCTCTGAGCTGTCAGCACAGAGCCTGAGGTGGGGCTCAAACTCATGAACCATGAGATCATGACCCAAGCTGAAGTCAGATGTTTAACTGACTGAGCCACCCAGGCACCCCTGTGAGTTGCCTTTTTACTCTCTTGATAGTGTCTCATGATGAATACATGTCTTTAATTTTTATATAGTCAGATTTGTTACTGTTTCCTTTATGATTAGTGATTTTATATTCCACTTAAGAAACCTGCCTACTTCAGGTTCCCAAAGATGTTCTGTTACATTTTCCTCTAAAAGCTTTATTTTTCTACCTTTCTCATTTAAATCTGTGATCCATCTGGAAATAATTTTGTATACTGAATGAAGTAATAATTGAGATTCATATTGGCTTAAAGTGTATATCCACTTCACCCAGCACCACTGGTTGAGAAGAGCATTCTACTCCCCTTGGTTGAACTATCCTTTTTGTGGATAAGTTTCTGGACTATCTATGCTCATTCTTTTTTTTTTTTTTAATTTTTTTTTAAGTTTATTTATTTTTTGAGACAGAGAGAGACAGAGCATGAACGGGGGAGGGGCAGAGAGAGAGGGAGACACAGAATCGGAAACAGGCTCCAGGCTCCGAGCCATCAGCCCAGAGCCTGACGCGGGGCTCGAACTCACGGACCGCGAGATCGTGACCTGGCTGAAGTCGGACGCTCAACCGACTGCGCCACCCAGGCGCCCCCATCTACGCTCATTCTTGAGTTTGTCAATCCTTGACTCTATCACTCTGTCTTAATTATTGTAGCTTTCTATCTGGCAAAAGAACGGGTGCCTGGGTGGCTCAGTCGGTTGAGCCACTGACTTCGGCTCAGGTCATGATCTCATGGTTTGTGAGTTCGAGCCCTGCATCAGGGTCTGTGCTGACAGCTCAGAGCCCAGAGCCTGCTTCGGATTCTGTGTCTCCCTCTGCTCCGTTCTTCTTCAAGATGGCCTTGGCTGCTGTTGGTCTTTCCGGCTCCACATGAATTTTAAAATCCATTTGTCAATTTCTGCCAAAAAAAAAAAAAAGAAAAATTTGTTGGGATCTTGATTGGAATTGCTTTGAATGACACCTTCATGATGTCGAGTGTTCTTATCCATGATATACGCTCGCATTCAATTTATTTAGGTGTTCTTTGATTTCTTTCTGTAATATTTTGCAGATTTAAATCCGAAGTGCTCAGAATACAAGGAAACTAGATTGAAATCTCTGCCCTTATGGAGCTTACATTCAAGTGGGGAAGTTTTAAAGAAAAGAATAAGTCTGAAATCTTCAATATGAGTAATGAAATAAGCCAACAAGATGGCTGAGTGCTGGGATCAGACATGATGAATGTATTAAATCAGAAAGATGCTATGACTTTCTCTAGCAGCACTAGAAGAGATAAAACCGACAGCAGAGGGCTGTAAATTAGAATGAGGGAAAAACAGTACCTCCTTGACTTGATATTCCAGAAATACATTCCAATCTCCAAAGGTGATTGCCCTAACTGGTTTGCCTGTTTTTAACAAAACAGAGCAATGCCCAGATAATCCAGTGGCCGAATTTTTGGCACAAACACCAGCCAGGAAATGAAAAAGATCTTAGTGAGGCCACTAAGCTTTAAGACAAATGGCTGTTACAAGCCGTCGCCATCCTTATCCAAATAACATCATGCAAAATGAGACAAAAGATTAGGAAAATGAATACATAGGGGCCATCAGGAAAAAGTGGCTCACAGGAAAAAAAAAAGCAAAAGCAAATAAATGCTTGGGAAGTAAATAGAACTAAAAAGGAACAGGGGTGAGGGGAATGCAGTGTTTAACTGTTAGGGGAGGGGCGCCTGGGTGGCTCAGTCGGTTGAGCGGCTGACTTCAGCTCAGGTCATGATCTCATGGTTTGTGACTTCGAGCCCCGCATCAGGCTCTGTGCCGACAGCTCAGAGCCTGGAGTCTGCTTCGGATTCTGTGTCTCCCTCTCCCTCTGCCCCTCCCCCACTCATGCTGTGTCTCTCTCTGTTTCAGAAATAAATAAACATTTAAAAAAATGTAAAACTATTAGGGGGGATCAGCCTGGGCACAAGACTCCTTGTGAGCATTTCCAAATGATGATAAGGTCAATCACGTAGCCTGATAAAGTCAGTAAGAGGACTTTTGTTTACATTTACTTTCTTTGCAAACACAAGAACAGATGTCATACTCCAGAGGGAGAGATTTTCCCCCCAAAATGATTTTTCTAAGTTGTCATAGAGCAGAGGGAAAATATTCGCCATCAAAAAAAAAAAAAATTAAATCACATTATTGGTAATTTTTAGAGCTTTGGACAGTCTCCCTAAAAGAAAGTCATGTATTCCCATATAAACACAGCTTTGCATACAATTCCAGCACCCTGATGCCTAACTTTGAACTTCGGGTTGCAATCTCTGACTCATTTCCCGGCAATGCAAATAAATAATGTTGCTATTTTTGTTCCGCTTTGCCGAAGTTAATGAACCTTCCAGGAAGTCCTCTCTGCAGTTCTACTCTTTAATAATAACGTGCTTAAAATCCATGTTTATGACTCTAGCGTCATCTTGGCTCACCTTCCCCAGCTCCATTTCATTGCAAAGTAATCTGCACAGAGCTCGTATTCACTCGTCTATTCAGTGCACCCCCGGGTGGCTTCACCTCCTGGAAACATCCGGCTCCGTCTCACCTTCCATCCTTGCAGGTTTGTGTTTCCAGATCCCAGCATGCCTGCTGCCCAGCTGCACCTGAGTGTTGAACCCTTGCCTCCCACTCCCACCTCACAGCATCGCTTCTGGGTTAGCCAAGGTTCCAGAGAGACAGAACCAATAGGAGATGCTACATACATACATAGATGCATCGATAGATACATAGGTGCACGGATAGAGGCATAGAGGCAAAAAGACATAAGTCCATGAGCCGCAGTTTGCAAGCTGGAGACCCAGGAAAGACAGCGACATAGTTTGAAGGTTTGAGAGCCAAAGAGCCAACGGTGTAGATTCTAGTCCCGCCCTGAGGACCTGAGAACTAGAAGTGCTGGGGGCAGCAGATCAGCGTCTCAGCTCGAGCTGTCAGGCAGAGAGCGAATTCAACCTCCATCCACCTTTTTGATCCTATCACGTCAGCACTGGGTTGAATGACACCCACCCACTGCTTTATGCACCTGACCAATTCAAATGCTAATCTCTCCAGGGAACATCCTCAAGACACCCTCAGAAATAATGTTTCAAGGGGCGCCTGGGTGGCTCAGTCAGTTAAGCATCAGAGTTCAGGTCATGATCTTGTAGTTTGTGGGTTCGAGCCCCGCGTCGGGCTCTGTGCTGACACCTCGGAGCCTGGAGCCTGCTTCCGATTCTGTGTCTCCCTCCCTTGCTCATACTCTGTCTCTCAAAAATGAAATAAATGTTAAAAAAATTTTTTTTTAAAGAAATAATGTTTCAATAGCTCTCTGGGCATCCCTTGTCCCAGGCAAGTTGACACATCAAATTAACCAACACACCAACCCAGCCCCACACTTAACTCTTTCCAACACTCATCCCAGGTCCTGAGTAGAGTCAAAGGAGCACCAGGGGCCCCTGGCGTTCCTTCCAGGTGACTGTCCGAGCTACTTTCTCTTAATTAATCTAAGACACAGCTGATTGGATAGGTCACCCTCCTATGGCTGGAAAGAAAGTTTTCCTAACTTGACCAAATAGTGTTTTGATGGGTTGAAGGACTCTTTTAGTTTGGTTTTTCTTTGTTTGCAATGGGTGGAGTGTTTGATTGACTGGAAGCACAAGTGACAGAAGAAAGGCAAAATGGGAAAAGAAAGTAAAAACAAAAACAAGAAGGTAGAAGAGGAATACAACCTGTACTACTCGTGAGGCAGTAAGCGTGGTTAGTACCCAAGTTCCCCTCTACCTATCCTGATTGCAGCTTCTTTATTAAATGTACAAATAATGTCCTTTTTTTTTTTTTAATGGAGAGGGACTGTCACATCCCCGCCTGCCCAGGGCTTACTTGAGCAGCAGCCTCAATTATCCAGAAGATTTCCCAGAACTGGAGAGTCCGTCGGTGGAAAGCATTCTGCACAGTTTCTGGATAATGTAATGCCTACATATGGCAGCTCATGTTTCTGCTCTTAGGGAAGCCTCTCAGGCCCTGCTCAGGGCCCATCAGCTTGCATATCACACACACAGAGCCCTAAGAAATTCACGACTCTCTGTTGACACAGATTAAAAGCAAATATTTGCGAAGAGCAATGAAGGAAACTGGCATATTTGTGGGGCAAGGGTGCCACTGCCTTCTGTGTGTGTGTGTGTGTGTGTGTGTGCGCACACACACACATGCACCTGTGTATATTTAGTCTTTGAAATCCACTGTGTTTTTTACATCATAGCACATCTCGGTAAAGACTAGCCACACTTCAAGTGCTCCATAACCACATGTGAATAGTGGCTGCATCGTGGACAGCACATCCATGGAAAGCTTACCCTACCAAGGACTCCATAAAAGTGTTCTTAGAGGAATCGCTCCTACAAGGAAGTGAAACCAGGAAGGAGACAAAGATATAAGAAACAAGAGTAAATAAATATTTGTGAAGTGTATTGCTGTCTAAGAAAAGTCCAAAAATAAATGGAAAGCTCAAGGTTGCCAAGCTTTAGCATATGTCCCCAGGGTGAGAACTGCTTCGGTCGTCCATTACTTCTTTGGGTTTCTGCTCTCACTTGCTTTGGCCTCTGATTTATTATTTTCTTGTCAGCTCAGTGACACATTTAAGAAGACTTTTAAGACATTTTTTATCTGGAATTTTCATTGTCTTCAGCTAAAATATTATTCAGACTCTGTATCTTACCTTTCCAAAAATCGATAGCTCTTCACATCCTGTGTTTAACTTTCTATTGGTTGCCCTTAACTTACATTTAAAGACATTATTTCATCTGAAGTTAATCAGTTTATTCATTCTCCCCTTAAAGAAGAGAACCTTGGGGGGCATCTAGCTGGCTTAGTTAGTGGAGCGTGCAACTGTTGATCTCAGGGTCGGGAGTTGGAGCTCCACGTTGGGGGCAGAGATTACTTAATATTTTTTTAAGTTAAAAAAAAAGAAAAAACAGAAAAGAACCTTGGGACTTACTTACATCTCCACTCCATGTTGATGTCTGGCATTTTATTTCCATATTTTAAGAAAAATAATTTAAACTCACTTTTAGAAAATGTTGTTTTTGTTAATGATGATAATATTCCATTGTGGCTTGTATCTCATTTATTTCTTTTGGAGTTTTTTTTCCCTTCCTACTAAAGAGCTGTCTCTATGTGCTGGATAGGGTCTAGGGAGTGAGGGTTGCTCACATGTCATCTTTACATTTGAATGATAGTTTAGCTGGATATATAATTCTGGTCCAAATGTATTGTGGAGACTTTTGTAATGCAGCCAGTGAGAAATCTGTGTGCATTTAATTCTCTGATCTGGTTTCTTTTCTCTTGTTGACAAGGGTTTTTAAAACTTTTATCCTTTCTATTTTATTATGGTGTGTTTAGACCTTTTCCCTTATTGATTTTGTTCTTATAACACCAATCTTCTTTAGTTCTGGGGATTTCTCAGTTTTTCATTCAAATATCTCTTCCCTTTTATTCTCTTTTCTCTGATTCTTGAATTCTTATGACACAGATCCTGGTAGGTGTAGATGGGATGCTATCATCCCATCTCACAAACAGCACACAAGAGGTGACTGACTTGCCCAAGGTCACGGACCTGGGAAAAGGTCGCGGACCCGGGAAATGGTCACATACCTGGTAAATGGTCATGGACCTTGTAAATGGCTGCTGGAAGGTAGGCGCAGGCAACCTGTTTCCTACAGCACTGCACCTCCGGGAGATGATTATTTAAAAATAACCACTTATACTTGTGTCATTGCCATCAGACATTATCTTGCTTTCTGTGGGCATATCAGTTATGCTTGTTTTTTTTTTTTAACGTTTATTCATTTTTGAGACAGAGAGAGACAGAGCATGAGTGCGGAAGGGGCAGAGAGAGAGGCAGACACAGAATCAGAAGCAGGCTCCAGGCTCTGAGATATCAGCACAGAGCCCGATGTGGGGCTCGAACTTACAAACCGTGAGATCATGACCTGAGCCGAAGTCAGATGCCCAACTGACTGAGCCACCCGGGAGCCCCAGTTACGCGTGTTTTAAATCCTTGTTCTGGCTGCTCTGATAGCTCTATTCTCTCAAATTTAAGTCCTTCCAGTTGTTGCCTCTCTTTCGTGCTTTGTGTCTTCTTCCACCTTCCTGTGATTCCTTTCTGTGAGTTCATCTAGGCAGCAGAGCTCCCCTAAAACAGTGTCAGCTGTCCTGGCTTTGGAACTCTAGGGGATGGGCAGAACTTCTATTAAGCGAATTTGTCCTCCTTTCCAGGGATAATTTTGCTGGGTGTCCAGTGGCTGGAAGTCCTCTGCTTATCTATGGACTCCCTGCTTCTCCCTCTACTGCTATCCCTCCAGGGCACTGCCCCCAACTCCTATCCTGATTACCATTCTCCCAGAGGTTAGATGTCACGCTTGCCTTACCCAGGGGTGGTGGGTCTTGGGATAGTGGGAAGCTCTTCACATCAGCTGGACCGAATCCTCATGCTATAAAACTCTGGCTAATTCTTTTGTTGGTGACCATTCCCACTCTCCTCTCCCACTAGGCATAACCATCTCTGGGCATGGGAATCCCCATCTTGTTACTCCCGTGTCATTTAGATGGTGCTGCCTTGCAAGCATGCTGCACTGCTCTTTGTACTTCGATTGAGAAAAAATAAAAAATAAACACACACACACACACACACAAGCAAAGAAAATAAAGAGAATGAAAAACAATATTTGAAGAAATAATAGCTGAGAACGTTCTAGATCCAAAACTTAGACCTCGTGTGCCAGAGCTGAGGCATGTGGACACTCCAAATCAAGAACTGCCTTAGGGCCACCTGGGTGGCTCACTCGGTTAAGCTTCTGACTTTGTCTCAGGTCATGATCTCACGGTTCATGGGTTGGAGCCCTTCATTGGGTTGGAGCCCCTTGTCGGGCTCTGTGCTGACAGCTCAGAGCCTGGAGCCTGCTTCGGATTCTGTGTCTCCCTCCCTCTCTGCCCCTCCCCTGCACTCTCTCTCTCTCTCTGAAAAATAAACATAAAAAAAATTTTAAAAAGCTTAAAAAAATAACTGCCTTAGAGAAATCAAGATTTATCCATCAGCTGGGTCACCCTTATTCCCAGTTACATAATGAGGCTGGAGGTAGAGTCCCCAAAAGTGAGGGTTCCACAGCAACGAAGAAGAGGGAGGTGAGGGCTGGTGGGCAACATAGAAGATGTGCTCCACCCAGGTGTAAATCATTTCAATAGAAATGACACCCAACACCATTCAACACAATGGTCAAAAAGTTTAAGAACCAAGAATGGTAGGACATTTTTTAACAGATAAAGTCTATCTACCAAAACTTTCATCTAACATCCCGCTTACTGGTTAAACTTTAGAAGGATTTTTATTAAAGACAGGAACAAGAAAGGAATGCCTGCCATCACCCATTCCTGTTGTTTAACATATTTTAACAAACGCTAAAAGCTAATGAGACAGAGAGAATGACAGAGAGAATGAGAGATAGAGGGACAGACACACAGAGGGAAGTATAAGTATTGTAAAGGAAGAGTGAAAAAAAAAACCTATCATTTGCAGATAAACCAACCATTAAAACTAACAAGAAGGGTGCCTGGGTGGCTCAGCTGGTTAAGCGTCTGACTGTTGGTTTCAGCTCAGGTCATGATCTCACGTGGTTTGTGAGTTCGAACCTCACATAGGGTTCCGTGCTAACAGTGCAGAGCCTGCTGGGAGTCTCTCTTCCTCTCTCTCTGCCCCTCCCTCGTGCTCCCTTTCTCTGACTCTCTTTCAAAAATAAATACACTTTAAAAAATTTAAAAAATAAGAGAGTTTAGCAAGGATGCTACATACAAAGTCAACACCAAAATGTTATGCCAGAAAATGTAATTAAAACATACCATTCGCCAAAGCAACAAAGATATAAAATATCTAGACGTGAGATAAGCAAAATACGTCACACTTTTATGGGGGATATTATAAAATGTTATTAAAGAATATAAGAGGCTTTCCTCAACCATACAAATGCAATGAAATGCCAATAAAAATCCCAAAAGTATTAAGAAAAAATACAGAGATGCAAAAGTACAACTTTGAAAAAGAACAAAGAGGGATGACCTATTCCACCAAGTATTTCAAGTTCAAATTCAAAACTTTTTGAAGTGTGGTTTTACCATAGCAACAGACGAATGAAACAGAACAGAGCCCAGAATGGGAAATTGGTATTCAATATTGCTAGTGTCAGAAATCTTGTGTGGAAGGATAAATTATTCAGCAGTGTTTGACAAATTGGCTAAATATTTGGAAAATTTAACATAGAACTAGATTATGACCTAGTATATAAAATATACATATTAGTATATGCTATGTAATATTTGCATACCTCAAAAAATTAGTTCCACATGACATTGACTAGAATCCCTTTTAAAATATCCTAAAATTGGGGCACCTTGGTGGCTCAGCCGGTTAGGTATCTAACTCTTTATTTCGGCCTAGGTCATGATCTCACAGTTGTGAGATCTAGTCCTGCATCGATCTCTGTGCTGAGCACGGAGCCTTCTCAAGAATCTCTCTCTCCCTCTTCCTCTGCCTCTCCTCCTTCTCTCAAATAAAGTAAAATATCCCAAAATAGATATTAGTAAACTGAATCCAACAACACATTAAAAAAAGCATTCACCAAGATCAAGTGGGATTTATTCCTGGGATACAAGAGTGGTTCAGTATTCACAAATCAACTAACGTGCTACACCACATCAACAAGAGAAAGGATAAAACCCATATGATCATTCCAATAGACGCAGAAAAAAGTTTTTGACAAAGTACAACATCCATTCACGATCAAAACCCTCTACAAAGTAGTTTGAGGGGGAACACACCTCAACATAATAAAGGACATATACAAACACTGCACAGCTAACATCATACTCAATCAGGAAAAACTGAGAGCTTTTCTTTGAAGGTCAGGAAGAAGACAGGGATGTCCACTCTCACCACCAGTATTCAACATAGTACTGGAAGTCCTAGCTACAGCAATCAGACAACAAAAAGAAATAAAAAGCATTCAAATCGGTAAGGAAGAAGTAGAACTTTCACTATTTTCAGATCACATGAGACTATATATAGACAACTCTAAAGACGCTACCAAAAAACCTACTAGATAAATGAATTCAGTAAGGTCGCAGGATAAAAAGTCAATATATAGAAAACCATTGTGTTTCTGCACACGAATAAAGAAGTAGCAGAAAGAGAAATTAAGGAAACAGTCCCAACTTACAATTGCACCAAAAATAATAAAATACCTAGAAATAAACGAAACCAAGGAGGTGAAAGATCTCTACTCTGGAAACTATAAAATACTATGCAATAAATTGAAGATGACACAAACAAATGGAAATGTATTCCATGCTCATGGACTGAGAGAACAAATATTGTTAAAATATCCATACTACCCAAAGCAGTCTACACATTTAATGTAATCCCTATCAAAATACCAAAAGCATTTTTCACAGAACTAGAACAAACAATCCTAAAATTCATGTGGAACCACAGAAGACCAGCAGTCCTGAAAAAGGAAAACAAAATTGGAGGTATCACAATCCCAGATTTCAAGATATCCTACAAAGCTGCAGTAATTGAAACAGTATGGCACTGGCACAAAAATAAACATATAGATCAGTGGAACAGAATGGAGAGCCCAGATATAAATTCACGATTACATGGTCAACTAATTTTCTATAAAGGAGGCAACAATATCCAATGGGAAAAAGTCTTTTCAATGAAAGGTGTTTATTTTTTGACAGCTACATGCAAAAAAAAAAAAAAAAAAAAGAAACTGGACCACTTTCTTACACCATACACAAAAATAAACTCAAAATGGATTAAAGATCTAAATGTAATTTTTTTAATGTTTATTTCTTTTTGAGAGAGACAGAGACAGAATGCAAGGGGGTTAGGGGCAGACAGAGAGGGAGACACAGAAGCAGAAGCAGGCTCCAGGCTCTGAGCTGTCAGCACAGAGCCCGACTCAGAGCTCAAACTAATGAGCTGTGAGATCATGACCTGAACTGAAGTTGGACGCTCAACCGAGCCACTCAGGTGCCCCTAAAGACCTAAATGTAAGACCGGAAACCATAGAAGTCCTAGAAGAGAGCACAGGCAGTAATTTCTCTGACATCAGCCATAGCAACATTTTCTAGATATGTCCCCTCAGGCAAGGGAAACCAAAGCGAAAATACACTCTTGGGATTACATCAAAATAAAAATCTTCTGCCCAGCATAGGAAATAATCAATAAAAACCAAAGACAGCCTACTGAATGGGAGAAGAGATTTGCAAATGACATATCCAAATGAAGGGTTAATATCCAAAACATATAAAGAACTTGTACAACTAAACACACACACACACACACACACACACACACACACACACACACAAATAATCCAATTAAAAAATGGGCACAACACATGGACAGACATTTCTCCAAAGACATCCAGATGGCCAACAGACATGTGAAAAGATGCTCAACATCACTCATCAGGGAAATGCAAATCAAAACCACAATGAGATATCACCTCACACCTGTCAGAATGGCTAACATCAAAAACACAATGAACAAGTGCTGGCAAGCATGTGGAGAAAAAAGAACCTTCGCGCACTGTTGGTGGGAATGCAAACTGGGGCAGCCACTGTGGAAAACAGTAGGGAAGTTCCTCAAAAAACTAAAAATAGAATTGCTTTCGACCCAGTAATTACACTACTGGGTATTTACCCAAAGAATGGGAAAACACTAATTTGTAAAGATATGTGCACCCCTATGTTTACTGCAGCATTATTTACAATAGCCAAAGTACGGAAGCAGCTCAAGTGTCCACCTGTCGATGAATGGATAAGGAATGTGTGGTGTATCATATGACAAAAAAGAATGAGATCTTGCCATTTGCAACAACATGGATGGATCTCGAGGGTATGATGCTAAAGGAAATACTCAGTTAGCGAAAGACAAGTACCATACGATTTCACACCTATGTGGAATTTAAGAAACAAAACCAAGGAACCAAGGAAAAGAGAACCAAGGAAAAACAGAGAAAAAAGCAGACTCTTAACTAGAGAGAACAAACTGATGGTTACCCGAGGGGAGGGGAATGGGGAGATGGGTGAAATAAGAGAAGGGGACCAGGGTGCCTGGGTGGCTCAGTCAGTTGAGCGTCTGACTTCGGCTCAGGTCATGATCTCACAGCTCATGAGTTCGAGCCCCGCGTCGGGCTCTGTGCTGACAGCTCAGAGCCTGGAGCCTGTTTCAGATTCTGTGTCTCCCTCTCTCTCTGACCCTCCCCCACTCATGCTCTGTCTCTCTGTTAAAAATAAATAAACGTCAAAAAAAATTAAAAAAAAAAAAGAGAAGAGGACCAATAGGACACTTATCGTGATGAGCACTGAGTCATGTATGGAAGTGTCGAATCACTCTATTGTCCACCTGAAACCACTATAACACTGTATGTTAACTACACTGAAATTAAAAATATATATAAATCTAAAAAATTAATTAAAAATAATAAAATAAACATTGAAAATATGATATGCATATGATCCAGCAATCCTAATTGTGGGTATTCATCTGAAGGAAATAAAAATACTTTCTTGGAAAAAAATACATAAGATATCCTACAACTGAAGATCTGGGTCAAGAGATATTGGGTAAATGGTACAGAGGGGATTTTCAGTGTGGAAGCTGAAAGCAATACGTAGTTAACATATTCCCTCAACTTATATATCTAAGAGGCATGAAGGTGATGAGCCAGTTTTCTGGAAAGAAATATGTGAATTATTTTGCCAAGAAAAAAAAAAAAGAAATCTTTTCCTGAGGTAAAATTAAATCAACCATATTGAAGAATTGGAAGTTGGCATCATGAGAAACAAGTTGACCCACAGGACCGACAATGTTGGGGGCATAATCCCTAGAGGGTGGAATCGTCCCAGGGTTGAGAAATACCTCTGATACCGACTTAGGTCAACTCTAACTCATCGCGGCAAATCTAGCTCAAAGCATCCATTGTAATTCTACTACCTGCCGCCCCCTCCACCAACCTGTCAGGTTCAACTACTCGGTGCATTTTGAGTCGGGACCGTGGGTGTGTTTTGCGTTTGTGTGGTGTGTGCACTGGGTTGGTACAGGGCCTTGCTCCTCAGAGGTGGTTCAGTCTCACCCCGGACCTTGTTGGAAATGCCAAGTCTCCACCCAATCCTGGTGAATCGGAGTCATTTTCCCAACGTCCCCATAGACACCTTACCGTTCGAAAAATGTTTAAAACGTAAAGAAAACTCTTAAGTTTGAAGACAGATCATAGCCACCCAGGGGGTAAGGCTATGATCGGTCCCTGAGCTCTACTGGGAATATCCTTGTCCCACGTTCTCCAATAATCTAAAGATGAAATTTCATCCCTTGTGGGTAAAGGCCGTAACATCCCTTTTTACTCTGGGCTCACTTGTTCGTCAGCCTTAATGATCTAAAATGTGGCCCAGATGTCCGAACAAACAAACAAAATCCACCCCGGGTGACTTAGCATGGATGTCTCAACATCTACCCATCAGGGAATAGGGAAGGAAGTCAAGTGCAGGCTGGGGGTGAGGTTTACAATGAGAATTGATGGTAGAAAGAATAGCTTTAACATTTTCCTGGTTATTTAGTTTTATAAATCTTGTTCACACCTCAAAAACAGGAGCTCAAATCTTAGATAAGTGGTTCTCAAGCCTCACCGCACAGTAGAATCACCTGAAAAACCCTTTAAAAAAAAAAAAAGAAAGAACATCCAAGCCTCAGTCTCAGAGATTCTGGTCCAAACGGGCTCAGACACACGTAGTTTATGAAAGCTTCTCAGGCGATTCTAATAAGCAGCCAGGGTTTCAATTCACCAGCTCAGTGGTTTGGGGGCATTCATTGTAGGGCCCAGAGGCCTGGCCACCTAAGTAGCCCTACGTAGTTTCTTTATAGCTTGCTGGTCATTGCTGACGTTTAGGATGACCTAACCTGATTACCCAATCCTGATTCCCAGGATTTTAAGAGGAAAACACTTTATATATTAGAAGTGATTTTGAGGGGCGCCTGGGTGGCTCAGTTGGATAAGCGTCTGACTTTGGCTCAAGGTCATGATTTCACAGCTTGTGAGTTTGGCCCCACAATGGGCTCTGTGCTGACAGCTCAGAGCCAGGAGCCTGATCCGGGTTCTTTCTCTCCCCCTCTCTTTGCCCCTCCTCCGCTCATGCTCTCTCTCTCTCTCTCTCTCTCTCTCTCTCTCTCTTAGATAAATAAAACATTAAAAATCTTTTAAACAACAACAAAAAAAGAAGTGATTTTGACAGAAACTCAGAGAGCCTAGGACTAAAGGATACAGAGACACATATCCAAGGTTTTGTGTCACAGTTAAAGAAAATCTAGAGGGAAATGGTAGAATGAGGCAGACACCCACCATCTGTCCCTTTTAATCCTCCCCGTATAGACCAATGCTTAACGTGCGCCCAACTATCCTTGTTACAGTGCAGTTTCTGACCCAGCTGGTCTGGGGAAGGCTTGAGGCGTAGCTGGTCCAGGGGCCACACTTACCATAGCAAGGTGCTAGATCCTACTGATGGTCAGGACTCAGTCTCAGGACCCTTTTTTGGGACCCAAACAAGAAAATGGCTTCCTCACTCCTGCAGAATGAATTTCATTGTGGTCCTTCATATCCAGAACCACTCTGCTCAAAATCATTCTTAATCTCCCACTGGACAACGTTATCAGAGGATCAGGGACTGAGTTAGAATGGGCTTCAAGGGCACCTAGCTTGGCCCACTGATTACCCAAGTGTGGCAATGAAACCAAGATGCAAAGGATCTGCCAAATTCACAGGCGATAGAGGCTAAGTCAAAACTGGATCCAAAGCCAGACCATGAAAGCAGCAGTTAAGGATTCTACATTTAAAAAAAAAAAAAAAAGTCAAAACAATTGCTTTGGGTTACTTTCTTTTTTTTCTAAAGTTTATTTATTTATTTTGAGAGAGAGAGAGAGCGAGACACAGCTTACTTATTTTGAGAGAGAGAGGGAGAGACACAGCACGAATTGGGGAGGGGCAGAGAGAAAAGGAGAGAGAGAGAATCCCAAGCAGGCTCCACACTGTCAGCACAGAGCCTGAATCGGGGCTAGAACTCATGAACCGAGAGATCATGGCCGAGCCTGAAATCAAGAGGGGACGCTTAATCGAATGAGCCACTCAGGCGCCCCTCTTTGTGTTATTTTCTAAATGACACACCACTTGATTATACTCAGGGAGTTTGTAGACGAATAAAGCAAGGTCAGAAAGAAATATACAACCATAAAGCTGGACCCACTGGCCTTCCGGCCCTAAGATGGGGCAGATAACGTGCTGGAGAGGCTTGCCTGTCCCTGGGACCACACAGGAGCATTGTTTCCTTTCCGGTGGGATTTCCATAAAGAAGTCTCAAGGCCCCCACAGAAGCTGCCCCATGTCACTTTCGTTTTCTGAAACCCCTTCTCAAGTGATTTTCTAAGCCCCACAGAAGAATGACATCCACTTTTGGGTATAATGTCTTGCTCAATATTAAGAAACCCTCGTGTGAAACTGAAGACCTCCACTGTTCTTTCAAAGGGGATTGCGGGTGTAAGGATCATATTGCCAGAACGTTGAGAAACATACCCAGCCAAGTGAGTCTGATTCTTGGTCCATTATTTGTTCCTTTTGTGGCTCCTTCAAAAAAACGGAACAAGTGCCAACGAAATCAGCAGACCCGGTGGCATTCGGAGTCCTGGGGCCGTTGATGCCGCTGGGTCGGTGACCACACCGGCTCCTAGGTGTCCCCTTTTTTGCCACACTGTGTAAGCTGGACTCGTTATCATTTTTGCCCTCAAAGCTCAGGACTAGGATGAGACTGCCCCAGCAGACAGATTACCATATTATCACGCTCTCACTAGCCATCTGAGTCTGGAATTAAGAACCATCCACAGGGAAATCAGCCTGAATGCCACGAGTCTGAATGTTACATACAAGCACCACAGGGGCTTCCCGGGGAGGGAGGTCTGCTGGGCTGGCGTCTGCCCTCTCCACTCCCAACTTTGCTTGGCTTTTGTCTTCTATTTCGGGTTCCTGGTAAATCCAATTCTGTCTCTGTTACCATAGGCCACCTCAGCGCTTTCTTGGGAATTCGGTTGTCTGGACAGGCAGGGAAGCAAATGCATACCTCTGGTGTCAAGGGATCAGGGCTAAGCTCATTTTCACTTTTGTGATATTTCAAAAGATCACAAATTGTTTTCTTAGGGCCTAGTCAGAGAGACAGGAAAGAGCTGGAGGGTGAGACACCAAACTGCGGCCAGGGGTGATGTTTGAGCGATGAGCCTGGAGCTGCTTTTGCATGTTTCTCATTGTACTTTATTTTTCTTAATTGCCTTAATGGGCATGTGGTGCGCTGCAAAGCGAAGCGAAATTGTTTTCCTTAGTTGCTGTAATTTACAGAGAGACAGTTTGATCATATAACCCAGGGACTTTTCAATTCCATTGATCTTGGGGTAGAGGGAGAGGATTCTTTTAAAGTGAACGATGTGTTCGCTAACGAATTCAAAGCCTATAAAGGGAAAAACCCATGTTTCTTCACCGCCCTGTTTCACAATAGCTATTCGATGACCACACCATCATCAAAGCGGTGGAAAATGTCCGTGGGAGGGGGACCGGGGCTTCAAGAGTTGCACTTGGCCAAGGCAATTGATTCCGACACCCCATCCACAGGCTGAAGGTGATGCCGTGAACCTGGGAAAGTCCAGGCCTGGTTCTGGCTGCCATGGGTCTGTTCTGATCCCAGAAGATGTGGAGGGGGTCCTGGCTCTGGGTTGCCTGGCGTCGACTGTGAGTTCCCAGCAGAGGCCTGGCGTCTCCGTCTGAGTATGACTTGACCAGCCACACACAGAGCCCGACTCGGACAGTAGGGTCTGGGCGTCCCGGGGAGCGGAGGACGCCGGCACCTCCTGACAGAGAAAAGGCCAAAGGCCACAGGCAGGGGTGCCTCCCCAGCAGTGGGGAGTGGGGGCTGGCTGGCTGGGGGCCTGGAGAAAGCCCGGCGTCCACCGAGCTGGGTCTGCACTCCTAGAGGGTGCCAGGGTCCCAGGGCGCAGGGCCAGCTCCGGAGCATTTCCTGCCAGTCGCCCCGCCCATCCCGCCTCGCGCCCCGCCCACGCTGCCTCGCCCTCCTCTCCGCTTCGCGGCCTGCTCCGCGCAGCCCGCCCCCGCCCTCCTCCCGCCCCGCCGCTGGGGGGCGCCCGCGCGCCGCCCCCGCTATAAAGCGACGGGCCAGCGTCCCGCGCGCCAGCGAGTGGGTTCCAGAGACGCCTAGGACGCCCTGGGAGCCATGGGCGAGCTCCCGTTCTTCAGGGCGCGCTCGGCCTTGCACCCGGACCACCTGTGGATCTGGGAAAGGTCTGTGTACGTGGACGAGAACCAGCGTACCTGGCTGCCCATAATCATCGAGGTACAGCCTCCCTGGGGCCGGCGGGGCTGGGCGTGGGCGGCCGCGTCCACGCGGGTTTCTCTGCGGAGTGCGCTCGGCCACGTGGGGGGCCTGCCTTGGAGTTTGGGGTGTTTCCTGCCTCCTCTGTAGTGGCATTTATTTAGTTTTTTGCCTTTTTTTTTAATGTACCTATATGTACTTTTATTTTAAAAAATTTGGGGGGGCACCTGGGTGGCTCAGTCGCTTAAGTGTCAGACTTGGGCTCAGGTCATGATCTGACGGTTTGTGAGTTGGAGCCCCACATCGGACCTTGTGTTGACAGCTCAGAGCCTGGAGCCTGCTTTGGATTCTGCGTCCCCCTCTCTCTCTGCCCCTCCTCTGCTTGTGCTCTCTCTCTCTCTCTCTCTCTCTCTCAAAAATAAACATAAAAAAATTAAAAAAAAATTTTTATGAATATATAGAACTTACCAAACTCAACACCCGAAAAACTAATAATCCAGTGAAGAAATGGGCAGAGGACATGAATAGACACCTATGTGTCCTTTAAAAAATCAATTTAAATATTTACTTTTTTTGAAGTCAGGTATTTGTAGAATATCCTTTTTTTTTTTCAGCCTCTGCTTGGGGAAGATCTTCTTAAACATACCGCCCAAACCACAAACCAGAGTTTTTCACATAATCATTGTAAGTTCTGCATGAAGCATAACCCACTAGCAAACCGTGGGGCAGGGTTTGCTTCCGTGTAATTGAGAGCATTCTTAATATGTAAAGATTTACTTAAATCAATAAGAAAAAGATGAAGAAGGAAACTAAAAGTGGTTGAAGGATACAGAAAACTCTATACTAACACAGCAAGAATGGTGATTTCCACTTACATCTTGCAGGATGATCTGAATTATGTCTTAACAATTCTAATTTATTTCATAGATGGAAAATTGTTAAAAATATTTCCACTCTGGAGAGAGAGTCATTGAATAAGCATAAGGGCCTGGTTTATATGCCAAGCACGATTCTAGACTGTTGAGGGTTTGCAGTGAATGTGATAAAATCCTACTACTTGTGAAGCTGACACTGGGCTGGGGTGAAGGACAAGGAAGTAATTGAGGCTGGTGGTAAGTTGTGTCGGATGAGAGGCAGTTAACTAGTGGTGTGGGTCTTCAGGCAAGACCCCGCAAGAGTATTCATTCTCGTTTGCCTGTCATTTTAGTTGAAACCTTTGCAAACCACAGTTTTAGGCCTGCCTGCCTCGTGTGTATTTCAGAGAGTTGGATTTCCCTGAAATTTGTCCCTCTAGACGTAACATTTGTGCAGAGAGCTATCTGAAAGAAAGAGTAGGAGCCCTGTGTCGATCTAGCAGAGAATGTTCCAGGCAGAGGACAACAGATACAAGAGATTACTGGGAATGTGGCATGTCCCCGAAATAGCGAGGAGGCCTTTGTGGCTGGAACAGGGTGGAGGGTGAGGGGCAACATGGGAGAGGGGGGAGGCAGGGGCCCAGAGAGTGAAGGTTTCAGGTGCTTCTGCCTACGATGAGAAGCCACTGGAGGGCATCCAGCAGGGGAGTGGCGTTTTAGATGCACACCCTGGCTGTCGTCCGGGGATCTGGTTGTGGGGCACATGATTAACCAGACAGCAAGTTAGATTTATTGCAATAGATGGGCAGTGGTGGAGGTGGGGAAAAGTGGTCTATCACCTGATTGTGGGGTCCGGGGATATTTGTCTCTCGATTTCCGCTCAGGTCATTATCTTACTGTTTGTGAGTTGGAGCCCCGTGTCGGGCTCTGTGCTGACAACACGGATTCTGCTTGGGATTCTCTCTTCTCCCTCTGCCTCTCTCTGTCTCTCTCTCTGTGTCACTAACCGCCCCCCCCCATCAATAAATATTAATAAAAAATAAAAGGAGCTCTATGACAAAATTAAAAAACAAAAAACAAAAAACAAAGAAAATCCCAGAGCAGCTGAACTAAGGAAGTTCAAGGACAAACTCTCAGTTTGTTGTGTGGCCCTGTCTCGGTGTCCAGACACACGTGACCGCTGGTCGTCCTGGCCTGGCCAGAGTCCGCGAGAGGAGCATGCGTGGCTCAAGGGAACAGCGGTCACAGGCAGTTCAGATGCCGGCGAGGCTGCGAGGGTGGCAGGAAGGACTCTGGTCATCTGTGGGCCCGGGAGCCTGGGCCCTGAAGGTGTGCCGGGCCTTCCCTCCTCTTCAGATGGAGAGTAGCCTCCAAGTACTCATGCGGCAGGAAGATGTGCTCCTGGGGGAGGCTGTGTGCCCCGGCCTGCTAGCCCCCGGCCTGGTGCCCTCCATGTGGCAGCTCTACCCTGGAAGACGATACCGAGGCTCAGACTCCAGTTTCTGGCGCATCGTGTACCACATCGAGGCAAGTGTGTCCCTTCTCCCGGGGACCACCGGGTGGCCTTGGGTGGCCCTGCGCCCCCTCCCCCCACGTCTGGCCTCCGCTCCCTCCGGCTCTGCACCAAAAACTAAAAATAACAAGGGCAGGAGCTTACGGCTGCAGCATTTTAAAGGACTGGATGAGAGAGATGTTAGAAGAAGATGAATGGCTGGGGCCACCCGCTGAGGTCCCACAGAAGCCCCCTCAGCTGCAGGGGGTCGGGGAGCCTCTCCGGAGGGCAGTCAGGGGGTGAAGGCTGGGGGGAGGAGGGGCTCCTAGGATCCCTCGCCCCCCAGCAGGTTCCCGCCTCCCGCTCCAAACTACCAGGAGGCCCGGAGCCAGGAAGAGAAGGATGAAAGGATGCCCAGGGCTCTGGCCATTGGTCCCCTTCTCTCATGCAGTTCAGTGGCACGGAGGAGATGCTCCTTGAGCAGCTGCCGGACCCGGAGTATGAGTGACGAGGTAAGTACCTTTGGGGCGTGAGACCTGTTAGTCTGGAGGGACCAGGTCGGGGAGAAGGAGCAGCCTTTTCACCACGAAGGCAGTGCTGACTTCCACCCCGACCGTACTGCCCTCCGAGGGTCTCGGGGGTGGGGGTGGGGGAGGCTCTCCCCTCTGCCACCTCGGAGACTAATAATTTTGGGGCAGCCCCCTTAACTGCACATCTATACCGCGCCTCACAGGTTACGGGCATTGTGGATTATCACGCCAGCTGCGCCGGGGATCGTTTGACTCGATAGGTCACCAGAATGAGCTTCGAGGAAGTACAGTAACTTCTTAGGTCCCAGAGCCAGGTTCCAAATCCAGGCGTTCCGTCGCCGGGCCGCTCGCTGTGGTCAGAGTCTGCCCCTGCGAGGCTTCAGCTCCTGGGACCCGCGCTCGCCTCCAGGCTCCCAGTCCAGACCTGCCCCTGCCGGCTCTGCCTCTGCCCCCTCCCCAAACCTCCCTCCACCCCACCTCCGGCCCGCCCCTCAACTCTATCAGGTCCTGCCCTTTGCCTTTGACTGTGTCTTCTCTCGTCCTTCTCTTGGTCCAGGCCCCACGGCTCCTGTCTCCTCCTGTCCCCAAGTGCTGCAGGCCTGCAGTGGGGACGTTCGTGCTTGCGCTCACCCTCGTGTGCCAGCCCTGTGTGTTCTGTTCTGTGCCCCCCACCCCCCTCCCCGGCCCGGGAGAGAATGAGAGGCAGGAGACGAGCCTGCCTGAGGCCCCGTCCACGTGCCCCGGCTGTCCTGCCCTCTGGCTTTCTCCTGGTGGGTTTTGGCCTCTCTCTTCATTCTGCCGTTCTCGGTAACTAGTGTCGTGGGGCTGCGTACCCCGGGCTGCTTCTCACTCTGTTCCCTCAGCTCCGTGTGCCTCTGGCTGCCAGGGAGTGGGGCCGACTCACTTGAGCCCGGGCCAGGCCGTGGGGCCCCTGGACCAGCTGTCTCACGTGGTGCCTGTGACCGTGCTACAGAAGCCAGAAGCCCCCCCCCTCCCAGCCCAAGCAGGCTGAGGTGCGGTTCCCAGGAAGGCCGGCCTGAGAGGAGCCCAGATGTGCACCCAGGATGTCAGCAATCCACATCTCGTGATATAACAGGAGGCCAAGCAAGCGAGCGCCGTGGACGGGCCCTCAGGCTGCCCATCTGTCCAAGGACGGAGCTTGAAGTTGCCCCTTTTTAATGGTGTGCACACACCTGGGATGTCATGAAGTCGTATGTCGTGTGAACACTTTGGAATGTGGATTACGTGTGAAACAGTTCATCTGCCTCGGTGCTGACCCAGCTCCTATCCCTTCACCTCGATTCTAGGGGAGAGAAGCGAGAACAGGCAGTCACCAAGTAGGTTTTGGAAGGGAAAGAAGACTCATGAATTTAGTGTGTTTCTTTTACGTTGGTGACAAGGCTGGGTTGAACGATTGATTGGCATATACTCCAATTGCTCAAAACCCCAGTGTTCTCGGAGGCCCGCTTTGAGAACCGTTGGAGTAAGTGACCCCAGAAGGTCTTTGTTGGTGTTCAAGACCCCTCTGTCTGGTGCCCTGGCCAGTCATCTCCCCCCCCCCCCCCACCTGGCTCTGGCACTCACCAGGCTCTGTCCTTACATGTGTACCTCCGGTGCCAGTAGGGGACCCTCCTCCCTGCCTATAACTGTGCCCGGCCACCCAGGCCTCAGCCACAGTCCCCTCCCTGCCTCTCATGCTCCATGCTCACAGCCCAGCCCACAGGGTCTCTGTCTCTTGTGATTTTAACCCCGTTGCCCTGCACGGTGCTTGGTGATGTGAGAGCTTGGTGTATTAGAGCTATTACTAGACAAGACTCTGGTCGGTAGGGACAGGGCATCAGGATATCAGGACAGGAGGAGCGTCGGAGATCAGCCGGTTGTCTCACTTTTAGGAGCAGGCCCAGGAGGAGGAAAGGTCTCATCTGGGGTTGAATGTTTGCGCCTCCCTCCGTCGCCCAGATTCATGTCGATGCCTTAACCTCCAATGTGTGTATTCAGAGATGGGGCCTTTGGGAGGCAGTTAGGGTAAGATGAGGTCCTGAAGGTGTCGCCCCAGGATGGAATTGGTGCCCTTCTAAGAAGAGGAGGACCGAGAAAGAGCTCTCTCCGTGCACGCGCGCCAAGGAAAGGCCAAGTGAGGACACGGTGAGAAGACAGCAGTCTGCCAGCCGGGAAGAAGGTTCTCAATAGACAAGGAATCTGCCAGCACCTCCGTGTTGGACGTCCCAGCCTACAGAACCTTGAGAAATAAACGTCTGTTACTGAAGCCACCCAGTCTCTGGTATTTTGTTACAATGGCCCAAGCGGACTGACAGTTCTTGCTCAAAATCCTTTTGTTTCTGAAAAGTGTGCCCAGCCCTGTGAACTCTGCCGGGTGCTACAGATACAGCCGTGAACAGGACGAAGGCCCCGCTCTCATGCACTGCTCATTCCAGAAAAAGACGGACGAGAAGCTCGGGCTGTGCCCAGTCCTACAAAGAAAATAGAGTAGGATAACCTGACGGTGAGTTGGGTCAGATGGTGAAGAGATGGCCATCTCTGGGGGTGGCCTCTAAGATTGGACCTTGAAGACAAGAGTGAGCTAGGCTCTTAAGCCAGGGAAGAGAGTTCCAGGGAGAGGAAATGGCGAGTCCCGTGCAGGTTTCATTTTCTGTGGCCATTAGAAATGGCAAGAGGGTTGCTTCTCGTTAAAAGAGATGCTGTTTTATAAGAATAAGTGGCCCCAGTGCGTTAACCGTAAACACGGCGCAGAATTGCAGGTTTCCACAGCAAGAGTGACTTCGAGCTTTGGCTGAAACAGCTGAGTGGACCGTGGTGCTACCACTTGAGGTGCAGATGTGGCCCGGAGATGTGGCTAGGGCAAAGGGAGAGAGACCAGGAGTGCTGTCTTAGCCGTGCTGAGTTTGAGATGTCTGGGATACCTCCAGCTGGAGTTGTTGCCCGGATCTAGAGCTTACTCGGGACTAACAGCATAAATTGAGGAGTCATTAAAAATATACAAATGACCATTAAAGCCGGGGCCTGACTGGGCTCACTTACGGAGATGTGGCGGTGCCTGTGGCAGCGGGAGGAGAATGTGTTTCAAGAAGGAGTCTACAGGGGGCTCCTGGGTGGCTCAGTCGGTGAAGTTTCCAACTCTCGATTTCCGCTCAGGTCACGATCTCGTGGTTCGTGAGTTGGAGTCCCTTATCGGGCTCTGCGCCGACAGTGCAGAGCCTGCTTGGGATTCTCTCTCTGCCCCCCACCCCCTGCTCTAAATAAATAAGCTTAAAAAAAAAAAGGAGTCTGCAGAACCCGCTGCTTGGGGCTAAGTAGAGTGACCATTGGATTTGGCCACATGGAGTCTGATGGTGACATCAGGGAAAGTTTCAGTGCTGTGACAGGGGTATTGCCCTGTGGGGTGGGTGTGGAGGAAAGGGGAGGGGAGGAGGGTTGACCTTGCTATGAGCTCTGCTGGGGGGTCTTGGAGAAGGTAGCTCCGAGGGTGTGTTAAGCTGGAGCCCAGGAGCCTAGGCGTGTGCACTGAAGGAAAGGTTCAGTAGAAGGGGACCGATTGATGAGGCAGGACGGGGAGGGTGCCGGCAAAGGAACAATATTCCAGAAGCTAACAGAGATGAACCCCGGGCACAGAGGTGTGTCGGCATCTGATGGCAGCTTGCAGCTTCCACAGTTTTCGATGCCAGGCCGATCTCCTTTCTTTTCTCCCTCACACAAGATTGGGTTTTTTTTTTTTTCTTAAGTATTTTAAAGAGCTGATCATCTCACCCACAAGCATTTTATTACATATCCTCACAGACAAGACTTTTATTCCTGATAGCCAGCATACCGTTATCCCACCTAACAAAACCCAACTGTAATTCCTTAATATCTTCTCCTACCCAGTCTGTTTTCAAATGTCCTCCATGATCTCAGACGGCTTCCAACAGGTCGTATAATTCAAGATGCAGACAGCACGTGGCTGATGTGTCTCAAATGTCCTGTAATCTGTAACAGCCCTCTTCCTTCTTTAGAACAGAGCAGGTAGATTGTCCTGTAAGACTTTCTGGATTTGGTCGATGGCATCCCAGACTTGCTGAGACTCTGGTTGAATTCTTTGGGCACGGATCCTCCATAGAGGTGGTGCCACGATTGGTGCTCGTTGCAACAGATCAGGAAGTGCGCAGTGCCAGGTGACCCCACTCTGAGTGGTGGTTTATGATTGATCTGCGGGCTCCGGTGTCCTCCCATCCATCCTGGTGTCCCCTTCTGAACCCGTCCTCTCTCTACCTTTGGCATGTTTATGATGCGTAGTCATCCTATCCAAGATTATTGTCTTGCCTTTTATTTGAGTCTACATTGTCTTTCGGGAATGCTTTATAGTTTTAATCATGAGGGTTTCGCACATTCTCGTGGGAGCTATTCTCAGGCATTTTATTGATTCTTTTTGTTATTATAACAATGTCTTTCCTTTCGTCATCTTTAACAGGATGTTGCCCGAAGGGTTGTGTGAGTACGCAAGTATGTATATCATGAGCTATCGTTTCCTGTAAGCCAGTTTTATAGTCTTCTGTATTACTAAATTATCTCATTATTTATAGTAGTTTTAATTTACTTTTTGGGTATTCCAGATATATAATGATAGTATCTACAAATAGAGTTATTATCTCCTCTTTCTCTCTAATTCTATGGTCATAACTGTCTTCCCTTGTCTAATACCGCCAGCGCTATGGTAAGTAACGGAGATACTAGGCATTCTTTTATTTTCTTCATTTTATCAGGACAGCGTCTAGAGTTTTCCCCATTAAGTATGATCCTGGCTTAGGAGCTTGGATGTTTGTATTTTAGCATGTTAAAGAAGTGTCTTTCAGTTCCTTTTGTAGAATTTTAACTTGAATGGGTATTGAGTTTTGTTACACGCCTTTTTCATTTCTAAGGAGATGATCCTATGATACTTTTCTTACACTCTAATGATATCGTGTTAATATTAGGTTATTGACTCTTCCTTGCATTGCTGGAATGAACCCCACTTGGTCATGATGTAGAATGTGTTCATGTGCTGGTGGATCTCTTTGCTGATATTTAACATTTTTGCATCATAGCAAAAGAGGTCTAGAATTTTTCTCTACCCCCCTTCTCTGTGTCACGTTTTGGCATCTAAGTTATATTCACTTTATAAAAATAATTTGGAGACTTTTCTCGTGTTATATCCTATTATAGCATAAGTTACATTAGACTTTTTTTTAAGCTTGGTAGAACCCATTCACGCCTGGTGCCTTTTTAGAAGGAGCACTTGTACAGTTTTCTATTTCTTCTGTGAAAATTGGCCTAAGTCCTCTCTCTCTCTCTCTCTCTCTCTCTCTCTCTCTCTCTCTCTCTCTCTCTACTGGAGTTAAGTTAAGTAAATTTTCCTGGGAAAGCACCAATTTCACCTAGGTTTTATATTTTATCTTCACAGCTATTCAAATTAGTCTCAGGACTTTTAATATTCTCTCTGGGGGATTACTGCCTCTTGTCTTTTCCTATTTTGTCTTTTCTGTGTGTTATCCCACTTAGTAAAATTAGGTTTGTCTGTTTCCCAGAGAACCAACTTTCTGATTCATTCATTCTTTTTTGTTTGTTTTCTATCTCACTGGTGTCTGTTTTTATATTTCATTCTTTATTTCTGTACCCCTTTGTTCTCCTTCTCCCGTTTTCTAGCTATTTCAATTGGGTGTTTATATCCTTTTTAAAATTTGTAGCCAGATATATAGCAGTTTTATTTAAATGTAATTGACATCCCATACAATTCACATATTCAAAGTGTATAATTCAGTTGTTTTTTCCATATTCACATAGCTATACAACCATCACCGCAACCAATTTTAGAACCTTTTCATTACCTCAGAAAGACACTGCACAGCCACTAGCATGGACTCCGTGATACCCCCAAACTTCTCAGCACCAGACAATCGCTGATCTCATTTCTGCCCTATAGATTCACCTATTTTGGAAATTTCATATAAATGGAATCCTACACTATGCGGTCTTCTGTGACTGGATTCTTTAGCATCATATTTTCAAAGGTCACACATGTTCTAGCAAGTTTCAGTATTTCATTCCTTTTTATGACCAAATACTGTTCCATCATGTGACTACTCCACATTTTATAAATTCATGGACATTTGGGTTATTTGCACTTTTTGCCTCTTATAAATAATGCTGCTACAGGTTTTCACATATAAGTTTTTGTGTGGACATATGTTTTTATTTCTCTTGGTTATATACCTGGGAGTGGAATTGCTGGGTCATACGGTAACTTGTTTTTGACTTTTTGAGGAATTGCCAGACTGTTTTCCACGGTGGCTGCACGTCCCCACCAGCAGTGTATGCGAGTTCCTATTTCCCCACACCCTTGTCAACACTTCGGATGTGGCTTTCTGATTCTAGTCATCTAGTTGGCGTAAAATGGTATCTCATTGTGGTGTTGATTTGCGTTTTCCTGACGGCTGATGATGTTCATACATTTTCATGTGCTTATTGGCCATTTGCGTATCTTCTTTGGAGAAATGCCTGTTAAGATCCATTGCGTGTTTTTTTAAGATCGAGGTATAATTGATGTACAGTGTATTAATTTCAGGTGTACGACCTAATGATCCAATATTTGTATGTATTGCCAGGTGATCACCACAGTAAGCCTAGTTAATATCCATCACCATATAGTTATGAAATTTTTCTGTGATGAGAACTTTATTTTATTTATTTATTTATTTATTTATTTATTTATTTATTTATTTAATGTTTATTTTTGAGACAGAGAGAGACAGAGCATGAACGGGGGAGGGTCAGAGAGAGGGAGACACAGAATCTGAAACAGGCTCCAGTCTCTGAGCTGTCAGCATAGAGCCCGACGCGGGGCTCGAACTCACGGACCGCGGAGATCACGACCTGAGCCGAAGTCGGACGCTTACCCGACTGAGCCACCCAGGCGCCCCTGTGATGAGAACTTTAAAGATTACTTCCTTAGCAACTTTCAAATATACAATACAGTATTATTAACTGTAGTTACCATGCTGTATATTACATCTCCATCACTTGTTTATTGCTATTTTTTAAATGGGGTTATTTTCATTTTTATTACTGAGGTGAAAGACTTCTCTATATATTTGGATTCAACTCCCTTATCAAATGTCATTTACAAATATTTTCTCCTAACCTGCACATTGTCTTGCCACTTGTTTGATGGTCTCCTTAAAAGCACAAAACTTCTTAATTTTGATGAATTCTAACTTATTTTTTCTTTTATTACTTGTGTTTTTAATATTATATCTAAGAAAGCTTTGCCTAACTCAAGGTCATGAAGGTTTAGTCTACATTTTCTTCTAAAAGTTTTATGGCTTAAATTCTTACATTAAAGTATATGGTCCATTTTGAGTTAATTTTTATGTATAGTGTGAGGTAGGGATCCATGTGTATAGCTAGTTGCCTCAGTGTCATTTGTTGAAAAGACTATTTTTCCCCCATTGAACTGTCTTAACACGCTTGTCAAAAATCAATTGACTATAAAAGTAAGGGTTAATTTCTGGATTCTCAATTCTGTTCCATTGATGTATGTGTGTGTGTGTGTGTGTGTGTGTGTGTGTGTGTGTGTGTGTACATATACACAATCTGTTTTTATGTCTGTCCTTATGTCAGTACTGCATTGCCTTGCTTGCTCTATCTTTGTGATAAATTTTGAAATTGAGAAGTATGAGTCCTCCAATCGTTTTCAAGATTGTTTTTGTTATTCTGGGTCCCTGGAACTTCCATATGAATTTCAAGATCAGTTTGTCAATTTCTGCAATGAAGTCAGGGGAGATTTTGATAGAGATTGTGTTGAGTCTGTAGATCAATATGCAGAGAATTCCTATCTGTAATCTGCTCAGGCTGCCATAACCAAATGCCACAGATCAGATGTTTTGTTTCAACGGTTACCTTTATATTGATATCACAGGGTGGCATCCTTACTCCTTTGTAACACTGTCCAAGGAACATTCTGTAATGATGGACATGCTCTTTATTTGTGGTCTCCAATGTGGAAGCTACTAGCTGCATGTGGGGGCACATGGGTGGCTCATTTGGTTAAGTGTCTGACTTCGGCTCAGGTCATGATCTCGCAGTCCACGAGTTCAAGCCCCACGTCGGGCTCTGTGCTGACAACTCAGAGCCTGGAACCTGCTTTGGATTCTGTGTTTCCCTCTCTCTCTTCCATTCTCCTGCTCACACTCTTCTCTCTCTCTCTCAAAAATAAATATTTAAAAATATTAAAACAAAAAAAAAAAGAAATGGAAGTGTGAATTGTGGCCAGTATAATTGAGAAACTGAACTTAAGATTTTATTTTAATGCTAATGAATTTAAAATTTAAGTTGCCACATACAGTTGGTGGCTACCATGTTGGACAGTGCAGGTCTTTTGGTTCCTTACTATGAACAACATTGAAATTAGTAACCTCTTCTTTCCCCTCTTCTTCTTCTCCCCCAAAGTACTTAAAGTGGTATCTGTTTAGTGCTAAATGGTACCTTTCAGGGCACCAGCAAGCTTACTTTCTATGTAATTTTTCCCTTCTCTCCCCAGTTTTGATAGCTGAATTACATCTTTGTTATCGGAGGATATGACAAATACATAGTGTTCTTCACCCTATGCCTATTAGTCTTTACTCTATGGTTAAATATATTCAGTGCTCACCAGTAGCTCTTAGGAAAATCTTCTCTAAACACTTCTTGGTTGTCTGAAGCATATTATTTAGTAGATTACTCAGGAAGGGCACACAGTTGCATTATTCCCTGATTCCCTCAACTTTATCACAATTTGTCTGTAGCCTTCATACTTGAAGGGCATTTGGGCTGAATTAAAAAAAAATGGCTCAGAGTTCCTGGGTGGCTCAGTTGGTTAAGCATCTGACTTCAGCTCAGGTCATGATCTCATGATTTGTGAGTTTGAGCCCTGCATTGAGCTCTGTGCTGACAATGTGGAGCCTGCCTGGGACTTGCTCTCTCTCTCTCTCTCTCTGGCCCCCTCCCCAGTTGCACTCTATCTCTCTCTCAAAATAAGTAAATAAAAACCTTTTGAAGTAATGACTCACATTTTCTTTCTTGGGTATCTGTACTATGTTACTTAATTTTGTCCATTGTGTTTTAACTTAATAGTATTGTGCGAAGGTGTAATACCTTGTAAATTACATGGTCATTTTAGCTATGCCAAAAGGATTTCTATTCTGTAAATTCTAATAAAATTAACAGACAGTGCCTTGGAGTTGACTGTTCTGGTCCAAGCACAATACCGTCCCGTTTAAATATACAGGTTCAAGTCAGTTTCTTGGTTTGTTTTCAGGAAAGTTTTCTTTAATAGTGGCTTATATTTGTTCACTCGACTGCCTTTTACCTTCTGTCCTTGTGTTGTGCCGGGGGTGGGGCTGGGGAGGGGCCTATTATGCATATGTTGGATCTTCTTTGCCTCTCTTCTATCCATCACTTTGTCTTGAATCCTTTTGATCTTTTTCTTCGACTGATTTTCCTTTTGTGTTTCCACTTTATACACTCTTTCTTTTTTTCTATCCCCGTTACTCTACTTGTTTTTGTCATTTGAGGAGACTGGAAAACCATGCCACTCTCACCACCTTGCCCCGATCCTTGTTGTACTTTAAAGATACTTTGTTACTCTTTTTTTTTTTCCTCTCTCACCAAATAAGTTTATTTACAAAGGGGAAATACCTTTAGAAGCATACTGATTCTAAGAGATTCTTCCCCATCTGTCTATACCAGATGAGTCAACATGAACTGGTCCAGTGAAGTCCTTGTCAGTGAGTGAATCCTCTTTGTGATAGCAAGTGAACTTCCAATGGCAAACACCATTTATAAATCTAAGTGTGATATTTTCCAAGAAAATGTTCTTGCAAATACTTTACTATAACGAGCATTCATAGTTTTGAGGTGAAAAATCAACAGCACTTGGAACTATTAAAACTGAACATTTCAATAATATGGGAGAGCTCTTTGCACAAACTCAACTTTGGAACCTGGTCCCGATGATGATGTGGTACTTACACAGCAGGTTGGGTTGATTGAGGTGCTGATGACCTAGCCTCAGGGCTTGGAGGGCCAAAAAAGCCAGAATCTAGGGAACTTGGCTGGTGTGCTCTGACCTGATGGTGCCTCCCTCCAACACTGGCCTCATCACCCACCAACCAAGGACACCAGGGAGCCATGTCCACTGCCCTGCCTTTTTGGTTGGATTGTACTGGGTTAAATATCTGCGTGTCTCATTTCTACTGATCTGCTAACCTCGAGGGTCATGGATATCCACAGTAAACTTTCGTCTTGGGAGGCACGCGCAAATTTAGCCTATCTTGTGGAAGAAAAATAGACTCTAGCCATAATTTGATAATTCTGTCTGGCTTGTCATGAAATCTGCACTTGTTATAGTCTGTACACCAGTCAGGGTACACCATCCTTGTAGACAAGATTTAATTTAGCCTGGGAGAGTCTAAAGGCAGGTATTCCCTTAAGAGAGCGATTCCAGTAATCCAGACAAAAGGGGAGGCGAGCTGCTGCTATGATCTTCCTACTACCACTTAAATCCCACTGATGCTTAATTTCCGGCACAGTCCGAAGCACACTGTGATTGGGACAAAGCAAGTAATGATGCAACTCGGGTTGATGAGATGAGAAGACTCAGGCCCAGATATTTTTGGTAACTCGCCTGAATCACACTGCCACAAGCGAGAAGATCAGGTATTGAATGTTATGCCCAGAATTCGTGATCCCCAAAGACCACCAGGGAGCCGAGTCCAATGCAAAAGCAAAGAGCCTTTGTTCGAGCTAGCTCGAGCTCAATCCCCTACCTGCACCAACACAGCAGTGAGATACCGGAGAGAGGAAGCGAGTTTCAAAAGCACAAAGGTTTTATAGGGGTCTGGGGGCAGTTGGTGAGGTAATGGCTGTGGCCTCAGCCGATTGGCTGGGGAAGGGTCAGAGTCCTGTTACGCAGGTCGCTGGGCGTGTTTTGATCTGGAAGTTTGAACGGTTGAGTGGTTGAGCAAGAGGTTACTCAAGGGGAGGAGGCGTGGTCTGAGGTTTCTGCGATTTTCCCGGAAAGGGGGCATGTCGGGGACATAGTCACTCAAGGTGGAGGACACAGAACAAGATGGAGTCGGCCGGCGTAGGTCCACCCTTTCATTCCCCCCTTGTCATGTAGCTTGCGGACCCAATCATGGGACCGGCTGCATTTCTATTTTGTAATCCGGGCATGTATGGTGACAAGGGGAACAGAGTTTGGAGGTCTATGCAAAGTTCTGGGAACCAAGTGTCCCTGGGGTGGCTCTGGGAGGTCTGATTACGTATTGTCCCCAAGCTGGTGTTTATGATCTGCCAGGTGATATTTTGGGGGGGGCGTCGGGACTCCCAGCAGCATGAGCAATGACAAGGAGAGTTAACAGAGTTACCAATATTAAGTGGGTCGAATGTGCTGTAGCTTGAGCTTGAGCGGGTTGTGTTGGTCCCAATTGATAGCCCATCGCATGACGAAGTCCTTCCGGATCGAGGAGGGGTCCGCTGGCCGAACGTGGGTGTGATGGACCCAGGTCGCGATGCCGTCTACTTTGAGAGCGGTGGGGGTTGTCAGCACCATGATGTAGGGTCCCTTCCAGCGTGTCTCTCGGGTCTCTCGGTGGTGCCTCTTGACGTAGACCCAGTCTCCTGGCCTGTACTGATGAGGTGTCAGGGTCGGGCCAGCCTCATAGATGGCACGGAGGCACGGCCGAATGTCCTCGTGCACCTTCTGGAGCCCTCTCAAGGAAAGAAAAAGTTCTTGATCTTTAAACTTAGCAAGAAGTTCAGCTCGAAGGTTGGGAATAATAGGGGGTGGCCTGCCAAACATGATCTCGTAGGGAGTAAAACCCAAGGTGTAAGGAGTGTTCCTAACCTGGTAAAGGGCATACGGTAGGAGAGTCACCCAGTCCCTGCCAGTCTCCATGGTTAATTTGGTAAGGGTCTCTTTTAGGGTTCTATTCATTCTTTCTACCTGTCCTGAGCTCTGGGGCCTATAAGCACAATGTAATTTCCAGTTTGCCCCCACCGCCTTGGCTACTGCCTGTGTTACCTGCGAGATAAAAGCTGGTCCATTGTCTGATCCTACCATGGCAGGAAAACCATACCTGGGTAAGATGTCTTCTAGTAGCTTCTTAGCCACCGTCTGAGCCATTTCATGCTTGGTTGGGTATGCCTTCACCCAGCCAGAGAAGGTGTCTGTAAATACTAAAAGATATGTATAACCATACTTTCCTGGTTTGACTTCAGTGAAGTCGACTTCCCATTGGGCTCCCGGTCTGGTGCCTCTGAGCCTGGTTCCTTTTTCATTTGATGTGGCTCTCACGTTGGTGAGTTGGCAGGTTTTGCAGGCAGATACACCTTGCTCTATTTTGGTGTCCTGTTGGTGAATCTTGATTCCGGCACGTCGGATTAAGTCTTTTAATTTTCGGGCCCTCATGTGAGTAGACCGATGCATGTGCTCTAATGCTGAGACTCCGAGCCGGTCTGGCAGCACGAGCTCCTTGTTAGGTGTATACCACCATCCCTTTATCTCCTGGGCCATGGGGAGTTTCTTGATCTGCTGTAACTCCTCCTGGGAGTATTTGGGCAGGTCTGGTAAAACTGGGTCTCCCAAGTCCAGTAGTTGTTAAGCCATTTTCTAGCTCCCAACGTTAGCGCCTTGGTAAGGGTGACGAGCTCTGCTTGCTGGGCTGATGTTCTGGAGAGTAGAGCCTCCGCCCAAACAGTGTCCATTTCGTTGACCACCGCCGCACCCGCATACCTGTGTCTGTCTCGCACAAAGCTGCTGCTGCCATCAGTGAACCAAGTAGCCTCAGCTTCAGGGAGGGGCCGGTCGGTCAGGTCCATCTGGAATCCGTGTACTTGTTCCAGGATTCCCGCACAGTCATGTAGTGGAGCACCTAGGTCAGGGTCGGGCAGCAGGGTTGCAGGATTGAGGGCTGCACTGGGGTGGAACCGCACTCGTGGAGGGTTGAGTAGGAGGCTCTGGTAATGAGTCACACGTGTGTTGCTCATCCATCTATCAGGAGGCTGTTTCAGGACCCCTTAACTGGCGTGTGGGGTCGTGATCCAGATCTCCTGTCCTAGGGTCAGTTTGTCTGCATCCTTGACTAGGAGTGCTGTCACCGCAATAATTCTTAGGCATGGTGGCCAGCCAGCAGCCACTGGTCTAGTTTCTTGGACAGGTAAGCCACCGGGTGGTTCCAGGGGCCTAAGGCTTGAGTTAGAACCCCTTTTGCTCTTCCCTTATGTTCGTCTACAAAGAGGTGGAAGGGCTTCGTAATGTCTGGTAGGCCCAGGGCTGGAGCACTTAGGAGGGCCTTTTTTAACTGATTAAAGGCAGTTTCTTCTTTTTCAGCCCATTTAAATGTTTTCCCCTCTTTGGTAGCTTCATATAGGGGCCTGGCGATCTCAGCAAAACCTGGAACCCAGAGGCGGCAGTAGCCGGCTGATCCTAGGAATTCCCTCACTTCTCTTCGGGAGGTGGGAGTAGGGATCTTTAGGACAGTTTCTTTTCTGGCATCTGATAACCGCCGCTGTCCGCCCTCCAGGATATATCCCAGGTAACTCACCCTCTCCCTGCATATCTGAGCCTTCTTCACGGATGCCCGGTACCCTAAGGCCCCCAGGGTAGCCAGCAGTCCTGGGTCCCTCGCTCACAGTCTTTGGCCGTGTCGGCAGCAATCAGGATGTCATCTACATACTGTAGAAGGGTGAGGCCAGGGTGCTCCCTTCTGTACTCACCCAGGTCCTTGTGTAGTGCCTTGTCGAAGATGGTGGGCGCATTTTTGAATCCCTGAGGTAGCCGTGTCCAGGTGAGTTGCCCACTGTAGCCCTCCTCCGGATCATGCCACTCGAAGGCGAACAAGGGTTGGCTCTGGGGTGCCAGCGACAGACTGAAGAAGGCGTCCTTTAAATCTAGTACAGTATACCAGACCCTGGAGGGCGCCAAGGAGCTCAAGAGAGTATATGGGTTGGGAACAGTTGGGTGTATGTCCACGACCCTCTTATTTACTTCCCGGAGGTCTTGTACTGGTCGGTAGTCATTTGTGTGAGGCTTTTTGACCGGCATTAGGGGGGTGTTCCAGGGAGACTGGCAAGGAACTAGTACCCCTAGGCTTCGTAGTCTCCGGATGTGTGGCTGGATCCCCTTCCGGGCCTCCTGAGACATGGGGTATTGTTTGATCCTTACCTGACTCTCTCCTGGCTTGAGTTCTACCAGGACCGGGGTCCTGTGAGTGGCTAGTCCTATCCCCCCCTCCCCCCGTCTCTGCCCAAAACGAGGGGAATTCTTGTAGCCATATGTCTATATTATCTCCTCTCGAGAGCGCCTCCTGGTGGAGGCGGTATTCATCCTCCAGTTTCATGGTCAGGACCCGGATGGGGTGGCCCTTGCCATCGGTGACCTGAGCCCCGTCCCCCCCCTTGTCTGAAAGTTATCCGAGCTCCAATCTTGGTCAGTAAGTCCCGTCCTAACAGCGGGTAGGGGCATTCTGGTATTACCATAAAGGAGTGGGATACCCGGCCCGTTCCCAAATCTACTGTTCTTCAGGTAGTCCATGAATACTGGCTCATACCAGTTGCCCCTTGTACCCAGGACTTCTTGCTGGCTAGTTTTCCTTGTGGGGTGCGGAGGACTGAATGTTGTGCTCCAGTGTCGACAAGGAAGTCAACAGGGGTCCCCTCCACTTTAAGAGTTACCCTGGGTTCGGGGAGAGGGTCCGAACCCCGACTCCCCTAATCACTTAGTTCATCTAGCTCTAGGACTTTTACTCGATCAGTCTTGCTTCCCTTCCCGCCGGCCCTTTTTGGACAATCTCGGGCCCAATGCCCTATCTTGCAGTATGCGCACTGATCCTTCTGCAGCCTCTGCTTCCCCCCCCCCCCCCTTGGTGGTTCCTTTACCTTTTCTTGCGTCGTCTGCCAGCTGCCGGAGCCGGCAGTCTCGTTCCTCGGGGAAGTCAGCAGTGGTAGCTAGCAGTATTCTGGCCAGGTCTCGAGTCTGCTTACTGCTGGCAGCCGCCATGGCGCGAGCCTGCTTGTCCTCAGGAGGCTCCCGGTTATTATATGCCTTTTCGGCTACCACCAGTAAGTCCTGCAGACTTTTTTCTCCTAGTCTATCTATTTTCTGTAATTTTCTCCTAATGTCTACGGCCGATTGGTTTACAAAGGCCATGATAACAGCTGCCTTGCTTTCTGGAGCCTCTGGATCCATGGGGGTATAGGTACGGAATGCCTCCATGATCCATTCTAAAAAGGCAGCCGGAGATTCATCTTTTCCCTATTGTACATTTCCTACCTTGGCCAAATTGGTTGGCTTTCTAGCAGCCATTCGGAGACCCCCCCATTAGAGTCTGGCGGTAGACCCGGAGCCTCTCCTTACCTTCTGCCGTGTTGAAATCCCACTGGGGACGAGTTAAGGGGAAGGAGGCATCTATCTGGGCCTGGTTGGTGGTGGGATTCCCGTCTGCGCCCGGAACTAGTTTTCGGGCCCCACTGAGGATTCTTTCTCTTTCTTCAGTCGTGAACAGGACCTGCTTAAGCTGCTGGCAATCGTCCCACGTGGGCTGATGGGTAAAAAGAACAGAGTCTAATAAATCAATAAGCCCTGCCGGTTTCTCTGAAAACTTAGGATTCTGAGGTTTCCAATTGTAGAGGTCACTAGTGGCCAAAGGCCAATAGTGATGGGGCTGATTCCCCTCTGCCTCTGGGGGTCCGGTGGCTCGCAGGGGCAGAACAGTGGAGTCGGCGGTGGAGGCGGATTGCTCCCTCTGAGCCCTTTGTCTGGTAAAGGGCGGGCTTCCCACTGGAGGGTTTCTGCCTCCCGCTCTCGGAACAGCGTCTGCCTCCCCTGGAGGGGGAGGATGGTGTTCTTCCGGCATCCTAGGGGGGTTATATGGGGGAGGAAAAATTAATTCTTCTTCAGTCCCCCCTTGTAGGACAGGGTAGAGGGGTGCTGAAGGCTGAGTAAGGCTTTTCTTGTTTTCCTTCTTCTTTGTCCCCTGCAAAGCAAGAATGGGTCCTGGCTCTGGAGGGAGTGGAGCTAGGAAGGGCCTAAGCCAAGAGGATGGGTAGAGGGGTAGTCTGAGTCTGTCCCATAACATCTGTCCAGTAAGTCCACAGAACAAAACAGAGAAAGACAAACAGACAAACAGAGGGCCCTTAGAAACAGTCTTCCAACTCCATGGAAGCAAAACTGAAAGCTAGCTCAGACCTTTGAGGGGCTTCCACGTCCCTCCAAAACCGATGAGGGGATTCCACATCCCTCCAAAACTGAAAGCTAGACGACGGCCTCACGCCGACCGGCGGGAGCGACCTGCCTCCTCTCAGACCTTTAAGGGGATTCCACGTCCCTCCAAAACCGATGAGGGGATTCCACATCCCTCCAAAACTGATGAGGGGATTCCACATCCCTCCAAAAGGGAGGATCGGAACGTCTTCCGAAACTCCTGGCCCGTGGTCCTCCAGTGCGTCCACTTAGACCACGTCGGGCACTATCAGAATTTCAGAAATGAGCTCACACAGAAAAGATGGAATGAACAGACACTAACCATGGCCAGTCAGGCTCTCTGGGTTGGCGGTCCCTTGGGGGTCTTGGGGATCCCAGACGAGCCCCCAAATGTTATGCCCAGAATTCGTGATCCCCAAAGACCACCAGGGAGCCGAGTCCAATGCAAAAGCAAAGAGCCTCTATTCGAGCTAGCTTGAGCTCAATCCCCTACCTGCACCGACGCAGCAGTGAGATACCGGAGGGAGGAAGCGAGTTTCAAAAGCACAAAGGTTTTATAGGGGTCTAGGGGCAGTTGGCGAGGTAATGGCTGTGGCCTCAGCCGATTGGCTGGGGAAGGGTCGGAGTCCTGTTGCCGGGCGTGTTTTGATTGGGAAGTTTGAACGGGTGAGCGGGAGGTTACTCAAGGGGAGGAGGCGCGGTCAAGGTGGAGGACACAGAACAAGATGGAGTCGGCCGGTGTAGGTCCACCCTTTCATTGAATACACATCTGTTTTTACCCCCAAGGCCAAGCTTTGTCCACTCTACACACTGTGACGTAAATTAACATTTCTTGTGATATGGTTAAGATCTCAGCGGGGCAGGAGGGCGTGCACTTGGAGATGCTTGGCTCCTCCAACATGAAATGGCATACTTAAGAGGTCAAGATTAGGCCACCTCCAGGACCACCTGTCATGCTAGGTCAAAGCCCCCTATTATCCTGCTGAACTACTGTCAACACAATTGTATGATTCTATAGACCGTAGAGTTTGTTCTTGTGACTCACAAAACATCAACAGACCCGTTTTCTATAGTTAAAAAAAAAAAAAAAGATTTAATTTAGCCTGACTCTGCCACCTCCATGCCACCCTTCACTGTCACTCCAGTAGGGCCTCACACTCCTCCCCATCATCACCCCTTACTTCAGAGTGCCAGCATCCGCTGATTTCGTCTGGCTTCTGGATGCTCCGCCAGGCGTCTCGTTCTTGTTCCAGACACCTCACTCCATCCCACACTGGGCACCGCTCGGATTCCTTCACCACTGTAGGTGACAGACTTTGGGGGCTTGTTTGGAGTTAAGTTTGAGGGTTTGGGGAGGTTTGTGGGTTAACATTCAGACGATGCCTTACAGTGGGATATTAGACCCTCGTTTTGCAAAACTCTCTTAGCCACTGCTACATTATCACCCCTCCCCTCCCCTCCGCCATTAAGCCCAACACTTCTTTTTGGGCTCCTCCCTCCCTCCCAGACCCTTCCTTCTATAGCTAATCCTTGAAAAGCTAACATTCTTACTTTAGTGTGCAGAACAACTCATTCCGTTTGCCTCGGGGCTAGCTCATCAGTGATTCAATGCCCCATCACTGTGTTCTGGTAAATAAAAGACAATCCCAAAAAGAAACTATGTCTCTCTCTCTCCTAGGAGCCAGGGCTGCTGTGGCCAATTATGGGTTCTTTATTTTCTTTCTCTTTCTGTCTCCTTTCTTGCTAGTGTACCTACTCAGAGTGTTTGAGCTGAGAAGGAAGAAGGGCGGGAGAGTTTGCAGGGACAGAACCCATGGAGGAACACTTACTGGAAATCAGGTGGGAGGTGGTCCGCTGCGGGGAGTCCTTGGGTGCTCCTGGCGGGCAGAGGCCAGGAGAGGGGACTGAGCCAGGCCCAGGATTGAGAGCAGGCCCGCTGGGCTAAGAAAGTGCCATTCTAAGAACCTCCCCCTCGGGGAGGTATGGTTCTAATGATGCCTCTTTTATGCACATGAAAATAGGATCTTTGATTACCCACTTTGCTCAAAGTTAACAGAGTTGGTAAGTAGCAGGCTTGGAGTAAAGCCGGCTCCTGGCCCTGGGCCACGCTCTTGGTCATGGTGCTATTATTGTGCACTCTAGGAAGACAAGCACACTTAGATGGAATGCCAGTCAACCTCCTTACTCAGACCCCCAGTGAAGTGTTTGACCTCTCAGAGGCACCGTTTCCACACCTATAATAAGATAGGTGCGTTGAAACCTATCTCGTAATGTTAAGATCAAGTCAATGTGAAGTCTACCGTCAAGTAGGTTTGATAAAAATCAGTATTCCTTCTTTATGACATTTTCTGTATTTTGTGAAAAGGATCATTAACAGCATCTTTAAGGTTGCTTTAAGGTTGATTGAAGCATCTTTAATCCGTTTCTAAGATTGTTTTACTTTGTAAAAAAGTCATAAGCATTGAGGGGCAAACCCAGTGCCTGTTCCTTGATTTTGAGTTTAATAGAATTTAAACAGGAGGGAACGAATGACTATTGGTTTGTAGCTAGAGGTGAAAAAATGTTGCAAGAATGATCCAATTTGATCTGTAAAAAAAAAAAAAAAATCACACAATTGGCAGATTGAAGGGCTCGCCTTTAAAACTACTACACATAATCAGGTCGATTTTTGCTCTGTGTTACAACTGCCTTTTCCCAAAAATTTCTGCTTTCCTTGGAGACTGTTTAACAGGGTGGCAAGTACCCTCAGCCCTGTTTCCTCCAGGCTGCCTAAAATGAATTTATCCAGGTGTTAATGCCACAGAAGGAGAAGGTAAACTTGAAATAACACTGTATTATTAGCTTTTTGTAGCTACTTAAAACAAAGGTCTTTGCATATATAAAGAAAAGAATGAAACTTGTATATTATGCATTTTTATTCTCACATTTCTGCATAATCCTTTTTTTTTTAATTTTTTTTTCAATGTTTATTTATTTTTGGGACAGAGAGAGACAGAGCATGAACAGGGGAGGGGCGGAGAGAGAGGGAGACACAGAATCGGAAGCAGGCTCCAGGCTCTGAGCCATCAGCCCAGAGCCTGACGCGGGGCTCGAACTCACGGACTGCAAGATCATGACCTGGCTGAAGTCGGACGCTTAACCGACTGCGCCACCCAGGCGCCCCTGCATAATCCTTTTCTTAAAGACAGATTTGTAAATACCATACCCTGAATTTCATTCATCAATCCCAGTTTTTAAAAATTCTTTTGATGTTTATTTTTGAGAGACAGAGAGGGACAGAGCACAAGTGGGGAAGGAGCAGAGAGAGAGGGAGACACAGAATCCGAAGCAGGCTCCAGGCTCTGAGCTGTCAACACAGAACCTGACATGGGGCTCGAACTCAGGGACTGTGAGATCATGACCTGAGCCGAACTCTGCGCTTAACCGACTGAGCCACCCAGGTGCCCCAGTTTTTAGTTTTTCAAATGAACTCAGCTCCTTCGGTTCCGAGAGGCTCCAGGTAATCCGCCCACTGGTTGGCCCGGCCAGGTGAAGGTGTGGGAAGCAGTGGAGTCTGGAGGCTGCATTTTAGTCCCAACCACTGACTAATCTGCTGTAGGAACGAGTCCTACCAGCCCCTCTCCGCACTTTAGTCACCTCCAACGTCAAGAAAGGGAGTTAGGCTAAAACGAAATGACAATGTACGAATTACTGTGGTATGTAATTAATACCGATCCTCTCCTTTTAGCCTTTTAAAGAAGTACATTGCCTCCAGTTTCCTGGTGAAGAAACAGCCTCAGAGACAGTTAGCTGTCCAAGGTCAGTATGTGGTGTGGCCCAGATGTTCCCAGAATCGGCCCTATTTCTGGCCTCCAGTATTCATGTTTAATGCAGTCTTTGGCCCTGAACTAAGTGCACAAATACGGAGCTCTCTGGGGCGCACTTTCCAGCACAGAAGGAAGCACCATGATGGGGTAAATGGAAGGCAGGGATCAGGAATACAGGAAGGTCCGGCTGCAGAAGGGCCGACCAAGCAAGCAAGCCCCTCTCAGGAGGGGACAGTCCAGCTGAACCCAGAGCCATAAGAAGGTACCGGGGAAACCAATTAAGTTAAGGAGTCAGAGGTCAGCAAACTTTTCCTGTCAAGGGCCAAATAGTAAATATCTTGGCTTTAGGAGCCATAAAAGTCTCTGTTGTGGCTACTTGGCCATTGTATGGAAGGCACCCCCACACAATGCATAAATGATGAGCACGGCTCTCTTCTAACAAAACTTTATTTATAAAAACAGGTGACTGGCCAGATTTGGCCTATGGGCTGTAGTTCGCTAGCCGCTGTTTTAGATGGTAAATACTAAGTTATAAGTTACCGGCAGTGAAGGTATTTAGGTAAGTGGGGAGAGAACCATTTGTAATTACTTGTTTGCTTTTTTTCTCAATTTTTTATTTTTATTTATTTTTTGAATTACATTTATTTTTTATGATTTACATCCAAATTAGTAGCATCTAGTGCAACAATGATTTCAGGAGTAGATTCCTTAGTGCCCTTTACCCATTTAGCCCATCCCCCCTCCCACACCCCCTTTAGTAACCCTCTGTTTGTTCTCCGTATTTCAGTCTCTTCTGTCTTGTCCCCCTCCCTGTTTTCATATTATTTTTGTTTCCCTTCATGTTCATCTGTTTTGTCTCTTAAAGTCCTCATATGAGTGAAGTCATGTGATATTTGGCTTTCTCTGACTAATTTCACTTAGTATAATACCCTCCAGTTCCATCCACTTAGTTGCAAATGGCACGATTTCATTCTTTTTGATTGCCAAGTAATATTCCATTGTGTGTGTGTGTGTGTGTGTGTGTGTGTGTACATGTACACATATATAAATATATATGTATATACCACACCCTTGTCCATGCATCCATCGATGGACATTTGGGCTCTTTCCATACTTTGGCTATTGTTGATGGCACTGCTATAAACATGGGGGTGCATGTGTCCCTTCGAAACAGCACCCCTGTATCCCTTGGATATATACCTAGTAGTGCCATTGCTGGGTCGTAGGGTAGTTCTATTTTCAGTTTTTTGAGGAACCTCCATACTGTTTTCCAGAGTGGCTGTACCAGCTTGCATTCCCATTCAATTTTTTAAATGTTTACATACTGTTGAGAAAAAAAAAAAGAGACAGAGGCATGAGCAGGGAAGGGGCAGAGAGAGGGAGACCCAGAATCCAAAGCAGGCTCCAGGCTCTGAGCTGTCAGCACAGAGCCCGATGCAGGGCTCAGACTCGTGAACTGCGAGATCATGACCTGAGCCGAAGTCAGTCGCTCAACCGACTGAGCCCCCCAGGCGCCCCTGTAATTACTTGCTTTTTGGTGGGGTGTGTTTATCTTTCAGCTCATCAATACCAACTTTAACTGCACAAGTGAGCTGTAAGTACATTTTCCTCCTAAGAAAATAAAACATTATAAATCAAAGCCCTTTGAGCACGCCCCAAACCTGGAGCCCGTCACAGGAGTATTTTTTAGTTTTGAGTGTATCATTATAGGTTTTGTTTTCAATATAGCACTTATATTTATCAATATCTGATGAGCTGTGTCATACAATTTTAGTTTTTGCTGGTGGGTGAGGAATGTAAGCGGCAGCCTAAGTACAGGAGGGGTCACACCTCCTGCCTCCCCTTGGCCCTCATCTCCTGCCACTAAGGAGAGGAAGCACTTGATAGGTTTCCCTGGCTTTTGAAGGTCAATCAGGTCATCAGTCAGGCTCATCAGGTAAATAGCATGAAGTCTTCGAAATGGTGGACCCAGCATCATGCCCCATGAAACGCCAAGGCTCAAGGTCTGGAAGGGTTCATATACCCTGGGGCAAGACAATGAACGTGTGCTGCTTCCCTTCCCAGTAAAGGCAGACTGTTTCTATCCTCTCTGATGGAGATTGCTGACTTGCAACAATCCATCTTGGAGAGCCTGGGTGGCTCGGTCGGTTAAGCATCCGACTCTTGGTTTCGGCTCAGGTCATGACCTCACGGTTTGTGGGTTTTGAGCTCCGTGTTCGGCTCTGCCCTGACAGTGCGGAGCCTGCTTGGGATTCTCTCTCCCCCTTCTCTCTCTTGTCTCTGCCCCTCCCCTGCTCATGCTCTCTCAAAATAAATAAATTCAAAAAATAAACAATCCACCCCAGACCCGGTGAAAACAGATGTAGCAGAGAAGCTTCACAGAATTGCCCAGTAGGTCTCTGGCCTTCTGAGGGTTGCAGTCAGGAACTGACAGTTGAAACAACTATCAGCCCATTGTATGAACATGATTTGGTCTAGCAGTAGTTTTCTGTTGGGTTCAGAAAGTAAGAAGGCAACCTGGGCTCAACCGACTTTGGCATTTTACCTGGCAGATAATTCAGAATGGGGGAGAGGAGTCCTGATTTGCGAAGGAGCGTTTGCAACATGGAATCTAAGCTGGTGAGGGATCAGCGAAGGAGAAACCATTACACGGGATCTTTATATATTCCGAAAATAAGTCCTTTGCCAAATTTCCTCTACATGCTTGTTTTTTTTTAATGTTTGTTTTTTTGTTTGTCTATTTATTTATTTATTTATTTAGAGAGAACATGAGCAGAGAACATGGGCAGAGAGAGAGAGAGGGAGACACAAAATCCAAAGCAGGCTCCAGGCTCTGAGCTGTCAGCAAACAGCCCCACGTGGGGCTCGAACCCAAGAACTGTGAGATCATGACCTGAGCCGAAGTCGGACACTGTAACCGAGTGAGCCACCCGGGTGCCCCCATATAGGTGTTTTCAATGTGACCCTTCATTATTTTTTTCTGACTCATACCTGCGTACAAGAAAACAGGTTTTGTGTGTTAAATATATAACCACTTGCCTTCTTGAATTGTCTTATCGGTTCAGATATATTCGGGTGGTAAATGTTTTCCTTACGATGATTTGGAAAGTCTGTACGGTACGTTTGGAGGTTTATGTAATCAGTAGCTCGGTTTGTTATTCACCAGCCTCTCAGCCCTCCACCTTGAACGATGATGTAGTGTATTTGTGTTCCCTCCCACGGCCCGCTCTCGCCCACCACCACCGGTTTTCATTGGTTTAATGAGTCTTAGTTTTTCTGGGAGTTACTTTTCCCCTTTATGTAATAAGTTCCTAACTCTGTTGCTAGGCCTTTCCTGAGGCCCTTTCCATGAAGACCCCCATGTACTTACTCTACCCTGCCTTCTCATTCCTCTTCCCAATATTTGGAAGCAAACACTATCACGATTTTCATCTTGTCATACTTTAGAAGCATAAGGGGCGCCTGGGTGGCTCAGCTCAGGTCATGATCTCACAGCTCGTGAGTTCGAGCCCTGCGTCGGGCTCCGTGCTGACAGCTCAGAGCTTGGAGCCTGCTTCGGTTTCTGTCTCTGTCTCTCTCTCTCTCCTCTCCTCCGCTCATGCTGTCTCAAAAATAAATAAACATTAAAAACAAAATACTCCACGCTCTAAGCAGAATTCCTAAGAGTGGCTGATTGGGCCCAGATCTTTCTCCAGACCCACACAACACCTCCACTCACAGGACGCTGTTCCACATGCGTCTGCAACTCAATACCCAAAATCGAACATGTCACTTTATTTACCCTAGATCTCTGCTGCTCGCATGTTCCCAACTCAGGACCAGTGGGTCAAACGAGACTCCGAGGGCATATCCTTGACTCCACCTCTTGCTACTTCCAACGTCTGCCCATCACCAAGTTCGATCTGTTCTCTCTCCTCAGTCGCTCGTGTGTGTTCATTTCTCTCCATCCCCACAGCCGCTGCTTGGCTGCACAGAGGAGGAGAGCAGGGATGGGGACTCAGGGGACTCAGGCTCTGGCCCCGGCTTTGCCACTTCTGATGACAGACCAGGGCACATTGCTGGGGCAACAGACCTGCCTTTCTCCTAGGCTTGCTTTCAGGATCAAAGTTGGAAATCAGACTGTGTGTTTCATTCATAATCTGTAATGGAAAGTGCTGTGTAGATGGCAGTGTCATGTAAAGGTGAGGATTCTTCTACCCTGATTCTTCCTCCAGGAAGCCTCCCTGGATCACCCAGCAGCATGACAACCACCCCCTCTTTCTCTTGCCACACTTTGGCCTCAGTTGCATTCAGTGCTGATGCACAGTCCTTGGCTCAGCGGCGAAACTGAGCCCCGTGAAGGCAGGGACCGACTCCTACTCACTTCTCTTTCCCTGACACTCGGCACAGGGTCTGGCACAAAGCTGAGGTTCCATAAATGTGTGTACGACCAGGCCAGAGGCCCTCCGGAAGCTCCCATACTTGAGAACAAACAACTGCACCAATGAGTGACAAGGCTCGGGCAGAGCTATCACAGAGAGGAGACTCAGAACGTGAAGTCTTTAATGGTTCCCATGGAGGAAGATGTCCAGTGGGTGACACGGCCCGGAAGGAGCCAGGGTTGGGCTCACCCAGGATGCAGACATCCAGGGACGTGTGACCAGCATCTGTTGCCGTTGGTCAGTGCCCAGGCCACATGGGGAGTGCAGAGTTTCCAACACGGCCCCTGGTTTTGGCCGAGTGGAAGGACACTCACGGCACGTCCTTCATGGTGCTGATTGTGGCCAGTGATTCCGACATACAGGGTGGCCCCGAGGCGCCCATGCAAAGTAATTAAACCACCTGTATATTGCCCATAATTCTTTAAAAAAAGATAAATTTTCCTCATGTTCCTGGACAACCTTTCGTTTGTACATTAAAATCTTTATTTTTTTTTTTATTTTTTTAATTTAAAAAAAACATTTTTTTTTTCAACGTTTATTTATTTTTGGGACAGAGAGAGACAGAGCATGAACGGGGGATGGGCAGAGAGAGAGGGAGACACAGAATCGGAAACAGGCTCCAGGCTCCGAGCCATCAGCCCAGAGCCTGACGCGGGGCTCGAACTCACGGACCGCGAGATCGTGACCTGGCTGAAGTCGGACGCTTAACCGACTGCGCCACCCAGGCGCCCCACATTAAAATCTTTAACACAGTCCCTCGTAACTAGTTTAAGTCTTCAGCTCCTTGTAGGTGGGGCCGGGCCAAGTTTTCTCACCCTGCCCTGAAGCCAACTGTCACGACATTTTAGGACCAGACTTTAAGGAGGCCACACCACACACGCACACCCCACTCATGAACACGTGGAGCAAGCATTTAGAAAACACACAGAGAACGTAGGCGGCCACATGATGGCTTCTGGCTCGCATGCGTCAGCACAGTGTGGCCATCCTGAATATGTGCCGGGAGTGATTTTAAACACTTTGATGTGCTTTTCTCTTTGCTCCCTCCCGTACCAAGCTTCTGTCTCAGGTGGCCTTAGACATCCACCTCCCAGAAGAAAGGGCAGACTTAGTCTTTGCTCCAAGACAACAGGGAGCAACTGAAGGCTTTTGACATTTGCACCTGGCCTCCGCAGGACGGCACCCTGACCAGGCAGGCGGCCGTCTTGTAGGAGGATCTCCAGATTTCTCTTCTTGTCCTTAAGCATATCAACAACTGAGTCAAAGACCCAGGGGAGGTCAAAGGAGAGCCTGCTGCTTTTTTGTTGGGCTGGGAAGGAAAGGGGGGTACACGGAGGGAGGAGAAAAATCAAGCTGGCCCACTTCCCCTTCCTGAGCACGGAGAGAAGGAAAATCACAAGGTAAGTGGGGGAAACTTAAAGGTAGGAGGAGCCAGGGGGAGCCCCTGGGGCCAAAGCAAAAGGCACAAAACGGTGAGGGTGGGGTGAGGAGTCTAGGAGCGTATCCTCTGGGAGTCACTACCATACCCCACGTGGTACCAGGGCAAGCTGACCCCACAGCAGGCGCGGAGGACAGACCACCCAGACGGAAGCTTCATGGGGTCACAGGAGACACCGCACAGAAGCAGTGGGAGCCCAGATGAAGCCGTCACGGGCACAGAACATGCGTGATAATGCTGCAGGGGAGGCCATACAGGCCTGCAGACCACAGGCAGGTAAAGGGGAGTGCATCCCCAGGGAGCAGGCTGAGCCTGGGGACCCTCCCAATGCCATAGGACAAGGACTCCCTGGGACACGAGAAGCAAAGCTGTCCAAACCTGACGCTGGAGACTTATTGCGGGGGGGGGGGGGGGGGCAGGGACTGGAGCCCCGTTTCTCCATAAAGAGGCTGCACCCCAGTCCAGCTACCCTCAGGACTGGAGGCTTCCTTCCCCCATCCTGGGAGCCTTTCCAGGTGCCGGACAGCTGGCTTTCCCAGACATCTGTAAATAGCTGGCGCCCAAAACCAGCCGGCTTGGCACCCAAGAGGTGTATTTCTTGATCGTTACCCTTGCCCTCACGCCTGCCATGTATGAAGGGAGACGAAGCGGGGCTGAGTTTCCTCCCCTGGACCACATGCTCACTGGGTGTCCAGTAGAGCGCCCCCCTCCCTCGCCCTGGCATGCCTCCTTCTCCTGACATCCTTGGCTTTGTAAGCTTCCCATTGAACTAAAAGGATGGCTTCCTAATTCTTGCCCTATGCATCGTTATGGAATCATTCCTGGCTTGTAACTAGGATACAGGCTGCACAACACCCCCTCCACCCCACATACCTCTGTCTCAGGCCAGTGGGAGGGGAGGGCATTCTGAGAGTTTTCCAGAGAGCCTGTTTCTCCCATCACAGAAGCCTTTAACTGGAAGGGGCCCAGCCCAGCCTCTGCTCACGGGATCTCGTTTTACTCCATCACTCCTCCATGGTGGACCCCAGCTGTTACCGTGATGCTTCCTCTCCTTCCCTCTTGTGCACACGTGCAAGTGATTTTCTTGGCCAGTGGTTCTCAACTGGGGCGCTCACTGGAGACACTCTTGGTTGTCAAAACTCAGAAGGGGCCAGGGAGGGGGGTGCCTCTGGCATCTAGCGGGTGGAGACCAAGGATGGTGCCAAACACCTTACAAGGCACAGGGCGGCTCCTCGTGGTAAGGAATTACCCGGCCCCAAGTGTCCACAGCGCTGAGCTTAGCAACCCTGCTGTAGGCAAGCACTCCGGGTAAGGGCCCATGTGCCATGTTACGAACTGTCCTCCAAACCTCCGGAGCAGCTATAACGGTTTACACTCCCACAAAACACGATCCCATCGAGCCTTTAGTTCTACCAGCAACAAGGACCCAGATCTCCGAGTTCTGAAATCCACGCTTCCCCACTCCAGCATCTGGGCGTCTCCTCTTCCGTAAGTTGCTAGTTCCTGACATTCTCCCCCTTTTCTTAGAGATATCTAGATGTTCTCTATGCATTCTGCATTCTAGGGGTTTGTATAAAGCCCTAATGTCCTCCACCTTTGCCTTTCAGTCTCCCGTCGTATAGAAAACGTTTACCTCGAACAACCTAACTGTGTTTGGCTTTCAGTGTCTTACTCGATTCTCATGCCCCAAGATCAGGAACGTATTTTCCTGCACTTTCTTCGATGCTTTCACGGATTCTTTTTTAAGGTTAGGACTTTAATCCACTGGTGATTTCTCTTCATGACTGGTGTGAGGGACGGGATTCCCTCTTCTTGCCACCACTGAGTTGTCACCCTGCCCCATGCCCACACGGCCCTCTTCTTCCCCCGACCCCTACCCGTGGCCCTGGTCAGCACTTCGGACAGCGGCTCATGCTCTGCCCTAGGGCTGTTCCTTCCACCATCCTGCAAAGACACCCAGGGCGTCGTCCCTCTGCAAAAGCCAGGGTCCTCTCCAGCTTCTGCCAGGGTCTCTTCTGCCTTTTCCCTGCTTCACCAAGAGCTCCCTCCTCCCAAGAGGCTCACCTCCCTGCCTTCCCCCGGTGTCCTGCTCCTGAAATGGGCCAATCACAGCTTCCTCCTAGTGGGGAGAGCACCAAATGGGTAATTAGAATTTACCTTAACCTTAAGTGCAGCCTAAGCTGCTCTTCTCTACCAGAAACCAGTTTAAGCTCTGACTCAGCACAAAAGTTGACAACAAGTGATGAATTTTAATTAACCAATACGGGGAGGAAACTTCACGGACCAGCATCACACACAGGAGCCAAAGGACTGAAGAAGCAGGAGAGCCATGCGCCAAATCCATCCATCCCTGCGCACAGCCCCTGGTGCACGCTGCCTGGGACCAGGAGTGGACAGCCTGCCCAGCACTCCATCTACTCCAGGCCAGCAGCCCAGCAGAACTGATGCCCATCTGAGTCCCAAGTCCAGACCTGGCTCCCTCTGAGGCCTGCTCTTAAACTGAGTCACTCCCTGCCTGACATGGAGTGGGTTGACAGCAAGTAACAATCATGGGCTGCACTGGAGGCCGGGGGTCTGACCGGGCCAGTGCCTGGAGGGGGCCTGATGGGGATCTGGGAAGGGGCACTTGGAAGGCCGGCATGAGGGCACAAAGGGGAAAGAGAAACCAGGGATCGCAGCCAGTGGGGGAGCTGAGCCCAGCACACAGATGGGGGTCCGTCCGGCAAGTCACTGAGTGTGGAGCAGAGCAGGACAGCCGATGACAACAAGAAAAGCAGAGTAGGCAGGGGCCCAGCTGCCTCCTTCCCCCCCAGGGAGGCCAGGCTAGATGTGCTAACAGAAGGGCAGGTATGAAAAGATCCTCACTGAAGATCCATAGGGCCGGCAAGACCTGGGAGAAGACAGAAGGAGACAGAGAACCATGGAGGAATGGGGCGCCCAACCCAAACTGGACCCAGGGACAGGAGGGCAAGCCTCAGCTCCAGTCCTTCCAAGGCACCTGGCCCTACCCTGGTTAGTGTCAGGGAGGAGGCAGGTCCTTGAAGGCCACTGCCACCAATGAGACTGGTGGCACCCCAGGGCCGTGGTCAGACCAAGAGATCATGCTCAATGGATGTGAGCTTGACTGCTACTATTTCCAGGCTCCAGGTCTTGGGGAAATCCTTCCAACCCTCAGTTTTCTCCTTTGGAGAGCGGCACTTCAATACATACACCTCACAGAATTCTTACGAAGATTACATGATGACTATTATTTGGTGGGATCTCATGCTTTGTGAAGGTGGGGGACCTGCCCACAGTGAAAAACACATCCAAGGGATCAGGGGAGGAGGGTGACGGGGTGGCTGTGGAAGATAAGCTCAGGGAACAGCATGAGGGAAGGGAAATCAGCACTGCCTTCCTGTAAAGAGAGACCACCTTGCCTTTGTCTGACCGCCACACCGAGAGACACAGACCCCCACATACCAGCCTGTGAGCCGCTCTCTGCGGTCAGCCGTTCCCTGGTGGCAGCTCTGTCAGGACCAGCTCCTCTGTGGAGTCGATCTGCAGGAGAGGGAGCAGCGGTCAGAGTCCCCAGGAAATGCTTGTCCATCCGCCTGAAGCAGATGGAAACATGGGTTTGTGGATTTCAGTAGTCCGGTCCCTCCATCCTTTGCCTCATTTTGCACACATGCAGTGACCACCGGCCACTCATCACCCTCTCCTGGGGCCACCACACACTTGCCTGGCCATGGCTCACTATTTCCCAGAGCCTGGAATCCATTGCTCTGTACCTCCTTCCAGAGTACAGCTGCCACACGAGGGGCAGCCGGGACAGGGTCAGCTGGCTGGGGGACACGGGCTCCTGGGGGTGCACTGGCATCTGCCACATGTGGACTGTGACGCTGGGCTCAGGCTCATGCTGAAGGGACCAGAGAGAAGGGCACATCAGGGGCAGGGTTCCCCCAGTGGTTGGTCTGCACGCAAACACACACAGTCCCGGATGCGGGGCCCAGCTGGCAAACTGCCCCGTCAGATGTGAATATTTTCAGAATCCCACACCTAAAGCCATGGCACCTGGCATGGCCCTTGGGGGTGTCATCTGGATCTGGGATGACTGGTTCTCTCCTGGATCCCCCAAGTACGGTCCTCCCGCTGACTTGCACCCCACCACACCCCACTGTACCCCTGAAAAGTTAGCCAATCTCCCCACCCATCAGCAATTGATTATATTCTTAGGCCTCTGTCTCAGCCATTTCTACAGTTTTTTCGATCTTTCCAAAAATAAAGTATCTGTACACCTTAGGATCTGGGAGTGATGGGTTTCCCCCCAAAATATATCATATTTCATCACGGCATTCACGTACTTATTGTAAACATAAAAAATAAAATAAAATGAAATTTGGCTAATACAGAAAGGTATAAAAGTGAGTGGGAAAATCACCAACAACTATAACCAAAGCTCCCTTTGTCATGCAACAAAATGGAAAGTTCCTTACAGAGTTTTTTTTTTTTTTTTTATCGGAGTATTTGTCTTTCTGTGTGTGAGGAGCATCTTTACGAGTTAAGGATACTGGCCTTTTATCAGTCATACGTATGGCGAATGACTCTTCTCGGTCTGTTGTCTTCATTTTGTATGGGTTCTTTTGGCAGAGGAAATGCTTTTAGTTACATGGCGAAATCACTTTCCCTTTGGATTCTGGCTTTAGATCAGGTATCAATCACCAAACTGTGGGCCGAATCTGGCCCGCTACCTCTTTTGTTAAATAAAGCTTTATTGTAGATAAACAAAAGCTCATTCCTTTGCACATTGTCTCCGGCTGGTTTTTCACCACAAGGACAGAGTCAAGCAGTTGCTATAGACTCCGTGTGGCCTGCAAAGCTGACAGTGTTTACCATCAGACCCTCTACCAAAAGTTTTCTGGTCCTTGTGTTCGATCAGGCTCAGAACGCTGCTTCCCATCCTAAGATTATATGTGAAAATAGAGACCTACTTCTAAGAAGTAATTATCTTAAATAAGGGGAAATGCTCATTCTCTGGGTGCCTCTACTGCATCCTTCACTACGTTACTTGAACCCACTTTTCCCACTGAAAACATGTTTATGTTTTCAAAAAAACCCACCAAAATACTTTGTTCAGAATTTTTTGCATGCTTTATTTGGCATAGGTGCGGGAAAGACTTTCAGTGTTCTCCACCCAAAATTTTCTGCAGAGCCTCTTTGAAGATTGCTAGGAGAATTTTGTATTGTTTAAAATGTTTATGATGGCCTAAATGGCATTTTTAATACCCAGATAAGCTTTTACCATATTACACGGAAGTATTTATTGTATCCCTCAAAGAGGGACTGGAATCTAAAGCCCTCATCTACAGGGAATGCCTTCCAACCTGAGTGATTGTCTTCACCACCTGGGGAGCTTTTGAACCTTAAATGGTCTTACACTCCACCCTCGCCTCGGGAATCAGTTTCCCAGGTGGGATTCCGGAAGGTGTTATCTGCTGAACGCCCCCAAGGCCTTGCGGCTGGTGAGCCGCCTCTCACTTGCCAAGGAGGCAGATTATTCTCATTTTTGCAGATAGGGAACCCGAAGTCAACGTTTCTTTTACGCCGTTGGCTCACCTGCTGCCTCTAGGTTGCAATAGCTCCTGGAAAACTCCTACTCATCCTGTAGAGCCCAGCTGTGATGCCTTTCCAGCATGCACCGGGGGGAGGCCTGGGCCCTGACCTACCTCCCCCTTGAGCTCCCAATGAGGGCTGCATCATCTCCTCCGGCTAAGCTCAGACCAGTGGTCCCTCCAGGCCGGGGCTCCTGGGGGTCTGCATCAGGTATAGACATCACCGTGCTCGCGCTCAGCACAGGTCTGTTTTTCCAGACAATTGAGAACTGCCTCCTCTCACCTCTGTCCCGGGCCCTATTGCTGCATGTGCCAGGACCACGGGCTGACACCCGTGCACAGTCCTCCCCCAGACCCCCCCACCCATGCCTGACAACTCACTGTGCCGCCTGGGGAGGCCCTGCTCCGAGCTCTCTGGGAGGGACTGAGCCGCACGACCACCGTCACCCAGGTCCTCCCCTTCTCGTCTTCGTAGATGCCAGGCCTCCGGGCCCACAGACGGTGCGGGGGCACCCCAAGGATCGGAGAAGCCCCAGAGGCCATGGCGAGAGCGCATCCCCTCCGGGCCTGGAGACACAAGTGAGGCCTCCCAGGTGCAGAGCAACCTTAAGTGGGGCGGGGCCCGCACAGGGCGTGGCCAGCGGGAGGGGCTGCGGGGAGGGGCAGGGCCTGAGCCGCAGGGGGCCGGCAAGGGGCGGACCCACCGAGAGCTGGGAGAGGCCTCCCACCGCTGGGGGCTGGCAGAGGCAGGGCCGAAGGGTAGGGGCGGGTGGTGCTGGGTCAGTCTGGACCCGTTGGCTCAAGGTCACGAGCCGCAAGGGGCAAGAGGCCACTCTCTGGATACAGAGACACCCCAGGGCCCTGCGTCCAGGGCCTGGATGGCTCCGTAAGATCAACACTTCACTTCGCTCCCATGATTCCCCTGCATGCAGCCCCCTTCCTGAGCACCCCCTCCCCAGCTTTCATGGCAGGCTCTATCCCCGACCTTCCTCCCGGCCTTGGGTCTGTGCCCAGACCTCATGCAGACCTCCCTGCCCCAGATTCTGAGCCGGCACAGACTTCTCGCCACTCCTTCAGCAGGACTCCAGGCCAAGACTCTCTTGAGTTTAGAGGTCCCTCAAGCTCAGTGGGCTCTTGCCCCTGGGGGTACCTGGCCAAGGTCTAAAGGACAAATCAAACTCCCTCCTGTCAGAGAAGGCACCAGCGCCCCAGGGATATTTGATATCAAAATCTTCTGGTGACAGAAACGAGGGAAAGGAGGGCAAGTAGCCGTCTTGCCTGTCCATCCCAGGCCACAGGGTCCAAAGTGTCCACCTGGCCCCACCAACTTATCAGATCTGCTTTGCCGTGAGTCTACAGAAGCCGGAGGCAGGCCATTTGGTAAGCACTCCGTGCTCTGTCTGAATGCACCACGAAATGGTCATTTTCCTTTTGAAAACCACAGGTATGGGTCTTCTAGCACACAGGACACTGTTTACTGTGATGATGTCATTCCTCTGGGAAGACCAAAAAGTGATTTCTGGCCAGGTTCCTGATCTGGAATAAATGGCAGGTAGGGCGACCCCCATTGAAATCACTGGGCAGCTTCCGAGCTGCTGAGCCTTTTTCACAGTAACTACCTGCCTTCCCTGGTGTTTGTCCATCTGGCCTGGGATTGGGGTGGTCCTAAGAGGTCATTACAGTCTTGTATAAAGTGATCGCATACATGGAATACACCTGTAATCGTATTCTATTGGTTGGAGCAGGTCCCACCCATATCCAAACAGAGGGGACCGATCACACAAGGGTGTGGATACCAGGAGACAGGGATTATGGGACCCCCTCCCCCACTGCCACCCAGAGCCTTGGTCTGCTGCAAGTACCAACCCCCTGGGTTACCACGAGGATCAGATGAGTGTGTGTAAAAAAGCAGTGCCTGGTACCCAGTGGGTCCTGGAAAAATGATGTCCAATAGTTATGTCCCCACACTAGTCCCCTCTCCCCTGTGTCTCTCTCTCAATTCATCAGTCCTGCCCTTGTAACACTGACGCGAAGAGTGTTTATCTCTGTCCCTCCACTGATAGTGGATATTCTCAGTCTCACTTCCTGATGAGCAGGTGTGTGGCTATAGATGGGGTGGGGACACAGTTGGTGCATGTATGCAGGGCACCCACGCTAAGTGAGACATTCGACATGTGTTGTCTCATTTATGTCCTCCAACAGCTCCGTGAGCTGGAGATTGTCATCTGCGTTTCTCGTAAATGGAGAAGCTGAGGCTTGAGCGGCTTCGTGGCCCAAGCAGGGCGGGTGGTGGAGGAGGAACGTGGACCCGGCTGCTCCCGGCTCTAACGCTCATGCGCCTTGTTGCCTGTCTTCACCCAGTCTGGCTCACCTGTGGGAGAGGCAGAACCAGGAGCTGAGAGATTTCCCATGGCTGCTGCTGAAATGGCCACGGGGGCGAGGTGAAGGCCAAGAACACCTCCCCATCGGTGTGGGGACAAGATGTAACTAGAAGCTTCCATGAGCAAACGGAACAAAACCATCAGATAGCGCAGAGACCCGCAATGAACAGACGGCTTCACTGACCGCCCTCCTCGTGCCAGGTCCCTTCGTGACCTTGGCCCTGCACTGAAGAAAGACCAGAGCTGGCAGGCAAGGAGAACACAAGTGTAGACCCTTGTCCTCCAGCAGGTCTCTTTGTGTATCACGTCTGAGATACTGCAACGTCTCTTGACCAAGTGGTCTGTCTTGGGTACCCACAACTTGAAGTATACTCACTCTCTGGGGTGGGTGTCGCCAACGTCTTTGAGAAGCACATTGACCTCTCCAGGACTGCTCCCTGGCAGAGCCTGTTAATGACTGGGTAGTCTTGCCTGGCCCCTGTGCTGTCCTCCTCCAGCAGAGGGAGCCCTTCCCAAGCCCTAAGCCCCAGGGTCCTGGCACCAGGCCCACCCAGCTTGGGGATGATTCCAAACCCCGAATAAAGGGGCACAGAACACTCGGGCTCAGAAAACTCTAAGAGTCACGGAGATCTCTGCACCGTCTGCTCAGCTCCTCCCGCATACCGAGCCCAAGCTGGCCAAGGCAGGCAGGACACCGCAGGCAGGTAGCCTGGAAGTAGCATGGCATGGGGCGGGGGGGGGGGGGGGGGGGGGGGGGGGGGCTGTTCCACTGGGGAAGCAGTGAGAACAGACTTGGAAGAGGGGGAAATCAGGGTGTGTTTGGAGACCAGGAAATGATGAGGCTTAGCCAGTGCTGAGGACGCAGGCTCCTAAGAGGAAGGGTAAGAAACGAGGCAGCGTGTGTGGGTGGGAGGAAGTCAGTGCTCTACGGTGGGGATCGAAAGGGCCAGCCCGACCAGTTGGTTTTGACCAAGTTGGTCAAGAGCAGTGACGGTGCTTGACAAATGGAATGGCATCTGTACGCACTTGATGAATGTTGGAACCAATGGTAAAGCAAAGAGCGACTCCACAGTCAGTGACCGCTAGAAAAGGCCTGGGTGGGGATGTTTCAGTTAACAACACAAACAAGAACATCTGAGTCCCAACTCTAGGGCCGCCTGGGGGACTCAGTCAGTTAAGCGTCCGACTTCGGCTCAGGCCGCGATCCCACAGTTTGTGGGTTCGAGCCCCGCGTGGGGCTCTGGGCTGACAGCCGGGAGCCTGGAGCCTGTTTCAGATTCTGTGTCTCCCTCTCTCTCTCTCTGCCCCTTCCCCGTTCACGCTCTGTCTCTGTCTCTCTCTCTCAAAATTAAGTAAAATTAAAAAAAAAATTAAGTAACATAAAATAAATCCCAACACTACTTATGTCACATGGTGAACAGAATAAATTTGCTGGATGATAAAAGAAATTCAACCCAAACGCAGAACTGAAGAAGGTGGGTTTCAGAGAGCCTTGCTAATTCTAAGGCATTGAAGATGTGCTCTGTTTTCTTCCAAGGTTATATTCTTTCACTTTTTTTTTTTTAATTTTTTTTTAACGTTTTATTTATTTTTGAGACAGGGAGAGACAGAGCATGAACGGGGGAGGGGCAGAGAGAGGGAGACACAGAATCCGAAGCAGGCTCCAGGCTCCGAGCTGTCAGCACAGAGCCCGACTCGGGGCTCGAACTCACGGACCGCGAGATCGTGACCTGAGCCGAAGTCAGCCGCCCAACCGACTGAGCCACCCAGGCGCCCCTATTCTTTCACTTTTAGATATGATTGGTTTTCGTGTATGATGGAAGAAAGGAAGGGGTCTAGATTAATTTTTTTCCATGTTGATATCTGATGAATTTAACATCATCTAATAAAAGACTATTCTTTCGCTCCTGTACTATCGTTACTTCTGACATAAAATTGGGACCATTTATGCGTGGATCTGTTTCTGGATGCCCGTGGCTCTTCCATTGCTCTACCTTAACACCTTGTGTAAACAGCACATGGTTAATTCCTATAGCTTTAAAACAGATATTGATATCTTTGAGCCTAAGTCCCTTAGCCTTGTTCTTCTTCGAGAGTGCCTTGGCTGCTGTGCTGGTTAATTTTGTGTATCCACTCAAAGGTGTCTGGGGATGAGATGAATGTTTAGATTGGTGAACGCCGAGTAAAGCAAATTGCCCTCCATAATATGGGCGGGCCTCATCCACTGTTATTTTAAATTCTGTACTTTATTTGTTGCTGCTGCCCAAAAATGCAGCTGAGTTTTGTACATTGACCTAGATCTGGATCAATTCACTGAACGCTAATAGCTTTTCTAATATTTTGGGAAACTATCAGTCATTGTATCTTCAGTATCTCGTTCCTATCTCGTTCTCCACCCCCCTTCCCTCCAGGACTCCATTTACACACTGTCAGACCTTTTAAACTGTATATCATGCTTCCTGTGCTCTGTTCTGCCTTTCCAAATTATTATTATCATTATTATTATTATTTTACTCTCTGAGTCTCAGTTTTGATGTTTTAGATATTGGCTTCTCTTACAGTTTATTAATCCTGGCATCTGCTGTGTCTGATCTGCTCTTAAAACAAATTTCTTTTAATTTTTTTTACATTTATTTATTTTTGAGAGACAGAGAGAGACAGCACAAGTCGGGGAGGGACAGAGAGAGAGGGAGACACAGAATCTAAAGCAGGCTCCAGGCTCCAAGCTATCAGCACAGAGCCCGACACGGGGCTCGAACCCACAAACCGTGAGATCGTGACCTGAGCCGAAGTTGGACACTTAACCAACTGAGCCACCCAGGTGCCCCCAGTCAGATTTCTTAACTGCAGATACTGGGGCCAGAATGCCCATTTGAGGCTTCCTTACAGATTCAAACTTCTCTGATAACTACCCTTTTAACCACTTTGTCCATCATCCTTTCCATATCCTTGGACATACTAATCAGTTATTTTAGGGGTGCCTACGGTGGCTCAGTTGGTTAAGCGTCCGACTTCGGCTCAGGTTATGATCTCACAGCCCATGAATTTGAGCCCCGCGTCGGGCTCTGTGCTGACAGCTCGGAACCTGGAGCCTGCTTCGGATTCTGCATCTCTCTCTCTCTCTCTGTCTCCTTCTCTGCCCCTCCCCTGCTCGTGCTCTGTGTCTCTCTCGGTCTCTCAAAAATAAATAAACATTTAAAAAACCAAGAAATAAATAAAGTTCTCTGACAACTCTGGCTTACCAGTGGCTCTCCTTTTATTGTCTGCTTTTTCTCTCGGAGTCATTTTTCAAGGAATACTAAATATTATGTATAAAAGCATGAAAGGTCCTAGATCGTGTTATCTTTCCCCGAGAGGGAGTTAAACCCTTTCTTCTGCTGGGCAGGAGGAGCGAGGTATCGGATGGTTTAATTCCAGGTAGGAGAGAACGAAGTTAAGGTTTGGTTCCAATAAGAATCAGCCTGTCCACCCTCGGCCTGCCCTGTCCCTGTAGTGTGGCTTCCAATCAAGAGCTTGGCAGGCTTTTGTGTCAGCTCAGAGAGACTACAGAAGATTCAGCTGGGGGCTGCTTGGGTGGTTCAGTCGGGTGAGCGTCTGACTCTTGATTTCAGCTCAGGTCATGCTCCCAGGGTCATGGGATTGATCCCTGCATCAGGCTCTGTGCTGAGTGTGGAGTCTGCTTAAGATTCTCTTGCTCTTGCTCTCTCTCTCTCCCTCTGCCCCTCTCCCCTGCTTGCACCCTCTCTCTCTCTCTCTCTCAAATAAAAAAAAAAAAAAAAAAGGACAAGATTGGGTTTTGTCTTGGGTGTGGGGGGGAGGGTGTCACTGCTCAGCATCCCGTCCTGAGCCACATCCATTTATAAAAGGCCTCGAAGGACAGAGCAGCAGGCGTGTGAGGTCTCCTGAGCCTCCTCGTGTGTCCAGCTGCACAGCGAACGAGCAGGTGCTTCTCTGGGAACCAGCAGCTGCAGGCGGCTGACGACCGATGGCAGATGTCAGTTCACTGCTCCCTCCGGTGCCTTCGGCTCTTCTCGCATCGTCCCAGATACTCCAACCCCCGGCCGGTGTTTGTCTTCTCAAGAGACTCCAGAAAACTCCACTCGGGATTTCAGGGCTCTTCAGGGCTGTCGTAACATGCAGCTTCGTAATTTGAAACATATCTCACCGTGGAATCTGCCTGGGCGTTTGGGCCCCTCGAGCCTGCGCGGAGCCCTCTGCCTTGGACCCGGCCTGGATTCCCGCCTCCAGCCTGTGCCCAGAATCTGGAACGGCCCGAAGGAAAACGCAGGCTGTGGGTGCTCACCTCTGGGCGGCCCACCTTCCGCCAGAAGTGTGGTTCCTCTGGTGCTTGTTGCCTTCACGGCTCCCCGGTGCTCTGGAAAATTCTTTTTTCTTCTACCCAGATCTTGATAGCTTGGCAGTGGTTCTGGCCGGCTGCAAGCTCCTCCATCTGACCCCGAGGGAGGGAGGGCGCCTTGAAGGTGGAGGCAATGAAACCATGTCTTTGTGCTGACGAAAATGAGAGAGGGATAGAAATTGTGGTTTATATACACATTGGAGTACTACGTGTCAATGAGAAAGAATGAAGTCTGGCCCTTTGTAGCAACGTGGATGGAACTGGAGAGTGTGATGCTGAGTGAAGTAAGCCATACAGAGAAAGACAGATACCGTATGTTTTCACTCTTATGTGGATCCTGAGAAACTTAACAGAAACCCATGGGGGAGGGGAAGAAAAGAAAAAGAGGTTAGAGCGGGAGAGAGCCAAAGCATAAGAGACTCTTAAAAACTGAGAACAAACTGAGGGTCGATGGGGGGATAGGTGATGGGTATTGAAGAGGGCATCTTTTGGGACGAGCACTGGGTGTTGTATGGAAACCAATCTGACAGTACATTTCATATATTAAAAAAAAAAAAAGAAAATGAGAGAGGGACAGAATGATGACAGGAGGGGCATTCACTGAAGGATGTCCTGCAGAAGGACCGCACAGAGGTGGGAGCCCCAAGGGAAGGCTTGTCCCGGAAGCGGGAAGGGCTCTCTTTCCATTGCAGTGGAGGGAACAGGGGGAAGGGGGTAGAACGATGTAAGGGGTTTGGGTTAGTGGGGACAAGAGAGAATTCCTCTCCTCCACCTTTAAAAAAATTTTGTTTAATGTTCATTTATTTTTGAGAGAGACAGAGAGACAGAGTGCAAGTGGGGGAGGGGCCGAGAGAGAGGGAGACACAGAATCCGAAGCAGGTTCCAGGCTCCGAGCTGTCGGCACAGAGCCCGATGCGGGACTCGAACTCCCGAACCGTGAGCCGAAGTTGGATGGTTAACCGACTGAGCCCCCCAGGCGCCCCCAACTCCTCCACCTTTTATGAGATAAAATCACGAATGGCTTAGAGAGACCTAACTTTACAAAGGAAATATATGAGATCATTGAGAGAGAATCACAGGAAACCTGTTTACGACCGGAGTAGGGACAGCTATCTTAGAGATGACACACAAAGCAGAAGACAAAAACAGACCGGTTAACTCTGAGGTGCCCCAAAGTATCCCTCCTACGGCGACACCTTAAGGAAAACATAATGACCAAAGTGAGCAAAATACTAACAACGTATAGCAAAGTTAGTTTCTGGCATATATAAAGAACTCTTGCAAATCAATGACAACAACCCATTGGAAAAGTCGGGAAAGGCTCAAATAACTTCACAGGGAAGGAAATGCCAATGGCCAACCACCACGCGAGAAGACACTCAACCTCACAGCTGAGAAAATGCAAACTTATACAATTATGCATTTTAAAAACATACAATAGTGGCACGCACACGCGCACACACACACACACACACACACAAGCATTCGCTAATATCGAACATGGCCAAGTGGTGTAGTCTGCCTCATTGGCCAGGCCCTTTCTCCACCAGGATGGGGCAAGATGGAACCTTCTATCAGTTTCCATAACATCAGCATACCAGGTGTGGCAGGCAAAGTCAAGTCTCTTTACTGAAGAATGAGAAGGAAAAAAAAGGCTTTGGCCAGATGGGCGCTGTCTGGTCTCACAAGCCTGGGGGAAGGCGCAGGGGCAGTTAGTCTGATGGGCTCCGGCCTGCGGGCCCACGGTGGACCCGGCCTGTCTGATTCAAGTTTCCTTATCGGCAAGAACCGTGAGCTGCCAACTCTTTCGTTAATAAATCCATAGAGTTGGCATTTCCCCCAACGAAGGACGTTGCTCCCGTGGGGCAGGACAGTCTAAAGCCAAATGAAGAAACGACACATTCTTCATTAGCAGGGGCCTGGGTTGCCTCTGCAAACTTTGGTCTCTGTTATCGTCAGAGGGGCTTTTGATCTCTTCCCTGCCCCAAGGGACGGGGCACAGGGTGGGGAGAGGCACTTGTCTTTTGTGGCAGAGCTTCGTTGGAGGAAGGCCAAGGGTGCAGTTTGTTTAGTCCGTCTGTACTGTGTCCCTCCCCGTAACAACAGAGACAAAGGGAGTCACGGGTGCTGATCCCTCCCACCACACTAATATTTTCCACCTTCCAGGGGGGCAGGAAACCGGGGGCACACAGCGTGCGGCCTGGGGCAGGGATTCCTGCCTCCTCTTTGGTCACCATGACGGGCTCCCACCTTCTCGGTCAGACTTCTGCGACGGCATCCGTCTTACTCGGCCTCGGCTCACAGCATGTGGGTTTAGACTGTCGGGACAGTATTTGAGGCTTTATATCTTGGTCTCCACTCCACCCTGGCTCCCTGACAAAAAGGTGGCTCAGAGTACTTGAAAGCATGTGGGCTTTGCTGTCACACAGCCTTGGATCCAAAGCTCAGCTGTCCTCCTCGTGAGCTGTGTGACCTTGAGCTGATGACTTAACCTTTCTGAGCTTCCCGCCCGAAGGTGCTGGGGAAGAATAACATTTGCAAAGCCCCAGGCACGCGACACGGCTTCAACGGTAATTTACTAACGGGGGGGGGGGGGGTGGGGGGGGGGTAAGATCCCGCGTCTGACTCATCTGGGCGCGGCCGCGTGGAACCCGGTGCCCAGAACCTCGGGCCACCGCAACCATTTGTTGGACTGAAACGTCCTTTGGTCAGATGGTCACGTGGCTGAAAAGAGCACCGGCCAAGTCCTACAGGAACCCAGAGGTGTGCCGGAAACATCTCTTCCTGTAAATGCCTCGGAGAAAACGCGCTCAGAAATAAAAGTATTCCCAGCACAGCAGAGGCCCTGGGTATTGCGAGTCTGCAGCGAAATCGGAGGGGTAGACGAAGCGGCTTGTGGCACAGATGACCCCCAGGGCTCTGTAATTACCGCGTCTTACCAGGGGCTCGCTTTGCAAGTGGCCCAGTTAGGCGAGCACAATGGCAGGGCAGGTCGTGCCATCGGATCGGCGGTGGGGCGGCCCCTTGCCCGCCAGGAGCTCTCCCTGACCGCGGTGCAAGGCATCCTCGCGCATGCGTGGGACTCCAACTGCGCGGGCCCGGCTGCAGCCTCTCCCTCTGGCTCTTCGGGCTGTGCTTTTAAATGGTTCTTCATTTACTCCATCGGAACGGCCCAGAAGGAAGCAATTGGCTGTAAGTGGGTCATTCCCTGAAGGCCGGTGGCAGCCTTGTGATGATGAAGAAATTAGGTCTTGGCAAAGGAGCCAGCCTCTCACCAAAGGCCGGGGTGAGGGGAGGGAGCCCCCCCCATGGGAACTCTGCGGCGGGGGCTCTCCTCTTGTTGGAGATGAGGACCGAGGCCGGGAAGGTGACCCGTCACTTGGCCAAGATCACAGAGCGGGTTCGTGGGGGGAGCTAGAACCTGACCCCCAAGTGCCCGATCCAAAAGTCCAGAGGACGTGTGGTGGACGCTGGGCAAACTTGGTTCATCGATTGATGGAAACCAGACTGCCCTTGGAGGCTGGGCGCACGCCCCCCCCCCCCCGCCCCCCGCGAGAACTCAGCAAACCTCTCTGATTACCTTGCCAAATGCTAATCACTCCTACGGCCCTTGTGGGCACCTGGGGCCCAGCTTCAAGGCACACGGTCATAAGGAGGGACTGCACCTTGTTTCAACTCGGGCCGTAGGCTCCGACCTGTCCAGACGTCCTGGGGATGAAGCCGAGAGGACCTCACTGCACAAATGTAGTGGGTGTAACGCCTGATGTGCAAGGCTGTGGTCATGGTTATGTTTGCTTCAAGATTTCAGGTCTCCGGGATGCTGGCCAGATACCTGGCTTTCAGGAGGGGAGAGGGGTCCACCTATCTCTCCCTCTCCGTTGTTCATATAAATATCATGAGGACCTTCCCACTTTATTTATTGATGTATTTATTTATTGAGAGAGAGCATGTGGGAGTGGGAGAGGGGCAGAGGGAGAGAGACAGAGGGAATCTTTTTCTTTTAATTTTTTTTAAACTTTATTTATTTTTGAGAGAAAGAGAGAGACAGAGCATGAGCAGGGGAGGAACAGAGAGAGAAGGAGACACAGAATCCGAAGCAGACTCCAGGCTCTGAGCTGTCAGCACAGAGCCCGACACGGGGCTCGAACCCACGAACTGCGAGATCATGACCTGAGCCAAAGTCAGACGCCCAACCGACTGAGCCACCTAGGCGCCCTGAGAGAGAAACAGAGAATCCCAACCAACCTCTGTGCCCAGCAAGGAGCCCCATGCAGGACTCGAGTCCACGACCCTGGGATCACAACCTGAGCCAAAATCAAGACTGGGGCGCTTAACCGACGGAGCCACCCAGACGCCCTGATCTCCCTACTCTTTAAAATGAGCCTCCCCAGGGCGCCTGGGTGGCTCGGTCGGTTAAGCGTCCGACTTCAGCTCAGGTCCTGATCTCACGGTCCGTGACTTCGAGCCCTGCGTCGGGCTCTGTGCCGACAGCTCAGAGCCTGGAGCCTGCTTCACATTCTGTGTCTCCCTCTCTCTCTGCCCCTTCCCTGCTCATGCTCTGTCTCTCTCTGTCTCAAAAATAAATAAACGTTAAAAAAAATAAAAATGTTTATAAAATGAACCTCCCCACCACCATGTTTCTGTTCTGAAAAGAAGCAAACACCCTCTGGAGCCGGGTTGCCTGGGTTCGAATCCCAGCTTTGCTACCGACCAGCGATGTGAACTTCAGCAAGCGCTTGGCCTGACCAACAGGTGTAACAAGGACGCTACCCACTGCATACAGTCATGAGGATTCCACGAGGTCACGTACGCTGCGTACTTGGGACAACGTGCCCGGCACACAGTAGGCGCTCCGGGTGTTGCTTGCAATCTTTGGGGGCTGGGCGGCCAGGCGTCTCAGAAAAGGCTGGAGGTGCTCTACCTCAAGCTTAACAGCCCGTACAGAGCACCCGATCATCGTGTTACCGCCACCCCCCTCGCCCGCCATGTTTGAGCATCGTCTTCTGAAAGTGTTCTCTTGAGGGCCCCTAATGGTGAGGGGCGATGGCTTCTTTCAGCAGACACCGTCCTGCATCTCTGCCTTGTGCCACGCGGCCGGTCCTTCCTGCTTTGGAATGCTCTTTGGTTTCCCCTCTGGCTTCCACAGCTGGACCCTGGAGATTCTCACCGGGGGGTGGGGGGTTTAAGAGGTTAGGTGGAAATGAAACCAGCCATCGTTCATATCTTAGAAGTTCCTCCTAAACCTCTGACACCGCAGCGTGTATTTTCCCCTTAACCGTTCACCTTTCCCATCACAGAAATCCGAGTGCTTCGATCAATCCGAGGATCTGGCTAATTGAGGCTTCACGGAACACAGAGAAAAAGATGTCATCACTCATCAGCCGTTCACCTTTCCCCCCGCCCCCGACAAGCTGGATTCCCCGGGGACCAGGAAAGGGGTGATTCCTGCAGTGTCCCCATTCGTCATCAGGCTACAGGGACCCGCTCCAGGAGATGGGCAGGCACAGGGGCAAAGCAGAATCGAGGAACGACCCCTAAATGTTCAAAGACGCGTGATGTTGAGGCGAGCCCGCTGTGCCGTGACCCACTGGGTCCAGATCTGTCCTTACTCCTCCTTTCTCAGTGTCGAGAGCCATTCACCGCCCTCCCCCCCACAAGCTCAGCCCAAGCTTGGAGCAGCTCTGAGCCCAGGTCTACCCCGATTTAGAGAACGGAGGGTACGGAGGAAGCCTGGGCCAGCACCTGTGAGAATTCGGCGTCTCCCAGCTGTCTGCTGGCCACACTGGGTCAGAAACAAAGGTCTGAGCCCCTGCCCCACAGCCCAGTTTCCGGCATCCCGGAAGATCTGCCTTAATATTGACAGTGAAGGAAGTGCCTTCCAAGCCTGATCTTAACCCCCCAGTTAGGATCATCCTTCTCCTTGCACACAAAGGCAAACATCAGGTGCCTGATAAATGTCAGAGGAACTAGACTCTGGTTGCTGACGGCCTCGTGCCTGCTGCAAGAGAAGTCATAGGGAACATAAAAAGCGTAAAGAACACCACCATAGGAGGGAGCCGCCCAGGCTTGAGTTTGCATCCTGAAACGTGCCAGCTTTGGGATGGTGAACACGCCGTCCGATCTCTTTCCTCCAGTTTGTATGGATTCGAGATGACATCCGGAAATGTGAGCTGTAATAATGCCTGGCCAGGGTTGTTCTTAACGAATGGTGCTGGGGAGACATAATATCGTAACCTCCCCAGCCCGCAAGTGGTCTGAGAAGGGAAACAAGTCAGAAATAGAAATTTTCCTTTAGGAGAAGAAGTAACTGGGGTTCAAAGAAACTAGGAAGCAATCACTTAGATCTCTGTTCGGTGCAAGAAGAAAAGGGGGGGTTGCCTCTGCTCTGAAACATTTGCAGGACCTTCTGGGTGACAAAGCTTCTTGGCTGGACTCTGGGGGACTAACATCAAAGGTGTCCATTCAGGCCTTTACTACACTGGGGTCTTTCTTCTGAGCGTCTCCTCTCCCTAAGCTTCCAGACACGTGGTCCAGGAATGCAAGGGATTTGCTGCAAATAGGTCTGTCTTTATCTCTCTTAACAATATAAATCTGTGTAGACTTGAAGCTTTGTGAAACACGTTTTACGTTACAGCACATGGCGTGTAAATACAGCAAGTGTACGAGATCCCTGAGAGTTTGTACATTACATTAAGATGTGGGGTGCCTGTCGGCTCAGGTCATGATCTCACAGCTCTCGGGTTCGAGCCCTACATCGGGCTCTCTGCCATCAGCGTGGAGCCCGCTTCAGATCCTCTGTCTCTCTCTCTTTGCCCTTCCCCCACTTGTTCTCTCTCTCCCTCTTTCTCAAAAGGAATAAATACGCTTTAAAAAATACACTCTAAAAAATAATGATAATAGGGGCGCCTGGGTGGCTCAGTCGGTTGAGCGTCCGACTTCGGCTCAGGTCACGATCTCACGGTTCGTGAGTTCGAGCCCCGTGTCGGGCTCTGTGCTGACAGCTCAGAGCCTGCAGCCTGCTTCGGATTCTGTATCTCCCTCTCTCTCTGCCCTTTCTCTGTTCGCACTCTGTCTCTTCTCTCTCTGAAAAATAAAAACATTAAACAATTAAAAAAAAATAATGACAATAAATTAAGACGTGAGCATTCAGGATTTGTTTTTGTTTTGTGTTGTTTTCAAATTCCTTTCCCCTTGGCCCTCTTGCTCTGGGCCCTGTGTTCTCCAGCACCAGGAGCAACCCCATCTGTCTTCGGGTGTGTGAGGGTACAGCTTCCTCTGCTGATTCTCCCCGTCACGGTGACGGGGAACCAGTCTCTGCGGATAATCTCAGAACCCAAGACGCAATCCAACACACGATAGCAGCAACTCAATAATAGTCTCCACCTACCGGCACCTGCTGAGGGGCCAAATGCACCTCTTTGCTCTGTTTCCCTTCCTTGGAAACAACTGACGCACTTCCAGGTGATGGGGACGTAAAGCACGACCGTGGACCAGAGAGGCTCCAGGGCAGACCATGTGGTCAAGGCAGACCCGGGGAGAGGGGCGTTTAATCGGGTCGCCCGTATCGAGGGGGAGCTGGCTGCGTGACGTGAAAAGCGTGTTTCCAGGGCGCAGACGGGAGGTGTGAAGGTACCAGGAGCTGGACTAACCTGGGGCGTTTGGGGCCTGGAAGGGCAGGTGGGAAGAGGGGAGAGTGAGCTCAGATGACGCTGGGAGGTCGGTGGGCAGCAGGTGCGTAGGGCCGTGGAGGCCAGGGTTCATCCCAGCCATGAGAGACCGAGGAGAGCCGAGAGCTGGCTCCATCCACCTGCCGTGTGGAGAAGGAGCTGTAGGACCTAAGGGCAGAAGCCAGAGAGCCCAGAGATGGTGGGGAGGCTGGTGCCGAAGCCCCCTGTAAGAGACACCGTGGCCTGGACTGGAAGGGAGGAGGGGCTGGCTCGGGGATGTATTCTGGAGGTCAAGATCGGAGGACCAGCTGGGAGCTGAGGTGGGGTGTGAGGGGAGGAGGGGAGGGACAGCGGCCCGGGCACCTGCTCTGCCAGCCTTCCTGGCCTCCTCCCAAGTCGTGGGGCCCAGCCTGCCTCCCTGCTCCAGCCCCTTCCTGGCTCCACCCTCCCAGTCCGGGACATTCCGGAGCCCCCCACCCTCGCCGCCCCAACCTGTCTTCTGATCAACCCCAAGAAGGGCGGAGTGGAAAATACACGACTCGATTCCACAGTGGCAGCTGCTCTGGGCCCTGCGTGAATGTGTCTGGGATGTAAATCCGCTGTCTTTGTGGCTAACGCAGGAAACAATCACTCATGTAGATGAAACGCTTTCTCTCCATGACAGCTAACAGCTCAAGGAGCCTTTACTATGTCAGTCCTCAGCTGAGATGGAAGCTAATATTTTCTATCCGTAGTCTCCGGGATCATAAAAGGCAGCGCCTGGTTTAATAATGAGCTTCCAGTTTCTGGCAGGGCCCCGGAGTTCCGAGTCAGGGGGGAGGAGGGAGACAACAGTGAGAGGGTTTCCAGGAAAGAGCACCTGAGCGCTGCAGGGGAAGAGTTGTTTCAAAGTCAGGGCGAATCAGACAGGGTACTGGCCTGGTTACTGAGATGACACAAGGGCTCCGGGGAGAGGTGATGCCGCAGATGGTCCCCAGGGCAGGGGACAGGGTCCAGAACGGGGGGAGCCAGAGTCTTGGGTTCCAAGCGAGGGCCCGTTACTTCATTCATTCATTCATTCATTCGTTCATTCGGCAAGCATTTACTGGGCATGCACAATGTGCCGGGTCCTGTGTAGAATCTGCAGGAGGCGTGGGCAGGGGTGGGTGAAGGGGGGGGGGGGCGGGAACTGACACGCAAACAGAAAACTTACAATGAAAGTGATCAACGGCCGGGATAAAGGAGGCCCACACAGAGGTGGGTGCTGCTGGCAGGGCCCGAAGGAGATAACATCTAAGCAGAGGTTTTACGACCAGGTGGGTGAAGGTAGAGGGGCTGGAACTCCGGGCACAGGGAACAGCATAGGCAAAGGCGGATGGCGGGGTGTAGGGAGTCACTCAGAGCAGAGGGTAGCTGAAACAGGGGTTGTGAAGCGTGGTTGGCGGCTTCTAAAATGGGGGCCAACGGTCTGGACCCCAATATTCACACCCTCGCGGAGTGTTGAACATTCACTCTATAAACCCCGCGATCTGGGGATGCTCACGAGTGAAACGTAAGGCTGTCACCGGCAGCCAGACCCCATAATGGGAGTGGGGAGCGGGGTCCAGCTGTGTCTCTGACCGCAACCACGTGTCTGCACGGGCTCTGGGCGGGTTTTCTCCCCCTGAGTCTCCCCCCGAGTCACACTTATGTGAGAACAAGGCACGAGAAAGGCCCATCTCACAGGCACCTGGGAAGATGGGACAGCAACGCGTGCAGGTGCAGAGGGCACCCCCCGTCCGCAGAAGGCTCTCCCATGAGGAGCGGGCACCTGCTTCCAAGAGCCAGGAATGGCACAGCATTCAGTGGATCGGGGTCCACGTCCACACCGTCCGCCTCTGGACACCCAGCAGCAGACACGTGGTGTGAAACATCCGTGTTCCCGATTCAGGCTGTCCTGGGCCATTCCCATGGGCTGCCCCCTCCTAGCTTCCACGGCTTCGTTCCAATCAAAACCACAGGGAAAACCACGAGTCCCGTGTTCTAGCAACGCTTTGTGAAACACACACACACACACACACACACACGCATGCATATCAATTATTATAATTATCTACCCGCACGGCAGTTACAGCCCATCGGGGGAAATTTTCCACTCGGAGCAACATCACAGACATGATAGAAGCATGAGCAAGCTGTAGACTGAGATCAGATACCCTTCTAATTCAACATGTGTTCCCGCGATGCTTCCTGAGCCTCAGTTACGAGCCCGGGGCCCCTCCTGTTCCAAGATCTCAATGAGATGCTGAGCGTGACAAATAATCATACACTATACGCACGTCAGTATAGATTATGTAGTCCTGCTCTGTTACGTAATGATAGAATAGCATTTCCGTTTTATCAAGTGCCTCTTATGCGCCAGGCCCGGAACTGAATGTTCTATATTCAATATCTCATTGTATCGTCTCCAGCCCGAGGGGAGGTAGCACCGCTCCACTCGGCACTTGAGGAGGGGACGTCTCGGGAGGGGAGGCACCTGTCCGAGGAGATTCGGCCTCACAGGGCCTCCCTGCCTCTCTCGACGGCTCTGTCCCCGGGAAGTTCGGGGCGAATTCTTGGGATTAGCCCTGTGTGCCGCCCCCCCTGCCCGCGGGGCCGGGCACACTGGAGTGTCTGCGGGTGGTCAGGGGTGAGTGATGGAGGGGGTACAGCCCAGCAGAGCATTACAGCGTGGGTCAGAAGGCCTGTCCCCTAACGCGTGGTGGGACCTGGGCGCGGGCGTTAGACATGGCAGCTAACACAAACCTTTGGAGAATTCTCAGAGTGCTGATCAAATCCAAGGGGTCGGGATTTGGATGAGAGGCAGAATGCGGCACTAGCGGAAGGCAGGTCGGGCCCAGTCCTGCGGTTCTCGAGCTGTGTGACCTTGGGTGAGTCGCTCAACCTCTCTGAGCTTCAGTCCGACTCAGCTTTCTGGTCTGCGCTATAGGGATAGGAGTAACGCCTCCCGCTCTGGGGTTAAAGGAGACGATACGGGCAGAGTGCCGGGCCCCTGCCGGTGTCTGAAGAACTGTGCTGTGAGAAAGGAGCAGGTCAGGTGTCGGCCCCATTTCCCACGCATTCTGCCGGCCCCGGGGCGTCGGAAGCGATGCCCGCTGAAGAGCCTGCAGAACTGAATCAAATCTACCAACCCCAGATCAGAGCCCGTGCGCCGTAGTGACACGAACCCCTTTGCACTTAGGCTCCAACCTGAAGGGAAAAGAGTGTGCTTTGCCCAGTGACAGGAAGACAGGAAGCCCCGCGATGACAGGTGTCACTTTGGGCCGAAGCGAATCTCTTTCCCTCCAGATGAGAGTCACGCCTACATGGAGGGAGCTCCGAGCTTGGGAAGGTCGCGGACAGTCTGCGGGGGAGATGCGGGAAGGAGGACAAGGCCTGCCAGGTGTCAGAAGACCCTGGTGACCTCTGGCACCTCACCTCTCCGGGCCTCATCCTCCCCCTGCGTCCTTTGAGGACCCCTTGGCTGTAGCCCCCTCCTGCACACCACTCTGTGTCCCATCCTCTCGGTAGATTTGGAGTCAGACAGGCCCTGAGTTCAAATCTTGGCTCTGCCACTTAGAAACCGCAGGAACCGGGGCCAGTTCCCTGACCTCTGTGGGCCTCAGTCTCCTTCTCCATGCAATGGGCTCATGCTTCTTCCGTGGCATCATTTTTGTGACTATTGAGCTGGACACGGTGGCCTCTGGAGGCAAACGTGTCATGTACACATAAGGCATCGTTCTTTCCCTTTTATACTTTTAATCTAGAACGAGGTTTAATGAGCTGCACCAGATGGGACGGGGTCCCCCTTGTGTCCACCCTAAAGGGTGGGTTAATTAGTACAGACGGCTGAATAATGGCCCCCAAGACCCCTAATACCCGGAACCCATGAATATGTAATTTCATGGGTTAAAAGAATTGTAGATGTAATTAAGTGAAGAATCTCGAGATGAGAGATTATTCTGGATTAGGTGGGTGGGGCCAGTGTCACCACAAGGGTCCTTCTAGAAGGGAGGCTAGGGGGTCAGAGTCAGAGATTATGTGACAACAAACGTAAGGGTTTGGAGTGAAGTGAGGACGGAGTCACAAGCCAAGGAATGTGAGAAGGCCCTAGAATCTGGAAAAGGCAAGCTAAGGGACTCTCCCCTGAAGCCTCCAGAAGGAACCAGACCCACCAACACCTTAAGTTTAGCTCGGTAAGACTCATGTCAGACTTCTGACTTCCAGGACCATGAGAGAATAAATTTGTTGTCTCTTAAGCCAGTAAGCTTGCGGTAACTTGTTACAGCAGCGACCAGAAACTCATACAATTAGTTTTACTCCAGAGAGCGGGTTCCACAGAGATGCGGCCGAGGGAGCTGCCTGGAGTCCAAGCTCTTGGCTCATGTTGGTGTTATATGGACCCCAGGAGCCCTAAGGATCGACTGAACAAGGACAATCAGAAATGAGGTCACGAGACAGGAGCGATTCTGTTTTACAGAGGAGGAAATGAAGGGCTCTCGTGTTGAGTGGGACAGGTAGTTACAGGCAGAGATGCACCTGTAGCCAGGATTCTGGACCTGCTGGTCCGGTGACTGTCTCCACCACCCACCATCCTCCATTGACGTATCCGACACCCGAGATCTGAAGGATGGATGCGTCAGTGCTAGCCTAGAGAGAAGAGGAGAAAGGGAGGCAGACGCTATAGTGTAACGACTCGTGAATGTTCCCCACCCTCTGAACAGGTGCTGTCATCGGTCCCATTTTACAAATGAGGAAACAGAAAGAGGTTTAACAGAGAGGCTAAGTTAACCCGTCCAAAGTCACTCAGCCAATATGGTAGACTGCAGTAATGACCTCAATTAATGACTGCCCTCCATCCACCATTTTTCGCTAACTCCGTAGACCCCTTCCAACTCCATTCTGGGCTTTGGCCAAAATGCCGTGACGTGAGCAGAGGCTTGAAAGCAAGACTCCGTTGGCCCTCTTCCATGATTGGGCTTGCTCCCTCTTGGATGCCCGCCATCACCATGGAAATATGCTCCAGCTAACCCGTTGGAGGGATGCAAGAAGCATGTGGAAGGAGAACCAAATCATCCCATCCAGACCACTCTAGACCCGCTAACCCTCAGTCAGCCGACCCTGGACACGTGAGCAAGCCCAGCCAACGCCAGCCAAGCCTGGCCCAGACTGGCGGAACCACACAAGTGACCTGAAGACTTGTAAGTAACAGTAAACGGTTGTCATTTTAGGCCGCTGACATTTCGGAGTGGCTTGTTACATGGCGATAGCTAACTGATACATCCAATGAGTAGCAGAGTGGTGTATTTGGGAAGCAAGGTAGCCTCGCTCGGGAGGAACTTCTGGTGACTGTCGAAAAGAAGCATCAGCAGGACCAACCGCTTAGGAGCAGGGTTGGCGTGGGGCCTGGTGCCGTGGGGGTCATTTTATTAGCACGAGAGAGGCCAGCCTGAGGTCCCAGCAGATGCCAGGAGGAAAGCGGGGTCTCCACCCATCCTCTGCTTGGAGGAAGAAGCAGAGGATGGGTGGAGACCCCATTTCCTCCCTGCCTCCCTCCTGTGCTCGCACATGGCACAGATATAGGACTTCCAGAACCGTGGCAGCCATCTTACAGAAACGAAGGAAAGAGAAGACGTATCACATCTTGTGATATGTCACATGTGTCCGCTCAGTGCCCTGACTCAACAAACCGATGCCAGAAGCTTCTATTAAGTCCTTAACTCAGACGCATTGGCCAGGTTTTCTGTTATCTGCGGCTGAAAGTACTCCTGCCCGAGGCATGGCGGCTGTGTGGTCTCTGGAACTCTCCAAGTTCCGCAAGGCCAGGCCAGACCCAAAGAGGCTCCCATCCAGTCTCCATGCCAGGGGCCTGTGCCTAGTTGAATTTGGTACAATGCGTATTTGGTGCTCAGCCCAGATGTGGGACAGACGTCATGATTCCATTTTATTTTTTCTCAACTGATTTTTTTCAGAAAAAGTTCTTGGCCTGCTGTATCTTTTCAATTAGGCTCTGTCACCTCCCCGGAATAGCACAACTTATTAAGGACTGGTACAGCTCCAGATTGCTCTCCACTTAAGACCTATAAAAAGTCCAAAAAGAGGGGCGCCTGGGTGGCTCGGTCGGTTAAGCGTCTGACTTTGGCTCAGGCCATGATCTCACGGTTCGTGGGTTCAAGCCCCGTGTTGGGCTCTGTGCTGATGGCTTGGAGCCTGGAGCCTGCTTCGGATTCTGTGTCTCCCTCTCCCTGCCCCTCCCTTGCTCATGCTGTGTCTTTCTCTTTCTCTCAAAAATAAATAAACATTAAAAAAAATTATTTTAAGTCCAAAAAGAATGTGGGGGAGAGATAAACCACAAGATACAAAACCTACTGCCGCTCCCCTCCTTCCTTGACTCTACATATACACTCAAAACTTCCCATTTATTAAAAAATTTTTTTTAAATGTTTATTTGTTTCTGAGAGAAAGAGAGTGTGAGCGGGTGAGGAGCAGAGAGAGGGAGACACAGAATCTGAAGCAGGCTCCAGGCTCTGAGCTGTCAGCACCGAGCCCGACACGGGGCTCGAACTCACGAGCGGTGAGATCGTGACCTCCCAGAACTTCCTGTTGCTGATTTCAGGTGCATAGCAAGCAAACAGGCAGCATGGGGTGCAGAGAGAGTATGGAGGCGGGAGCCAGGGCAGCTCAATGCCACGTGCCATGTGACCTTGGACAAGGCAACCTTCAATCTGGGCTTCTGTTTTCTCCTCTGGGACGGGGCTTCTCACGAGCCCCTCTTCGCTGTGCTCTTCTGAGTCTAGTGAGGGTCTGTCTCAAGTTCAGCCTCCATCTGCAGCCTCAAGCGTGTCAGGGGAGCGTGGTAGGGCCGGGGACTTCCGGAGAGACGGGCAGACCTGAGTTTTCATTCCCACTCCGGTGCCCAAGTGGTTAAGTTAATTTTGGACAAATCCTTAATCAGCCCGATCTTCAATGTGTCATTTATAAAAGGGGGATAATGAAACTAGTAACGAGAGATCACGCACAGGAGACAGACGCACCTCGCAGATGCTCCATGGATGGCGAACATTCTTCTGTATTATTAGTGTCATTGTTGTCTCTCGTTCCGTGGCCACGATGGAAGTCAGATGGGCATTGGCCTGGGCGCTGGGCAGGTGGAGCCCACAAGCTCGTGAGAGTAAAGCGAATAGGACGGAAACGGGACATGAGGTGCCCCATATGCTATAAGTCACTCTTGGCTGAAAGTTGGACAGACCTCGGTCGGAAGCATCATTAAAAACTTGGAAACCGGGACGGGAAATGACAGGCGCAGGTGTCCGGGTTGACTCCCCATGCTGGCCCTGACATCCTGTCAGACAGCAAGGAGACCTGGAGCACCAGGGGCCTAAGATACAAATCATCCGCACTTATTCTGTGTCCTGCCATCCGAGAGTGAGTCCCCCAGACCGCTTGCGAGGAGGGGCAGGGAGCTTTCCAGTAACAGGTCTGCTGAAATAGCCCCAAGGACTATTGCCTTATAACCTGAGATCAGGGCGTTTGTTGTAGAAACTGCATTTGTTAGAAAGTTTGTGGTCAAAAACCATGTCGGTTCAGTGTCAGTGGAAAACCACTCTTTGTCAGGGGTGGCTGATTCCCACGCAACATTCTTGGTGATAATTAACTCACCACCAGCTCTCACTTTCGGCTCTCAACAACTCAACCTGTAAAAAAAAAAGGGGGGGGGAGGGTGCCTACCAATACTGGTAAGAATTAGGAATATGGCTAAAGGCATTTTTCTCCATATAAGTATTTGTTTTACAAATAAAACAAAGTGGGGGCACCTGGGTGGCTCAGTCGGTTGAGCGTCTGCCTTCGGCTCAGGTCATGATCTCGCGGTCCGTGAGTTCAAGCCCCATGTCGGGCTCTGTGCTGACAGCTCAGAGCCTGGATCCTGTTTCAGATTCTGTGTCTCCCTCTCTCTCTGCCCCTCCCCGACTCATGCTCTGTCTCTCTCAAAAATAAACATTAGAAAAAATAAAAATAAAAACAGATAAAACACAGTGACTTTAAGCAACCGTAGAAAAATGATTTGCTTCAACCTCAAGAAAGGCCCGGAGAAGAAGCAAACAGATAGCTTTCAAGTTCAGGTGCTGTGGCCACTGGGACTTGTCATTTCCGAGCCCCGAAGCTGTTTCTTTCCCCAGCCTGAAACCAGGGACGTCTGACTTTGTGTGGGTTTGTGCTGTGTCCGCTTAGCCAGGCTGGAGACACATTCTCCAGAATTTCCTTTGCCCGAATAGTTGCGGGTTAGCACGGCTCTGAGAGACACGGAGCGCGAGGTTTGCGAGCTGGACCGGCTGGCCTCGTTTTCCACCCAGGAGGTCGGGGCGGGTTGCAGGAGCCGTGGGGGTTCTTACAAGCTGCCACTGCGCTGGCTCCTGGCGTGGGCCTGGGGTGGCTTGTCCCGGGCGACCCTGACCTGATCCGTCCATCCTTCCTCACACAGCCCTCAGCCACTGGCTGGTGTCCAGCTGGCATTTGGACTTGAAATTCTGAAACCGTAGCCGCTGTCTTATTTATTCCCTGCATTGGTCACTCTTACCGATCATCAGTTCGCTCATTTAACAAACATCACAGGGTCTACTCACAAGGAGCAAACCCTGTCCCGGATCTGGAGGTGAAGGGGGGGACCAGGTCAGTTCCTCTGTCTTGTCTTCAAGCAGCCTGCAGTCTGGGGGGCCTGCAGCACGGGCACAGTGAGCAAACACGGGACACGGAGCGGAGAGGGGCAGAGAGCCGGCAAGGGTCACGCTCGCCAGGAGCCGGGCAGCTGAATGATGCCCCAAAGGACGCCCAGGGTCTAGTCCCTCGGACCTGTGAGCCTCACCTTATGTGGCCAAATGGAGGCCGTGGGTATGATTAAGTCGGGGACGCTGGGACAGGAACACGATTCTGGATTATTGGGGGTAGGGGGTGGGGCACACGCCACACTGGTGTCCTGGAAACATGAGTCTGGAAGCAGGGAGAGACGTGAAGACCGTCTGCCGCTCATCTTGACCATGGCTGCAGCTCTAGAAGCTGGAAAAGGCAGGGACGTGGATTCTCCCCCAGAGCTGCCTTGGTTTAAACGCATTGAGACCCATTTCACACTTCTGACATGAGCCGGTAAGAAAATAAGCAAGTGTTTGCAGGCATCAGGCATCAGTCTGTGTGACTTGTTAGGGCCGCTGTAGGAAACTGGCACCGCCGGTCGGGTTTCCGGCTCCTTCCCAGCTGGGGGGGGTGGGGGGGGTCGCGCAGGAGGACGGGCCTTCCCCCAGCTCTGGGGCCTTCCAGTCTAGCAGAGCTGTGGCTGGGGGCCCCGAGCCGTGGAGCTGTCTCTTGGCGGTAAAATTTAGTAACATGGAAAGCTGAGAAAGAAGGAGGCTGTGAGCCTGCCCACCAGGTCCTGGGCAGCAGTAGACCTGTTCTATTTTTATCTAGAAATGCCACGTTCTATTACGCTACCCTAAAGGAGATGCTCATTTCAACATGGAGAGGAGGTCTGGGTCAGGGGCGGCTCTGAAGGAAAGGTCCAAGCTGCAGGATGCATGTGTGTGTGTGCGTGTACATGTGCACGCCGATGTCTGTGCGTAGGTGTGCATGCACGCGCGTGAGCACCCACAGGGGCTGCTCAGAGAAGCCAGAAAATGCTACTGCAGAGATTTCTAGCTCCTGCAGCCCGGCTGGATGGGAGGCCCACCCCCGCCGGTGGTTTCTCCCAGACCAGATAACCAACCCAAGTGCCACCCCCAGGCACCTGCACGTTTGCTCCAGACTCCCGAAGCACCCAGCTGGGCACCTCTCATCCCGGCCCCCGCCTTCCCCTCCTGCTCCGTGCCTGCTCATTCCTGCCCCTACCAGGGCGCGTCCTGAATGCCAGCTTCCTCCTGCTCTGCATCCAGACCGGGGCCAGGCCCTCCCGACCCAGTCCTCGGCTTCCTCTTTCCAGCCACCATCCGAGTAAATACGATCCACTCCCCTCTGCCGCCCTCTCTCAGGCTTCCCCCGTGAAGATCCTCTCCCCTCCTCCTCCCCTGGAATTCTCTAGTCCCAGCAGCCAGCGCTGAGTTTCAGCTCCGCCCCCGATGCCCCGCAATTGGGGCAGACTCTGGCCAAACAGGGTAGGATGACACCCACCTGGATCCGCTCTCTGCTCCCTGAACCCCGTGGAAATGACACCAGGGGGGAAAGTAAAAGCTGTCGGTTCACAGGGAGCAGGAGACGGGAGCTCAGGCCGTGTCAGATGAGGTCCAAGACGTTGGGGAGCAGTCTTAGGAAAGAGGAGGGAGGTATGGGGGAAGGGGGGCGGATGGGAGGGGCGCCAAGAACAGAGACTCCCAGGGAGGGTCGGGTTTGGAAGTGCTGGGACCAAGAAGGCCTGATGCTGAAAGCACGGTGGAAGGTTACTGGTTAGACCACCCACACCCCTTCCCCCACCTGCCACATTCCTCTGCCCGCACCTCTCAGGAGACTGGGTGATGGTGTGGAGAAACACCACCAGGGTGCAGAGGAGGGAAGGGGCGGGCCCCCAGCTGAAAATGGGGGTGGGGCATTTAGTGAAACCTATACCCTGAACTTGGAAACCTCTGCTCCCTCCCCCGCCACAGGCAGGCCCCTAAGCCCCCACCCAGGAGAGGCAGGGAAAGATGTGTCTCCAGAGCACCTGACAGTGGGGGCCTGTTGACGTCCGGGGATCCCCCAGCAAGAAGTTGTACTCATCATCCGATCTCCTGCCTACGAAGCTCCCAGGTGACACCCTCACCCACATGAGGAGTGTCTGCTCCTAAAATTAACAGCCCACCCGGGAGCAGAGAGACGGAGGAAGACCACGCAGAGGACAGAGAGTGGTTAAATTAATTGAAGGAAAAGGCAGGAGAGGGGAGGAGAGGAGGGGAGAGGAGGGTAGCAGAGGGGAGGGGAAGGGAGGGGAGGGGAGGGGAGGGGAGGGGAGGGGAGGGGAGGGGAGGGGAGGGGAGGGAAGGGAAGGGAAGGAAAGGAAAGGAAAGGAAAGGAAGGAGGAAGGAAGAAAAGAAGAAAGAAAGAGAGGGAGGGAGGAACATTTGGGTGGTTCAGTTGAGCGTCAGACTGTTGATTTCAGCTCAGGTCACGATCTCATGGTTTGTGGTTTCGAGCCCTGAGTCAGGCTCTGCACTGACCATGTGGAACCTGCTTGGGATTCTCTGTCTCCCTCTCTCTCTCTCTCTGCCCCTCCCCCATTCACGTGTGTGTGTGTGTGTGTGTGTGTGTGTGTGTGTGTGGGTGTGGGGGGGGTGTGCATGCGTTTGCTCTCTATCTCTCTCAAAATAAGTAAATAAAACACTTTTTTAAAAAAGGAATGAAGGAGGAAGGAAGGAAGGAAGGAAGGAAGGAAGGAAGGAAGGAAGGAAGAAGGAAAGAAGGAAGGAAGGAAGGACCTGGAAAAATTAAAACAAGGAAGAAAAAACAACTTCTGAAACTCAGGGTGAATATCCCCAGAAGGACAAGAAGGGAGAGGCCCACACACACAGCAAGGACAGGAGGCTGTACACAAGGGGAAAAGGAAGAAGTCTTAGGTTAAAGGGGGAAAAAATTGGACAACCAGAAGGAAAAACTCTTCAACTGGGAGATGAGGAAAATGGAACGGAAGCCAGAAAAGCCAAAAAAGAAGGAAAATCAGAGGAAAGAGGTAATTAGAGGATCAAGCCAATCTCAGCATCTGACTTGAAGGTGTTCCATCCAGGGAAGAGAGGGTGGGCGCAAATGCCTGTTTAACCAGCTCTCTGGGCACCTTGTCGTTCAGGCGGACACATAAGATTAACCATCACCGGGGTTGGGAACGGAGACCAGCAGCTGCTTTTGACCTGAAAGCTTTGCTGAACCTGAAAAGCTGAAGGTGTGGGAGCCTGGGGTGGGGGGAGGGGCGAGGAGCCCATTCAGTGGGGGGATGTATGTCCCCCAGGGCAGGAGACCCTGCCCATCTCTGGGGGGCGGGGGGGATGTCTGTGGTACTCTTTTCCATTTTCTCTGCTGCTCAGCAGCACAGCCCCTCCCTGACTTTCATCTGGATTTTCTCAAGAGCTTCCAGAATCTTCTCCCTCACGTATGGCCTCTCTCTGGTCCATTTTAAACATGGCTGCTGCCCCGGCCTTTGAAAGCCTAGCACGACTCCCTTCAACTCCCTGCTCAGACCTGCATCTTGAATGACGTCCAGGTCCCTGAGCCCCTGGGGCCCCTTGTCTTTGCTCTGGTCTCTCGGGCTTTCTCCCGAGCCCCGAGGAAGCTCGCCCCTATTCCTTGGGGCAAGAGGAGGTAAGAAAAATCCATTCCCAAACCATTTTTGTAGTCTGGTTGCCGCATCTGCCATGCTCCCTAAACCACCAGGCTACAGAAACGTCACAACGCAAACAACAAACCATGAGGTCACAGGAAAGCGAAGCCTAACTACTGGGACAGGATGTGTTCTTTCACTTCCGTGGACTGTGACGCTGGTAAGAGTCGGCTGGGAAAGGCCAGTGGTGAAGGTGGAGGTTTATGGGTGAGAGCAAGTGCCCTCGTCACTGCCGCTCGGATTATTACACCAAATGGGAGAGATTTCCTGTCTGTCTTCCCCAATGGACTGCGAGGGTCCTAGGAACAGAGACAATGCCTTTCATTTAGGCACCATCAGAAACCAGCCCCGAGCGAATACCTACCAAATGAATGAATGAAATCACGGAATGATGTCTCCAGGCTTCATCTGTGGAACACCTGCTCTGACGGTACCTGCCTAATCCTTCGGACGCCCGACCGGAATGCCTGTTGGCATCATCTCTCTCCTCTGCCTGAGCTTTCAGCCCTGGAGCCTCCCGTGGGCCGATCTGCCATGACCCAGGACCTGTGGTTCAGAAGCGTTGTCCGTAGCCAGGTCCACACGGCATCGATGCCTCAGGCTGTTACTTGGTGTTTATGTAGAACTTTGTAGAACTGGGGTGGACTCCAGATTGATAGTCAAGGAGGATTCTGACCTGGATGGTGAGTAAGTTGCACAGTCCCAACTGAAATAGATTTTTCTGTTCGCTGCAGTTGAGAATTTCCTTACTGGGGCCTCTCCAAAAACGTCAAGGTGATGCTTTTCCACCAGGCTTAACTGCGGTTGACATGCTCCGTGGTGGATGCTTCCCTTCTACACTTGGACTCACAAATATTCTGAGCCTTAAAATGTGTATGTATTTTGATCCTGTAATTCTACTTCTGGGAATCCATCCCAGAGAAATGACCTAAGTGCAAAGATTTCTGCAAAAAGGCCTTATGGCAACATTATTTACAAGAGTGAAAAATTAGAAAAAGCCTAAATCAAAAACTTTATGGGATGCTTAAGGAAATTACGGTAAAGCCACTCCGTGAGATGTTAGGTGCCTTTTCCAAAAAGATCTTAGTAATATGCAAAAAGCCTGTGACACATTAGGGCTTTAAAAAAAGCAGGATTTAAAGCCACGTGATCTTAATTATATATAAACGTGAATAAGAAAAACACGATGAAAGAAATACGGCCAAAAGTCAACAGCAATTTTCCCCGAGCGGTACAACTAGTAATTGTTCTTCTTTCTAATTTTTTAATCGTTTCCCATTTTTATTTACAGACATTTAATATTTAAAATTATTTTTAAAGAACCAGAATGTCCAGCTTTAAAATGCAACTGGTTGACAGTTCTGGAGGATTCTTTCCTAATTGCCTCCTAAAGTGCCTCTAGAGACACAGCACACATTGAAAACTCAAAATACCATCCATCCCAAACTAAAGCTGACCGAAAATCTAATGCCAGAAGCAGGGTGTCTCCAGGAATTTGGAGACTAAAGGAGCTGAGTCCGGAATGTTCTGACCAGGCTTTGCTTCGTGACCCAGGAATTGCCTGAAAAAAGAACAGGTGATGGCACCCTCCACCCCCCTCCAAAGTCCCGGGGCTCTGGGGTGGGGGGTGGAAAAGCTACCCCTAGAATATCTACCACGGTTTCTCTCCTGCCTGGACACTGACTTTCCCGGAGATAAGGAATGCTCTCTTCTCCTCTTCCCTCCCTGACACATTTCTACGACCATTCAGACTCAGCAACTCCAGAAAACAGCTGGGAGGAAGGGGCGGGACGTGGAGGGCACGGCAATCCACATCCTGGGTGGGTTGTCCCCAGGTAAAGTCCCGAAGGAAGTCAGAAACAAGAACGATGCCGGTGGACACATGCGGCCCACGTGTTCCGTCCGCACAGGGCATCAGAGACGCAGAGGAAAGGGAAGATGTCTCTGGTCATCCGAGCCTGGGCCGGAATCACTCAGAATCACATCTAAAACAGGGCTGACACCCATCTGGACCATTCCAGAGGCAATCCACCGGTGGTCTGGGCAGAACGTGCTCTACCTGAGAGGGAATAAAGAAGGGTTTGTTTCCTCTTATTGTAATGGTCCCCGTGAAATCACTGATGGCAAGGTGGACGGGAGGCGTCGTCCTAAAAGCTCAGAGAAGGAAGGGTCTGTACGCCTTCTCTGAAGGAGCCAGCGGAGGATCTCACGAAACTGGCCTTCTCGAAAGAAACACAGGCAGAGAACAGGAGGAGATGAGAACAGGTAGAGGTGACGAGAAAAATGACAGCTTCAGAGAGACATGCGGAGAAGTTGAAGTTAAAGGAGCCGAAGGAATGTTTACGCGGAGGGCAGTAAAGATCGGAACCCACCTAGCGGAAGTAAGTATATCCTGGACAAGTCGAAGCTAGAACCTACAAGCCGTCATCGTCGTCAGAGTCACATGGGCTGAGAAGCTACCCCAGCCGACCCGGAGGGGAATCACGCCCGAGGAGTCAAGCAGGTACAGCCAGATTTATGGTCTCTCCTCACTCAGCATGGACCCCAGTTGTGGAATCAGATCCAGTTGTGGAATCGGATCAGGCATTCCCAGGTGGATTATCAAGCGCAAGAGTCAAGTTTAGATTCCTTGATAAATGTCATTCATTCATTAGTTTTTTCATACACCCTGGAAGCCTGTGCTTCTGTGTGTTGGATAGGCTGCCAGATGCTGGAGACACAGGGGGAGAAAATGTTCCCTTCCTTCCAAGGAGCTCGTGGCCTCGTGGAGGAGAGACCCACGAACACTCTTTACGGAGCAGGTGGCAAGTGGCGTGATCACCTTTACATTCTAGGAAGATGCCTTTGTGACTAACCATCCATTTTGCAGAAGAGGAAACTGTCTGAAGCAACTCTCCTGAGTCAATAACGCCTTCCTTATCCTTCTTGCACAGAAAAGAAACCAAAGGTGCAGGGAGGTTGAGTCAGAACCCAAAGTTTCCCCGCTTGAAGACAGTGAAGCGAAGGCCCAGCCCCAGCCCGCGTGGTTCTATCACCTTGGTTTTGCAACCGCAGACCAGCCATCTCGTCTACCCTCCTTCTCCCCGCCTGAGAATTCACACTTCTCTCCACCGCCTCCTGGTGTCTTGGGGTTCTGCCTTTGTGCTTGCAGAAGACGTCCCAGAGATCTATTTCAGTCTTCTGGAACTCGGTCCTCGGAGTGACAGCACTAAATGTGGCTCTCCCGGGCTGGAAAGTGACAGCAGCTTCCTTGAGGCAGCCCCGTGGGAGGAATCGCCAGGGAGGGTGGCTCCTGCAGGCTGTCAGCCCTGCACCGTGTGACATCAGTCCAGGGCAGAAGAAGGGGCTGTGCTCTGCCTGTCCGGCCTCTTTCTAAATTCGTGACTCAGGCAGAGACTCCTCCCACCGGGGAAAGGGAGATGGAGAGAGGGCGGGAGGGTCCCACCGGGAGAATGAAGAGGCGTCCCCACTCACACTCGCTAGCTCTCTGTTCTCTGAACACGCTGGTCCCCTTCATAGTCCGAAGATCACTGGCGGTGTGATCGGTCCCTCAACGGTGGAAAGCAGCATTTTCTTCAAGAAATGCAAACCATCCTCGGACCAGTTCTGCCAGTGTGGATCTTCCCCATTTTGAAATGGGTCAAAATAACACAGGATTGATATCAACGCCAAGGCTAACATTCTGTCCCTGTTTTTTTTTTTTTTCTTTTTTACTTTTATTCGGAGACATTTGTAGTCGTGCGTGTAGTTGAAAGAAATACTACACGCGCCCTCCACTCAGCTCCTCCCGGGTCACATCCTGCGGAGCGAAAGGGTGACGTCGCAACCAGGAAAGGCCACCGCAGTCTACTTCGCCCACCTTTCCCGAGTTTTACACGATTCATCTGTTCGTGTGTGCGCTTCATTCTGTTCAGTCTCTCACACGTGTCCGTTGGTGCGACCGCCACCGTGAAGGCGCAGAACGTTCCCTCCTGCAGAAGGATCCTTCGCGCCGCCCTTTTACAGCCGGATACACCCCCCCCCCCGCCAGCCTCCCTCACCGTCTCCCAATAGGCACCATTGAGTTGCTGTTTCTAAAATTTTGTTATTTTAGGAAGGCTATAAAAATAGAATTGTATAGCATGTAATCTTTGGGGATTGATTTTTTTTTTTCACTCAGCATAATTCCCTGGAGCTTCCCCCAATTTGTGGCGTGTATTAAAAATTCATTGCCTTCTATTGATGAATCGTATTCCATGGCACGGATTCCCTAGTTTGTTTAAGTATTCACCTGGCCAAGGAATTGCCACTGTTTCCAATTTCTGACCATTATGACTCGAGCTCTGAATGTCTGTGCACAGGCTTGGTGTGAACATGTTTTCATTTCTGGGCTGTATGGTGATGGCGTGTTTTGTTTTTTAAGAGACGGCCAAAGTGTTTTCCGTAGAGGCTGTACGGCTTTATATTCCCACCCACAACGTCGGAGTGGTCAGTGTCTCCACATTCCCACCAGATTTGGGTGGTGTCGCTATTTTGTTTTAATCATAGCCATTCTGATATCTCCTTGTGGGGTCTTTTTTTTTTTTAATGTTTATTTCTTTTTGAGAGAGACAGAGACAGAATGCGAGTGGGTTAGGGGCAGAGAGAGAGGGAGACACAGAACCAGAAGCAGGCTCCAGGCTCTGAGCTGTCAGCACGGAGCCTGACGCAGGGCTCGAACTCACGAGCTGTGAGACCATGACCTGGGCCAAAGTCAGACGCTCAACCGACCGAGCCACCCAGGCGCCCCTCTCCTTGTGGATTGAATGTGCATTTCTTTCAAGGCTCGCGGTGTTGAACATCTTCTCATGTGTTTAGTTTCTTTCCATCCCTGTATCTCTTCGGTGAAATATCTATTTGTGTCTCTTGCCCGCTTCCTAACTGCACTGTTTACATTTTTTTACTGCTGAGTTTTGAGCATTCTTTGCATATTCTAGATACTTGTCCTTTCTCGGGCGTGAGGCACGCAATGTCTTCTTCCTGTATTGATTCTCCTTTCCATCCTCTTCATGGGATCTTTCACAGATAACCTTTCAGTTCCGAGGAGGTCCGACTTTCTCAACTTTTCTCCTTCAGTGATCACGCCTTTGGTGTCAAGTCTAGGAAATTTTCACCTAGCTGTAGGTTCTAAAGATTTTTTTCCTGTTTTCTCTCCTGTTTTCCTTACTGTTCTTTTTCTCTCTGCTAATTCTCTCTCTATTTTTCGCCTACAAATTATAACCTGCTCCACGTTCAGTACAGCCCATCAGCAGTTCCGAAAAGAGATAAAAGAGATAAATTTGAGTGACCGATTGCTAAGGTAATCACTGCCCCTTACTCATTATTAAGGCAACATGAAGGGGGGACGTTTAAACTCCCAGCTTTTGTCCCAACGTCAGGGGCATTAAGAGCCTGGTTAGAATAAAGGGGCAAGCGTTTGCCTCTTGCACTGAGCTGGGTTCGTCAAAACAAAGACCCGCACATGTAGGCAGCACGTGAGTATTTGCATTTCTTAGGATGAAAAATCCTAGACAGTGAGGACAGTATATGTGCCTCTGTAACAATTTGCTTGGTGCTGTTCTCCACAGATCTGAGTGGCTGGCCAGTGTGTGGGAGAAATATTTGGGTTCAAACTAAGCCGTGTGGCTTTGAAGACCTGACCCGGTCCTCTGAGATGGTTCCTCTCACTTGAGATGGTTCCTTCTCACCTGAAAAGAAGAGTAATCATGCCTGCCTTGACAGGAATTGGTTTTATTATTTTCTGGTCCACTAGGAAATGGACAGGCAACTTTCAGGTAAAGGCACAGAGTGGTCACTCTTTTCCTAATGTGGGAGGGGGGTGCTGTCCTTACCAATGAGGTAACTCTGGTTTTCACAAGCTAATCAAATCTCCAATGAAGTCATGGGTAAACAAGAACTTAACTGGAAAAAATGAAAGATTACTACAACCCACTAACCCTTTGTCCCTGAGCAGTTCTGGTCAAACCTCACCTGAACCCTGCTGCCACAGGCTCATGAGTGTCCTAGTGATTCCACAGATGCTCACTGGCTTTTCCTGCCTGTCCCCACACTTGTGACTAATTCACAATCCATCCATCCATCTATTCCTCCACCCAAACATACACTCATCCATCCATCCATCCATCCATTCACTCATCCATCCATGCACTCATCCATCCATCCATCCATCCATCCATCCATCCATCTATGCACTCATCCATCCATCCATCCATTCCTCCACCCAAACATACCCTCATCCATCCATCCACCTATGCACTCATCCATCCATCCATCCATCCATCCATCCATTCCTCCACCTAAACATACCCTCATCCATCCATCCATCCATCCATCCACCTATGCACTCATCCATCCATCCATCCATCCATCCATCCACCTATGCACTCATCCATCCATCCATCCATCCATCCATCCATCCATTCCTCCACCCAAATATACACTCATCCATCCATCTATCCATCCATCCATCCATCCATCCATCCATCCATCCATATATCCATCCATCCACCTATGCACTCATCCATCCATCCAACCAACCATCCATCCATCCATCCATGCACTCATCCATCCATCCATCCATCCATCCATCCATCCACCTATGCACTCATCCATCCATCCATCCATCCATCCATCCATCCATCCCTCCACCCAAACATACACTCATCCATCCATCCATCCATCTATCCATCCATCTGTCTATGCACTCATCCATCCATCCAACCATCCATCCACCCATCCATCCAAATGTACATTTTGATGCCTAATGTGTTTCATGCACTATCACAGGGGCTATGAACACGGTGGTGAGCAGATAGACCCGAACCCAGCTTTCTGGAGAGTTTCCTGTCATTCTAGTGGGACTCAGACAGTGAATGAATAAACAAGAGAATGTAGGGTAGTGAAACTAATAAGAAGAAGACTCTAGAATGGTGAGATGGAGAATGGCAGGGGTGAAGGAAGGGGCCTCTGGATGCAGGGTGGTGAGGAAACTCTTCTCTCAAGAGGGAATGGCTGTAAAAGTAGAGAGAGCCAGTCTTATGAGGATCTGGGGAAGAGCAATCTGTGGCAGAGGGATCAGCACCTGCAAAGTCCCTAAAGCATAAATAAGCAAGGTGAGTCCGGAACAGGTGCAGCTGTGGATGAGGCCCAAAGGTGGTGTGTGGGGTGGTTGGTGGAGGTGGGCTGGGGTAGGCAGCTCATGAAGGGTCTTCTAAGGCATTTGGATTTTCGGGCTCTTGTAAACTGAGGGTCTCAAGGGATGTCAAGATGAGCTGCACATTTTGAACGGGACCCTCTGTCTGCTGAGTGGAGGAGGAACTGGAGGGCCAAGAGCAGACACAGGAGGCAGGCTGGAGGCTGTGGAACTGGCTGGAACAGCAATGATGGGGCTCAGGGGAGAGGACAGCAGTGCCCTGTGACCCGGGTCAGCCAGCCTGCAAAGCCCAAGCCCACACGAAGCTCACCGAAGCCCTCCAAACTCCGCTGTGTATTTGCTGAGCTTCCCACCTTTTTATTTTTTAGCGAAAATGCAATTTGCCATTTTAAAGTGTACAACTGAGTGATTTTGAGAACAGTCACAAGGCTGAGTGGCCATCACCACTAACTGGTCCCAGCACATCTCATCACGCCAAAAAGAAGCCCCATGCTCATTAACAGTTACCCCCCACTCCACCCTGCCCCCAGCCGCCAGCACCCGCCAACCTGTTGTGGACCTTCCTTATAGGTAAAATCACACATCACGTGGCCTTTGTGTCTGCCTGTTGCACTGACCATAACTTCACACGGCTCATCTGTGTTGTAGCTCGGCCAATGCTTCTATCTCTTTCTACAGCTGAAGGCTATTCCTTTGTACACACGTACCACACTGAGCCTCTCCATTCATCAGGTGTGGTCCACGAACACCAAGGGAGCCATGTTCTTACTGAACAGTGAGCAGGAGCCGTGCCTGAGACGGACCTTCGGGGCCTCTGGAGGGACCAGGGTGGATAGAAGGGGATTCATCTTAAAATAATTCACTAAGCAGTCCTTACGTTTTATGCAATTGTCTCTACGTTACGTTTTTACACTGACAGCGCTTTTCCAGCCCCTTGGCTCATCTACTGAGCTCAGCCGTTTCCAGAAGCCGAGCGCAAGGACCGTTGAGACAGGAGCCTGGTTTTCATCCATCAGGTGCCAACAGCCTCGACGACACAGGGCAGAGCCTGACCCATCGACCGTCGGCTGGTCACCAGCCCCGATGCCATCCTCCACTGCCTTCCTTCTTGCACAGGTATCCCTGGCAGGAGGCGCCACTCCTGCCCGAGCACAGAACGATTTGGGAGCCGTGGTCCCAGGGCTCAGTTTTGCCAGTGGAGTCAGAAGTCTGGCTTGAAGGCCGCTGCCATATTTCCTCGTCCCACTGCCCTCTGGATACGTTTCAGGGCTGTTAATCTTAAAAGTAAATGACAGGCCATTTCCAAATGAGGCTTAGGGCACTGGGCCACAGAAGACAGCCTTGCTGGCTAATTCAGACAGACAGACCCCCCCCCCCCATTCTTTAACATACCTGCACTGCAGCATATCAGCTCTACCACAGGGCCGGTGTCCCACCTGAGAGCCCCTCAACAGTGAGCGCGGGGCAATGAAAACATTGAGCACGGACAGTGCCTCAGCAGGTGTCTGAGCTGGCTCCGGCTGCTACCAGAGAACACTGGGGACGGGGTGGCTTACCCACAGCAGGAATTTGTTGGTCACAGCTCTGAAGGCCAAAAGTCTGAGCTCCGAGTACCTACATGGCTGGGTCGTGGTGAGGGCCCTCTTCTGGGACGCAGATGATCGTTTTCTGGCCGTGACCTCACGTGGTAGAGAAGAGAGAGAAGGCAAGCTCTTGGGTCTTTCTATGAGGGTTCTAATCGCATCATGAGGCTGCACCCTGGTGACCTAATCCCGTCCCAGAGCCCCCCCACCACCACCACCCAGTGTCCTAATATCACCCAGGGGTTTAAGATTTCAACATGTGAATTTTGGGGGAGGACACAAACACACTTCCCCGGTACCGATCATATTCCCGCCTCTCAAATACCTCGTTGTGCCTAAATCCAAACACTGCCTTAGAATACAGCCGTATCTGCCTGTTCGACGCTGTGTGCCTAGTGGCTTCCCCGAGACTAAAGGAAAGTCTGACTCCGATGGGAAAGTCTTACTGGAGAATGGAAGATCCTCAGGGGGCCGGGCCCCCCAAATGGATTTCTGCCAGGGCCAGGAGGTATCGGCCCTTTTTCTTTTCCCTCAGGGCGTGCGGTCCGAGCCCGAGTCGGCCTGAACCAAGAGCCCGAGAGTGTGACGCTACAATGGCAGCTTCACTGCTAGGAATTGACCCAAGGGATCCAGGAGTGCTGATGCATAGGGCACGTGTTCCCCAATGTTTATAGCAGCACTTTCAACAATAGCCAAATGACAGAAAGAGCCTAAGTGGCCCTCAACGGACAAATGGATAAAGAAGATGTGGTTTATATACACAGTGGAATACTACTTGGCAATGAGAAAGAATGAAATCCTGCCATTTGCAGCCACGTGGATGGAACTGGAGGGTATTATGCTGAGTGAAATAAGTCAGGCGGAGAAAGACGGATACCGTCTGTTTTCACTCGTATGTGGAACTTGAGAAACTTAACAGAAGACCATGGGGGAGGGGAAGGGGGAAAAATAGTTACAAACAGAGAGGAAGGGAGGCAAACCATAAGAGGTTCTTAAGTACAGAGAACAAACTGAGGGTTGATGGGGGGACGAGGGAGAGGGGAAAATGGGGGATGGGCACTGAGGAGGGCACCTGTTGGGATGAGCACTGGGTGTTGTATGGAAACCGATTGGACAATAAATTATGTTAAATAGAAAAGAAAGAAAGAAAGAAAGAAAGAAAGAAAGAAAGAAAGAAAGAAAAAGAAAAAGGGAGGGAGGGAAGGAAGGAAGGAAGGAAGGAAGGAAGGAAGGAGAAAGAAAGCGTGTCCATGTTCAAAAGAAAAAAATAAAAATAATAAAACGGCAGCTTCTCCACACTCCCAAAGCAGAAGACGAAGGGAACGAAGCTTGAAAGAGTTGCCTGTCCCGGGGTGGGGGTGGGGGGTGGAGGGAGATAGAGGGAGGGGTGCTGGGTGGGTGGGAGCCCAGGCCCAGCGAGAGGGCTCTGCCCACTGTCCTGTGCTTACAGGGTCCCTCTGCCTGCTAATTAGTACCAGAACCAAAAAGGCGTCTCTTACACCCACACGATGATTTCGTTTTTGGCAAATAATATAATATCTCTCTTAAATCAGCATGGTGTTTCTTCTCTAAGAAGCCTCCCAACTGCACGAAGAAATTCAAGGCTTTCCGGGGAATGCGGCTTCTGAAAACACGACAAAATCCCAAGGAAGGGTTGAAGCTACAGCTGCAGAAACCGCGACCATCATTGCTGCCTGGGTGGCTTGAGGCAGGTGCTGGCCCTGCCTGGGCCATCGGATGGGGATACTGAGTCCCACCCTGCAAGGCTGCTGTCAGGGAGTCACGATAACCGCGTGGACTGCTCGGCAGCTCCTCGCCGGCCTCCGCGTTCCCAGTGAACCTCTTGCCCGTGGGAGGAGAGTCTGGCGGTGTGACCTTGGCTCAGTTGTCTACCCTGTTGTGACCTTGAGTGCCATGCTGAGGTGCTGGGGCCTGGTCTGAAGGAACTAGGGAGCCATGGAAAGATTTTAAGCAGGGAGGTGATATTCAGGTCTGCATTATTCCCTTTCCTCTGGGGGCGTCTTTTGTGGTGCAAAACCACATAAATGGAAAGAAGTCTTGTTTTGGAGTCAGGGAGACCTTGGGCTCTCATGATGCTGTCCGCCCTCCCCCCCGCCCCCTCCCCCATCCAGCTGGGTGACCTTGGGCAGGTCCTTCCAATGGTGGGGGGGATCTTAAACTGCAGCTGAGTCAGAAGGTCGGGGCAAGGCCAAAGATTTTACATTTCTCACCAATTTTCCATTTCCTCTACAACAAGACCCATTTCCCTGGGTGCCCGCAGGCCACGAACGAATGACGCCCACCCTTTTCCTGGGCCGCGGCCCACACTTTGAGTAGCGAGGCTTTGAGTCTCCGAGCCTCAGTTTCCCCACTTGTAAAATGGCGTTGATCAAACCCGGCTCACGGGGCGGTGAGGGGCAGGGATGAGGCCCCCGTGGCCCCCGCAGCGCGAAGTGTGCCCAGCCCTCCTCGCCCCTGCTCCCTGCCTCACATTACCGCCCAGTCTCGGGATTCTGCAGCTCTGTTCTCGCTCAGCATCCCGACCAGCTCATTTCTGCTCCCCACTCTTTTTTAATCGGTGTTGCTCTGGAAGCTTGCTTGGCACGGGGCTCACCTTTCAAATGCCCTAGAATCCTTCTTTTGGCTTCTCTCTCTCTTCTATTTAAATTCAAGCCTCACAAGGCTCGCCCCAGGCTCCTACCACCCTGGTGCCATTAGGAGATTAAAATTTTGCAGCACCTGCCTCTGCTGCTCCCAGGGTCCCACTTTTCACGTCAAGCGAAGCAGGCCACACCACCTGCCGCACGCACATTGGCCACATCCTCCTTCCAAGCGAGGGAGCCACGCGTGGGGAAGGACTCTCTCATAATAAGGCCTTATGTCTACAATGTGCCTGAAGGGAGGGCAGGGGGGCTCACGGAACCCCAGCCAGGTGGGGAGAGGGGGGAGTCTCTGTGCGAGGCCCACTGGCCCGGGAGTTGGGGGCCCGGGAAGCGATTCTGGCTCTGCTCCTCCGTGATCCTGGGCACGTCGTGACCGGCTTGGGCCTCAGTTTCCCCATCTCTAAGAAAACATGGGACCAAACGTTCTCTGGGACCCCTTCCATCCCCCGTGTCTTCTGTGGTCCCTATTATAAGCGAGGAACTCGGGGTTCCTGACCATCGGCCAGGTCCTCCGTCTGTGACACGTAAGGGCATCCACGGCCCACACGTCACACGGCCCACACGTCACACACGTCTGTGATCAACCGAGTGACCCCCTCCGCCTTGAAAAACGACAAACTCAACCCAACTCTTTTCTCTAGTGGTGGCACCATTTTTTTGTCCCCTCTTATTATAAAACTTCAGCTCTCAGAGTGGTTTTTAAACGTATCTGTCGATTCTCTGAGACTCCTCCCGAAGAGAGGCAGGGTCTATGCCCCTCCCTTGACCGGGCGGGCTTCTGGGAGCACTCTGACTCACCGCTTAGGACGAAAGTGACATGCGACTCCAAGTGGAGTCATGAAAGGCCACACAGCTTCCGCCTTGCCCACCGGAACATTCCTTCTTGTGCGCGGTCTGGCTGCACCGAGGCCGCCATGCTGTGAGGAAGCCCAAGTCCGTGCACACAGAGACCTCATGGAGAGGCCCCGAACCCCTGGCCCGAGAGACGGAGGGAGACCCCCTGGCCAGCCCGTAGCTGTCCCGGCTCCAGCCTCGGAGGGACTTTCTGCTGCGTGACAGACAGATGATGCCCGGCCGAGCCCCTGACTCTCAGGAAACCAGACAGATAATGAAATGATTGCCACACTTCCGTGCCCCCGGCTTTGAGTGGGAAGGCAGCACCCAGCCCGACCCCAGCTTTCCACGCGTGCCCTCCGGCCCCCAGCCCGCCAGGCTCTCCCCGCCACCACTGGTGACGTGGCCCAAAGTCAAGCGCAGTTCTGACCTGCCAGCAGCATTCGACGCCCTTGGCCGCCCCGTCCTTGGATCGTTTTCAGCTCCAGGGACCCACCTGGCTGTCCTTTGACCTCTCTGGCTGCTCCTTCTTGGTTCCTGCTTCTAGTTTCTTCCTCGTCTCCTGGCCACGCACATCAGGGCGAGCAGCTCAGGCTCGGGTCTTTGCTCCATCGACACTGGCTTCCTCAGTGAGCTCACCAAGCTCCGGGCTTCACGGGCCAAGGACCCCAGCCGGCACCCTCCTCCTAAGCGCAGGCGCTCCCACCCACCGCCGACCCCGCCTCTCCACCGGGACGTCCAGTGGGGGTCTCACAGCGAAGGTGTTCAGGCTGAGCTCCTGCGCGACTCTCCGGCAAACCTGCTCCCCTTAGATCCCCGCAATCCCGGTGGCTCCAGATAAAAATCCTGGAGTCCGCCTTGACTCCTCTCCACTGCACGCCCCGTCCAAATCCGTCGTCAAGTCTGCGGGCTCAGCTTCCAAACGGGCACCAGAGCCCAACCCCTTCTGCACACTTCCCTCCCTGCCAGCCCGAGTCCACAGTGCCACCCTCTGCCACCTGGACGCGCTCTCTCCCCCTACCTGGCCTCCCAGCATCTGACTTTGCCCCCCCCCCCGCCTTTGAATCTCTGCACAGAAACCAGAGTGATCCTTTCAAAACCAAAGTCATGCTCTACCATTTCTTGGATCAAAACTCCTAACGGCTTCCTCCGGGTCTCACTCGGAGTCATTACAAAGTCATTACAATGACCTACGGGGTCCTTTGTGATCCACCCCTCCCCTCGCCCTTTCTCAGTTTGATCCCCCTACTTTTTTCCCCCTCTGCTTTATCCACGGTGGCTCCCGACAAACCCTCAAACATGGCAAGCACGTTTCTACCACAGGGCCTTTGCACTCGCGGCTCCTTTGGCCTGGACCTCTCTTCCCCAAGACGACTGCATTGTTCTTGCCCTCACCTCTTTCACTCACTCACCTCTTCTGTAAGACTTTCCCTGACTACCTGATTTAAGATAGACACAGACACACACCCTACACATCACTGGCTGGACCTCCCTTATCCCTGTTTATTTATTTTTCTGTTTAACACTTATTACCCTCGGGCATGCTTTACATTTATTTGCTGGCCGTCTGCCTTCCCTCACCCAATTCTAAGTCCCATGATGGCAGGAATTCTAGGCTACCTTTTTCACAGCTCTTTTCCCAGCATCTAGAAGAATTCCTGGCACACAGAAGGCACTCAATAAACATTTGAATGAATGAATGAATGAATGAATGAATGAATTTCACCACAGTGCTTACAAGTTGCAGCCATCAGAGTGATATGCCAAGCACAAATCATCAGTCTTGCCTATCTACAGCCTTTCACAGCTCCCCATCGTCTTGGGGATAAAACTCAACCTCCCTCACCCTACTTTTAAGGCCCTTTATGATTTGACCCCTCCCTATCTCTGCAGCCTCATTTCTCACTACTCCCTGCTTTTCATATCACACTCCGGTAACACCAGACTGCTTGAGTTTTTCCACATGTCACCATGATGTGTCCTTTCCTTTCCTCTTACTGTCCCCTCTTGCCTGGAATGCCCCCCTTATCGTCTTTCTCCCCATCATTGCTTCTCATCGCTTAGGGTCCAGCTCAGCTCTCCCTTCCCCTAAGAACCCCTCTTGCCTACCCTAGCGGGCCTGGGTTCCTCTTCAACGTGCTCCCAGAGCACCCGAGGTTGACCTCCATCACAGCCCCCTACCCCAGTCATTTAATTTTCTGTTTTCTGTTTTTGTCTCCCCCACTAGACTGCGAAGGGTCTAAAATTAAAAAGGGCATGGGGGTGTTGATTTCATGAAAGACAACATCCAGGGACAACACAGGACACGATATGCAGGGGAGGGGGGTAACTTTGCATAAGATGGGGAAGAACTGTGAGTCAACTCTTCTCAGTCCCTCGTTTGGGGAACGCTGGGAATGGACTGGATATTGGATGACACTGTGGAGTTCTTGTTCCCGTTCTTAGGTACAATCTGCAAAATCAGTGGGGGTTACGAGAGAGCCTGCTCCCGGGGGTGGCTGTGGGCTGGTCGTGCAGGGACTGATTACATCAGGCCGCTCTTCGAACGGTGCCTGGGACACAGCAGTGCCCAGGAAGTGATGTCAATGGTCAGGTGCGTGATGCCTATGTGAGTACACGGCAGGTGCTCCTAGAGTGTCTTTGAATTGGAAAAAGAAATGAGTGCATGCGGGTATTGGTTGCAGCCCCCACCCCTGCCCCCCAGGAGCATGTCCTGACGGTGGAAGGGTGGGGGTGAGCCGAGCCGGGCTCGGCAACCTGCAAGGATGGGACTGGGCGGGCAGTGAGGTGACTGGGCCCTGTAATTACAGGATACTTCTTTCATCTATATGATAATGATGCCTCTCCCGGGGGCTGGCAGGCGTGAGCCCGGGCATCTGAGCCTTGAAAGCCGGAAAGACAGTTCTGGAAAGACCAGGGCTGGCACTGACCCCCAGAAGGAAAGACCTGGTCCTGTCCTGCTGGGAGAGGCCCACTAGAATGACAGGAAACTCTCCAGAAAGCCTCCGACAGCGAGCAGTGTGGCTGATACCTGGAGAGAACGAGGTCCCCAAGGACGGTGAGAAGAGACATCCTTGTGCCCAGAGCGACCCTCTCCCCCGGAGGCTGGGGGCCCTTTAGACTTGGCTTGCTTCGGAACAACTTGTGTGCCCACTGGCCAGCACAGTGAAAGGAACAGGCTCTTAACGATGTCAACATCTCTCTGCCCAAATGTCAACATTCATTCATTCGGTGACTTTTTCTTTTTCTTTTCCTTTTCTTTTTTCTTTCCCTTTTTCTTTTCCTTCCCTTTTCCTTTTTCTTTTCCTTTTCCTTTTTTCTTTTTCTTTTTCTTTTCCTTTTTCCTTTTCCTTTTTCTTTTCCTTTTTCTTTTTTCTTTTCCTTTTTCTTCCTTTTTCCTTTTCCTTTTCCTTTTCCTTTTTCTTTTCCTTTTTCTTTTCCTTTTCCTTTTTTCTTTTTCTTTTCCTTTTTCCTTTTCCTTTTTCTTTTCCTTTTCCTTTTTCTTTTCCTTTTCCTTTTTCTTTTTTACTAAGCACTTACTATGGATTAAACTCTGTTCCAAGTGCTAGAGATACAGCAGTGAACAAAACAGACAAAGCCCTGGCCCGGAGGAGCTGACGTTCCGGTAGGGTAGACAGACAAACCACCTGTACAGAGATAAAGTACCTGGTGCATCAGGAAGTGACAGGTGCTTGGAGATGAGGGAAGGACACGAAGGCAGTGGCTGCAATTCTAGATCAGTGGTCAGGAGGGGCCTCGCTAAGAAGGTTTTGTTGGAGCAAAGACCTAACGGAGCAGAGGGAGACAGCAGGGCAGATACTGCAGCGGAAAGCATTCCAAGCAGAGAATCGCACGTGCAAAGGCCCCGGGGCAAGAGCTGCTTGAGTTGTTCGAGGAAAAGCCGGAGGACAGTATGAGCAGGTGGGAAAGTAGAAAAGGATGCGGGGTGGGGATGGCGTCAAGGCCGTGTAGGTCACAGGGCACTCTGGCTTTCTCTCTGACCTTCATACGAAGTGCCTTGGAGGCTTTAGAGCAGAACAGGGACCTGGAAAAGACTGCTGACTGCTCTGAGAACAGACGGCAAGATGGATGCAGACGATCCACTGGGGGCGCTGGCAATACTCCAGCCGAGCCATGCTGCAGCGACAGGAGGTGGGAGGGGGGACAGGGGGGACAAGGGTCAGACTCTCACACTGGTGTCTTGATAGCACATATGCGGCTTCTCCCACAGCCCAGTGGGGGGCTGATTGGGGCCTCTGGGGCCCAGCAGGCCTGAGTTTGAGTCCCGGTCTCTCTTTCAAGCTGCCGAAGTGCCCCTGTTTCCTTATTGGAGAAACAACGTGCTATGAATGCTGTGAACCTCTGAGCACAGCCGCAGGCACACAGTAAGTGCTCACTAATGGCTACCCTGAGGCTGCTCCTCTTTTCTATGTTGTGCTACCGAGATGTGTGGGGTCAGAGATCACACGGACCACAGACACATCGTTTCCAGTGGGGTACCCCGAAATGCCCCCTCTCGGAGCGATGCTGTCTGCTCCAAACGAAACCCCAGCTTCTGTTTTGAAGTTCAGGACACTCTGACCCTGGCGTTTTGACCCCATGGCCTTCCCACTGGGACCTCAGAGGCAGCACAGCTCCTGTTCACACATAAGAACTTTGAGATCAAAATGATAGAGAAAATGACTTTTGGGGTCAAGAACTATTTTTGCCATGAACTCCGCGGAGCTAATTGAAGCCCTGAATCAATTTTCCACGGAGTCCGAACGGGGTCCGGTTTTTCCTATTCCCATCAGAAGTTTTCTGAAATAATTTCACGGGGCCTGGGCACAGAGCTGTTGCCCGGGACAGCTGTAGGGCGCGACAAAGCTTGGATTCCTCGGTCACCTGTCCACCCCTATCGTGGCTCCTGCTGGGTGGGTTTTCTTAGGAGGTTGTTCTCTCTTTCAAACTCCATGGGGATCTTGCTGCATGGTGAGGTCAAAGCAGCAGCATCCTGGGGCGCCTGGGTGGCTCAGTCGGTTAAGCGTCCGACTTCGGCTCAGGTCATGATCTCGCGGTGCGTGAGTTCGAGCCCCGCGTCGGGCTCTGTGCTGATGGCTCAGAGCCTGGAGCCTGTTTCCGATTCTGTGTCTCCCTCTCTCTCTGACCCTCCCCCGTTCATGCTCTGTCTCTCTCTGTCTCAAAAATAAATAAACGTTAAAAAAAAAAAAAAGGCAGCAGCATCCTTAGGGTCAAAAAATGGGAGGGGTCTAAATAGGAGGGTTTTTACCCTTGACCTTGGTTCTACTTCTTGCACCTCCAACTCCCCTGAGCTGTGTGGCTCCAATGTCTTGGGCTTTCCTGTGACCCTGGCTTGGTGGGGAACGTCTAACGCCCATCTCGGACCTCTGGCCACTTCTCCTGGTTCCCACCCCCCAGCCTGACAATCCGGGCACTGTCACCAACATGACGGTGGGCTCCTCATCACTGCCATCCGCCAAGGCTGTCGGGGAGGGTGGGGACTTGTCCCAGCAGTAGCCCAGCCTGTCCTGGCCTTCCCCTTTCTCTCTTTTCCACCACTCAAGGGGCCCCATCTAACACACACAATGTAGGTATCCCAGGCCCTGACCCCCCCCTCCAACTGCGAGAGGAGCTCTGTGGACAAGTTTTGCCCAGGGGGACCCTGCCAACATCCCCCTGGCTCCAGGCTGCGGCAATGAGCCAGGCACGGCAGCCCTCCACCCCCACCTAGGCCGTAGGGCAGACCCTCCCAGCTTCCCCGCCTCCCACCCCAGTCTGGGCCCCTGGAGGCTGCCAGGGAGGATCCGTGTGAACCTAAGCCCTAGTCTGCCACCTGCTGACCCCAGGGGATGACGGCCACCCCCGTGTTCTGCATGCAAGCTCCTTCACCATCTGGTCTCCTCTGACCTTCCCAGCATCCTTGTCCACGGACGCCTGCCCCTCTGGCACACGCTCTGTTCCAGACCTTCCGGAGCCTCGACACGGTTGCTCACCTAGGAATCCCTTCTCCCCTTTGCTCCTCCAAAGCTGGCACACGGGCACCTCTGTCGTCCGTGAGGTCACCCGGGGCCCTTTCCTCCCTCAGTCCCCACGGTGGGTGCTGGGGTGACCTCCCAGATCCTCCTCCAGGATGAGGCCCTCAAACTCCAGCGGCCAAGGCTGTTGGGTGCTGACGGCTCCCGGCTGAGTCGCTCCCCAAGAATAGCCCCAGGGACCTCCCTTTCACAAGGTCACACCCTCCGCCTGGAGGCAGCCTGATCACAGTCAGTGTGGGCAGCGGAACCGGGGACAGAGTCAGGGAGCAGTTGCAAAGGCCCAGCCCCTTGCTTTGACTCAGGAGGACTCCAGAGAACCATCCAGAGCTCCCTCTGGTGCAGCCGGATCACAGGGCAGCCCTTCCTTCCACCCCGCCCTGCTCCCCTCCTTCCCCCAACACACCTCCCGCCCACGACCACCCCTTGTGAGCCTGCTTGTCGGGAACAGACCTGCAACACCCCTTCCCCAAGGCAGAGGCGAGCCGTAGGGCCACGCGTGCCTGGTACCCACCTCGCCCCGGAAGGACTCTCCGGGGACCTGGTCTCCCCTGGCAGACCCCCATCTTCTTAGAGTATTTACTCATTGATTGCACAGTACTTATTAAGGAGCCCTGATCCAGCCAGCGTCTTATCTCCCTTGTCCACTCATTCATTTGTTCCACAAATCACTTTCTTTCCTTTTCTTTCTTTCTTTCTTTCTTTCTTTCTTTCTTAGCAAGGGGCTGGGCCTTTGCAACTGCTCCCTGACTCTGTTTCCCACTCCACTGCCCACACTTTCTTTTTTCTTTCTTTCTTTCTTTCATTTATTTATAAGTTTATTTATTTAATTTTAACTTTATTTATCAGTTTATTTATTTAATTTAAAGTTTATTTTTCTGTTTATTTATTTATTTTGAGAGAGAGAGAGAGAGAGCATGGGGGAGGGCAGAGAGAGAAAGACACACACACACACACACACACACACACACACACACACAGAATCCAAAGCAGGCTCCAGGCTCTGAACTGTCAGCACAGAGCCCAATGTGGGGTTTGAGCCCGTGACCCGCAACATCATGACTTGAGCCGAAGTCAGATGCTTAACTGACTGGGCCACCCGGCACCCCGTGGCACATTTCTTATGGCTGCTGTAACAATTACCACAAACTCAGTGGCTTCAAAGCACACAAGTCTATTATGTGACACTGCTGTAGGTTGGAAGTCGGGCACGGGTCTCTCTGGGCTAACATCAGGGTCATGGCGTCTGTGCTCCTTCTGGAGGCCCTCAGAGGGAACCCCCTCCTTGCCTCCCAGCTTCTGGAGCCTTCCCGCCCCTCGGCTGTGGCCCCTTTGCTGCATCTACAGAGTCTACAGATGCGGGAAGCCCTCACGCCGCATGACTCTGATGCTGCCTCTGTTCCCACGTCTTCCCACCAAGCCTAACTCTGCCTTCCTCGAACACTTCTAAGGACCCTTTTAATTAATTACATTGGGTCACTGGATAAGCCAGGATAATGTTGTTTACTTAAAGGAAAACTGATTAGCACGTTTAATTCCCTTTTGCCATCAATCTAAGGTATCCACAGCCTGGGGATTAGACTGTGGGCACCTTTGGGGGCAGGGGGTGCTGACCCCACCCTCCTTCCCTGGCTTGCAGACAGCCAGTGCTCTGTGAGCCCCAGCGCGAGGGTGACCACCAAGCCCTAAGCAGTCTGTCCCAAGAACCACTGGCCTCCTCTCTCCTTGGCCTGGCTGCCTGGCACATCTCACACCTCGGCCTTTCTCATGGGTCTCCCCCTGCCCTCCTCCTCCCTCTGCCCCCCTTCTTCCTGGCAGGGAATCCTAGGGGGGCTATCTCCTCCCCTGTGATTTCCCCCCACCAGCCACTCTTACAGCACTTCCCCCAGGGCGGGGGGTCTGCCACCCTGGATCTTTCTGGCATTTTCTCCTGCGCCCGGCCCTCAGCTCTCCACTGCAAGCCCAGACCAGAGTTCCTGAGTCTGTCCGGTCATCTCGGCCCTTCCTCAAGGGCCCCCCAGGGCCCCAGTGCCTGCCTGTACGTCTTGCTACAGTTGCAGGGAGCAAGCCGCTCCGCTCAGCAGTGCTACATCTTTAAAAAGGACTTAAGGGGCGCCTGGGTGGCTCAGTCGGTTAAGCGGCCGACTTCGGCTCAGGTCATGATCTCACGGTCCGTGAGTTCGAGCCCCGCGCTGGGCTCTGGGCTGAGGGCTCGGAGCCTGGAGCCTGTTTCAGATTCTGTGTCTCCCTCTCTCTGACCCTCCCCCATTCATGCTCTGTCTCTCTCTGTCTCAAAAATAAATAAACGTTAAAAAAAAAATTTAAAAAAGAAAAAAAAATAAGAAAAAAAAAATAAAAAGGACTTAAGATAGCCCATTTGTTTTCTCAAGGGGACAAATCCACACCCATGCCCGAGCTCCCCTTCTGCCATGGCTCTGTGAAATTTGCCATCAGTGGGAAGGCTCAGGAACCACTTTTTAAAAAATTTCCATAATGACATTCGATATTCTAAACATCTTCACTCCTGGGAATGTACTGATATCATAAGTTGTTGAGCCTCCAAGGAAGACGAAAACTCATTTACTCACCTCGGGAAGCTGTGTCTGGTGTAGCGAATGCTGAGAACCCCTCAAAGTTCCAGAGCAGGTGTTCCTTCTTCACCTGTTAACATATACCCTCGTCCCCCGCCACACCACTGAGAATGTGACTCCCAAGTTGTGTGTGTGACACAGCTGCCTCATTGTTTAGAAGACAAATATTCGTTTTCAAGTTTGTTTGTTTTCAATGTTTTATTTATTTTGAAAGACTGAGTGCAAGTGGGGAGGGGCAGAAAGAGAGAGAGAGAATCTCAAGCAGGCTCCACTCTCTCAGCATAGAGCCTGATGCAGGACTCGAACTCACCAAAACATGAGATCATGACCTGAGCCAAAATCAAGAGAGGGGCACTGAACTGACTGAGCCACCCAGGCGCCCCTGAAAGCCAAATATGCTAAGGAGAGTTTATCTGTGGTTTTTCCATCTCTGTGCCCCGGGGCTCACTATGGGGGGCTGCCCTATGGAAAGGAAGAGAAAAACTAAGAGAAGAATAGCTAACGTTAATGAACATCTCTGCTACATGCCAGATATTTTCCCAACGTTAACTTCTTCAGTCCTAACAACAGTTCCACGGGGCAGAGACCCCCCATTTTAGAAATGAGAGAGGTTGAGAAACGTTAAGTGCGCTGCCTGTGGTAGCCACCTACTGCCTGACAAATCACTCTGACACCTCGTAACTTAAAACACCAGACATGTGCCCTCTCACCATTTCTGTGCACCAGGGGTTAGGGAGAAGCTTAGCTGGATGCTTCTGGCCCAGAGTTCTCATCCGTTTGCAGTCCAGGTGTTGATGGGACCCACGGTCATCAGAAGGCCTGACCGGGGTCGGAGGATACACTTCTAAGGGAGGCAGAACAGTGGCCCCACAAAGATGCGGGGCCGAATCCCTGCAAGGTGTGAATGCGTCGGGGTACGTGGCAAAGGGTACTTAAGGTTGCCGCAAGAACTAAGGTTGCTGACCAGTTTATGCGGATTTTTCTGGATTATCCACGTGGCCTAGTGTCATCACAAGAGAAAGGAGACAGGAGAGGCAAGTCAGAATAAGGGAGATGACAGCAGAAGGATGCAATGTGGCTGGTTTTGAAGACAGAGGGAAGGAGACCACAAGCTGAGGAACATGGGCTGCTCTAGAACCAAGAAGAGGCCAGGAAATTGATTCTCCCACAGGAACTCTGCATAGGAACGCAGCCTTGCCCACACCTTCGCTTTAGCTCAGAAATGTAAGATAAATCTGTGATGTTGGAGGGCACCTGGGTGGCTCAGTTGGTCAAGCATCCGATTTGGTTTCGGCTCGGGTCACGATCTCGCAGTTCGTGAGTTCGAGCCCCGCATCGGGCTCTGCATTGTTGGGCTTCTCTCTCTCCTTCTCTTGGTGCCCCTCCCCTGCGTGTGCTCTCTCTTTCTCTCTCTCAAAATAAATAAATAAACTTAAAAAAAATAAGTTTGTGGTGTTGGAAGCTGCTGGGTTTGAAGTGACTTGTTACATACAGCAGCCACGGAAAACACGTACAGCTTCCGAGCCGGTCCTCGGTTCCTCACCCGATGCCTTCCTCTGTAGGCTGCTTGAGTGTTCTTCCGACCTGGCAACTGGCTTCCTCCAGAACAGGTGACCCAAGAAAGAGAGCAAGGAGGAGGTCACGATGCTTTCTAGGATCCAGCATCACAGGCCAAACACACCAGCATCTCCCCCACCTCCGGTTCGATCCCTAAGTCTGGCTCACACTTAAGGGGCGGGGGATAGAGCTCCACCTTTGGAAGGGTGGCGTGTCCAGGCACTTGTGGGCTTGGCCACGCCATCCACGATCACAGATCACACTCGGTTAAGCAGTAGGCTTGAAATTTTAAAAGACAAACATAAACAAAGCCCCACGCCCTCAGGTCTCTGACTCCACGGGGTGTGCAGGCTCTCCCTCTCACAGAACTGCAGAGATGGTTCTGAAAGGCAGACACCCTACCCTGGTCTTGCCGCAACATGGGGGCGGGGCGGGGGGGGGACGGATTCTTTGTCCCCAGGTGCAGGAACGGACAGGATACTTTTCAGTATTTTTAAATGCCAAAGGGAACATTGCCCTCCCAGCCAAGATGAGGCCTCACCGACATTAGCATGAAATGACATCAACTCAATTTGCTGATACTGTGACCGGAAGCCGGGGCTGGAAGTTATGGATGTCTTTAATAATACATGCAAAACCTAATGCTATTAAAGAAGCTGTACCTGACAGACAACATCTTTCAAGAGTGTGGCCTCTCTGGGTAGCAAACAGAGAGCATCTTGGTGGGGGAGAGGCTGGGGCGTCAGCGTTCTGTAGCACCCTTCTCATTTTACCAATGGGGAAACTGAGGCCCAGAGAGGGGAAGGCTGCACCCAGATCACCCTGAGAGCTAAATAAAGCCGGGATTGGACCAGGGCCATCTTCATTCCCAAGTCAGTGCTCGCGGCCTCCAAAGAAAAGGTTTTCCTTAAAGAGAGAAGGACAGGCAGGGACATCACTGAAGAATTTTCTAACTGTTCCCCCTCCACCCGCGCCCCCGGGCAGGCTAAGGCAGTTCTTAAGGCAGAATGCTGATGAGGAGGGGCCATGAATGCGTTTCCATGGGAACTGACCAAAGGGAGGTGATGCTTATTCCTGGAAGAGGGCTTTGGGGAGGGAAGAAGGTGAGGTCTGCTCCTGGAAGAATCGATCGTCCAACGGGCAAGACCAGACTCCGGGGTGTGAGTTTCCTCTCTAGCCTGGCCAGTCCCTGACAGAGAGGGATTCAGATGAATGGATGCTTTGAGCATCTAGAATAATTCCCAGGACCTGCCCCTGCACCTGCCTCCAGCCAGGCTCAGACATGCGAAGAGATCAGGGAAGAATCACATCCCTGCAAAGGATATCCGTCCCTCTCCCTGCTCAAACCTCCCCCCATTGCCTTCCCTCTCTCTCCATGTGGCCCACTGGCCACCCAGCTGCCCAAGCCCGGAGCCCGAGCATCGCCTTCGACCCTTACTTCTCCCCCAGCCCACGCAGCCAGCTGAACCCTGCCTGAGTGGCATCGCCATCAGGAAGGGCATTTTGCTGCAAGCTACAGAAACCTGATCTATCTTATTAAAAGGGCATTGAGCTAAATGCAATATGGGATCTTGGAATCGATCCTAGAACACAATTAGGACCTTAGTGTATAAACCGGTGAAATCCACGTAAAGTCGATCTACACTTCGGTTGATGGTAACACCCCCATCTGGGTTCTTAGTTCTGACAAATGTCCTGTGTTCACGTAAGATGTCAGAGCAGGGGAACCTGGGAGAGGGATGCATGGAAGGACTCTGTACTCTCTTTGCAACCTTCCTAGAAATTAAAATTATTCCAAAATAAATAGTTTCCTTAAACATTTTAAGAATGAGGGGCACCTGGGTGGCTCAGTTGGTTAAGTATCCAACTCTCTGTTTTCGGCTCAGGTCACGATCTCGTAGTTCGTGAGTTCAAGGCCCAAGTCAGGCTCTGAGCTGGCAGCCTGGAGACTGCTTGGGATTCTCTCCCTCTCCCTCTCTCTGCCGCTCCCCTGCTCTCTCTTGCTCTCTGCCTCTCTCAAAATGGACGAATAAACAAAACAATTCTTTTTTAATTTTAAGAATGAATGAATGAATGGATAAACAAAATGCGGTATATATGCACGATGAAATATTACTCAGCCTTTAAGAAAAAGGAAATTCTGGCACATGCCACAATATGGTTGAACCTCGAAGACACGATGCTCAGTGAAAGAAGCCAGTGACAAAAGACAGAAAGTAGAAGGAAGTTGCCGGGGCAGGGAAGAGCAGTGGGGAACGGGAGTTAGTGTTCAGCAGGCACAGAGTTTCAGTCGGGGAAGATGAAAAAGTGCTGGAGGGGGATGGTGGTGACGGCTGAAAACCAGTGTGCCTGCACTTCGTCCCGCTGAACCGTACCCTTAAAAATGGTTAAAATGGTAAATTTTGTTATGCGTGGTTTACCACGATTTTTTAAAAAAATTAAGAAAGACACTGGGGAGGTCGCCTTCCTAGGGGGGACTTGGAGGCTACACAGCCGGGCCCGAAGCCCAAACCACCCCACAGACCAGGTTGGGTACAGACTCATGGCCAACACTGCCTGGCACAGTCATCCCAGTGCTGACCCCTGGCCGCAGCGGCTGCTGACCCGGAGATCCTGAGGGGTCGCTGCTGCCACCACCCCCTTCGCCAGCATGTCCTGGCTTCTTCACAGACTTCTGATTCAAAGGGCAGAAGGCTGGTCATGTGCCCGTGGGCTGGGTGCAAAGGGTCCTGGGAAATGAAGGCTGTGTGATTTGCATCATTTTCTATAGTGCAAGGCGGTTTCTAGCTCACAGGGCAAGAAAGTTGTCCTAAATAGTTTGGAAATATGGCCCTTCCTTCTATCCACACCCTTCCAGTTCAGACCAGCAGCATGTGTTGACCCAACGAACTAATGTGCTCCGGCTGGTCTCCGTCCCCACAGGCGCCCCCTTCCCATCTGATCTCCCCTGCAGCCTCTGTGTCCCCCCCCCCCCCCGTCTCCCTCTCTCTTCCTTGCACACAGCCACTGGGTCACCAAAGACGGCCAGTTCTGCTCCCCACCCCATATCTCTTCTCCATGACCTCCTTTCCACTTCTAATGTAGAACCTTCCAGCAGGTTCTCATCACTTCCTCATTGGTCCCCAGGCCCAGAAGTGGTCCTGACCACTCTCAGCTTCCCACTGTGATGCCTCCAAGTGAGATAAATCAGAGAAAGACAGATACCGTATGATCTCACCCACATGTGGAATTTAGGAAACAAAACAGATGAACGTAGGGGAGGGGAAAAAAGAGAGAGACAAACAGGGAGAGGGAAGCAAACCACAAGAGACTCTTAATGACGGAGAACAACTGAGGGTTGATGGAGGGAGGTGGGTGGGGGAGGAGCTAGATGGGGGATGGGTACTTAGGAGGTACTCGTGATGAGCACTGGGTGTTGTATGGAAGTGATGAATCACTGAATTCTACTCCCGAAACCAATTTTCCCATAAATGTTAACTCACTAGAATTTAAAAGCTTGAAATGAAGGGAGGGGAACGGAGGGGAGGGGAAGGAAGGGGAGGGGCAGGGGAAGGGAGGGGAAGGGAAGGGAAAGGGAAGGGGAGGGGAAGGGGAGGGAGGGGAGGGGAGGGGAGGGGAGGGGAAGAGAAGGGAACGGAAGGGAGGGGAAGGGAGGGGAAGGGAAGAAACCAGACCAAGGCACTCCTATGGTCAAAACCCACCTACCGCTGGCGCCTCCCTGCCTTCACGCTAGAACACCAAGGCCTTAGCCCGGCATCCATGCACCTTCACCCACAGCGTCCCCTGCTGTCCTAACAAGAGCACATCCCAGCTGCTGGCCCCATGGCCTCTCTCACGCCCCCAGGGCAGCTGTGCTACATCTTCTACATGCAACACCCTTCGATCATTTTTAGCCAAGCGAAAGACACCACTCTGATGTGACCCCTTCACTGAAGCTTTCCTTGCACTTCAGGGCTAAGCTGGGGCCCTCTGCGTCCCCTGACCCCCCGCCCCTGCCCATGCGTGCCCTGACTCAGCTACAGCAGGGCACCTATCACTGGACTGGAGCATGCTGTTTGCTTCACGCTGCCCATGACCCTGGCTGACTCAGAAGACCCTTTAAGTCTGGAACAGTGTCTTGTGCACCTTGACATCCTCAGCACCTAGCGCAGCAAACAGTAGGCGCTCAATAAATGCCCCGTGAAAGAATGAGGCAAATGGACTTGGGGACCTTAAAAAACACAGCCGCGATGTCTGGGGAACCAGTCCCAGGGGTTTTGATCTGGGATGACGTCACCTCACTCTGCTGCCTCCGGACCACAAGGGCTCTTCCCTCAAAGCCAACAGGAGGCCAACCTGGCCAGGCCAACTTCCTGTCTGACTGAGCTCAGCCCAGCACAGCTCGGAACCAGCCTGCCGTCTACTGAGTGAGAGCTCTGCTCCACCCAGGTGGGCAGTTAGGACCCAGACCTCCATGATTCAACCACAAAAATTGCCTGGACGTCTGACCCTCACCTGCTCCCCTGTCTTCCCCAACACTCCAGCTGCCTGCTTTCTCTCCTTTCCTTCCTCTCGTCTGTCCACAGACATTTCCATGAGTGCCTTCAGCCTCTCTGGCAGGAGGAAACATCAATGAATCTGTACATCTTGGTGTACCCGCTCCAGCCCTTGTGCCAGCCACACAAGGGCTGTACGGGGTACCTCCTGCCTCCTGCCCACAAGCTCCGACATTGGGATTCTGGTGCTTGGCTTACAGAGGAGGTGCAACCGACAGGTGCAACCATTTGTCTAACCTCACTCAAAAGTCACCTGGCCAGACTTAGAACCCGATTCCAAAGGACATCCCCTTTTCCCTGTAGCATCTGCTGCTTCTCCGCTGCCTCATCCTTCTGCAAGAGGAGGACGGCCTGATCCTTCTGACCTTGAAAGACTTTCAGCACCGCCATTGGGGGAGAGCTCCCTGTCCTCCAAGATTCAGACAAAACATGGCAGAAGGCCAGCAGAAGGGGGCATTTGCTTCCAGTTGGGACACGGGTGGACTGGTGTCTTCAAGAATAGATAGGGCTTGGGCTTCAGGGAAGAAAGTTCAAGGGTAGGACAGGCAAGAAGGATGGGGTGAGCTATGCAAACATGCTGACTCCCCAGAACTCGGTGAGGCCTGTGCGTCACTGGGAAGTGATGCCCATCCCCATAGACCCCAGAGGAAACAGAAATATCGGGCAATGATAAAAATAGCCACAGTAACGACGCTGACTTTCTTGGAACCACGTAGAAAGTGAGATAGGGCTGGAACTCCACTGGTGAAGTCATTCAGATTGATCTACACTCTTGCGGGGGAGAAGGGGGAAGGTTTCGCTTCAGATAGAGGGAGAAAAGGTCTTTAATACCAACACATTTTCTCAAGTCGCGGAGCATGGCGATGCCTAAACCTCACCTTGATATTTTTAAATAACTGGGGGCTTTGCAGCGTGGGGGGGGGGGGGTGGTGAAAGTCCTCTGCAGTGAGAGTCATTTAAGGAAATCAATGGTCACTGTTTACATTATAATGACAGTTGAAAAAAGATCATTCAAACCAAGCAGGAGGGCCCTCTCTGGGAAGCCTCTGACAGATGATGAGATACAGGATGGAAAGCCCATGGCACATGAGCACAGCCCATGGTCCTGCCTCCCTGGAGGAGCTGGGCAGAGGCCTCTTGGCCCTAGAGGTTTCGTTTTGCCCCTGAGTTTTTCTTGCCAGAGTTCACCCTTTGTGGAGGTTCTCAAAATAAGGGAAAAGAGCGAGAAACCTCGATTAACGGGCTAATCACACCCTTGGTAATTAAATTTACTTTGACTCCACAGGCTTTCACTTGTCAGAAAACAGAAGTAATCTCCCCACAACGCATTTCCTTGTTGCTTTGGCTGCTAGCACTAAAAATCAAATCAGCATCTCCCCAAAGGGCATATATCTGAGGGGCCTGGGAAAAGCTACAGGGTCCTCTTCCTTTATGAAAAATGACAATAATCACACACAAAAATACTACTAAGAATTTTCCTACGCATCCAGCCGACTCTGTGCCTCGCTCTTATACTCATTACCTCCTATTTCATCCTCAAACAACTCTGGGGGTAGGGACTTTTTATTATCTCTGTTTCATGGCTAAGGAAAAGAGGCACAGAGAAGTTATCCAAGGCACGCAGGCCACTGTGGTCGAGCTGGGCCTCCGAGTCAGATCCTCAGCACCCAGTTCTTAGACATCATGGCCTGTGCTCCCTGGGAAGGTCTCTGCTTTTATTCTTAAAGGTCTTCTTTTGTAGCATGTTTTAGACCAGGAATCTGCGGACTACACATGGGAGCCAAAACCAGCCTGCGGGAGTGTTTTGTAAATAAAGTTTTATTTAGCCACACTCATTCATTGACATATCACCTGCGGCTGCTTTCATGCCTCCACAAAAGGGTTGAGTACTTGTGACCAAGACTGGATGGCTTGCAAAGCCTGAAATATTTATTATCTGGCCCTTTTTGAGAAAACCCCTGACTTAGATCATTGGTTCTCAGGCTTGACTGCGCATTGAAATCACCTGCAGGGCGGTGGGGATGGGGGTGGTTAAAAAATACCCACATCTGAGCCCCATCCCCAGAGATTCTGGTTGACTCTGTATGGGGTGCAGTCTAGACATCCAAATTCTAGACAGCCCCCCAGGGCCCGAGTGATTCCAACTGCAGCCAAGTTCAAGAACCACTGCCTTGGACTGTAAGGGACTAACATCTTTAAAATAATTACAAAATTTTCGTTTGCACATAAGGAGCATTTTACGTAGCACTGAAGTATAATCCTGTCTTTCCTTGAAAACAAATAGCCTGTAGGGCACCAGGCTTGCACTGACAGCGTTTACCTACACCAGGGGGCCAGGGAGGGCCAAGTCCCAATATGTATCACATGTGGATACCAGAAGGGAACCTCCTTTCTGCTCGCCATGTTTCCATTTCAAAGGGCAGCAATTAGCGTAACACTCTTGGCCAACCCTTCACTCACTCGGTGAATTCTGATCAGAGGAAGAGGAGGTGGGCATTCCCAGCTCATTCTTCTTCCCTCCTTGTCCTCCGGGACCAAGGTTCCCACGGGAAATGTATATTTGGGGCTGCCTTTCCCGGTGTTAAGTTTACAGGAGCAGGTCCCCATGAGGGGAATGCTGCAGGGGGTCTACTGTGCCCGTGAGCAGTGGGTGAGACTTTCTGATAAAGGGTTCAATGTCTCCTTTGTTTCCAAGCGCCAAAGGCCACGTCCACACGTAGAGTGTATGATTTCCTTCCCGTTCTTCCCTCCTTGTCCTCAGAATGGTTCACTGTGGATGAAACTGAGGCTGACCTTGGCCATGTGATTTGCTTTGGCCAGTGGAAAGCATGGGAAAGTGCCAGCCCCGGGCTGAGATGTTAAGAGGCATCACGTGTGACCCCTACCCCCTCGTGCACTTCTGCTACCTGCCACAAGAAAAGCATGCAACATCTCCCCCCGGTTCCAGAATCAGAGACACACAGAGCAGAGATGAGCCTTGCCTGCAGCCCAAAGCAGGGCTGCCTTGGTGGACACGGTCCCACCAGTAAGAAAACTAGGTTTTGGTTGCTCGGTTGGTTGTTTTCTTTTTTGTCATAAGCCACTGAGACTCGGGGGTGTCTTCATATGCAGGATACAACTAATGTTTAGAGGTGATATTTTGTTCTTCACCTGCTGAACTCACGCTGGGAAAGAGAGGTATTGTTGAATGACCTCTCAAACCAGAACAACAGGCAGCTCCGTGCGGAATGATCGGTGCTTAGGAGCTACCTTGTGGATTTAGATCAACCCCAAGCCACTTGCACACACCTTTAGGAGACTGTAAGGTTTGTGATGAAGAGCCCATGGGGTGGACAGGAACAAACTGATCGGGGAACATCAGGCTGTTCTCAAAATGGTAGTTGGGAAGGAATTCAACCCATCTTGCTACCTTGTCGGGCCATTCGGAGTAGGGTCAGAGCCGGAACGAGTGGAGGGCGCTTTCAAAGCTTCCAGTTTTCCAAAATTTTTACCCCTCCCCTTGGAGTATCTTTCAACACTGCTCCCCGGCCTGGGCAAAGCTGTGTCTGGGGCGCCTGGGTGGCTCAGTCGGTTAAGCGGCCGACTTCGGCTCAGGTGACGATCTCGCGGTTTGTGAGTTCGAGCCCTGCGTCGGGCTCTGCGCTGACAGCCGGGAGCCTGCTTTGGATTCTGTGTCTCCCTCTCTCTGCCCCTCCCCTGCTCGTGCTCTGTCTCTCTCTGTGTCAACGCTAAATAAAACATTAAAAAAAAAATTGAAAAAAAAAAAGCTGTGTCACCATACTCTTTTTCTCTGTCCGTTTTCCCGTCTACGCCGGGAGCTATTTGAAGGTATGGTGCAGTTCCCGGAACCTAGCTCAGTGCCTTGCTCTGAGTTGGATGAATGGGTGATGGGGCGTCTCTCTGACCCTGGCAGGGCAAGCTGGGCACACATCGCTGGAATCGTAAGGGATGCTTCCTTCGGCGTTAGCTTTCCCAGACTGTCCCCGTCCAACGAGAAAGCTGACAGAAGTGTGGATCCCCAGCTCCCTTCATCTGCTCAACTCTGCAGGAGGTTCCCAGCTAAATGGATGAAGTTGAGCTCCTGGGGACCATTTCTACCATTCCCTAAAAGAACGAGGCACAGCGATCTAAAATGAATTATTCTTCACAGTAGACACCCTGTCGGTAGCCGCTAAAGCAGTGTTTCCAAGAATACGGCATGCGCTTTTTCGGGGAGAGGCCATCAAGGAAGTGGGCATAGACTCAGGAATTTTGCCCCTGTCCTCACTAGGCCTGTGACTTCGGGAAAGGAACTTAATCCCTTTGAGCCTCTTATAAAAACGGCCATTGTGCTGCCTGCCGCAGAGTACTTACATCATACACCGTAGATCCGAAATGTCTTGCTCGGAGTAGGCATTCATTAGAACTGAGGGTCTTTTAAATGTTTCCCTTAATGTTTTGGCAACAGCTGGACTTTTAGCTGAATGGGCTTTTTATAACCTGTTTGGCCCATATGACTCAAAAGGTAATTCTATTTTCTTTCAGTACATCTTGGATCTGCGTCGTCTGAGGGGATGTGAAGCAGAGAAATGCTGATTTCTATTTTAAGGGCCTTGGAGAGCATGACACATCTTTCAATAGCAAATATGAAAGCCTTGCAAATTAGAAATTAAAGGAATAGCTTCAAACCTGCGTCTCAACTGGTGCCTGACCCCACTCTGCCTTTCCGACCTTCTTGACCACCACGTTCTTTCTTATGCAGCGGTTGCTGGGCTCTCCTTCCCTGAACACCCCCCTCTCCGGGCTGGCCGGTCACCCTTTTCACCATCGCAAATAACAATTCCTATACATCATCCCCGCGTGTCCGTACCACGTGCTGTCTTCAAGGTGGTGTGGACGCCACCTCCTCCAGGAAGTCTTCCGGGAAGCCCCGGTGCATTTACTGTTTCTTCGTGGGTGCTGCAGTGCACAGAGCTTTAGAACAAGACAACCCTGGATGGCCCTCTCTCCAGCTATGTGCCCTTAAGGCAAACAGCCTAGGCAGCCGTTTCCTTGGGCAAAAATAGAACAGCCGCTTAAATTTGTAGCATGGCTGTACAGATGAAGCGCCGAAGACCTTTTACGTGAAAGTCTCAGTTAAAAAAACAAAGTCTCAGTTCATAGAGAGCACTCGATACATATTACTTCCTTTCTTCTTCCTTACACTGGCCTGTGTCACTATCTTCTCTGTCTTAGACAGAATGCTCAGGTCTTCTACGAGTCTGTGGCTTGTCACTCACCCACTAAAAAATTACTCGTTGATCATCTGCTATTTGCCAGGCAGGCACTGCCCCAGCATCTGGGTAGATGCGTGAATAAGAGATCTCTGCCATCGTGGGGCTTGACTTCTAGTCTAGGAGACAGGAAGTAAACCAAAAGCGTGTAATAAATCAGTACATTATTTTGTACGATCGAAGTTCCTAAGGTCTGAGGGGGAAAAGGCGGAGCAGAGAAAGGGGGTCACAAGTGCTGGGGGGGGGGACCAGGTTGCAGCATTGGACAGGTGGTTGGGAAAGCCTCAGGGAGAAGGTGGAGTTTGAGCACGGACTCCAAAGAAGGGAGTAGATTGTATCCATTTGTTGAGCGAGTGAACGGAACCATAAAAACCCACATTTCATTTATTTCTAAGGGAAAATGACTCATCGGCGAGAGCGCAGCCTCTTAAAAGATTTCTACCCGACCCAGAGCCTATCTAATTAATAGAGGAAAGGCGAATTCTCCACGTATTAGCCCTAAAAGGCACATGCCGCTTTACAAACAACAACATTTTGCTGGGCGCCACGGAGGGTGGGGACGGGAGGCCCTGGGTCAGCAGGGAGAGTTTTAATTGACTTCCTTTTGTAAATGATATTTACAAATTGCAACTGACAAGAGGAGTCTGTTTGTATAGCGAGTAATTCCTCCAGCTAATTCTAAAATGAGTTTGAGGCCTCTGGGCTGAGCTGCGCCGGCCGCATTCAGGAAGCTGGAGGGACAGCCGAGAACCGGCTGGAATTGTAAAGGTTCTCTTCCTTCAGCTGGTTCGGGAGGGCCGATAAAGAGGCATGTGATGGCTGCATATCCCGTGTGGCCTGCCCAGGAGGCATCTGCGTATCTGCAGGGCCATGGCCACTGCGGAAAGGCCTTGTAGACCCGTCTTCTTGTGGTCTTCTGGTGAGTCCAGAGGGTCGCAGCCGGGGCTCAGAGAGGGCAAGGGATTTCCCGGAGTCACACAGCCACTGCTCGCAGGTCTTCTGATGCCCACGCCAGGGCCCTGTTGGGTCCTCTCCACCCCAAGCTCGTAGACCGTGGGACAAGGAGGGGGTGAGGTGGCAGAAGAACCCACTGGCTTCTTCTGCCTCTGAATGAGCTTCTTCTGGCTTCCTCCTGAGCCGGAATGGGAGCTCACAGGCTGTCACAGAACCTTACCACCTTGCTCAGCTCTCGAGGGCTGTGTGAAGCGTGTCCACTGGGCTCCCCATGGGAACCAGTCCGTCCCGGGTGCCAAATGCCCCATACACGAGACCTTTAAGACATGGAGGGACAGGGAGGTCCTCGAGCTGTCAACCTCATTGCGTGAACTTCTCCAGCAGCAGCAACAGCAGGAACATTTCTTATTTGGTTCAGCTCACAAATCTGCAGGGGCCCGACATCCACGCCGATGAAACTGCAGTGTCCCTTCTTCCCTAGGTCCAACCTCTCCAGGAAGATGAAGGGCAGTACTAAGCAGCTGTAGACCGGAAAAGATCTCACTCCTTTCTTGATGGGACTTTATGCTCATTCATTCATTCATTCATTCCAAACATTTGCTGAGTACTGGCTGCGAACCGGGACTTCCCATAGGCATTGGGGACCCCAAAATAACAAGGCCCTGGTCCTGCTCTTACCTGTGGCCATGGTTGAGGGACCAGGGGCAGAGTAGACACAGAGAAAGGGGCCAGAAGATGGAGACCTAGCTGTGTCTGTAAGTGGTCATGGAAGGCTTCCTGGAGGAGACGGAGTGAGCCTAAGGATAGGAGCAGTTATCAGGGAGAAAGAGGTGGAGAGGAGAGGGGTAAGTGTGAGAGCATGCCATTCAGAAGGTGTGAGCAGAGGCCTGAAGAAAAGCCCATGAGTGCCGGCAGCATGGGATTCGGATTATTGGAGCATGACGTGTGGGGTCATCTCGGGCGGCTGGATCCAAGCAATGAAGCCCAAGGAAGAAAGGCAGAGAGAGAAGACCTTGGGAACCAGACAGAAGAGGCTCCTCAGCCTCGAGGAGGACAGAGAGAGAGCCAATGAAGGGGGTTAAGCAGGAAGGGGCAGGGCTTGATTTGCGCATTCAGAAGAGCAGGCTGGCGTCCACACAGAGCAGAGAGAGGAAGGCAGAGGGGAGACAAGGAGATCCAGGAAAGTTCTTTGCTCTCCCAGGTCAGTCTCACACACAGTCTCATGGCTTCCACCGCCCCCTCCAAATTGACGAGCCCTGGTGCGGAGTACAGAATGTGTCCTTGGATTCTGGAGGACCGCTATGGAAATCTCCAGCACCTCAGCTCTCTGCTGCCCCCAACTGTCTCTAAGAGGCAAACACACCCTCCCTTTGGACCTTACTGGGTTTCGCTTAACCCCTCACATCCTGGCACAGGAGTAGCAGACTTTTTCTGTACGGCAGAGTGAAATATTTAAGATTTGCAGAACGTATGACCTCTGTCGCAAATACTCACCTCTGCCTCGGTAGCTCGAAGGCGGCTCTAGACAAAATGTAGACAAGTGAGTGTAGCTGTGTTCCAATAAAACATACTTGCGGACATTAACATCTGAATTGCATACAATTTTCACGAGTCATGAAACATCCTTTTGTTTCCTTTTTCTTTTTTTTTATCTTAGCGAGAGATTGAGAGAGAGCCATGTGGGCAGGAGGAGAGGGGCAGAGGGGGAGGGAGGGAGGGAGGGAGAGAGAGAGAGAGAGAGAGAGAGAGAGAATCTCAAGCAGGTTCCATGTTCAGCATAGAGCTAGATGTAGGGCTCGATCCCACGACCCTGGCATCATGACCTGAGCCGAAATCAAGAGCCGGAAGTTCAACTGACTCAGCCACCCAGGTGCCCCTTCTTTTGTTTCCTTTAGCCATTTAAAACTGTAAAATTCTTGGGGCACCTGGGTGGCGCAGTCGGTTGAGCGTCCGACTTTGGCCAGGTCACGATCTCGCGGTCCGGGAGTTCGAGCCCCGCGTCGGGCTCTGGGCTGATGGCTCAGAGCCTGGAGCCTGTTTCCGATTCTGTGTCTCCCTCTCTCTCTGCCCCTTCCCCGTTCATGCTGTGTCTCTCTCTGTCCCAAAAATAAATAAACGTTGAAAAAAAATTAAAAAAAAACTGTAAAATTCTCAAAACATAAATAAAATAAATATGTAAAGTTCTGAACAACAACAACAGAATCCAGTTTCTTTTAAATTTTTTTTAAATACTTATTTATTTTTGAGACAGAGAGAGACAGAGCATGAATGGGGGAGGGTCAGAGAGAGGGAGACACAGAATCTGAAACAGGCTCCAGGCTCTGAGCTGTCAGTACAGAGCCCGACGCGGGGCTCGAACTCATGGACCACGAGATCGTGACCGGAGCCGAAGTCGGACGCTTCACCGACTGAGCCACCCAGGCGCGCCAACAGAATCCAGTTTCAAAATGGACAAAGGACTCAAGACATTCTTTTTAGAAATGAGACGCAGATGGCCAGTGCGCACATGAAAAGATGCTCGACAACTCTAACGATGAAGGAAGTGCAAATCGAAACACGATGAGATGGCAGCTCACATCCGTTAGAATAGGTACCATCCAAAAAAAAACCCAAAAAAAGGCAGAAAATAACAAGTGTTGATGGGGACGTGCAGAGATTGAAATCCCCCTTCCCTGCTGGTGGGAATACACAATGGTCCAGCCACCATTTCCAAAATGGCGGAAAACAGTGTGGAGGTTCCTCAAAAGATTGGAACTGGGATTTTGATAGGGTCCGGCAATTCCGTTTCTGGGTATATACCCAAAAGATTTGCCAGCAGGGTCTCAGAGAGTTCTCTTCACACTCACACTTCAAAGCAGCACTATTCACAGTAGCCAAGAAGTGGGAGCAGTTCAAGGGTCACCGGTAGACGAAGAGCTAAGCAAAATGTGGTCCAGCCACACAACGGAATCGCACTCTGGCCTTAAAGCGAAAGGAAATTCTGACAAACGCAACGCTATGGACTGACCTGAGGACGTTACGCTAAGTGAAATAAGCCAGTCACAAGAAGGCAAACACCAGATGATTCCATTTGTATATAAAGCGTCTAGAGTAGTCAAACTCAGAGAAACAAAAAGTACAACTAGGGTTTCCCGAGGGTGAGGGGAGGGGAATGGGCACTCCTTTCATGGGTATAGAGTTTCAACATTGCAAGGTACGAAGGTTCTGGAGGTAGGCTACCCAACAATGTGAACACGCTTAACACCAGAGAACGCTGCCCTTAAAATGGTTAAGATGATACATTTCATGCATTTTGCCACAATTAAAAAAAAAAACTGTATAAACCATTCTTGGCTCGAACAGGCAGCAGGCTGGACTTGGTCTTGGGGCCATAGTCTGCTGACTCCTGTTCTAACAGAATAGAATCCGCCGAATTCTCGAATGCTTCCTTAAGACCATACAGGACGCCTTCGGAAGTCCTTAGGATGAACAGCACCTCCCAGTTTCCTACAGGGCTGGCGGGGGACACCTTTCCCGGCTCTTAAGCCGATGTGGCTTGTGAACTCTACAGCAGGATCGAGCGCGCAGAAACAGGTCCGGGTCTGGGCCTCAGGTGGAGTCACAGAGGCCTGAGGTGAACCCTGACGTAGTGTAGCTGAAGGGGTTACAGGCGGGACTCCACCAACACCCCCCAAGGATTAAATAAGCTGGTGCATAGAGGGCTCAGAGCGGTTCCTGGCACGCAGTTAGCACTCGGTTCACATTAGCTGCTATGATTATTATCCAGGCTTGTGGCTTTAAATCCAAAACTCCGCTGAGTCTATTGATTCTATCGATTTACTGAATCACGTGTAAGACACCCTATTATACTACGTGCCATTTAGAAAGAACACATTTGAGGCTTCTGCCAGTTAAACTACGCGGTAGTGAGTTTTTTTCTTGCATTTGGAGTTTTTACGGCTGATGCTGATACTCACACATTTCGTGAGTATATAAGTCAAATTGGTTAAGATATTCCTAAAATCTTTTTGCATCCAAAGCCCAACGTTCTGGGAAAACCTTTCGGCTCAGAATTGTCTGTGTCCCCTTTGTGTGCGTAGAATCATTCTCTGGTGCTCTGGGGAGATAGAATGTGTGAAGAGTGTCCGCTGTGGTCACTGGGACTTTCTCTCTAGGCCCGGACACCCTCACGTAGGCAAGGGCAGCTGTGTCCCAAATGCCACTTGCCTCAAAGTGATTGTGTACAGTGTGGTATTGAAATACGAAAATTGGTGCATTTTTGAGCAGGCAACACAGGGGGCCATCGTATGCCAGATGTACGCCTCCAGCCCCGATGCCTCCACTGAGCCCCCAAAATTGCCCAACTTGGCACTTCCACCGGGATATGCCTAACAGGGTTCTCAGGGAGCATTCAGTTCCTCGCGCCCCTCCACACACACACACACACACACACACACACACACACACTGCTCCTCCTCCAGGTTACTAAGTGGCATCACCAACTACCTGCTTGGGTAGGTCGAAGATTTAGGACCTGTCTTGGATCGCTTTCTTCTCTCCACTGCACCTGCAAGGTTGACCCCTTAGCAAATGTATTCCAGAACTTCCTCTTTTCCTCCATCGCCACGGCCTCTGTCCCTGCCTGAGTCATCGTGCCCAGAGCAGTCCTATTAACACATAAATCAATCCTTACCACTGTCTGTTGTTCAACTCCCTCCCATCACGCTTGAAAAGAAAGCCAAGCCCCTTACCCCACCCTGGGAGGCAATGTGATCTGATCTCACCCGTCTGACTTCATCTCCCCCAACCCACCTGTTTTCTTGTTCCCTTATCCTGTTCCAGGTGCGCCGATCTTTCTGCTGCCTACAAACACCAAAACTTATTTCTGCCGCAGTGCCTTTGCACTGTTTCCCTGCCCAGAATTCTCTGCCTCTTACTCTGCCCTTGACTGACTCCTTCTCTTCCTTCCACTCTTAGCTTAAATGCCATCTTCTCAGAGAGTATTTCTTGACCACTCCATCTAAGTTTGCCTTTCCACGAACGCACACAGATGCACACGTGCACATGGGGCCCGACCTTACAAACCTTGAGATCATGACCTGAGCTGAAACCAAGAGTCAGACTCTTAACCAACTGAGCCACCCAGGTGCCACTGGGTTTCCATTCTTGATCAACTCCTTTTGAGTCCTGACATCACTACTTTTCGCTTCACAGTGTTTTGTGATATATTCTAGAACTGTCCTTCTATCAAAATCAAGCTGATTGGGTTATAATTGGAAAAACATACATTTTTCTTTTCTTTTCTGAGAAGCAGTGCCCTACCCCCCCACCCCCATCTTCAGAGATTCCTCTTTTGTCAAACATGTGTCAACAGAGGCAACATTATCTGCATTTTCTTCAGGTCCCAGGAGAATATTCATTCAGGACAAGAAACTCATATTCTTAAACACCTGCCACATGCTCTTTATAGTCTCCATCCCCAGCTTCTTTCTAGATGATTCCCAAGGTCCTTTGACAGTTTTTTTTAATGTTTATTTATTTTTGAGAGAGAGAGCGAGAGAGAGCACATGAGCGGGGAAGGGGCAGAGAGAAAGGGAGAGACAGAATCCGAAACAGGCTCCAGGCTCCGAGCTGGCAGCACAGAGCCCGACGTGGGGCTCGAACCCACAAACTGCGAGATCATGCATGACCTGAGCCAAAGTCTGACGCTCAACGGACTCAACCACCCAGGTGCCCCAGTCCTTTGGCAGTTCTTTCTAGAATTCTACTGGTCTTGATTCAAGCTGCTTGGTGTATGATGTGGGAGAATTAGAACATGCTGGGCCTCAATCTGGGTTCCTCACTGGACCAGGTACAAATCAGTCTCCCCGCCCCTCACATACACACACACACACACACACACACACTCACACAGGCACGTGCACGCACATGCACACAAATGCATGCATGCACACATTCTAGGTTATTGTAAAGTCAAACGAGATAACAACGTAAAGAGCTTTATGCAAGATGGGTATAAAGCAGCTACTGTAGATAAGTTATTCTTCTTCTAAGAGATTGCATTTGCTTGCGTGTCATCTACCTAGACTTGTCTAGGAAATCATCTATGATTAAAGCCGAGCGGTTTTAAAGACAACTTTCAACAGAGACAGCTATAGAGGAAGGGAGCGGAACGTGGCACATCCTGAGCGTCTAGTCTGTGCCCAGCATTTTACAAGCATCGCTTCACTGACTCTTAACACAAGCGGACCCCCACCACACATACGGGGAAACCGAGGCATGGGCCGCACTGCTGCTCAGAGGCAGAACCAGCGTCTGAGATCAGGTCTGCCTCCTACGCCCAGGGGCTCTTTTTTCTTTATAACGCAAGCATTCGTTTCTACAGTGTGTTGAAACCTTGCCGTGTCCCTGATGTTTACGAATTTGGGCCAAGTGCGGGGTATGGTTACAGAAGCTGTGAGGTGGTGAGGACAGACACGAGGGGGAGGTGGCTGATGGTGCGCTGGCCCTGTGCCAAGGTCACGGCAACTTGGAAATTCACTTTGAAGCCCTCCCTTCCGGTCCCCCCCTCGCCCTCTGCTGGCCTCTGCAGGAGAAGGTCTCTTGACGCAGAACAGGGGCCTGGGGCCCCACCGCTTCCCATCCTGCCCCCGGCACTTCCTAGCGTGTGACCCGACCAGTCACTGAGGGCAGGATGGCCCGTCCCTTTGTGCTATCCCGCAGATGTAATGAGATTGTGCGTGGGGGGTACCTGACACAGCAGGTGTCAGAGTGGTGAGAATACAGCATCCCAGGCTCTGATCTGGGCGACAGGCTGCAGGTGCACACGTCAGTCCTCCCGCCCCACCCCTGCATCCCCTCACACACGCACACACGCACGTACACGCGCATGCACACTCATACACGTATGCACAAACACACATAAGACACATGCTCACACATACACACACTCATACATATAGACATACACACTCGCACATGCACACTCACACATACACACACTCACACACATACGCACACACTCTCATGCCACGGCCACTAACTCCCTGTGAAACCCAGACTGGCACCTGCCAATGGACACGGAACGCGAGCCACATGCCTAACTTAAATTTTTCGAGGCCTCACATTAGGAAAAGGAAACAGAAACAATATTTTTAAAATATTTATTTAAGATATTTATATTTTAATATATTTAAAAGAGCACTCCAACAGGCCATCAATCATGTCATCACGGCTTGCCTGGGTCCGGACTCCCCGCGTTTCCACTGCTCACCAGCCGCGTGGGCCCCTGGCCGCCCTGCAGCACGCGCGTCCTGTGCCGGGGGACCCACACAGCCTCCTCCTGACCCGACCGGCCGACCCCGGGTCACGGCCTCCTCACCACGCTGCCCGCTCCTGACTGATTAGCAGGGAGTCCCCGCTGTGGCGGTTGCTGGGACTTAATGAAGCAGAGCGCACCAGGCTATAAAAATGTCGTTAGGCAGCCCTCCAGCCACGGGGTTAACCATGGAAGTATTGAAAGAGAGCATTAGGGAGATAATCAGCTCCTAATTGCCGGAGAAACGAAGGGACGGTCTTGAAAGCGGACAAAAGCACAGGGCAGTCATTCTGGGCTGCCGCCGCCCGAAAGAGGAACGCACGACACAGGAATTGTACCTACAAGTTTGATTTTAAAAAGCAGAAGAGGAGACAGCTCACCAATGGCCAGTAAATACCCCCCCCAAAAAGAGTCAATCTCTGGAACAAAGAAATGCAAATTGAACCCCCTTTTCACATATCAAGTTTGCAAATGCCTTTTAGAATCATACCCAGTGCTGGGGAAGATGGAGTGAAATGAACACTCTCGTATATTGCCAGGGGATATATGAATGGATACGGCCTTTCTAAAAAGTGATTTGGCCGTATGTACTAAGTAACTTCAATCTCCCCAGATATCAACCATTAGGGAACGATCAGAGACTTTATCGGTTGTCTTGTGCGGTGAAATACGCCATCCCAAAACTTGGTGGCTTAAGAGTTATAGGTAGCACATGAGTCTGTGAGTTGGCCAGGCAGTGTTTCCGATCCTGGCGGCTTAGGTGATCTTTCTCGTGTATCTACGGGCAGCTGGAGGGCGGGCTGGTACAGGAGAGACACTTCATGGATCTCCAGCTACAGGAAGCGGAACTCACCAGGAGCCCGGCAGCCGTGCCCCGAGTGCACAGTCGCACTGAGGCCACCTTGCCCGTGTGCTGCATTCTTCAACGCATCCCCACGGCGTGGACACGAAGCCAGGCCACCATCACCGGGAACCACGGGGCTGTTCTGACATCCGTGCCCGGCTTGGCACAATCTCACGACGGTCTCTGTGATCCCCGGGGCTAACACTTGCATATCTTCCACTGTCTCATCTCCCACATCCAGAATCAGGGTGGAAGAAGCCTACTCCGGGGCATGGAGACGGGCGGGAGAACGATTGTAACACAGACGATGTGCCACAGAGGCTTTCCGAGGTGCATTGGCAAGGGCGCTCATCACGTTATTCATTTATTCACTCAACACGCATCTCCTGGATGCCCACCGTAGGCCAGGCACGGTTCAAGGCACTGGGAATTCAGTCGTACACAAATTGGCAGGCTCTGTGTTTTCACGGAAACTGTATTCTGGTGCAGAGGGGCAAATAAACATATAAGTAAGCAAAAGAAAAGATCCGAGTAATAATCATCATACGGAGGACGCAGAGAATCAAAATGTGGTCATGTGATAGTGAGCCGAGGCGAAGGAGCGTGAGCATTCCAGACAAAAGGAACAGATGAGGCAGAGGCCCGGAGGCGGGAAAGAGCGCCACAGGAGAGAGGCGGAGAAAGAAAAGCAGAAAGGGGCACCTGGGTGGCTCAGTGGGTGGAGCGTCTGACTTCGGCTCAGGTCATGATCTCACGGTTCGTGAGTTTGAGCCCCGCGTCAGGCTCTGTGCTGACAACTCGGAGCCTGGAACCTGCTTCGGATTCTGTGTTTCCCTCTCTGTCCCACACTTGCGCTCTGTCTCTGTCTCTCTCTCTCTCTCTCTATCTCAAAAATAAATAAACATTAAAAATTTTAAAAAAAGGAAGAAGAGCAGAGAGCTCCAGGGAGGTGGGTGACGAGGCATGTGTGTGTGTGTGTGTGTGTGTGTGTGTGTGTGTGTGAGATGAGGACACAGAGGTAAGCCAGTCTCAGACCACGAAGGAATGCGGTTGGAAATTTCCAGAATGTTTTGAATGGGGGTGGGAGAGGCGATGGCGTTGTGACGTGGTCTAGTTTACATTTCTGGGAAGTCTCTCTGGCCACTGGGTGGATGGGGTTGTACTGGGGACAAGAGTGGAAACAACAGGTCGCAGGCTGCGGTGGTAACCCAGCAAGAGCGCGCACGGGCTCGGAGTATGCACCCAGGGGAGGAAATGGAGGCAGACTGGTTTTGTTAGGGATACATTTTGAAGACAGAGTCTCTAAGACTTTCTCAGCCTTGGATTTGAGGGAAAGAGAAGAGTAAAAGTAACTCCCAGTGTCGCCTTCATCCACCGGGTGGCGGATGGTGGCTGGCTCGGGAAGGACGGACGAGGAGCTGGCCCGGCAACGGGAACCCGAAGTTTTGTTTGAGGCTCGTGGCATTTGAGGTGCTGTGGGACTTCCGTGTGCAGCCGTCACGTGCACGATTGGTGGTGCAGGTATGAGGTTCGATAGCGAGGTCAAGGGCAGGAGACAGAGCTTGGAGGCTCTTGGCCTACGGGAGGGGGTGTAGCACCATGGGAGTGGCTGGGCTGGCCGGGGAGAGTGTGGAAGAGAGAGCGGACCGAGGGTTGAGTCCCGGGGACCCCGCCACAGGAAGTCAGGCAGGGCAGGGGCGACCCGAGGAGCCGACAGTGAGGACGGGAGACCAGGAAAATGAGGAAGCCGAGAGAAGGGAGAAATTCAAGGAGGGAGAAGGGGCCGTTCACCGTGCCAGATGCTGCTAAGACACAGCACATCCTAAAGACAGAAATTCTTGTCGGATTTGGCACCCCAGGAGTCATTGCTGCCCTGGTCAAGAGCACATCAGGGGATGCTGGCAACTGGAGACACGTGGGCGTCAGCTGAAGGTATAGAGAAGGGCAGGTGGACACAGCAACCCCAGGCCATTCGTTCGAGAAGCCCTACGGTGAGCGGGAGCAGAGAAGGGAGAGAGTCGCTGGCGGACGACGTTGTGTCAAAGGAGGGTTCGTTTCATTTCAATGATGTCGAGCTGGTCTCCAACCTCCAGGGATCCATCAAGTGAGGAGGCGAAGTTCAGTGTCCGGGGAGATACGGGCGCCTGTAAGAAGCCGGTCCCTGAAGAGGCCGGGGGGGGGGGGGGGGCAGGATCCCCAGCAGGCGCCGAGGGTGTGGACTCTGATAGAGCGGGAAGCGCCGTCCACGGGGGTGGGGGCCACGCGCGGCGGCCGCTGCTGCATTTGTCAGCACACCCGACGATTCCGTTTCATGTGGCCCTCCCGCTAGACCGTGAATGCACAGCACGGTGAGGGTGTTTCACTGCACCCCCAGAAGCTATCCCAGCGCGGGGCGCCTGTCCACCGGGTGTTTGAGGAAGGAGTGATTCTCACATCAGTCTCCAAAGTTGATGTTAAAAAGGCAGGGAAACTCTGCTGTACCTGTAAAGCCAGCAGCACTGGGTGCACAGGTGATTCTGTTCCTGCAGGACCTTGGCCTTCACCGCCTCCCGTCTCTGCCTTCAAAGTCCCTCCAGGCCCACGGCCAAGGCCACCCTCCTCCGGGAGGCTTTTGACTCTTCCAGCTTCAGGAGCCCGCTCCCTTCCTCCAGCCTGCGCCAGAGCGTTTCTTTGTCTCCTCTGGCAATTCTCCCGCTTGCCCTGGAATTACACCCACTGGACTCTTCTCTTGACTGCGTCCTAGCCTGATGTTAGTGAATGAGTGGACGGTGGGGTCCCTGGGGGTGGGGTCGTGTCCTGGGGCTTCGTTTGCAGGCCCCAACACGCATTCACCGAATCGAGCTGGATGCCTTCGATTCAGCCCCGAGTCGTCCTTCTGCCTCCTACAGCGCTTGCTCTGCAGAAAGGGAAGGTGACTTAATGATCGGCTTTGTGCAAACGGCAAGGGGACAGCTGCTCTGTTTTCAGTGCGGCTCTAACGGGGAGGGGGGGCTAAACTGGGCCGTGCTCTAAACCCGGCCAACAGAGGTAGGTGTTCTTTCTCGGTGAGCTTCAAGGTGCTTGGGGACCAGGGCCAACCCAAAAGCCTACTGTCCTTGCATCCCTGGCACCTGGCATAGAGCCTGGCCCAGGCTGGGTCCTCCACAGATGGCAGAGGAATTGAATTTCGGAGCCTGGAGGGCCCCCTGTCTTTCCACCACTGAATTACTTAGACTTTCAGTAATTGATAAGTCGTTTCGGAAAGATATACTTTAAAGGGCCATTTAGGGGCGCCTGGGTGGCTCAGTCGGTTGGGCGTCTGACTTCCGCTCAGGTCATGATCTCGCGGTTGACAAGTTCAAGCCCCACGTCCGGCTCTGTGCTGACAGCTCAGAGCCTGGAGCCTGCTTGGGTTTCTGTGTCTCCCCCTCTCTCTCTCTCTCTGCCCCTCCCCTGCTCGTACTCTGTCTCTCTGTGTCTCAAAAATAAATATAAACATTAAAAAACATTTTAAGGCCATTTTAAAGGTCTGACATGAGCTCAATTCTACTCCGAATTGAACCGGCTAACGCGGCTGATTTGAGGGAGACTCATGGGGACACAGCTTGGATCTGTTCCTTGTGGTTCCAGAAGGCAGAGTCGAGACCAAAGGGCAGAGAGAGAACGCACTCCAAGGCAGAGTTTGGCTCTGACCTGGGACGAACTGTTAGGATCGACGCTGTTCGGGATGGGAGCCGACCGCCTCACCAAGTACCCTCCTCCCTCCCGGCCCTCCAGCAGAGCCCGCAACAAGTGGTTCCATGGGGGCACCTGGGTGGCTCGGTCGGTCGAGCATCTGACTTCGGCTCAGGTCACGATCTCGCGGTTCGTGAGTTCGAGCCCCACGTGGGGCTCACTGCTGTCGGTGCAGCGTCCACTTCAGATCCTCTGTCCTCCTCTTTCTGCCCCTCCCCCGCTTGTGCCTTCCCCCAAATAAATAAATACGTTGTTTTAAGGTGGTTCCATGAATCGTTTTGCCTTTGGAGAGGAAGGGAGGGCACCTGCAAAGTCGGCAGGTGCTCTGGGGTGGCCGGCAGGCCTCACGCTGAGGGGATCTGAGGCCTCCCCTACCCGGGTACCCTCGTCAGCACTCTTGTACCCTGAGGAAGCTCGTACAGAATTGCTTGCCACGCTCTGTGATGTCATCGCACGTCAGGGAACTCTGACAGCCTCACCCTTGAAATGCCAGGCCACAGGTCACGACAACGGGAGAGCAGAGAAAAAGGAGCAGGGCCTCTGGCCTCTAGGGAGCTCACTGACTAGTATGGGTGCAGAGGGGGGTGGGGAAAGGGCATTTTGAAGGCTGGGGGCACTAAATTAGAATGTTCTGCTTTCTCCTCTTGCCTTCAAAACCAACTGTGAAAAGGGAAACAGGAGACAGAGAAGATTGAACTATCAGCTTGATTGACCCAGGTGACCTAGTGCCAGATGTAATCTGCTGTCCAGGCCCAACTGACCCCCGGCTCGCCATCTGCGGGCCTCTCCTCCTCCCGAGACTCAGGGCTCCTCGTGCCCTGAGTGGAGATCCGAGTGGGGTCCCTCTGCGGAGCAGCGACACTCGCTCTGTCCCTCCTCCCAGCTCACTGACCTGAGTGGCCTCCCTTCCCCTCCTGCAGGAGTGACCGAGAAGCCGGAGAGCCAGGCAGTGTCCCCACCCCACCCCCAGCTTTCTCTCCTGGGAGTGGGGTCCACGCTCGCTCCCCTCGAGGAAGCACGAGGAGGGAGGGATCAAGGCTCCTGCAACAAACACAAGCAACAAGCCAGGGCAGAGTGTGTCCTGCATGCAGATCACTTAGGGCCGCTCGGGGAGGAGGTGACCACGGGTTGTGCCCATCCAGGAGGACTGTGGGGAGGGTTGGGCAACCCGTGGGTGACCCTGGCACCTGGGCAGCTCACCGAGCAAACGTGCCATCCCTCTGGTGCTCCCACGCGTCACGGACTGCACAGACTCTGCTCCAGTGGGTCACTCGTCATCCTCGGTCGAGGGAGATGCCCTTTCTCGTGAAGCACCTTTCAACGTGTCACTGCAGGGCTCCCAGGGCTGGGGAGGTGAGAGCAGGGGTCGGGAGGGGCTTCTCACTGCACCTGCTGGAAGTGGCACGTGTCTCATCAATCACAGGCCATCAGCCAGAGCCGGTCCCCGGCCCCCTGACGGTGAGCAGGCGAGAGCGAGCGTGAGCACCGGCCGGGGTCCACACAGCCAGCGCCACGGACGGCTGCGGTCACCTTGCAGAGAAAGACTGTTCTGTGGCTCTGCAGAGATCGCGAGCGCTGGCAACTGGGAGCAGGGCTCCCCGAAACAAGCCCGATTAATGCTTCTGCCTACCAGAGGGACACTGAATGAGCTTCGACGCCAAACTGCTCAGAATCCCGCCTACACTTGGGAAAACGTCTAAGGGGCCACACAGGCTCGGATGCCAGGGTTTGAACCTGGAGTCCTTAGACCCTGCATGGGTCTAAGTTTGCTTATTATCATTATTATATAATAATAATAATAATAATAATAATAATATATTATTATATTATATATTATATAATTTATATTATATTATTATATTATAATATATTAATAATTATACTATTATTATGTTAATATTATATAATATTATATTATTATAATATATAATATAATATTATATATTATATATCATATATTATTATAGATAATAACATTATATTATATTATATATAATATTATATTATTATATTATATTATATTATTATATATTAATATTATATATATTAACTAATATATTATTATATATTAGTTTGCTTTTTAAAAGGCTGAGTGGACAGAATTCAGGGTTGCCTGTGAACTTGATGGAGAAACATTACACGTTTATTTTCTCTAATCCCTCATGGAAATTTAGCAATTTTTTTTATTATTAATACAGGCAGCAAACTGCAACAGTATGATCAAGGACCGAATTTGTCATGAGTGGAAATCACAGATGTGTTCGTGTCGGGTTACAGTGGTTGCTGGTCTCTCTAAATATCATGCCTGCAAAGCTTGAGTTGGAAATTACAATCGTTACGAGATTTGTCGCTAGAGCTAAGAAGCACATATTAGTGACTGTGTCACATACTTTTATACTTTGATAACTTTATCTCGGTATAATGGCTTTCTGTTAGAATTCAACGCTGTTTATATTATGCACGTAAAACTTTGATTCTGAGGAGAGGCTGAAGTTTCAGCCCTGGGGTCCACAGCATAGATCAGGCTGGAACTCCGGGTTTACTCAATCTGAGAGACAGAGATAACCCAGAAAAGCTCTAAAGGATCAGTAATGTGCAAGGATGCAAAAAGGCATTGGATGCTGCTGGGATGCTAATATTTCTTTAAATCTTTCATTGTTTTATTTGTAAGCAGCGATTAGAAGTCATCTTCTTTGATGGGGGGGTGGGGAGGGAGGGAGTGGAATTGTAGGAGGGGCAGAGAGAGAGGGAGAGAAAGAATCTCAAGCAGGCTCCACACTCAGCCCAGAGCCTGATGTGGGGCTCGATCCCACAACCATGGGATCGTGACCCAAGCCAAAATCAAGAGTCGGATGCTTAATCGACGGAGCCACCCAGGTGCCCCTAGCAGTCATCTTAAATGTTTCCTTTCTAACATTTGAATAGAAAGCACATCAATGTCTAGGAATATATGCTACCCTCCTTCCTCTCGGCATACCTTTATAAACAGTGGTGTTGATAAATGGCGTGCGGAGGAAGAAAAAACATTGATTTCTTTGTCAATATTTGTGGGGTACACATGCCCAGCACAACCGATTTCAGGCAGGCAACGTGACATCCTGAACACTGAGTCGGGAAGAGAGACACAGGTACCCCCTCTCGTATCGTATTTCTACCATACGGATACATTCGACGTACATCACCTCGAGAACCCAGGAAAGAGTAAAGTGAAGTGAAATGATGAGAAAAGCAATGAGTTTTGAATGTATATTAGTTTGCTTTTTAAAATAATCAATTGTGGGGAGCCTGGGTGGCTCAGTCGGTTGAGCGACTGACTGCAGCTCAGGTCATGATCTCACGGTCCGCGAGTTCGAGCCCCGCGTCGGGCTCTGTGCTGACAGCTCAGAGCCTGGAGCCTGCTTCCGATTCTGTGTCTCCCTCTGTCTCTGTCCCTCCCCTATTCATGCTCTGTCTCTCTCTGTCTCAGAAATAAATAAACATTAAAAAAAATTAAAAAAAAATCCATTGTAAGCTTATGTGATTTAATTATTTAAGAATAAAATATGGAATTCATGTTTTAATAATTCAGTAATTGAGTGCATAGAAATTCAAGTAATCATTTGAACAACCGGTTTGCAAAATCCCCCCAAATCCCGCCACGAGCTCCCGTAGGCTGGTCGGGAGGGCTTAGCACACCTCTGTCTGTTCCTGAATCTTCCTTAGAGCAGTTTGGACTTGGAAGGTGGACTCAGCTGAGACAGGTCCGAGAGGACACGTGTGCTCCGCTAATCGGAGGGGAACGGAGCATTAGCCTCAGCTGTCTTCTGGGGGTCCTGTTGCTGGGATCCTTCACAGTCCCTCAAGGCCACTAGGGTCTGACTTTGCCTAAATCAAAGTCCTACTGACAGGGGTCGCCCTGGGGCTGGGTCTTCTGAACAGACAGCCCCTTGGGTGGGATGTCAAGGGAGCTCGAAGGGCTGGCCCCCTGCTCCCGTCTCCCTACTGAGTTCACCCCTCACCTGTTTACCTGGTCATCGGCCCTCGCACAGGACTTACTCCTTTTGCTGAACGCTTGGCCCTCTGTTAAACTACAAATGCCCAAGAAGGAGGGTCCACTGTATACCCTTGGTCTATGTCTTGGGATCCTCTTGGCTCTGTCCTGGGATGCTTCCCCCTTGCTTCCCATGCACTCTCCTTGGTGGCCCCATCCAGTGGCCCATTACCCACATCTCCTGGACCCCAGGAGGCCCACCTGCCCGCTGGACAGTGCCACACCTCAAACGTGTCCCAAACCAAGCTCACCGCCTTTCTCCACGTCCTCCTCCCCGCCTGTCTGCTCAGCCCCTGGAGCCCCCAACCTTAGTGAATGACAGAAGGCCCGCTGCCGAAACTGATCCAGAAACCCCCACTTGTCCTGCCCCCTCGTTCTGTCCCCTCCCTGCCCACAGTGTCCTTTCCTTCCTCTCCCTGACCTTGGCTGACACTTCTCCCTCACAGACCACTCAGATCCACCCACCGGTCCCCAGGCGCCAGCACCCCAGCTCTGGGCTGGACCCTACGGGTGCCTTCTTACCTCGCCCGGCCCCCACCCTGCACCGTCTGTGCTCTTCCCTCCTTCGCTCCCCCTTCTCACGCCTCCAGCTCCGTCCCCTCCCCCTCCCTACCCTCACCCACCCGCCTCCACACACAGCATGTTTCACAGAACTAGAACAGGCAATCCTAAAACTTGTATGGCACCACAAACAGCTCTGAATCGCTAAAGCAATCTTGAAAAAGAAAAAAAACAAAACCGGAGGCATCACAATTCCAGACTTCAGGTTATATTACAAAGTTGTAGTGGTCAAAACAGCATGATACTGGCACAAAAATAGATACATAACAGATCAATAGAACGGAACAGAAAACCACAATGATGTGATCGGCGAGTCTTCAGCAAAGGAGGAAAGAATATGCAGTGGGAAAAAGGCTCTTCAGCAAATGGTGTTGGGAAAACCGGAGAGCAGCATGCAAAGGAGTGACACTGGACCCTTTTTTACACCAGACACAAAAATAAACTCAAAATGGGTTAAAGAGCTAAATGTGAGACCCAAAACCATAAAAATCCTAGGAGAGAGCACAGGCAGTAATTTCTCCTATGTCGGCCACAGCAACATTTTTCTAGACATGTCTCCTGAAAAAAAAAAAATAAAAGCAAACATAAACTATTGGGACCGCATCAAAACAAAAAGCTTCTGCACAGCAAAGGAAACAATCAGCAAAACTAAAAGGCAACCTACTTAATGGGAGAAGAGATTTGCAAGTGACATATCTGATAAAGGGTTAGTATCCAAAATACTGAAAGAACTGATACAACTCAACACCCAAAAAACAAATAATCCAGTTAACAATGGGCTGAGGTCATGAACATACATTTCTCCAAAGAAGACGTCCAGAGGGCCAACAGACACACGAAAAGATGCTCAACATCACTCACCCTCAGGGAAAGGCAAATAAAAACTACAATGAGATATCACCTCGCACCTGTCAGAATGGCTAAAATCAGGAACACAAGAAACAACAAATGTTGGCGAGGATGTGGAGAAAAAGGAACCCTCGTGCACTGCTGGCGGGAACGCAAACTGGTGCAGCCACTCTGGAAAACTGTATGGAGGTTCGTCAGAAAGTTAAAAATAGAACTACCCTATGACCCAGCAATTGCACTACTGGGTATTCCCCCCCCCCCACCCAAAATACAAAAACATTAATTCAAAGGCATACATGCATCTCTATGTTTATTGCAGCATTATTTATAATAGCTGAATTATGGAAGTAGCCCGTGTCCACGGAGAGATGAATGGATACAGAAGATGCGGTGTATATACGCAATGGAATATTACTCAGCCATGACAAAGAATGAAACCTTCCCGTTTGCAATGACATGGGTGGAGCTAGACAGTACTACCCTAAGCAAAATAAATCAGTCAGAGAAAGACAAATGCCGTGTGATTTCACTCATGCGGAATTTAAGAAACAAAACAAAGGAGCAAAGGAGCAAAGAGACACACACACACACCAAGAAACAGACTCTTAACTATAGAGAACAAATCGATGGTTAGAACGGAGGTGGGTGGGGGGATGGGGGACCCAGGGAAGGGGATAAAGAGCCCACTTCCCACCATGATGAGCGCCGAGTCACGAACGGAATTGTTGAATCACTGTATTATTGTCCACCTGAAACTAATATAACACTGTATGTGAACTATACTGGAATTAAAATTTTAAACTTAGTAACAAGAAAAAGAAAAAAAAAAGAATGAAGCCTTGTTGCTAGAAACCCAAGTTTTGGTAACAGTCAAAGGTAGAACTCTCGAAGTTGTGACTACGTCCCGGGTACTGCTCTAGGCACCTGTATAGAACAAGCCACTCGGCACTCACCACAGCCCGCAGGGGAGCCACTGCTCTTATCTCGCATCACAGGAGACTGAGGCACAGAGCAGTTAAGCGACGCACCCCCCGGGCTGCGAATCAAGAGGGGTTTGAGGAACAGAGAGGCTGAGTTACCTCCACAAAGTAACACAGCTGCAAAGTTCCAGAGCTGAGCTTCCAATTCCAAGGCTAGTACTCATTCCAGAGTATCAGGAAACCCCCAGATCTACCCTAAGTTTGGGGTGGGGGGGGCAGTTCAGGCCCGGCCCCACCCGCAGCCTTCTGGGCGTAAGCAAGCAGGAAACTAGATTACGAGGATGACATTTCAAATTGGACTGAGCTGAAAAATAAAACAAAATGAAAAAATTAACTGGACCGGTCTGGGCTTAATAACAAAGTCATGGGGTTTGCTGAGAGGTCGTCGGGAGAGAGAGGAGGAGATTGGAGTGAGGGTGGCTGAGGGAAGCGCTGGAGGGAAAGAAAGGCCTTGGTCCGGCTCCAAAGGGCCAGAGAGAAGTCAGCCCCCCTTGGGCTGGTTCAGCATCCCTTGGTGGCCCCCCAGACCGCACTCAGCCTCTAGGGGGCGCTCCACCCACGTTTGCTCAGGTGGTTCTGGGAACGGGTGGATCGGCTATGAAACTCCCTTAGGCTGCCTGCGGGTTTATGCGGCTTGGGGTTCCGTGTCCAGGATGCAATTACAGAACCGTAATTGGTTTCTCGGAGGCGGTTTATTCCTCTAGTTAGCAGGCTAGGGTAGTTGAGGGTTTCAACTGACCCACATTGAGATTGCCTTGGGAGACGAGCCAGCTCTTTTTTGTAGCCCCAGATTTTAAATGCCGGCGGCCGTGTGGTTCCAGGCGGAAGGCTAGCCCCGCGGGCCTCCCATCCCCGACGACATTAGCCCTGGGGTGAGAGCCCCGGACTCGGCGACCTTCCAGAGAAAGCCCGACGCCCGCTTCATTCCGGGAGGCGGATTCCATCGCTCTCAATCCGGAGCTCGTTCGCTCGACTTTTGAAACGATCATTTGGGCAAGGTGACCCTGGCCTGTGTGAGTGGCTGGACATCACCACCACCCCCTTGCTCTGGTCGGAGACGTCATTCTCGAAAGCAGGCTTCCCTGGAAAACCACACTGGTGCAGTTCCAGCCCATGACCGTCAGGTCTGAGCCAAAGGCTCCTGGTCCCCTCTGCCTTTGTTTGCTTTGTGCCTTTTTTAAGGCACTGGGCCCCCGTGTCTTCTCTAAGACCTGCCAGCTCACTCCCCCCCCACCCCCCCACGCCATGTCAAGCCCTACTCACTCTGTTGTCTTTCCTGCCTCACCCTCTGACTTCCCACCCTGAGCAAGGGCAGGACGTATTTCGTTTTATTTACTCTGATATTTAAAATTTTTTTTAACGTTTATTTATTTTTGAGACAGAGAGAGACAGAGCATGAACAGGGGAGGGTCAAAGAGAGAGGGAGACACAGAATCTGAAACAGGCTCCAGGCTCTGAGCAGTCAGCACAGAGCCCGACGCGGGGCTCGAACCCACATACCGCGAGATCGTGACCTGAGCCGAAGTCGGACGCTTAACCGACTGAGCCACCCAGGCGCCCCTTACTCTGATATTTTAAATGCATCGTGGAGTTTGTCACCCGGTAGGCTCTGGAGATCTGGGGGAGTGACTGTATATATCCGTACCTTAGACTTCCCCACTTTGTGGCAAGTGACAAAATGAATGGGCTGCTGTGGGCTTAAGCGAGAAAGACACTGTCATCACCACGTCACGTGCTATCCCAGGATAACCAAACCCGTTGGTATTCTCATTTCTGCATCCTTCTGCAAGTTCCAGATACATAGACACCCCCAAAATGCAATGGAGTGTCCAAAGGAAACTCTAGAAGAATTTTTACAGCAGGATATACCATCCTTCTAGAACTTGGAAACAGTGTTTGGAGTGGAGGCTGGGCCTGGGTCCCGGCTCCGGGAGGGAAACGAGGCACCGAGCCTCCTCACTTGCATCTAAGATGAGCTGGCCCCACTGGTCTAGGACGCACCTGAAGGGACAGAGCCCAGTGGCAGCTGCTTCTAACAGAGAGGACGGTTCTGGTTCGTTTCTAGCAGAAATGCTTTCCAATGTACCTGTGCATGAACTTGGGGTTGCCGAACTACCCATATGTGAGACGTGAGAGGGCACTCCTGGGGCTATGGAGGCAGATCTCATCCTAGAGGTGGGCAGAGGACCTTCCTTGAAGGAAGCAGTCTTCCCAGGGAGGGGCTGAGGGGGCTCCGGACTGGGAGGGGAGCAGCCCTAGGATGTAGGATGGAACTGGGCTGTTAGAGATGCTAGGGGCCCGGTGTTGGGGCCCGGCTGTGAGGAGACATCGAGGGCCGGGATAAGGGGGTTAGCCCTTTAACAGTCTCTGAGGTCAGATCTGAGCTGTGACTTCCAGGAATAGACTCTCTGGCAGCAACTATGATACCCTGTGTTGAATCTCTGATAGTTCCGTGTCTTCCCGTGGGTCCCGTTTGGATCCCTATTTAACATACAGCATAGTACAGGCTTCAGGAGAAGAACCCAGTGATTCATTGGTTACATATAACGCCCAGTGCTCGTCCCCACAAGCGCTCTCCTTAATGCCCAGCTGTTTAAACTGGGATTTGGGGGCGCCTTGGGTGGCTCAGTCGGCTGAGCGACTTCAGCTCAGATCATGATCTCTCACGGTTCTTGAGTTCGAGCCCCGCGTCGGGCGCTGTGCTGACAGCTCCGAGCCTGGAGCCTGCTTCGGATTCTGTGTCTCCCTCTCTCTCTCTGCCCCTCCCCTGCTCATTCTCTGTTCCTGTCTCTCAAAAATAAATAAATGTTTTAAAAAAAATTTAAACTGGATTTGAACACTGGCCTTTCTGGGGCTACCCTGACTCTTCCCACCTGTCCAGAGATGCACAGAGCCCCTCCCAGGTGAGCACCCCCCACCCCAGCCCAATAAGGAAATTTGATGTCCATTCTTCCCAGGCCACGGCTCTTTGCTGACTCACTTTTAATTGGACTTTTGTCTTTGTCTCTCTCAGTGGGGGACAGACAGACCCCCTACCTCCCGCAAGGGCAGAGGCTATGTGTCTCATCTCTGCACACTCAACAGACAAGACAATTGTTGGCAACTAGGAGGTGCTCAGACACATTGGTGAAAGTTTAACAAACCCCGGCCTTCGAGATATCCACGGAAGACAGACTCACAGCACCCTCAGTGCATGGCCCGGGCACCATTTTTACATTTTAGTATCTCTGAGATCAAGATGCATCTTATAATCACTGTGGCCAGTGGCATTTGCCATCCCTGCTTGTGAAAGTCAGAGCTTGAAGAATGTGGGTGAGCTGCTCAGAAGCAAATCCCTTAGACAACAGCGAAGCCCTCTTAAGAAACTGTGACATACGGGAGGCAGAATGATGCACTCCCCCCGCAAAGATGTCCACATGTGAGTCTCTGGAACCTGAGAATATGCTACCTTCCATGGCAAAAGGCACTTTGCAGATGGGATTAAGCTGAAGATCTCAAGACGGGAAGATCGTCTGGCTTGTCTGGGCGAGCGCGACGTAATCACAAGGGTCCTTGTGAAAGGGGGGCAGGAGGGCCAGAATGAGAGAAGTAGCTGTAACCACAGAAACAGAGATCGGGGGTGATGTGGCCATGAGTCAAGGAATACGGCCAGTCTCTAGAACCGGAAGAAGCAAGGAAATAGACTCCCCCCTGGAGCTGCCAGAAGGAACCCAGCCCTGCTGACACCTTCCTGCTGGCCCAGTGAGACTGTTTTTAGACTTCCGACTTCCAGAACTGTAAGATAATACATTCATTTTGTTTGGCCACTGAGTTTGTGGTCGTTTGCCATAGCATCTTAGGAAACCAATATGGCGCGTCTCCCCATTTACCATCCGTTACAATTACAGCGGATTCAGGTAAGACTCGTCAATGAAGGATAAAACTAAGGGGCGAACAGTTAATGAAAAACAGGATATTTACACAGTCTCCAAGTACCTGCCCACAAGATGTTTATTAATTACAGAGGGGAAAAAATGCCTATTTTTTAAAAGAAATATTTTATATTATATATAGCATTTTTTCCTTTTGTGGTAAAAGACTTTATTGATAAAATGGGGGCATTTGAATAAGGTCTGTAGGCTAGGTAATAGAATTGTATACCTGGTATAGAGTATTGTATACTTGGTATTTATTTTTGAGAGACAGAAACAGAGAATGAGCAGGGGAGGGGCAGAGAGAGAGAGGGAGACACAGAATCCGAAGCAGGCTCCAGGTGCACGCGCACATGTACTTAATGATAAATAGAGGGGCACCTGGGTGGCTCAGTCGGTTAAGCGTCCGACTTCAGCCCGGGTCACGATCTCGCGGTCCGTGAGTTCGAGCCCCGCGTCGGGCTCTGGGCTGATGGCTCGGAGCCTGGAGCCTGCTTCCAATTCTGTGTCTCCCTCTCTCTCTGCCCCTCCCCCGTTCATGCTCTATCTCTCTCTGTCTCAAAAATAAATAAACATTAAAAAAAAAAAAGAAAAAAAAAGATAAATAGAATGTGAATAAAGTAAATAAACCTTCAGGGATCTGAGCGAAACACATAAAGGAACTCTTTGTATTATTCTGGAACCTTTTCTCTAAGTTTGACATTATTCCGAAATATAAAGTTCTGTAGAAAAAGAAAATGTCCCGTCACAACACACTTTGCACAAAGGAGATCCAACACTCTGAGTTGAAAAGCGACTTAAAGAATTGGGGCGCCTGGGTGGCGCAGTCGGTTAAGCGTCCGACTTCAGCCAGGTCACGATCTCGCGGTCCGGGAGTTCGAGCCCCGCGTCGGGCTCTGGGCTGATGGCTCGGAGCCTGGAGCCTGTTTCCGATTCTGTGTCTCCCTCTCTCTCTGCCCCTCCGCCATTCATGCTCTGTCTTTCTCTGTCCCAAAAATAAATAAACGTTGAAAAAAAAAAATTAAAAAAAAAAAGAATTGGAGCCTGAGTGTGAAGACATTTCAGGAACGCTTCACCAATTTATTTCACGTACGTTTTCTTTCCTGGGTCTGCAAAACGGTAACAAATGGTCAGTCTGTGTCTAAACAAGTTCAAGAGTTCTTATGGTAAGTTTACCAAAAAATTCTCAATGCTACAGGAATCCTGTGTCACGGTTCAATTGCTAGCTGTTTCTCTTTCTTAGCGGTACGTGAAATAAGGGTATGTCTTTGAATTGGAAAAAACTAAGGTAAATGAATGTTTTTAACCCAGACTGTGATTAGAACAGGTGACCTTAGGTAAAGTCACTTGGACTATATTTTCCTCCTCAAGAAAACCAAGTGACAACATTTACGTGCAGAGCCGTCGGGAGGATGAAAGCATCATTATACGGATACTGATGACGTCAGTAACAGTGACATTTAAGCCAAAATGTCCACCTGCCAGTCACTACACCAACCAATGAATACTGGTACAGAGACCGGCAAAAAACAGACGCTCAGTAAACGGTAGGGCTGGGTAGGAAAGATCATTTCCCCTCTACATTTTTAATTTCTTGGCTGAAACCTCTCGTAATAAAAAGCAGAACAAAACAAAAACCCAGATTAATGAGAGAATAAACAGAAGTTAATTAGCACGTCTACCTCGCGAATCGATGGGAGATGCCCAGGGAAACTAAGTCCCCAAGATGGCCCAAGCCGCCACCTTAAACACCATCTGCAGTTAAAGACAAAAGGTAGAGGTGAGGGGGCTGGACTGGGGTGGGGGGCAGTTGCAGGAGGTGAAAAAGCCTGGCAAACAAGGGCGAGGTTGTGGTGGCGTTCAGGTCGGTACCTTCTCCACTGGTAAGTTTCTCAGGATTTAGAGTCCTTCTCCTCTTCCCGGTACAGCGAGGGAGACACCCTGACCGTCGGAAATGTCAGGTTTTCTTTATAGGTACAAATGCCCCTTACAAGAGGGTAATGTCCATCTGGTTTTCAGAGCTTCTTCTAAAATAATCAGAATAAATCCGCTCAAAAAATTCCTTACGCCACAGAAGCATATTTGGGGGGTGGGGATCCTGCTACTGAATCAGCATTACAAATTTAACTTGTACTAAGATCAGGCTGTCCAGAAAACAAAACAAAACAAAACAAAACTGTTTTTACTAACTTAATGTGGAATGAATTGAGTTTTTCTCCCGAGCTCTCCCCACGCCCTGGTGAGCAGGCAACAATATTATTGGGATCTGACGTGGAGTTTTCAGAGTCCTGAGCCTGCAACTAACGTCTCAGTCTTTCCGAGATACCTGTTTTCTCAGCTGGCCTATTTCTGCCTCTGCAGTCTCCCTAAGGTGACATCTGGTGAGTGGGGGAGAGACGCGTACCATCCCTGAGGTGTCGGGGGAGCTGTAGACTGGATGCTCCCGTCCCCTCAAATTTGTATGCCGAAACGTCATCCCCAGTGTGATGGGTCTGGGAGGTGGAGGGATCAGGGCCCTTATAAAAGGACCCCAGAGGGCGCCTGGGTGGCTCAGTTGGTTGGGCATCCGACTCGGCTCAGGTGATGATCTCGCCGTTGGCAGGTTCGAGCCCCTCCTTGAGCTCTGTGCTGACAGCTCAGAGCCTGGAACCTGCTTCAGGTTCCGTGTCTCCCTCTCTGCTCCTCCCCTGCTCACCCTGTCTCTTTCTCAAAGATAAAGGAACATTAAAAAAAAAATTTTTTTTTTAATAAAAGGGACCCCAGAGAGATCTCTGGCCACCTCTGCCATGTGAGGACCAGGCAGGAGGACAGTAGACTATGAACCAGGAAGTGAGCTCTCTCTGAACTCCCAATCTGCCCCCCCCCTTGATCTCTGAGAAACAAAGTCTCTTGTTTAGAAGCCCCCCCCCCCACCGCCCAGTACTCTGAGCAGCCTGAGTGGACTGAGATGGGGGTAGAGGACCTGACCTGTCCTCAGCCCAAGGATGAGCCCCTAGCGTTGGTGGACCTCCTCTGAGCTCTAGCATCAAAGCTGCTGGAGGGCAGGGTTTGTTCAAGGTCCTGGGTTGCTCCGGCATCACCCGTGGCTCCCATCCTCCAGCCAGCCCACTGACTCGAGCGTCACCTCGCCCTGCCCAGGACAAGCTCTCTGGTGGTGCTAAAACTCGGGGTGCCCCTCAACGGAGCCTCTTGGCATCTTTCGGAGGGTGGGCACCAGGGGCTGAGCGGTCAGCCTCCTCTTTGCCTTTCTGACATCCTCACTGACCCAACACCTGCCAGGGTCCACCAGCCTCGGGCCCTCCACCCACTGGCTCACACCCCCTTTCTTCTCTCCCACAGTCCTCCAGGGCCCTCGGCCTTCTTTATCCTACTTCACCCATCCTCCAACCTGCATTCTCCGTGAGGGCCTGGCCCCGCCCACACACACCGCTGGGGCCCTGGACAGTCTCCAGGCTTTGCCCTTGATATGCTAACGAGGGAGATAAAGGAATCCTAGCACATCCTCCCTCCTTGGGAGCTTTCCAAACCAGGTTGCAAAGCCTCTCCTGCCTGGGAGCAATAAACCTTCTGGCTCCCCTGGAGGAAGCAGCTACAGGGCAACTTGCCTGAAAGAGGGAAGTGAAAATGCATTGGTTTAAATTTACAAAGAGATTATCCTTGGGACACTCTTATGGTAATTATGGCCCTTGGGAGCCCAAGGTGAGGTCTCCAGAGGTCCACAATGAACTTCATTCAGGCAGAGCATGTGCAAATTCATGGTAAAAATCACTAGGACAGCAAGATGTGAAGGAAAGCAGGCAGAATTCTGCAGCTGGGGGCCTGCCTTGAACTCTCCAGAGCTCACGCACCTCCTCTGATTTTGAAATTCAGGCTTTGGAAGAGGTCATTTCCAGGGGCTTTAAACTCAGAGGTTCTCTGACCAAAGGTTCTAATTCCACGCGTTTCACATTTCTGATCGAAGCTGCCAAGATACAATAAAAATTCAAGCGATTGAAAAATTTCAGGGTGTGAGAAATAAGCCCACGGACCCAATCAGAGGAGGGATGTGGAGACTTGGAGCACAGTGAAGGGAGGATTTAATGAACTTCTTGCAAGAGCAGGTGTCTGAGGGTCAGGCACACTCAGGGCAGGTTACAGCAGACAATTTATCTCCTAGCGTGAAGCCCCTCCCCTGGTTCCTCATTGGCTGAGCACTACAGAGGTAAGCTCTCCCCTGGTTCCTCATTGGCTGAGTACTACAGAGGTCACAGCCTTACCCGGAAGTCTCCTATGCCCATGTAAGGCAAAAAGTAGTCTGATTGGAACCAATGTACATTCCTTGAGGTGACTCAGGGACTTCAGGTCTCTGGCGCATGCTCATTGCAAAGCCCGTGAAAAATAAGCCCATGAAATGGAGAGGGGAAGAGGAACCAGGAAGTGATGTATCTAAGGGTTTGGGACTCCATTGTGTGTGCGCTGGGGGGCAGGGGGAATTGTACATATCTCCAATAGTTTGTAAACCTACTGTTAACTAGGCAGCACAGCTTTTATTTGGTATTTCTTTTTAACGTTTTTTTTTTATTTTTGAGACAGAGAGAGACGGAGCACGAACGGGGGAGGGGCAGAGAGAGAGGGAGACACAGAATCGGAAGCAGGCTCCAGGCTCTGAGCCATCAGCCCAGAGCCCGACGCGGGGCTCGAACTCACGGACCGCGAGATCGTGACCTGAGCTGAAGTCGGACGCTTAACCGACTGAGCCACCCAGGCGCCCCTATTTGGTATTTCTAATAATGAATCATCTCGCTTACTTTGCACATGGGGTCCGTTAGGAGTTGGGCTCCCAGGTTCTGCCAAAGTTAGCTCCTACAGGGCCTTGGGGCAAACCAGGAGGAGGAGGGGTGGGCTTAGATGCTGGAGGCTGTCAGGGCAGGTGGACACGAGTGCAGAGAGCCCAGCTGCAAGGGAAAATGGACCAGGATGAGGGGACATGAAGAACTGAGTGAGGGTGTTCAGAAAACGTAGCCCAAGTACTGAACCACCAACTCTTGTCTGTTCCTACTGCTGGCCGGCCAGGAGCTGGGTGGTCCTCCCCGATCTGTCACACTGCCCCACTCTGGGTACCCCTCCTCCCCGACTCAGCAGCAGGGAGCCCACCGCCCTCCCTATTCCCTCTCACCAAGATGGAGACCCGGGCCCTGCCTGGTCTGCGCAATGGCTCTAACCCCTGATTGCTGTGAAACTGTATAAAGTCTCTGGACATGAGGGACTCCATTTCTGAGAAAAGCTCCGCCTTCCTTTCTAAAACCAATGGTTCAGGAACTCTTGGACTGGCCACAAAGACCTTCGGACTGGGCCGGAAGCGGCAACTGTTTCACAAGTCAGCTGCTCCTAAGCCAATGGGACAGCTGGCACCCTGACCATAAAACGGTTGCTGTGAACTTTCTGAGGGCAGCCTAGTTCACTCACGCGCGACGGGAATATTTGCAACACCCATAGATCAGATGGTTGACGTGCAGCCAACGTGGCTCATCTCCTTAATACTAATTGACCTTGTTTGCCCTATCCCAAGAGATTCTGATTCCGTCAAGCTGGGGTGGGGTGATTCGAATGTTCGGCAAGGATGGAGAACCCCTGGTTTGGCCGCGTTTTTCCAGCACCACTCATCAGTGCTCGCCTTCCCCTTGGACCGACCGCGTGCGCTTGTTCACCTCTGATGCCCAGAAACCCCCCTCACTCATCAGACCTTGGCTGGACCCGTCCTTCCCCAGGGAAGCCTTCCCAACCTGGGAGGCTGGATCACATCGTCCTCCTTCCTGCTGTACTCCTCAAGGTCCACTTAGGGAAGCAGAGACCACTCTAGGTGTTTCAAAAAGAAGGAATTCATGGGGCGCCTGGGTGGCGCAGTCGGTTAAGCGTCCGACTTCAGCCAGGTCACGATCTCCTGGTCCGTGAGTTCGAGCCCCGCGTTGGGCTCTGGGCTGATGGCTCAGAGCCTGGAGCCTGTTTCCGATTCTGTGTCTCCCTCTCTCTCTGCCCCTCCCCCGTTCATGCTCTGTCTCTCTCTGTCCCAAAAAATAAATAAAGGTTGAAAAAAAAAAAAAAAAGAAGGGATTCAAATATGAGAATTGACTACACAGGTCATGGAAATACTGAGAAGCCAGAGGACGGTGTAGCAACAGCGGGGAGCCGCTACCGTACTTGGGGCCAGAGGGCTAACAGATGCGCCCCAGAAGCCAGAAGCCAGGGCAGGCTGGCAGGAGCTAGAATGCATCCAAGACCACGGAGGGAGGGTCTCTCTGACAAGAGACAGAGGCAAGGAGAGAATGCTGCCATCGCAGAGGATGCCACCCATATCCCAGAGAAAGGGAAAGAAAATACCCTGGCTCTGCCCCTCCTCCCACCTTCCAGTCTCCCACCAGTGCCTCCCATTGGCCCAAACTACCAGGAACCCAAATGGCAAGTGAGCCTAGGAAACTTAACTCTACATGATACCAAGCAAAGCAGACATTCTAGTTACCTATTGCCATATCAAACCACCGTAAAACTCAATGATTTACAACTATTATTATCACTCACGATTTGGGGGGTGAATTGGGCTCAGCTGAGAAGGGGTCACTTGGGCTCTCTCATGCAGTTGCAGTCAGACGGTAGCTGGGCTGCAGTTACCTAAAGGCTGGATCAGGCTAGGTGTCCCAGACGGTGCAGTCATGGGGCCCCCAGCTGATGCTGGCTGTCAGCTAAGCACTCAGCTGGAGTCATCAACCAGAACTCCTCCATAGGGCCTTTCCATGGCCTTGGGGCCGGCTCGCAGCCTACGGGATGGGTTCCCAAAAGGATTTCCCAGTAGGCTTCTCATGACTCAACCCTGGACCCTATCTCTACCGTATCTATTAGTCAAAGCGCATATAATAGGATTCAAGGTGTGAGAAGAATAGACTCTACTTACCGATGGGAAAACGGCATGTACGCACAGGGCAAAAGAGAATTAATGGTGACCATCTTTGGAGGCAAGCTGTCACCATCCAGTTTGTAGTCACGCCAATTCACATCCCTTCACAAGCAAAACTTATTCCTCCCCTGCCAAGACATGCAAACTTTCATCCTGTTATGGAATCAGATTGAGGCTCAAGGTCTAGAACACCACCATATAAATCAGGCTGTGGTCTGAATGTTGGTGTCCCCCGAGTTCATGTGTTGAAATCTTACCCCCTAAAGGGGATAATACGTGGAGGTGGGGCCTTCGGGAAGTGTCTAAGTCATGAAGGTAGAACCCTCATGAACGGGATTAGTGCCTTTATAAGAGGTCCCAGACAGACCCCTCCACCATGTGATGATACAGAGAGAAGTTATCAGCTTTCAGTTATCAGTTATCAGCCTTCCCCAGAATGTGACCCTGCTGGTGCCTTGATCTTGGACTTGCCAACCTCCAGAACTGTAAGCAATACATGTCTGTTGTTTTTAAGCAACACCCCCCCCCCAACAGTCTGTGGTATTTTGTTAAAGCAGCCTGAGCAGATTGACAAGGCTCTTCTGGTCCAGCTGCTCAAGTAATGTTCCTTGCAATCTAAAGACCGGTAGATTACAGAGACAATTATGTGGCCCCTTCATATTCCCATTCCCAGCAGACAATGGTTAGACAGGCAGAAAATATGTGCAGTGACACTCCCACTCCAGAGGGGTGGGGGAAATAAGGCTTTGGGGGAGTGGGAAATACACAGGGGTCCCTGGTCCATAGCAATTCTGAAATGCAGCTGGGTACACATCACCAATTCCCTGATGAAAGCCTAGTCCTGCTCCCTGAGAGTGCTCCCCCATGACTCTGGATTCTTGGCTCTGCTCTCTGGTTCATCTTGCCTTTTCCATCGAAAACAGCCCCATGTGTATAGCTTTCTCAGGCTTCCTCCTGCCTATACTATTTTCAGGGCCAAAAGGTGTCTTGTCATTTTGAACTGTCCATCCCTCCATCCAAGCTGATACACTTCCTCTAAAATTTATACGGGTTTCCTATTATCATATTATAAACTACATATTTCTTTCTAGGATATACCCTTCTATATCATGGGCTGTTCATGGGAATGCTGTATTCTTAAAGACCTTGTTGTCTAGCAGAGATGATATAATGGAACCCCCTAAGATTCTTAAAGTTTTCCTGTCTAGCAGAGGTCTACATATCCTCAAATCTTTCTGATATCTTTTTTTTCAATTTTTTAAATGTTTTTTATTTATTTTTGAGACAGAGCATGAGCAGGGGAGGGGCAGAGAGAGAGGGAGACACAGAATCCGAAGCAGGCTCCAGGCTCTGAGCTGTCAGCACAGAGCCCGACACGGGGCTCGAATTCACGGACAGTGAGATTGTGACCTGAGCCAAAGTCAGACGCTTAACTGACTGAGCCACCCAGGCGCCCCAAATCTTTCCGATATCCTAAGAAAGGGTCTTTTGCTTGCACCTCGGACTTCATTTCACCTTGACACACTACCTGTCACTGACATCTTCCTGATTTGATCTTGGCCGTGGGGCCATTTCTTACTTTGACAACATCTGGTCCTTTGGACAGATTGCCCTGAGCTCTCTCTACTTCCTCTAAATTCTGTCTGAAAACTGAACAGTTCCTTTTCACGTTGAGCTCATTTTCCCATATCCGTATCTTTTCACACGTGGCGAAAAGAAGCCAGTTGGCACTTTTAGCGTTCCACCTGCAAACCTCCTTAGCCAGATCTGTAAGTTCATTACTTTCTGCTGTCACTGCTGTTGTTTTTAGAGAGATAGAGGGAGTGAGCGCGGGGTAGGGGCAGAGGGGAGAGAGAGAGAGAGAGAGAGAGAGAGAGAGAGAGAGAGAGAGAGAATCGTAGGCAGGCTCCATACTCATTGCAGAGCCCAATGTGGGGCTCGATCCCACAACTCTGGGATCATGACCTGAGCTGAAATCAAGAGCTGGATGCTCAATTGACTGAGCCACCCAGGTGCCCCCATTAATTATGGTTTTTATGCTCCAGGTTGGCACAGGCAACCACCTCACCAACCATTCTGCCAGTAGGTAAATCACATCTCTCTTCCTCCCGTCTCCAGTTACAATTTCTTCACTTCCTTCAAGCCTTCGTGACAGTCTCTGGAATCCTTCCACGCCAGTCCCAAGCAGAGCAGCACCTCATTCCCCAGTTCTAATTCCTTTTCTGCTTACCTGTTCCTGTGTAAGAAACCAACCCGGAACTTAATGGCTTACAGTAAGCTCATTATCCTTCATCCTTCTGTGGCTTGGCTGGGCTCACCGGGGATCTCTTGTATGGTTACAGTCAAATGGCAGCTGGGGCGGTCAGCCATGTGGCCTCCCCCTATGCCTTGGGCTTCTCATGGTGTAATGGCTGGATTCCAAGAGGGAGTGTCCAAAACGCAAACGATTTTTTAAAAACTCGGAGGAAGGTTTAAGACTTCTTATGGTCTAGTCTTAAACATCATTTCCACTGTATTCTTCGATTTCCAGATCATCGCATTCAACCAGATAGAGAATCACCTGGAGAAATGTACCCCCCCCCCCAGTGGGGGAGTGTCATGTAAGTCCAGGGAAGAAAGGAACTGACAGAGGCCATCCTTGGAGGCAAGTTACCACAACACGGGGGACAGGCAATGGTTCCGAGAACAGGGAACTGGCACCCTTACCCTCACCGTTCCCTGTCTCCATAGCACTTAGTACCATTTCTAATTCAATATTCATTTGACTCTGACTATCCTGTCTTCTTCAATAGAATATAGACTGTGTGAAGGCAGGGATCACGTCTGTTTTCATGCACTATGGCATAGCCATACGTAGCCCAACGCTTGGTCCTTACTGAGCTCAAAATGGGCAGCATTTGTTGAGGAAATGAATGAAGAGGGCATCCAGCTGCCCAGCCATTCCTTGGGAGTTTTCAGGAGAATTAGGGGCCATATGTCCACTGGAGCATTTAGGTGCCTGTCCTTGGATGGAGTGGCAGGACTCATTCTTCTTCATGGTGCTTAACGACCGACCGTCAGCATTTCTTAAAGCTTGCTCCACAGACGCCGGATATTAGCATTTCTTGGTTTTGAATATGTATGGCGGGGGAGCGGGCGTCAGGTGGCTCATGAGGCAGGCAGGTGCAGGGGTCCACACCAGCCCTAGCAAGTCGGAATCCACAACAATAGGCCTCAGGAAGCTGCACCAGGACCAGTTCCAGGTGGCTTTATGCCCAGGAAAGTGTAAAAACCTCCATGTGGGCGATACTGAGGTCAGGCAAGGCGGCCTGGGGACAAGGGGTGGGACCATGCGAGAGCTAAGGCCAGAATTCCAGGGAAGCAGCCTTTCTTCCAGTCCCTGGTGAACTCCCACTGTGTGCTCCAGGGTAGAACAGTGAGCAAAACAGGCCGGCCCCTGCCCTCAACGGCTCTCTTTCTACAACAAGGGCAAGGGAAGGGGAGAAGCACTGGGAGACCAGAGGTTCGAGCACGGGCTTTGGACTTGGTGGGTCCTGGAGTCAAATCCTGACTGTGGCATTCACTGCAGTGGAGTGTCTAAGATGTGATACACGGCCAGCCTCCTTGCCTCTACATGTGCCCACAGAACCACAAAGCGGCTAACAAGAAGTAGGCAGAGGGTACGGTGTGACCCTCATCAAGTCTTTTACAACAAGCAGGTGCGCCCTTCTGGGTACCTTTCCTCCATTGGAAAGTGGATGTGATGCTGGGAGCACTGGCAGCCACTTTGAAACATGAGGAACTGGGTTATTCCCAAGAGACTGGAGATCAGACAACACAGAGAACTTTGAGGACCCGCCACACCAGCCCTAGGCTTTTTCGCACAAGGAAAAAATATTCTTCCCTCTTGCTTACACCACTAACTGTGTATTTCTCTTAAAAGCAGCTGAATATAATCCTGACCGTCATATTTAACCTCCCTGAACCTCAGTTGCCTATCCGGAGTAGGTGGGTTGTAGAGCTACATCACAGAGTCACATGTGGGTTAAATAGCAACTAACACTTATTAAGCACTTACGACTTACCAAACACCTTTCTATGCATTTTACATGCGCTGGCACACTGATTCCTCAAAACAAACCCTCTGGGGAGGGGATTATTACTATTATTATTATTAATTATTATTATTATTTACATACAGGATACCAGGGCTCAAGAGCATTAGTTAAAGCACGTTCAGCTGTGAGTGACACAAAGCGTCACCAAGTGAAGGGTGACAGTGGTGTTTCTGTCCTGTCACAGGGCAGAGCTCAGCAGACCAGCTCATGTACGGAGGCCCTGCTCCAGGAGCCCTCGCAGCTCACCACACTGTTGTCCCCGGACGGCGGCCTCACCCTCGGGGTCCACACTGGCGGCACCACGGCACAGGTAGGACAACGGAAGGGAGTTTCAAAAAACGAGAGAGAGGGGCTGTCTTTTTAGGAAGACTTCCCAGGAACTAACACATGACATTTGGGCTTAGATCGCATTGGCCAGAATACCGGCACGTGGCCGCGTGTAGCTGCAGGAGGTCTGGGGAATGTCTGTTTATTCTAGAATGCCATCTTCCCAGCCGAAAACTCACCTCTGTGAAAATGCGGGAGGATGGATATTGGGGGGCTGTGTTCGTCAGGATTGTCTGAAATACCACCAGTAGAATAGATGGATGGATGGATAGGAGATAGATAAGGAGAAATTTGTTATGGGAATTGGCTCATGTGGTTACGGCTGACAAGCCCCATGATCTGCCATCGGCAAGCTAGAGACCCAAAAAGCAGGTGATGTGAGTTGGAGTCCGAAGGCCTGAGGACCAGGGGGGAGACCAGCTGGCTGGCAAAGCCGAAATTATCTACCTTTTACAAAAAAAGCGTCCCACCCCCGTACTGTGTCGATTACCTTAAACAAGATAAAGTAGAAGAAATGACAGGCATAGTTGCCGACCAAGAATACCCAGACACCAGTAACTGTGTTGCCCTTGTGGCTACAAGTGAGAATGTCAGGATTGGTACCGGGATCTGCATCGGCATCAGGGCAGAGTCAGTACCTGAATTTCACCAGGCTGCCTTCCAGAGGAGAAGCAGAAATCCCAGGGCGGGTGCGGGTGTGGGTCTGGCAGGGAGATGGCGGGCAGGCAGTGCGCCTCTGCCAGCAGAGGTGAGGTCCTGACCACGGGCTCTCAGAAGGTGGGAGAGGAAACGTCTCCTGCCACACGGAGCCTGTGCTCTGCCGGGCTGGGGACGGGCTGAGATCACGGCTATTTTTCAATGCCCCGAATGTGCGTAGGTGAGCAGAAGTTAAAAAGAGAATCTGTTGACAAAATGATTCTCAAGTGCACGAGGAAGGGGAAGCTAGAAAAATATCCAAGAAAAGTTTGGAAAACTACCTCCCTTCATCCTCACACAGCTCCCTGAGGGGGAGACTGTGCTAAGCCCCTTTTGGGGGGTGAGAAGGCTGAGTTCAGAGGTGACAAAGGACCTCCCAGGATGAGAGATTTACGTGCAACTATATCTGTACCCATAGCTCTACCTGTGCCGGTGCCCCTATAAATAGGCACAGCAGGCCTTTAAATGTAAGTTCTTTCTAGAAGATCCTAGACTCCCTGCAACCCCCTGATGTCTCCAAAGCTGTCACAAAAACCCCAGTCCCCTGGGCACTGCTACGAGAGGGATTACTGAGTATCCCAGATTGCTGAGAACACCTTTCTCACTGCTGGCATTGCTGTGATCTCTATCAAAAATGTTTGGGGTGCCCGGGTGGCTCAGTCAGTTAAGCGTCTGACTTCAGCTCAAGTCATGATCTCGCGGTCCGTGAGTTCGAGCCCCACGTCGGGCTCTGTGCCGACAGCTCAGAGCCTGGAGCCTGCTTCGGATTCTGCGTCTCCCTCTCTCTCTCTCTGCCCCTCCCCTGCTCATGTTCTGTCTCTCCCTCTTTCAATAAATAAATAAATAAATGAAGATTAAAAAAATATACTTAAAAAAATGTTTCATGCGTTGTCTGGGAAATGCTGCCATTTAAAATACCCCTCTCCCCCAGGTTGAAAATAGTTACGCACACACATACGCACAGGCTGTTTAATACCGAGAGCCTAGAAGACCTGCACAAATTCTGCAAGAAAGGTATGATCCCATACCTGAGCCGTGACTTGTAACTTCTAAGCCTCGTCTTCCCCCGGCTGTTTATCACCCGGGCGTGGAGACTCTCAGAGTGTTGGGTCAGCCATTTGGTCCAAATGGCAAGACGGATCACGGACGTCAACGACACGGACACTGATTAAACCAACTTCACGCACCAGCGTCACTTAGAAGCCTGAGAGTTGGGCAGGCTACGTGGGCTTCTGAGCCCCTCTCACGACCAGAGCTGGTGGGTAATCGAGAGCCCAAGCCGGAGGGTCTCAGGTCAAGTTTAAAAAGCTGCCAGGGTCTCCCTGTCTTGCCCCAGCCCCCCACCGCCCCAGGACGCTCGTCCATCTGTGTGCTGTTGGTAGCGTCTGCCATCCGGTGAAGGAAGCCGTGGACAACAGAAAAGTCTGGAGTCCACCCTAGCCAGTTCCCGGGCCAGGGTGCAGAAGTCTGGGCTTTAAACTCAGCTCCTGCTTCGCCTTTATGTCAACATCTCCAATTCCCCTTCCGATCTCTCTCAAATCCTCCCTTTCTCTCCATCACCACGGTCCCCATTAGAGATGAAATCCACTCACATAACCTGAAGACACAACAGAGCGGGAGACGGGACGTCTTGGGCAGGCAGTGTCCTTGGAACCTCCTAGGCGCAAAGTACCGTGCCCAGTGTGGTCTTCGCCAGCCCGCTTCAATACCTGCCACGACCCTTTAGGTGGGTATTCCTGCCCCCATGTGACAGATGTGGAAACTGAGCCCAGAGACGTTAAATAATTTCCGTTACTAGATGAATAAATCCTGGGGATCAGATGCGCAGCATGGTGACTGTGGTTAATAATACTGTGTTGTATACTTGGAATTTGCCAAGAGAGTAGATCTTAAGGGGCGCCTGGCTGGCTGAGTCGGTTGAGCCCCCGACTTCGGCTCAGGTCATGACCTCACAGTTCGTGGGTTCGAGTCCCGCGTCGGGCTCTGTGCTGACAGCTCGGAGCCTGGAACCTGCTTCGGATTCTGTGTCTCCTTCTCTCTCTCTGCCCCTCCCCTGCTCGTGCTCTGTCTCTCTCTCTCGCAGAAATAAACATTAAAAAATTAAAAAATAATAATATGCCCACTTTACAAACCGAGGCCCAGAAAAAGGAGCGCCCTGTCGAAGGTCTTCCAGGTGGTTCCAAACTCAGCTCTGCGCTCTGCTCTCACAAACCGCGAGATCATGACCTGAGCCGATGTCAGACGCTCAACCGACTGAGCCACCCAGGCACCCCTAAAATGGGCGTATTATTAAGAAACTGTTGCCACCAAGCAAAAGTCACGATTTGCGGTGATTTTCTTCTCGTTCTTTTCTTCATTCATTGATTTTCTGAGTACCTACGCCAGGCCTGACACCCATTTACTGTCCGAATAAGGGAAAACGGCGTGTGTGGAACACAAAGTGCTGGACGTGTTTATCTACTGTGTCTTTGGTGTTCCCAACAGAGAGTATGAGCTCGTTCATACCACAACGAAGCTCCGATGGCTGAATTAACTTGCCTGGGGTCACGCAGCTGCTGAGTAGGGGTGTCAGGATTCGAACCCGGGCACGTGGCCCTGGAGTCCATTCTCCTCGTGCGGTGGTGACCCGGGGGACTGGGTCCCTTCCCGAAGGCCCTACAGCGAGTCGTGTCGACCACACGCACACAGTGAAGCCTAGCACAGGGCTGCTTATACAGAGGCCCAGGCTTCCAGAGTGGGGAGGCAGCATTGTTACATGGATGAGTCCGGGAAGACTTCTTGGAGGAAGCGACATGGAGTTCAGTTTGCCGGCAGTGCAGAAGAGAGGTCCTCCACCCCCACCCCCCCCCCCCAATCCATGCTGCTCTGGTCCAGGTCCCCAGTGACCCCCATGGGGCTAAGTCCCATGGCCGGCTCTCCACCCTAACCTCACCTGAGCCCTCCGTTCATGTGCCCCAGTTGACCTCTCCCCGCTGCTGCAGACTCTCAGGAAGCACTGCTTCATCGCTGCTCACTGTCCCTTTGCCCTCCTTTGCAGGTTTCTCCTGCTCCCCTCTCCCTGCCAACATCGGAGAGCCCCGGGGCTCAGGCACGCATCTTCCCCATCCGGACCCCGACTCACTCCCCGCTCTCCCCACTCCCCGGTGTTCTGGGGCGTGAATCGCCACCCCCAGGGGTCCTCTCGACCGGGGACCTGCTTCCCCAGGTCCCCCAACGTGACATCTCTACTTGGGAGCTGCGTTCGTTCCCTGGGCCGCCCTCCCCCAGAACCACAACCTTACTGTCTCGTAGCTCTGAGGCTAGAGGCCCGAGATCAGCGTGTCGATAGCACTGTGCCCCTCGGAAGCCTCTACACAAGAGCCCTTCCCTGCCTCCCTCTGAGCTTCCGGTGATGGCCGGCCACCCTTGACTTTCGGCCGCCTCACCGCGGTCTCTGCCTGTGTCGTCGCAAGGCCGGCATCTCTGTGTCTGTGCCTCTTCCTTCTTCTTAGGAAGACGCCAGGCATATGAGACGTAGGGCCCCCCCTACTCCAGGATGACCTCCTTTTAACGAACCATGTCTGCAAAGACCCCGCTTCCAAATAAGGTCACAGTCTGGGTCCCAACTGTCCCTTCCTGGAACGTATGGCACGTAAGTAACCACGCGATTGGTACAAACAATGGGATATTCGCACAAATGTCCCCTCTCATCAGGCACCAGGGCCCTGCGTTGAGGTCACATGGGGATGAAGAACCACCTGGTGTGTCCCTCAGGGCCTCCAAGAACGTTCCAGAAGAAACCTGAATGCAGAAGATATTGCTGGTTGGCCTTCACAGGGCCAGCCAGCCCTGGTCAGGCCTAAGAGGAATTATACACGTCTGTGGCATCTCTCTGCCCACAGCCCCCTCCTACGGTGCTCTAGAACTTACCACTCCCCGATGACATAGGACACATCTGCTCTTGCTTGCTTTGTCCCCCTTAAAGCGAGGGCCCTAATTCATCCTCCGAACGCCTCCCGGAGATCCAGGCCCCATCCTGCACCCCTATCCGCCTTGTTGGCCCGCCCCTGCACCACAGTCCAGAAGGCCCTATCAGCTCCGACAGTCCAGAACAGGGGTCTGACGCTGTGGCCCAGGGACCAAAGCCAGCCCACCACCTCTTTCCGTATGCCTGGTGAGCTGACACTGGGTTTTACATTGTTTAAAGAGCTGGGAAAAAAAAAAAAAAAAAAGAAAGACGAGCGAGAGAACAAAATAAAAACAGTATGTCATGGCACGCGAACGTTATATAAAATTCTAATTTTAGTGTTTGTAAGTAAAGTCCGGAACGCGGTCATGCGTATTTGTTTACATCTTATGGATGGCTTCTTCAAGCTACCCAGGCAGACGTGAAGAGCTGTGGCAGAGACAGTACGGCCTGCCTAAAATATTTACTGACTCGGCCTTTGTGAAATAAGTTTGCCGATCCCCGGTCTAGAACGCAATGATCTGCCAGCGGGGGGCCAGGGAACCGACAAGCTAATCCAGCCGGGTCCCCACCGTGAGCAAATCCAATGCGTGCGAGTCCAGAGTGGTGAGAGCAAACTTCAGAGCTGTCTCCTCACTTGGCAGGTGCCCCTGTCACAGCTGGCCCGTCCGCTTCAGACTTGGACTTACGCCATCTGAGGTCGGTGAGCTTGACTTTGGAGTTGTATCACCATTTCCAACTGGCCTCCCACCCAGCACCTTTCTAACTTGGCGAGATTGTTCCTCGATTCACAAATGTCCACGGTTCTGAGAAAGAGTGGCCCTCATCTAAGGAAGTGCAGTGCAGAGGAGGAGTCTCCCACTAAAATTGGCGTTTACTGAGTACCTACTATGTTCTAGGCACCGTGCTGGGTACTAGACGGGATACAGGAAGAAGGGAGACATGGGCCCGCCCCCTGGGAGCTTACATGGAGTGGCAGAGGCAGGTGAGGGCTGGGACGGAGGGTCCCAGGAGACACCAGCTGGGACTGGGGGGCTGCGACTTCCTCGAGGAAGAAGAAGGGGTATTTTCAGCTGAGGTCAGTGGGGCGAGCATTTTCTCCAACTTCCGAGGGGGCAGCATCTCTCAGACCGTGGGAAGAGAGTGAATGGAGGCATGGCCAGAGGGCACCAGAGCCAGGAGGACCCAGAAGTCCTTGCGAGGGGCCTTCTGGATGTTCTGGGCAGTGGGATTCATTGAGCACTCTGACACGGGGTGAGTTCCACGTGGTGTTCTCAGCAGGGAGAATGGACAGGCAGGGTGAGTCAGCCAGTGGGGCATGGTCGGGGGCGGCGGGGGTGAAGGACGAGCACTGATGCAAGAGGTACCTGGGGCAGATACCAACATGCCTGTCTGGACGGGGCAGAGACAAAGAGTGTCTGGTTGACACAGCTGGCTGGAACGTGGATTCCGATGACATCCTAGCGTGTAACACGCGTGTGCCACTCACATTTTCCAGCACAGCATCACATCTATCCTTCCGGCCTCACGGCCCCCTGATAAGGGAATGGAACGTGGAACACGGGAGACTGGGGCGCTATCCAATGGCCCCGATGGACAGATGCAGGGACAGCCTGTCCTGAATGTGGCAGAGTTAAAACCCCAGGTGTTTTGGAGCTCCACGGACAACTCCAACTGCTTCCCTCGATGGCCACCCCTCCCCCCCCCCCCCCCCCCCCCCCCCCCCCGCAGGGCCGGGGCAGAACACCCAGCCTGGCCCTCTGCAATGCCAGCCACTCAGCGCCTCACCCAAAGACAGACAGCTCCTATCTGTGCCTTCGCTGCATGGACGTCCATTCGTTGCTGGTTTCCCTCGTGGAGAAGCAGGATAACTTGCTGAGTGTTGCCTGCGCCCGCTTTATTCTTTGACAGGAGGCACTGTGATGAGGCAACTGAGGCACGGAGAGCTGAGGAGGCGCGTCCGAGTTCAGGGGGAGCCCAGATTCCCATCCCGGTCTTCGGTCCCCAAACTGCTTCCTCGCCATCCCGCCCCCCCGGCCGCGGATGACTCTCAGCCTGAGGACCCGGGACCACCCAGTTCTGCCTGTTCCGGGAGGCATTTCCGGGGGGGGGGGGGGGGGGGAAGGATGGACTCGAAACTCACCAGGCTCCTCTCTATATGGTTGGGCTGCCGGTGCCAGCATATACTCGCTCACACCCGCGAAGCGTCAGGGAAGGGTGCGAGACCCCTTCCGAGGAAGTGAGGGCTGTGGGGGAAGCGGGGGCTGTACCTGGGGACACGTATACATCTGCCTGATTTGCTTCCCACGTGGAGGATCCTTCAGGAAGGGCAGAAGACGCCTCAGCGTGGCTAAGCGGGGGACAGACCCCCAGCCGGGCCGCACCCCCCCCCCCCCCAGTGGAAGGCTCAGCGCCGGGGAAGCGGCGCCACCTGCTGGACCTCCGGAGCGTGACGCTGTCCGCGACAGAAGAGAACAAAACCACTGAGCAAATAGCATCTCAGACCCATGAAAAGCTAACTTGGTATTTTACTGTTTGCAGTGGAATTTGGGGTTATGCCACGGTTTTATCCACTTAACATTTAAAACGAAACCCAAGTGAGTGTCAACTGTGCCCTAAATCCGTGTTGAGCACCTAATAGAATAAGACAGACGTGGTTTCTGCCCTTCTCGGAAGTTGTGTTTGGTAAAGGGTAGCCATACCTTCACATGCACACACATGTACATACAGACCTACCTACATACATACCTGTGCACAAATGCATATGTACATACAGAAGCTCGGTTTAGGCATTGACAGATGCCATGATTAAGACAGGATATTTATATAGATACTGATACTGATATTGATTTTTTTTTAATTTTTTTAATGTTTATTTATTTTTGAAAGAGAGAGACAGAGTGCAAGAGTGGGAGGGGCAGAGCGAGAGGGAGACACAGAATCCGAAGCAGGCTCCAGGCTCCGAGCCGTCAGCACAGAGCCCGACACGGGGCTCCAACCCACAAACCGCAAGATTGTAACCTGAGCCGAAGTCGGACCTTAACCGACTGAGCCACCAGGCGCCCCTCGATATTGCTATTGATACAGATATTGACCAGGGTTCTGGGGGGTGTAGGGTTTGCCCCCCCAGCCAGGGTGCTAAACATGGCCTCTCTGAATAGAAATGAATCACAAGAAGGCAGCAACCCCACGGGAAGGAAGAACTTTTTAAGCAGAAGGAAGGGTGACTGCAGGCGGGGACAAGCCCGACAAGTGTGAGGGACAGAAGGAAACCACCACGATCGGGGCACAGCTGAGTTCTGTAAGCAAAAGACCTGAACTGGTGAGACTGAATTTTCTCGAAATTATCTCTTGAAAAAGAAGACACTTCTTATAATCGATCCTTTGTAAAATCACAGGCTACAGGGCATTTTTTCACCTACGTTAGTTGAAATAACTACCTTCCACCTGGGAAAGCCTGAAATGTCCCCACTGGGAGCTGGTTTGGCCAAAGAATTTAAACAGGCTGCAATCGATAGCCCCCATGGAGTGTTGAACGTCATTATAAACAAATCTTTTAAAGATAACTTTAAAAAGCAAAACAGAGGGGCGCCTGGGTGGCTCGGTCAGTTGAGCGTCCCGAGTCTTGATTTCAGCTCAGGTCGTCATGCCAGGGTCGTGGGATTGAGCCCTGCGTAGGGCTCTGCACAGAGCATGCAGCCTGCTTGAGATTCTCTCTCTTTCCCTCTGCCTCTCTCCCCCGCTCACACGCACACTCTCTCTCTCTCTCAAAAAAGAAAAAAAAGGTAAAAATTAAAAAACAAAACAAAACAGCAGGTGGTTATACCATGGAGACTGCGGGGAAACACCTATAGGAGAACAAGAAGAATTCAAGTGTCCTAATATGCATAAGATAAGAGTCCCATGCAAGTGGTCCTACCGAGACTCAAAGCTGCTCCCTCTCAGGCAACTTAAATAAAAGCCAAAGGTATGTGCTCCTGGAACCTGCGTCTCACCCCACGGTCTTCAGACCAGCAGCAGCAGCGGCATGGGCCTGGGAGCTGGTTAGAAATTCAGAACTGGAAACTGCATTTAAACAGGATCCCTCCATGAGTGGTTTGTATGCACCACCGGGTTTGAGAAGCACTGCTCTAGAGAGCCCATTACAGATCTCAAAACGCGCTCTCGTTGTGACAAGGACATCGCTGTTGAAAACGCAAATGGAGCGTCTCGATAGTGTTTCGTAAACAGGGGGAGGGGGGAAGCAATACTCCTTAAGAAATGTGTTTCATAATACATTGTATGTAACTAAACTGATAGCACAGCAGTTACGATTATGGGCCCTGGAGCCACTTGTTTGGGTTTATTATCCAGCTCTTTCACTTTTTTTTTTTTTTTTTTAGCTGTGTGTCCCTGGGCAGGTCGCTTGACTTCTCTATGCCTCAATGCTCTTGTTGGGAAATTTAAAATCAGTGTTAAAAGCGGGACGGTTGCGGCATATATTTAATATATTTGAGTGTTTGGAAACATGAAGTGGTTCTGTTTCAGCTGGAATTCAGCTAGCTGGTGGAGTTCCTTTCAGTTCTCCGTTCTTAGCTGGATTTGGCCCAAGTCCCGGCTTTCAGGCAGTGTTTGTTTTGACCAACTCTGCTAACCTCAGTAAACACTCGGGTCAAGTCTTCAAAGGCAAACAATCTATTCAATGAATAGAAGTAAATCCAGGGGACTTTGAAAAGCATAGGAAAGTTGCAGCTTGCCCAATGTCACTCTACAGGACGATCCCCCTAAGTGCCCTTGACCGTGGGTGGATAACGGCCGGCTTACCACCCGGCACCGGGGCCAGAGGTCTTTCCCAGAGACACCGACATACGAAGGAGGCTGGGACCCAGATGGGAAATCCCAGCTCAGAGACTGGCTCTGGGTAGGTGACAGTGAAGGCTTAGAACCGTTTGTCTCTTGGCTTGGGCCTTGAACAGTGTGGAGTCCCAGTGTGAGTGTTTGGGGGCGGGGGCGATCAGGGGTCTGATCCAGGATGGAAGGTCGCAGCGGACAAGTCCAGGTGCAGAGGCTGCATCTATAAGCCGGCTTGTCTACTCTGAGCGTGCTGGTTCCCCAAGTCTTTAGAAAAGACTTTGGCCACATGTCCCAGTCTCGACCCGGCTATGCTAAAGGGCACCATGGGAAGGGGCATGGGTCCCTGAATCTGAGGTCAGCCTGGGAACGGTGGAGGTAGTTTTGTAAGGAGTTAACGAGATACGGTCACTCTTCGAGAAGAGTGTAGGGGATTCCGAACCCAGCCGGTTGGAGATCCTCCCCATTGTCAGGGTCCCCAAGAGCACCTGATAGGACTCATGGGATTCAGAAAGGCTACTACATGGCTTATACAGTGAAGGGATATAGATACATTTTTTTAAGTTTATTTATTTATTTGGAGAGAGAGAGTGTGTGTGTGCAGGAGGGACAGAGAGAGAGAGAGAGAGAGAGAGAGAGAGAGAGAGAGGGAGAGAGAATCCCAAGCAGGCTCTGCACCGTCAGCATGGAGTTCAATGCTGGGCTTGAACCCACAAACCGTGAGATCATGACCTGAGCTGACGTTAAGAGTCAGACGTTGGGGCGCCTGGGTGGCTCAGTCGGTTGGGCGTCCGACTTTGGCTCAGGTCATGATCTCGCAGTCCGTGAGTTCGAGCCCCGCGTCGGGCTCTGTGCTGACAGCTCAGAGCCTGGAGCCTGTTTCAGATTCTGTGTCTCCCTCTCTCTCTGACCTTCCCCCATTCACGCTCTGTCTCTCTCTGTCTCAAAAATGAATAAACGTTAAAAAAAAATTAAAAAAAAAAAAAGAGTCAGATGCTTAACCAGTTGAGCCACTCAGGCACCCGAGATAGAGCTAATTTTTAAAGCAAAGGTAAAAGGTACACGGGGCAGAGTCCACGCGGGACCAGGCAGAGCTCCCCGGTGCCCTCCCCGGGGTGGCCGCAGGGACAGCACCTGATTCTTCCAGCATAGGACACGCATGCTGCGTGTGACCGAGCAGGGGAGCTCACCCGAGCTGGGGGCCCGGGGTTTTTCCTGGAGGTCGGTGGTGCACATGCTACTCTTGAGCCACTCAGTCTCCAGTCCCCGGGGCCCCCGGCCACGCAGACACTCCCAGCAGGCAGGATGTCCCAAGGGCCAGGGGCTGTCACCCAGGAGCCAAAGGCCAGTCCTTTCTCCGAAACGTGCAGGGTATTGAGCACTCCGAGCCCTTCCTACACCCTCCCACGTGCCACACTCCTAGGTTCCCCTTTCGTTTCACGCAGGAAGGTGACAGATCAGCGTACACAGGCCCACACTATGGTGGCTTGTGGGAGGCGGAGAAGAGACGCTGGCCAGTGTGGCCAACACCAGACGGGGGCCCCAGCCGCGAGGTCGGCCCGCGGAAACCTGCAGATGCACACACACACGTGGGGCCAGTGGGCCCGTCCTGTGCGGCCTGTGCCCCTCCTGGAGCCCCGGGGCAGCGGTCATCAGCGTTGGGCCTCGTTCTTGGCACAGAACCACCAGAAGAGCGAACGTCCAGCGTCAGAGCAGAAAGCAAGCCTGCAGCTCCACCCAGAGTGTTCCAAGCCGGTGGCTCCCACCTCTTGGTGGGTTCCTCTCAGTTAGTCTTAAATCCAAACTGAGCTAAGCTCCTGCCAGTACCTTCCTCAGAAACACGGAGAAGAATCCCAAGGTAGGAAGTAAAAACAAATGTGAAGGGGCGCCTGGGTGGCTCAGTCAGTTAAGCATCTGATTCCGGCTCAGGTCATGATCTCGCGGATCATGAGTTCAAGCCCCGTGTTGGGCTCCGTGCTGACAGCTCAGAGCCTGGAGCCTGTTTTGGATTCTGTGTCTCCTTCTCTCTCTCTGCCCCGCCCCTGCTTGCACCCTGACTCTCTGACCCTCAAAAATAAATAAACATTTAGAAAAAATTTTTAAAGCAAATGTGCAAAAGGGGCAAGAGACAACCCAGGTCACATCCCTCAGCAGGTGTAGGGGGAGCACGTCTGTTTCCTCAAGGAGCCTATCGCTTCTCGGCCTTTGGCTAAGATCAAGTGTTTCCCCAAGGAGCCTGCACGGAACCACAGGACCCATGGCAGTGTGAGAAGGGAAAGCCAAAAGCAGGTCTCTGGAGGTCCTGGGGGCAGCTGGACACCTGCAGGAACCCAAGAGAGCCCCAGCAGGAAATGGGGTGAGGTCCTGGGCTCTAACAGCAAGGGAGGGGTGGCAGGTGGGGGGCCCAGCCCTCCTCGGCCAGATGGCTCCCCTCACTGCTATTCACCACACACGGCTTCCTCATTCCTAGAATGTTCTCGGCCACGGAACGGCTACACTGGCGTCCAGGCGAGCATTTCCAGCTCAGGTTGCAGCCTCTACCTCGGTCTCCCCAGAGCTCCCTTCTGCTCCCCCCACAAAAAGTCATCAGGCATGTGTGGCATGAAGGCTGCTCCAGGCTCGTGTCCCACTACTCCCAGCTTCACCCCTGCCTCTCCCCCTCCCCTCGATCTTCGCTGTCCACCCACCAATCACCAGTTGGCCCCCACCCGCCTTGGCCGTGCCACAGGCTGCTTTCTGTGCCGGGATGCACCCCCCCCCTTGCCTGGGGAGGCCCTGGGGAGACCTGAGACGCCTGGACAGCCACTACACTATGTCATTATGGCCGTCCTTCCTACGTAGGTGCAGCCAGAAGATGCTGGATGAGACAGAGACAAGCCCCATCTGGTAGGAAGCTACATCTAGAACCCCCAAATGGCCTGCTAAATGTTGCTATGCACGGGGCAATTCGGGCCATCTCTGACAGGTGCGGCGTAGGGACGGAGGGGGACTCGCCCTTGGTCCTCCCGTTCTCCGTCCAGTGACTCCATCCAGCCCCCGGGTGGGGGTGGGCAGCTGAATGTGGACACTGAGCTCTGTGTCCAGGCTCTATCCCCAACTGCCCATGAACTCTTGGGCAGAAGGTCTATCCACTGGTATGACAGCACTGTCCTCCCTCAAGAACACGGACTAAGAAGCTTTCGGGCCCTTGAAGCAGACGCTGGGCACCGAGGCAGAGAGTTCCCAGATCTCAGTTACCTGCAGGACGGTCTCGGGGAGGAAGAGAACAGGGTTCCAGGTAGGCACGGCTCTTTGGCCCCACTAACCGTCCTGCAGGAAGGGAAGCAACTAGGAGGGGCCAGAGTGGGCGCAGAGGAGGGGCCCTGATGCAGGGTCCAAGGGTGGCTGTCTGCAACTCAGTGCAGTCTCTGGCCAGCCAGCAACTCGACCTGTGCACGCGTACACACGCACGCACGCGCCTGCGTGGCAACCCAGCGGGACCACGCACACACTGGGGCCGACGCACAGATCCTGCCGACGCGATCCCTACCGAGCAGGACGCAAAACTCCACGGGGACCCTGGCCACTCAGACGGGCGCACCTCCATCACCTGCAAACCAACATGGCCCCTCATCACCAAGATCTGGCCACGATGGGACTCGGGTGACACAGCTGTCTGCTGTGGCCTGGTGGCCCCCTGGGTCGTTGCCCTGCAAGCCCAGCAGAGGGTCCACCTCTTCAGTGACCTCAGCCCAGGAGGCCGCCTGCTCTGTGCCTCCCTGGCCACCCAAGCAAGCTCTACTGTCGCGTTAGAATTTTCTGTGCACTCACACTCAGCCACAGCCCGCACTAGACTGCTGTGAGGAGCATGGGTCTTACTCAGAATCGGGCCCCTGTCACCTGTCTATCCATCCGTAAGTAGATATGGAGTGTCTGCCCCGTGGGAGTGTCTCAGAAGACAGGCTCATGCCCCCTGGATGTGTGGCCTTAGAGGAGGGATGTCCAAATGCTCCCAGACCTGACAGTGGATGGCCGGGGTGGGGGATGGGGGTGTCCCCCCAAAGATCCAGCCTCCCTAGCTGCGGGCTCCTATGGGAGGTGAAGACCGAATTCAGTGGCAGGAGCGGTTCTCGCCCTCAGGCCTGTGCCCCCAGACCCGGCCATGACCACGGAGGGTGCAGTTACTTGGCTGGGCCTCCTGTGAAGTGTGGTATAACATGAGGACTACAGCTCAACCCTCGGCCGTGCTACACACAAGGCAGTGACCTTGGACAAGTGCCCCAGCCTCTCTGAGTCTGCTTGGTCATCTGAGGCAGAGATAATATCCCACATGTGCAGACCTTTGGTGGCAAGTGTGTTAGGGATCGGAACGCCTGGCATGGGGCAGGGGCTCAGTAAGCATTTGTCCCCTGACCCCTGTCCACTCCTACCAAGTGGTGCCTACCATAAACATCCGGGTAGCCAGTGGTAGGAGATTTCTGTTGCCGTTGTAGCAAATAACCCCAAACTCGGGGGCCTACGACAAGCTGAATTTTTTTCTCTTACAGTTCTGGAGGTCAGACGTCTGAAATCAGTCTCCCTGGGCCAACGGCAAGGCTGGGGGTCCTTAGGGAGGCTCCAGGGGAGAAGCCGTTTCCTTGCCTTCCACAGCTTCTGGAGGCCCCGGGCATCCTTGGCTCGTGGCTGCTTCCCCACCTGCAAAGCCCACCTCTCCACGCTCTGCCTCTTGACGCCCCACCTCCTCTCTGACCGTGGTCGTGGCTCCCCCCGGTAGGACACGTGTGACCGCACCGGGCCCGCCAGACCATCCTGCACTTGACCACGTCTGCGACGTCTCCAGTAACACGGTCTCGAGTGCCAGGATCAGGACGCGGGCACCTTCGCAGCTCCTTGCTCGGACTGCCAAACCAGACCCTTTGGGAGTCTACCCGAGGCGTCGTGATTTGGACGGGTGAGACGGCGACCAATCCCTGAGCTTGTCTCCGTAATAGGGTTCCGCTCTGCCAAAGATCATTCTAAGGAGACTTTATTAAGTGGGGAAAGCTAAAAAAATCAAAATTAAAAACACCAGCGGCATTGCCAGGTTCCCAGGATTCCAGCTTCCTTGTCAAAGTACCGAGTCAATGCAAAGTCCTCCCCCAGATTCCAAGGGTTCTGACAACCTGTATCGGACCCTGGCCCTGCCTCAGCTGACCTCCAGCGGGAAGGCTCGCCCCGACCAGCCTGGGTCCGGGGCAGGAAGAGGCCCCCAAGCAGAGTCGGGGGTTCAGCGTAGACCCTCCCCTCCCACCCAGGGGGACTGGTGCATCCATGGCTGCTGATTAATTAATAAAGCCCCTGCCTGCTCGGGACTAGTGACAGACACCAATAATCCGGAAATGCTTTCTACACTTCAGCCCCCAGCTTCCTATGAACCAGGAGACATTTCTACCTCTTTTTTTTTTTTTTCCCCCTGGCAAAACGCATCCCTGTGAAAACTGTTAATTCGGTAAGTAGAACCCAGTACCACCATCCTGGCTACTGGTAAACTGGAATTAACTAGTTTGATTGTGTTTATTCAAGCCTGACTCCGCACACTAAACGCGTAACCTATCCGTTTGCTAAAGAGTTCCCTCTGCAGGACATAAAAGTAATATTAAAAAAAATAATAAAATTCCATGGCAGTCAGTGAGATTATAATCTTAGGAAGGTAATTCACAGGGAAGTCTTTGTCCAAGGCCCTCCTGTCGCCAAGAGCAGTGGGGTAATGCGCTCCACCGAGAAGACTGTCACAAATTCTTGTCATTTACCTTCAAAGAGGAATCTCCATGCTTCTGGGGTAACCAGCTATTAACAAGGGTCTGTCAATAAATAGGGACTTAGCTCTGCTCCTTTATATCTTAGAGTGCTGGTGGAGAACATAGCACAAAACAGTCTAGATGTGGTCCGAGGGAACTGCAGGGGTTCTCTTTCCTCGGAGCCCCCTGCGGGCTGAGCTCTCCATGGGATTCTCACATCTCAGCCTTTTGACAAGCGTGACGTAGGTGACATTGGCCACTTTCCTGATGAGTCGAGTGGGAAAGGGAGGTTATTAGCGTCTGAAGTGTTACACGCCTGGGAAGAGTTGGGATGAGAATCCAGGAGGTGTGATCTTAGCTTCTGCCCAGTGCTTTGGCTGGTAAACCAATAACCTAACACTTCTTGTGACCAGTCCAAAAGGAATGGAGAAAGGGAATCCTTTGCTCATGATTTATATATTGCTTTTGAGCATTACATCTGCCAGACGTAGGGGGTCCCTGAGCAAAGTTAAGAAGGCGGCCATTAGAACCCGGTATGATGGACAAAGGAGCTGGGAGGGAAGAGGGGGCCCGGGAGGGCTTTCGGGGCAGCGACCCAGGGAGGGTCACAGGTAGGGGAGTGACGTGGCCCGTGAGGTGTTTGTGGAACGCCACTCTGGCTGAAGCTGGGACAAGGTCTTTGAAGCCGGGTGGACTTTCTGTACCAGCTCCTGCCTTAGACCCAGGCCCGACCTGCTCTCGGCCCAACTGCCCTTGGCCCACAGCCACAAAGAGACTATTCTCAGAAAGTAGGACCGGGTTCCCTCGGTCACCTTGTGTGTCTGCGCCTGGGCTTGAAAGCAGCTCTTCTCCCTTCCCCCCTCCCCCACTCACTCTCGCTCAAGGTGGCTGTCATAGCCTTCTTAGGTAGAACTTAAAGCTGTTTTGGGGTTTACTAGACAATTCATAAGCAGAATATAAAATCTTTTTTTTTTTTTTTAATCTATCGATTCAGCTACTTTTTTGACTGTCTACCAAGATCTTTTTTTTTTTTTTTTCCTGTCAGTGACTCTCAGGAACAAAGTTGGAAGCTTCCTCACCCCTGGTTTAAATTTACTGCAACCAAACCTTGCCAACACAAAGGTCATTCCCCTGAACCCTGAGCACAATCTCCCCTGTCCAGGTAACAAGGGACTTGACCTCTCAAGATACACTTTCTCCCTAAATATCAAAATAAGCTATTTAACAAAGTTACAAGAATTCTCTCTCAAGCTAGGTGCTGTGGCTTTATTAATTACAGGAAAGCTGAATGTCCCAGATTCTGCACATGTCCGTTCACTAGGGCCAGTGACAACAAACCCGAGAGACTTCTTAAAATCTACTGTCTGTCCTCAAGAATCACCAACACTCACTGCTCAAATGAAGTGCGATGACATTTATGTAACCAGCTTAGGAAACAAAAACTACCTGAAATCATGCAAAGGTCTAAGCTTCTAAAACAACGTCAGCTACCTCTAAAGGGTCCATTAACACGGTACTTTGAAGCTGTGACAATAAGCCAATAAATCACAACGACACAAGCCAAATGTACTCTACTGGAAAGCTATGAAGCGGACCTTGCATTTCAAAATAGATGATGTGTGATATTGCTGTTTGTACAAGGAACTCTGGTGTCACTGTTGTAATTATCACAGTGAATTCTAATTAGGCAGATCATTAAAATTATTCCCACTGACATAAGATAGCATCTTCAATTTTCTACTTGGTAAAGACTCGTTAAGCATATAGGGAAAAAAAGTATTAATTAACTTCTGGAAAGAACGTTTCTGCTTCTGTAGCGCTTAGCGATTTCCTTAAACATTGAAGCTCTTGTGAAATTATTCAGTTGGGAACCCTTCCCCTGGTCCTCATATTCTGGGGGGCGGGGAGGGGGGAGAAGTTCTCCCCACTGTTTCCATGCTAATCTTATCATTTCATTTTTCAGACAGACTCAAAGGGCATATAGGCAGATCTAAGGAAAAGCCAAAACAGGTAGGTTAAGGTACTGGCTACACAGCAGATCTGAAGGCGAGGAACAATTGCCATGTGTGAGCCCCACGGCCCCGGGGCTCATCCAGGGACAGTATGGAGCAATTTGTCGATGATCTTCTCTCCAAAGGTCAAGGTTGCAACCTTGGCTCTGCCGCCTCGTAGCAGCAGCACAGGGGAGACCTAGAGCCTTCCTCGTGTCCACACTTTGATTTGTAGAACAGGAAGGGTCACTTGGCTGAGCTCCAACCCCCTCTAGGGGGGTCTACGTAAACTCATTTTGAGCAGACACCAAGGCAGTGATGGGGTGGAGTGCCCAACTCATGTAATAAAAGACCTTGTGACAACAATCTGCTTTTCTCTCTCTGAAGCCCTGAGCTCAGAGACTGGCCAGGAGCCGCCCTCTCACCCGACTGGGCACTCTGGTCTCCAGTGCAGTGGGGGTGGGGCTCCCGCTTTCCTTTCCTTTCTTTTGGGATCCCCAACACCTCTGCGGGAGGGATGGTGGCAGGAACTCAGCAGTTCCCACTTACGTCAGTCTGTTTTCAGAGCTTTTTTTCAAGAGGCGCTCGAGCGGACTAAATACACAGAACAAGCTTCGAGACCGGCTCTGGGGAATGAGCCACACCGTCCTCGTCACTCCTGCCCTTTTCACAAAAACCTGCATTCTTTGTCCTTCCTCTGCCACCAGGAAAGGTGCAATTCCAAGAGATGTTCTGTTTAAGGCCCTGGAGATGAATGAAGGCCTCTGGGGACACAAAGGCGCTTGGTGACAGGATGGGCTTTCTTCCCAGGAGCCACGGTAAAGCTCACCTCCAGCTCCGCCTCCAGCCTCAGGACAGAGACACGTTGAGAGTCTTATAAAAAGATACCGTACACTGGAGGCATCTCTGCTAGGATTCCAATTAATCCCTTTTGTATAAAGACCTTTCTTCTTTTTTCATGTGCCAAAGCTTTTTTTTTTAATTCCAGTATAGCCAACGCAGTGTTAACATTAGTTTCAGGTGTACAATATTCAACAGCCCTGTATATTACTCGGTGCTCATCAAGGTTAAGTATACTCTTCATCCCCCACCCCCACCCCATTTCACCCATCCCCCCCACCCACCTCCCCTCTGGAAACCATCAGTTTGTTCTCTATAGTTAACAGTTGGGTTTGTTTGGTTTTTTGGGGGAGGGGGAGGAGGTCTTTTTTTTTTTAACCCCTTTGTTCCTTGGTTTCTTAAATTCTCACATAATAGTGAGATCAAATGGTATGTCTTTCTCTGACTTACTTCGCTTAGCATTTACTCTCTAGGTCCATCCACGTTGCTGCCAATGGCAAGATTTCATTCTTTTTTATGACTAATATTCCATTGTATATCTATACATCTCCTTTATCCATTCATCTATAAATGGACACCTGGGTTGCTTCCATAATTTGGCTATCATACATAATGCTGCAATGAACACAGGGATGTATATATCCTTCCAAATTAGTGTTTTAGTATACTTTAGGTAAATACTCAGTAGCGCAATTACTGGGTCCTATGGTAGTTCTATTTTTTACTTAAGGAAACTCCATACTGTGTTCCAGAGTGGCTGCACCAGTTTGCATTCCCACCATCGGCACAGGAGGGTTCCCCTTTCTCCACGTCCTCCCCAACACCTCCTGTTGCTTCCTGCCTTGTTGATTTTAGCCATTGTGAGGTGGTATCTCGTGGTTTTGATTTGCATTTCCCTGAGGAGGTGATGTTGAGCATCTTTTCATGTGTCTGTTGATCATCTGGATGCCTTCTTTGGAAAAATGTCTGTTCATGTCTTCTGCCCATTTTTAATTGGATTGTTTTTTTAGGTGTTGAGTTGTATCAGTTCTTTATGCATTCCGGATACCAACCCCTTATCGGAAGTCATTTGCAAATCTCTTCCCCTATTCAGTAGGCTGCCATTTTGTTTTGTTGTTTCCTTTGTGCAGAATTTGATGTAGTCCCAATGGTTTATTTTCACTTTTATTTCCCTTGCCTCAGGAGACATATCTCAAAAAACATTGCTATGGCTGGTATTAGAGAAATTGCTGCCTGTGGCCTCTTCCAGGATTTTTATGGTTTCGCATCTCACATTTATGTCTTTAATCCATTTTGAGTTTATTTTTGGTACCGTGTAGGTGGTCCAGTTTCATTCTTTTGCATGTAGCTGTCTAGTTTTCCCTACACCATTTGTTGAAAGGCTTTTTCCCATTGCATATTCTTGCATTCCTTGTTGGAGATTAATTGAGCATATGATTGTGGGTTTATTTCCGGGTTTTCTATTCTTTTCCATTGATCTATGTGTCTATTTTTATGCCAGTACCATACTGTTGGTTACTGTAGCTTTGTAACATAACTTAAAACCTGGAATTGTGATGCCTCCAGTTTTGTTCTACTTTTAAAAGATTGCTTTGGCTGTTCGGGGTCTTCTGTGGTTCTATATAAATTTTAGGATTGTCCGTTCCGAATCTGTGAAAATTGTGTTGGCATTTTGGTAGGGATTGCATTGAATGTATAGATTGCTTGGTTAGCGTTAGTGAGTTAGTTATTTTTGGTGCAATTATAGATGAGATTGTTTTCGTAACTTCCCTTTCTGCTGCTTCATTATTAGTGCATAGGAATGAAACGGATTTTAAATCCTACTTTTCTGAATTCCTTTATCAGTTCTGGTAGATCTTTGGTGGAGCGTTCAGGGTGCTCTCTATATAACATCGTGTATAGACCGTATTTTTTAAGAAAACACAATGCTCAGTGGATTCCTGTCTTTGGAAGACCGCTGGTGACGTCCCCCTGACGGTAGCGCAGCTACCAGATCTCAGGGGCGGGCGAGCGGGTATGCCTCTTCCAGCCTCAGCCACCTCCCTTCTCCGCACGCCCCCCGGGCGCCCAACTCGGCCAGTCAACACCACCCAGCACTCACAAGGCTTACCTTCCCTCAAGAAATTAGACCATCGCTTGATGGCAATTTTTATGTCAAATTTAACAGAAGAGTATGAGAATCACTCCGCATTTCTAAAAACGGAAGGTCACGGGCACTCATAATCCACACTGCTACGGACTGAATGCCTCCCCTCAACATTCCTATGTTGACCCCAAACCCCCAGAATGGTGGTGTTGGCAGCGGGGGGACTTTGGGAGGTGACCGAGGGCAGGGTCCTCACGAATGGGATTTGTGCCCATTTAAGAGGGACCCCAGGAGGGGCGCCTGGGTGGCGCAGTCGGTTAAGCATCCGACTTCAGCCAGGTCACGATCTCACGGTCTGTGAGTTCGAGCCCCGCGTCGGGCTCTGGGCTGATGGCTCAGAGCCTGGAGCCTGGTTCTGATTCTGTGTCTCCCTCTTTCTTTGCCCCTCCCCCGTTCATGCTCTGTCTCTCTCTGTCCCAAAATAAATAAACGTTGAAAAAAATTAAAAAAAAAAAAAGAGGGACCCCAGGATGTGAAGGCGATCTGGCTGCGACATCTGTCACCCCATTGATCGCCAGGGTTGATTCGGCTGATCTGGCTCGCTAGGCGGGTGTCCCCTTCCTCCCTCACCGCTCCATGTGCGTCCCTCCCGAAGCTGCGCGCTCGGTCGAAGAGGACGACCTTCCCCGATAGAGGAGGACCGTTCTTCAGTCAAGGGTATACGAGTAGCTGCGCTCCCCTGCTAGAACCTCCAAACAAGCTCTCAAGAGGGACCCCAGAGGGCTTCCTCATGAGGACACGGTGAGAAGGTGAGATGCCGTCAATGAACCAGGCACAGCCCTCACCTGACAGCTGGTGTGCTAGAGCCTTCATCCTGGACTTGCAGCTTCCGGAACCAAAAGACATAAACATCCGTTGTTCATAAGCCCCGCCAGACTGTGGTATTTTGTTACAGCGGGCCCGAGCAGAGGAAGGTGCAGTGTTCCTGCTATTCAGAATGAACGACTCACACACAGGATCCCTGGGTTGGCAGTTTATTTAAAAAAAACAACACCCCAGTTATCACATCTTCCTCCCTGTCCATCATTTTTCTTAACAGAAGCAGCTACGAAAAATTTGGGGAGATATAATTATCTTTGCAGACTGACACATTTGCAGAGGATTCATGAAGAATGACTCAAAAGCTCCTCGTTTTACTCCCGAATCAGGCAAAGAGCAAAGAGCAAATGACAACCTAAGAACAGATTTTGTTGACAGCAATATCGTAATACAACATTGAATCATTACAGTGCAGTGGTTCTAATGAAGTTCACAATAGAATATTCCCAGCCCCAACACCAGACACACCAAAATCGCCCAACTGCTCACAGACTGGAGAAATCCGTGCAAGCAGCTGCCGTCTGAAGAGTCAAGACCAGAATCGGTAAGGCTTGGCCGGCGGGGAGTCTGGGCACCAACAGCCCCTGCTGCTCACGGAGGCCCCGGGCCGCCCTCACTTGGAGTCTTGGTCTTTCTTTTCGTCCAGAAGGGCAGAGCGGATCCCCAGCTTTTTCAGTTCCTCCACCAGGTCCCCATTCTGGTGCATCTGCAACAGAATGTCACAGCCCCCCACGAACTCGCCGTTGAGGTACACTTGCGGGATGGTGGGCCAGTTGGAATAGTCTTTAATGCCTACAGGGAGAGAACATTTCAGTGTCATTTCAATGGTCAGAGCTGAACTTCTCGTGGCCAAATCTGTTTTCCACGCGCTCCCAGCAGGACATCGGGTGCGGTTCCCTCTTGCTTCCCCCATCCCTGGGGGACGTGTTTGCCACAGACTCGGAGCTGCAGAGTCAACTGGGTCACGGTTCAAACCCCACCTCCTCCAATTACGAGCTGTGAGGCCTCGGCCAAGTCTTTCCACCCCCCGCCTGTTTCCACCCCCATCTCGCAAGGCTTTCACGACGGGACAATCAGGTAGGCAAGGCTGTCGTAGAATGTCACACACACACACACACACACACACACACACACACACACACACACACACAATCGGCAGGGATTGATGGCAGAGAACCGACCGGTTCATGTAAGTCACACAACACATACAGGGCCACATTCTCCATTCATCTGCCAGTCATGGTTTCAGTGAGACCAAACGTTAAAGAAATGCCAGGACTTCATTTCCAAGCGGACTACTTAATATGGCTCTATCATGGACCCACGGGTCCAACTCTGCCAAATGAGGCAGTCCCCGCCTCACGGTTTTTATGCCTATCTGGGTTGGTCATGGGTTTTTGCCTTTACTTCTTTGACCCAGAGAAAAATCTCTTTCCTAGGGCGGACTGCAGCCCTCGCCCTACTCAGCCCCTCGGATGGGCTCTCCGCAGGGCAGGTGGATTCAGCTCAGCACAGAACTCGCGGCGACCAAGTCAAAGCAAGGAGAAGCCCGAAGCTCGCCTAAGGCCCATGTCCTGGGCCAGGAGCGGTGCCAGAGGGTGAGGGCCCCCCCCCCCCCTCGTTCTCAAGCGCTCACGGAGGACAAGAAACCAACCAGCACGCACGGGATCGGTCCCGTGTGTGAGCGGTGTGGAGGACACACAGAGATGAGGCACATTCTAGGGCAGTGAAGCCGTGTGGTTCTTCTGTTCAGCTCCGGGCCATGAGGCCGATGGTCTCGACAACAAGGTAGGGAAAGAGCGTGGTTCTGATCTCAAGACAGAAGGCTGCTCTTTCCTCGCATTCTTCCAACCATTCTACTTCCTTCCTACTTGTGAGCTGAGATGAGAGAACACTTCCAAAAACACGGCCTTCCGGCAAAACGTGTGTCGGCTCTATGAAAAACGGACGACGGTCAAAACCATGGCACGTGACCATCAATCACTATATACTTGCCATGTTTACACTTCCATAGATATTTTCAAACAGCCAAAACGAGCAAACAAGCAAAACAGCAACGTCAACAGGCCGTTCAAACAAAACACAATACCGTGCTAATTAAAAGTCGTTCACGTGGGGGTTTTCATGCAAACCGACGAAAAATACTGGTGCTAAAAAGCTGGTCCTGGATACCCTATCATTTACCCAGCATTTATTTTCCAAATAAAAACACCAACTTGAGTGATGGCCCAAATCCTAAGAGGCAATGCGTTTTTCTCTTTTAAATAAGTCACTGCCTTCTAAAAAACAGTAACTTAGCTCCTAACCACAGCACTAAAGACAGCCCCTAGCTGAGAGCTTTATCTTTCTTCCCCAGACTTCTAGGGAGATAATGGGTCCAGCGTTACAGGCCCCAGAAAGCACACTTAGTTATTTTTTTTTTTTTTGAGGTATAATTGACATATGGCATATTATTTCAGGCATACAATATAATGATTTGATATGTGTATATATTACAAAATGATCACCACAATAAGTCTAGTTAACAGCTGTCACCCTATAAGGTTACAGAGGTTTTTTTCCTGTGATGAGAACTTTCAAGATTACCTTAAAAGCTTACAAATGTGCAATACAGGATTGTCAGCTATAGTCACAATGCTGTACGTTATATCCCCAGAAAAGCACAGTTCTAAGCCACTTTGAGTGCCTTAAAAAAAAAAAAAAAAGTCAGCTAGAGGTAGGGGGGTTACTAATAAAAGGAAAATTTCATTTAGCCTTCAGAATGTCTTCAGAATACCAAATATCTAGATATGTTAGAGTATCTTGATGAATTAAAGTTTTTCGTCATTCTGATACTTGATGCCACAGAGACGACTCAGCATAGGAGTTGTATTTAAAAAAAAAAAGCTCTGTCCTTAAATAGTCTGTTAGAACTTATTTCACAAAGAAGCCAGTGATCCATCTTTTTTTACTTTCATGTGACCGAGAGTGGGTGTGGGAATTAAGAAATGTTTGAAGTCAACACGAATCTCTTGCAATTCTTTGAAAGCTTCTTAAGAACCTTCTGTATTGTGTGCATGTGCCACTAATGTGCGTGCTTTTACATCTGGGTCTTTTTCAATTGGTAATACATTGTGTGAAGCTTTCTAAGACAATGAATATCTACTGATTCTTTCGGTGAGTCCCTACAATTTTTGAAGCGCACCATACATGAGACTAAATTTGCCATCTGAGGTCGCCCGAAAACCACACGCATCTGATCCAAAAAAGTAGTTTTTTTACATAAGATCTTTGCTAAGTAAAGGAATGATTTGCTTCCATCAATCGTATTTATAGCACCACACTCAATCAAAGCTTTAGGCTCGATTCCTTCATTAATTTCATGCTGCGGCAGATCACATGTCCAGACAAGACAGAAGAGGCAGACACGCCACCATTAAAACTACCCAGCAAGTGGGCTTTCCAACCTTCCCGAACATCCCCACCCCCAGTCACGTGCGAGGGAGCTGGGACTCCTTCCAAACCCCAGAGTCACACTATCTTGCCCAATAACTTGCATTTCAGGAACTCAGAAGCACCGTGCCTCGGAGCCCATGATGGCATTGTGACAGTGGCCAAGGGGCCTACTAGCTGACAGTTGATCAAAACGAAACCTACCTGCTTCTTTGGCTTTTAGAGTAACAGAGGTTACAGGCAGCTGATAGCAAGGCAAAGCTTCAGCGTCTTAAAAAAAATACTATGTTCCTTTTTTTAGAAGTCTGATTACAAGTTTAAATATTTAACGAGATAACCAGTGGATTCCTATAGCACGAAGCGAGTAACTTCTGAGAATAAGAGACCGCGGCTCACAAGTTGAAAATTAAAATGAATCCCATCGGTCCACCATTAATTGTTTAAACATGGCTAATTTCTCACACTTTTTAATTCTCAAAACCTGCAATATACAGTGGTAGTTAACTTTCACTCCAAATAACTCAGGATCGGAGAAACTCATGAAAATGAGAAAATCGTATCCAAGAGCGGATTTTAATGACAATGCTATTTTAAAGATGATAGGTGACAATGATTCAATTTGGGACAAAAGTACTGACTGCGAAGTTCTACATAGGGTGACACTAGGAATTTGGAGTGACGAAGGAGGTGGTCTTACAAAACCGGTTCTACCTCTACCTACTGCCCCACCAAAAAAATTAATATTCCAAAGCATCAAACCAGAGTGGAAAAAAAGTACTTCCAGAACTTTCGAAAGGGACTTTTCAAAATTCATCCCATTTCGGAACATAGACTTCGTTCCCGGTTTGGACAACAAACAAATGATAAGAGTTTCCTTTTTTTTTTTCCTGGTAGATTTTCACCATAGGAGCTTCCGAGTCTGATGCAGGTTAACTCTGCCTGGGGCAAGTCACATCACCTCCTCCTGAAGTCCTCCTAGGAAACAGTGATGTCAGCACCCCCATGAGATCACCTGAGCAGAGAGAGCAAGAGAAACGAGAGACCCTCAACAGGGGAAAAGCAAAGGCTGGGGACAGAGTGAACAAAGCAATGGCTTTAAGGGCAGCCGACTGTGGCTTGCTAGCTTGCAGATGTAGCTTCAGATAAATTTGCTCATGTCTTAGCCTCAGTCTCCCTACCTGGGAAGTGGGAAGAAATCCATGCCTCACGGATTTATTACAAAGATGAATTGAGACCTAATTGGTGAAAGGATTGAGCTTGCACATTCCAGGTGCAAGGCGGATACGCTCTCCTCTCCACCAATGCCCCCTACTCCACCCTTCAAGTCCTGCCTCTCTAGAAATACGTGCAACAAAGGACGCCCAGAGAAGAATGCTGGAAAAATACCAATCAGGTGTGCCAGGCACTTGCTGATAGGGTTACTGAATTTCACATTCTTTAAGTGTTTTCAATACATACCCTCACTTAACCTTTGTAAGAGTCCTTCCGGGAAGGCATAATTAGTCCCTATTTATCAGAGGAAGAAACTGAGGCTCAGAGAAGTTCTTTAACCAAAGTCACAGTGCTGGCAGACGGCCGGGCCTGGATTTCCATCCGGGTTTCTAGGAATCCAAAGGACAGGTTCTAGACCTCCGCAGGTGGCCTCTGGCTGGCACGTCCCACCCCTGCCCACGAACCATACTTACAACTGACATGTGTCCGCAACACGTCGGGCCGTTTCACACCGGTAACGTCTGTATACACGAACGGCATTATGCCATGACTACCTTTTTTGCAACTTACTTCGTGACTGCACCCTGTAATTTTTGAGATTCAGTTACATGAGATACATCTAGAACTAGATCACTCTACCACAACTTAGTTTTCTATCGCCTGACTAAACCACAGTCTGTTTATCCAGTCTACTAATAGGCCAAGATCCTCTCTTGCCAAGTTTTCATTATTACAAGCAGTGCCTCAGGGAGTATCATTACATGCATCTTCTAACTCAAACACAGGGGTCTTCCTCGCTGGAGAAAGAGGTGGCAAACTACGGCCTTTGGGCCAAATATGGTCCACTTCCTATTTTTTGCAAATCAAGTTTTATTAGAACTCGGCCACACCTACCTGTCTAGGTACCATCCGACTGCCTTCAGGCCCCCAATAGCAGAGTGGAAGGGTCCACAAAGACTGAAGTACTTACTCTCTGGCCCTTTACAAAGGTCGTCTGTCAACCCCCACTTTATTTGTTTGTTAACGTTTGTTTATCTTTTGAGAGACAGAGAGAGAAAGAGCGTGAGTGGGGAGGGGCTCCAGGCTCTGAGCTGTCAGCACAGAGACCAATGCGGGGCTTAAACTCACAGACCACGAGATCATGACCTGAGCCGAAGTCGGACTCTTGACCGACGGAGCCACGCAGGAACCCCCGGCAACCCTCACTGTAGACCATATACCCAGGAGGGAAGCAGCTGGTCACCTTCAACTTGACCCGGCACCGACAGTTACTCCTCCAAGGTGTTGGTGCGACTGGATTCTCTCATCCACAGCATGTATCACATCCATCACAACAAAGACCCAGAAACACCACCCCCTCATCTTTTAACATTTGCCAAGGTCCCAGATTTGTTACTGTTGCCCAAATTCCCTGATAGTGAAAAGGCCGTGCATATCTTCAAAGGCTTAATAAACATTCAACAATACGATAATGGCTATTCATTCAACAGACACTGCTCCTCGTGAAAGCAAAAAACAATGGGGATCTGAACAGGCAGAAATTTAAGAGGGTTTGTTTTTAAAGAGCATGGAAGATGGTTTCCGATATGATAAATAAGAGAAGTATTTACTTATTCATTAAAATCATCACCGAAAGCTCGCACTGCATAAGCAATATACAGGGTACTCAGGTAACGCGGTCAGACATGGTCCCTGCTCTCCAGAGGGCAAAATGCTACGCATGGACACGTGTGATCTCAAATGCATTTAAAAACAAAACAAACAAACAAAAACCCAACTACAAACTAGATACAAATGTTAACGGTGTATGCAGAATTACAGGTAGTTTTCGTTTATTACTTTCGGCATTTCCAAGTTTCCTCGGTGAGCATGTTACTTTTACAAAGGAAAATAAAAGACAGGCTTTGTTAAAAGGAGGATTTGGATATGCTGACATCTGTCTGCCGGGACCCACCCGATCCCTTTGTGGCTCCCTTCTGCGTGTATTCCAGATAAACAGGAGAAAGAAAAGACGGGAGGAGGACCTCACAGTCGTCTTTGTTCCCTGGGTCACAGGTTGAGACCTCTCTGCGTCACACCTTGGGAACCGGGCAGCAGGAAGGAGACAGAGTCTGTGGGTGTTCTTCAGGCTCTGAGCCCTTCGCAAAGCTGTGGCACAGGGAGAAAGGAAAGGCAGTTTGGCGGCTGCCCCTCTCCAGTTACTAGCGGTGACCTTGGGTCTAGGAAGGGTGCACAGAGGTAGCTGTGACTAGCAAAAGCAACCATCAGACAGCCTGGCAGCTTCTCTAGGTAAAGTCAAAAGTGTAGAGAATAAAGAGATGAAGAGCCTGAATGTTTTATAAAGTCTTACCTACCCTGGCTAAATGAGTCCCCACTGCGGGAACACGCACACACTACCCTGCTCCGATCTGCAGGTTAATAGTTGCACGCGAGTTTATTTTTCTAAGCAACACAAAAGGTGGATGTTATGTTCAACATATATGCAACACATTTATCGACAAGATGACAATCTGGTATGAAACAAAATGGGAATGGAAATGTTGAAACGCTACGGTCAAGAAATTTAAAGGCCGGGGCGCCCGGGTGGCTCAGTTGGTTAAGCCTCTGACTCTTGGTTTCGGCTCAGGTCATGATCTCACGGTTTGTGAGTTCAAGCCCCACGTCGGGCTCCGCAGGGCTCTGCAGGGCTCCACACTGATTGCGCGGAATCTGCTTGGGATTCTCTCTCTCCCTCTCCCTGCCCCTCCCAGGCTCATGCTCTCTCTCTCATATACACACACACAAAATAAACAAATAAAGCTTAAAAAAAAAATAAATTTAAGGGCTAAATTCCTGTAGCTGTTGTCTGAACACTTAAGAAAGTGAGACTTAGGACACCTGGGTGGCTCAGTCAGTGAAGTGACCAACTCTTGATTTCAGTTCAGGTCATGATCCCTGGGTCTGGGTCAGAGCATGATCCCACGGATCAAGCTCCGTGTTGGGCTCTGCACAGACACCACGGAGCCTGCTTGGAATTCTCTCTCTCTCTCTCTCTCTGCCTCTATCCTGCTCATGTACATACACTCTCTCTCTCAAAAAAGAAAAATAAATAAACCTGAGAGAGAGAGAGAGAGAGAGAGAGAGAGAGAGAGAGAGAGAGAGAATGTGAGAGACTGGAAGCCAGACAGGTGAAACGGAAGCCAGGAATCCAAGTGCTATGAGTCACCCGTCTTATTTCTGCTCCTACTTTGTTCTTACATTCCAGCATAGCCTATCTCCAGTTGTATTCCACAGGAGAACAGAAACCACAAACCAAAGAGCTTCAAATCTTCGTACTAAACAAGCTGTTAACAACGCAACTTTTTATGAACGGCCATCCTAGCAATTTGCAGGGGACCTGTGGCGAGGTCCCCACGGAAAGATTACAGACTAGTTTCTCCTATCTTATCTTTTAAGTAGAGCAGCCACTGCTGGGTGAAGACCACAGATACTCCCCGTGCATAGAAAAACAAAAAAACCAAAAACACCCCAAGGCCTAGTGACCGGTGGCATCCTAGCAGGAAAACAAACAGGGATCATGAGCATAATACACGGTAAGATCACATAAAGCTGGTCATGTTAACCTGCCTTCACTCCTCCTAGTTTCCACCCACAGAAACCAACAGTTTCCCAGGGATTAATCTGGGGGGGGCAAATACTTTGAAAACCAAATATCCCAATAATAAAATAGCTACCATTTAGTGGGTGCCTTCTGTGTGCCAGATAAAATGAGGGGCACTTTTCTTTCTTTTTTTTTTTTTTTTTAATTTTTTTTCAACGTTTATTTATTTTTGTGACAGAGAGAGACAGAGCATGAACGGGGGAGGGGCAGAGAAAGAGGGAGACACAGAATCGGAAACAGGCTCCAGGCTCTGAGCCATCAGCCCAGAGCCTGACGCGGGGCTCGAACTCACGGACCGCGAGATCGTGACCTGGTTGAAGTCGGACGCTTAACCAACTGCGCCACCCAGGCGCCCCAATGAGGGGCACTTTTCTAAAAAGTTTTACTTTCTCTTTCTTCCTCATCAAAACTTTGTCAAGTCTGCTTTCCTCGTATCTTCATTCGACTGAAAAGGAAAATGCAGGGATGGGATTTAAGGCTGCACAGCCGACGGGCTGCAGAGGGATTACAACCCAAAACCTTTCCACCACAAGTGCCAGTCTCATCAAGCAGAAAGGACTACGACTGATCATTTCAACTGGAGAGTAACAGTCGTAAATATGTAATTAACAAAATGGGAGAATTCTAGGCTTGGGATAACAGAGAAGCTGGCCCCGTAAAACTGTTTCCGGAACACTGTCACTAAAGAACAACACTAGGCTCAGGGAGGTGCCAGGATTCAGTCACTGGGAGTCTCTAACGGGAAGGCAGGACACCAAGCCACCCTCTAGGAGGTACATACAGCCTCCCCACTGCTCCACCAATTCTGACCCAGGACCTTAGCCAAGGGGCAGGTCAACACACTCCTCTGTCCTCTTCCTCCTCCCCCACAAAATAGGAGAAAGCATGTCAATAAGGTTCCTGGCACGGTGCTTATTAGAAGAAGTATCAATTGGGGCGCCTGGGTGGCTCGGTCGGTTAAGCGTCCGACTTCAGCTCAGGTCGCGATCTCGCGGTCCGTGAGTTCGAGCCCCGCGTCGGGCTCTGGGCTGATGGCTCAGAGCCTGGAGCCTCCTTCTGATTCTGTGTCTCCCTCTCTCTCTCTGCCCCTCCCCCGTTCATGCTCTGTCTCTGTCTCAAAAATAAATAAACATTAAAAAAAAAAATTAAAAAAAAAAAGAAGTACCAATTAGCTGTCCAGGCCCTCCCGCCTCTACCTACCTGCTGCATCTGGCCCCAGACCCTAACTGGTCCCTGGTTCCTTCAGCTCCAAGCTTCAGTTACCTAGGGCACAGGGTTCATTGCTTATCTCTCTGTCCACAGGCCTCTCCATGCCCCAGCACGCCCCCCAATCCCAACCTGTCCTTGAGTAGCTAAAAACAAATTTCATGACTTTTTCTCCCACACCAAGTGATCCCAAGTAAGACTAGTCTAAAAGCAGTGTCAACCCCCTCCTTGTGGCAACAACAAAGGATGGTTCCGGACAGCCCGAGCCTTGAAGCACCAGCCAGCCTCAGACAAAGGCAACCCCCGCCCTTCCTCCACCATCAACAGCACCGGCTCCTTATTCGTGAGGCAGGCCGACCTTCTCAACGTGTCCCCCAAAGTGCCTACCTCCTAGTGGTTCTTACTGTATTCCTTCTTGCCTCCCTTCCCCATCACTCTCCCCCCGACTGAGCCTGAGAGATTTGGCTCCGAAACGCCTCCCTGGGCTCAGCGTGGGGACCAGTGAACAGCTGGGACTTACCCAATGCCCAAGTTGGCCACAGAACCGGATGCCCAGATCCTCAAGATCCACTTCAAGCCAACCATGCCCCCCACTCGACCCCGAATACAGTGCAGGAACCCGCGCCCTTAGCCCCGCTCGAACCCCCCCCCCCCGACCTCTTGCGCGACACACCCAAGCCCCGCGGGGCGGCCCCGGCCCTTCGCCCCTCACCCGGCGGGCCCGCCTGACCTTGCCGGAGCTGGGGGTCGTCCAGCACATTGTAGGCCGCGTAGTCGCGGACGCCGTGCAGCCGCAGGATCTGCACCACTGCGTTGCTGAAGCCGCACTGGGGCTGCTCCGGAGTCCCCTTGAGGAAGACCACCACCTTGTCCTTCTTCACCAGCGCGTCCAGTTGCTCGGCTGAGCCGCCCCCGCCGCCGCCCGAACCCGCCGCCCGCACGCCTGGGCCCCAAAGGCCGCCGCCGCCGGCGCCGCGCCCCCAGCGGAGCAGAGCCACCGCCACCCGGCCCAGGGACCCGCTCATTCCCGCACGCTGGCCGGAGCCCTCGACGGCCCGGGACCTCGGCTCACCCCCGGGAGCCTTCCCCGGGCCCGCGGCAGCCCGGCCCGCCCCCCGGAGGCTCTCATTGGGCCGGCTCCGAGCTCCTCCCCGTGATTGGGCAACGCTAGCCCGCACTTACTCGATTCTACCAATCGTATGACTCGCCCGGTCCCCGACAGGATGGAGGTGGTCCTTAAGCCCGCATCCTACAGCCCTTACTATTGGCCGCTGGCAATCGCTTTGTCAGTTGATTGGAGAGAGTGAATGTCCATCAGGGTCACGCTCCAAGGCGAGGAGAGGCGAAACCAGAGGGAAGACGACTTCCCTCCGGAGGGTAGACGGGCCTGCTGGGATACTCCCGGATGACTGCGAAAGGCAGTGGGCGGGCTCCGCCGTTCCGCGGCACGCCGGGAAGAGGTCACTTCCAAGGGAAGGTTCCGGTTCCGGCGTAGGCGGTGGTTGAGTTGCCGTGGCAACGCGGTAACCCGGCTCCGGGTTTCCGCGTTAGGGGCGGCGGCGGGGCTGGAGCCGGCCTGTGCCCGCCTTTCGCAGCCTGGGTGAGCGACGCCGGTACCTCAGTGCGGCCGCGGCGGAAAGCCGCCGTTCGTGGTGGGAGCGGGGCCGGGCGCTGGGGGCCGGGGCGCCCGCGTCGAAGCGGGCGGCCACGTGTCCCGGCTGTGCCTTGGCCGCGCTGCCCGCGTGGGAGCCGAGGCCCGGACCCGGCCCGGCGGCGCCCGCCTCCGGCGTTCAATTACATCTCGAAAATAACTTTTAAAATTGTGTAACGTGCTCTCGTGTGCATATCCCTTCCGGGTTTGGGGCTTCGTGGACTTTGCAGCCCGCCTCAGTCCTTTGTTGCCTAGGGAGCCACGAGGGAATCGGTTCCCGGGACAAACGTTTTCTGAGCGGGTGCTGCGTGCTAGGCACGGTGCCTGCGCGGGATGCCCGGACTTGGTGCCCAGAGCTCGTCAGCGCGAGAAGTGAGAAGCAGGTACAAAGCAGGGTGCGGGTACAGAGAGGAGGGCAGAAAGCCTCCCGGGCTCCTTGCTTTCTCAGTTTAACATTGTACTTAGTGCACCTTGAAATATATATTCGCTAGCTCGTTTGTTGACCCCCCCTCCCCTTCCCGGCACAGGACTTTATTCACTACTGTAGCCTCAGTTCCTAGAACGGTGCTTGAGATGTGGCAGGTGCTCCTGTTGGTGGAATGAGCGATTCGGGGAGATCGGGACTCACGTGAAAGAGAGACGTGATCTGTAGTCTTGGAGCCGCCCTGGGTTGGTGGTACCCTAGAGCACACCAGACTTGCAGAAAAAGCATACTCCAGAGGAAGCTGAGGCATGACTGCTCAAGAGCCAGCCGTTCTATGTGCAATTTTCCTCTGATAGTTCCTGGGTGCTGTTGCCACGGTGATAATGACCGCGCCGTGTCATTATCTATCGACGGACAGCAAGAGAAGCCTTGCAGTCGAGATATTGTTTAACAGACAGAGTGGTTTCTGTTGGACACTGAGTACTGCTACATTTTTTTTTTTTTTTAAACCTTACGTATTTTAAAAATGGTTTCGAGAGGTGACCTGTTTTGGAGGTTCTCAACTTTAAAATCAGAGAACGAGGCCGTGCTGGTAACAAGTAATCTTGCAGCCATTCTGCCTGAAACTGGGACCCTGGTGAATTGAGAATAAACTCAAGATATTCCTCAGAAGTGCTTGTCCCTGACATATTTATTTATTGACGGTATGGATATGGATATGTGATAGTTTTCTGACATTGATCTGCTTCTTACAGAATCCTTTCCCCCCCCTCCCCCCAGCTTCATGGATTCCAGGTAAATCAGAGAGCAAGCATCATGAACAGAAGTATGTACAGGAAATGCCGTGGTGCTGAAGCCTAAGCGATGTTGCAGAAGTCCAGGACCTGGTGCGCTTACCAGTTGGGAATGTATTATTTCCCAAATCACCTAATTTTTCCTCATGCTTATAGTAAGTTGGGTTTTTTAAATAAATAAATAGATAGATTAAAAATATAAAAATATAAATATATATTTATATATATATAAACATATATATTTTTATATATTGGTATTGTTTTGGTATATATATTGGTATATATATGTATGTGTGTGTGTGTGTGTGTGTATGTATATATATATATATATATATATATATATATATATATATATGTAATTTGTTCCTGCAAAGCTAAAACTGTTCACTGCCTCCATGAAACTGACCTGTTTCTGTGTTGACTGGAATAGGGAGAAAAATTCGCAGACTTCTCTTCTGAGGATCCAGGGACGTAGAACAGTAACGCGAGGTGACACATCTCTTACCTAGTATGTAGCATCGGCTTGGAAGCTTAGATGTCTTTCTTACTGTCAGACGGTTTATTGAGAACACAGCTGTCATCATAAGATTACAAGTAAACCCTGAGCAGGAAGAATACCCGGCCTGCGTTCTTGGAACTTACAGTAAGTCGAGTTGCTGTGGGCAGTAGAGCATAAGAACGCAGGTGAAACCTAAGGATATGAGAGAGCATGTCTGTGTTCATTCAGAACACTCGGTGGGGCGGCTTTGATAACACGGTCAAGGGCAAGATAAATCTAAACTTTTGGGTTAGGCATCGCAACCAAAGAAATTAAAACAATTTGAAGTTTTTAATAAAGCAGCCAAAAATACAAAATTTTATGGATGTTGAACATGCTCCTTTCTGTCTTTGATTTAAAGCCACCCTTATACTCTGGTTTCTCTTTAGATCGAATAAATCTTTCGCCTTCTAAAACCACCATTGAGGGCGCTTGGGTGGCTCAGTCAGTTGAGCGTCTGACTTGATTTCAGCTCCTGTCACGATCTCTCGGTCCGTGGGTTCGAGCCCCACGTTGGGCTCTGCGCTGGCAGCACGGAACCTGCTTGGGATTTTCTGTCTCCGTCTCTCTCTGCCCCTCCCCTGCTCACGCTCTATCTCTCCTTCTAAATAAATAAACACTTAAAAAAATAAAAAATGAAACCACTCTTGGAGTATTGCCTCCAAACATTGTGATTTAAAGAAACGAAGAAGGTGGTATGCGAGATCTTTCTTCCAAAGCATCAAACTCTCATGTATGGTTTGGCATTTTAGTTTTGAGGTGTTTCTTTAGAAATCTGTTCTATTAATGCCTGAATCACTATATTGTACACCTGAACCTGATGTAAAACTATACATTGACTATACTGGAATCGAAAGCAAAACTGTTTTCTATAATGAAAACATGACAAAAACCGTCGTCAGAAATCTGCTTTTATGCTCTAATGTATTTTGGGCGTTTTGAGCACGGAAGTCAATTATCTATCAGTTCGTGATGTCTCCCATGTGAACATTAGTAGAAGGTGGAGGTGGGAAGTACACAGAAAGTTATTTAAATCCTGGGATTTGGGTCACAAAATGAAATTAGACCACAAACTAAATAATCGTGCCATGTATAAACATGCTGGCTCAGGCATCCTCAAAACGTTTTTCTCTCTGTGCTTATTTATAGATAAAGTTTTACTGTGTTTCGCACAATCTCTGCTTTCTACCCAGCCCTCCAAAAGCAAATTCAACATTGAACGTATGGTTACAAACCTTAACAAAGTTGAGCTAGTTTCTTCCCATATATCAGCCCTAAATGAAGAGTCCAGATTGTTGAACCTAAGACAACACGTTTTCTGAACGCTCAGCAGATCAGCGTTTCCAACTTCAGGTCTTAAAGTCCCTGCTTTATTCTTGCAAAGAGGGTGTGTTTCTATGCATAGGACAGGTGATACAGACATGTTGGTCCAAGCCGGCCAGAGCATTCTGCAAGTGTCATTTGAAGAGAAAAGTGGCTGTTTGAGCCACCAGACATGCCTCAGCTAAAGTAAATAGCATCTGAGACCCCGAGTTCCACAGTCATGAGCTGGAACCTGAACCCTTTCGCTGTGGGGCACGGAGCGAGTATCCAGTAAGTTTAGAGCATCAGTGTGACCATGGAATTAAGTGGTTTCCCCAGCCGCCCTAAAAATAATGGAAAGTACGAGAAACCAAGACAATGCCCAGCCCTCTGAGAGAATTTTTGCTAATCCCTAATGCCAGACAGAAACGCCTTTGGGGATTCCTAACCTCTATTTGACAAGACAGCTGGTTTTATAAATACTTCTCTGGCCATGGGAGTGGCCTCAGTTTTTCTAATCTCTGTTTCCCACGTCTCGTGGGCTCAGCCTCGAGTCAGGGAGGAAGGCCTCGTTAGGACCCACCTCTACGGGTCCTGCTCTCCCCTGGGTCAAATGAAGAGAAACGGTGCGCTGTAAATTGGGTTAAGTTTAGTCCGGCACGGACGGGGAGACGCCTTCCCTGAAGAAGCATGCGTGCAAAGCTTGGATGCCACAGCAGAACCTGCTTCCCTCCTGGGATTTGGAATGTAGCGGTGTGACGTCACCGAGACGGGTTCCTTCTCGGCACTTTCCACCCCTTCCCGCCTTCCCCTTCCCGGGTTTGTGAAAATTGCGTTTGCGGTGTCTGCGAAGGTTTACGCCGATTTCAAGATGTCTCTGTATGAGGGCTGCAGGGTTTTAAGGCCTCGATCTGTACTCCGTTCCTCTGCTTCAGAACATTCGCCGCCCCCACCCCCTGCCCCCAAATAATATCGTCTTGCGTGTGTCGCGTAACGTTTTGTTCTTTCTGTGTACGTGAACTCATTTGATGTGTTCGTTAACCCTAGGATAATGGTGCTCGGACGTTGTGGTCCCCAAATTACGTTCTCCAGTATTTGTAGATTACATCTTTTTGGCAGACTCCAGCACTTTGGGTTCCTCTATGTGTTTTGTTGCCTTGAAAGCACTTTTTTTTTTTAATTTTACTGCTGAATCATAGCCTCACAAGCAAGTCCCGCAGAAAATCAAATATTCCTGAATTATCTTTGCTGCATGTGTATATATTGGATACAGATGTGATTTTTTAGACGCCCTGAAACTAAAATGGCAACAGTTTCACTCCAAAAATCCAATGAAAGAAAATATCAACGTGGCTGTTCAGTTCAGAAGCTCTGTGCTCCTTTGTCCTCATGCTGCTGTTACACAGTGAGGACCGAACTTGGGAGTAGCCCTTTAAAATGACACATATTTAAAAAAAAAAAAAAAAAAAGGGACACATATGCTGGACTTTGTTGAGAACCTCATTTTATTCAGAGGAAAAGAACCCAAATCATAACCTCCTATAAGGTAATAAGAATGAAGTGATGGGGCACCTGGGTGGCTCAGTCACTTAAGCATCTGACTTTTGATTTTGGCTCAGGTCATGATCTCGTGGTTTGTGGGCTCGAGCCCCATGCCGATAGCGCGGAGCCTGCTTGGGATTCCCTCTCCCTGCCCCTCCCCTGCGCTCTCGCTCTCTCTCAAAATAAACATTAAAGAAAAAAAAAGTAATCAGGAACCGTGTTAAGACGAGATTAAAAGTGATAAAACAGGGGCACTTGGGTGGCTCCCTTGAGCATCCAACTCATGATTTCATCTCAGATCATGATCCCAGGGTCATGGGATCAAGGCCCTCGTCAGGCTGCGTGCTGAGTGTGGGGCCTGTTTAAGATTCCCTCTCTCTCTCCGCCCTTCCACCCCATCCCCTGGTCACTCTTTCTCTAAAATATATTTTTGAAAAGTGATAAAAAAAAATCTTGATTAATCTTGAGATAAAAGAATCTCAACCGTTTAATGAAATTTTTCATCTTTTGCATTATGTGCTTTTTTTTTTTTTTTTTTTTTTTTTGCCAGCAGATATTTTCCATAAGCTCAAACTGCTAACTATATTCCAACAGCTTCTGAGAAGCTGCCTGGACCCCAGACTGTGGAGAGCAAGGAGCCAGTGCTGTTGTGTGTCAGACCTGTTACGAGGGTTTATCTGTTAGCAGAAGGTTGTGTCTCCCTCTGATGATCACTGAGGTTGAGGCCAGATGAACATAGAGAAAATTTTCATTGTTTTCTCTTGAGTGACTGCTAAGACGTTTTGCCAAGACCACAAATACGCTTTCCGATGAGTCAGAATTGCACTTTGTACTTCAGCCTTTGAGTCTGAACCCATGCCCTCGAAATTAAATCTTGCCATCCCAGCGATCCAGTTCCGGCCTTCTGCAACCAGCCAGCCAGCCAAGGAAGGGAAATTCACCCAGGGTTTGACAGAGGAAGGGGGTGGGGTGGGAATGGGAGGAGACATTCGTTAACTGTTCGATTTCCTTTACAGGGAAAAAGTGGAGGATTTTAAGTAATCCCCCCCCTTTTTTTTTTTTTTTTTGCTTTTATGGCCGGAAAGATCCCTTTTGTTAATTCTAAACTTTATACATTCTGAAAGTGTAGCCTACCGAGATACAATTAATTGACATCAAATTTCTGTGCGTGGGAGCTTCAGAGTTGCAGGAAAAGACTGTATGAGAAACCAGTTATACTCTGTAAGAGAAAAAAAGGAGAAGTGCTTTGCAAAAATTGAGTGACCAAGAGTTGTGTATGAAAAGCCTTGGGCAGAAGGTGACATTTCAGGCCCGCCACCCTCTGCAGTTACACACGCAGCTGACCTGGCATTCTCACTTCTGCGGGGGGGGGGGGGGAAGGGGGGGCCTGTATCTGCGCAGCCCTGTCTGTGTGAGCCGGGTGGGGGTTGGGGGCGAGAGACCCCCACTGGCTCATCTCGTTTCCTCCCATGCAGCTGCAGCCCGGTGACAGTTCACACATCCCGCTGGCTGGCTGGCTGGGGACGGGGCCAATATGATACCCTTTTACTTGAAGGGCTTTTGCTCGTGTTCAAAAGTAACACACGTCTTTCAAAATCATTCTTTCTGTCTTTTGAGAAACTTGGAGCTCTTCCCTAGTGCCTGCCTTTCCCGGCAAGGCAGGTAGGGGGCACTAGTCCTTCTAGGAAGGCAGGGCAGTAAGAGCCAATACCTGCCGTCCCTGTCCCTGCACAGAGTGGGAAGTCTTCTGCTGGCCGGATTTTTGGAAGAGCCCCTCCGTCCTCCCAAGGCCTACTCTTGTTTTAGGGAAAGCCTAGCTTGCTTACTTTTCTCCCATTACAGCCACAACGCATGAGAAGCAGTAAACTTGCAAGGCTAACGCTAAATGCAGGAGGAAGCAAGGACTACAAGGCCAACAGGGGATTGTAAAAATTAAGAAGCCAAAGCCGACCGTCTTTGGGATTTGTTTTAAAGCAGCATTCAGGGAGCATTTGATGTGAGTGGGGCCAACAGCCCTCACATAGCACTATGCTTTGAGCGTTAGAGCCTGGTATAAAAATTCCAAGTCACCAAGAAAAGACTTACGATCCATGTGCTTTGGTGAAGAAGTCGAGGAAACATAGCATATATTAGGTTGCCAGCACAAATTATACACACTGGCTTTATTAAAGGGGCGATGGTAAGAAACAAACCAGAAGAATACTTCCTTCCTTCATTATGCCAGATAAACAATATTATCCTCCTCCTGTTATGTACCTCCTTTTAGTCCATGGTAAGCCCCTTAGAAATACTCCGTTGAATTAGATGGTGAGGGATTGAATGCTATGGGCGTACAGTTGGGTCTTTCTAAACCGCGAACCAACTGTTGGGCTTAAGAGAGCTCAGCTAACAGCAGGCCTGCAGACGGCCGTCCGGACAACGGTTTGAACAGTGTCGTAGCGTGCAATCCAGGAGGCAAACTTGGAGGCGTCAAAGAACATAACCACTGCGTGTCCTATGGCCCAGCCCCGTTTTCTCGCTGTTGGGGGCCAAACCCTTCAGGGGTTTTGTACGGATTATGGTGGTGGTGGTGGTTGTTGTGGTTTTCCTGCTCCCCTCCCCCGCCAGCCGACCATCAGCTTCTGGTCTGACAAAATTCATTATTTTGCCCCCCAGTCCTTAGCACTCAGTACACGCTCCATGCATAATTCTGAAGCGAAGAACCCGCACCACCGTGAGCGATACAGGACAGTATCTCAGAAATCCCAAATTGCATGAAACTCACACTGCCGACCACCGATGCCATAGGATGTGAAGACACATCCCCCCAGGGATGCTAAGCAGGGTTCAGTGGTCAGCAAGACACTCCCGCTCCCCAGGGCCTCACAGCCAGATGGTGGGGACAGATGCAAGAATGTCCCGGTGCTGGTGCCGGTGGACCCCCCCCCCCCCCCCCGCCAGGGCAGTGAGTCAGCGCCTCTGGGACCAGAGAAAGCTTGGTAAGGGGCCGGCACTTGAGCTGAGTGTTGAAAGAAGGGTGAAGAGCCGCTGTTTGAAAAAGGAAGGACGGTCCAGGAGAGGAAGCATCCCCGGCAAAGGCACGGAGGTCCGAGCTCGCTCTGGGGAGAGGAGGACCCGTGGACCTAGCTGAGGGGCTCGGATCTCCTCCCCAGAGTGAGAGAAGGTCACGGAAAGAGTGTAAGCTGCAGAGCTCTGGAGAGTTCCCCCTGGTGGGCACGCTGAACATGAAAAGGAGGTGGCAGGGTGGCAGAGGGGGGCCAGGAAGGCACCGGGGTGAGGGTTTCCCTGAGGATTTGGTGACTGGCTGGGAAGAAAAGCCAGGGCCTTGGGCTTATCCCCAGGTTTCTGGCACGGCAGCTGCTGTCTCCTTACTGAGGCTTGGGATACAGGGGAGAAGGGGGGGATCGGAGGGCGAGTTGTGAATTGCTTTCGGACATTCAGAGGGGACTCGGAATCATTAAGTTGTACCTAAAATATGGGGGCACAGAGGGCGCCTGGACGGCCCGGCCGGTTAAGCGTCCGACTCTTGGTTTCGGCTCAGGTCACCATCTCCTGTCTCGTGAGACCGAGCCCCGCATCGGGTTCTGCGTTGACAGCGCTGAGCCTCCTTGGGGGTTCTCTCTCTTCTCTCTTTCTCTCTGTCCGTCCCGTGCTCGCTTGCTCTCTGTCTCAAATAAGTAAAAACTTAAAAACTAAGTTAAAATGAAATAAAAGACAACGTGGGAGCACAACACTCAGACTGTTGCCTCCACAGGTCTGGGCCTGATGGCTGGAGATTTGGGCGGGGAGAACAAGAAAGGGAGCTGCAGAAGAAATTGGGGAAGGTGTGCAGTCAGGAAAGAGCAGGCCATGGGACTGAAAAGGAGGCAGGTGGCAGAGAGGCCACAAAGGACCCAAGTGTCGCCTGGATCTGGTGACCGAGGTGAGCATGGTTGGGGGCTGGAGCGGCCGGGGTGTTCCCTGGACCTCTCAGGGTCTCTGGAACACGGAGCCAGGCCAGGGGGTGTGGAAAGTGACTTCTGGCTGTCATCCCCGCCAGGACGTGCGAACTCAGAGTCTGTAAACCGAGCAGACAGGCCCCGGCGCTTTTGCCCAGAGTCGGCAGTGACACGAGCAAACATTTCAGTGTGGATGGTGAACAGCCTTGACTCCCGAGGCGCCGTGCCAGCAAGGGCCTTTCTGGAACACCCGAGGACACCAAAAACGCCGTGCGCGCGGGGCTGCCTCTGTCTGCCGAGAGGGCAGCCGGGAGGGCGCACGGAGGGGCACTCGCCGTTCCTCTCTGCATGCCAGCTCCACAACATCAAAGAAGAAACTGAGGAGGAGAGTTCTTTCAAATCTTTAGGCCAGGTGCACCTCCTGCAGCAGCGGGAACTTGCGAGCAGACCGTCTAGAAAGCGCTCCTTCTGCGAGTCTGCGGTCAGCCGTTTGCTGCAGGATCCGTTTTTGTTTTTGTTTTTGTTTCCTTTGCGGCAAGAGCCTAATGCTTTGTGCATGAGGCCCTGCTGGGGAACATCTTGGGCCATAGAGAACTGTCCCCAAGAACAGCAGGGTTTCCGCACAGAGCCCGGACCTGCCGCTCAGGCACAGGGCCCCCCAGGGCGGCCGCTCCCCTCCTGATGGAGGGGGCGACGTGGAAGCCCCGCCCGGGAGCCTGGGTTCCGACACCAGGGCCAAGGCCACACCCCCGCGTGCCTGCCAGGCGGGGCCCAGAGGCCTCCTGGCTTCCCGGGCATGCTGCCTATCGCACAGGACCTCTATGTTATCGCCTGCCCAGCACAGCCGAGCCCGCTGAAAAGCAAGCCGAGAACACTTCGGCAGGTCACAAAAACGTGTCTCCAGGGGGCAAAAGAATGAAAGATTTCTCTTGCCCCCGTAGCGGAGAAGTCTTCCTGACTCACAGCCTCTTCCTGAGCTGGCTTCTGTCCTCAAGTTTTGTTTGCAAGCATCGTAATTGCAGGATCTAATTTCCCACAATAGCACACATTTGCACAGAAAACGAGTCTGTGGCACATTCTCGTCATCCTGACCCTCATGGACAGCTCCTGCAGGGAAGACAGGGCGAAACTGGCCCCGCTTTCTAGATGTGGAGACAGTGTGGGGGCGGGGGGGGGGTACATGGCCCAGCAGGGTTAGCCAGCGGGAAGCGGAGGGGCGGGGGGGGGGGGGAAACGCAGAGCCCAGAGGGACCCCACGTCATCGGGAGATTCTCACCCAGCGAGCCCTTCATGCTGCCCGCCCACCCCAGGGCTGGCAGCAAGGGTGCCCTCAAGGCTGCATTTCGTTTTCAAAACGAAAGCAAATAAGCCAGGTTGCCCGCATCCTGTCGCTTAAACCAAAATGATGAAGTCGTAAGGGCGAGTGGTCGTGGACGCTGTGACAGAAGACAAATCATACCCCTCGTACGTTTAGCAGCCACGGAGAGAGCCAAGTGTGGACGTGGCTTTTGTGGTATGCAGCGATTCAGAAAACACTAAAGCACGTTATCTGAAATGCACTCAGCCAGCCTGGGTGTTTTATGGTATAAAGCTGGGAGTTTGATGCATTTCTTGCCACTCACACAGGTAATCAACATAACCAGAGCATTCAGTCCTGCTGTTTATGTGCGCACACACGGAGCAGACTTCTAGGCTGGTCCTTGCCTCTCACAGCAGACACACACACACACACACACACACACACACACACACACACACACAGAACAGGCTTCCAGGCTGGTGCTTGCCTGTCACAGCACACACATGACATGCAGGGTTCTCACCTGTTACTAAAGCTGGTACCGTTCTTTCCAAAGCACTTTAAGTTTTCATCTATAACCTTGACCCCTAAGGAATTCATCACACCAGGGAAGCCAGAGTTTAACATTTGAGGTTCAACGTAACTCTGTGTAAAAATATAACCTAACAAATGGGTGGGAATTGAATCACGACCAGGAAATGGTCCTCCGCCGTTTCTACCAGACAGACAGAATCCACAGCGATTGAGTGTGGCCCGAGGCCAGAACGCCTGGCTCTGTACCCTAGATGGGTCATACGATAGCTGTGTGATGACGGGCAAGTTATTACCCTCTCTATTCCATCATTTGTAAAATCGGTTAATAGTAGCCACCCTAGAGGGTCATGTTTGGGGCGCCTGGGTGGCTCAGTCGGTTGAGCATCTGACTTTGGCTCAAGTCATGATCTCACGGTTCATGAGTTCGAGCCTTGGGCTCTATGCTGACAGCTCTAGGGTCATGATGAGGAGCAAGTGAGTTAATATGAGTAAAGGCTTAGTACCGTGCTTGGCACGTAGTAAGCCCTTAATCAGTGTTAGGTATCATCATTACCCAGAACGCCTTCCCCCAGACACTTGTGCCTTCACTCCTCCCATTTCTGGATTCCTCTAAGGTTCAATTCTGTACCGCGCAGCCTAGCATTTGATAACGTGCGGTGCGGTCTTGTTATTTCAGTGTCATTTCAATGTCTGAGTCTCACTGTTGCTCCCTCGATAGATGGCAAGTTCCCGATGGCAGGAACCGCGTAGTTTGCTTCTGCCGGATTTCCACAACTCCCAGCCCAGTCCTGGGCAACCGCCGCACACATAAACATCCCCGGAGCGTGCGCGTCACTGTAAGCAAGTGGGAACCCACCTGGTGGTGCGGCATTATGGACGGGTACTACAACCAACAGCTGAAACACCCAGTGGGAAGACTTCTATTGACCCCCCAAACCCATCCTGAATGTTGACAGCTGCTCTACTCACAATAGCCCCAAACCGGAGACGACCCACTTGCCCTTCAGCAAGTGAGAGGCTAGACAAACAGTGGTCCGTCCGTGCCATGCAATGGAGGGGTACGAACTCTTGGCACAGAAACACTCCGGAAGAATCGCCAGTGAATTCTGCTGAGTGAAAGTAGCCAATCGCCAAAGGTTACACACCGTATGATTCCATTAACGTGCTATTCTTGAAATGGCAAAATTATAGAAATGGGAATGGATTAATGGTTGCCAGGGGTGAGAGAGGGGATAAGAGGGGGGGAAACACCTGCATTCTGATGGTGTCAGCCTCAACATCCTGGTTGTGATTCTGTGCTACGTAGGTAATGTCTTTTTTGCAAGACGTTACCATTGGGGGAAACTGGGGAAAAGGTACAGGGATCATTCAGCCTAGTTTATTACAACTGCGTAATCTACAATTATCTCCAAATCAAAGGTTTAATTAAAAAAAAAAACCACTTATGGGGTGCCTGGGTGGCTCAGTCGGTTGAGCGCCCGACTTCAGCTCAGGTCATGATCTCGCGGTTTGTGAGTTCAAGCCCCGCGTCAGGCTCTGTGCTGACAGCTCAGAGCTTGCAGCCTCCTTCAGATTCTGTGTCTCCCTCTCTCTGCCCCTTTCCCACTCATGCTCTGTCTCTCTCTCTCAGAAAATGAATAAACGTTAAAAAAAATTTTTTTTAAAAAACCGCTTACGGTGTTCCCAGAAGAAGCAGAAAGACTAGATAGGGTTGCCCACGGTTGGGAGAAATATATAGCAAGCCTCTTCTAGAAAGATTTTATTTTTCAGGAGTGAAGTTTGTCGATTGTACTTGACATCCTGTCTCTGTTAGTACTTAATCCTTGGAATATATTAACAGTCGTAATACGATTAAAATTCACACAGTTTTTTATTATTTTTTTAAATTTATTTATTTCGAGAGAGAGAGAGAGAGAATGTGTGAGCACGAGAGGGGCAGAGAGAGAGGGAGAGAGAGAGAATCCTAAGCAGGCTCTGCACCATCAGTAAGGAGCCTGACTCTGGGCTCGAACTCACGAACCACGAGATCGTGACCTGAGCTGAAATGGAGTCCGATGCTTAACCGACTGAGCCACCCAGGTGGCTCAGGTTTTAAACTGAGAGGAGTAACCGGGAGGTGATCCTGCTCCAACTCCCTCGTTTCCAGATTCAGAAACTCAGAAGTGGCCCAACGTTACACAACTAACTAGCAACATTAACCAGGACTGGGACCCAGTCATCCCAGGATCCAGTCCTGTGTTTCCAACACACTCTGTGTCTTTATTTTATAAAAGCAGCACAGTTCGTGTGTGTAGACGGGTGTCCTGAATTACTCCGGTTCCCATGCTTGGTGCCTGATAGGACTCGTGGCCCTCTAGCAGGGGTGTCCCTGCCCCCAGTTACAGGGTGGCTGCTGCTGGTGGGGTCAGCAACGTACTCTGAGAACGATCCAGGCTGGTGCCCCCCCCCCCTCCACCCCGCTACAAGCACATGATAGGACCAGAGTGGGAAGGGACGGAAGAGCACTCAGAGAGCTGGCTAGAATGAAAACAGAGGACGAAGCCGCTGAGAGCAGATCCAGGGTGAGAACAGCTCTCCTGCCCAGCTCAGGGCTTCTCTGAGGAGGCACCCCAGAAACGGCCACCCCCGTGTGAGCTTTTCATCGCCCTGCGGCCAATGGGACCGACTTAAGTCATCATGAGGGGAAAGCCAGGCTAGAGACAAGAGAAGTGGCAACAGAGGTTTCCGGAGCACCAATTACCACGCGGGACCCTGGGCAGGGCCCCTCCTTCCTGCCCCCTTGCCTCAGTTTACTCACTCATACAACAAGAGGTTTGGATGAGCCCGGAGAGCCCCTCCAGCTTTTGTTCTAAGCTTCTCACGGAGACCGAACACACAGACAACTAAAAATCATGCCTGCAAAACAAGGCTTGCACGGATCGCGGTGGGGGCAAGCTAAGGAACCGCCAAGGCGAAACAGACCTGGATCAGTTCCCCCGGCTCAGTGAGTCGGCCCCTGCTTCCCCACGGGTGGCGGTGGCGATGTTGGCTGCAGGGAAGAGAGGTGGGGGGAAGGAGCAGCAATTTCACTTTTTGGGAGACATTTTGTACGTTACACAAACAGCCCCCGCCGCCAAGTGAGTCAGAATTTCCGAATGGCATAATTTTAGGGCCTTCTTGTGGTTCCCTCTCTGGGCCACTTCTGAACGGGAGGCCTCAGGGCGGGGTTTCCTGTGCTCAATTCCAGAGATGACAGAGGGGCTCTCCCCCACCGTCCTTTGCCAGAATTTTCTTTCCAGATCAGTTTTCGTTTCCACGAATTTCTCTAGCAGCGGGTGATGCTGAACACGAGGTGAAGGCTTCATAGCCCTCCGAGTTGCCCACTCCCCCTTTCTCCCGCACCGATTCCTCAAGGCTTTCCCCTTCGGCATGGACTACTTTGGAGTGGCCGAGGACTGCTGCAGAATTCGCGAAAAACAAGGCCCTGTTTTTTACGGCAGGCTTAAGAAAAGCAATGGGAGAGCGTTCTCACAAATCCCCAAGCCCGGTAAAGCTGAAGATAATAACTGATGACAATAAAAGTACTAATACGTGCCCAGCATTTTGCAGCTTCCGTATATTTTTTTATCACATCTATTTTCACCTATGGAATATTATTGCTCTCTCCACTTAAGAGATGAGAAAACTAAGGCTCTACGAGGTTGCATGGCTTGCTAGGGTTCATTCAGGAAAGTAGCGGAGCCGGGTCCCGAATGCGGGTCCGGGAGGTTTGAAGCCGGTGCTCTGCGCTCTCTAAGCACCTCACGGCCCCGTTCAGGACACAGCCCCCTGGACACGGAATCCTTGCACGGTGACTTCCTCCTCCCGGGGGGGTCCTACTCCGTGCCTCCCTCCCCCTATCCCCAAGGACTAGCACATAGTAGGTGCTCAGGAAATGTGTGATGAGAGACTGAATCGCTGTTTACCAGAACCTGTGGCGATCATACCGCCACAGCTCACGTGAGCCGGGTGCTCACACTGTCAGACGCAGAACCATTCAAGATAGATTCCTGTTATTAGGCCCATTTAACAGAAAAGGAAACCAAGAATGAGTAACGAGCAGAAAGCTGCCAACTCGGGCAGTTTGGTGCCAGGGCTTGAACTCCCTACCCCATGGCTCACCGCAGGAAGCCGACCGCTGGCGGCCAGCCGCTCTGTCTTTCCAACAGCGCCGGTGGGGCCATCTTCGCGCTCGGGCAAAGCCCCTGACCTCTGTGCGTCTCAGTCTCCACCCTCAGACAGAACCAATTAAGCTTTTCCTAATTACCCAGAAGACCTGTGCAGAGGTGTAATGGGGAGACACACGTGAAAGCTGGGGGGGGGGGGGGAAGCAAAGAGCGCTATCCAAGCACAGGCATCACGATCGTAATTGCCCTCTGGGCCTTTCACGTGGCTGTCGCGACCCCAAGGCCGGTGTCAGCGTTTCCGATGGAGTCAAGATGATAATGAGGAACATAATAAGATACCTAGAACAGGTCAAGGGGAAGCAGGGGAGAGGCCCTTTGCTGGCAAGTCCTATGACCCTGTGAATAATCACAGCTTAATGAAGGGAGTCCTGAGCCCTGCCTTAGAAGGTGTGGCTGACACTGGCATTCTAACTCCAGCTTGGTCTACCCCAGTGTTAATTCTGGCCTTTGGCATTCTTCTCCTTTGCCCTCAGTTTGGAAAAGACACACGCGCGCGCGTGCGTGCGCGCACACACACACACACACACACACACACACCATGACTATCTGGTCCTGTTTTACAACTTAATCTTTCTCTTAGGACACTGATTTTATACTGATTTATTCAACAAATACGGATAGAGGAAAACACCCTCCGCGAAGCACTAGATTTGGGGCAGCTCCCTAACTCCTCAAGCCCAGCCCCCATTTCCTCATCTGCAAAATGGGCATAGCCACACTTAAGTTGCAAAGCCTGGAGTCCCCGTGGTACATAGTTCCACCAGTTGTGTCCTTAGCGGCTCTCATCCCCACCCAAAGGAGACAGAACCAATCAGGCAGAGATGTAATTAGGCTGACAAGGATCAGGGCTGGGGTGGAGAACAGTTCAAAGAGCCCTAATGCGCTGGGAGCCAAAGGCACAGAGGCAGATAAGATTCAGACAGTCTGCCGTGAGGTTTAAGAGTTGGTGGAGTTGCGGATCAAACGCGGGACGGTAAGCCTGTTGGACGGCGGTGGGGACAGAAGGGAGACACTTACCAGGGCCTTGCGGTTTGTGAGATATCCAGATTATGCTTTTAATTCACATTCCTTGGGGCTCACCCCCCTCCCCCCTCCCCCGCAGTAGCTTCCTCTGGACATCCTCGGGGCTCCCATCTGAGCCCGGGACCCAGAGAGATTCCCCCCCGCGGTGGCTCCGGGCACTGTGGGGTAGGAGTGGCCGGATGGGGCGCCCCCACTGTCAGGCCAGCTGATAGGTGTCACTTCCTCCTTGGATTTCGCGCCTCCGGGAGGAGTGTCCCTGCCTTTGGCCGCACCTCGGCTCTGAGGGGGGCCAGACCTGCCAGCCCCCCTCGCCTTCTCCCCAAATCTGGACGCCAGAGGATCTCCCTCCCCAGATCCAACTTTCCCCCGGGGGACAGGCAGCTCCGTGCCCTCCCGAGGATGAGACCCAGGCGGAGGCAGGCGGGGGTCCGGGGATCCGGACGGCTCCTGGGCCGGAGGGGGTAGCCCGGGGCGCGGAGCCCGGGGGTGAGGATGGGGAGGCCCCGCGGCGGCGCTCCTTCCCTCGGAGGGGGGCTGTCTGCGATTGGGCGCCGCGAGGCTGGGGCCGTGCGCCGGGGGCCTCCGCCTGGAGCGCGGGGCCGGGCGCGTCCTGCACGGCCCGGCCGGGTGGCACGGCCCCGGGGCGGCTCCCGCGGCGGGTCCCCGAGGGGACTGGGCGGGGCCGGGGGCGAGTGTCCGGCCCCGCCCCGGCCCCGCCCCGCTCCGGAGCCGCCCGGGACGCAGGGAGGAGGGCGGCTGGGCCGGAGCTGCCCGCGGCGCCGCGCTCCTGCACGCTCCGGACCCGGTAAGTGGCGCGGGGCGCGGAGGCCGAGCCGGGGCCGGGAGGGTCGGGGCCGCGGCCCCCGGCCCAGCCCCGACGGGCCTCCCAGGGATCGGGGTCGCCGAAAGTCGAGGGGACCTGGGGAGGCGCGCCCGGCGCGGGGGCGGGGGCCCTGGCGTGACAGCTGCGGGCGGGCGGGTATTTTTAGTTTAAACCTAACCGATCCCTGCCGCCTGCAAAGTCCCCGAGCGTTTCCGCTCCCCAAGCCTGGAGGCGCGGCCCCCAAGAAAAAGCCCCTGAGCCCTGGGCAGCGTGTCCCCGGCGGGCCGGGCGCCGCCTCCAGTCTTCACTCAGCCGCCGCTTGGGGCCAGCGGACCTGTCACCGCGGGCCCGCGCCGCCGGCTGTCCCGGGCCTGGGCAGCAATCGCGGGCATCAGTACCCCCTCCTGGCGACCACGCGCTCGCTTCCTAGTGCCTGGGACAGCCCGGAGCGGGCGCGCTGGAGGAGGGGGGGGGGCGGGTAGCCCCGGACAGTCTCGGGTTCATTCAGACACCTCCTGGCTGTGCCGCTTTGGGCAAGCCGCTCGGCCTCTCTGAGCCTCATCCCACATCTCTCAAGGAGGGCTTAGTGAGGCCAAAGATCTCTTGCGGGGCTGAGCGAGCCCCCAATGGATGCTGACCACCTTTAGGGTCTTCAGATCTTGACTCTAGACAGTGGGCCCGGTGGATGTAACCAGGCAGGCAGCCGGTGTGGGGGGGGGGGGAGCCTGACATGCGAGGGAAGCATGCCCCATCCCAGGCGAGTGAGGGCAGGAGGAGACAGTGAGGGACAAGAGACTGCCCTCCCAGAAAAGGGAGTATGTCACAAAATCACTGCCATTCTGAGCTTGGCGGGACGGCCTCCTTCCTCCACCAAGAAGAGAGGAAACAGGCCCAGGGATGGGCAGCGATTTCCCCGGGGCTGCACGACTGAGAACAGAATCAGGCTCTCTGGAAGGGTCAGGCCCTGCCTCCTGCACAGCCAGCAGCCCCCAGGGGTCAGGGGCTGGGAGGCAGGAGGCACGAGCCGGTGCCACCGGGCTGTTTTGCTCTGTTTCCTGGAACCAGTCCCCAGCGGGGCTCTCTGACACGTGTGGGTCTGCACATTCCTCAAGCAGGACCTCTTTCTGCTGCCCGACAGCCGCAGCTGTGTCCTGCCCGCTGGCCCCAGGGCGCCGTTTTCAGCCAGAGGCCCCTCTGAGGGCAGCTGGAGGGGGGAGTGGGCTGGGAACTCCTCCTGTCTTGCTGGGGGTCCTGAGGGGAGGGGTGAGGATCCGGGCCCTGGTTTCTGCCTCAGGGTGCAGGCTGGCCCCCTGCAGACACCCTTCAGGGTGAGTTTGTCTCCATGGGAACAGCCCTGTAGCATAGCTGCTTTGCATGTTCTGTTGTGGCCGCAGACCTGTCTGTGCCTGGGTGGCCCCCCCCCCCCATCTCCTGATGCAAAAACCTGGGGCAGGGACAGCTGTGACTGCCGTTCTAGGGAGGTAAGACCGGACAGGTCCAGCACAACCCCCTAAAAGCCTTGGGGCCCCCGAGAGCCAAGAGGACTGAGCGCCTTACCGTGTTGCCTAGGTGTTGAGAATGGGGGTGGTCATGTTAGACTACCTGGGTCCAGTCCTGCCTTGGCCTTGGCCTTGGCCATGAAAACCTCCCTTCCCCTCTCAGAGTTTCGGTTTTCTTCCCCACAAGAGGGGAATAGGCCAAGGCTGGTGCCATTGCTGGCCCATTTACGGATGAGGAGACAGGTTTCAGAGGGCAGGGGTGGCTGAGTCAGGATTCGAACTCGGGGCCGTTGACTCGCTGCCCTTCATTATACCACACAGTGCGTCTCAGGCAATAGAAAGAAATGACGCTAATCACCAGGCCAACAGTATGGGCGAGGCAGGATCCCGCTCATCATTAAGACATTGGCATTTGCCGGGAAGAATGGATTCTGAACTTTCTTCCCCCGTTAACGTCTGAAAGTAGCCCAGTAGGGCCACCACGAGAGGAACCTGGGAGGGGGAGATGGAAGTTCTGGAATTGTCTACTGACCCTCTCCACCCCCAGGGAATCACGGCTTCAGGATTTGGGGATGATGTTCCTGGGGCTGAGCTGCCAGGAAACACATGGGGGACAGTCCCCGCAGCCAAAGCCTCAATTTTGTCTTCTCTAAAGTAGAGATAAGAGGCCCCCTGTGGGGTTGCTGTGGGGATAAATGAGACAATTGGGGACAAGCCTCAGCAGAATGCCCCGGGGGGTGGGGACACATCATAGGAGGAGTTATAGTGGTTTTATTATTCCTAATCCACCTAATGCGATCGTGACAATGTACTGTGGCCTGCACCTCTTGCCTGGATTTCTAGGCTGCAGACTCTGTGCAGGGAATCCCAGCATCTCCGAAATGCTTTGAAAGGCAGGGCACAGAGCTGCTAATTAGGAAAGCTCAAAACACAAACACGAACGAGGAGTCGTTTCGCGATGTATACATGAGAAGTCAAGCAATCGTGGGGCAGAGATGATCATGGGGGGGGGGGGGCGTGGGCAAGAGGGGATTGGTAGGGTCATGGGGTCCATGATAGAAGAATTTACCTTGGAACTGCTGGGGACGCCATGTATGTTTTATGTGTGCCTCTCTATATGGAGTCTTTTTTAAAATTTAAGTGGATTTTATGAAAAGCAGGGGAATGGTAACCCCCAAATCAGGGTGGGGAAGAGGGCACAGGGTCAAAGAGGAGCCAGGTCCAGTCTCGGTGGGATCCATTATGTTTTTCTGTCGAGAGGTGCAGTCGTGGGTGCTATTAAAGTATTTTTATGCTTCATCATTTACGAATATACATTTGTTTATACACGTACATGCCTATATATTCCATCGCATATATCAAATCTTACATGCAGATACAATTAAAAGGTAATGTGAGGGGCGCCTGGGTGACTCAGATGGTTAAGCATCTGACTTCGGCTCAGGTCACGATCTCACCGTTCGTGAGTTCGTGCCCCACATCAGGCTCTGTGCTGACAGCTCAGGGCCTGGAGCCTGCTTTGGATTCTGCGTCTCTCTCTGCCCCTCCCTCTCTCTCTCAAAAATAAATAAACATTAACAAAAAATTTTTTTAAAGGTAATATGAAACATTTCACAAAGCTCTCATGGGAAATCAGTCTCTTCCCACAGATTCCGGTGGTAGTCTGGCTGGATTTGATAAAACACGACAAACACAAACCCTACCGTGTGACAGACCCATGGCATCTTATGCGGAGAAATCATCTCCCTCTTTGAAGACATACGACTGGGAGATGGTGTAAACGCTCTGCAATCTCAGATTATCTATGAGAGTTTTTAAGGTCTTGGCGTGATGATTTATGCTTGTGAATCAGAAAATCCTGAAATATTTGAGCTGGGAGGAACCTCGGGTCCCCTGGACACAACCTGTTGGCTTTTGTGGCTGGTGGAAATGCCCCGGCCCAGGTCAACATCAGGCCCAAAGGTAGGGAAGACAGCTTGCTCTGCGCGGCCACACCTGAATGTCTCTCGCCGCGACGCGACACCACTGTGGCAAGGGCCCCCTGGAGACAGGGCAACGGGCAGCCCTGAGATTAAACTAAGATTTCCGTGTATTTATTTTTTTACTCGTTTATTTATTATGTTATTTAAGTTTACATTTATCCGAGATTAAAGTGATCATTTTAATTGTTGAACGCGAGAAGAGAGCTGCCGCGTGCAATGACCACACAACTTCCGGAACTTACACAAACGCAAACGTCACCAAAGGACCTGCATAAGCAGTGCCCACACTCTCCTTTCCCATGAAACCGGCCTTGGGCAGCCACTCCTATTTTTCCTGTTCTTTGTGGGGCATGCTGGATATATTTAGGAGTTATCAGGACAACTTAACCGCTACGGGTATGGTTATCGCCATTTTGCATCTGGGGAAACAGGGTCAGAGAGGTTGAAGGCCTTGCCCCAAATCCCCATGGCAGCTGAGTAAGTGACGGGGCGGGAGCTTCACCCAGAGGATGCGCTGAAAAGACGGGAAGCTTTTTTCGCGTGTGCTGTGCTGTGAACGCAGCCTTCGCTCCTCCGGAGCTGCGGTCCCTGTCGTCCCGGCCCAGCTGGCAGGTGGGGGGGACATGCCCTTGTCCAGGGTCGTTGGGTGGTTTCTGCCCAGCTGTCAGATCACAGGAGGCTCTGGGCCGGACGGCTCTAACCGCCACACCTTCTTCCTTATGATGGAGTGGGGCAGCGGTGCGCTGAGATTTGGGGAACCCATCCCACTTGGGGCCCTGGTGCTTTGAATGCTCGCTTCGATTCCTGGCCACCTGCCTTCTGCCCAAATCCAAGGTGTTCTTTGGGTCTTCCCTCTGCAGAGATAGCTGTCCCGGCCAAAGGGTCTCAGAGCGCCGGATGCCCCAGGACTGATGCATTTGGTGGTGGTTCTGATGCGCGTCGGGCACGGAGACAGCGGTTGTGTCCAGCTTGTGTGCCCCCTTGGGGAGTGGAGACCTGGGGCCGGGTCCCCCTGCTCTGTGTCCTGTGACCCCATTTTTTTCCTAAACGGTATTTTTTTTTAATGCTTATTTTTTGAGAGAGGGAGAGAGAGAGAGCGAGGGCGGAGGAGGGGCAGAAAGAGAGGAGACACAGAATCTGAAGCAGGCTCCAGGCTCCGAGCTGTCAGCACAGAGCCCGACGCGGGGCTCGAACTCACGAGCTGCGAGATCGTGACCCGAGCCGAAGTCGGACGCTAACCGACAGCCACCCAGGCGCCCCTTTGTGACCCCATTTTTCACGTGCCTGATGGGGCTGGTGCTACCTCCCCGTAGGGCAGGGCTTAGGACCCGCGGAGACGGAACTGCACAAGTCGGGCATCTTTCAGACGCTGGGAAACAAGCCCTCAGTGTATGTGCCTGCGGGGAATGTGTGTGCAGTGTTCTCGAACTGACAGCTGCAGCGGAGAATAAGAGAATGCCAGAGCCAGCCGGAGCCTTGGATTCCTCTCATCTGAGCCTCTATTTTTACCCCTGGGGAAACTGAGTCTCCACAATTAGAAGTGACCGGCCCAGGGGCACCTGGGTGGCTCAGTCGGTGAAGCGTCCGACTTCGGCTCAGGTCACGATCTCACGGTCCTTGAGTTCGAGCCCCGCATCAGGCTCTGTGTTGATATCTCAGAGCCCGGAGCCTGCTTCTGATTCTGTGTCTCCCTCTCTCTCTGCCCCTCCCCTGCTCATGCTCTGTCTCTCTCTGTCTCAAAAATCAGTAAAAACATTTAAAAAAAATTTAAAAAGAAAGAAAGGAAGAAAGAAATGACCGGCCCAGGTCTCTCTGTGGTGCCTCGGGGCCAATCTCGATCTGAGATGGTGTCTTCCCTGGCAGCCACCTTCCCTAAAAGTCTGTTTGGTCTGTATTCATGCCTGACACAATGCGGGCTGGTCACGTGATGAAAATGGGGAGGCTTGTCTTTGGGGTCGGGCCCTCCCACTCATCACCAACGCCTAGATAGAGTAGGTGGGTCCCTGTGGCCACTGGCGGGGCTCTAATTAAGCCAAGAGTTTTATTTGAGGTCTGAAAAGGGCTGAGCCCCTCCCGAGTGACATTCGCTGAAATAATACAGCAGGCTGACTCACTGGGGTAGCCTCTTTCCTTGTTTCAAAGAGCTGGCTCTTCTGTGATGATGGGAGGTGCTGGTAGTTCCCCAGGCACCTCGACCTTCAACCTGGGCCAGTCTCAGGCTTCCTGCCCTTCCGAAGGGGAGGCCGGAATGAGGAGAGCTCTAAGGTGCCTTGAAGTCTGGGTGTTCTCTCAGCCAAGAACCACGGCCTCAAAGTAGGTGTTTGGGGCCTCAGTCTCTCCCGATGGCCATGTGCCACCCTTGGGAGAGGTCAGCTCACTTAAGGGGGTGAGTCCCTGCCTGTCCCCTCCAGTGGGTCCCGCCTGCCCTGTGGAGGAAGTCCCAGGCCCCCCAGCCTCCCCTGCTGGCATTTCATGCTTTCTACCACCTGGTCCCACGAGGCCGCAAACTCATCCTGGTCTTTCCCACCTCCAGACCTGCGCTCCCGCTGTCACCTCTGCCAGACGGCGCACCTGCCCCCCGGCTCCTCCCCGCCAACCCCTGCTACATATCTCCAACTAGAAGCCTTCCTCCGGCAACCCAGTGGGGTCGCTGGTTTGTTTTCCAGTATACTTTCCACTCATTTCCGCTTTCGTGTCTGATTCCCCACTAGGTTGTGACCTCCTGGAAGGCAGGGATACAGGATTTTTCCTTCTGTCATGATTACTGTCTCACGAACAGGCTTTACACTTTAAAATCGGATCTCGCGAACGGCAGGGGGGCTGTGTCGCCCCAGCGAGCACCCCTGAATGAAGTGGACGGGACAGATCCTGGTGATCACAGGACACGGAGGGGAAAAGTGGGCTCCGGAGTCATGAACCAAGGCTGGGGAGAGAAGGGGGGGATGCTTGTCACCTCCCTTTGGGGTCCTCTTTGGAGATCGCCCTTCTGGAGAGCTGTCCCTTTTCCGGGGCTCCCCGGGGCCGGTGCTGGAAGTTGAGGACCTCCCTTCGCCTGTCTGGGACTCAGGTCTCATGTCCATTTCTTCTCCGAGGACGCTGGGCGCCTCCCCCCTCAGGCCTGCCTTCTTGCCCTTCCTCTGCCTACAGACTGCACCCCCGCCCCCCTCAGGGCTTTCTGACGCTGCAAATGCTCATCACTGAGATCCCGAGTCCCCGTCACAGGCCACTGGAGCACCTGTCCTTGCGCCCTGCCCTATCGCCCTGTTTCACTGTCTGACACTTGCCACCAACTGAAATGATCTTACGTGTCTGCTGTCTGCTCTTGGGTTTATCATCCGTCCCCTCCGCTAGCACGGACACTCCCTGAGCGCGGGGATTTTTTCCGTCCCCAGAGCCTGGCCGTAGTAGCTGCCGAGTCCATATCTATGGAATGAAAGAAGGGATGAATGAAAGTGTACACTGATGAGGAGGACTGGCTGCCACCTGGGGCGCCTCGCATGCTTTAGCCTGATGGCTGGCGCCCCTCGGTACTCGGTACTTAGTACTCGGTACTCGGTACTCGGTAGGGAACGCTAGTGTTGCTTGAATGCCCTCTGCATTTTCCCCCTCAATCCTCAAGACAGCTCAGGAGGCAGGCTCTGCTAGTCCCAGTTTACAGAAAGATTCCAAACCCTCAGCAGGGGATTGGAATTTAGCTCCAATGATCTGATCCCACAGCTCATGCAGGGAAACCACCAGTGTCCCCTGGCCTCTCCATGTTCCGTGCTGGGAGCGCACTGGGCAGGACGTGGTGAGTCAGACCCAGACCTCGGGCCTCCTCCCCCATAATCTAGTTCTTTCTCCGCAACCCTCAGTGGCTCTCGCACGGACAGGCCGTTCCTCCCAGGAAATCCTTTCTGTGTGGCCAATATCACACGGGGCACAGCTTTCCCAGAGCGGGGGCCCACCCCGGAGCACCCTACCCTCACCGCCCTGACCACACCCTTTTCTCGAGTGGTTCCAGGGAAGTCTGCGGGCTCTGTCACTCGCTGCGGAGAGCGTGGTGACCACAAGCCGCGGTTGTAAGCTGGATGAGAGCCAGTCGGGGCGGCCAGGTTAAATTCCTTCATTCAGGACTGGGCAGCAGTGGAGCCTGGCTTATGTAATTTGCCTGTTTATCTGTTTGCTGATTTCAAATTCAACTTTGCTCAGGGATAATCTTAGAACATGAGTTTTTACAAAAATTCCATCTCGTGGTGTTGTCTTGTCCCCACTTCCTTCTGGGTAGAAGCACCTGGATGCCTGGGGGTGTGGGCATATGCTCCCAGCAGTCTTTACTTATGGATATGCTCCTTTGGGGAGGGGGGTGGTGGCCCCATAAGTCCCTGCCCTTGTCCCCTGTAGGTAGCAGCGGGGGTTTGTCACACAGCTCCTAGCTGGAGCCACTTTAGTTTGGGAGCCAGAGAGGCACGCGTTTGTGGCTGGGAGGTAGCCCTTCCGCTCTGGAAGCCGCCTGGCTTGGGCAACCACATTCCTTTAACATGCTGACATTGACCGAGCTGGACAGGGGAGGAGGGCTCCAGGGCCACATCCGTGCCCTGTGGATAGGAGGAGTGTGGTGGGTGAGGTGGGTGCTTGAAACAGGATGTCCCATCCTGGGGCGGGGGGGGGAGGGGGTGGGCAATGGCTCAGAGAGAGGGGAGCCCAGGGGCACCAGGAAGGACCCTTTTATTTTGTTGGAGGGCACGGTCTTTGGGGACCTCAACTCCCTTCTCTGTGAGGTTGGGAAACATGTGCTATGCTCTTGACCATGCTGGCTGTGTCTGAGCATGTGTTGCAAACCAAAAACCCCCACCTGGAGCTAAGAGGCCATTAACATGGCCAGTTTAGCCCACGGACCAAGGCGTCACTGTCTTCCTGTGCAGAAGACAGAGCTTTGGCAGAGTTCCTCCCCGCTCCTGGGCCTGAGGGGTGGGGCTGGCAGCCTTGACTGGTGGAATCAGACAGACCTGGGCTGGGACCCGGGTTCTGCCACCTGCAGTGTAATCTCGGCAAGTCACATCCCCTGCATGGCCAGCTCACCTGTTCGGTGGGGCTGGTCACACCTTCCCCGCAGAGTTGCCGCGAGGGACCGATACGATCACAGGCGGACGAGGAATTCTTAGCTCCGAGTGGGTGCTGGGTCCCAGCATCTCTGGCTTTTCTATTTCCAGCTTCTCTGAGCACTCCCTATTTCCCCGAGGTGCTCCCTGGCTGGGGAGGTGACTTTGGTGGCAGTGCGGGTCACATCGAAGGGAGCGGGGGCACTTCCGCCTGCCTCTGCCCCGGCCCACACAGTAGCTGGATCCGCACAGCCGCTGGTGAGTCAGCCCCCTGGCACAGGTGTTCTTGGCTGAGGCTGTGCTCTGGCCGGGCCCGGGGTGCGATGGGCTGAAGTCAACTCAGCCAAGCCTGCCCCACTTTGGAAGACCCTTATTGAGGTGGACAGCGGGCAGACCAAATGCCTTGATCACCCGTTTCCCTCCCGACCACCCCTGATGGCCAGTGGGACCTTTTACTTTTATAGAATTGACTATGGGAAAAAGTCAGCGTCTCCCCACTAGGCTCTCCGGTCTTTTCCCAGCCCTGAGCCTCGGGGTCCTCAATACAGTGCAGGGGTGCAGACTAGGTCTGAGTTTGGACTGGGGGCTGCTGGTCACCAGCAGCTGCTGGTCACCTGTCATCATGGACAGGATGAATGTGGTGGCAGGTGCTTGGAGCACGGAATGCCAGTAATTCCCTACTCCATCCTCCGTGCCGTCGTCCCTTTGACTTTTTCCTTTTATCCTTCTGACTATGCAATGTTTTCCTAATCATCGGGGCTCCACTTTAGGCCAATGTAGGAGTTTCTGGACCAAGGGCTGCCTATCTGAGCTTCTTAAAAGCTCCCTGGGTGATCCTGCTGCACGGGGCTCGTTGGGAACCACTGGATTTTGTCAGGAGAACGTCTCCGTGTGGGGCCGGTCTGGCTGTAATGCTTGCACATCCCTAACCGGGAGCGGGCCTCAGGCACAAGCTAGCACCGGCTTCAGATGATAGAAGCACCGTATTGATCCCTTATGTTGTTCTATACATGGCAGTCGATTCTCATCCTGGTGGTCTATTTGAAGTAAAGATAAAAAATTCTCCTTCTGAAAGAAATTTAAGTTTAAATGGGTGGAATTAAAAAAAAAAAAAAAGAACAAACTAAGGAGGAAAAGTAAGCCAGGCGTCCCCAGATGTGCCCAGAATCACGGATGTGATGCGCAGACGGTCGGCCCATTCTGGATATCAGGGATTGCAGACTTGTAGCTGAAAGGAATAGAATGGAATCTTCTAGATTTCCAGACCTCTCAGGAATGCTGTGCTGATAGGCTGGGGGAGGGGGGGGGGCGGGGTGAGGTATTTGTCTTGAGCTGATAAATGGAAGTGGCCAACCTTGTCTGTAAAGGGACAGATAGTAAATATCTTTGTCTCATGGGCCGCACAGGCTCTCATAATTACTCAGTTCTTCTGTTGTATCTAAAGCAGCCACGGACTCCCGTAACGAGTGGGCGTGGCTGTGCCCCAAGAAAACTGCATACAGGACACTGGAATTTGAATTTCGTGTCACTTTTACCTATCACAGAATTTTACTCTCTCAATTTGCTTTTCAACCCACTTGAAAATGTAAATATCGTTCTTAGCAGGAGAGAGGTGCTGAAACAGGTCATAGTTTACAGGACCCTGTTCTAGAAGCCTTTAGAAGCCTCTAGAAGCCGGGGAGGGAGGGGGGGGGGCTTGCAGATTTGAGGAAGTCTCTCTAACCATTTCAGTTCTGAAAACTCTAGTTCTGAAACAGGTCCCGATCTTTTACACCGGCTGCTTAAAATAAAATGGTTCATTACTTACGACCTGCGTTCAGCACACCTCAAGTCTAGCGGCAAAGAGGGGAGGAACCCGGAGGGAGAAAATTTGTCCCGTGCTGGCTGTGGAGCCCTGGGCTGGTGGCTGACCCTCTCCGAGCCTCACTTCTTCCATCTGGGGAGGCAGTAATAGTGGGACCTACCACATCAGCGAAGTGATCAGTGCGAGGGTTAACGCATACCTAGCGCACAGCACCCTCTCCACGGAGGTCAGCTATATTCTCTCACCTCCGCGAGGGTTCCGGGGTACAGGTGGATGCGAGTGCTTTTCCCTTCAGCCAGCAGACCCCGCACAGTAGACCTTACTTAGCGCTTTATGGAGAAGGAGGCCCGGAGACCTTACGGAGCTTGTCCAAGGTCACGGCTGGCAATAAATAGCAGAGCTAGAAGACTGTGTAACTCGTAGGACCTAGCTCTTTCTATGCAATGCCCTTTCAGGGGACCAGAGGAGGCATTGAATCTAATTCAGCTCCATACTTGTGGAGGGGTTAATGCAACCAGCATCTTTCCCTTTGCAGCCAGGCTCTTAAAGCTCCTCTGTGCTGTGCCTCAAATTCTCTGGGGGATGAGCATCATTTGAGGGACCCCACAGACTTCCAGCAGCCCGTGGGGGACTCCAGGCTGAGGGTTTTCTGTCAGTATCCTAGGGGGAACTTTGTTGCTCTGCAGGGAGCTCTGGTTTAGAAATCCCAGCCTGGAAACGGGCATCTGGGGAAGTCTTTAAGTTTTTCTGACTCCCCTTGGGTGAGAGCGTCTGTGGGGTCTGAGTCTCTGCAGGGCTAGTGGGGAAGGCTCTAGAAAGTTCTAGAAGACTGGATTCAGGGTAGCCGCATTTGAAGAAAGGAATCGTCAGCGTCTTAGGAAATAACTACTGGCTGTGAGTTCCTAAAAAGTGTTATGCCTTGGTTTTCACTTCTGTAAGATGGACGTGGAAATGTCATAATTAGTTGCCTGTTGCTTGAGCACGTGCTTGTTGGACGCCCGCCACGGGCCTTGCTCTGAATGCACAAAGGACGCCTGGGGGGTGGGGGGAAGCCTGACCTTGGATCCTGGAGGCCTCTGGAGATAAAGCTCAGACAAGGGGAACAGTGAAGGGATTGCGATTCTGTGTTTCTGGCAGAGCTGCGGCCAGGCTCCGAGCTGGGGAAGGTGTGCTGATCCAGGGCTTTCTGTGCCCCTTGCACTTGTCTGAAGACTTAATCAGAGAAGGGAGGACACATGGACGTTGGAAACTAGCCGGCCGGCTGCCCCATCTGTAACCTGGAGCACCTTCCGGTCCCTCTCAGTTACCTGAGGACAGGCTGCCTCAGTGCAGGCTGCTGGAAACCCAGCCCCCACCTGTGAGCGGCTGGGAGGTGGGGTGGGGACAGGGGTGTCAGGAGTTGGGGGCAGGGGTCTTGGGCGAGAAAGGAAGATGGGGGCAGGTGTGACCAGCCGTCCCCGGTTTGCCCTGGATTGAGGGGTTTCCTGGGACACAGGACTTTCAGGGCGAAGACAGGGAAAGTCCTGGGCAAACCAGGACGATCGGTCACCCTTGGCCAGTGAGTCATGGCACCTTGACTGTGGCATTGGGCAGTCTGGGTCATGGCTGGGCAGTTTAAGAGGGGTCTGCTCTCCCCCGAGCCTCAGTGTCTGCTCAGAGCCCCTGTGTGTGAAGAACCACACTGACTGCTGTCCCTCAGGTCTGTGGGCGCATGATGGTAGAAACCAACCCACCCCCGAGGGGACCGGCCCACCCCCGAGGGGACCCACCCCTGCGGGTCCCAGAGCACAGAGCACTTAGTAAATGCTGTAGGGCGAATGGATGGGGGCTGAAGGTCTCCATCACGCTGGGGCAAAGGACTCAGATGCTAATTCATGCTTTGCCACTTTGCACATGCTGGTCCCTGTCCCTTGTCCACCTCCTCTGTGTCCCATCCCTTGATCCTTCACCATAAACAGTGTCTCCCACCTCCTCTGTGTCTCTCTGAGCTGCACCTTTCTTAACTCCCTAACTGGGCGTCTTTCTTTATGCGTCTTTCATCCATATACTGTGGCTCCTTAGGGAAGGTCCCTATTGTAGTATTTCCTCTGTCGCCTTTGGGGCCTGGAGGTTTCTTGAAGGAATGACTGGCACTGAACCCATGGAGCAGAGCGTCATTTGTGCCTTGCTGAGGGCCTACGGTGAACCGGGCACTGTCCCAGGAAGTGGGATGGGGGCCGTGGACATGACTGGCAGAGTCTTTGCTCTGATGGGACTTACATTCTAGAAGAATCTAGAATCATCCAGATTCAACAAGCAAGCAGTAACTAGGCAGCCCGTATCAGAAGGTTGCATATGCTCTGAAGAAAAGGAAAAGAATGAGGCAAGTCTCTGAGCCCCCGCCAACTGTCAACAGGGGGGGGTGGTGGAGGCTGCAGCTTGGTGGCTGGGGTGGGGGGAGGTGGGGGATGGTTCCGGCCTAGCGCATCGTGGCACCTTCCTATGGAGGCAGAAAGAACGTACCTTCTCCTGGGTGGTTGCAGCCTTACTGATCTCTGTGGTCAACTCAGGGTTGGTGGCGTGTGGGCCATCGGTCCCTTCAAGAAAATCTGTCAAAGCCAGCATTGTGTGAGTGAGGGAGAAAACACATTTTGGAAAGTCAGATGATGTTTTGTGCCTGGTGTGGGGGCTGAGTGTGCGTCTGCCCGTCTCCTCAGCGTGGGAGTGCAAAGTTCCAGGCTCACATGCTGGGTGGTGACCTTGCCAGGACAGCAACAAGAGGGGACATGAGCTCTGCCAAGGGACCGGTGGCAAGAACCCGGGAGCCCAGGCTTTTCCAGTGGGAAGGGGATCAAACTCGCTCCAGCCCAAAGCAGGGAGCGGGTCAAGGGGGTTAAGCTTGATCCCTTTCCATGAGTTGCACTTGACAATGGAGTACTATCCCCTGGGACTGATGGGGAGCTCAACCCCAGACACCGGCCTTTCCAGGAGGGAGGAAGCCGCCTCCTCTGCAGGGCCAAAGCACCCCGAGATTGGGGAACACGCTGCTCCCCAGGGCCCCAGGGGATGGCTTTTGTCTGCAGCCCCTAGTGCCAAGGTCTGGGAAGTTCAGGTGGCCCCTGAGTCTACAAGGATGTCACGCGTGTTGATAACATCCTCATGCTGAGACCCTGGAGGACAGAGCAACGGAAGTCAGTCTACAAGCCAGGTGCCCTTGGCTTCCCACAGACCCATCCTAAACGTGGCGTCTTGAAGCCCTGGCAGGAACAGGCATGTGCTAATTATAATCTGTGCGGACTGTTAACACTCGACCTTGGGCACCGGGGAGGTGAAGGTTCCTGGGGGGAGTGTCCCCAGGGTGCTCCGAGGCTCACAGATACAAGGCAGGGGTTGGCAATCCAGGGCGTGGAGTCTTCTGGATGGCCCAGTGGATATCACCTTGCAGCTCCAGAGGAATGGGGACAGTTTTAAGCGTCTTGGGCTCCGCTAAGAGGAGAGGAGAAGGCAGCAGGTTACTTGCTGTGTGACCTTGGGCAGGTTATATAGCCGCTCTGACTCTTGATTTCTTTAGAAAAAGGCAAGCACTCCTACTTAACAGTGGGTGGGAGACCCCAATGAGCTGATGTGTATAAACACCTAACGGTGCCTGGCACCTGGTAGGTATTTAGCCATGTGAGTTCCCAGACCTCTGCTCGCTGAGAAATCCCGGAGTGCTTCCTGGAGGCAGTGATGGGTCAATGTAGCCAGGGAAAGAAGACCATGAAGGGGAGAAGCCCCGGGAGAAGGAGAGGCTCCAGCTGCAGGGAGAGGAGGTGGGAAGGGTAGGAGGCGAGGCTGCGGAGATGAACAGAAAGGGACTCCAGCTGTCCTGTTAAGCATCTCGGATTTTCTCGGTTGGGGGCCGTGGAGCACTGGACGGTTTAAGTCAGAAAGGCCTTGACCCTGAGCCCTTAAATACCCTTTTCTGTCAGGAAGAGAGGACTCTGGTCCCTCTGCCTCCTGCAGGCTTCTGGGGAAAGGGGCGAAGTACCCTGATGCCTGAGGCTCGGGAACAGGGCAGGGATTTGGCTCCGCGGGGCCATGGCTCTCGCCAGGGTTCAGTGAGCACAGCCCCCAGGGCGCCCCGCCTCCAAGAACCACCCCCCCCCCAATCTGGAACGAACCCTGTTTTCCTTGGGCTGTTGGTCCCACAGCTGGAGTGCCTTTTCTTAATTGAAAAGCGATGTTCAAGTTGTTCTGTGTCGTTTTCTAAGCCAAACCTGAAAACCATGGGAGGGCGTTTTTCCTCCCCGGAAAGTAAAGTGTGCTGGGCTTGCTAGGCTGCCTTGTTCTTGGTGACGACCGGGGCCCCTGTGGGTCCCTGTGGGTCTGAGAGGCGAGCCCTACTGGGCCCCAGGCTCAGCGCCAAGCCTTTGTATGCCCCTCGGTGCCATTGTTAGTTAGTCTGGCTTTACAGACAAGGAAAGCTAGGAACAGAGAGGGTAACAAACTTGCCCCAGGTCACACAGCTAGTACATGGAGCAGCCAGATTCAGTCCCAGACTGACCATACTTCAAAGTCTCTACCTTTTCTGTGCAGCGTAATGTGACTGCTGGGCTTAATACTTATTTGAACTTATTTTGAAAGTCGAACAGACCAGAGACACCTCTTAATTTGTTATTAGACTGTATGTCACTTTAAAGCCCTTTAATTAAAAAAGCAGTTTGTGGGGCACCTGAGTGGCTCAGTCGGTTGAGCGTCCGACTTCAGCTCAGGTCATGATCTTGCAGGTTGTGAGTTCGAGCCCCGCGTCGGGCTCTGTGCTGACAGCTCGGAGCCTGCTTTGGATTCTGTGTCTCCCTCTCTCTCTGCCCCTCCCCCGATGGCACTCTGTCTCTCAAAAATGAATCAACGTTAAAGAAAAAAAATTAAAAAAAAAACAAAGGATACATATATTCATTCAGGGAACCTTTAATAAAATATGGCTTTTGGAGGGGCGCCTGGGTGGCTCAGTCGGTTGAGCGTCCGACTTCGGCTCAGGTCGTGATCTCGAAGCTCGTGAGTTCGAGCCCCACGTCGGGCTCTGTGCTGACAGCTCGGAGCCTGGAGCCTGCTTCGGAGTCTGTGTCTCCCTCTGTCCCTTCCCCACTCACGTTCTGTCTCTCTCTCTCAAAAATGAATAAATGTTAAAAAAAAACAAATGAAAAAAAAATTGTAACTCTCCCCTTAAGGAAATTGCAGTTTTAAGTGTCCCTCTGATCCCCCCGCTCTAAGAGAGCTCCTTGTCTTTTTCCATATTCCTTTCAATCTTTGTCTGTTTTTGACACAGCTTTTGCTGACGTTGCCAGCAGGGCTTGGCACATTGCAGCCTACTGGCCGCATGCCACTTGTTTTTATAAACAAAGCTGTTGGAATACAGCCACGCTCATGGCTCACTTACTATTACCCACGACTGTTTGCACACTACAGCCGTGGATCTGAGTGGCAGCGACAGAGACCACATGGCTTGTGAAACCCGAAATCCTCCCCGATCCTTTCCAGAGAAACGTTGCCGGCCCCTGGTCCAGAACGCACGGGGTGTCACGGCATGCTTGTTTTTCTTGTCAGACGCAGCACTATGCCACGGTGTGACCTGTCCCAGTGTTCCTTGTAAATGGCCCAGAGTCCGTGAGATGGGTATCGCAGAATTTTCCCGATCCTTTCCTTTTCGCCGGCCTGTTATGTGTCGCATCTTTTGTTTGATTTCGTCTTGTTTTTCCCTCGTGTCCGCATTTGCTAATTTATCGTTTCTTGGAAACACGGACAGGACACCCACTGCTTCCTGGTACCGTTCTGAGCTCTTTACCAGTCCAACTCACTTTATTCTCAGATCGGCGATAGGAGCTCTTCTTCTTACCCCCATGTTACAGATGAGAAAGTGAAGGCAGGGGCAGTTAAATGCACTTGGCTGAGATCTGAATCTGCTAAGCAGGCTAGCTCCGGAGGCTTACCAGCTGTTAGGAAGCTTCCAGAAGAAGCAGGCCTTTGTGACTGTGATGAGGTACGGCGGCGGTGGTGGGGGGAGGGAGGGGAGGAGGGGGTCCAGTGACTCACCAGGATGAACCCTGCCTTGCCCAGCCCAGCCGCCCCACCTCACCCAGCTTTGACTATTCTCTGATCGTCCTTGTCACAAGCCCGGCAACCAGGGCCACGTGAGCGCAAATTCCGTTTCTTTGTGGCAAATGGCTCAGAACAGAGGGCTGGCCGCCGATGCTGAAGATGCAGTGAGGGGCCAAGAAAACTATGTCTCCTGGTCAGAAAAATACCGCGTGGGTGTAACAGATCAAGGGCTCTGCTTTGTGGCCACAGGGATCCAGGGTCTTGCTCCATTGTTAAGTAAGCGAGAAATGTGCACATTCTCTAATCAAACTGCGGAGAACAACAACAAAAATGCAACGGTTCAGGATGATCTGTGACGTCCACCCCGTGGAATATTCTGGGTCGCTTACAATGAGAAATGTTCATGGTTAACACCATGAGTGGCGTGGGGAGGGCTTGGCTTTAGCCTTCCCCGAGCCAGGGGGGTCCCGAGAGATCCGCGGACCTCGTCGGGACAACAAGCGGGCCCCAAACGAGACCTAAGGTTCCGGGCCCGTGGGGCCCTCGTGGCCCCTCCAGAGCTCCTCGACCATTGTCCCAGGGTGGGGGGGTGGAATAAAATCCTTGGTTCACAGAGACATGCTGAAAAGGTGCTTCCCGTAGGACACGTGAGCTGGTGGGTGGCAGAAGGGCTCAGGTAGAGAAACGCCTTGACCTAGAGATCTGGGTGGGAGAACACTGGACACCGTGCCCATCTCCCAGAAGGGTAAAGGGACGCTGAGCTGCCAGGCCACCCAAGGGTGCAGGACCTGGTGGTTCTCTTCCTCTCTGATCTTCACGCCGACCGACGACCGCAGCGTCTGGCACAGAGCAGGCGTTGAGACGAGCTTTGCCAGTAAAGGCACCGAGCCTCTCCTGGGCTGCGGAGCAGAGGAAGTCAGGCCTGCTGTGGTTCTCGCTTAGGAGACAGATGGTCCCGACCCGAGTCTCTGCCTGCTCACTCGGGGTCCTTGGAGGGCGTGCCCTGAGCCAGACACCCAAGAGACCCGCTGGGGAGGCGTCACCAGGCCCATCAGCGCCAACTTCAAGCCACGCGTGCCTCTCGGGCTTGCCCCCCCGCCCCAGCCGCGCTCACCGTGGAGGGCTGGCCCCACCTGGGCGCCTTGCCAGCCTGAGCCTCTGGGGTTCACCCCCGAGCTTGTCTGCCTCTGCGGCCGGTCGGGTGTGTGATGGGAAATCCTGTTCTGACTCAGAGAGGAACCCTCCCCCCACTTCTTTTGCCTACCTGACTCACTTCCTCATTTTGTAGACCATTTTGTACCATGGCATGGGTGATGGAGCCAGACAGGCCCGGGCTTGTTCCCAGCTCTGTGCCTCAGCAGCTGTCCGACCTGGGCGGCGCAGGTGGCCCCTCTGGGCCTCAGTTTCCCCATCTGTAAAGGGGCGCAGTCACCCCTGCCTTGGTGTTGGTGGGTGATGGATGGAGAGCATCTGGCCAGTGCCTGGGAGACAGCAGGTGGCCTCCCACGTGGGCACTTTCGCTGGCATGTTCCCCAACCCAGAGCAACCTCCTTTGGCACCGAAAGGTCAAGATCCGTGGTGAACCTGACACCCGTGCCCCCCACCCCGCTCCCAGGGCCACTGTAGGTCACAGCTGAGCTTGGGGTGGGGACAGGGTAGAGCAGGCAGGACACCTGTTACCCACCACGGTGCGTGGCTGCGTGCTTTGCTGGCCGAGGGCCCACGAGGGCAGGCTTCAAGCACAAACACTGGGAGGCGGGAGGCTGTTCTCCGCAGCTCATCGGATGTCTGCACGTTCAACCGGTTGTCGAGGAAAGATCTTTCGACTTGAACTCTCGCCCTTGTGTTTGAAGAGCAGGCTTCGGAGGAGAAGGATGCCTTGGGTTAAGTGACACTTTACGAGGCGCTTCCCCGCACGTGGATTGACGTGCCGGGTGGCAAGGAGCCCGCTCAGTCCAACATTGTTTTCAGGTGGTCGGTCAGATGCTGTCTGGCTGCTTGCGGGTCCGTCCCTGACCAGAGGATGCCACTCCCTCGCTTGCAGACCCTCGCTGGCTCCCTATTGCCTGCAGACGAAAGTCAGTGCACCCCTTGAATCCCGTGCCGTTCGGGCCCCGTGCAGCCTGCTCTCTGACAGCTGCATCTTTCTGCCTCTCTCTAACAGTTCCCAAGCCCGCGCTGCAGCCTGAACTTGATCTTGCACTTCCCCACCTCCTGGCTTCCGCGCACACCGGGTGCATCTATTTGTCATGCTCTCTGCCACTTTGCGTCTTATCCAGACCCTTCTTATCCTCCACATGTCAGCCAGGGTGTCCCCTTCTCTGTGAACCCCTTCCTGGATCTCCTGATCGACGTCATTGCTCTGTTCTCTAGGCTCCACGAGCTTCTGGGGTGCCTCTCCACCTGGGCACCCATAACAGCCTCATTTAGAGTTCATGATCATGCAGACCGTGAACTTAATAACCTGCAGGGTATGTGGGGCTCCGTGCATGTCAGAGGGTCTTAGATTTGACTCCTTGTCTCCCAACTGTTAGCTCTGGGACCCTGGGCAGGCCACGTGGCTTCTCCATCTCAGTGTCCCGATCTAGAAGATGGAACTGAAGATTGAGACCGACTCTCAAGTATAAAAAATATTTTTATGGTTAACTCAGCAGAAGCCGTCGAATCGAGTAGCTTCTCACAGGGAGGGTTTGTCCCTCTCGGGAATTCCCGATACCAGATGGCATGTCCTTGACTTGCAGACCCTGTCGGGATGCTTCCGAGGGCCTCACTTCCCTTAGTTTCCTCTGAGATTGCTCAGCTTTGTAGCCCCAGGATAGGTTACCTGGAATAGGTAGTGAGCCACCCATCACCAGCGGTATACAAGTCTTGGAGGCCTCTGGATGGGTATATTTTTCAGGAAATTTGGGCAAAGATGGATGCTTAAGCTAGGTCTTTTTGAATAACCCTCTTAGTTTTTGGATTCTTACTGTTTCTTAAAAAACAAAAAAACAGCTCTGTTGAGATATAATTCACCACATACAGTTCACCCATTTCAAGTATACAATTTGGGGCACCTCGGTGGCTCAGTTGGTTGAGCCTCTGACTTCGGCCCAGGTCATGATCTCGCAGTTCACGAGCCTGAGCCCCGTGTCGAGCTCTGTGCTTGGCAGCTCGGAGCCCGGAGCCTGCTTCGGATTCTGTGTCTCCCTCTCTCTCTGCCCCTCCCCAGCTCACGTTCTGTCTCTGTCTCTGTCTCTCTCTCTCAAAAGTAAACTTAAAAAAATTTTTAAAAATTTAAAGTATACAATTTGATCCCTTTTAGTACATTCACAGCGTTGTGCAGACATTACCGTGATCATTTTTAGAACATTTTTATTACCCCAAGAAGAAACCCTGCCCAGCCCTCGTCCTCCCCCGGCCCCAGCCCTCGGCAACACCAGTCTGCTTCCGTGTCTATAGCGTTGCCTGTTCTGCACATTTTAAGTACGTGGAATCATGCCATATGTGGTCCTTTGTGATTGGCGTTTTTCATTTAGCATCATGTTTTGGGGGGTCATTTATGTATAGGATCATCAGGGCTCCCTCCCTTTTTCTTGCTGCAGAATATTCCATGGTATGGATATAACACATTTTATTTATCCACTCATAGGTTGATGGACATGTTGTTTCCACGTTTTCCGCATCTCTTTCCATACTTTGTTATTGTCTGTCTTTTTGATTCTAAGCATCCTAATGAGGGTGTGGTGATAATCTTGTGGCTTTAACTCGCATTTCCCTGGTGGCTAATGATGTTGTGTGTCTCTTGATGTGCTTTTTGGCTATCTGTACGTACATCTTCTTTGAAGAAATGTCATTCAGTTCCTTTGCCCCTTTTATGATTGGGCTTTTGTCTTTCTAGATAGAAGTCCCTTGTCAGATAAATCATTTGCAGATTTTTCTTTCATTCTGTGGGTTTTCTCTTCACTGTCTTGATGGCGTCCTTCAAAACACAAAAGTTCATCATTTTGATAAAGTCTAGTTTATGTAATTTTCCTTTGTTGTTTGTGCTTTTGTTGTCACATCTAAGAAGTCAGTACCTCATCCAAGGCCGGGAAGATTTATGATTTATGCTTATGTTTTCCTCTAAGAATGTTATGGTCTAGGGGCGCCTGGGTGGCTCGGTCAGTTGAGCGTCTGACTTCAGCTCAGGTCATGATCTCGTGGTTTGTGAGTTTGAGCCCCGTGTAGGGCTCTGTGCTGACAGCTCAGAGCCTGGAGCTGCTTTGGATTCTGTGTCTTCCCCCTCATTCTCTGCCTCTCCCCTGCTTGGGTGTGCTCTCTCTCTCTCTCTCTCTCTCTCTCAGAAATAATAAAATCAATAAACTTTAAAAAAATACAAAAAAAAAGATTTTTATAGTCTGGATTTTACACTTTGGTCTTTGATCTATTTTGAGTTACTTTGTGTATATGGTGTGAGGTAGGGGTCCAAGTTCTATCTTTTGCCTGTGGCTATCTAGTTGTCCCAACACCATTTGTTGAAAAGACTTCTCATTGAATTACCTTGGCACCCTTGTTGAAAATTAACTGTCTGTAAATATGGTAGCTAATTGTTTCTTTATCTGTGGGTCAATTTGAAGACATGCACATTACCTCGGATGTATTTATACCAAGATAAATCCTGGCCATAGCTCTGCCACTGAGCAAGATCTTGGGTGGGTCTCTTTCTTTCTCTAAGCCTCAGTCTCCCCATCTATAACATGGCACAGCTAGATAAGATTCCTAAGAGGTGGTCCGATTATTACGTGCTGAGACTCAGGGAGGTCTCTGCAGAATCTTTATTGGCTCCTTGAGGCATCCCATCATCCTGTGAGCCCAGCCCTGCAGCCTGAGGTCATTGAGTTGTGCAGGCATCCAGGTCCCTTCTGAACCCAGCCTGTATGGGAGCTGCAGGAGCACGGCATAGGGACCCCAGGGAACCCCCGTTTCAGAGCTCAGAGAGCCCCTCGCACAGTGCGTGCTTCTGACTGTTGGTTAGAGGTGCTGGCTTTTGTCCTCAGGGAACCTCCTGTTCAAGGAGTCGGATGGCAGGGCCCTTGGAATTGGATCGGGTTCCTCTTGGCCGCGTGTCCCCCTGTCACTCAGCTCCTCACTCTTCTGGCCGTCAGCCCACAGCCTGGGAGCTGAGCCACCCACAGCCTTAAAGGAGGAGGGGCTCGGGAAGTGCTCCTCTGGAGCCTGGGAGCTTCGGACGGGAGTTCTAAGTACAGATGAAAGTCAATCAGGTGGTTGGCCTTTGGGGACTGCAGATTACAACCACTAGGAGCTATCACGGCCCGTCTAAAAGAAGAGTTAAGTTTGGAAAACTGGCCGTGGGAGGGTGTGCGGGAGCCAGAAACACCCTCACACATCGCCGGTGGGAATGGACAGAGGTGCGGCCGCTTGGCACAACAGTCTGGCGGTTTCTGAAAAAAATGTCAACGCACACCTGCCATCGGAGCGAGCCACTCCGCTCCTAGGTATCTCTGCGAGAGACATGAAAGCCGAGGTCTGCACACAAAGTGTTCAGAGCAGCGTTATTCATAATCGTCGAACACCCGCATCAGTGGGCGGACCGAGGGAACCACCTGTGGTCCGCACAGACCGTGGGATATTACTCAGCACAGAAAGGGACGAGCCATCCATATGGGCCACAGCATGGATGCATCTCAGAGTAGTTGTACTGGGAAAAAAAAAAAAAAATGTTGCGCCCAGTGAAAGAAGCCAGGCCAGAAATAAAGAAAGAAAGCATTTAGGGTGTCATGCAATTTATGTGAAATCCTCCAGAAAACAAAAAGCAGTCTCCAGGGACGGTGCACCCATCAGCGGTTGCCGGGGACGGGGTGTGGGCAGAAGGGAGGGATCAGAAGTGGGATCAGGAAACTTCAGGCGGTGATGGATGCGTTCTTTATCTTGACCAGGGTGATGGTTTTATGGGTGTATATGGCAAAACCTACAAATTGTACAGTTTAACCACGTGTTTATTTATCAATCATACTCCTAGTAAAGCTGTTAAAGATAAAGGCGGACCCATCTTCCAGTTGATTCATCAATAAGATGAACCTGACCCTGCCCTCCTTCAGAGAACTCCTGTCTGTGCCAACAAATAGGAACAATAAAATACGAACAGCACTGCCGAGCTGTGGGGTCCCATCCTGGGCCCATGGCTTACTAACCACGCCATGCCTTCCAAAGCCCCCATTTTCTTTCTGTGCAATGGAACCGATAATTGCAACGACCTCCAAGGTCAGGTGGAGAACACGGGGAGATCCACACAAAGTGCTTAGTAAACAGGCAGCAAATGGCAGCGTGCACACGTCCCCGTGGGCGCCCAAGAAGGGAGCGTCCTTGTGTGGAGAAAGAGGAAGCTGGGAAGGTCTCCACCTCTCAGTGGCCGTAAGTGGATCTTGGAAAGGGGAACAGGGAAGAGTCTGAGGGAGGAAGGTATGGAGGGGTGGGGTAGGGAAGGACTTAACCAGGCAGAGCTACGCTGGGGGTGGGGCAGCATCCCGACTCTAAGCTTCTGGAAACATCTGTGTGGTAAGATAAGACTGGGGTTAGGTGGGAGCTTCATCCTGGAGGGTCCCAAGGAGCACTGGCTTCATCCTCCAGTCACGGGGTTTCTCAAATTGGGGTCTGAGGAAGATCTTTCTGGAGAATGATGAGGTTTGGCGGTGTTGGTGGGGGGTTCAGAGTCAACAGCCAAGAAAGAATTCTTGAAGATGTCTTTTGTGCAAAAAGGCGATTTTAGGAAAGCAAGGGGGGCAGGACCCGTGGGCAGAGAGAACGGCACTGGGGTTGTGCCGGGTAACTGGTTATATGCGGTGGAGTTGGGACCGATAAAGTCAAGAGAAAGTTTCTTTCTTTCTTTTTTTTTTTTTAATTTTTTTATAAATTTATTTTTGAGAGAGACAGAGACAGAGGGGCAGAGAGAGAGGGAGACACAGAAGCAGAAGCAGGCTCCAGGCTCTGAGCTATCAGTACAGAGCCCGACGCGGGGCTCGGACTCGGGGCTCGAACTCATGAACCGGGGCTCGAACTCATGAACCGTGAGATCATGACCTGAGCCGAAGTCGGTCGCTCAACAGGACTGAGCCACCCGGGCGCTCCAAGAGAAAGTTTCTTAAAGGGATTTCCACACACTAAAGAAGATTTACGGATTACTGGAGGCCTAGCTAATGTCAGGCTAAGGTTGTTTTTCCCTCTAGCCAAGCGTTATCATTAAGGCAGTAGGGGGTTCCCAGAGATTAGGCTATGGATGAGATATTCGTGCACTGACGGAGACTCTGATCAATTTAACCAGTTGTTTTCCGTCCTTTCCTTTGTTCTTGGGCGGCTGGGAGTCCCCGAGGAATATCACACATGACCCACCCGGGGTGGGGGGGTCGTTTGCGCGGGGGGGGGGGACGGGCGGGGGGGGGTGACCTTGCCTTACGCTCCCTCATCAGAGACCGCAAGCTCTCTGAGACGTTCTACAATTTTTGTCTGATAAAACCAAAGGCAAAGTTAAAACAAGAAACAAAAACCTGCCTATGTTGGTGCGATGCTTTCGAATTGAAAGACATTTTCATCTAAGTTGGAAAACTCTCATTTCTAAAGTCAGTGTTGCTAAGGGTGGGTTCGGAGAGTACGTTCCGGTGCAGCCGCGGTTTTTCTTTAAAGACGTTTGCTCACGCGTATTCCATTAGGGACCGTGTTCCATTAGGGTCACTGTGACCCAGCCTGCTCCCGCGGGCTGGGCTGTCGATGGACCGGAAAGTCCAGGGAGGGCGCCCTGGTTCCGTGGGAGGTGAAGAAGGTGGGGCCAGAAGGCCAGGCCGGTCTGGTGAGTTCAGGAGGGACTTGGGAGTCACCCCTCTCTGGGGATGATTCCTGCCCCAGAGCAAATGTGAGCTGCTGGGGGCCTGGCATGAGGCTCTGCTTCGCAGGGCCGGTGAGAGGCCTGGAGGGGGGAGGGACGCCTGTCGCTGCTGTCCGTGCTGTCGCGGGCGCTGCCGTGGATCGCTTGGGAAGGGCGGTCTGGGCAGGTGCAGGGACAGAGGGCTGACATCCCATCCTGGCTTCCACCCCATTGGGTCATTGTCTCAGGGAGGTGCGGTGGGGGCTGGGGCGGCACCTGGGGCTGGCCTTGTCCGGGGCCAGATGGAGCGCTGTCCTCCTGGCCCAGGGCCTTGGGAATGTCATCTACGAGACACGTGGGAGTGTGGGTGGTGCTTTTATTGCCCGGGCAGTGAGGTTGAGTCACGATCCGCAGTGTGAAAAACCAACACCGACCTAAGGCCCTCTTTTGAATCAGAGACCAGTAGGACTGAGTTGACTGGCCTGCACACCCTTAGGCCTGTGGTCTGAGGTCCTGTGTCCCAGCCAGTTTCGACCAGTGCTGACGCCCTGCCCCCAGCGCTCTCTGACCTGCATCTGACGGCCAGTCCCTGCCTCCCTGACCTCTGACCACCCTGCCCACACCGCCAGGCACACCTGTGCCCTTGGAACTATGTCCCCACCCCTTGAAGCCACCTGCCCTGCCCCAGGGATGCCTCCTGCCCGCAACCCCTCCCCCGTTCTCTTAGGTGCCCTGTGCATTCTCTCCCCTCGTGGAGATTTATATTTGACCTTTGACCCTGCTTGCCAAGGCGAGTGTTCCCTGGGTAGAAATCCTGGCGTTCTCCATGCCGTGCCTGTTTGATGGAGAGCTTGGCTTCGGTCAATTTGGAGTGATTGGAAATGCCGTTTTACAGTCAGAGTGTCTGGGGCAGGAGCAGGGCCAGAGATCAGCTTGTTTTCCCTGCCAGACACCATTTATCCGTGATGGAGAGAGAGCTGTTTGAAAATCCCTCTCCGAGCCCTTGTTGTGAAGCCAGCGCTGGCCCGTCCCCTTGGTGGCTGGAACTGTGAAGCGGACCCTACGGCCCCGTTACTACGCGGGGTTTCCTGTGTAAGCGTTTACAAGGCAGTGGGCAGAGGGTGGGCTGGGGCGCCCTGCCGGCTGTGTGGCTTTGGTGCGGTCCCTTAGCCTCTCTGAGCCTGTGCTTACCTCTGTGACCGGATAAAGCCCAGTGATCGATCCCAACTCTGGACTCAGCCACCTTCGAGGGTCGTTAAAAGATCAGCCAGGATGGCGTGAGGGTTTTTTCCCCTGCTCTTTGCACGTTGCCGTCAGCATCATGTTCTGCAAACGCCACGCAGGACAGAATCCCCCAGGAGCCTCGGGACGCGCCGGGCGATGCTGTGAACAATGGCCTGGCCACATCGCTGCCTGCTGTACGTCAACAAAAGAGCGTGTTCCCAGAATCCACTTGGCATAAGCTTTGGGATTAAAACCAGCTGCCCGCTGGTTCCTGAAATTCCATCTGCGTGTGTGAGAGCAGTGGGAACGAGCGAGGGTGGAAAGGGCGGCAGGGCAGGAATGAGTCACGGGGAAGCTGAGGGAGTCACCGGAGGGGAACGCGCCCCGTTCCCTGGGCGCTGGGTCAGCGTGTGGTGGGGGCCCCTGGCCAGGCTGGCAGGGCAGGTGCACCGGGCTGTCCCTGCGTATAGGGCCCGCCAGGGGGGGCGGGAGTTTACCTGGGTCCGCGTCCTGAAGCCTCTGGGTTCCGGAACAAATGCCGGTGGCCAGGCACTGTATGACTGAGGCTGTGGGGGGGCCTCAGGTTATTTATTGTCTCTGACTCCAGATTCCTGAGCAGAGGCCCAGGTCTACCCCTGCAGTGGCCTTCCTGGAACCTGGCTGTTCCTCAAAGATGATCCAAAGAGGGCAGGCTGTCTCAGGCTCCCCGCACGGCACGGGCCGCTCCCAGTGAGGTTTGGGGGCGCACGGGCAGGGGTGTGGAAGCCGGGTAGGGCTGTGGTGTTTAAAAGCAAAGGCACCTGAGCGGCTCGGTTGGTTAAGCATCCCACTCTTGCTATCGGCTCAGGTCATGACCTCGCGGTCGTGAGATCGAGCCCTGCGTCGGGCTCTGTGCTGAGCATGGATTATGCTTGGGAGGCTCTGTCTCTCCCTCTCCCTCTCTTTGCAAAATAAATAAATGAACATTAAAAAAAAAAACACAAAAAAACAAAGAGCACAGACTTTGGACCTGGGCCATCCTGAGTTCGAGTCCTGCCCCTGCTACTTAGAATCCCTCTGACTTTGGGCTGTGTTCTTAGTATCATTGATTGGCAGTTTTCTCCGCAATAATGTAGGGGCAATAACAAGTCTCTGGGTGGGTCTTTGGAGAAGAAATGAGTTAACAGCTATAAGCCCTTTATCCTAGAGTCGGGTACACACACGATGCCAGATATATGCTGGCTGTTACGATTATATCGTTAATCCTGCACCAGCCGCTTTTGGCGGGCTGTTTTCCTTTCTGAATCTATTTCCGTCTTTTTTTTTTAAGCTTATTTATTTATTTTGAGAGAGAGAGAGAAAGAGCAAGAGCGTGCACACGTGCAGGGAAGGGACAGAGAGAGAGAGAGGGAGAGAGAGAATCCCAAGCAGGCTCCAGGCTATCAGCGCAGAGTCCGACGGCGGGGCTCGAACTCACAAACCAGGAGATCGTGACCTGAGCCGAAACCAAGAGTCGGATGCTTAACCACCTGAGCCACGCAGGCGCCCCGTTTCCACCTTTGTAAATTGATACTGGCCACATGACAGCCGCTCTGTGAACCTGACTTTGCCCCCTCTCTGCTCGGGAGGGGGCCAGTGTCATGTTCTGGGGTGTTCCCTCATGGGATGTGGTCGGGTCCTAAGCAGGATTCTTACAGCATCTGCATCACCACATGGCAAGCTGGATTATTGTGTTTGCACATTCCCAGAGTCTGTGTTGGAGGGACCGAGGCAGGGGACTGTCCCAGCCCGGTCCTTACGGTGTCTGGCCCTTACCAGGGGCACCGCAAAGCCAAATAGCGGTCTCCACCGTGCAGCCTCAGCTTTGTAGGTCCCAGGAAAGGGAAGGGAAGGGGGGAGTGGGGTCTGTGCCGACGGACCCCCTTCAGGAGATGGGGCTCGGAGCCCCAGTAGGCAGTCACTGGCAGGCAATTTTGTCACTGCCAGGACTCAGCACCTGCTGCTCGGGGCTCCCAGCCCGGGTCTGATGACGTCACCTTCGTCCCTCCAGTTGAGTGGTGGGGGGGCCGGCCTCTGGCTTCCCTTTTGTCTCCTGGGAGCTTCTTCGCCCCTCCCCCCACCCCCCGCCGGCAGGTCCCTGGGGTTTGTGGCTGGACCGAGTGGATTCAGCTCGCCTGCTTCGATCCTGTCCAGCACAGACAGGGTCACTGGCTGCCCCGGGGCGTTGTGTCGGATGCCCCATCGCGCAGGGGACGGGACCCGGTTTTGGAGGCCGTGTGGTTGGTGAGACAAGCATGGGCTATGGAATCTGACAGAACGAGGTTCACACATCAGTGCTGAAGCCACGGGCCCCTGTCCCGGGCTGCTGGCTCCATGGCAGTGCTCTCCTCTGTGAGTGGACGGGGTGGTGGCAGCCCGCCCTCCGAGCACCTGTCTGCCTGGGTAAGCGTCCGAGGGGTCTCCGCAGCATTCGAAGAAGAAGGGGCTGGTGGAGAGGAGGAGGCTGGGCTGAGATCCCCCCCCACCCCCAATCAGCCGCAGCGCACGGCACGAGCGGAAGCCCCCCCGCTCTATCTGCTGCCTTCCGTGTTCCCTACCCCTCAGGTCCAGGTGCCAAGGGGACCGGAGCCCAAGTGCCCAGCACGGAGTGGGCCATTTATCATGGCAGCCGGGTTAGTGCCCTTGCCTTTCCTGGATGGTCTTTTTTTTTTTTTTTTAAGGCTGTATCACATCTCCAGCACCCTTTGCCCACTGCACGTTTATTTCTTTTTAACTTTTGTTTTGAACGCTTATTCATTTTTGAGAGACAGACAGAGCACGAGCAGGGGACGGACAGAGAGAGAGAGGGAGACCCAGAATCGAAAGCACGTTCAATCAGCACAGAGCCTGACGCGGGGCTTGAACCCACCAACCGCGAGATCATGACCTGAGCCGAAGTCAGACGCTTAACCCACTGAGCCACCCAGGTGCCCCTTTAAACTTTTTTTTTTGAGTTTATTTATTTTGAGAGAGAGAGCGAGTGGGGGAGGGTCAGAGAGAGAGAGAGAGCACGCGCGAGAGAGGGAGAGGGAATCCCAAGCAGGCTGTCAGCACAAAGCCCGACCTGGGGCTCGATCCCACAAACCCTGAACATCATGACTTGAGCTGAAGTCGGAGGCTTAGCCGGCTGAGCCACCCACCGCCCCTGGCTGCGCCCTGATTGAGGACTTTTCCGCCCCCTCCCTTTGTCCTCAGCCTCCCAGCGAGGCTCTGGTTAAGCTCTCCGCTTGTGATCTTGGTCAAGCCTGCGAATCCTGCCGGGCTCCTGTCACTGTGTTCTTCTCGCCGACCTGTGGCTGTGGACCCAGCTCCCTCTCAGCACCCGATCTGTCTTGATCCGGGCTCTTCCTCTGCCCTGGCCCCGCTTGTCTGTTGTCAAGGCAAAAATGTCACCTCTCTTCCGGCTGTCATTTGTGATAACCACACAGGATGCTGGAAACCAAGGCAGTTTATTTACTCTCTCTCTCTCTCTCTCTCTCTCTCTCTCTCTCTCTCTCTCCTCTCTCTCTCTCTCTCTCTCTGCCGGCAGACCAGCACCAGCCCGAACCGCAAAGGGCTGTGTCCTTTTGCCTGGCTCTCTCGCTGATTCCTTAGGGACAGCCCAGAGACACACGAGGAGGCCCAGTCTCTGGCCACCTGTAGCCACACCGCAGGGCTGCTTCTTGGACTTGGAAATGGGAATAGCATTTTTTTTTTTTTAACCCTGAGCACATTTTCTTCCTTTCCTTCTCCCTCCCTCCCTCCTCTCTCCCTCCCTTCCTTCTCCCTTCCTTCCATCCTTCCCTCCTTCCTTCCTTCGTCTTTTTCTCTTTCTTTTCTTTCTTTCTTTCTTCCTTCCTTCTTTCCTCTCCCTTTTTCTCTTTATTTCCTTCCTTCCTTCCTTTCTCTCCCTTTGTCACTTCTTCCTTCCTTCTTTCCTTCTTTCCCTTTTTCTTTCTTTCCTTTCTTCCTTCTCCCTTTTTCTCCTTCCTTCCTTCCTTCCTTCCTTCCTTCCTTCCTTCCTTCCTTCTTTCCCTCCTTCCTCTCTCTCTTTCTTTCTCCAAAATGTTTGGAAAATACATAGTCCCATTTTTTTTTAATTTTTAAGTTTATTTATTTTTTCGAGAGAAAGAGAGCAGGAGAGAGGCCGAGAGAGACGGGGAGAGAAAATCCCAAGCAGGCTCCACACTGTCAGCACAGAGCCTGACACAGGGCTCGAACTCACGAACTGTGAGACCATGACCTGAGCCGAAATCAAGAGTCAGACACATAACTGACGGAGCCACCCAGGCGCCCCTATGTAGTCCCATTTTTTAATACTATGTCCGTTCAACCCGTCCAAGGACAGACAAACCTGCCAAGGCTGAGAACTCTCCTCCGGAGAGGCATGCCTGCGTGCTCCCTCCCTCGTCCTTCCCTCATGGTCCTTGGCCTCCCGCAGCTGTCCCTGTCTGCACTGACCCCCAGCCTCCACCCCCTGCCCCCCGCTGTATTTCCCCTCCCTACCCTCCCTGGCCAGGGTCACCTGTCTGAAGCCTAGAATAGTTGTGTCACCACCACCCGAACATTTGCTGGCTCCCTGTTGTCCCCAGGGCCCTGGACCTGGCTCCGAAGGCTGTGATCTGGCCCTTGCACACCGCCCCGCCCCCACCAGCCTCCTCCAGTCACCTCCTCCCAGTTCCCACGTTCCAGCCTCACCATCCCCCAGGAGCCTCCCACAGCCCGCAGCAACAAACACCTCCACTGGCCCTGCTGGCTCCAGGCCAGGTGACAAGCCCTCTTTTGTGGCCCTGTGGTCGGCGTCTCTCAAAGCTCATGTGGGTCTGTCCCCGTTCCCCCCCCCGCACCCCCCCCCCAGAGCCACACCTCTGCCCCTGGCTTCCACAAGACAGGTTCCCAGGAAGCTTTCAGTGAGGGATGCCCTCCTGGTCCTTACATCAGTTGTGGGTGGGCTTTTCTTGAGCCGCCCATTTGATTCTTGAAACTCAACCTCGTGTAACAAAACAGGCTCCCCTTCCTATGTGAGAAGGCATAGAGCAGGCTTCCTCCCCAAGGTCCGGATCTGAGAGGCCATTTAGGGGCCAAGAACTCGGATGGGAAACCGTAGTCTCATCGCCTCGCACCGTCTACCTGACGGCGGTTCCCTCCATTAGGTACGAGGCAAAGCCAAGGCGAAGCCCTGTCTCGCCTTAGCGGTGCTGGTAACCCCGTCACACCTATTTTCACGCTGCAGTGAGGTCGTACGTGTCTTGAGATGTCGTGTCTGCCCGTCGCTACTTCGAAATTCTGGTAGTCATCAGACCCAGCGTTAGCGCTGGTGATTTAACGTGTTAATAAAGAAGCCTGTGCCTGTGCGTGCACGTGTGTGTACTTCATTGATTCAGTTCAGTCTGTTTGAAAAAAAAATTTTAAACGTTTTATTTGTGTTAGAGAGAGAGAGAGAGAGAGGGAGAGAGAGAGGGAGCACGAGTGCGGAGGGGCAGAGAGCGAGGGCGGGGAGAGAGAATCCCAAACAGGCTCCACGCTCTGAGTGCAAAGCCCGACTGGAGGCTCGAACTCACCAACCCTGAGATCGTGACCGGAGCGGAGAAGGGCTCTCCATGCCTTTCGGCGATTAGGGCAGCGTTTCCCCGCCACCGTTGTGCCACGTGAGACTCTGGGAGACTCGTCCCTGCCCCTCCCGTTCCTCGCTCGGTCAAGTTACGTAAAAGCCGAGCTCTTGGAAGCCAATCAAGTCCCACACTAGACAAGTGATTAAAGTCACAATGAACCAATTTAAACGCCCGCACAGTCTCCCGTGCTTTACAAACGAAGCATTCAAAGGCTGGGAGTGGCTTCAGGGAACATATTAAATGGTTAGCAAAACTCCAAACAGCTCTGAAAGAACAGGCTGGGAGACTGAGCTCTGAGCCGCAGACCCAGGTCTCCCTCGCCGCCGACAGCGTCCCCCGGCGGTGACAGCTGTCCCCTGCAATCTGGTGGCAAAGCCCACCCAGGGCGGTGGGGGCGGTGTTCAAATCCTCTGTCTGCGCTTGTTGGACCACCGACTGCCGATCCAGAAGAGAGGGCCAACGCGGTTCAGCCGAGGCCAAGAGACTGTGTAAGTTGAAAGTGATGCTCGCTCTTTCTAGAAAGTTCACAAGACGCCTAAGGAAAAATAAGGACACAAGAACTCCCAACTGCGTGTTCCCACCATCCGCACGCAAATCGTCCGTAATCAAGTGGCCTCCGAGAATGCTGTGCCCGGAAAAGAGAGGCCTGAGGTCACGTGGGATGTGACTCGGGCCACTTCAGCCCACACCCCTTGTCACGTGGACACATGGTGGCAAGACCGCCCAACCTTCCCCTGTGAGGATAGTCTTTTGTGGTTTTGTTTGCTTTTACTGGTTGTGGAGAGCCGTGTCTGCTAAAGGTACAATTTTGCCTAATTTGGGGGTGTCATTATATCGTAAGGATGCTCCCTTATTAAATTCATTTTAGGCATACTTTTCAGTGGCTGCGTGATATCCCGAAACGCGCATCGTGCTTCCCTTAACCAACCCCCCGTTGTTGGGCATTTGGGCTGTTTCTAGCTTTGTCCTGTTTGCCATTTTTAACTAATGCTGTGTTCATCAGCATTACACTTCATGCCGATGCTGGGCCATTTCGCCATCGTGCGAGGCGTTGCGGGAGCTGGAAGATAAGCCACGTACAATCCCTTCCCGTAAGATGCAGATATAAATAACTTTAATCCAAAGTAGGTGATAGTTGCCGTAAGCAGACAGCTGGAACCGGAATGTAGGAAAAGTCTTGCCTGGGCTGCCCGGGATTCCAGGAAAGTTACCCGCGAAACTCTGAGCCTCCGCGTCCGCAGCTCCGAGGTCAGGAGAAGGGAGATGCGGGCGGCGTAGCCAAGGGCGGGTTCAGCTGCAGGATCCAGGCCAGCAGGCAGGCGTCGCCTAAGGGGGCAAAGCGTGTGGGGATCGTCTCACATGCAAGGGCAGTGGATCGTCAGTGACGTCTGCCGTGGACCCAAGTTGGTGGCGAAGTAGCGAGCAGGCACCTGGCTGTCATGGGCACCCCCAGCCCTGAGATCGTGATATTCAGGCGTGGTTTCGGGGCTGGCATCAGCCTGGCCCAAAACTGTGTTTCTTCAGTTGAGGCTTCTTTTTTTTTTTTTTTTCAACGTTTATTTATTTTTGGGACAGAGAGAGACAGAGCATGAACGGGGGAGGGGCAGAGAGAGAGGGAGACACAGAATCGGAAACAGGCTCCAGGCTCTGAGCGGTCAGCCCAGAGCCCGACGCGGGGCTCGAACTCACGGACCTGAGCCGAAGTCGGACGCTTAACCGACTGAGCCACCCAGGCGCCCCCGGTTGAGGCTTCTTGATCCACGCAGCTCAAGATTCGCTATCCGTAGTGCCCATCTCAGACCGTATATGTGTTTTGGGATCCCTTGCGGAGGGGCTTCAACCCACAGAGACAGAGGAGAATTGCCCCTGAGTCTCCAGCAGGGGAGCTGAGAGGCCAGCCCAGCGCCCTGCACCTGCTCTCCCTGCTCCCACAGGAGAGACCTGTCCTTCCTCCCGGGTCCTTTGGCCCTTTGACGACCAGAGTCGCCCCCGGCTGTGGGGCCAGGCGGACGTGCCTGCCGGGAGGGGCACTGGTGCTGTGTGGGCCTGTCCCCGGCGTTGGCTCCCCCCCACCCCCGTCCGGCGTCACCCTGCTTTCTCGTCTGCTGGCCTGATCTCACGTGTTCCTGCCTTCAGCCTCCGCAGGTGCCATGACTCAACCGCCCCAGGAGGGCTTCGACAGGAGCGTGGAGGAAGCCCGGCAGTGGATGAAGGCTGTGCAGGAGCGGCTGCAGGTCAACGACAACACCCAAGGGCCCCGGGCGGCCCTGGAGGCCAGGCTGCGGGAGACCGAGGTACAGAGACCGCGGCTTCCATAGCCCTGGGGCCTCGGCCGTGTCCCTCCCTCGGGCCTCGTGTCTCCTGACTCTTAAATGGCGGGGGCGGACCAGGCTAATGTCTCTCTCAAACTCTGACGTGTTTGAATCTCCTGGGGATTTGGGTTTGAGGGCCGATTCTGACCCAGGGGGTCAGGGTGGACCCCAACTCTGGCATGTCTAACACGATCCCTGGTCCTGGGACCACACTTTCATAGGGAGGGGCTAGAGGGGCTTTCTGGTTGTCCTGTCCTGGCAGAGGCACCTTGTGGCCGGGGTGGGGGGGGGTCGGGTTGGGGGGGTCCCCAGCCCAGTCCTTCCTGCCGCTTCCCGGCTTCCCTGGGCCAGGTCTGGGTGGGCCCAGATTGGCCTTCAGGAGGGTGGAGAAGGGTTCTGCCCCGTGAGGAGTGACCCGTCAGCTTCTCCAGGGCCAGGGTCTGGCCTTGCTCCCCACCTGGCACGAGGCAGGGCTCAGGCGTGTGGTGCTATGCCTACCGGAAGTGCTGGTGTCCCGTGCCTGGCCCGGCATTATGGTGCCCCCATCCGAGGGCATCTGCTTCAGGCCAGGGGGCCAGGGGGCAGAACCTGGGTTATAGGCTCCATGCTGCTGTGCAAGTGCTGTGTGACCTCGGCCAAGTCCCTATCCCTCTCTGGGCCTCCGTTGCCCACGTGTAGGCAAAGCCATGACTTAACGCATCTCTGGGGTCACACCCATTGGGATAGACAGCTAACAATGGTCGCTTTTAAAGGGGGGGAGACCACCTTCTCGTATACAAACTGATCTCCTGACCAGGCTAGAAGGGGTGCTGGCCCCACACCCAGTGTCCTGCGTGCTTTCTTGGGTGTGCTGTCTCACTGGTTTTGTGCATCTTATTGAAAACACCTAATCCTCTTTTCGGAAACAGTCAAAAGGAAGAAAATTTGTATCATCTTTTCAGGGCCGATGGTTTCAGGCTCACAACCACGTCACGAAGGGAGAGCCATGGTCTTGCATTTTATGCATGGGGAAACTGAGTCTCAGAGAGGTGACTTGTCCACGTTGGAAAGGTCTCCGGGTGGGACATTCCAGCCTGGAATTTGAGTCTTCTGATTCCTTGTCGGATGGGCTTTCTGCTTCCCTGACAGGACACGTGCCTCTCAGATGATCGGAGACGGGCATTCACAGCAACACCGTGCCCGGCAGGGCAGAGAGTGGGGGACCACTTTTAAGTCATACGGCCAGAGGCTTCCCAGTTGGACAGTGGAGTGAGCAGAGAACCCGGGACTCTCTGAGGCAGCCTGGGGCATCAGGCCTCTGGGGACAAGTGACTTTATTGCTGAAGCTGAAAGACAGACGAGGTAGCCAGGCTGGGGGCCGCAGGGGTGAGGGTGGAGAGGAGGGGGCTCTAGGCGGAGGGAGCAGCAGAGGAGAGACCCAGCAGGTGGGCATGGCCCGAGGCACGTGCTCAGAGCCCCAGCAAGGCTGGGTTGGGGTAGCACCAGCCATCAGGCAGGAGCCAGGGACAGGGCCAGAGGGGAGGTCAGGGGTCAGAGGGTGACGGCCTGGAACACTGAGCCGGGGAGCTTGGATGTCGTTGCTGCGACAGGGGGATGGTAGGTTGGAAACTTGGAAGGAAGGTCGAGGATTCAAGGAGAGGAGTTGGCGGCCCGGAGCCCCTTCTCTTGTCGGACTTGGCCTCGGTCATCATCCGCATTGTTACTGTCACCAGGAGGCATTTATCAAATGATTGGTCCTCAGAGGTCAGACGGAGGGGACCCGACATTCATTCGGCACCTGTTTGTCACGTGCCCAGGGCCGCACCGTCAGCTTTCATGTTGAATTTCACAAAAGCCCTGTGAATGTGGTTTTATGGTCCCTAGTTTTCAATAATAAAATGTGATTGCTAGATGCGGTGATGGGCCCAAACTCTAGGAACCGATCTTGTCAGGACCTGAGCCCAGGGCCGAGTCCAGAGCATCACTGGCCATCCCCGTGGGGGGTCCTGGGGCAGTGGAGACGGCGAGGTTCACTTTACTCTGGGGCTCACACCATAAAGGGGAATGGGGGATTATACACATAATCCAGGCCGCACAGGATCTCGTGATGTTATTGATGTTTATTCTCCTCCTCTAGAACCTTCCGTGGCTCCCCATTGCCCACAAAACTAAAACCAAGCTTCACCTGGCACCACAGTCTGCCACTGTCTACACCACCCCATCTTCCAGCCTCGGCTGTCCCGGCCATCCCATCTACCAAGCACAGATCCTGTCCTGGTGGCAGACAGCCTAGATTTCCTGTCTGTAGGCCTCTGTCCTGTGCTGTTGCCTCTCCTTGGGATGCCCTCCCGTTTGCTTGTGTGTCTGTGCTTGTGAAATGCAACCCTCCCCCTGCCCCCAAGCTCTGGCCCCAGCTCCTGATAGTCTGTGTCCCGGAACACCACGGCCCTGCGTGTGTACTTGCTGTTTCAAGGCCAAGGGTTGCTAATCCCTCTGAACCTTGCACCCTTCTACCGGCAGGCCATTCCCCTCCCGTGGTGGGTCGGGCTGCAGCCAAGGCAAGAGTGGTCCTTGGGAACAGCCCTCGGCCAGGCCAGGGTGGAAACCGGAGGGGAGCACGCCCGCCAGGGACTTGACTCAGAGCCTAGGCGGAGGGGGTCACGTCCAGGGGCTCCGCCTCTGGCTCTCCCACGGGGCTCAGGCATGCTATTTTCTGGGCCTTGACATTTCAAAACCAATTTTGCAATAAGAAAGAAAACATTTCGCTCCTGCCATCTGGTGAAGGGAGCGTCTGGTGACTTTTCCACCTCCGCAGTCCGCGGGGCCTCACTCTGGGGTCGGGGTCTCGTGCCCCTCCCCCCCCCCCAGCTCAGTGATGTGCGTCCAGGGTGACCCTTCTCCAGAGTGGCCGGGATGTGAGTTCCCATCCGGCTCTGACGCCGCATAGCTGCGTGGCCAGAAGCGAGTCCCGTGCCCTCCTGCGACCCAGAGCCCTCTCCCCCTTGCGTACAGAGGGGCTGTTGGCGGCCCCGGGACCCTCGTGGTGGTGAAAGCCTTCTGTGAAGGGAGACCGGGAAGAGGGTTGCTCCCGGGGTTCAAGTCCCTGCCGTGGCTGTGGCGCCTTGGGAGCGTTTCTGGAGCACCTTGGGTTTCAGCTCACTGGGGGTTGGGGTGGGGTGGGGGTGGGGGCGATGGTTGCCGCCTTGCAGGAGGGACGGAACGTGGGGGCGAATGACTTACTGGTGCGCTTGGCAGAGCGCGGGTGCCCTGGCAGAGCCGGCCCGATGGATGGGGTTATTTCTTGCGGTTTCCATGCGGGGGCACGCGCACGCCGACCCTCCCTGCCCGCGCCCGGGCCTCCCGGAGCTGGCCCCCAGGTCCCAGCTCCTTGTCCTCTGGTTTCCAGACTTGCGGCCCTGCACTCGGGGCCCGGCCTCAGCCAGGCTGCTTCCTGACCGGCCTCCAGGCCCCTCTGTGGCCAGAGACGGGCTGCCTTTCCTAGGACGTGGCCTCCGGACACAGCCGTCGCTCAAGCCCCATCTCGAAGGCTTGCGCGTCACTAAGGCTCGGTGCCGACGCCACTACTGCCCACCAAGCCTTGGATTTCCCCACGTCCCTCACTGGAGCTCCAGTAGCTACTCCGTGGTGTCGGTGGCTCTGTTAGCATTTGTGCTTTTCTCTGCAGACCCCAGCACGGCCTGCAAGCGCTAGGTTCCTCCTGGACGCCCGTGCCCGACACAGTACCCAGCATAGTACTCAGAATAGTATCTAGCATAGTACCCAGCTCAGCTCAGTACCCCACCCAGTACTAAGCATAGTACCCATCACAGTGCCCAACCCGGTTCCCAGCACAGTACTGCACATAGCACCCAGTGCAGTGCTCAGCTCAGTACCCCACCCAGTACCAAGCATAGTACCCAGCAGTGCCCAACTAGGTACCCAGCACAGTACTGCACGTAGTACCCAGCATAGTACCCAGAATAGTATCTAGCATAGTACCCAGCTCAGCTCAGTACCCCACCCACTACCAAGCATAGTACCCAGCAGTGCCCAACTCAGTACCCAGCACAGTACTGCACATAGTACCCAGCACAGTGCTCAGTGCCCAACTCAGTACCCAGCACAGTACTGCACACAGTACCCAGTGCAGTGCTCAGCTCAGTACCCCACCCAGTACCAAGCATAGTACCCAGCAGTGCCCAACTCAGTACCCAGCACAGTACTGCACACAGCACCCAGTGCAGTGCTCACCTCAGTACCCCGCCCACTACCAAGCATAGTACCCAGCACAGTGCCCAACTCAGTACCCAGTACAGCACTGCACACAGTACCCAGTGCAGTGCTCAGCTCAGTACCCCGCCCACTACCAAGCATAGTACCCAGCACAGTGTCCAACTCAGTACCCAGCACTGTACTGCACATAGTACCCAGCATAGTATCCAGAATAGTATCTAGCATAGTACCCAGCTCAGCTCAGTACCCCATCCAGTACCAAGCATAGTACCCAGCACAGTACTGCACATAGTACCCAGTGCAGTGCTCAGCTCAGTACCCCACCCACTACCAAGCATAGTACCCAGCAGTACCCAACTAGGTACCCAGCACAGCACTGCACACAGTACCCAGCATAGTATCTAGCATAGTACCCAGCTCAGCTCAGTACCCCACCCAGTACCAAGCATAGTACCCAGCAGTGCCCAACTCAGTACCCAGCACAGTACTGCACATAGCACCCAGTGCAGTGCTCAGCTCAGTACCCCACCCAGTACCAAGCATAGTACCCAGCAGTGCCCAACTAGGTACCCAGCACAGTACTGCACATAGTGCCCAGCATAGTACCCAGAATAGTATCTAGCATAGTACCCAGCTCAGCTCAGTACCCCACCCAGTACCAAGCATAGTACCCAGCAGTGCCCAACTAGGTACCCAGCACAGTACTGCACATAGCACCCAGTGCAGTGCTCAGCTCAGTACCCCACCCAGTACCAAGCATAGTACCCAGCAGTGCCCAACTAGGTACCCAGCACAGTACTGCACATAGTGCCCAGCATAGTACCCAGAATAGTATCTAGCATAGTACCCAGCTCAGCTCAGTACCCCATCCAGTACTAAGCATAGTACCCATCACAGTGCCCAACCCGGTTCCCAGCACAGTACTGCACATAGCACCCAGTGCAGTGCTCAGCTCAGTACCCCACCCAGTACCAAGCATAGTACCCAGCAGTGCCCAACTAGGTACCCAGCACAGTACTGCACGTAGTACCCAGCATAGTACCCAGAATAGTATCTAGCATAGTACCCAGCTCAGCTCAGTACCCCACCCACTACCAAGCATAGTACCCAGCAGTGCCCAACTCAGTACCCAGCACAGTACTGCACATAGTACCCAGCACAGTGCTCAGTGCCCAACTCAGTACCCAGCACAGTACTGCACACAGTACCCAGTGCAGTGCTCAGCTCAGTACCCCACCCAGTACCAAGCATAGTACCCAGCAGTGCCCAACTCAGTACCCAGCACAGTACTGCACACAGCACCCAGTGCAGTGCTCACCTCAGTACCCCGCCCACTACCAAGCATAGTACCCAGCACAGTGCCCAACTCAGTACCCAGTACAGCACTGCACACAGTACCCAGTGCAGTGCTCAGCTCAGTACCCCGCCCACTACCAAGCATAGTACCCAGCACAGTGTCCAACTCAGTACCCAGCACTGTACTGCACATAGTACCCAGCATAGTATCCAGAATAGTATCTAGCATAGTACCCAGCTCAGCTCAGTACCCCATCCAGTACCAAGCATAGTACCCAGCACAGTACTGCACATAGTACCCAGTGCAGTGCTCAGCTCAGTACCCCACCCACTACCAAGCATAGTACCCAGCAGTACCCAACTAGGTACCCAGCACAGCACTGCACACAGTACCCAGCATAGTATCTAGCATAGTACCCAGCTCAGCTCAGTACCCCACCCAGTACCAAGCATAGTACCCAGCAGTGCCCAACTCAGTACCCAGCACAGTACTGCACACAGCACCCAGTGCAGTGCTCACCTCAGTACCCCACCCACTACCAAGCATAGTACCCATCACAGTGCCCAACCCAGTACCCAGCACAACACTGCAATAGTACCCAGCACAGTGCCCAACTCTGTACCCAGCACAGTACTGCACACAGTACCCAGTGCAGTGCTCAGCTCAGTACCCCACCCAGTACCAAGCATAGTACCCAGCAGTGCCCAACCCGGTACCCAGCACAGTACTGCACATAGTACCCAGTGCAGTGCTCAGCTCACTACCCCATCTAGTACCAAGCACAGTACCCAGCGCAGTGCCTACCTGGTCTTGGCTGCACTGATGGAAAGCCCTGACTAACCCCCTCCCTCCGGCTTTCCTGATCTATCTTTTCTTCTCTCCCCAAAGTTTTCTCTCCATCCACCCCCACCTGACTGTTGCCCTCATTGGCTCCTTCCAATCAGAATAGTTTTGTACCCCGTCCCAGCTGGCTCGTCCCTCCTGCCAAGCACTCCTGGATCCTGCTGGTGATCAGCTCTAAAGGAACCTCACACCAGCCGAAGAGCGTAGTCACGACTGCGGCGAAGAAAGGTGGAAACTACTTCTGGAAAGCTGGATTTGCCAGCGTAGCCACGGCCTCTGGCCTCCTGGCCCCCCGGCCGCCAGCAAACATCCCATTGGTTGATATTTCGGTTTGGGGGCGGATGTTTCTGCTTTGGGCCAGGTAGGGCTTGGTGTTCTGCCCGCCTTTGGGGCTGGCCGGCTTTTCTGTCTCTGGCAGGAAAGCAGCAGACTCACTCCCCTGCGAAGGGCAGGGAGTTGGGCGTCTGCCGTGTCTCCCCCGTCCGGCCTGCCCGTCTCCGAGCAGGAGTCAGGAGAGCAAGAGTCCAGAGGCCTAGAGGAGGTCACACAATCAGGAAACGAGGCTTTGGGAAAGGGGCCGTTGTCCTCACGGGGACTTTCCAGGCCCAGCTGGCTCCCTCTGGGTGTGGCGGAGAGAACGAATTCAGCTTCTTCCCCAAAGCCGTTCGCTCCCTAGATTCTGGATTCTGGCTGAGCCTCCTCTGGACAGCAGGCGGAAAGGAGGCCTCTCTGGCTGCTGCAGAGAACAGCCCTGCAAAGCGCAAGGTTTCTGTGGGTTCCCAGCGCCCTTGTCCGTTAACTGCGATTTCCGCGGCGTGCGTCTTCCTAGCTCGGAGGGTGGGCCTGCAGTCTGTTCCTCAGCGCTGGGTGTCAGAAATATCAGGTCCTTAAACTGAATGTCGCGGGATGGCGAGAAATTCCTCCCCAGCCGCCCTGTGGGGCTCCCGCTCCTGAGTGGTGTGAAATGTTCCATGCGGCGGGTGGGTAATCTCGCTCAGCCCCACAACATCCCGCGGTGGCCCTCGGACCTTTGGTCCACACTAATTGCCTTAGTACCTTGGTCTTCTGCATCGCTGCCTGTGCTGAGCGGCACTTGGGGTCTCGGTCGGATTCTTGTCGCAGCCGTGACCCTGCGGGGTCCTGCTACATCCCTCCGCTCGGCCGGGCTCAAACAACAAACAAAACGGCTTTCCCCTTCTTGGGGTATCTCCCCGCTCTCCACTCTCATCTGCCCCCCACCCCCAAACACACACTCCTAGACCGCAGAGAGCCTGTGTGGAAGGAGCTTGTTTAATGTCACTCTGATGACACAGGTAGGAGGGGACGTCCCTCTCTACCATCAACGTCGCCGTCACCGCTAACCAGTCTCACGTGAAGCAACACAAAGGATTGACACCCTTGCTCACTCGCACATCTCGGAAAAGGATCTACACCTTTTAGACCCCACCGTTTACGGAGTATGCTGACACATCGATGTTTTAACTAGCTGTATTTTCAAAACTTAATGTTAGGGGCGCCTGGGTGGCGCAGTCGGTGAAGCGTCCGACTTCAGCCAGGTCACGATCTCGCGGTCCGTGAGTTCGAGCCCCGCGTCAGGCTCTGGGCTGATGGCTTAGAGCCTGGAGCCTGTTTCTGATTCTGTGTCTCCCTCTCTCTCTGCCCCTCCCCCGTTCATGCTCTGTCTCTCTCTGTCCCAAAAATAAATAAACGTTGAAAAAAAAAAATTTAAAAAAAAACTTAATGTTAGAACCCTATGGGGTAGACAAAGCAGACATTGTTATCACAATCTCAGGGTAAGAGAGGGAGGCCCAGAGTGGTCAAGCAACCTGCCTGGGGTCACACAGCTATCATTGAAGCAGCATTTCGCTCCCCCCTCCCCCACCCCTGCGCCATCCACAGAGAGGGGTCAGAGACGGCCGGCCCACTGGGACTTCATTCAGGGAAGGCTGGCTGCCAGCCTCCCAGGGAGACAGGCTGGGGAACAGAGCTTGAACTTCAGGCAAATGTGCTGTCAGTAAAGAGGGCTCCAAGGTATGAAAAGACGGTACTGAGAGCGAACACTATTAGTGTTGGGCCAGGCGGGGTGCCCAGGGCTCTCTCGGCTTCGCGGAACGTTCCTGGAACCCTGGGTGGTGTAACTGCCCTCTTCCCCCATTTCATAGGCCTCGCGATTCGAAGTACTGTGACAAAGGTCAGGCAGGTAGGAGGGAATGGCTCTGGAATTGGAATCCAATTGTACTCTTCCTACAGAGACCACGCTTGAGTTGCCAAAGAACTAAATAACGGCAGGTATTAAGGACAAGGGCTGATGTTAATCAGAAATATGCTACTTGCTAGACGTTGTAAATTCGTGTTGGTCCTCCCAGAGCCCGAGGCCAAGATGAGACTAAACGCACGAGATGTTTGATAGGGAAACTTCCGCGAGAGAACAGGTTGGGAGCCCAGGAAGGCTGGGAGGGGTGAGGTCAGCCCGACGCAGGTCTGACCCCCAATCCAGGAGATCAGGGAGTGTCTGAGACCGCGGTGTGGCTCTGTGGGAGTCTGGCAAGGCCGTGGGGCCTCCTGGACCAGTCACCCATCAGAGGAGCCCGATGCCACAGGGGACCAGGCCTGCCTTCCTCTTCCTGCTTGGTCACTGGTGGGAGCAGCGGAGGGAGCAAGGCCTCGGTGCGAACTGCAAATTCAGAGAATTCCGGAGCCTTGGCTGGGGCCCTGGGTCAAGCCCACTCCCTGCAGTAGACGTGAGAGGCAGATTCTCACAGCCCCACACACCACGACGTGCACCTTGCGTTTTCTCATTTATTTATTTAAAAAAAATTTTTTTTTCTTTTTCAACGTTTTATTTATTTTTGAGACAGAGAGAGACAGAGCATGAACGGGGGAGGGGCAGAGAGAGAGGGAGACACAGAATCGGAAACAGGCTCCAGGCTCTGAGCCATCAGCCCAGAGCCTGACGCGGAGCTCGAACTCACGGAGCGCGAGATCGTGACCTGGCTGAAGTCGGACGCTTCACCGACTGCGCCACCCAGGCGCCCCCTTCTCATTTATTTTTTAAAAAATGTTTACATTTATTTATTTATTATTGAGAGAGAAAGAGAGAGCACAAGCAGGGGAGGGGCAGAGAGAGAGAGAGAGAGAGAGAGGGAGAGACAGAATCTGAAGCAGACTCCAGGCTCTGAGCTGTCAGCACAGAGCCCGACACGGGGCTTGAACTCACAAACCCAGCGAGATCACGACCTGAGCCAAAGTCGGCCGCTTCACCGACTGAGCCACCCAGGCGCCCCTACGTTGCATTTTCTCACTTAATACTGAAAAAAATCTGGGAGCTCGGTACTATGAATAACCCCGTTTTACAAACGAGAAAACCGAGGCCAGGGGGATGGCGAGACGTGTGTGAGTTCACACAGCCGGAAGCGGCCCAGTGGGAAAGGGAGGGGACTTTCGCCAGCAGACGGCTCCACGGTTCTGTGCTCCCCTCGTCAGTGCCTTGCTTCCGACCTCAGGGCCTTTAGCCGGCCACCCACGGTCACAGGAGAAAGCTGCAAGGGCCACCGTTCGAACCCCAGCCCCTCTGGCCTCAAAGTCCCGGCTTCTTCCATCATGCCACCGCTAACGCCCAGGCTCTGCCTGCTCGTGGCTTTGTCTAACCCCTGGAAACCGGCCTTTGTGTCCACGACAGAAAATATGCCAGCTGGAGCCGGAGGGGCGCGTGAAGGTGGACGTCGTGCTGCGGGCGGCGGAGGGCCTCCTGGCGTGTTGCCGTGGTGGCCAGAAGCCCGAGATCCTGGCCCAGCTGAAGGACATCAAAGCCCAGTGGGAGGAGACGGTCACCTACATGACCCACTGTCACAGGTAAGGCGGCCGGGGACCCCGCCGGGCCTTCGCAGCCTCTGTTGACCCTCCTTGTCCAGCACCGCGCTGTCCTGGGGCCTCTACCCCGGGGACATTTCTCCGGTCCTGGAATTGCTGGGAACAGGATGTTCTCTTGGGATGTGCGCCAGCCCTGCCTGCCTCTTTCTAATTATAATCGAGCTTAATGATGACAATGGCAGTGGGAGTCCATCAGGTTTTGCCAACACTAAATTCTCAGTAGACTCGCCATGTGTTCGTCCCCCAGCAGAATGGCGGAGTGGCCCTGTTGCCTGGCTGGCGACGTAGCCTAGACCCTGTGCTGCCCCTGAGAGCCAGGGAGGGATGGGGGGTTAGGCAGACCTGAGATTGCTGCCTGCCTGCTGTGTGGCCTTGGGAAAGTTACTTGAGCTCTCTGAGCCCCAGGCTCCTCATCTGGACAAGGGGTATAATCAAGCGTTCAGGAGAAGCAAATGTCAAGAGCGAGGCACAGTAGGGCCCTCAGGGACCAGGAGCTGCCAGGGCCCCCTCCATCGCTCTGAAGCCAGAAGGTTGAGTGGCTGGGGCGACTTTGCACTGTGCTTTCCGCTTTTCAAACCCTCTCACTTGGAATTGCAAAGTCGTTTGATGTGGGCTGGAGAGATGGGGCCGTCTCCGTGTTACGGACGGGGAAACCGAGGCAGGCGAGGAGGCAGGGTTATGCAGCAAGCTCATGGCGCCTCTGGAACCCACACGTAGGCCCCCCCCCAGCCTTCTGCCCCACCGAACAGCCACAAGCCCCCCAGACACTATTGCACTGTGTCGATTATTAGACACACTCCCACCGCACTGAGGTAGGGCCCCGAACCTGGAGGGTCGTCAAGCTGCCCAGGTGACCCTGAGGCCCAGAGAGAGTGTCATTTCATTGCGCTCCTGCCCACAGCTCCCCCCCCCACCCCCCCCACGAGTACTGGGGAGGGGGCGGCTGCCCGGCCCTGGGGCCAGGTGGGCGGGTCGTTCACGGCTCCCTGCTCTCCGTCCGCAGCCGCATCGAGTGGGTGTGGCTGCACTGGAGCGAGTACCTGCTGGCTCGAGATGAGTTCTACCGCTGGTTCCAGAAGATGATGGTGGTCCTGGAGCTGCCCGTGGAGCTGCAGCTGGGCCTGAAGGAGAAGCAGTGGCAGCTGAGCCACGCCCAGGTCCTGCTGCACAACGTGGGCAACCAGGCCGTGCTCCTCGACCGGCTGCTGGAGGAGGCGGCCTCCCTGTTCAACAGGATCGGGGACCCCAGTGTGGACGAAGATGCCCAGAAGAGGATGAAGGCCGAGTACGCCGCGGTGAAGGCCAAAGCCCAGGTGCGTGAGGCGTGGGGGGCTCTGTCTTCACCTGCGCGTCCATTAGCCGCCTCTGTCTCCCCGTGCATCCATTATCCACCACTGTCTACCCATGCAGCACGCGAGAGGCCCCTGGCTCCACATTCTGAAAGGCGATTAGTCTTTCATTTGTTTGGTTTTGGGTTTTGCCCCAGAGCCCGCGCTGAAACCCGAACTTCTTGCCTGGATTGTGCGTAGGGGGAGATTTTTAACCGGTCCTCTGAGTTATCAAGTTCAATTATTAGTATCTTGCAAAGGAATTCTAATCGGGTTTTTATGACACTCACCATTCTGTTTCGCATCGTGTAAAATTTGCCCACCTTCCGGGTATGGGTTATATCTGTAATCATTCCGAGTGTACGTATTTTACGGTCTCCATCAGATTGTTCGAGTAGCTGAAGTTTCGGAGTCTGACGCTGCAATTTATCGGGTCTCCTGTCGTGGTGGAGCCTTAGGGCCTTTGCGGTTCCGGGCTGTGAGCTCGTGCTAAGCAGGACTTTATCTGCAGACCCCCGTGGCTGGGGCCTGACGCTCCGAGTGGCTGGTGTTTCCCTCAGCCAGGCTCCCCCGGGAATTCACCTTCATGGTTCCTATGCTTACATCAGTGTGTTCTTGACTTGGGGATTCCTGCGTCTGAACTTGAACCCAAGCCAAAATTATGCGAGAGGCCCCTGGCTCCACACTCTGAAAGACGATTAGTCTTTCCTTTGTTTTGTTTTGGGTTTTGCCCCAGAGCCCGCGCTGAAACCCGAACTTCTTTCCTGGATTGTGCGTAGGGGGAGATTTTTCTAGTTCATCCTTTGACGGTGGGGGACGCAGCCCCTTGAGGGTTCTGCCTTTTTGCTTCTGGGCCCAAAGCCTTACTTCCTCCTCCAACCGGAGCCTTAAACCCAGGGAAACCTCAAGCACACAAGTGAGTTTAGCAACCTGTAACATCTTTGCGTGTCATCTACGTGACGTCACTTACCTCGGTGTGTGCATGTAAACAACGCTTGTTAAATTTTATGCAGCCGTTTTGGCCGTCTATCGTGGAAGGGTGCCCAGGCTTTCTAGTCTGCCGTGTTGCTGGCTCCTTCGTGATTACAGTTTAAGGGCAACAGACCTGTAATGGACAGAGATCTGAGAATGCACTAGCAAGAACAGGACTCTGGTCCTTGAATGCTTGGGAAGGGGCCTGGGTTCAAGCCAGGCTCTGCCAGCTTTCCAGCTGTGTGGCCTCAGGGCAGCTCGCCCTACCTGCTGGTTCACAAGGGAGTTCTTTGAAAACTGGCACCTGGTTTCCCCACATAAAGGACATCTCGGCCCCCAGTAGCAGTGAGAACCAATAGCAACAACAATGGAGCTTTGAGCAGGTGCTCAAAGCTGTTTATTGAATGAATGAGAGCCCCGCCCTTCAGCTTGGAGGCTCACGAGTCCCAAGCCCCATCCCCCCTCCCCCCCAGGGAAGCAGCGGAAGGTTCTGGGGCAGCTGTGCAGGGGCCAGAATGGACAGGCAAGGCGGGTGTGGACTTTGGCTCTCACATACGCAGCCAGCTGGCCCTCACCAAGTCCCGAGTGGCAAGGGCAGGCTTAACAGCGATTCTTTCTCCAGGTCGGCCCCTGGGGCCGGGCAGAGAAGGTGTCTGCCCCTGTGGCCTCATTGTGACTTCACAGGAAACAGGTGCACCTGTCAATCAGCAGAGAGCCTTCCTCGAAATGTGCGGAGGACGGGAAATGGAAAGTAGTTTGGCCCGTGTGTGTGTGTGTGTGTGTGTGTGTGTGTGTGTATACATGTGTACACGTGTGTGTGGAGGGGGCGTGCCAGGGGCACCAGGTGAGCACCAGTCCTGGCCCACGTGTGCAAACGATCACCTCAGAGATTCTCACAGTCGCTGCTAGGGGACCCTCCCCTCGCTGCGTCCAAAAAATCGTAGACATCACAATTCTTGTTGACGACTGCTGTCTTTTCCAAGTCTCTTCGTGTCTTTGACCTCATTTGGTCCCCCCAGCCTTCTCGTGTGGTGGAGAGCGAAGGTTTCGAACTGGGCCCATTTTGCGGACCTAAAAAAAAAAACCCATGTAAGTGGCAGATGCCATTGTCCCGCGAGAGAGACCCAGAAGTTCTAGGCGACTCGCAAGGTGGGGTCTTCCCTCAGTGGTGCCTCAGGTCCTGTCCCCTGTGCCCGTCAGGGAGGAGCCCGGACCGCCCGAGCTGCTGTGGGTCCGGCTGAGAAAGTGGAAGGCAGCAGTGAGTGGGCAGTGTGGAGACCCTGGAGGCGGGAGCACATTGCTTCCAGAGGTTTCTAGGAGGCGGCGACCAGCTCGCAGGGCAGGAGAGCGGGGGATCCAGAGTGTAAGGACGGCGTGAGTGCATTTTGCTGGGGAGAAGAGCCACAGCTTCCTTCAGATTCTAGAAGGGACCTTGACCTTCAGAAGACTGAGGAGCTACTGAGAAAATCTAACTTTGGCATTGCCCTTAACGAGATTTAACTGCCAACCCCACGGTCCTCATTAGTAAAATGGGGTAGAGCCCCAGACCCCAAGCCCCGGGTCACAGCCCCTCCTGCCAGCCCTAGACCACAAGAGAATGCTCGAATTCCATCCTAAGCAGGGTAGGGAACTCTGCATGTCCGCTGGGGCCCCCGAAGATTCTCCGTGGCCCAGATGCCTCCTAGTCACCTGCCTCGGACATTTGATGAAGGCCTCACCTTGCGCGAAAGGCTCTCTCAAGGCAGATAAGATGGCCATCCCGAAGCAGGCAGCTGAAATCCCCCAGCCCAGGGACAGGACTGGGGCCATGTAAGAATCCCAGGCATCCAGGCCTGTCTCAGGGTGGCTCTCTGTGGTGTTGCCTTAGTCCGCTCAGGCTGCCGTAACCAAACACCATAGACTGGGGGGCTTAAACAACCGAAATTTATTTCTCACAGTTTTGTAGGCTGGGAAGTCTACAAGGTATTGGCAGTCGATTCCTGGTGAGGGGCCTTTTCTTGCTTTGTAGATGGCTGCCTTCTTCTTCTTCTTCTTCTTCTTCTTCTTCTTCTTTTTTGATGTTTATTTTTAAGAGAGAGAGAGAGCACAAATGAGGGAGGGGCAGAGAGAGGGAGACGCAGAATCCGAAGCAGGCTCCGGGCTCCGAGCTGTCAGCACAGAGCCCGATGCGGGGCTCGAACTCACGAACTATAAGACCACGACCTGAGCTGAAGTCGGACCCCTAACCGACTGAGCCCCCCAGGCACCCCTAGATGGCTGCCTTCTTGCTCTCATGGCGGAAAGCTGGGGACAGGGGACAGTAGGCTCTCTTCTGTCTCTTCCTATAAGGGCACTGACCCCATCATGGGGACCCAACCCTCATGACCTCTCGTGATCCCGGTCACCTCTCAAAGGCCCCACCTCCAAATACCATCACATTAGGGGTTAGGACTTGACCCTATGGATTTAGGGGACACAGCTCAGTCCGTTGCAGACTTTGTGTGTATTAATACCTTGACTTCCACCAACGAGAGAGCCCGTTTCAACATTTCTCAAGCTAGTCAACGGGCCATTGTGTTCACCTCTGAGAATCCACTTTTGACTTCCGATATGTTAACTAGCAAAGCCTCTGGTGTGGAGGGGCACGGGAGCCCAGGAGCACCGTGGGGGCCACCTCCGGACCCGTGGCCTCTGTGACCACCCGCGGCAGGGAGATCCGAGGACTAGATCAGCGGGCCAAGCCCGGGAGTGGGGAGGACAATAGGGCTGTGTCAACCCCAGACACTGAGAGTCAAGAATAGAGCAGGCTGGCCGCCAGTGGGGTCCTGTTGGTGTACTATGAGTGTTTTTAATCCACCAGGTACGTTTTCTGAAGGGCCAGGCACACAGCAGCCGCCTCCTCCCCCTCCCTGCCTCCCCTGGGCGCCTCTCAAAGGAGGCGGGTGCGTCTGGCATCTGGGCCGTGAATCAAACCGACCGGCGCAGGCTTGCGGAGACATCAGTCCTCGCCGCCCTTGTTAATTGGTGGGGTTCGGACGTTCCCGACAACCCTGCCCGCCGCAGATGGTTTCGTTGTTTGGTCTGATGAGGGCAGGTGGAGGACCCCCCCCCCCGCCCCCCGCCCCCCGCCATCCGTCACCCCCTGTCATTCTGCGACGTGGCCGGCCGGCAGCGGCTGAATTGTGCGCTGTGATCGCTACGCCTGGCACGGGGCTCGTCTGGACGCCTGCCCTGCCGGGCCACGCTGCTCTCCGAGGGCCTGCTCACGATCACGGAGGCTTTTGTTTACTCTGGGCTTCCCGAGTGCTGGCACCTCATCGCTCACACACGGGGCCGCCGGCCAGCGCGTTCCGGGGTAGCCTTTGCTGCGCGACGACATCTATCACCGGCAGCGTCGACCAGGGGCCCGGCGCTTATTCTCTGCTTGTTATTCTTGACCCACTTCGTTTCATAAATGAGGCTTTCCCGGGGACGGCGGAGGCTCTGGGAGGGTTTGGACGGACGCAGACAGCCCCGCGGGAAGGGGGGGCCGGCGCGGGAGTCGCGAAGGAGGTGGCGGTGGCCTCTGTCTCTTGGTCCGCGCTTGGAATTCGGACCCCGCGGGGCACTGCTGTCGCTGCTCTCCGGCCCACGCTCCCCTGAGTGGGAGGTTCCCAGCTCTGCGCTGAAGGACTCGGTCCCGTGCCTCGGTTTCCCCATCTCCAAAGCGGGGATGTCTTCTCCTCCCTGCCATGGCTGTTGCGAATTTAAATGAATTAATCCGTGTTTTCAGGTTTGGTGAGGACTTTCTCAAAGGGCAGGGGAGGCATGTACGAAGCGCGGGGAAGTTTTCTGAACCCGCGTGTCTGTCTGTCCGTGCTTCCCTTTGGAGCACTTTTGACCAGGTTTTGTAGTAGAGGGCCAGCGAACTCCTGGACACAGCCTGCTCCCCGGCTGAGAGCGGAGGCCAGCTACTGATGGCCCGTGGGCCAAATCGAGCCCATCTCCTGATTTTGCGTGGCCTGGGAGCCAGAAATGGTTTCTGCCCGCTTAAATGGCAGGAAATAAAACGCAGAATCTTCCAGGACGCGGAAAAATGCTATGAAATTCACATTTCAGTGCCCATATTTCAGCTTCACTGGAACGCAGGCCTGTTCTACGTGGTTGCGTGTGGCAGCCTGTGGCACAGCGGAAGGAACGCATCACCGGCTGCAACAGAAGCCACATGGTGGCTAAAGTCGAAAACGTCTCCTCTCCACCGCCAGCCAACCCCTGGATTAGAGCAGTGGTTTCGGAGTTGGGCACCTGCCATTTAACTCTTGTCCAGAAGGCCCTTCAAGAGCTACGTGACCTCCCAGCCTCGGCTTGGACATCCGTGTAGCGGGAGGGCTTGGCATCGTGGTGACGATCAAGTGGGAGATAGCTTGTCACGCTCCCGGCACGTTGGCAGGTGCTTGGTAAATGGAGGTCCTCCCTTTCCCTCTTCTTGACCCTCCTTGAAAACTTCCCTCCAGCGGCCACACTCAGTGTTGAATCTTCGTGCCATTTGGGAAGCACTCATTCACAGAGCCTGGGGGGGAAGTCAGCAAGGGGCCGCCTGGTGTGTAGGGAGCTCTTGACTCTCCCAGTGGATGGGGAGGCATGGACAATGCCAGAAGGGAACCACGGGACAAAGGGAAGGCTGCTAAGTCAGCCTGGGGCAGCGGGCCAAGTCAGAGAGGCTGTGGGGCCCGGAGGTCAGCGTGGCCGGGCAGAACTGCTCCCTTGCCCACTCGAGCTGCCCAGTGCGGTTCCGGGGTCACGTGAGTTCTGACTCATTTGACTCCACTGCGCCATAGTGAGGTGGGGTTGTTATTAACCACACGTACAGAGAGACGCGGGCACGCGGCAGGCCAGGGTTCAAGTCACAGGCAAACCCTCCAAACCCAGGGTGTTGACTGCAAGGCCACATCGCGGGGTCCTGCCCTTGACCAGAATGCTGCAGCACTTGGATCCGGGCCTGCGGGCAGCGGGGAGCCATGGAGGGCTTGAGAGAAATGGTGTTGCGATCAGGGGCGTGTTTGAGAAACGGTTCCTGGGCACACAGGTCTGATAGAAGGGGCATTTATTTCTCAGATGACAGCCCCACTTGGGATGCCATCTTGCCCCTGTGTGGCGAGGACTAGAGTAGGGTTGTCTGAAAACCGAGGTGACTCCAGCCCATGCCGCCAGCAACGCCACACCCGTGAGGAAGGGGGGACGGCCTCCTGTGTATTTGCATGCGCTGCACACACCGCCGGCGTGGGGCACGGATGCCGTTGGCCCGGTCTGGCCTTCTGGGTTTGAATTTGGTCCTTCCGTACGCAGGTGAGCTTGGGCAAGTGCTTTCTGAGGCGCCGCTCTGTGCCTCCATTTCCCCATGTGTCAAACGGGGATAATAATGGTGCCACCTGATTGGGTGGTCAGGAGAGCGCAGTGAGATGAGTGTACGGAAAGTTCCTTGGGTGCTCCCGGCACCTTGGTGAGTGCTCCAATGATAACGTTGTGTAGCAGGAGTTGTTGAATGTTCCTGTCATGTTTATTTATCGTTGAGAGGGATAGAATGTGAGCGGGGGAGGGGCAGAGAGAGAGAGAGACAGACAGACAGAATCTGAAGCAGGCTCTAGGCTCTGAGCTGTCAGCACGGAGCCCGATGCAGGGCTCGAACTCACAAACCTTGATATATGACCTGAGCCAAAGTTGGATGCTTAACCGACCGAGCCCCCAGGTGCCCCTGTTCCTGTAATTTTTTTAATGTTTATTTATTTATTTTGAGAGAGAGAGAGAGAGAGAGTATGCAAGCAAGGGGTGGGACAGAGAGAGAGAGAGAGAGAGAGAGAGACAGAATCCTATGCTGTCAGTGCAGAGCCCGATGCAGGGCTCGATCTCACAAACCGTGAGGTCGTGACATGAACCGATATCAAGAGTTGGACGCTTAACCAACTGAGCCACCCAAGTGCCCCTAAATACCCCTGTCTTGAGTCCCATTCCCCGGACACGGCAGGAAAGAAAGCCAGCTGTAGAGTTGGCGGGCCCAGTGTGGACATGCTCTGACCAAGAGTCTCTTGGGTTCCCGCTAATAAGGTGGAGAAGAGCCACTGGGATGTCTTTATCTTCGGCAAAAGGGCAGACGGTCGGCTGTATCTCACACCCCCTAAACACACACATACACACACACACACACACACACACACACACACACACGCATAGGCCTTGAAGGCCAAGGGCAGCCTGGGCTGGGGACCTGCATAGGTGGTGACCGTCCTCCCCTCCCACAGGACAGAGTGGACCTGCTGGAGCAGGTGACCCGGGAGCACGAGCATTTCCAGGCAGGCGTGGACGAGTTCCAGCTGTGGCTGAAGGCGGTGGTGGAGAAGGTGAGCAGCTGCCTGGGGCGGAACTGCAAACTGACCACCGAGGGCCATCTCTGCGCGCTGCAGGTAAACTTGACCGCGTCTCTCCCAGAGGGGGAATGCTCAGCTACTGGGCTTCTGTGTTGTTTATTTACTGGGATGTGCTGGGGGCCCCAGGGGATACAAGAGCCACGGCACGCAGAGCGCACACGAGGAGACGTGTGGAATCTAGCGCAGTAGGTGTGGGGCCTCGGCTACTTTACAGAAATCTCCGAGCCAGCGGGGCATTTGGAAACCCAAGGTCACAGCAGCGTGGTCTAGACCAGTGGGTCTCAAATGGGGGACACTTGGCAACGTCTGGAGACATTTTTTGGTCGTTACCACGGAGGGCGGAAATGCTATTGGCATCTAGCGGGTAGAGGCCAGATCCGATGCTATTATGCACCTTGTGACGGGCAGGACAGCCCTCCCAACAGACCTGTCCGACCGCAGGTGTCGGTCGTGCCGCGGGTAAGGAGCCCTGGTGTAGGCATCAGGCCTGCAGTGGAGACAGGCTCGGTCCACTCCGGCCTTCCTGAGTGGCTGTGACCTTGAATGAGCTTCTGACTTCTTCCATAAAGGGACTGTTAGAGTATGTGCAGTAATTCAGGGACTACTTTATAAATTTTGCCACAGATCTACAGCACCTGTACCATTTATTTAATATTTGTACGTAAGTTGACTCTTGTTTAAAAACCAGTGACTAACGACATCCCACCCCCCAAAATCTTATGTGAGTAGTGTGAGAATGTTCGTCGGAACTTCATTTGTAATAGTCCCAAACTGAAAACACCTCAGATTTTAATCAGCAGCGTGTTGGATTCACATATTGTGGCATGGGAGTGACGATATAGATATAGATATAGATTAGATATAAATCATATGTCCATGTCTGTATCTATATATAAAGGAATACTACTCACAACAAAGAAGAATGAAGTGCTAAGACCTACGACAGCATGGAAGAATCCAAAAAACGACGTGGAAAGAAGCCAGTTTCAAAAGATAATATATCCAATGCTTTCAGATACATGGAGTTCTAGAATCTTTTGGGATGTTAGAAATGCTCTATATTTTGGTAACAATGTGCACTACGTGGGTGTGCATATTTCTCAAAACTCTTTGAATAGTAGTGCTTAAGGTCTATGTATCTTACTCCATGCAATTGCGCTGCGACAAAAAAGGAAAATATTTGGAAGGCACTTGCAAATAAAATAGACTTGCAGGTGCCTATATAAATTTTTTAAATGGAAGACTAATGAATATTTGTACGAAAGGAAAAGTTCTGTCATTGTCGTGAATGGAAAACCGCTGTCACTCGGCATTCGTAGATAACCCTACGAATAAATATAACGAAACCCAACGGGGTCGTTAGGTTCTATTTGGCTCCATACTTCCTCCAGCTGAAGGCTCCCAGCCCGAGGCTGCCTCTGTCTTTGTTACAAGGGAAGATCAACAAACGTCACAGAGGGTGAAAGGCAGAAACACCCAACCCAGATTTTTCTCCTCGACTTAATCAAATGGCCATAAAAGTCGCGGGAAGGGAATTACGTCCTCCTGTGGCAAGTCAGTGCGATTAAGGCGGACAGTCCACCCCTTGGAAAGGCGCGTCTGGCTCTCATCTAGGAGTTCGTGTTTAGCATGACATTCCAGGGGCTCTGGAAAATGCAGCACGTGATGTCTTTTTCCCCTTGTACGTTTCCCCATCCGTCCACCCCCCCACCCCCTTCAGGACATCGCTGGCGATTTTCCCCGGGGTAAGGAGTCTTTGAGGAGGCTGGAGGAGCAGGCTGTGGGCGTCATCCAGAACACCTCTCCTCTGGGCGCGGAGAAGATCACCGAGGAGCTGGAGGAGATGCAGAAAGTTCTGGACAAGCTGCGAGCCCTCTGGGAGGAGGAGGAGGAGCGGCTGCAGGGCCTGCTCAAGTCCATGGGAGCCTGTGAGCAGCAGAGGCGGCAGCTAGAGGCCGAGCTGGGAGAGTTCAGGAAGGACCTTCAGAGGCTGGCCGAGGAGGGTCTGGAGCCCGCGGCGAATGCGGGGACCGAGGACGAGCTGGTGGCCCGCTGGAGACTCTACTCGGTAAGTGGGGTTTGGCTAAGACAGGGATTGTCCAGGTGACATGTGTACCTCGGAGCTCCTCTTCACGGGGAGAGAGTCATGCTAAGCTTTAACCACGTTTACTCTGGGCCTTCTAAATCTTTGGTGATCTAAGTTCCCTGGGTGTAGTACACAAGTTGGGTGTTTGTACCCATCTTCCAGATGAGGAAACCGAGGTCTAGAGAGGTTTCCCTTACCCTCAACACCCCCAGGACCACGCGAGGAGTCTGTGGGTAAATAAGACCAGAGGTGGCTTGCCTTTCGGTCTGCCATTCCCTTGCCCCGTGGTGGGATGTGGGGTGGACTGCTTGAGTCCAGAGCAGGGAGAGTTAGGTCAGAGGGAAGGTTCTTCGCGTAGAGACGATGGGGTTCTAGGGAGACCAAGCCAACGGTGCCCATCCTGGGAGGGCGGGGCGGGTTCCAACCCAGACACAACGTCCGACCAGAGCACGGTCGCCTTCCTCCCACGCATGTGCACACCCGGGAGGTCTGACTTACGGACAGAGAGGTTTTTTTTTTTTCCAACAAGGGTCAACATCCTCCCTCACGCCTATCTTCACTTACTAGCTCAGCGGGTTAGCCCCACGTCAGTGCCATCAGGGAAAATGTTTTCAAAGAAAAGCTACCCGGATCCCACCTCCGCTCTGCATTGTTGTTCTGTTTTTCTCTCTTCCTTCCGATGCTTGCCCAAATGGAAACATATTTTTTGTGTGGGTAGAAAGAAACCAGTTACCCTTTAGGGCTCATCGAGCCTCGTAGTAGACGAGGTTCCACTGCGGTGATCAACTTAGCGCAAAGAGAACTACTTCCTGTTTCGGACTGTCCGCCTCGGCTCAGGAGGAGCTGGCGTGTGCAGCGGCCAAGGGCAGGGGGACGTTGGGGTCAGACCGCCTGGGTCCAGATCCTGCTCTCTCTTCTTGCTAACTGGGCGGCCTTGGGAGAAGTACTTTAACCTCAGTTATACACGGACGGGGACGAACCGGTGAAAACTCAAAAAGTGCTTAGCACAGCACCTGCCAAAGTCGATGCTTGGGAAGTACCGGCTTTTACCACAAGATGAGGGACAAGGGTCACAAGGTGCAAACTCGGGAGCCAAGGCCCGGAAGGCCCTGCCACCGTTCCACCGCGACAGCTACTTGTCTGTGCCCAGCTGGGTTTCAGGAAGCCTTTCCTGAGGCAGAGGCGACCGCATCCCTGCGCAGGCTCTCTGCCCGCCCCGATGCCAGTGGCCCCTCAATTATGATCAAGCCATGAGTCACCGAAATCGGTGAAAGAGAAGCTTGGGATTTATCACTGCAGACTTTGGTTCTTAAATGAGCATTCGCACAGTGGCTGTTTGCACTTATGATGTGGTTTATAGCAAGGAGCAGACACCACGCCTGCTCCAGCCCAGCCCTTGGAGTGGCTGGGTGCCCTGGGATGAGGCCAGGTCCGTGGCCGCCGGGCAGCCCGACCTGCTTTGGCTGGGAGCCCCCGTGGCCCCGCAGAGCAGGGGAAAGGTAGAGCACAGCCTTTCTCTCTTGCACCAAAAAGGAAATTTGGACTCTTCCCTCTTGAGAAACAGGCAAAGTTCGAAGAAGCGGGTGGTGTCAGGACCGCGGTTGAAAGCGCGACTTGTAAAGAAAGCATCTGTGAGATGGGGCGCCTGGGTGGCGCAGTCGGTTAGGCGTCTGACTTCAGCTTAGGTCACGATCTCGCGGTCCGTGGGTTCGAGCCCCGCGTCGGGCTCTGGGCTGATGGCTCAGAGCCTGGAGCCTGTTTCCGATTCTGTGTCTCCCTCTCTCTCTGCCCCTCCCCCATTCATGCTCTGTCTCTCTCTGTCCCAAAAATAAATAAACGTTAAAAAAAAAAAATTTTAGGGGCGCCTGGGTGGCGCAGTCGGTTAAGCGTCCGGCTTCAGCCAGGTCACGATCTCGCGGTCCGTGAGTTCGAGCCCCGCATCAGGCTCTGGGCTGATGGCTCAGAGCCTGGAGCCTGTTTCCGATTCTGTGTCTCCCTCTCTCTCTGCCCCTCCCCCGTTCATGCTCTGTCTCTCTCTGTCCCAAAAATAAATAAACGTTAAAAAAAAAAATAAAAAAAAAAGAAAGCATCTGTGAGAGATGCGTTCGTCTTTAAAACCAACATAGTGGGGTTGTACTTACCCAGCCTGCGATGTGCCGAGTGCTGTATAACCCTATGCGGGGGAGGAGGGGGGTGGGCACTGCCACGATCCCCTTTAATATATGGGGAAACTGAGGCACTAAGGAGTTTAAGAGTTGCCTGTGGTGATGCACCCTACAGGTGGAGGCGGGGGTCTGAACTTAGCCCCAGACAGTCTGACTCAACATGACATGCCTCTAACTGCCAGCTCAGACTCCCGGTTTTAGGAAATTAGCATAAAGAGAGTCAAGGACCAGGAGTGAGGACATCGGGGCTCAGTCTGGCCGTGACCACCTCCTGATCTCTCTGCCGACAGTCCCAAGACCCTTCCACACGGAGAACTGGGGGCCGGGGGTGATTCGTCACATCCTTACGCGGACCAGGCCGGGACCGTTCGTGCACTTCAGGGAGACTTTCGGCAGCCGAGGTTGAACTCAGAGCGGTTCTGTGGCTAAAGCAGAGTCCATCAGAGTGGCCTCACAGAGCGCCCCCCTCGGGCATCCCAGCGATCCAGAAACTAAAGACGCCTCCATCATAGGTGCAGAAATGGCACGGCTGGACTGGAAGGGGCCCCTCTGATTCCGTAAGGTGGCAGCTGTGTCCAGAGAGGGGCAGTCCTTAGCCAGGCCAGCACAGTGGGCCAGCAGCCTTCCCGCTGCGGTCCCCAGATGGTCCCTCCCTGGTCCCTGGATATTCCCGTGACCCGCACAGCCCCACATTGACGCGTGACCTCTCTGTGGTCCGCACGGGCCTTTCTCTTGAGGCAGCCCGTGATCCTGGTCCTCACCGCAGAGCCCTGCCCTGCCTGGGCCGAGGGCCTGCCTGTCTGTAGGCTGGCCAGCCTTCCTGGGCGCTCTGGTGTGGAGTTTCTTTGTGAATGGTTTGGAAGGAGCCGGTTCACACGCACCGATCGTGTCCTCATCTTCTATGAAGCCCTGTACAGTTTTCATCACATTTCCCTAATAATTGAATGTGGACAAGGACATTTTTGAGACTGAATAAGACCGTCCGGGCAGATTCCACATTCTGTTGCCTCTAGAGTGTGCCAGCCTGCCACTGACCGCTGCTTACGATCCCTCTATCGGCGCTCGCTCTCCAGCTCCAAACTGGTGGCAGTTCACCTGTGGTCCCTCCATCACCGAGCGTGGCTGGGGCTGCCTCTGGTCCCTGTGAATGGGGGGTCTGGACCAAGGCACGAGGTTGCACGTGGGGCTGCTGGGGAGGGGCTCGGCGAGGGGTGGGGGTGGCCCCATCTTACCAATGAGGGAACAGCCCGAGGTCGCACGGCTCAGAAGGGGTCGAGGGGGGTTTCCGGCTCAGCCCGTGTCATGCCAAAGCCAGAGCACTTTCTGCTGCCCCATCTCGCCTCCTAGTGAGCGTGGCATCCGGCAAGAGTCCAGGCCAGGGTCAAACTCCGCACTTCCCAGGGCAGCAGGAAGGGGCCGTGTCTGGTGTCAGCCCCGTGGTTTGGGAGCGCTCAGCACAAAGCACGTTTAGATCCCTGTTCCCTCTGGTGCTGAAGAGTCACGTGAAGAGCCAGAGGGCTCAGCTCCCTGTCGGGTCCGCCGTTTACTTGCTCTGTAACCATCGGAGAACTCCCAGGTGGCGCTCCCTTGTGTAGAAAATGGGGACGTGGCGGATGCCTTCCTAGGCTCTTCGCCCCGCTTCGATGAATGGGACGGCCAGAGCACTTGGCACGGAGTTGATGTTCCCGAGACACGAGTCACTTGTATTATTAGGTGGAGGCACTCACGGCACCACTGGGAGGCCAGTGATCGTAGAGAAGAGCCGGCTCAGCCAGAGCAAATGCTGAGTTCGAGGCAGGAAGCCGGAAGCAGGAGAACGGGCGCCGAGCTCCCAGGGACCCCAGTCCCTGCCCTTGGTGACAGTTTTCTCCCAGGCTAGCCCACTCCCACCGGCCATGCCCACGCCCCGTCACCCAACCTCCCGCGCCCCTCTGGTTTCCTCCCTGTGCTGCAGGCGACGCGGGCGGCCCTGGCCGCGGAGGAGCCCCGGGCGACCCGGCTGCAGGCCCAGCTGAAGGAGCTCATCGTCTACCCCCATGACCTGCAGCCGCTCTCCGACAGCGTGGTCGCTGCTCTCCAGGAGTACCAGAGGTACCCGGGCAGGCTGGGGGCGGCGGGACTCGGGCATGCCTCGAACCTGACGCTCACGGGGCCTTCCAGCCTCATCTAAAGCCATTTCTGGGAGGTGCGCTTGCTTCCTCTTGCGACCTGGTAACTCTCACGCCGCTCCACGACTGGCATTTGGTTCCCAGAAGGAGGGCTGGACTTGGCTGGGTTCCCTGCTGAGTGGCTCATTCACTGGTTTCCTTTAAGTCTCTGGGCAGCTTAGCCCTGGGGAGGGGTCCACAAGTAACGGCCCAAAGGGAGGACTTTGCAACAGTCACCCCCACCGCCACCCCCCCCCCCCCCCCGGCCTGCATATGGTGCTGTGACAGCATCTTCAGACCGGCCTCTACCTCCCCCTTGGGCTCTGGGCTCAGGCAGAGCAGGGGGCTCCAGTTTCCTGGCCGAGCCCAGAACAGTGGGTCAGGTCTCCACCCCACGTGTAGGGTTGCGGTCTGTAGCTACCGTGGCTGTGTGGTTGTCCCACTGCCGGGGGGCCCGCTGTCCCCACCTTCGGAGCACCTCTTGTTCCTCTGCCTGACCCAGGGGTTCCTTCAGAACGAACTCAGGGGCCTCCTCCCTTGCGATGTGTCTGTACATCAGAGCAGGGGCCCGGATCCCCTGGGGGGCACTCAGGTGGTGGCAGGGACCCAAATATCCCGTGCACAGGGTGGCCAAGGGTGTTCCCTTCCCTCCAGCTCCTCTTGGTGAGGTTTTCCGTGCTGGCCATCTATGACCGGGTGCTGGACATCGTATCTGAAAGATTATTTCTAACAAATGATTTGGGCCTAGGACGATGGGTCTCTTACTCAGGAAGGGAGTTTGCTTTAGCTTCTGCACGGGTGCCTGGGGGTAGGCGGTTGCGGGCTAGGGGCTCCGTGATTCCTCTTCAAGGCCTGAGGTTCTCCGGCCACGAAGCTGGGCCGCAAGTCTGTCTGGGCACTGGCTGGCGCCCGGTGGGCTTTGATCCAGAGGGAGAGACCTCCGAGGCCCCAGAGCCACTCCCGGCAGCCCGTGGGTGGGGGAGAGCCCACCGTGGGGACGGTGGGTGCTGGGCTCCCTGGGGGTCTCGGGAGAGGCCTCAGTTCTGGGCTGACCCCGCTCTCTCCTCTCTCGGCCTCTCCGTGGCTCCTCAGCATGAAGGGGCAGAGCGCCAGGCTGCGCAATGCCACGGGGGCGGAGCTGTGGCAGCGTTTCCAGAGGCCTCTACAGGACCTGCAGCTGTGGACGGCCCTGGCCCAGAGCCTCCTGGACATCACCGCCAGCCTGCCGGACCTGCCCTCCATTCACACCTTCCTGCCCCAGGTCGAGGTAACTGTGAGCCTGCCAGGAGGGTTGACCGGTGCAGGGGGGCGGGGAGGAGGCCAGCAGCCGGGCGTGACGCCGGAGCCGTTCTTCCAGGGAAAGGCGTGTCCCTGGAGCCTCCAGGTATCTGGGTAAAGGTCACTGCACCCTGCCTGGCAAGTCTTAAGTTTGCCCAGGAAATGTTACCGTCGTCCTCGGTTCCTGGGTAGAAGGCGAAGGCTGGTCCCTGGTGTCCCCCTAGGACTTGCTACTGACCCTCCCACAGCCCGTCCTTCAGGACCCTCCTGCCGACGGTCCCCGGGTGGAAGCAAGAGCCGTTCTGAGAGAGAGCATGTTAGGTCATTCCCTTTGCTGCGTGCGTATCAATTGGGACGCAGGTGGCAGAAATTCTGACCAATGGTAGCTTCAAACCCAGAGACTCCCAGGTGGTCCCAGAGCTGGCCTGATGGCTCAACAGGCGTCTTCCAGGACCCAGGCTCTTTCTAGCTCTCAGCCACATGTCCCCTCATGGCCCCAAGATGGCTGTCACCACAGCAAGCCTGCATCTTCACACAGACAGCATCTTGTCGAACGGCAAGGGGGCAAAAAGGGCTTTCTCCGTTCACCATTTCCAACAGGGAGGCAAACCCTCTTTCCCAGAAGCCCCAGCAGACTCTCCTTACGTCTCATTGGCCAGGCCAGGTCACATGACCACCCCTGACCCAATCACTGGCTGAAGGTGATGGGGTTGCCGGGATTGGTTTATACCAAGCCTAGACGTAACCCTGTGTTAAAGTGATCAAAGAAGACAATTTAGATGCTACAAACAAACTTTATTTAAGACTTCATGAGGTGGACAGCCTCCTTTTGGAGAGCTGCAAAATGGGGCCGAAGGCGGGAAGGTTTAATAGGATAAAGAATAAAGAAGGAAAAGACAAATAGAAAATATCTGATTGGCTGATGGTCAGCCTTGTTTGGGGTGAGAAGGCCCAGGGTTGGCTTGGTGTTTGGGCATCGTGGACTGGATATCCTGCGTTTCTGGCCAAGTGGAGCATTTACAGGGACTGGAAACTTAATCTAAGTTTCGCTTTGTGGCCTTGGCATCTAGGGGAGGAGCAGCCCCATCCCGAGCCTAGAAATTTATTTATTTCAGCACCTGTAACTGGGCGCTTTGTCACCCAAACAGAAGTGCTGGCCGTTCGGTGATCAAGAAGGAGCAATGAGTGTTGGGTGAGCGGAGGGCCGTGTCTGTGGCAAACGCCAGTCAATATGGCGGCTCTGACTGGCCCGTGGACGCTGCCTGAGGGTTTCCTGGAGCCTGAAGTCCATCAGCTTTGGGGTCTAGGGATTCTAAGACACACAGAGTGGGAGGAGACACAAAAGCGTATCACATGTAAGCCTTACTTTACGTTAACTTTCATTCTGGTTATAAAAGCCATGCCTCCGTGGAGAACGTAAAGGTTTGTGAAGAAGGCAACAAAAAGTGCCCACGGTCCCCCAAGCCGTAGGAGCCCTGTTAACATGCTGAGGTACACGACATCGCGCTTTCTCTCTGACCTGGTATTTCCGGGGAGGCCCTTTAACCAGGACTGGCCTCTCCTCACCCTTGAACACGCTGCTCAGCCACACACAAGGGTGCCTGAAGTTTGGAGTGTCTGCTCGTGGGATTTTCCACGTGGGGCTCACGCTGGAACAAGGGTTTGTTTTCTCTGTCCGTATTTCTTCATTTGCAGGGCTTAGCCTTTCCTTCTGGGGTTCCTATGGGCCTCCTTCTCCCACGCTCTGAAAGATGACTGTCCGTCTTTTTGAGGAACTTCTCAGGGCTCCCCAAAGGCGAATCTTACATGTGTCGCAGAAATCTACTTTAGGTCCGACAATCCCAAATATACCCTTCATACCTGATGAAAACCCATCTAGCCGTCTCCATGCAATCTTGTCACCAATAGACAAAAGCTTTCACTAATTCTTTGCCAATTGTTTGCGCATTTGGAATCATGTTATGTAGCTGTGTATTCTGATATTTTCAGTTGGCTCTTACAAGCTTCATTTAAAATGGTCCCCGGGGCAGGGGTGTTGCCTGGGTGACGGAGCTGGTTAAGCGTCGGACTCTTGATCTCCGCTCAGGTCCTGCTCTCACAGTTTGTGAGCTCGAGCCCCGCATCGGGTTCTGTGCTGACAACATGGAGCCTGCTTGGGATTCTTTCTCTCCTTCTCTCTGCCCCTCCCCTGCCTGTGCTCTCTCTCTCTCTCTCTCTCTCTCTCTCTCTCTCTCTCAAAATAAATAAATAAACTTAATAAAAATAAATAAAATAAAATGGTTCAGGAGGACAGTCCAAGATGGCAGCGTAGAAAGATCCTGAACTTAATGTCCTCCCATGGATACGCTGAATCTGTCGCTACATATGGAATAATACCCTCTGAAAAAGACCTGAACTGTAGCAGAACTACTGTAGCTGCTTCCATCCAACGGTAAAAGGGCTTCACTGAGATGCGTCAGAGAGGCAGAGATGCTGTCTGGCCAAAAAATCTCACCCCCGCCGCAGCGACCCGCCGTGAGGAAGGGGCTCACAAATTTGGAGCTTCTCCTCGAGGAGTGAGGGGTTTGTGCCCCACATCAGGCACCTGACCCCTGGGACTTCAAAATAAAACCTCAAGGGGGGAAAAAAAACCCTAATGAAATGGAAATAAGTAATTTACCCGATAAAGACTTGAAAGTAATGGTCCTAACGATGCTCACCGATCTTGGGAGAAGAAGGGATGAACACAGTAAGAACTTCCCAAAAAACCCCACGTAAACAATAAGAAAGTACCAAACAGGAGTCACAGAACTGAAGAATGCAGTGACTGCACTGAAAAATACACTGGCGGGTTCAGCGGCAGACTCGAATCCAAAGAAGGGGTCGGTGATCTGGAAGACAGGGCGGTGGAACTCAGAGCAGCAAGAAGAAAAAAGAATTTGAAAAAATGCAAATAGCTTAAGGGACCTATGAGGCCACATCAAACCGAATAACATTTGCATTGTAGATGTCCCAGAAGAAGAAGAGAGGGGAAAGGGGGCAGAAAAGTTATCTGAAGAAATAAAGGCTGAAAGCTTTCCTAAACTGGGGCAAGAGACAGACATCCAGGTCCAGAAAGCACAGAGATGCGTGTTCAACCAAGACGAACAAAAAGTGACCCATACCAAGATGCATTATAATTGAAATGTCAAAAGCTAAAAACGAAGATAGAATCTTAAAAGTAGTGTGAGAAAAACAATGTGTTCCATGCAGGGGGACGCTCATAAGACTACAGGCAGGTTTTTCAGCAGAAACTCGGGACAGTTTTCCAAAGAAAACATACCGGTGGCCAACAGGCACATGAAAAGATGTTAACGTCACTCATCAGCAGGGAGGTGCAAACCAAAACCACGATGAGCTATCCCCCCACACCTGTTAGAACGGCTAAAAGCAAATGGCAAGAAACAACGAGTGTTGGTGAGGATGTGGAGAAAAGGGAACCCTGGTGTCCTGTTGGTGGGGATGTAAACTGGGGCAGCCACTGTGGAAAAAGAGTATGGAGGTTCCTCGAAAAATTAAAAAGAGCTGCCATGTGATTCAGCGATTCTACTTCTGGGTGTTTGTCCAAAGAAAACAAAAACACCAATTTGAAAAGCTATAGGTAAAGAGAGCCCCATGTTCATTGCATCGTTAGTTACAAAGCCAAGGTATGGAAACAACCTAAGTGTCCACTGAGGGGTGAACGGATGAAAGAATGTGTGATTATGTCTATGTCTATATCTGTATCTGTATCTGTATCTATATCTATACCTATATATCTGTACCTGTATCCATATCTATATTTATATCTGTATCTATATAGATATATATAAAGAAATGCCACTCAGCCATAAAAGAGAACGAAATCTTGCCATTTACAATAACATGGTTGGACCTTGAGGGCATCATGGTAAGTGAAATTAGTTGAACAGAGAAAGACAAATACCACATGATCCCACCTCTATGTGGAATCTATTTTTTTTTTTAATTTTTTTTTCAACGTTTATTTATTTTTAGGACAGAGAGAGACAGAGCATGAACAGGGGAGGGGCAGAGAGAGAGGGAGACACAGAATGGGAAACAGGCTCCAGGCTCTGAGCCATCGGCCCAGAGCCCGACGCGGGGCTCGAACTCACGGACCGCGAGATCGTGACCTGGCTGAAGTCGGACGCTTAACCGACTGCGCCACCCAGGCGCCCCTCTATGTGGAATCTAAAAACCGAAAACCAAACCCGTAGATATAGAGAACAGAATGGAGGCCGCCAATGGGGAGGCGTGTCGGGGGTAGAGAAAATGGGTTAAAGGGGCTCAAAAGATACAAACTTGCAGTTATAGAATAAATAAGTCACGGGGATGTGATGTACAGCATGGCGACTACAGTCGATATGGTAGCCCCCCGTAAAAGTCGCCAGAAGAGTGAATCTTAAAAGTTCTCATTGTCAGAAGGAAAAAAGAAATTATAACTTTGTGTGGTGACGGTCAGCCCTAGATGTATCATGGTGATCATTTCGCAGTGTGTACAAATATTGAATCGTGTCGCGCATCTGAAACTGATATAACGTTATGTGTCTGTTATGCTTCAGCTAAAAAAGTCTTAAGAAAAAAGATAAAATGTTGCCGAAAAGTCATCGCTTTAAATGGCTGCACGGTATGTCGCAATATTTTTTGTTCCGTTCGTGTGATATTTAGGTTGTTTCCAGTATTCCTGGTCATAACTTGTATATGGTGGATATCTATGTACACAGATTTTGGTCTGCATTTCTATTATTTTCCTCATTTTGCTGACGAGGGACCAGAGCCAGAGAGAAGTTAGGGTGTTTGTTCAAGGTCGGGCCACTCCAGAGGCGGGGCTGAGGCCAGAATGGCAGGCTCTAGACTCTCATCTTATGTTTCTTGCTCCTGCCGTCACCCTGGGTCCTGGGAACAGGGTTGGCATTTACAGTGTGGCAGTTTTATTATCATTTGACTGTTGAGGAAACCATGTCCCAGAGAGGGAAAGGCACTGGTTCAAGGTCACACAGCGACCAAGTGGCAGAGCTGGCTTTGACCCAGGTCTGGTTGACTCCACGGCGAGTGCTTTTCCCGCTAGATCAGGTTGCGTTTCCATCCCGTCCTTCCCACGGGGGGCAGAAAGCTAACCAGGACCTGTGCCAGGCGGGCGGGAGAGGTTCCGTCTTTCTAGAGTGTGACTCAGGACTCCCCGGGGCAGGAGTTTCGCGGATCAGTGGGTTGGAACAGGTGGGCAGGTCTATGGCTTGTCCGTGCTCTGTGCTGGCTGGGATCACGTCTTGCGTGGCGCTCACGAGCCCTTCCCAGGCCGGATGGACTTCACGGGCCAGGCTCGAGCCGCCAGCCCTGTTTTTCTTGGCTCAGCTCCTGCGCCTAGCTAGCCTCAGCGTAGCCTATCAGACCTGCAAGGTTCCTCTAGGACTAAGGCATCAGGCCCCAAAGCTGGGCATGGCTGAGATGCTCGTCTCCAAGGACGACCGTGACAAAGTTCCAAAACCAGATGGCTTAGCGCGATGGCGACTCACTCTCACACAGTTCTGGAGACGACAAGCGCCGAGTGAGGAGGGCCGCGCCGTCTCCGAAGGCTCTGGGGACCATCCTTCCCTGCCTCTTCTAGCTCGTGGTGTCGACTGACAGGTGTTGTTGTTTGCTGGCCTGTAGACCTGGCCCGGCGATCTCGGCCTTTGCCGTCACCCGGACAGCTTCTCCCCACGTGTCCTCACGTCGTCTTGCTTGGTGCCTGTGGGTCGGGGTGCAGATTTGCCTTTTGAAGAAGCGCACCGGTCCTAACTGGATTGGGGCCCACGCTCATGACCTCATTCCAACTTGACCGTCTCCGTAAGGACCCTGTCTCCGCATACAGTCACATTCTGGGGCAGTCGGGGCGGGGATGCTGTGACTTCACATCTTTTGGGGGGACGCGATTCAGCCCGCAGCGGCTGGTTAGACGGTCCCAGAGAGACAAGCCGTCTGTTACTCTGTGTTCCCTGCGGGCTGTGCGCCAGGCTACAGGCTGCATGGGCGCCGCCCCCTTTCAGCCCTCACGCCGACCCCGGGAGTTGGGCGTGGCTCTGCCTGTTCTGCAGATGAGGAAACTGAGGCTCAGAACTACCCAAGGCCTCCGGATCGCAACTTCTCAGCCTGAACTCTTAACTGCTGCACTATTGTGTCCAGACTTTCTGGAAAGGGAGTGAAGGGCACCCTCCCTAGCAAGGGGCTTGTCCTCTCACACCACCTGCCCCCATCGCGGGGGATGCCAGTTCGGCTGTGCCGGCCGTGTCTAGGCTGCCCTTCCTCCAGGGGCCCCCTCTGCTCTTCCGGGGCTCTGGCAACACGGCCTGCTCTGGGGAGGCTTCTCGGATTTCCCCAACTAGGGGCGTTCAGCTCCGCCTCCAACACCCAGAGGGCTCTGTCGTCGACACTTGAAGGGAGATGATCACTTTCGGCCTTGGATCGCAGGTACCTACCTGGATTGGGGTCTTTGTCCCTTCCCAGCCCTGTACCCAGCTCGGTGTCTCAGTAACGTCACCAGGGATAAAGCGGAAGGACTCTGGATAGCCGAACACAATTCCCTTGGCCTCCGGGACCCTGGGCCCTCAGATCAGCAAGGCGTGCTGACCCCAAACAGCTCATTAGTCAGCAGAAGCCGGAGATCGGCACAGGGCTTTGGGGCAGGAAGAGTGCGTGTAGGCTGGGGATGTGGTCGGGGCCGGCTTCCTGGAGGAGGCGGGGCCGGGGCCATGCAAAGGCCCAGGGAGCCAGCTGCTCATCACGTGAGTCTCCCTTAGGTCCCTCCTTCACCTGGCACCTCCATCACCTGCACACCACGATTCCACTCAGATGTCACCTCCTCTAGGGGGCTTTCCTGAATTCCCACGTGCTCCCATAGACCCCTATGTCCTAAACAGCACCCAAGGGGTAGCCCTACTGCTGTCGGTGATGGGGGATTATCGAGTAAAGGATCCAACTGGTTCAGTTCAGGTGCAGCCGCAGTGTGGGCGGTCGATTCTGGGGGGACGGCTTGGGGGGGGGGCAGGGGCGGCCGCAGTGTGGGCGGTCGATTCTGGGGGGACGGCTGGGGGGGCAGGGGCGGCCGCAGTGTGGGCGGTCGATTCTGGGGGGACGGCTGGGGGCGCAGGTGCGGCTGCAGTCTGGGTGGTGGATTCTGGGGGGACAGCTGGGGGGGGCAGGCAGTCAAGGGCTGCTGTGGTCCAGGTGAGCGAGGCTGAGTCCGCTGTGGACACCGGCAGGGGGGATGGCTGGACAGGAGGTACAATCTTGCCTGGGCTTTGGTGATAGGATAGAAGTGGGGGGTGAGAGAGGAATCAAGTTGACCCTGAAAGTCAGGGCCTCCCTGACGCGTCCCCGCCAGCCCGTTCCTCCTGGCGTCCGCCACTTTCTCAGTTCCAGGCACGAAGGCACGGCGTCCCGGGGAAGTTGAGGCAGGACCGATGTGCTCTTGGTACCGCTTCCCAGCCCGGTCCCGCCCTGCCCTGCCGTGCCCTGGGGGTCACGGAGGCCTTGTCCCCTGTAGGCGGCCCTGGCAGAAAGCTCGCGCTTGAAGGAGCAGCTCATGATGCTACAGCTGAAGAAAGACCTGCTGAGGAGCGTCTTCGGCCAGGACAAAGCCACGGCCCTCCTGGAGCAGGTGGCGAGCTCCGTGCGGGACAGAGACTTGCTGCACAACGGCCTCCTGCAGAGGAAAAGCAAGCTGCAGGTGGGTGTCGCGGCTGCCGTCCTGGGGGACAGCCTTCTGGGGAGGGAGGCAGGAGGCCCAGACTCCTCCCTCGGCCCCACCACTTGTCACCGGGTGGCCTTCCCTCGCCCTTTGTCCCCCGGGGTCTCAGCTCCTCGTCCGTGAGCCGGTGCGGTTAACGTGCAATCCTTCTAACTGGCATCCTGGGCACCTGCTGTGCCCACCCCTGCCCCTGAATCTCCCTCGACACTGCTCCCTCGACACTGGAACTGTCTTCCTGAGGAAGCCGGGGGGGGGGGCGGGGGGGGGCTGTCTAATGAGAAAATGCAGAGAAAATTGCCTGTGAACTTTCGACCACCTAGAGCCGGAAGCTAATGTTATTAGGAGCACATTTCTGAATGCACTAAATCGAAGGGGCAACGTGGCATGTCGAGGACGGTGTGTTCTTTTACGTACCAAATGTTTGCCGAGCATCTGATGATGACGACGACATAACTCTCGGGCACTGGGAGGGACCGGGCCCTCGCCGAGAGCTCCATTCACATCCGGAATCTCATCTCCCCCAAGTAGCGAACGTTTAGCAAACATCCTAGGGTTTGTGTGGCAGACAGTCTCGGCTGCGGCTCCTCGGGTCTACCGAGGCTTGAGAGCGGCTAGAAGTGAATGGGCGTGGCCGTATCCCAATAAAACTTTATTGACAAAAACAGGCCTCCGGCGGGATCTGGTGGGTACGTATTACGAGATGCAGTTCTGTGCTAGGGAACAGAGCAACTGTCACGGTGAGGACGCCACGGTGATGCCAAGGAGGGGCGTCCAACCCCAGCAAGGGCTCCGGGAAGGCTTCCTGGAGGGGGTGATGCCGGAGTGGATATGAGCCGGCCGGGAGAAGGCCGGAGTTTGGTGGTGAGTGGCCGGTCGTACAGGGTGCCTGTGATCTGTGTGCTGTCCGTTGTGTGTCTCTGCAGAGCCTGCTGGCTCAGCACCAGGATTTTGGGGCCGCTTTCGAGCCCCTACGGAAGAAGCTGTCGGACCTCCAAGGCAGGGTCCGAGCTGAGAACGGGCTTCAGCAGGACTTTCCTAGGAAACAGACCCAGGTCTCCAGGTTGCAGGTAAGGGCTCTGTGGGGCCGGGGTGGCCCCGTTCAGGGGCTCAGCTGCGTCTCTAGGCAGCTCCCCTCTTGCGGCAGTAACTGGCAAAACAGCGGCCGCCGAGCCCCTCGCCTGAGGTCTGACCTTTTGTCCAGATCTCTGCTAGATTGATCTGGTGGCTTCTGGCCTCTGCGGGACCTTTAGTACCTGCAGACGGCGAATTCTTGAGCCTCAGGAAAAGATCAGCTAACACTTCTGTTTACTCTGTCGCTGCAAAATGTCATGTTGGTATTCGGTTTTAAAATTGCTCTGCTCTAAGTGTTCCTGATGACGGGGCGCCTGGGTGGCGCAGTCGGTGGAGCGTCCGACTTCAGCCAGGTCACGATCTCGCGGTCCGGGAGTTCGAGCCCCGCGTCGGGCTCTGGGCTGATGGCTCAGAGCCTGGAGGCTGTTTCTGATTCTGTGGCTCCCTCTCTCTCTCTGTCCCTCCCCCGTTCATGCTCTGTCTCTCTCTGTCCCAAAAAATAAATAAACGTTGAAAAAAATTTTTTTTAAAAAAATAAAAGTGTTCCTGATGAGTACAGAGGCCTTCAGTTAAATGATCTGATTTTGGAAGCGAGAATAAATGTGTTAAAACACAGGCAGACTGTCCGTAGGCAGATTGGTCAATAATGATTGGCTGGATAAGGAAGTTGCAGGATTTTAAAGGCGTGCGATACAATTACCCTTTTAAAAGTCAAGCACTTTTCATACGTACATTGAGAGGGTTCTTGGGAAGACGTTAAAAATGGTGTGTCCGGGGGCTTTAAAACTGAAGTTGGGGCGTGATTCTTCACGAGGAGAGGGGGTCATCAGGTAAGAATCCAGGTGGGAGATTGACCCCCGCCCCCCTCCCCAGAGATGCCTTCCAGGCCGTAACCGTTTGTTTCCAGGGTGTCCCAGAATATTTCTGTCTCCTTTTAAAAAGTCTCACCAGCTCTGAGAGTAGGCCCATCGGATGGCCATACGGTGCCGCCACTGGGGTGGGGGAGCCCCATCTTGCCGGGACCTTCCCAAGCTCCCCCACTCGGAGCCCCCCTCCCCCCATCAGCTCCCATGACAGAAGATAAACAGGACGGCCACACTTGCTTCTTTTTGCTGCAGGGGCTGCAGGAAGAGGGGCTGGACCTTGGGGCACAGATGGAGGCCGTGAGGCCTCTCGTCCAGGGGAACCCCACCCACCAGCACAAAATGGAGCAACTTTCTGCCGACTACCAGGCCCTGCAGAGGTCTCTGGAGGTAGAACCAGGCGCCTGGGATCCTACGCTCTCTGCCTTTTCTTCCTGCATTCCTTCAAACCTTTCTGTTTTCTTTTTCCCTTCCTTTCTTCCCTCACTCATTCATTCAGCAGAGGAGTAGTGAGCATGTCCCCTATGGCGGGGGTGGGGGGGTTCTGGGCCCTGAGGTTGAAGGTAACCCCGCTCCCCAGGGTTATGTTCCAGTGGGGAGATGGACCGTGAGTCCGCAAAACAACAAGCTCATATACAATTCCAGGTGTGCCCGGAGGCCAAGGAACAGAACAGGCTAACAGCCCCGGGTGCAGTGGGCGTGGGGGTAGGTAAGCCACGTTAAGAGCGGGTTGAAAGTTGCACCCCGGCGGCTGGGAGCCTCCTCTGCGGCGCCCTCTAGTGGCCACCCGGGCCCTTTGAGCCCTGGGAATGGAATGGGGCGGGGGTGGGGAGGGGCTGGCGCAGGCTTCTTCAAAACTGGCCTGAGGACAAATTTAAGTGATTCAGATGGGGTCCCGGGAGTCTGCATTTGTAACAAGTGCCCTGGGGATTGTGGAGCCGCCTCTCGGGCAGCCACACCTCAAGAAAACCTAGGCTGGGGGCACCTGGGTGGCTCCGTTGGTTGAGGGTCCGACCCTTGGTTTCCGCTCAGGTCATGATCTCACGGTTCGTGAGTTCGAGCCCCGAACTGGGCTACACATTGATAGCACGGAGTCTGCTCGGCATTCTCTGTCTCCCTCTCTCTGCCCCTCCCCTGCTCGCGCTCTCTCTCTCTCCCCCTCTCTCAAAATGAAATAAAAAAGAAATTAAAAGCCTTGAGCGACACAGTAATAAAAGGGGGACAATGCTTCCTTGAAGAAGTGTTTAGGCAATAATTAAAGAGCGCGATTGAACTGGAATGTTAGCGTTCTGCAACCGCTAATCATACTCAGTTAATGCTCCTTATTAACTATTATCACGATCAATCCAGCTTATTGGATAGAGGCATTAAAGCTGGTGTTTGCTGTTTCTCTGGGCTCTGTGGGCCCCCAAAGGGCAGGGATGGTGATTTCCTAGTTCTCTACTCCCCCACCTCCACCTTGAGACCACTAGCTGCTAATTTATTAGGTGGAGTTAAATCAGTTCATCTAGACCTCATGCATCGCTTAGACCAACAGGCCTCCCTCGGTGGAGCCACGTTTCCTGGAAGCTCATAGGGGGTTTTGGTTGCTGTGACCATGATAGAGCAGGGTGACCCCTGCAGATACAGGGAGAGGGACAGGTGCCCTCATCCGACTCCCACAACGCAGAACTGCCCCACCGCCCACAAGATTTCCTGAGCCACTCAGGTGCCCCACTCAGGGCTTTTTAAACCTAGTAAGTTCTAATAAGTCCTTTCCCCACAGCCCAGGCCATTTTCCGTCTCCCCCTGGGGGAGACAGACCCCACTAAGCAATCGGAGGCCATTGAAAGCATTGGGTTTGACATTGGTGCATGGGGACAGGGGCTATGGTAGCGACAGTACGGAGAAGTGGACTTTTAGGTAACTGTTCAGGCTCTCATCACTGGTTTGTGGCAGAGAGTTCGGACGCACCCTGTCTGTCTCCCCAGTTCTAGGGGGCTTGGTGTCCAGGGGCGGGTGTCAGCCAGTGTCTGGAATGAAGGAGGGCAGGGCCTGTGGTGGCCCAAGCCAGGGGTCACAGCAAGACCCTGGGGTCTGACTGGCCTGCAGTGGGTGGGGAGAGAGGGGCTCAGAGGGCCCCAGGTTGGGTGACCAGGAGCACAGGCTCCTTCCTTTCCTGAGGACGGAGAAGAACAAGGCCCCAGCCTGAGAGCTGGGAAGGGCTGACCCAGAGGAGAGGGGAAAAAAGCAGGACCATTTTCAAAAACTCTCTATCGAAACATCATCGTATGCAGCACCCAGATTATGACACAGAAGGATACTGGCTCCCCCAACCCCCAAGCCCCTCGGCGCCCCCCCACAGCCACTCCTGGTGCCTGAAGGCAACCCTGATGTTTGACTTGGAACACCCTGGGTTGGGTTTGCCTGACTTTACACGTTATTTTAATTGAATCGCACAGAATGGTTTTCTGTGTGTGTCTGGCTCCTAGCTGTCCATACGCCGGCTGTAAATTCACCCGCAATGCTGTATTATAATGACTGTTGCATAGACCGCTTGTTCCTGCTGTAAAATATCCCAGCGTGTGAATATACCTCAACATATTCATCCATACTTCTGCTGACGGGCACTTGGGTGCTTTCCTGTCTCTTCCTGTTACAAGCGACACCGCGTACGGGCCTTTTGGTGACGATGCGTTTGTATCTGTTAGGTGTCTGCCCAGGAGCGACAGGGTTGGGTCGTAGGGATGCCTCTGTGCAGTCTTAGTAGATACTGACCTGTGGTTTCCCCAAGTGGCATATGATTTACACCCACGCCAGTGGTGGACAGGAGCTCGTCCACACCCTCGTCCAGACATGGTAACATCCACATAAAAGTTAAGAAGGCTTAGAGGCACTTTAGGGGCACCTGGGTGGCTCAGTCGGTGAAGCGTCCAGCTTCAGCTCAGGTCACGATCTTGTGGTTCGTGAGTTCGAGCCCCGCATCGGGCTCTGTGCTGACAGCTCAGAGCCTGGAGCCTGCTTCGGATTCTGTGTCTCCCCCTCTCTCTCTGCCCCGCCCCTGTTCATGCTCTGTCTCTCTCTGCCTCAAAAATAAATAAGCATTAAAAAAATTTTTTTTGAATAGGAGGCTTAGAGACACTTTAAACCAGAGCTGGTCTTGCCAGAGTAAATCCCTGTCCTGTGTACAAGGGAGGACCAGCGTCTCACGTTCCCGCTGGGTGGGAAGCCCTGGGGGCCGTCTTGCCCCAGGGAAGGTCTGGGGGCCCTGCAGGATGGGGTGGCCCGGGGTCCCACCTTGCCTGCACTCAGAGCGCCCTGGGCCCCCTGGGCTGTGCTGCAGGACCTCATGGACAGGTGTCAGCAGAGCGTGCGGGAACATTGCACCTTCAGCCACCAGCTGCTGGAGCTGAGACAGTGGATCGCCGTGGTCACCCAGAAGCTGGAGTCATACCAGGAGGAGGCGGGCCCGTGGGACGCCCAGTCCCGGGAGGTCGAAGTCGAGGTGGGATGGCTTTCCCCACGGGAGCCCACACTGGGGAACAGAGACCCCTGTCCCAAGAGCTCACTGAGTGTGTGTGCGTGTGTGTGTGTGTATGTGTGTGTCCTTCAGAGGCTGCTGGCTGAATTCCCGGAGAAGGAGGCCCAGCTGCCCCTGGTCGAAGCCTATGGCCGGCTGGTGATGAAGAAGTCTTCTCCGGAAGGGGCTGCTCTGGTCCAGGAGGAGCTGGAGGAATTGGTGGAGTCGTGGCAGGCTCTGAAGCTGCTAGAGGAAAGCCTGCTGAGGTGAGGGTCCCCCGCTCCGAGCTGGTCTCAGGTGACACCCCCGTTTCGCCAGGCGGAGAGCTCAGCGGGCCCGTAGAAGCATGGCGTCAGGCGCCCCCGTGTATCTCCAGTCTGGCCCAGGGGCGATTCTAGGGGGAGCAGTGGGAGCAGGGAGGTGTCCCGGCTTGGGGGGGGGGGTCAGCCTGCAGCCCCTCCTGGCTTGGGCCTCCCCCGCGCCGATGGGCGTGTGCACTTTAACGGCAGGGTGACGTGGGTCTCAAGTAGGGAACTGGAGCCTTGGGAACGTTCTGATGAACCCGAAGGATGGTCACTGACTTGCGAGGCCCAGAACTCGGCTCCTACCCCGTGGTGCCCCCAGTCTGTTGCTTCTGTGACCCGGGGAGTCCCCATCACAGCGCCACGCTGACTGGGCTGGGTGTCTTCTCAGCCTCATCAGAAACCAGCAGCTGCAGAGGACGGAAGTGGACTCGGGGAAGAAAACGATTTTCACCAACAACATCCCGAAGACTGGGTTTCTCATCGATCCCGCGGAGCCTCTTTCCGGGCGTCACCGCCGGGTGAGTCTGTCCAGGGGGGGGCCTTCCAGGGAGACGGCAGACCCGGAGGGAGGGACGGTGGGTGGCCTTCCCCCAAGCCCCCTCCCTGTCTGCGGCCGCGTGCTCAACTCGGGACCTGGCCTTGTCCTCTCCTGGCTGTGCCGCTGGACAGAGGGACTCAGAGGCCCCAGACCCGGGCCAGGGGGAAGGTCAGAAGTGTCGCTTGGGCAGACAGGTCCCCACCCTTCGGAAACCTCGCCCCTCGCAGGGCTGACGGCTTCCTGCTGGCCCCACACTGCAAACTGAAATCGCGCGAGAGGGGTACCTTTTTTGTGTGTCATAAGCCGCATTTTGTTCAAAAGAACTAACCCGACCATCTCGTATCGCTCACCCCTTCTCCTGACGGCTTTTAAAAAAAGGAACCGCGTTGAAAAGACCCATCCTTCCCTGTCCTTCGAAAATGACACCTCCACTCCCATTCTCCCATGTATCCTTGTGTCGCCCCTTCCCAAATCACTGAGCGTTACTGTGCCCTGGGGCCCGCACTTGGGGCCGGGGTGCAGCCGGGAGTGAAACAGAATCGCTTCCAACCCGCGGGAACTTCCGACCCAGCGCAGAGCTTTGCACGCGGTAACGTGCACCCCGATCGATCGTGGGAGAACGCACCTTCCGATCAGCCGGTCTGGGGCGGGGCCCAGGATTCTGCATTTCTGGAAGCTCCCGGGTGACGCCCATGCCGCTGGGCTTCGGGGCACATTTTGAGGAGCGAGGAAATGGGAACCACAGGCAATTAAGTCAGGGTTTACAGAAAGCGCAGTACAGACTGGCAAGGGCCTCGCTGAATAGACTTGCATTAGACCGGCCGCTCGGGCCACAGAGCCCGGAGGGGGACAGGTGTGGAGGAAGGGGAACCACTGTGATAGCCTTCCTGGTGAGGAACGGTGGTGGCTGCCGCTAGGAGACCAGCAGGTGACCACGGTGATCCGTTGTCGCGGCTCGGGGGGGTGGTCCAGGAGGGCGCTGAGCACTGGCCGAGGCAGCGCAGGACCCTGGACCTGAATTCGAATTAGATTTCTAACGTGGCCTCGTTGGCTAGAGAGACACTCCTCCCTCTCCAGGCTCCAGGCCCCTCTCGTCACCTTTGGGCATCCTCAGCCCTACCTTCTGCCTCGGAGGGAAGCCACGGGATGCGTGGCCAGTAGGCTGATTGATTTCCCCTCTGAAGGGTCGGTCATGCTGTGTATTCCTGCAGGCAAATCTGCTCCGGGAAGAAGGCAGCCGGGAAGGTTACTCCCAGCTCCTGAGGGACTTTGAGCAGTGGTTGGAGGTGGAAAACGCCAAGCTGGTTAGCATCATCGCGATGAGAATGGCCGCAGCCAGGGATCTGAGGGCCAGGGAAACGAAGCTACAGGTTTGTTGCCACAAAACGGCCCTCCTTTTGCACCCACGGATGTGTTCGCCACCAGGGGGTTCTTCAAAAAGAAGCACACACGCAGCTTGTGAGCCCTTTTCATCCGTGTATAAGTAATAGTCTCTGAACTTTTTTGGTTCACGTATTTCCGAAGGACTTTCGGAGAACCATTCATTCCTTCAGCCTCCTTCTGTATTCCCCAGCTTGGACAATATCACGCCTCATCACGACCCCTACCCATCGGCGAGCCGTGGCTGTGTAACAAACCCTTCCATCAGTTTGAGCTTTCAAACAGCAAACGGTTATTTGACTCATGGTTCTGAAGGTTGGCAATTTAGGCCGAGCTCATCTGGGCAGAGCTTCTGGTCTTAGCTGGGCTCCCTTATTTGCTATCAGTTATAGGTCAGCTGGGTGGCTCTACTCTGGGGGGCTCTCATGAGCATGAGACGGACCGCACAGCCCTCATCCTCTTGTGGGACAGCCCAGGCTGCTTGTGGCAGAGGCGGCGTCTCAGAGGACAAGTGGGAGCACTCGAGGCCTCTGAGGCCTCGAGTAGGAACTGGCGTATTACTTGCCCTGGATTCCGTTGGACAAAAAGGGTCACAGGGCCAACCCATGTTCACGGGGAGGGAAAACAGACTCCACCTCTTGGTAGGAAGGACTCAAGGTCATATTGCAAAGGTCATGAATACGGCGGGGAGGCAGGATGGGGGCGTCATGCCATTTTTGCAGTCCTTCTACCACAGATCTTTCTCCTTCACACCCATATCTAGTCACGAAGCCCTCCTGGATTCCACCTCCTGGGAATTTTTTGTTTCTGTCCTCTCTTACTACCACTATGTTAATCTAGATACTTTTGACCTTGATTATGGCAATAGCCTCCCAGCTGGCCTTCTTTCTTCCTGATGGGCCCCCATCCAGGTCCTGGCTCATTCCACGGCTAGAGTGACTTTTAGCATCATGAATGTGACTTTATCCTTCCCCTGATGTAAACCTTTCGGTATAGAGTCCGGCCTCCCAAACGTATCACACAAAGCCTTTCTCATCCGGGCCCCAGCTTACCTCTCTTTTTCCTTATTTCTCTGCAGTTTTATTAGGATATGTTAGGGTTTGGATGTCTTTTTAGTTTTCTTACTTGGGATTCATCTGGATACTGGAATCTGTAGTCTAGAGTCTTTCCGGAAAATTCTAGAGCATTCTCTGATACTAACATACTGCCTTTGCCTTATCCCCTTTTTCCTCTCCTGCTGTGATGCTGCTTAGACACATGTTATTCCTTCTCTCTGTGGGCTCTATGTCTCCTACCTTCTCTTGTGTTTTGTTCACCCTCTCTCTTCCTGTTGCATTCTGGAGAGTTTTTCTACACTACCTTCCGGTTTACTAATTCTCTCTTTCACTGTGTCTCATTCACTATTACACACGTCTGTTAAGCCCTTCGCTTTTGATATTGCATTTGCCAGTTCTAGAATTTCTACCTGGTTCTTTTGAAATGCTACTCTGTCACTTTTTGTAGCTTCCAGATCCCTGCTGAGTCTGGTTGTTAATTCTTCAAGCATGGTAGCTGTTTTATATAGTGCATCTAATAATTCTCAAGTCATTTTAGGAACATTTCTTTTGCATGTTGTTTCTGCTTGTTCTTGTTATCAGTGTCTTGTATATATGAGGCTGCTTTGATTGTGTGCTGGGCATTGCATTTGACGAAATAGATGTAGGGGTAATTTGAGATTCAGGATCACCTCTTCTCCAGAGAGAATTTTGTTTGTGACTGCCAGGCAAGGAGGACTTTATTGTTCTGAAACCAGTGAGTCCAAGTTCAAAGTTTGAGGCTCCCTGGACCACTGGTGACCTGGGCTGGACTTTAGTCCACTAAAGGTGTGAATTTACTTCTTTTCTTTTTTCTTTTTTTTTATTATGTTTCTTTATTTTTGAGAGGCAGGGAGAGAGAGAGAGAGAGAGAGAGAGAGAGACAGAGCACAAGTGGGGGAGGGACAGAGAGAGAGGGGGACACAGAATCTGAAGCAGGCTCCGGGCTCTGAGCTGCCAGCACAGAGCCCGACGCGGGGCTCGAACTCACGGACCGTGAGATCATGACCTGAGCTGAAGTCGGACGCTCAACCGACTGAGCCACCCGGGTGCCCCCAGTGTGAGTTTACTTCTGATTCACCTTTAGGAATCTCAGCCAAAGGGGAAGCAGATTATCAAAGTCTCTATCCCTGCAGAGCCCAGACCTTGACCTTTGTCTCCATAGCCCCATGAGGTTTCCCAAAGCGTGATCTGTTTCACAACTGTTTCTTCCAGATCGACAAATGTCCTGCAGACAAAAGCCGGTCTGAACACCGGCCTTACTTCTTTGGGTTTCACCCTTTCCCAGGGTTTAGCCTGATGCGTCTTGCTCTCTTGTTAACTCTTTGATGACTCTTAAGTGTTTCTAATACTTTGCCCTCGGTGAGAAGTTTGGTCCAATTACCTACGATGAGGAAGTCCTTGGGTCCCTCTTGTCTCTCATTTGGCTGTGACGCTCCTTTCTCGCCACCACCATCCAACTCCAGCCGTATCAGATTACTTGCGGCCGCCCCCGGTTAGGCCTCCTTGCTCTTAAAGAGTTCACGTTCTAGTCGGTTCTGAGAAGATGCGCAACCTGCCCATAGGTTCACACCGCCAGCAGGATGGGGTGGAGGCAGGATCCTTGGCCAGAATTTAAACCCACACGCTCAGATTTGCAGCCCTGCTCCTACCCCCACATCGCTACCTCTCAGGAGTCCTGAGGATAACAAGTGCCACCCTGGGGTGACACAGTACTATATTGTGATAGAAAAATCTGCCGGCTCCCAGTAGCACTCTGCCAGGCTTAAGAATGCCAACAGAAAAGCACGTTCAACCGTGGTGGCTCTTATCCTGATGGTGACTCTTCTGTCAAACCCTCCGAGGACTTGGTTCTAGAATGTCAGAGACGGAAGTGACCACGGAGGTCAGCAGCGCACCTGCCCCCCTCAGGCAGGAGTTCCTTCTGTAGCATTCCAGAGAGCGACTGCCTGGCCTGGGCTTGAATTTGCACGATGGGCTTCTCACTTTACAGGTTCCTTCAGCTGCCTCTTGAGACAAATTCGATTGGCTCCTCCTTACCAGGCAGGTGGGGCCATCTGGGCCATTTGGAAGGTGCACGTGACACTGCCTATCCCCACAGGAGCTGCAGGCTCGGGTTCCAGAAGGTCAGCGTCTCTTCGAGAACCTCCTTCATGTCGGGCCAGCGAGGGGGTCCTCGGACGAGCTCGAGGACCTGCGTTACCGGTGGATGCTGTACAAGTCCAAGCTCAAGGACTCCAGCCACCTGCTGGTAGGTGCCAAGGGCGTGCAGGTCCCAGGCCCCGGGGGGAGGGCTATGGCTGAGCCCGAGCTCGTCTGGGGAGACGTAGCTGGGCCACATCCTCTCTGCCCCACACGCTAAACTCGGGAGTGAGTGATGGAGGCTCGCGGGTCGTAGGTGCTTCACTTCCAACATGTCACCTGGCCATCCTGCCGCCCCGTGAGGCTGGCGCTTCCGGTAATGACAGCAGTGACCATCACGGTTCACGTTCGAGGAGCGGCTCAGCTGAAGTCTTTATGACCCCATTCAGGTCCTTACACCAGTCTCCAAAGGGAGAGCGGAGACTGAGAGCCGGAACTCCCACGGCCGTGGCGCTAGTAAGCCAGCATTCAAACACGCCCTGCCGTGGGAGGCACCATGCAAGGGCACGCTGGACTGGGGCCCGGGGCCCTGGGATCCAGCCCTACTCCTCCACCCATTTGCTCTGCGATTGTGGACCATCACCTTCCCCCTTTGCGTCCCCGTGCGTCCTCACACAACACGATGATAAAGCTAACTAGTAATAACAGCCTTTATTAAATGCCGTGTCCCCATAGCAACCCTACAGAGGGGGCACCGTTGTCATTCCCCGAGAAGAGAAGCGATGGGGAAACTGAGGCACCAGGGTTAGCCCGAGGAGGGGGGCAGTCGAGACGGCCTCTGAGGGGGCCCTCAGGCCCCAGACGCCAAGCTTCAGCGCTCTAGCTTTGCCGTCCCCGCCACGGCCGCCGTGGCCACTAGGTGTCAGCGCAGTCCCAGCCAGGTGGCCGCCGCCGGCCCAGGCTTCCCAGACGGAATCCCACCTGGGCCTGAAGTGCGTTAAAAAGCTCATTAAATCGAATCACCTGCTGGTTCAGCCTGTCCAGATGACCAGAAGTTTTAAAGAAACACTCCCCTGACAAAATGAATATTCCATTACAGGCTCTGCTGGGATTTGAGTATCACTCACTTAACTTCTTTCCCCCCCCACCCCCCTTTTCCTCTCCTTCCCGAAAATAACAGACACAGAGTTCTCCAGGGGAGCCGACTGGATTCCAAAAGGTACGGTGTTTGCCATCTGCTCCACACGCTAGAGGGCAGGGCGTCTGGAGGTGGGTAGGCCTGTGACGCTGCAGCCAGACTCCTGGGCTTTCTGGAAGGTTCCGCGAGGTCTGAGGAACATTTATGGGGAGTGAGCTGCGGGCCGTGTTGTGCTGTGCCGGGCCCCGGGGTCCTCGGGAGGCCTCAGGAGTGTGTGCAGAACGTATTCAGCTGTGACAAACGCATGACAGAGGAGGGACCCTGGAATTTTTCATCGCACGCCAGGATGCGGTGGCGAGTGAACAAGGACGCTGTTAACAATTATGTTGTGACAACAGGTGTCAACCAGGACTGTCCCAGGAGGCCTGGACCACTCCAGGCCAACTGGATCGTGTGGCCGCCTGAGTGGTGGTTGGGCACACGGGGGCCAGTGGGGGAGTAACGGGGGAAAGGGGGGTTGTGCCTCGCGTGCTCTACGAGGAAGGTGTTTCCACTTCCGCCCGCTGAGAAGCGCTCAGAGCCACTCCTGTGGCGTTTGCAGGCCGAAGTGGTAACCGTGGGAGTGGCACTAGTCATGAGTACTAATCATTATTACTTTCGTCGCTCTGTGTCGTCCATCCACCGTGTGCCAGAAAATCCTGCTGAATCATGGTGAGGGCATCTCATTTAACGGTACCGTCAACACCCAAGAGGCATCACCGCCTTCACGGAAGCGTGGGGAAACTGAGCAATGCAAGGTCGGAATGAGTCCTTCAGCACAGGCACGTGGCTTCTGGGTGGTCTCTGGGCTGTGGCCCCAAGGCCGTCATCTGGACTTTCCACACCGTGCCTTGGGGAAAGCATCCCTGGGGCCTGGCGGGTGTCGCTGCTTCAGGGACAACCCGATGTGAATGGATGTCTCCTTTTGCAAGGGAGCTCTCGTTTCAAGCCCTGGCCCAGAACAGAGTGAGCCTTCAGCAGGCTCTGCTCCAAAGAGCCCTGGGTTCCTCGAGGTCCCTAATGCCGTGGGATCGGTTTCCAGGCGCTTTGCACGCTGGGATTTCTTCTTGGTCTCCAGCGGGTTTTTGTGTCTCACGTCCGTAGGAGAGCGGGTGTCCTGTGGACTGGGTCGGGCGGTCACGAGACCAACGCCGTGCTTGGGGCCCAGCGTCAACTAGCTTGGTGGCTTTGGGCAAGTGGCTTTGCCTCTTGGGGCTTGACTTTCCCCATCTGTAAAATGGAATTATCAGTGCCGACTTTCGTCGTGAATGAATTCTGAAGATCATGTGAACTGTCATTTGTAGAAGTCCTTCAGGGAGACTGTAGCCCTGGATTCCCCCCCTCATTTAGAATGACAGAGAGCCTCCTCGAGAAATGTGCAAGACCATCAGGAAGGACAGGGTGGCTCACACAGTCCAGCCCGGTGGCTTCCGGGGGCTTCCAGGGGCTTCCATACTTTTAAGCCCTGCACTGGGGAGCCCCCATCTGGAGCTCCCAGGGGGAACCCGGAGGAGTCATGTCTGGGTCCCCTGATCCCTTGCACACAGTGAGTGCTCACTAAATGTTTCTGAGCCGGGGGACACTTGGCTGGGGGAGGCCAGGCCTCCCGAGCAGGCTGTTTCCTGGCAGCCTGCGATTGGCTTAGCGTGGAATGTCCACAGCCCTGTCATTTGGGGCTCAGCCACAGCTCATTTGCTGTCCGTCATTCGTTCCACAAGTATTTACTGAGTGCTGACCGGGCCAAGGACTGATGTGGGCACTCGGGATCCATCAGTGATCACAAGAGCAAAGTCCTGCCCTGGGAGACTGCAAACGCGTCCTGGCTGGGAGGAACGGCACGTCTCTGAGGCCGGGGCTCTAAAGGGCAAAGGTGGACTGGGGTCCTCATAGCTACAGGTTGGGTCTTATCTGCGGCTGGCAGATACTGGGCACGGCTTTGTGGGGTATGCGAAACGGGCAGGCTCTAAATGGCTAAAAGACACGCTTATCCGGACTCTGTGTATAATAATCGGATGCGTAGGGGCGCCTGAGTTTGCGGCTGGCCACCTGGCTTTCGTGAAGCCCGCCCACGAGGAAAGAAGCAACCTGCAAGGCCGTGTGCGCAGGCCATCTCGGGCTCATCTATGCGACAGCTTAGGCACAGATTTCTGGGTCCCACCCTGAGTTTTTGGTCCACTAGGGCGGAGACGGACCAAGAATCTGCATCCCTAGCAAGTTCCCAAGTGACGCTGACGCTGCTGGCCTGGGACCCCACTTCGAGAACCACAGCTTGACGCACCGGATTTGAATCTCGGACCCACCATTAGCGTGCGTGACTGTCGACGAGCCACTTAGCCACGCTCTCCAAGGAACACGACGAGGGTCCGCCAAGCTGATGGTGGACAGAGTCCTTGTAACTCTGCGCATAGTAGGTTCTCGATGGCCAGGTAAATGAGGACCCTGAAGACCTTGCAGACACCGCCCCTGCTTATATCCCTCGGAGGACAAAGGGAACAATGACACCCCTGGGGGGGGAGGCGACCCCTCCCTTGGGTGTGCTTCTCGTGTTGTTTCTGCGGCCTGTGTGTGTGCACACAGACGCATATACACACACACGCTGACCGGGTGACAGTGCTGTCTTCAGAGGCTGTAATCTGGCCACCTTAAAAAACATTTCATATGTTATTTTTAGTCCAAAAGAAAAAAAAAACTGCCCCAAAGCTAATTATTTATGAGCAGTTGGTTCTCTGCACTTTTTTTTTTCTCTCTGCGCAAAGTCACTGGAAGCTCCAACTACGTCAATGGCTTCAGCCTGTTTGTTTGTATAAACACGGTAATTAAGATTTATTAAATTTGCAGCCTGCCTACGCCCTCGCCAGCTCAGTGCCCCCGGATACGTTTGCCTGCAGCATTGAGCACATGAAATGTAACTGCTTTTTTTTTTCTTTCTTACTTTTTGTAAGTGTTTATTTATTTTTGAGAGAGAGAAACAGAGTGTGAGTGTGGGGAAGGGCAGAGAGAGAGAGGGAGACACAGAATCCGAAGCAGGCTCCGGGCTCTGAGCTGTTGGCATAGAGCCCGATGTGGGGCTCGAACTTGGGAACGGCGAGATCATGACCCAAGCCGCAGTCAGATGCCCAACGAACTGAGCCACCCGGGCGCCCTGTAATTGCTTTTTAAGTTGCAAGTGGGCCGTGAGGGGACCGTCTTCCCGCATCCGCCCAGGGCAGTGGCGGAGTCTACTTGAGACAAACTTTGCGTCCAAGCACAGATTTGCAAATGTGTCTCTTTGGCCTGGGTGAACCGGGCCACAGCCAGCGTGCCGTTTTGCAGGAGTGGAGAACAAACACCGCCCTCCCATGCACGCTGTGGCCTCTCGGGATGGGGACCCAGATGGCGAGCGTTTTATTTACTGGATCGCATTTCGTAGGTTCTAAGGCTCATCGTGACGTTTCACATTTTCACATTTCTGGAATCCGGGTGACTTATTACGAACGAGTTCTTCCCGTGAGGATTTGGGTTTGCTTCCCTCCACCACCCAGGACACTATCCACCTGAGATTTCTCGAAATCGAAAATCTTTGCTGGCAGGGCGGTATTTTGTTGTGTTTTCCTTCGGCCCACGGCGACCGCGTGGATTCCGACACCCAGCCCCCGGGAGCTCCAGGGGCTCACATTCTCAGGGAAGAGTCTTACCCCCCTCCCTCCACCCAGGGCCAAGGTAACGCGTCTTTTTCCTCGCTTCCCCTTTCCGTGAGGTGGGACTTGCTCTCCATCTCCCTGATGTTGAAGGCGCAGCCCCCCGGCTTCCCAGCTTTGTGGGGGGCTCCAGTCGGACGCTCCGTCACGGTTGTTTCCTTTCTTAGCGGCGTGTGAAATCATGACCCGCCTCACAGTGAGCATCTTCGATCACGCGAAATACTCAGATACCACATCTAAGGAAGCCTTACTGAGTTTTCCAGGTTAGATGGGAACTCTCTCTCACGACGACTATGATTTTTTAAAAAATCTCTCCTGGGTGCCAGGCGCTGCTCTCGAACACTCATGGGCCCGGTCTTTGCCCCTCACGACCACCTTCTCCTTTTTGGTGGGAGAAGCCCGGCCTCTTGGCCCCTTCTCCATATGTGACGACGGGCCCTGTTGGGACTGGAACAGAGGAGATGTGACTTGACATTGTTCTTCTTGTGATTCACCGTGCAACTTTGGGGGCTCAATTTGGCCCTTCCTTCGTCAAAGGGCTGGGCCTTGCTGGGGCAGCGTGGTCTTTGAGCTTCCACAGGAGAGAGCCTGGGACAGGCCTCCACCCACGTGTTGTGTTGTCCCAGGGCCCTGTGTGTCTGTCCGTCTGCCAAGCCTAGAAGCCACTGGCCATCGCTGATGTGTGAAAGAATCAGCATTAGCTCTTCAGACATCAAGTGTTTGAAACTTGTCTTTGACTTCGGAAATCCAGACCACCGTCACCTGTATTTACTCTGTCTTTATCCTTCCGTCACCCAGCCCGCCTGCCTTCTGATTCCCCGCCCCCCACTCCTCTGAAGCTCACCCCCGTGAGGTAGCTGCCTGTTCAGTAAGCCCAGTGGCTGTGTGCCCTCCACGCGGCTGGCCTCTGGGCAGCCTGGACGGGTGACCGCCCTCCCCGCCCACAGCCGCTCTGGCCGTCCTCACACTCCATCGTGGGGCCCTCTCTCCCTGTTTTATTTTTTCCGTGATCAGAATCAGTGTGGATGAGACTCAGTGTTGATGACATCCGGTTACTTAACACAGAATCCCTAGTCAAGGGATTTGCAAAGGTGCCTCAATGGCCTTCTAAAAAATTAATGGGCATTTGGGCTTTGGAACAGTTTTAGGTTTACCGGAAGAACTCAGCAGATCCTACAGAGGGTTCCCAGGTAGCCCCTCTCCTCCACCCCTCTTCCGTTTCCCTTACTATTCACATCTTGCATCAGTCTGATAGATTGGTTACAGTCGATGAATCTCCACTGGCTCATCACTGTTAACTAAAGCCCATAGTTTAGGGTTTTCTGGGGTTCACTTTTTGCATCCTACATTCTATGGATTTGGACAAATGTGTAATAGCACGTATCCACCGTGGTGTGTCACACGGAACAGCTTCGCCGCCCGCAAAACTCCTCCGTGCTCCACCCCCCCCCCATCCCCTGGCAACCGCCGATCTTTTTACTGTCATTGTAGTTTCGTCTTTTCCAGAATGTCATACGGTTGGAATCAGTCCGTAGCCTTCTCAGATTGGCTTCTTTCACTCAATAACACGCATCTGAGATTCCTGCACGGGTTTCTTTGTTGCTTGAGAACTCCATTCCTTTGGTTACAGGGTAATACGCCGTCATCTTAGTATTCCATTTCGGGTCTTTCTCATAGGCTTCTCTTCCCAGTCAGGGATCCAATCCAGGATCAACCCGTTGCATTCAGTTGCCGCATGCCTTTTCTTTCCTCTAGGCTAGAGGTATCCCTCAGTTTTTCTTGACCTTGGGCACAGGTCAGAGATGTGTGGAATGTCCCTCAACGTCTGTTTCCCTGATACGTGCTTGTGATTGGAGTCAGGTTGTGCATTTCTGGCAGGAACGTCACGGGTGATGTTGGGCTCTTAGCGCATCTTCCTGGGAGACCCCCGGTGTCGGTAGGGCCCCAGCATCCCTGATGCTAACTCTGAGCACGTGATTAAGGGGGTGGCTGCTGGGCTTGTCCCCTGGACAGCGCCGTCATTTCTTTTGTAATTAACAAGTAATCTGCGGGGCGCTGCTTAGAAACACTGAAGTACAGTGCCTCTTTCTTCAGTGGTTGTATGTATCATGGGGTTTTCTGCAGCCTCTTTCTCCCCATGACTCATCTGGATCGTTCCTTCTGCTACCGTGGCTTTGTTCCCTGACTCTGGGCCCCTCAGGTCCATCTCTCCAGGCCAGGTCTCCCTTCTGCCTTCAGCCCCAAAGTCCCAACCACCTGCTGGACGTCTACCCAGGAGTCCTCTAGACCCTCGGACGCAGCATGTCCAAAGCTGACCTCACTGTATTCCCTGCACCCAAACAAACCCCAGTCCCCGTATCAGTGGACAGCATCATGACCACCCACTTCCCCAAGCCGGACGCCTCCGGGTCATCCTAGACCCTCACCAAGCTTGGTTCTGGTCCTAAGCTCAGAGCCTGGTCATGATGGCTCTTAGATGAGAAATCGTGAGGGTAGGAAGGGAGGGAAAGGGAAGAGAAATGAGCCATATGGCCATACATCTGTTCCCAAATGAGGCTGTGTCCTTGCTTGAGTAATAACAAAATCTCCAGTCATTCCATCCAGAGGAACTTCCCACCAATTACCTAAACCACCTCCAAAAGGCCAGCTCAGACGGCCTCATCTCCCATCCCTCTCCAAAACCAACTCAAGGTTCTGGAAAAATACAGTTCTATGGCCTGACTGTCACGTGCAGAGCCACCCCAGGGAGGAGATACAACGAACCCGGCCCCACCCCAGCCACTGCCATCTTGTTCCCATGGGGCAACTATCCAGAGCCTCTGAATTCTCACGGGAGTGAATCTTGGGCTCCAGGACTGAGCCATTAGTGGAGAAATTATCACAGGCATTCTGAGCAGGCCCTGGCCCGGGAAACCCTGGTCTCCCTAAGACTCACTGGTGCAGCCAGGGAAATGCAGTGGGCCCCACGCACAGCCCCCTCCTGAGGGGAACCCAGGGAGGAAGCCAGCCAGCACGGGGCGCTGCAGTCCAAGAGGGTCCTAAGAGGGACCTTCAGGGACTAGACAAATGGCTAGTGAGGGCTTCCTGGAGGCCTGGGGACTGGCCCATCTTGAATTGCCAGAGAAAAGCTGGCCCCTGCCCATCACTCTGGGTGCTGGCCCAGCACACGAGCCCCAGCCAGCTCCCAGGAAAGCCCCTGAAAGCCCCAGAGGTGACACAGCGTGACTTCTACACACGGGGCCCCAGGTCAGGGTGGGACCAGATCCGACAGGCCCAGGCTGACTGACAACTCGGGCCCAGGGTGACTGTCGTTGTCGGTGTTGTTGCTGAGTCGTTTCTTGTGAGAACACCATGCAGGATGGTGGGCGGAGCCCGGGCACCGGACGATGCTCGTGAAAGATCCTTGGTGAAATGGACGCAGGGAGCCCACGTCCCGGAGCTGTGCCAGAGCGCAGGGAGGCCGTGGGCAGGGAGGAGAACCGACATCTGGGCCTGGGCGTTGTGGTCAGGGCGTTTGGTGGAACAGCCAGACAGCGAGAACAGCCACAGAGAGCGGTCAGCGAGCATCTGTGTGGTTATACCCTGGGCGCCAAGGCGGGGAGCAGACGGTCAGAGGCACAGGCAGGGAAGGACCCTTTCTTTCGCTCAGCACATACCTGTGGGACACCGCTGGGAATACAGCACTGAGCAAAGTTAATGTGGACCACGCCTCCGAGGAGTCAAGGGGAACATAGACTTTAATCAGTAATCCGGAGGAAGGTACTGGGGCTGTGAAAATGTGTTAACGGGGCTGTTTTGGTCTATGGCAGGGAAGGATCCCCCGAGGAAGCCACTCACAAGCTGAAATTAGAGTGTTTGGCAGGAGTTAACCAGGTGCACTGGAGAAAGGAGAGAAATTAGTATTTCAGACAGAGGGATGGCCTGTGCAAAGGTCCAGTGGCGGGAGGATGTGAGGGCCTTGGAGGGGCCACGAGCTGGCATTGAAGGAGGGCAGTGCTTTTCTTTCCGAAGGGCCTGGGGAGATTGCTGGTGTCTGATCCCTGGCATCTGGTGGAGGGGGGAGCGTGTGGGGCTCAATGACATGTCTGTCTGTCCCTGTATCCATCGGCTAGAGGAGGAAGTGAGTGAGCGTTTATTGAGCGTAGCGTGCATTGCCTCATTTATCCTTATGACCTCGGTAGGCAGGTTTCATTCCCTCTTTTCCCCAACAGATGAAGGAGCCGAGGCTCAGAGAGGCCGAATGCCCTATCCTAGGTCACACAGTTAGGACGCCATAGAACCAAAGTAGAACCAGGACTCCAAACCTTTTCTTTTCCTCACATCACCTTTCTTTCCATCAATGGTAGAAGATGCTAGAAAATCAGGTCCCATTTACCATGATAAACTCATCTTGCCTGAACTCCTCAAAACTCTAGAGCCTCAGATTCGTGTGAGATCCCGAAGGACCCCCAAGCATTTAGTTACCCAATATTACGTGTCCTGTTTCCGCCCCACTACATGTGCTGTCTGCCCTCTGCCTCCATACCCTTAGGGATTAGGAGCTTATCGCTTCCCGAGGAAGCCCCTTCTCTCTTTGGATAGTTTTAACTGGGTGGAACACACGTAGTCCTTTCTGTGGGCAAACTGAGGCACAGAGCAGCTCCCAGATCTGGGAAGAGCTGAGATTGTCAACTTTTTGGTGGGCTTCTTGAAAGGTAGTTCATGCCTCTGTGTGTGTGTGTGTGTGTGTGTGTGTGTGTGTGTGTGTTTTCTAAGCATTTGAGGGTCATATTAAAACGTGTCTTTTAATTCAAAGAACGTTTTAGAATTCAGGTCCCTCCAAGTGAAGATGTGAGCTCTAAATGAACAGCCACTGGGCAGGCAGCAGGAGTCTTTTGAAACAGACCACCCCCTCGTCAACACTTGTAAATGCAAACACGCTCTGGACCTTCAGAGATGTTTTCCCCAGAGGATCGTGGCCAAGACACCGCTCCTGGCTTCAGTAAGCCAAGGGTTAGCTCTGAGAATGTAGGCGCAAACACAAGGACCCTGTAAACAGATTCCCCGTTTGCGAGACCATTGATTACAGCTTTTTAATTTGGTGCCAAGCCAGGCTAGAGTGAACCTGTAGCTTCTTGTTGTCGCTCTTTCTTTCTCCCGGACGGGTCAGAGATTTGGAATCAGGCGGCGTCAGCGTGAAATGTCAAGGAGTCAAGTTAGAGTCCACACGGGCTGAGGCAGCCCCGCATGAACCGAGCAGGTGGGCAGCAGCATGCACCAGCCAGGTGTGGCCCGGCCCAGTGGCCGTGGGAACTCACGCTCACTCAGCTGTTCAGGTGACTTACTGCCCCCCGCTCCTGAGTCCCTGCTGAAATCCGTGCGCCCAGCAGAGTCCTCGCCACAGATGGGGGCAGGTCTTCTATCCCCATTTATCAGAGAAGGAGACAGGCTCAGAGAGGTTATCGACCCTCCTCAGGGCACATAGATGCTGTGTGACAGAGTCTCCACTGGGACCTAGTCAGCCTGGCTCCTCCCAGTCAGGCCCCTGCCCTTCACCACGTTGTGGTTTTGGCCGGGCAGAGGTGGGGGGGTCTCCTTTCCCGACTTTCTCCTCTCCTGCACTCCTTGGCGATGAGGACATCCCATGAAGCCACAACCTCACCGGTCCCTCTGGAATTTCGGAAATGGCCTTTGGCCACTTTCGTGGACTCTAGGCATTTGGACCTGGGAGTCTGGCCCTCGGGTGATACTGGTGGCGTGGATGGTGAAGAGGGTGGAGGAGAAAGAGGAGGAGGAGGGAGCGATGGTGAAGAGCACGGTGGTGATGACCCTGACTTAGGTAGGGATCGTGTGAGTGATCGTACTAATCGTGGCAGCAGCCTTGGGCGCCTGCTGTATCTCCCGTAATCCTCAGAAAGACCCTGTCAGGTAGGTACTGTTTCCCCCCCCCCCCCGTTTAGAGATGAGAAGCTTGAGCTTTGGAGGACTTGAGTGACCTTCTCAAGATTTACAGCCGGGGCTCTCACACGCCAGGCAAGGATTTATGTAAGAACAGGCAAAGCCTGGAGCTCTGTGTTTTTCCCTACCCTTCCTGCCTTGAATGGTTTGAGCAAACCAGACACCTTGGTTTCTGGGCGAAACCAACCTTAGCCCCACTTGACAGTCGGGAAGACTGAGACTGGTACGGCCGGCTTGCCCTCCCCTCCCGCTCAGAGCCCCCCCCCCCCCAAGCGCACTCACACGTCCTGCTTTGGTTCCGCAGGCTCCGCGGTGGCGAGGACTCGGGCCCCTCTTCCGGAAGGTGTGCTGTGTGGCTCTCCCCCTGCAGCTGCTGTTCCTGCTGTTCCTGCTGCTGCTGTTCCTGCTTCCGGTCGGGGAAGAGAACCGCAGCTGCACGCTGGCCAACAACTTCGCCCGCTCCTTCAAGTTCATGCTGCGCTACGATGGCCCCCCGCCCACCTAACCCGCCGGGCCACGCAGGTGACTCTCTCCTCCAGCCCTCCATCCGCCCCAGGGCTCCTTCCGAGGGGGCCCAGGAAACTGGAAACAGAGGCAGGCTGCGACCGGCACAGCTGCCTCGGTGTAAATACTGCATTGATGCCCCCCAAACAAAACCACTTTTTATATGGTGTCTTCTTAGCCTATTTATCCTAAAGGTGCCCTATGTGCGACTAGGGAGTGATGCATAGAATGTTTATATCCTCTGTGTGTAGATATGCTCAGTCCGTATAGCTTCACGTATGGCGTCTATTTGTGGGCGGGAAGGTTCCTAGCAGCTTGCGGGTCCTGTGGGATTTTGTGGCATTTTTGCCTGGGTCTGCGGCCCCCTCCACCCTACCCTGGGGAGCGAGAACAGGAACGTGTCCCTTTTCTGGCAACCGCTTAGCGGGAAGCCACGTCCCAACCCCAGATGCTAGTGGAGAGGCCCCTGAGCTGTCAACACAGAGGAGCAACACCAGCCCTCACTCAGCTCAGTCGCTCTCGCTCTAGACACAGCGAGAACAAAATCACAGCGGGTTAGATGCTGTGGGTCAGAAGCGTAAGGGTGATGCTTGAAGGCAGGGCCGGTGACGGCAGCCAAAAGTGACGAGTGATAGCGTGCTATCCCTGAAGGAAAAGAAAGATGACAAGCAGGACCCAGGACTATACCAGTTCACAGAATTTTGGGCACCCTGTGCAGGGGCGGGGCGGGGGGGGGCGCTCCCACCCCCCCACCCCCCCACCTCTTGGCCTCTGATGGCCCAGAGCAATGCAGAAGGCGGTGGCTGTGACCCTGATCTGCAGGTCTGGTTAGAGCATGCTCCCTGTGTTCTGGGAAAGGAGAAGGGGAGGGAAACTTCCTTGCCAAGGTCTTCATTCAGAATGGGGAGCACGCTGTGCCGGGGAAATGTGTCCTTCCGTCCGTCTTGGGCTGTTTTCCACTGTCTACGACTGGAGCTGAAGGGGGGGGGGGAGCACGTGGCCCTCCAGGGACCAGGGATCGAGGGTCCAAGACAGAGATGAGCGATGGGCATTGGAGCTCAGCCTGTCTAGGGGTCTCTGCCTCTTCCTCCCTGCAGAACGGACTTCGGAGGGAGGTGGGTCTTCTGGGCTGAGAGTGTCCCACACGTGTCCTCACAAGGGGACCCGAACGAGGCTGCCTGTGGGCACCCCCAAGAGAGCCCCCCCCCCCGACCGGATGAGGCGCCCTGAGGCCAGAAACGTGTCCTTTCCTCCTGAGCACATTATAACTGGGTCGCAGTTTCCCTAAATCAACAAAAACACTAAGTTTCCTTTTGGAAAACGCCTGGTGGCCCCTCTTTACGAACTGATTTTGTCCGTTCACCTACAAGCAGTAGACCGAGAGGGGATCCTGCAGGCCTTTGGAATCATGAAGTGTCCAGCCTCAGAAAGGCCCTGCAAAGAGGGAAACGGAGGACCCAGGAGGGTCCTGACTGCCGGCACCAAGCCCCGCCCCCCAGCGCTGCGGCCAACACGGCCCCTCCCTCTGCAGAACCCAGGCCCCCCACCCCCCGACTGGGCCAAGCTGGACATTCCCGGGGCAGGAAAAACGCAGCTGCGGAGAAGTTCGCACTCAGAAAGCACACTTTTCTCCAGATACCAGGAGGCGGAGCCACTAGACGGGTCCCCGCAGGCGACCACCGTCCTGGAAAACCAGGGCTGGAGGACCCAGGCCTGGGGTCACGTGGCCGAGCCCAGGCGCTCCCCGGGCCGTGCGGGTCCGGCGCTCGAAGGTCAGACTGTGGCCGGGCCTTCGAGCGTCTCCGACTCTCCCACTTCGCGGGCGAGGAGGCCGAGGCCCCGAGAGGGGAGGAACTTGCCCAAGACCACACAGCGAGAGGCGGGCGCCCCGAAGCCCCGGCTCACCGTAGGGTGACCTGTCGCGTCGGTAGCCGTGCTGCGTGTAGCCCGCGTCCCCGGGCAGAAAAACTGCAATACGCAGGCCGGGGGAGAGGAACGTCTGTACGTATTTTTTAAATTTTGATAACGAGGCCCTAGAGCCTGCGTGTTTGCATCACTTTTTAAAAAAAGAGAATGGGTATTTTCATTACTTTCATATAAATACAGTTGTGAAATAGCCCACGGACTGGTGCTTTTCACGTGTAATCTTTCCTGCTTACAGTGGATGCAGACGGTTAGGATTTGTAGGACTTTCTAGCTTCCTGCACAACAGCTACAAAGAGCTTTAAAGTGCCGTGTGAGAAAGGTGCCCAGTGGGACCCCCGTGTGTTTGTTTTTCCTCCCGCCCCAGAGTGAGAGTCGTGGAGACACGGGGGAAGATCACGGCCTGGCCCACCAGCTCGTGTGTGTGTGTGTGTGTGTGTGTGTGTGTGTGTGAAAGAGACAGAAGAAGAGAGGGAGAGAAGGAAGGAGGGGGGTATGGGAGGGGAGAGCAGAGGGAGAAGGGAGGAGGGGAGAAAGGAGAAAAGGAAGAGGAGGAGGAAGAGAGAGGGGGAGGGCAGAGGAGAAGAAAGAGGAAGAGGAGGGTGGAGGAGGGGGAGGGGGGAGTAGGAGGGGAGAGAGGAGAACACGGTATGATCCTATGATCGGGGTGCTGGTCGCCCTCCTCGGCTGCCTCCCGCCCCTGCCCTTCCTCTTAGTCTGACCTCCTTGCAGACCCGCCCATACAGGCCCCGAGGGTGTTTCTAAAGAAGCCAGACGAGGGGTGGGATGTGCAGGTGCTGATGACAGAGGAGGCCCAGAGACTCAGGGAGGAGCAGAGGGGACAATAGCATCGAAACCAAGAGTGCCTTCCATTTGGTGCTTGCGGGTGCCCGGCCCCTGCGTGGGCACCGGAGAAGCCATACTTGATTTAACCCCCACGACAGCTCTCAGGGTGAGGCATGAACTTTACCTCCATTCTCCAGATGGGCAGGCTGAGACCTAAAGACAGAGACGCTTGCCCGTGCAGAGGTGGGATTCGAACTCAGGTCTGCCCTGTGCCAAGCCCACACTGGCGGGAAAGGAGGGGGGGTGGGGGCGGTTCAGGCTGGCTCTGCCAGGGCTCGGCCTTTGCAGATGGATCTCAAGTGCCCCCTGCTCAGCAGGACGGGCCAGCTCCCACATCGGCCTCGCTGCTGCTCTCGCCCTGGGTTCTGGGAACAGTCGCCCCAGGGGCACAGTCACAAGGGTCCCCTCCGGACACCTTCACAGCGGTTACTGCCCGCTGCAGAGGGAAGCGGGGCTTCCTGCCCGTCTGGGGGCTGAGCCCTTCTCTGTCCACCTGCGAGGTCCAGGCATGGCGGCCGCGAGTGTGAACCCAGTGCCCAGCACAGGGTGGGGGCCTCGGCTGTGGTTGTCCAATTGCATGGAAAACCCCAGAGGCGAGCGTGTTTGGTGACCCCCCCAACCCCCCTCCCAGATACAGAGGAGATGAATCCTGCTGGATGGGACTCACTTGTCTCTCACAACCTCTGATTTCTTTGCTTCAGGCCGCAGCAGGGACCAGGGGTCCGAGGATGTCTGTCCCTGCTGGGGGTAGGGGGGAGAGTGGGGAGGATCGGCTCAGGCTGCCCGAGGGTGCGGTTAGGAGGGGATCGAATCTTCTCCCGGAGCCTGAGCCGGGGCCTGAGCCGGGGAGGCTGAGCGGCCCTGCGGAAGCTTTGGGGATGTGCCCGTGAAGCTGCCCTGGTTAGAGAGGGCGGACGGAACAGGTGAAGGAGCAGAAGACAAGTGAGGGGCAAAGGCAGGAGGGGACAGAAGACCTGACGTCACCAAACTTTATACTTAAAGGTGGCAAAGATGGTAAATTTCACGTTCTGTGCCTTCGGCCACAATTACAGAGGGAGTGAGGGAGGGAGGGAGGGAGGGAGGGGCGTCAGGCTGTACCTTTATAGGTCTCGACTTTTATCCGAAGACAAGGACCCATGGCCAAGTTTTCACTCCCCAAAGACAGAATGAAAATAATGGTACTAATAAGGGCAGATGCCTGGAGGGTTTTGCGCTTTGTAGGATTTTATTTCATCTAAGTGCCGGCTCTTTATTCTCAGAGTATATCCTTCCTCTTGTTGGGCGTCCCGTGGCCTCGAGGAACGAGGGAGGGGAGAGAACAGCTGTATCTTCCTCTAGGTATGTTTTCTGAGTCTTTAGAAGACAAAAACGGCCAACTCTGTGCTGTTTTCCCCCAATGCAGTGTTCTTTCTGGAAGGACAGGAGAGCCCTGCCGGAAAAGGCTGGGGGAAGGGAGGGGTGCAGCGTGAGAAGTGCCTTGGGCTGGACTCTCAGGGAGGGAGGAAAGAGAAGCAGGATGAGGACAGGGTGGGGGTTGGGTGCAGTTTCTTGCGACAGGGCCGAGGAGGGGCCGGGATCTGCCAGCTGTGGCCTTGGAGAGACGGACGGAGGGCCGCTAGCACGGCACTCCCGATGGCCGTTCAGGAGCCCGTGTCTGTCGCTTTCTGTCTGGCCAATTGGGCAGAAATGCCCTGTGCTTCTTCGCTCTTTAACTCAACGCAACAGGTGTTCTCAAGTCCCTCGTCTGTGCCAGGCTCGTGCTGGAGAATTCAGGTGAATAAAGCCCCAGGCCCGCCCTCCAGGAGCTCACAAGCCCAGGGGAGGGAGGGGAAGATGCCAAACCAAGTGAAGTCCTTGCTCTTGACCTTGCCCATCTGCCCTCCCGGAGCAGGGGGCAGACCCACCGTCACCGAAGCTGGTAGGGCACGCAGTGGGATAGCCGAGGACGTGGTCCTCGTGTGCCTTGCCGTCCCTTGGAGGTCACCGTGTCGCTGTGAGCCAACCTGAGCGGAAGGGCGGGTCAGGATCAGGGTGGCAGGATGAGGGGAGGACGGACGTAGGCACGACAGAAGGAGCCGGGAGGAGAAACCGATGGGCTGGGCTCAGGACGGAGGCGTGGTCCCGTGGGCGGTGCTTTATCTTGGAGAGGGCTTCTAGAAGTTTCCGGCGAGGCCCAGGGCTAAGGCCAGGGACGTGCAAGCCCTCAAACACGGCGTGTTGTTACTTCTGTTACTGGCACAGTTACTCGTCTGCAGTCATGGGTCACGGTCAAAGTCTGTGGTTGGAGATACCAAACTGAGAAGCCCACTCTTCCCCGCTGGAGGTTTTCCGGCTTGGTAACGTACATTCCAGGCATCAGTTTGGCCAAGAATTAGGATAATCATGCCCTCCCCCACCTCCCACCCACTGTTAGTCCCTGGAGCAGGGGAACTGAGCGGCCCCCTGAGGGAGGCTGCGCCTGGGGCAGAGGGGGCGGGGGAGGGGTCCTGCGCGTCCTGAGGTGCCCCCAGCTTCCTTTGAAACCTGTTACTGGAGCGGCTCTCGCTGGCAGTGGCCCGGCGACCTCCAGTGAGCCTCTCGTATCCCTGGCCCAGCCAGGACGGTGCCCTAATTCTTTCTCTCGTGGGACCTCAGCCACTCCAGCGGGCCTCCCCCGACTCCGCTCCTGTCGCCCAGTCTGATGGTCGCCAGGCCCGGTCAGCACCACGGAGAGGTGGCGAGGCCGTGAGCTGTGAGCTCAGCACAGGCCCAGCACTACATACGTGGACTTCTCTTACTGCATCCATGGCAGACATTGAGAGTTGATCACCGAGCCCTTCCCCTCCCCCTGTCTATCCTGCACAGACCTCACAGTCCTTCTGGAAACCACCCAGGCAGCTGCTGCCAATCAATCCTATTTGTCATGTGAAAAATGCATGTTTGACCTCCTTGTCCCTGATACCAGCCCCCCTCAGCAAACTTTCAACTCTGGCCTCCACCCCCCCCCTTTTTTAAATTTTAAAATTAGGACATTCTCAGGGCGCCTGGGTGGCTCAGCCCGTTAAGCGTCCGACTCTTGGTCTCGGCTCAGGTCATGATCTCACGATTCGGGAGATCGAGCCCCGCATCGGGCTCTGTGCTGACAGCTCAGAGCCCCCTTGGGATTCTCTCCCCTCTCTCTCTCTCTCTCTCTCTCTGTCTCTCAAAAATGAATAAACATAAGAAAATATTAAAAGCAAAATAAAATTAGGACGTTTCCAATCAAAAATCACTCTCCTTAGTTTCGTACATGGGGGATACAAGGTAACCCCAGAGAGCAGATCATGGGGAGGAATTACCGCATAGAACTTTTAGGGGAAGCAAAATGGAGGAGAAAATGTGAAATTGCCTGGTTTTTTGTTTTTGTTTTTTTTTTTGGCTGTCAGAGGTGGGAGGGCTTTTATAGACTCTCTTATTCCAACCTGTGCCCATTTTACAGATGAGGAGGCTGAGGTCCCGACAGCTCCTGTTCACCCAGTGATGCAGGGGGTGAGAGGGCTCCCCGCGTCAGGTGACAGAGTGCTCAGGGCTGGACAGGGTGCAGAGGGAGTTCTGCTGTTAACAGCCGGGTGACCTTGGGCGACTTCCCTGCCACCGTCCTTGCAACCACAAATGGGGAAGTTGGCCCTGGAATCCCCCGTGCTGCCTGAGATGTTCGATACTCTCAGAAGATGGTGAAGGGCTCCTGTGTGAAGGGAAATCTCGAGATTCAGCCCCACGTAGCAGAATCCCTCCTGCTTTGACGTAAACAACCAGGGACTTTGCTCTTCCCTGAGCCTGAGAAATCTAGAGCCAGGCAGCCTTGGCAGCTGCCAAGGTTTCCGCAGCTCTCTCCCCTCCCTCCAAGTTACCTCATGGCCCTAGGTGCTTGCGCTACCTCCGACGTCGCGTCTGCGTTCCAGGCAGGAAGAGGGCGAACGGGCTCCCGAACCGGCCCTCGTGGCCCTCGTTTTCTTCCCCTTTCCCAGAAGCCCCACCCACAGACTGCTGCTGCCCCCTCATTGGCCAGACTGTGTCACGTGGTGCCTCTCCATCCGCGAGGAATCCGGGGACAAGCCCCCCCACCCCCCCGACAAAACGGGCGTCTCTTAGCAAGAAAGAGGACGGAGTGGATTCAGGTGGCCCTTAGGTGCCTGTGCCTCTGATATGTGGACCCTCTCTGTCTTGGTCTCCAGCTCCATCAGCAGAGCTTGGAGGACATCGGTCAGTAGAGTGAGAACATGACGCGCCGCCACGCGCCCGCCACCGCCCGCCACCTGCGCCACCAGGTGGCAGGGCTCCCTGGGTCCCTGAAGCCCTTCCCCTCCCCAAGGCGTTCCTTCCACACCGAGGGCGCTGCCAGGCCCACCTTTTTGTAAGACCTGGGACAGGCAAATAAGTCAGGTGCCCCTGCCTGGCCACAGCGAGCAGAGACAGCCCCTCCCCTGTCCCGGCCCCGGAGCTAAGCTTTTTAACACCTTTGTGTTTGGAATTAGCCTAGAAAATTCATATTTGCTTTAATTTCTTCCGGAACGTGAGTTTACTCCTGGGTGCAAATCCTGGAAAGAGGGGCCCTCTGGGCTTTTCCTGGGCGGCCCCCCCGCCACTTTCTGGAAGATCAGAAAAGTGCCGGGATGCAGCCACAGGTGGCTCCCATCCTGGGGCTGACAGAGCAAACGGGTGTCTCCAGCAGAGGGAAGATTCACAGGACTCACACCAGCCGTCCTTGCGCCCTCGGTTTCAATTGCAAGATGAATGCCTTCTGTCTGTCTCCAAAGCGAGGAGGAGGAGGAATTTGTTTTTAAAAGGGAATTAAAAAAATCAAACCTCGCCGACTAAAAACAGATCTTCCAACAGAGCACCCAGAGCTTTAGAGAACAGTCAGCCAATTCAGCATCCCCCCCCCACCTCCGTTGGTTGTCATGGTAACATACCAGCGCTCACTGGTTGGTACCCAACCACCTTGTCCAGACGGGACAGTGATCATACAGAGGGATCTGTTTCCCCAAAGGATCCGGGCTTCCTTTCCAGGATGCTTACTTCCAAGGTCAGCAATCAGGCTGTAGGCCTCCAGCCCCTCTTCCTGTTCTGATGCAAGGGGAGGGAAGAAACCTCAATTCAGAGCCTACAAGATGTCCCTGGCTTCTTTTTTATTTAAAAAAAAAATTTCTTTTTCTAATGTTTATTTATTTTTGAGACAGAGACAGAGCATGAGCAGGGGGAGGGGCAGAGACAGAGGGAGACACAGAATCCGAAGCAGCTCCAGGCTCCGAGCTGTCGGCACAGAGCCCCACGACTCGAACTCGTCAACTGTGAGAACATGACCTGAGCCAAAGTCGGACGCTCAACAGACTGAGCCACACAGATGCCCCAGCCCTGACTCCTTCTAAATGCCTGTGTGAGGGTTATGATCCCGTTGAAAGCGGAGCCCGGGGTGGGAGGGGGGCGGTTAGCAGCTTGCCTAAAAGCAACCAGAGAGTGGCCCCTTTGGGACTTGAACTCAGGAGCGAGGGGGTCCAGGCCTCTCCATGGAACTTCAGCCTCCGCTACCTTTCTTCTTTCGGTGGCCCCGGGCTGCCGCTGCCGTGGTGGCCGGTTGGCTCGTTGAGGGTGACGCTCCAGAGCAGGGCCACAGGGCTTTCCCCCATGCCCGCCCCCTCCATGGAATCGTGAACCTCCCACCGGCACCGGGAACTGGGAACAGCAGCATGGGTGCCAGAGGTTAGGGACAAAGAATGGCGAGAGGCCACCTCTCACAGGGCGGGTGGGGGACAGAGTGGGCGGGTGTCATTGCCTGTAAAGCTGCTCTGATTTCTTCTGGAGAAAAAAAGAGGCATTTTCTCTCTAGGGGCAGAGGCCATGCATGTTCTAGAAGTTTCATTGGCAAGGAAGAAATGGACAGAGGAAGTTGTGTGTGTGTGTGTGTGTGTGTGTGTGTGTGTGTGTGAGTGGGGTGTGTGCACGCAAGGCCCAGAAGCTGAGGGGGCAGCCTGGCTCTCAGCCCTGGGCTTCTGGAAAATAGACACACCAACAGGGCCTGGCATCCTCAGGATGACCATGCTGGACCCAGGACATTTCCCCTGAGAAGAGCATTTTATGCTTCTCACGGAAGTAGCTGTTTGTCCCCCTGTCATTCTCCACACAAAAGGGAATGCCAGTCGACCCCCGGGATTCTCTGCCATCTGGAAATTTCCATAAGCTGGTCTGGAAATGATGCTCTCTCTTTTTTTCTCGAGACAGCATACAACCAGCTCGTGAAGAAGGACTTAGCTCCACGGGTCCTAGATTCCTTCACCTCTCTCTTGCTCTGCATGTCTGTCTGTGTCTTTGTGTTGTAGAAGCCACTGGTGTTCGTCGTATTTGTTGGGTACCTAAGGTGCCAGAGGCAGGAAAAAGGCAAGTTTCCAGGATCAGCTTTGGAGGAACGAAAACCTTGCAAGCCCATTTCAAGTCCAAGAGACCAATCCTCTTGTGCCAAAGCATGTGAGCCTGATGGGTTTGTTAGTTTGCCTTGTCCTCTCTCCCAAGGGAGGGCTCAGGAACCAGAGGGGTCCAGGCCTCTGCGGAACCCCACCTGGAGGCGTTGGCCACATTCCTGCCCTCTCTCTACCCTCAGCCAAGTCCAAAGACTGACTGGCTGTTTACACCGCTGGTCTGGTCTGGTTGACGCAGGCGACGGTCTGGTGGAATAGGGTGTGTGTGTGTGTGTGTGTGTGTGTGTGTGTGTAGATGCCACATAAGTGGGTTTTGGCGTCGAAAGCAAACTTCAGTGTTTAAAATGTTCTGTTATGTAAACAGTATTCACAGGGACCACATCCACTCCCGTCATACTAGTTGGTGATTGTCAAACATGCGTTTGCAATAAATTAAGCTTTCTGGGAAGGCAAGCAGTAACAGAGCCAAATGAGTGTCCTGGAACATGTGTGTTTTATCTCGGTTCATATCAAGTCCACGACCAGCCCAGAGCCTTCCCCGCTCGGGAGGGAGGGAGGGAGGGAGGGATGCGTGGGTTCTTCTAGCTTCTCAGTGCTATGGTTTCAAAGTCACCTTGAAGTTTACAGCCCCTTTCTGTGGCTGGAGTTGGAAGTAGCCGTGTTCTCAAAGACGGCTGGATGTTTTCGTTGTTGCTTTTTTTGCATTTAAAAATGTATCGCTTTATGTCTGGAAATAAAAAAAATCTCTATTTTGGTCTATGAAGCATTGTGTGGTTCGGAAAATCTTTTTTTTTCTGGAGTCAAGGGGTTTTGTCTGAAGAGGTTACGAGGAGAAAGAGGGTTGTGTGGCTAAGGCTGACTGATTTTTAAATTCTGGCCTCCAGGCAACAGCAGGGCCTGGTTTATGCAGAGGTTGAACTCAGGGCGATAGCGGTTCTCAGCTCCTCGGAAACGTCAGGATCACCTGGGAAGCATCTTCAAAGTCACCGCCGGCATCTCCCCAGACCTCGTGGGCTGCAATCTGGAGGGTAGACCGAGTGGAGTTTGAAAATTCCAAATGCGCTCTGAGTAGACAGACGGCCCCAAACAGAGGCAGGCACCAGGCAGATAACAGAAGGCCCTTGGATCAAAGCCCCACTTTGATGGTTTGTTTAACAAACCGTCCTTAGGTCTGAGAATCTGCTTTCCAAAGCCACAGGGTTTTGGAAGCTGTACCCAGAGAGGGCAGAGGTACAAGAGAAGGGGGGATACCATCCCATGTTCGAGGAGAGGTCTAAGAAACCAGCCGCGAACCCCAGACCCACCGCCTGTCAATCAAGTCTCCCGGCAATGGCCCTGGCTTGCCAGGAGAAATGTGTGTCCAGAATCTTCCGCTCCCAAAGTGTATGTACTTCAGTTTCGAACACTTTCCATGAGGTTTTAAAATAGAAAGGCTTTGGGGCGCCTGGGTGGCGCAGTCGGTTAGGCGTCCGACTTCAGCCAGGTCACGATCTTGCGGTCCACGAGTTCGAGCCCCGCGTCGGGCTCTGGGCTGATGGCTCGGAGCCTGGAGCCTGTTTCCGATTCTGTGTCTCCCTCTCTCTCTGCCCCTCCCCCGTTCATGCTGTGTCTCTCTCTGTCTCAAAAATAAATAAACGTTAAAAAAAAATTTTTTTAATAGAAAGGCTTGGACTCTTGCATTATTTATCCGCCCATTCCCAAATTTTACAAATCTGTTATTTTAATAACGCACACAACCCTTTTCCTACTCTGTTCTCTGAAGACACCCTCGTCGCTTATTAAGAAGAGAGAGGCAAGGACCTCTCAGGTGAGAAAAATGTGTCTTTAATCCTTCACGCTTAAGTGACTGGTAAAAGGGAGAGACCGGGTTTTAGACTCTGGGTAAAACTAAGTGGTGTCCAGAATTGTGAGTGTGAAGGACTTGGAACCTTCTGGATGCAGGAACCGGTTCCCTGGCACGTGCCCTTGGAGTCCAGCACCATTCCCGTTGCTGAACCTCGGATGGGAGAGTCTGTTCTGTTAGGAGGGGGTCCTCGGCTTCCACAGGTCAGCCTTAATGGCAGGTGAGACCGCGGAGTCCTCGGTGCCCCGGCTGGTCGCTTCTGGGTGTCAAAGGGCAGAACAACTCTCCGCCATCAGCCCGTAACAAGAGTACTGCTTGTTCTCTATAAGGAATTCACTTCCAGAAGTGAGTCCGGGGGCTCTGGGTGGCTCAGGCGGTGGAGCGTCCGACTTCAACTCAGGTCCTGCTCTCACGGTTCGTGAGTTCGAGCCCCGCATCGGGCTCACCGCTGTCAGCGCACGGCCTGCTTGGGATTCTCTGTCTCCCTCTCTCTCTGCCCCTCCCCTGCTCATGCTGTCCCCCAAATAAATAAATATTACAAGAAAAAGAAGAAAGACGTGAGTCCATCAGGTATCTTGGGACCTAATGGCTAACGTCTTAAGAGTAGTACCCGAAGCCCTCGTGACTCTTGTGACCTGGGGTCAGGGGGCTCCTCGACTCCTGATTAGCCGTCTCCCAAAACAAAACAAAAGACAGAACCTCGTCCGCTGGGACACTCTACCCTTGAGGTGTACGGAGGTCGTGGGGTCGGCCCTACGTAGCTGATTTTAAAAAGCCTTAATCTGCGTAACGTGAAAGTAGGCCGGGCATCACGTAGAGTGACTGTGTGCTGTTTCTAGCGACCCGGGGTCGGGAACTTCGGCGTTAAAACATCGCTTTCGTGGGAAAACTACAGGTTCTAAATCCTTACGGAGCTCTCATACTCCTGACTCGGTGATTAAGTCATTTTTATGACTATGTGATTTTCCACTCCCCCCTCCACCCCCCACCCCCACCCCCCACCAGCCCTAGTCATGGAAGTAATTATCTTACCTCTGTTTTCATCTGAGGCTTCCCAGCCCGGCTGTGACATGTTTAATTGGAGAGATTCATCATCTTTCGTGGAAACCCCTTGGTGAGACGCTATTCAGCTACTTGGCCTTGGCCTTTCCTGTCACCGTCTGGCCGGCTCTGGCTCCCAACCGCTCCTGCGGTGACCTTTCGCCACCCTGCTTCCCTCGATTACGCTTCAAGGGGAGCGCCCCCGGCCCGCTCCGGGTTTCCGCCGTGGGGATCCTGGATTGCCGTCGCCTTTGGCGTGCGTCCTGGTCGGTCCCTGCTTCCAGCTCCTCCTTGGTCTTCGCCGTGGCCTTCTGCTAATTTCTAACAGGAGGCCTCTGCTACCAACGGACAGCAAGGGAAATTGCTCCAAATTGTCCCGCGACAGTCTCTCTCCATCGCGAGTGTGGGTTTCCCGTCCTTGACCATGTGCAAATAATTGAGGCCCTTTTGCTTTGGAATAAGGTGATGGCATGACAAAAAAAGAAAAGTTAAAAAAAGAAAAGAAAAAAGCAAGCTCCTTGCGATTGGGCGTCCTGGATCACATCCTGGAACGGTAAAGGGACATTAGTGGAAAACTCAGTGGAACGCAAATGAAGTCTGTGGTTTCCTGAATAATGTCACGCCGGTGTTCGTGTCGTGGTTTTGACGAGAGTCCCACGGTTCCGTGAGCGGTTCGCGTCAGAGGAGACCCGGCGACGGGAACTTGGTGCTATTTTGGCACCTTCTCTAAAATCATCCCAAGGAAAAATTTTATTTATGTATTTATTTTAAGTAGAGACTTTTATGGCCCTGGGGAAAAAGGGAGAGTTCTCTCTCGCCTCTAAATTACTCCCTTAAAAACGGGCTTGGATCTGTCCTGGGAACAGGCTTGGAGTCAGCCCCATCCACGTTTGCCTCCCAGTCACCGCGTCTCCAAGGTAGCAACCTTGGGAAAGTTCTCCAGTCTTCTTGAATGATACTTACCACAAAGGGATATGGTCGGGAGCGAAAGCACGTCCGGAAGACACGTCTTGTTTCAGCCCTCTGAACGTGGGGTTTGTAGACCACGTAGGCCGACCCCAAAGTACGGCCTTGCAACTGTGCCAGGGCTCTGCGGCGTCCCCTACGCGCTTCGCAAGTGTCCCGGGGATCCTCGTTGAGCGGGGGGCTTCTGGAATCAGCCAGGGGTCAGTTGCAGACAACGGAACCCACTCTAGCCCGTTTAAGGAGAGAAAGACGAATGACAGGGTGTTGGGGGGCTCACAAAATTGCTGGCAGGGTTGAAGGAGTCGACCTCTAGTCTGAGATTCCAGAAATAAGCCCAGCCTGAGCACCACTCTGGCCTCTTCCCTGGTGGAGACAAGAGGCAGCCACCACTTTAAGAAGCCGCCAAGCCAGGAAGCCGCCGCGGTTGCCTGAAGACTCTTGTCGTCTCCCCCGGTCACCCGCAGCAGCCACCCAGGTGCCCCGCGTCAGGCCGTCTCACGGGCCTCCCTTCCACACCGCGTATCGCGACCCGAGAACCTGAGCCGGCAAAGCCTAGGTCACATCCAGGGCCCGGCAGCAAAGGAGTCTAGAAATGTCGTTTTAGCTTTACCCTCTCTGCATCACAGGAGGGCGTCTTGCAAGGGGTTTACTGGGTGATGAACCGAGCACCCCACAGTCCACGCCTTTGGATGCTTAATATTCACGCGCACCCCTGTTTCCCCATCTAAACCTCCAAATGAAAACAGCAGCAGAAACACTCAGCTCCCACGCTGTGCAATGCGCCTCCCGTTCGTACAAACAGGTGCACGCTTAGCGACACGTCCTACTAGTCAGTGTATCCATTTCCGTGCTCCGTGAGTTTCCCTCGGGTTCATTCGCAGTCTTAACTTGATAGCCTGAAGTCTGTGAACGAAAAGCACACGGTTAACGACCCAGTCCCCGCCACCACGCCCACGTTGTCCATGAACAGGCACCGGAGTGGCTGGAAAGAGGCCGTGTGATTGCCCAGCTGACTCTCAGGAGCCTCCTTTGTATAGATGGGCTTTTGGTGAGCAGAGAGCCCCACGTAGCCTGGCACCCGAGATCTACTCCAAGAGGACTACCCACAAACCTCTCCTTCAAACTTCCTTGTCATCCGTCCCTAACCTTGAACTTCTCAAGCCCTTGACCATCCTTAAGTCAAGAATATTTCTGAGCTCCTACTGTATGTCAGGCACGAACAAAATGGTGAAGGAGAGCAAACCCAGGCTCCTGCCTTCATGGAGCCTCCTTCCTGGAGCTGGTCTCCGCCCACCAGTCCACGTAGATCTGTACTCCCAGTCACTTCTGTTATCGGGCAAAATGGATTACCAATGGACAGCTCAAAGCTGGCCCCTGGGGGGACTTCCCTTCCCCTTGCCTTTCATCACCGGCCTTCAGGAGGACTTCGATCCCATAGCACTGAACTTCTGGCTGGTTCTGTCATATCATCCAAGGCCAGGTGGAAACTCAGGCTCAGAGTCTTTACCTCTAAGACAAGGGTCATGGAGCCTCAGGGTGAGGCCATGGGGCAGGCAGAGGGGTTGGGGACTGTGCAGCAGGTGTGGGTGACCTGGAGTGTGAATCACCGGGTGACCAAATGAGAGAACTGGCAAAGACTTCAGGCCTGGACACTCAGCCAGAACTGGACACGGCACTGGGATCAGGCTGTGTGGGGTTCCCACCCATGGAAAGGCTGCACAGGCAGATGGTGAGGTCCTCTTGGCCGCCATGACTCCCGACCACTTGAGCACTGCCCTGGCCATGGACTTCTCTCCATCCACCCCTCCTGGTGCTGCTGGGAGACCCTTCTCTGACAACATCTGGGCCTCTGACATGCCCCTGCCCCGCCAAAGCCAATTTGTGACCATTGGTTTGCTCCTTCTCCCCCTCCATCGCTCTTTCTTTGATATCTGCTCCGTTCTCTCATTCCCTGGCCTTGACTCTCTTGAGTCTCTCCAGTTTCTGGTTCCATCACTTGAGAGCTGTTTTGATGTTTCCATCGTCTAGGACTGGGCTGGCCTGTAGGTCAAATCCAGCTGCGACCTGCTTTTGTGTAGCCCAAGATGACCAACAGGATTTAAAAATTTTTGAAAATGGTTCCATGTTTGAGTGGTCACGTATTGGGGGCGCCTGGGTCGCTCAGTCGGTTAAGCATCCGACTTCGGCTCAGGTCATGATCTCGCGGTCTGTGAGTTCGAGCCCCGCGTCGGGCTCTGTGCTGTGAGCTCAGAGCCTGGAGCCTGCTTCTTTGGATTCTGTGTCACCCTCCCTCTTGGCCCCTCCCCTGTTCACGCTCTGTCTCTCTCAAAAGTAAATACACTTAAAAATTTTTTTTTGAAAAAACGATCACATATTAGGTGGTCACATAAGTACGTACATTACCTCTTCAGTTTTGCCTCTTAGCCTATAAAGGCCTAAACCATTTCCTACCGGGCCCTTTCGAGAAGCATTTGTCAGACCCTGCTCAGGGCTGTCGCCTGCACAACTTCCGGCCCAGCCACCCCTTGTATCCAAGCTGTTCGCCCCTGGATCCCAGCCAGGTCCTTCTGGAAGACCAGCTCCCTGCAGGCGGGCCCTGACCCCCCTGAAGGGGGCCCAGGCAGAAAGAACATCGGACTGGGTGTCAGGAGAAATTGCTTCCAGTCCCAGCAGTGGCCACCAGCTCCCTCTGTGTCTCTAGGTAACTCGAGGGCCCCCTCTGCCTCTGAGCCCCTTGCTGCCAAGCGGGGGATGAGCCGTGAAGCACACTGCAAAGCTCCCAGAGCCGTGCCAATCCTCCTGAGACTGTCATCCATGTGACCACCAGGGACACACCGAGAGAGGGGCACACAGGCGGAGCTGAGGACTCAGGGTGCCTGTGGTTAATCCTTCATGCTGGGGCCTCCCGTGATGAGCCCTGCAGGTGCACGTGCACACGCACACAGAGGTGCACCCCACCCACCACAGGTGCGCGCGCCTGCTTGCAACACACACTGCACACACGTGCCCACGCGCGTGCCCACGTCTAACACGCGTCACGTGCACAGACACACCTGCGCCCCACACGCACTCTGTGCAGACACACATCGCAAACGGACACACACGGCCCTCCGTCCCGCCTTTGTGGCTGAGAGCCCCACCAGAGCTCAGGGGCGCATCCCTGGGGGTTCCCTCCTAGACGCTTGGCCTGACGAAGTCTCCTCGGGAACCAGAAAATTAAATTCGGGGTCATTTCTCTGTGCCGGATATCGGGCATAATTTGAGGATTACCGTGGGCAAGGAAAAGAGAACGGACATTTCTCTCTCCCTCTCTCTTTCTTTCTTTCTTTCTTTTTTTTTTTTTTTAACTGAGCTTGAAAAGAAAAAGGCTGTTGTGTGGGGTAATGAGCCTTTTGGTGGGTGAGGTCAGGAGGAGGTGGGGCCCGGAGCAAATCAGAGCCAGCATCTGAAGACGCAGCAAGTCTTGCCTTTTGGGGTCAGGGAAGGGGGTCAGTCATGCGGGGGCTATAAAGAAAGAGATTGCATTTAATTGAAGAAACATCTTCTTACAATCATGTTTTGGCTGAAGGGCATGGCCGACCCTGACCAAAGGCCCAGGGGGCCGAACACAAAACGTGTATAGTTTTGTGGGGATGCCAGAACACCTCCCACAAGCAACATGTATCAAAACCCGAGTTTATGCAGGAGTTGGGGGGGAGCCAGGGAGGGAGCCATTTGTTTTATGAGTAATGCATTCGAGGCGTAACACCCTGATAACGCAATATTCACAGTTTGCTAGGTACTCCCACTGACATTATTTCCTTTGGTTCTCACAATAGATGTCAAAGGCATTATTGTATCTAACCCCCAAGACTATGTCTTGGGTACGGAAGAAAGAAAGAAGAAAGGCCTCAAGGTGTAGAATACAGCAGGGCTGGAGAATGTTGAACCAAATGACTCAGTCCAGAGGTACCGGATAGGTTCACCTGGATGACTGCCCCAAAGCACTGGGTTGAGGACCCTGAGGCTTGAATAAGCAAAGAGCTCCAAGATCCCTGGGTGACCACCATGGCCGTGGTGGTGGTGGTGGTGGTGGGGGGGGTGCATATTTGGATTCCTTCCCTTTACCTTATTTGTCTCGTAAAGGGAGAGGATTGCTCTCGAGCTGGGTTTACGAATTCCCATGCTCACAGAACCCAGGTAGGAAACACAAATGAGAGACTTGGTCACTTGCGAAAACATTGCGGAAAAAGGTTTAGGGGCCCTGTCAGTCGTTGCCAGGTGGGTGTGGGCGCTCTGGGTCATACGTCTGACAGTTCTTAGATCACACAAGATTTCAGATTTTAATGTTGAGAGAAAGTCTTTTACGTGGCAACTAATTTGAATAATTAAAAAATACCTGTGCCGTGTGTGTGTGTGTGTGTGTGTGTGTGTGTCTTTAGGCTGGATGTGACCCAAAGGATTGCTTCACATCCTTTAGTCTAAATAATCCCCCAAGTTCCTTTTGGTTCAAAATTTCTGAATTCTGGGGCACCTGGGTGGCTCAGTGAGTTAAGCATCCAACTCTTGATTTCGGCTCAGGTCGTGATCTCATGGTTTGTGAGATCGAGCCCCATGTCAGGCTCTGTGCTGACAGCGCAGAGCCTGCTTGGGATTCTCTCTTGCTCCCTTTCTCTGCTCTCTCTCAATAAATACACTAAAAAAAAAAAATCTAAATTCTGTGTGGGATGCAGACCCAGACACCATGCTCACGTGATATGTTTCTCAGTAGAGCCATCGTTCAAACCCTGGGCACTCACCCACCTGGCCTGAGAGCAGTGTGAGTACCTACGACGTGCCATCACCAGACTTTTATACACATTGTCTCACTCAAGCTTCACAGGGACTTCCAGCTGGCTCTTCTCGTTTTTCATGCCGCTGAAGACACAGGCTCAGAGAGGTTACAGACTTGCCCAAGGTTGCACAGCACAAAACCCAATCAAAATGTACTCCTTGGTGATTTTGCAAGCTTTCGGGTTTTGAGGGTGGAAATTCCATGACATAATCAGCACTGGAGGAAAAAGATTCTCTGAACGCTGATAACTGCGTAAAGCCGATGAGGACTTACACCCGATGTAGCATCTAGATCCCCTGTGGCATGCCCAGTGTTCAAAAGATTGTCTTTGATGGATAACCCAGTAGGCGTTATCAGGGTTGGGCCAGTTCTGAGGCCCCTGGGCAAGCAGTCCCTTGGCTGACTTCCAGCCCATAAATTGTCCTAAAGGGCCGCCAGGTTTTGGCTGTCGGTGGAAGACGGGAGAGATGGAGAGGCCCTGAAAGGCAGTATCTTTCCCATCTGTTCCGCATTACGATGCTGTTAAATATTTCATGCTCTCCATTGTACCAACAAATAAAAGCAGAACTAATCTCTTTGTTTTAAGTTTCCTTGACTGGCATGGCTGGTGAGTAAGCAACATACGTATTTTCTCACAACTGGAGGGGACTGGTTCTGCGGGAGGTTTGGAAAGAGAAAGGCTCTCACTCACGAAGCTGAGTGGGAAGTGTCCTGATGCTGATGGAGAGACAAAAGTGACAGCTCCGGGGACGGGGGTGAGGAAGATGTTTTTCAGTTGTCTCAGCCATGGAGATGAGAGCCTGGGAGACAGGACTTTCTGGGGTGCACCCAGCTATCGCCCATCCATCCATCCATCCATCTGTCCTTCTGCCTGTCTGTCCATCTGCCCATCTGTCCACCCATCCATGCATCCACCCACGCACGCGTCCCTCCACCCGTGTGTCCACGTATCCATCTGTCCATCCGTCCCTCCACCCATCCGGCCATCCATTCTTTCAGCCCCATTGTTGGAAGGCACCCAGGAGCCAAGGGGTGCACCTGGCATCTAGAAGCTGCAAAAGGCGTGGAATGGATCCTCTCCTAGAGCCTCCGGAAGAAAGACAGCCCTGCTGACACCTCAATTTTAGCCCCATTTTAAGCCTTCTTATTAATCTTATTAAGATCATAAATCTGGGCTATTTCCAGCCACCCGGTGTGTGGCAGTTTGTTACAGCCCCAACAGGAAGCCAACACACAACCTCATGGGGTCACGGCGGGCGTCGGATGAGCTAATATTTAAAAGCACTTAGCACAGTGCCTGGCACAGAGGAAGTGCTGGGAAACCGTCACGGCTCTTGCTCTGTTATCACCACTGTCCTGATGTGCTGTGGGGGCAGGGAAATAACCAAGGAGTTTTTTATTAAAAATGCAGGGGCGCCTGGGTGGCTCCGTCGGTTGAGCGTCCGACTTCAGCTCGGGTCACGATCTCGCGGTCCGTGAGTTCGAGCCCCGCGTCAGGCTCCGGGCTGACGGCTCGGAGCCCAGAGCCGGCTTCCGTTTCTGTGTCTCCCTCTCTCTCTCTATCCCCTCCCTTTCTGGGTGGGTTCCTCTGGATGGTTCTGGGCTTAGCCGGGTGATGTCGTTTGGGTTGGCAGCAAATGTGATGGTGAGCAGAGGTCTGGAAGCAAAGTGGTTAGATTTGGGGATGATTTGTCTGTACCCTTAGTGCTACAAGAGACAAGGGGTCTAGAAGAAAAGTCACAGTCGCTAGCAGCAACATGGACTGGGGACTTATTACATGCTGGATTCGGGACTAAGCCCTTTGTAGACACCAGTGTTTCTTACGGAATCACTCACTCGGGTGAGACTCACCTAGAAGCTTGTCACAATGGCCCAGCGTCCCAGCCTAGCTTCACGCAACCAGAAAAGCTGGAGGGGCCTGAGAACCTTCATATTAGCCATCTCTCCCTTGACCCCTGGGCACCATGACCTCTGGGAACCACGAACACTCATCCTCACATGTCGGCTTCGCAGCCCGCCCCTAAGGCAGAGAGCCTCATGCCCATTTTACAGACGAGGAAAGTGAGGCTCAGAGAAATAAGTTCGCTGGTTGGAGGTGGGGCCACGACTCGCCCCCAAGCACGGGTGATAATCAAAGACAAGCTCTCGGTCGGTCACCAAACGCTGCCCGCGGTGGCCGGGGCTGGCCCCACGAGGCTCCGCCCTCTGCCCGACACTCCGGGGGCCGCCGCTGGTGACGCCAGGGGCGCGTCGTTCTGGGCCCCCCTGAAGCTGGGCCTGCTCCAGGCAGAGGTGAGAAGTGCCAGGGGAATGATGAAGTCGGGCCTCTTCCCTGAAATGGAAATTGTTGTTAAATAAGAACATAAATATTTAAGTACCCGCCGTGACTACTCTTTGCAGAACAACTTTGAGTCCAGAGTCAATAAGAACCGGGCTTAAAATAAACACAAGGCCCGGGTGCGAGTCCCACGCCTCCCAGTGCCCTCACTCCGGGCCTGAAGAGAAGCCTTTTATTGTGTCCTCACCCGCACGCGGCGCTCCCAGGTGACAAGGGGGGCCAGGTACCTGGCCGCAGCCTCTGGCACCGTTAGTGGCCCCGACGTGAAAAAATCTCACCTCTTGGCCGTGAAGGGCCCTCCCAGGACAGCCGCCCCCGCTGTGAGGGGTGTGGGGTGACAGCGCCCCGGTTCCCCAGGCCGTTGGCGGCTCCTCACTGCCCCCCAGACGGGGCGGTGTTTCAGGGACTACGTGGAACGTTCTCTCCGTCACTCACACCCCTTCGCAGAAGCGAGGGAGCCCATCTCTTCATGGGGCGCGAAGGCTGCGTCTCACCTCCCGCGGGGCCTTTTCCGGCCTGGGCCCCAGCCGCGTCCCCTGCTCTCAGGGGCGCTCTTGCCCGCGAAGGGGTCACTGGCGACGCAGCACGGTCTTGGGAGAGCCCGCCAGCATGTAGCACTTCGTCACCTCCTCGGAGATCTGTCTCCCTGGGGCCCTTCTGCTTCAAGACTCATTCTCCACCTGAACTCTCTAAACACCACCGGACCTTGCAACCAATCCCGAGGACGTCTCTTCGCCCGATCTTCCAGCCTTTTGTTATTTTCGACACGTGCCCCCTACCTCTGTCGCGTCTTCCTCCATGTTCCCTTTTGGGGGTGTTAGCCAGGACTGACACGTGTCATTTGCCACCAAAGGCCCTCGCCGGTGGGGGGCCAGCTGAGGGGCCGTTCCCGGTCCCAGAGGTTGGGTCTTTGCATCTGCCCCCCCAGTCCCAAATCCATTCAGCCTCCGGTTCCCACTAAGCCTCAACCAGAGAGCGCTCAGCCCCGCTGCCCTGGAGACAGCGGGGGAGGCCTGCAGACATTTTTAGTTGTCACAACCGGGAAGGGAGTGCGTCCGGAATCCCGTGGGTGAAGGCCGGGACGCTGCTGACACCCTACAGAGCACAGGACCAAGAACAATCACCCCTGAAAGTCAACAGTGGCCAGAGCAAGGACCTCTGCTCTATTTATACAGGTCCTGCCTGACTCTATCCGGCCCCGAATGTGAGGGTCTGACTCCTGAGCGCCCCCGCTTTGATTCGACCCTTGAGAACTTCCGTCTGCCTCCACTTAAAGCCTGCGACCCACCTTTGGGCATCCCGTGGCCCTCTGTTGATGCTGACTACTCGCCCCAGCGCCCGCCTGCTCCCCGGCACCACCGCCACATCGTGGGACATCGTCCCACCGCACACAGAGGGTCCAGCCCACGCACCTGCCCTCCCGCAGCGCCGACCTCGCCCCTCGGGCCCGACGGCACCCAGGTCTTGGCGAAGACCAGCTACCCTCACCGTGTTCTGCCATGATGGACACCCTCCCCACCCCGGGACAAGGTTTTCTGGCCCCAGGACAGTGTCCAGCTCAGGCTGGACACCCCCCACCCCGCTCCCGGCTGCACCCATTCATTTCGCAGGCGACCGGAGGCTCAGTTCCCTGGAGCTCCAGTGTGGGGGCGAGCCTGACGGTGGAATGAAAAGACTTGGTGACCCACGCCTAAAAATAAAAATATTATTCAATTGTCGTGTCTGACAGACAGAGCGCCTGACGCAGAAAGCAAAGCCATGGCAACTGGGGAAACACACTGGAAACCCTCTCACGTGGGTGCGTTGAAACAGATCTCAGCTGGGCCTTCTGGACCCGGACGATGGACGGGCGTCTTCGCTGCTCTCTGGTTTCTGGGCTTGGAGGGGGTTGGCCATGGGCGCGTGGGAAAGAGGAGAAAAACAGTGGGCCCCCCTCGGCTGGTCCCGCGTGTTCAGGCTTCCGCTGCCTTCTTGGGATGCCCCCTGTTCTTGGCTGGAAAGCGGCTTTGGACACGATTTCTGCTAGAATAGTGGGAACCTGGAAGATAAGAACGAATACCCCATTTTTGTCCCCCGTTAGAGAGATGCTCTTTCCTTTTGTACCCCCGGGAGAGTGTGGACTCTGGACCAGTACTTTCTTGCCTCCAGGCCTTGCTTCTGCTAAATGCCTCGCCCAAAACGCCCTTTCTTGCCACTTCTGCACACCCGAGTCTGACCCCGCCTTCTGGACTCCGCTAAAACGTCACTGCCTCCAGGAAGGATTTCCAGATTTTTTTTCGGTCCGCCAGCCCTGTCCCCAACCATCCACAGGCAGCAGCGATCTCTGTCCGCCGGGCTTCCCACGGCACTTCATCAACGCTTACATTATGCCCCTTAACTCAGCAAGGCGGGGCCAAGAGCAAAGTGGATGTGAAGTCAGGTAAACCAGCGCGAATCCCGACTCCGTTCCTAAGCAGCTGTGTGCCTTTGAGCACTTAACCTCTCCACGCCTCGATTTCCTCACCTATAAAATGGACCCAAAGCCTACCTTGTAGAGCTGTTGTGATTTTTTTTTAAATTTTTAAAAATGCTTATTTATTTTTGAGACAGAGACAGAGTGCTAGGGAGGGAGGGGCAGAGAGAGAGGGAGACACAGAATCCGAAGCAGGCTCCGGGCTCCGAGCCGTCAGCACAGAGCCCGACACGAGGCTGGAACCCGTGAACCGGGAGATCGTGACCTGAGCCGAAGTCGGACGCTCTACCGACTGAGCCACCCAGGCGCCCCTGGGGTTGCTGTCATTTTAAAGTGGCAAACTGTGAGCAACTGCCTGCACAAAGCAGTCGCCCAAAAATGCCAGCCGTCAGCATCAGCAACCTTCAGGCAGAAAGCGAGAGCTCTGGATTTGAGGCTGGCTTCACCACCCAATAGGTTTTAGGGATTGAATTGTGTCCCCTCCCAAAAGATACGGTTGAAGTCCTAATCCCCAGTATCTTAGAACATGACCTTATTTGGAGTGAGGGCCGCTGCAGACGTAACTAGTTAAGATGAGGTCACAATAGGGGCGCCTGGGTGGCTCGGTCGGTTGAGCGTCCGACTTCCGCTCAGGTCATGATCTCACAGTCTGTGAGTTCGAGCCCCGCGTCGGGCTCTGTGCCGACAGCTCGGAGCCCGGAGCTGCTTCGGATTCTGTGTCTCCCTCTCTCTCTCTGCCCCGCCCCCGTTCATGCTCTGTCTCTCTCTCTCTGTCTCAAAAATAAATTAGAAAAACATTAAAAAAAAAAAGATGAGGTCACAACGGAGTAGGTTGGGCCCCAATCCAATACACCCCCAGACCAGGCGGTGAGGAGGTCATCTGCTGTTTTTATCTGCCCTACCTCCCTTCCCATTGCTTCTTAAAATAGGTCCTTCCTTCCTTGAACTGCTCTGCCCTCCGTCCATGTGATTCCAGGACACCTGGCAATCTGGTACCTTGGCCAAGAGGGTGGTCACGTGACCCAGGCCTGGCTCATCAGAGCTCCCGTCTCTCTGGCCACACCAAGGTGGTCGTACAGGCAATGCAGGTGACTATACAGGACCAATCTCACCCGGGGACTTCGATACGGAGGGTGGGAGAGAGAAGGCCTACCTTCAAGGTGGCTGAGCTGGGGTGACAGACACCTGCACTCTCTGTGCCTGTGACACTTTCTCCCCTTACTGCACGGAGAAACTCACCTACAGCAAGAAAAACTAGCTCTACACACAGAGGACAGCAGACGGGCATGGTGTGTGTGTGTGTGTGTGTGTGTGTGTGTGGCAAAGGGAAACTGAGGCCCAACGGTATTAGCAGAGTCGGCAAGCCAGCCCCATTCATGAACTCTCAGTCGCATCAATCAATAAATCCTCATTTTGGGGGCTCCTGGGTGGCTCAGTCAGTTGAGCATCCGACTTCGGCTCAGGTCACGATCTTGACGTCTGTGAGTTCGAGCCCCGCATCGGGCTCTGTGCTGACAGCTCGGAGCTTGGAGCTGCTTTGGATTCTGTGTCTCCCTCTCTCTCTGCCCCTCCCCCACTCACGCTCTGTCTCTCTCTCTGTCTCTCTCTCTCTCTATCAAAAATAAATAAACATTAAAAAAAAGTTAAATAAATCCTCATTTTTACTTTAACTGTTTTGAGTTGGAATTCTGACGTCCACAGTGAGAAAATCCTGCTCAAGCCAGGAGGGTTGGTTGACATGAAGGGACAGGGAAACCTCTCTGGAGAGAGCAGGCCCGGGCACCAAGAGGTCCCAAGAAAGAGTGACCGCGTGCCCCCCCCTCCCCGCGCCCGGTGCCTGCAGGGAGGGCCTTGTCTGGAGGGGTGTTTGGTGTAGGTGTCAGGGTCGGGAGGTTTACAGGAATGCCTGTCTGGTCATCCAGTCGAGGCCTCAAACCCACACTCTGGACTCCTTCCCGGAACCAGCACCTTCCCCTCCCACACGGAGCTTTACCCACACCGCCATCTTAGGTAATGGGGGGATAGAAATGCTGGATGATTTCCTTTCTGGAGACGGACCCAGTGCACAGGGGGAGGGACCAGCCCCAGACCAGAGGCCAGAAGCCTTTTTTTCTAAGACAGATGTGAGGGAGGAACAAGGGAGAGCTATTGGACATAAGCTGTAGGTGTCCAAAGGCTGGGAGTGACAGCCACTTCTGTGTCAACTGACTGAGCCGTGGGGCACCCAGACATCTGGCCCCATACCCTGGATGTGTCCGGGAGGGTGTTTCTGGATGAGATTAACATTTGAATCAGTAGACGGAGTAAAGCAGATGGTCCTCCATAATATGGTGGGCCTCCTCTAAGTAGTTGAAGACCTGAATAGAACAAAAAGACTGAAGAAGAAGAAATTCCACGTGCCTGCCTGCCTGAACCGGGACATCGGTCTTCTTCCCTCAGACCGGAAGCGACACAAGGCCCTCCTGGTCCCCAGGGCTTCAGGCTCGGCCAAGAACTCCACCAGCAACTCCCCTGGGTCTCCTGCTTGCTGACTGCAGATCTCAGGGCTTCTCAACTGCCTCCATAGTTGCGCGAACACGTTCTTTACAGCAAATCTCCTTCTCGCTACGTATCTATGTCCCATTGGTTCTCTTTCTCTGGACAACCTTGACTAACACGCCAGGCACGAGGGACACACCCAGGAGCCCTTTGTTTCCTTCTGTGACTTGGTGGTTATGTCTTCTCCTGGGATGGAGAGGCTGGGAGGGGAGGGGGGTTTCTAGATTAGGGGAAGCCGGGGAGAGAAGGTGGAAAGACAAGGAATCGGGCATGACCCAGATTCGCCCAGATGATCACGAAGAGGACGGGGCCCAGGTGACGGAGACCATGAGTGTTCAAGTGAAATCAATCACACTTTGACAGCACTCAGAGGCCAGGGGAGGGGCGAGGAAGACAGGGCGGGCTCCAAACTGCGGTCCAGATGCCTTGCGGCCAACTGACCTTGCTTGGGCTGGTTTCTCCAGTGTTTGGAGTCTCAGCGTTTTTATCTGCACCTCCGTCAGGGGAGGTGAACGGGGAAGGGCCCTCTGGGTGTCGATTCATTAGGACTCGAATGACACAAGGGTGTGAGTGTCGGGGATCCTGGGGGTGGGCGTCAGGGTGGGGTGAGCGTCTGCACCGAGGCCCCGGGACGACCCCTCAGTGGACCTGAGGAAGAGCGGGAAGGCCGCCACCTGGGCCCCGTGCCCCCAGCTCAGCCATGCTCACAGCCTCCCCTCACCCGGGTCTCTGCCCGACTGTGCCCTTGTCCCAGAGGCTTTGCTGGCCGCCCTTCTCACATAGCACCCCCCGACCCCCATCTCACAACAGACCCCCAGCCTTTACCTGGTTTGTAGAGTTTCTCGTGGTTTCTTTGACCTACAGGTTCGCCCGTCGTTACTCTTATCTTCCCCACAGATCGTAAGCCCCGGGAAGACAGGGACATTGGTTGGCTCTCAGAGTGCCCAGAGCCTCACCCAGGGCCTGGCACATCCCAGGCCTCCAAGATTAGTTCTTGGGGAGGCTGGCGGGAGGTGGCACGGGGCCTTGTAAGCTGCAGGAGCCCAGGGCTAGGGACAGAGGCAGGTGGAGGCAGAAGTAGGTTTTCGGAAGGCACACACAGTCCCACTATGGATGCTAGAACAGCAGGTCTCTGTCTGACTTTTGCCACAGGGATAACCATGCTTAGTACTAAAGAATTCTTAGTACTTAGTACCTGGGGACAAGAATTCTTTTCCTGTGCTGCCCTAACCTTCAACTTATTTATTTATCTTTTTTTTTTTAACGTTTATTTATTTTTGAGACAGAGAGAGACAGAGCATGAACAGGGGAGGGGCAGAGAGAGAGGGAGACACAGAATCTGAAACAGGCTCCAGGCTCTGAGCTGTCAGCCCAGAGCCCGACGCGGGCTCGAACTCACGGACCATGAGATCGTGACCTGAGCCAAAGTCGGACGCTTAACCGACCAAGCCACCCAGGTGCCCCTATTTATTTATCTTTTAAGTTTATTTATTTTATTTATTTTATTTTAAATTTTTTTTTCAAAGTTTATTTATTTTTGGGACAGAGAGAGACAGAGCATGAACGGGCGAGGGGCAGAGAGAGAGGGAGACACAGAATCGAAAACAGGCTCCAGGCTCTGAGCCATCAGCCCAGAGCCCGACGCGGGGCTCGAACTCACGGACCGCGAGATCGTGACCTGGCTGAAGTCGGACGCTTAACCGACTGCGCCACCCAGGCGCCCCAAGTTTATTTATTTTAATAGAGAAAGAGAGAGAGAGAGGGACAGAGCATGTGTACATGTGAATGAGAGAGGGGCAGAGAGAGAGAGGGAGGGAGAGAGAATCCCAAGCAGGCTCTGCGCTCAGCGTGGAGCCCGACGTGGGCCCGATCTCGAGAACCGTGAGACCATGACCTGAGTCAAAATCCAGAGCCAGAAGCTCAACAGACTGAGCTGCCCAGGCGCCCCTCAATTTATTTTGATCCTATGAAAACTGTTGGGTTGTTCAGATTCCTTAAAGCCAAAGACAAGTGATCTCCTATAAGAGTTTCACTTGTCCCCAACGCTTCCGTGGACAGCCAAGACTAGAGACGATGGGGTGGTCCCCATCTGGTGGTCCCCCTGCTCATGCCTTTCCTAGGTGGGGGCCATGCCGCAGATATCCTGACCCAAGACCTGTCTTCACCATATTTGACCTCAGACAACCCCCCGGAGCCCCCGGGTTTACTGTGAGAACTAGCAGAAGTCCCGCCAGTCCCAGAGAAAGTGACCAGTACCTGTTGGTCTCCTCTGCCTCTCAGCCTGCCTTTAAAAGCCTGGACGGCCTTGGCGGACAGCAATAGAGCGGAAAGGTGCTCGGTGAATTGAATCGACTCGGGGAGACAAACATCCCAGAGAACACGATTTGATAAACTCACCCTGTTTGGGAGGCTCCGGCTTCCCTAATTGTGGGGAAACCAAGATGTTGACATTTGATGAGCCTCTCCTCTTCCCCAAGGGCTGTAAATTCTGCCAACAAGTTCCCAGCTAATAAATGTTCGTCTTGTGGAACGTTAGCATTCTCTTGAACAATAAAAGTGACCCTTTGGCCTCGCTTATCACATTTCACGATTGAGTCAGGCCTCAATGATGGGCCGGTCCGGAGGTCACAGAAACATCTGCTCAAAAGCAGAAGATAATGCCCCTTCCAGACAAGGGCTTCAGACAGAATCCTGACTGCACTCTCCCCGCTGATACACTTCCTTAGAAACTCTAATCTGATTTGGGCCCCGAAGGAGAAAATTAAAACCAGAAATGAAGACGCACATGCGATATTTTGGTTTGTTTTGTTTGATTTGTACATGCACTTTAAAAGAGAGACATCCAAAGATCTTCCTGTTCGGATTCTACCTTCAACGAGGTTCAACTCACTGAGTCGTTGTTCGGCAGGCGTTGTTCTCACTGAGTCGGCAGATATTGTCACTTTAGAGGCTTGGAAATATATATATTTTTAATGTTTATTTATTTTTGAGAGACAGAGAGAGGCAGAGCATGAGCCGGGGAGGGGGAGAGAGAGAGACACGCACGCAGAATCCGAAGCAGGCTCCAGGCTGTGAGCTGTTTGTTAGCACAGAGCCCAACGCAGGGCTCAAACCCACAAACCGCAAGACCCCGACCTGAGCTGAAGTCGGACGCTCAATCGACTGAGCCACCCAGGCGCTCCGGAAATATTTTTATTGATGCACATGAAGTTTCAATTTGATGAGCAGGAGAGGGGACATGAATTCTCCCTGAACACACACTGTCTGTCTTGTCTGTGGCTCAATCCCAGCCCCTGGCACAAGGCTGGTCCCTAACCGACGCTCACCCAAAATTTGCCCAAGAGATGAAATTAAGCCATTACCACAACCCTCCTAATCCGTTTGGCAAAAATCACAATGCACTTTCGTCCCTGTGTCAACGGAAAGCCCCAAACAGGGACACCTGGACGGCTCAGACGGTTAAGCTTCCGACTCTTTGGCTTTGACTCAGGTCACAGTCTTGTGGTTTCATGGGTTTGAGCCCTGCGTGGATCTCTGCACTGACAGTGTGGAGTCTGCTTGGGATTCTCTGTCTCCCTCTCTCTCTGCTCCTCTCCTACTCGCGCGCTCTCTCTCTGTGTCAAATAAACATTAAAAACGAAAGAAAGAAGGAAAGCCCCGAACAACTCAAATGCAGTAGGTGTGGGCTTCAGAGCCGACCTTGGCCTCCAGCACGGTGCTCAGACCCTCCCATTTCCGTAGCTAGGTGGGGGCTGCCTTCCTACGGTGGGCTAGTTGTCTCCTCCCTTCTCATTTGAGGAATGTCACACACTCAGTGACACAGGTGCCTTCAGTCAATTCTTTGTCTGTTACATCTCCAGGCACCGTGTCTGCAGAAATGTCTACTAAATTCCTAGGAAGAGTTGCAAAGTCAAGGGAGCCATGCACTTTCAGCTGAGTATTAGAAAGAGCACAGGACTGGGGCGCCCGGGTGGCTCCGTCCGTGAAGCGTCCAACCTTGGCTCAAGTCATGATCTTACGGTTTGTGAGTTCAAGTCCCACGTCGGGCTGTCTGCCATCAGCACAGAGCCCTCTTCGGATCCTCTGTTCTCCCCCGCCCCTCCCTTGCTCTCTCGCTGGCTCTAGAATAAATAAATAAATAAATAAATAAATAAATAAACAAACAAATAATGAAAATAAAAATAAAGAAAGAGCACAGGACTGCTAGACGGGGAATTAAACCTGAGTAACGCTGGTCAAAGTGACGGAAGGAGAAAGGCAGATGAAAGTTACGGGCAGGAAGTCAGGACACTCGGACAGCCGGACACCGTATTTTTAAATATTGCATGAGAACGGCAGAAGAAGGAGGTCTGTGAAGTCGGAAGGGTTGTCTGAACCGAACTTCCCGGGAAAGGTTCGTGAAAACGACGTTAACGTTCAAATGAGCATTCACAAATTATCAGGGGGCAATCCTATACCAAGTTATTACAAAGCAAAAGAGAATAAGAAGCAGAATCGTAAACCTGCAGACAACAAGGCAAACCAGAAAGACACTCACACAAGTTGATCAAAATGGAACTGGACCATTCAAAAAGAAAAAAACCCCGAAAGTCAAGAATATGATACAAGGCACACAAAAACATGCAAAGCATGTCTCAAACCCCCCCAAAGTGAGGAGACAGAACTCAAGAATTGGAAATAGACGAAACAATCATTTTAGACATGAAGACAGAACTAGAAGACAAAGCAGCCCGGAAAACGCCCTACGAGAAACGGAGGATGAAAAGCAGGTACATTTTGAGAAATAAAAAATGGAGGGACGCCTGGGTGGCTCAGTCGGTCAAGCCTCTGACTCTGGTTTTGGCTCAGGTCACGATCTCAAGGGTCGTGGGTTAAAGCCCCGCAAGGGGGCTCTGTGCTGATGGAATGGAATCCTGCTTGGGATCCTCTCTCTCCCTCTCTCTGCCCCTCCCCTGCTTACTCGCTCTCTCTCGCAATAAACTTACAATATGTTTTTAACTAAAAGTAAAAAAATAGAGACAAAGAAGATGTGGAAGACAGACAAATACTAAACATAAAATAAGAAAATTCACGATGTGGAAGATGGGACACCTTCAAAAAGAAAGCGAAAGCAAGGAAATAGAAAAAGCATTTAAAAGACATAATTCAAGACCACTTAATTGAAAGAAAAATACCTGAAGCCCCACACTGAGAGAGACACGGGGGCCCAAGAACATGAACCACAACAAGCAACAGCAAGGCATAGTTGACTAAAACCACAGGCGCTAAGGAAAAAGGAAAAGTCATTGGGAAGCTTAGGGACAAAGCGCATGTGACGTCTAAGGTAAAGAAAACGGGATTGCTGCAAAATTTTTTTAAACGTCAACGACAAACGAAAATGTAATAACTTAGGATACGCAAGAGGAGACAATGTGAGCCAAAGATTTTACATTCGGGGAAACCGATTTTCTTTTTTCTTTTTTTTTAATTTTTTTTTTCAACGTTTATTTATTTTTGGGACAGAGAGAGACAGAGCATGAATGGGGGAGGGGCGGAGAGAGAGGGAGACATAGAATCGGAAGCAGGCTCCAGGCTCCGAGCCATCAGCCCAGAGCCTGATGCGGGGCTCGAACCCACGGACTGCGAGATCGGGACCTGGCTGAAGTCGGACGCTTAACCGACTGCGCCACCCAGGCGCCCCACGGGGAAACCGATTTTCCAACACAGAGTGTATAAAGATAACAGAAACTGTCGTCAACGTGCATGAATCGGAAAACATTGCCCCTGTTATTCCTTCTGAAGAAACCTACCGGAGAATGAGTGGGGGATGATCAAAATAGTCGAGAGGCATCCACAGCTGGACGTGGTGAACATCGAACAGATGCATATGTATCGACCTACCGGCCATTATGTTCTGACGATGGAGCTCTAGACCAACAATGACAGAACAGGGGGAAAGGAGGGGGAAGCATATGTAGAAACACTTTTAACTGTGGTCAGTAATCAGAGCTGGTGGTTGGCTGTGACTATTATCGTGGCTGGCGTGCGTATGAGATCACGTAAAGGAAGGATTATGGGATATTTGAATGCTAACATCCGTGTGATCTTGGGGAGATGCTTATTAGGGAAGAAAGAAAGGATGTGGTAGAGAAGAAGGTAACTCACTCAGACAAAAATAAACACTCTGTGGTTTTGCTTTGGTATAGCAATATCAGTATGCACTCAGGAGGCACTGTCTGCATATTGTCGATTTCCCAGCCCTGTTCACTGAGAAGACAGAGAAGCAATGCCCATCTGCAGTCATTAGCTCAAATAAATGCTAGACCTAAATGTAAGAGCTAACACTGTAGAAGTCCTTTTAAAAAAACAAAAAAGGGGCACCTGGGTGGCTCAGTCGGTTAAGCGTCCGACTTCCGCTCAGGTCACGATCTCATGGTTCATGGGTTCGAGCCCCACGTCAGGCTCTGTGCTGACGGCTCAGAGCCTGGAGCCTGTTTTGGATTCTGTGTCTCCCTCTCTGCCCCTCTCCCGCTCGCGCTCTGTCTCCCTCTGTCTCAAAAATAAATAAACATTAAAAACAAAAACAAAAAAACAAAAAACATAGAAGAAAATCTCTGACCTCGAGGGTAGGAAAGAGTTCTTAGGATACAAAAAGTACTAACCGTCAAAGAAAAAAAATTGATCAATTGGATTTCACTACATTGAAAACTTCTGCTTTTTGAAAGATACCATTGAGATAGGAGATGAATGGGAAATTTCTACACCACCTGCTCAGTTTTGCTAGGAACCTAAAACTGCTCCAAAATGTAAAGTATATTTTTAAAAGAATTTTCAAAGAAGAGACCAAAGCTTGGCATCATTTTATAGGAAAACTTTATTATTCCAATTTTGTATTAAAACAATAGTGAAATTTTAAGGGCCGACAGTGCAGGAAGAGTAGTTTGGGGCCATCACTGATGGGACGTTTTGTGGCCTCTCTGCTGAGGGGCCCCCTCTCACGGAAGAGATGTTCACTTCCAAGCAAGGTCAGGTTTTATAATATTTTGGTTCCCAAGAAGGATATAAGGATATAATGTTTTTCCTAAGGTTGTCTAGCTCACACACTCTCTCCTACCACTATTTTGTCAGCTATCGCCCTGTTTATTTAACTATTTGAAAGCTCGTGATAGCTTTCGTGCCTAAAGTGAACAACTTTGACCCACAGTTACTGCAGTACGTTTATGCAATAACAAAAGCACATTTTTACCTCAACTGATTGACAAAATTTCAGCATATAAAGCACAAAAGAGATTCCCACTCCAAGTTACATCAAGAAGGCTTGCTAATACTTCACGGTGGATGGTTAGCTGTTAAGAAATCTGAATGCCGTGCCTTGTTCCTATCACTGCTCTTGTTATGATTAGATATGAGACAATCATATGATTGTTGATCACACAAGTTCAGGGATTCCAGAAATGACATTGAGGTTAGCATCAACTATTTGACCTTCCAAAAGTCAAGCCAAAGCTGAAGTCAAATATCAGATTTTGGCTCACTCCCAAAAGCTGATGTTGACCTTCAGCGTGTCGCCAACTTACTCTTACCTACAATGTTTGATTTTTATTTATAAGAAGCATGTATTTCTTTGTGATTTTGAACAGATATTTCTATTAAAATCACACGTTAAAAGTGCTAGCTGTCTCCCACTCCTCCAGAAAAAGCAAGTATTGGTAAGAACATTGCACTGGATCTCTAAGTAATTACCAACCTTTTTGAATACTGAAAAGAAAAAAACCCCACACCATTATTACACTAAAAAGAAGTGAATTTATGATATGTATACTATGATAAAGTTGTTGACAATTTTTAAAAAATGCTAGAAGGGAATAGAGCTTTTTTTTCCTAGTTGTAAAAACAACAGCAACAAAGACACCATTCAGGTATTGAAAAGGCAACAGGGCATCTGGGTGGCTCAGTTAGTTGATCATCTGACTCTTGGTTTTGGCTCAGATCATGATCTCGCGGTTTGTGGATTCAAGCCCCACATCGGGTTCTGTACTGGCAGTGCAGAACCCGCTTGGGATCCCCTCTCTCCCTCTCTCTCTGCCCCTCCTCCACTCGTGTTGTCTCTGTCTCTCTCAAAATGAATGAATACAAAAAAGAAATTGACAAGGCAAGGCACAAACTGGGAGACAATACTTGCGATGCATCTACCCAACAAAGGACTTGTATTCAGTATACACAGAGAACATCTACAATTCAACAACCTGATTTTTAAAATAGGCAAAAGTCGGGGCGCCTGGGTGGCGCAGTCGGTTAAGCGTCCGACTTCAGCCAGGTCACGATCTCGCGGTCCGTGAGTTCGAGCCCCGCGTCGGGTTCTGGGCTGATGGCTCGGAGCCTGGAGCCTGCTTCCGATTCTGTGTCTCCCTCTCTCTCTGCCCCTCCCCCGCTCATGCTCTGTCTCTCTCTGTCCCAAAAATAAATAAAAAACGTTGAAAAAAAAATTTTTACATAGGCAAAAGACTTGAACAGATGCCTCACAAAAGAAGGTACGAATGTACAGTACGGATGAGACAACACTATGCATCCGCCAGAACAGCTAAAATAAAAAATTTGGAAATCACCAAGTGCTGGAAGTAATAGGGCGTACCCAGAATTCTAGTAGAACACCGGGAGTGCAATGGAGAGACGCTTTTGGAAGACAGTTTGGCAATTTCTTACACAGTTAAGTATAAACCTACCGTAAGTCTCAGCAATCACACCCCTAGGTATGTACCCAAGAGAATGAAAACACAGGACTACATAAAGACTTCTGCAATGGAATACAACTCAGTAATAGAAAGGAAAGAACATTTGTGCCAGAAGTCTGTCTCGGAAGAGAACTTCTACATGCTTCCAAACACAGGAAGCCGCAAGGTAGGCAAACTCTTCTATAGTGACTGAAATTGATTGGAAGCTGCCTGGCTGGGGTGGGTGTGGATGTTTGCCTGGAGTGAGGCATCAGGGAACTTTCTAGGGCGATGGAAATCATCTCTGTCTTGCCTGGAGTGGTGATCACTTAGACACATAATTTGTCAAAATTTGTCAAACTATATACACGCTTTATTGTACACAAAGGATACGTCAGTAAAGGTGATTAAAAATAATAAAGCAAAGGGGCACCTGAGCGTCTCAGTTGGTTAAGCGTCCAACTTTGGTTTAGGTCATGATCTCCCATTTCATGAGTTTGAACCCCACATCAGGCCCTGCACTGATGGTGTGGAGCCTGCTGAGGATTCTTTCTCTCTCTCTATCTCTGCCCTTCCCCTGCTCTCTCTCTCTCTCTCTCTCTCAAAATAAATAAACTTAAAAAAAATAATAAATTAGGGCTCCTGGGTGGCTTAGTCAGTTAAGCATCCGACTTCAGGTCAGGTCATGATTTCGCAGTCTATGAGTTCGAGCCCCACGTCAGGCTCTGTGCTGACAACTCAGAGCCTGGAGCCTGCTTTAGATTCTGGGTCTCTCTCTCTCTGCCCCTCACCTGTCTCTCTCCATCTCTGTCTCTCCTTCTCTCAAAAATAAATAAACATTAAAACAATTTTTTTAATTAAAAAAAAGTAAAAAGATAGTCATATATTCATTGGTGTAAATATCGGGGTTTGGTGAATGCCAAGTAATCGCACCTCTTTTCTGTTTCTTTGTGTTCAGAGACAATTAAGAAGCAGATCCAGGAACCAGACGGATGGTAGCTCTTTTTTAATTTTTAAAATTAAAAAAAAATTAATTAAAAAAATTTTTTTTTTCAACGTTTATTTATTTTTGGGACAGAGAGAGACAGAGCATGAACGGGGGAGGGGCAGAGAGAGAGAGGGAGACACAGAATCGGAAACAGGCTCCAGGCTCCGAGCCATCAGCCCAGAGCCCGACGCGGGGCTGGAACTCACGGACCGCGAGATCGTGACCTGGCTGAAGTCGGACGCCTAACCGACTGAGCCACCCGGGCGCCCCTTCATTTATTTTTTTTATTGCAACTATCTTTCTGAGAAAAATAACATAAACACGCTTAAGTACTAGCCACACACTCGGAGAAGCTATTTAGCTTATATAACAAACAAAGGACGAATATCTAGATTTTCAAAGCACTTTTCAAAAACCATAATAAAAGAAGACAAATAGAAAAGTTGACAAAAGAGATTTTCATTTGATTCAAAAGAGAAACAAAGCACAAATGGAAAATAATGATATTAAAATAGAGCTCTTTTTTTTTTTAAAGCTTTATTACTGAAATGGCCAGATTAAAGAAAATGGCTTAGCCATGTGACCACGGCAGGGGTCCCTAATACGTCCCCTCCTTTGCCAAAGCTGGCAAAGCGGATACGCTCCGGGACACGCCACACATCCGTCACACCCGGCACCGGTGTGATGTAGCTAAATAAGTCGCTTATTTGGGAGCCGATCCCAAGACGCAGGGGTGAGGGGGCAGGAGGTTGAGATGCAGGGGTGAGGGAGGGGCCGATACGAGGGGGTACAATGGAGGTTGCTGCAGTAGGCACGGGGGCCCCATCGCGTGGACGCTCTGAGAGGCACCCAAACAGCCTCACAGAGCTAGTGACAGGGCAGATCTGGACTTTGAGAAGGCGGAGTGGTCTTGCCCGGGTTGGTCAGCATTTTCAGAGGAAGTGAGGCAGACCCGGCCCTTGCCACCAGACTGGGAGCTTCTCAGGGGCAGGGACCCCAAGTCACTCATTTCAGCATACCCTGGCATGTTGCCAGGCACAAAGCAGGTGCTTGGTGTCTATGGCATAGTAATTCTCAACAAACACAGGAGGGAGGGAGGGAAAGCTTTGCCCCTAAGAGGCGGCAGGTCCCCAGACCACGTCACAGCCTCAAAAGAGACAGCGGGAGCCAAACGGGGCTGCAGGGGACTGGGGGAGAGAGGGTCCAGAAGGGAGAAGGCCCTCGGCATGCCAGAGGAGTCTGTCAGCAGAGCCAAGGGTTAAGTGTGGAATCAAGAAGGCCAAAGGTGGGGGCGCCCGGGTGGCTCAGTTGGTTGGGCGGCCGACTTCAGCTCGGGTCCTGATCTCACAGTCCACAGGTTCAAGTCCCGCGTCGGGCTCTGTGCTGACCCAGGTCCTCTGCGGGACGGAGCACCCACTGCTCACAACGGTAACTCCCTGGGTGGTTCACCTTTGTTTGGCTTTACGCCCTTCCTCGCCGCACACATGCCTCCCGGAACCACATCCCAGTAAGCCGCTTACGCTCGGGTCGCGGGGGATCCACTTCTCCCGGGAGCCCAAACCATGAGCGAGTGAATGACAAAAGCACAGGGCAGCTGGGGTGAACAGGGAAAGTGCTGGATTGTTTGTGGGGAAAAGGAACACCCTTGAGCAGGGGATGGCCAGTGTCTCCACTGTCACCCTCAGTTCCGAGGCTGGCCCTCAAATCCACCAGGTACAAAAATAAAATGAGGGGGGGCTGGGTGGCTCAGTCGGTTGAGCGTATGACTTCAGCCCAGGTCACGATCTCACGGTCCATGAGTTCGAACCCCACATAGGGCTCTGTACTGACCAGCTTGGAGCCTGGAGCCTGCTTTGGATTCTGTGTCTCCCTCTCTCTGCCCCTCCCCCGTTCATGTTTTCGCTCTCTCTCTCTCTCTTAAAAATAAATAATAAACATTAAAAACTTTTAAATAAAATAAAATAAAGGTTCCACTGATCACTTCCTTCTTGTTGCTAACTGTATTTGTTTGCTGGGATGCTGTAACAAGGTACCCCAGACTGGAGGCTTAAACAACCAAAATCGATCTCCTCACAGGTCTAGAGGCTGAGAGTCCCAGGCGTTGGCTGGGCTGGTGTCTTCGGAGGCCCCTCTCCTTGGCTTGGAGATGACTGTCTCCTCCCTGTCCCCTCACACGGCCTCTTCTTTGTGCGTGTCTGTGTCCCAGTCTCCTCTTCTCATAAGGACCCCAGTCAGATCGGATCAGGATCACCCCGTGTGACCTCACTCTACCTTAATCACCTCTCTAAAGACCCCCTATCCAAACACAGTCCCATCATATGGAGCTGGAGGGGCAGGACCTCAACACAGGGATTTGGGGGAACACGATCCAGTCCATTATAAATATTAACCTTGACTCTTCTACATAAATTAGGCCAGTTTGGGGGCCACCAAGGGGAGAAAGGGCCACGTGCTACCTGGGACGCTCTGGGACCGGCACCTTCTCCCACGGCACTTCCTTCCCCGACTCAGACGCCGAGGATACACCTGTCGTCCGTTGTGCCTTTGGAGCTGAACGTGAACTGGAGGCCCCCTTGGCGTTTTTTAATTTAAATCTCTTTGCAGAATACTGATGCCGCCCGCTTCCTCTTCCTACTCGGGATCCCAAAGCTCCCGGCGGGAACTGAGACCCAGCCACTCAACCTTCTCTCGCCAGCGAGCTTGGGTTCCCAAGGTGTAGACCGTGTGGAGTGGTTTTTATTTGTATTTTAACGTCTTCTAAACCCCAGCGCGTTTCCCCGAAGCACTGGAAGGCGGTGAGCTCTGTGCCTTCCTTCCACCTGCTGCCCTCAGACACAAAGCTCTGTTTGTGTCCCTGCGGCTGTGGGGAAACGGCGACCCTGCACCCCCTCGGCCACAGACAGGCCACAAAAGCCCAGCACGAGGTGCGGAGCAAAACAGGCCAGGCCAGGAGCTGCCAATGCAAACACAGAGGAAACGGGGTGCGAGCCCGGCAGAGAAACCAGATTCCCCTGGAAATCGCCGCGCCCCAGCGCGTCTGGAAGGCCGGCTCCAATAAAGTGGCTCCGGAAGGCCTTGAAGGACCCCCACGGCCCTCGTCTTGATGGAGACGCCAATAAAAACCTCCGAACATCCAGGCTGCAGGCCCCTCGGCGCGGCCCTGGGGCCATAAAGCAGGATATGAGCAGCTGGGGAGCCGGGGAGGGAAGAGGCCTGCTCCCAGAAAGCCCACCAGCCAGCCGGCCTGCAGGCCAGCAAGTAATGGAAACGCCGTTAGGGAAACGGAGGCCGAGGCCGGCTGAACCGGAGGGGAAGCCGCCTGCCCGGCCCAGGCCTCCGCTCCAAAACCAGGCCAGAGCTGTAAAATCCGTGGGAACTGCAGAAAAAAGTAACGACCGCCCCGCGAATGCAGTTCTCAGAGAGACTCGGGAGGAACCCGGCCTCAGGAAGCAGCCACAGACCCCGGGACGGGAAAATAAACTGTGAGGACACCCTGGGGACCCAGCTGTGCCCAGCGACGGAGGAGGGTGAGATGCGTGTGTGTGTGTGTGTGTGCGTCTGAAGCCACGGGCACTGGATATACCAGTCTTAGGTGTAACGTAAATGCATTTAACTTGCAAGTTCGTCTGCAGAGATTTGCAGGGAGAGAAGCGATACATGTAAGTGGTGCATTTGTATTTCCTTCCACCCCACCCCCCGAGAACGGAGGCCCCCGAGAGCAAGTTCACGCTGGGAGATGCACCTCTGGCCTCCCCCACCATCTCAGCCCGCATGGCCCCTTCCAGCGGGAGCACTGGCTGCCCGGGGTTCTCGAAGGCTGAAATACATATATATTCTTTCTCCCTATGACACTGTATATACTCCAGCGCCTGCATTCAGGGCTCACGGCAGCTCTAGACATCTCTTTGGAGGGCAATGGGAAGAAGTGATCTGCACCTTCCGGGCTCCAGAGCAACCGATCACCTAGTACAAAGACTTCTTCCCTTTGAAAATGGGCTTAGCTTACTCTCGATCCCTAAGCAGATCCTCAGGAAATGTATTCAGTGACCTCAGCCGCTACCTCCCTGCTCAATGTTGCAAACGTCTCCTGAGCCCTGCCTCAGCCTGGTCCTGAGCACGGATATGAAGGATGGGCATTCGGAAGGGTGAGGCTTCGCTGGTGGGGGGTTCTAGCCAGTCTAGCCAAACTGGCCCCACAAATCCTCTAGTCGAGGGGTCTCCCACCAGCCACCTGCTGGTCAAATCAGGCCGATCGGCAGCTCACGGTATTTTTATTTTAAGATTTTTATTTATTATTTATTTTTGAGAAAGACAGAGAGGGTGCAAGCAGGGGAGGGGCAGAGACAGAGGGAGAGAGAGAGAGAGAGAGAGAGGGAATCTCAAGGAGGTTCTGCGCGGTCAGCACAGAGCCCGACGTGGGGCTCGACCTCACGAAACCGTGAGATGATGACGTGAGCCGAAATCAAGAGTTGGAAGCTCAACTGGCTGAGCCACCCAGGCGCCCCTCACAGTATCTTCTAGATGTTTGAATGTGAATGCTCATAGGCAGGGCACACATCCCCCGTTTTCACCCGGGACCCTCTACCCACGCTGATCTTAGGATCGATTGACCGTTATACACACTACCTGTCTCCTCCTGCTTGGGACTGACCCCTGCGTCAAGGCTGGAGCACAGATCCTCTGACTCCCAGGCCAGGATGACGGCGTAAGCTTGATGGCTTAAGCAGGCAGGTGTGGCCCTAGCCCCTGAGGCAGGGGACTGACTTTAGACAAGGTCATCGCATGACACCTGCAGTCGTGAGGGCTTTCCCTGCGCCCTGCTGCTTGATTGTTACCCCAGCCTCACTCTCGGGGAGGACAGGTGTTACTCCCTTTTCCTATGAGGAAGCCGAACTGATCTCCAACCCCCCGGCCTGCTTGAACACTTGTCACAGACTTGCCCGCGCCATTTACGAAGCACCGTGAAACCTCGGATTGCGAGCGACGCGCCCGGCGAGGGTTCCGCAGGGACGAGCAAACATTTCTAATAAACGTTAACTTGATAAACGGGCGATGTCTTGCAATAGGAGGAGTGCATGACAACCGAATGTCACGTGATCACGACCGAGCCAGTGGTTCGCCCCCTGCCCCCTTCTCTCTGCGGGATTGTGGGCGATCGTCTCCCAGAGGGCGGGGCTCAGGCGGAGGTGTCTGGAAGCGACCAGTGATTTTTCAGAATGTGGGAGGCGCCCACAACTAGCACTAGAGTGGGTTTCTTGTCACTTCCAAGCACCTATGGACAGTCCTTTGCTTTAGGAGTGCTTGCTTCCTTCTGGCTCATTGGATAGGTTCCTTGTTGAAGTTGATGATAAGAAAAAGATTCCAGTGAGCCAACAGACAGCGATTCTGTTAGTGATCGTGAACGTCGTCCTACACAACAACGCTCCTCTCTCTCATCTCCCTCACATCAGCCACGAAGGTTTTCAAAGGCAAGTGCAGGTTCATTTCTTTTTCTTTTTTTTTTTTTTAATTTTTTTTTTAATTTTTTTTTTAACCTGTATTTTTGAGACAGAGAGAGACAGAGCATGAATGGGGGAGGGGCAGAGAGAGAGGGAGACACAGAATCGGAAGCAGGCTCTAGGGTCCGAACCATCAGCCCAGAGCCCGACGCGGGGCTCGAACCACGGACCGCGAGATCGTGACCTGGGCTGAAGTCGGCCGCTTAACCGACTGAGCCACCCAGGCGCCTCTCGTTTATTTTTCTTAAAGTATGTTCTTTATTATTTTGTATTATAATACAGTATTGTAATCATTTTTATGTGAATATTTTTGGGGTTATGGAATGAGTCATCGGAGTTCCCATTATTTCTTACCGGGAAATCCGCTTTGATATACACAAGTACTTTGCATGAAAAGCATGTTTCCGGAACGAATTACGCTCGCAAACCAAAGAAACTTGGTTTCTTTCCTAAATTTCATTTTCATTTTTTTTAATGTTTTATTTATTTTTGAGACAGGGAGAGACAGAGCATGAACAGGGGAGGGTCGGAGAGAGGGAGACACAGCATCTGAAACAGGCTCCAGGCTCTGAGCCATCAGCCCAGAGCCTGACGCGGGGCTCGAACTCACGGACCGCGAGATCGTGACCTGGCTGAAGTCGGACGCTTAACCGACTGCGCCACCCAGGCGCCCCATCCTCTCCTTCTTTTTATTTAAAAAAAATTTTTTAAGCATTTTTCTTTCTTTCCTTTTTTTTTTTTTTTGAGAGAGAGAGAGGGGGGGGAGGGGCAGAGAGAGAGGGAGACACAGAATCAGAAGCAGGCTCCAGGCTCTGAGCTGTCACCACAGAGCCCGACGCGGGGCTCGAACTCACGGACCGCGAGATCATGACCTGAGCCAAAGTCGGCCGCTCAACCGACTGAGCCACCCAGGTGCCCCTAAATTTCATTTTCAAAGGACGCTTGACTTCACGACCAAAAGTGGGAAACCAGCTGTCGTGTAAGACTGCGGCCTCGACAATGAACCTGACGACCGGAAGCCCAGGGCACTGAGTCCCAGCTGGCTGGGGGGGTCATGGGGCCACGGCTCTGAATCTGGGGCCCACCGGCACTGAGTGATGGAGGGCCATGAGCCAAAGTCAAAGTCGGACACACAGTGGCACCAAGCAGAGGCTCTCTCTGGACTTAACCAGGGGTTTGGAAGCAAATGGAAAAGGGAAAGATTATTGCACGTTGTGGTCTGCTGTTATTTAAAGCAACAGCCCCTCTGCCCTCGAAATCACCTCTGGGCTTCCAAAATCACCGCACTCTTGGGGAACCACTGATGGATGTGGACGTACTTAGGGCTTGGGGATGCTGAGTGGCCTGCCCGCTGCCACACAGTGCGAGGGCAGCGTCGGACCACTGAGGCCGGCTGTTCCCGTGGCCCCGAGGGTCTGGAAATGCCCGGGGAGGGACGCAACTCCATTGCTTGCTCAGGAATTCTGTTTCCGGACTTGGCAGATGGCAGGCTTTTCTCTCAGAGACCCTCCCGGGAGTGGGGTGATGCGGCCACCACCCACAAGGGAGATCCACATCCCTCGTAGGTGCCGATTGAGAGCAGGGTTTCTCAACCTTGGCACTAACGGCATTTGAGGCCAGATCCCGTGTCGCTGGGAGGCTGCCCTGGGCACTGCAGGGTGTTCAGCAGCATCCCTGGCCTTGACCCACCGGTGGGTGCCTCCTGGGGGGCAAACACCTCCCCACCCCGTTTGAGAACACTGCTTTTGATGGAATGAATGTGATTTTTAGTCCCTGGGGGAAATTCTAATATTAGTGGGGTTTAAAAAAAAAAAAGTTTTAGAGAAAGGATGAGAAATTTGCGAGTAATATTTATTTATTTAAAAGCTGCCTAAAGACTGACGAGCCCTGGAAAGGGAAAGGTCATTTATTATTTATGTCACTTGAGCCAAACTAAAAGCTAATGGACCCGAGGGCAGAAGGGAGCGGGAGGGGACGTAAGGAGGGAAGGAAAGAATAGCCATTTACTGAGCAGCCACGGGTGCCGGAACCTTGACACCCTTTGTCCCCTTCAACCGTCAAGAGTCCTGCAAGGGAAGGAAGGATCGCAAAGGTCGTGCGCAGGGGACGGCAGAGCTGGGAAGCTCATGCCGCCTTCCGTGAGTGGGGACAGAGGACGAGAGCGTCAGTTCCAGGACCCGGGGTGGGGGTGGGGGGACACTCGGAGCCCAGCTGGCCCAGCCTCCCCAAGCCCCGAGAGTGACAGGACCTGGCCCTCGGCTGACCACGACCGCAGCCCATCCTGTCATCAAGAAGCCAGCGGAGAGACGCCCTGAGCCAACCCTCTTTGTCTCCTCGAAGCTTCCCAAGAGCCCCACGAGGCAGACAGACGCTCTCCTTCCGGGTTCGGGGAGCTGGAAATCAGTGTGCATACCCAGCAGTCACCGCAGCAGGACAGGGGCAATGTCTTCACCCTCTGCTCCGGACTCTGGCTCAACCACAGAGCCCTTCTCTTTATTTAGGCACGGACGGGATGCCGGAGAGCGGCGAGGGAGCAAGGGAGCCAGCAGATGTCTGTCACCGGGTCCCAGGCTCTGCAGAACTGGGATGAGGGCATTTGAGACCACCGGGTCTCTCGCCTGCCTCCCCCTGTCCTTCCAGCCTGACGCCTCCCTGCTTGGCTGCAGAGAAACGGATCAGCCCCTCGAAGCTGAACAGCCGGAGATCACACGCATGTCACTCCTGGGGCCGGGACACGCATCTCCGCGTTTTGAGCCATGCTGGGGTGATAATGCCGGGCTCCCAGAGCAAACGCGACCTTTGCTGGTTTCATTCAATGGCATTCAAGGAGCCGCGGCGTCGTCCCGACTGGCCATCCTGACGCCACGGCGAATGGACGGGGAGCCTCACCACCACCCTCTCCTTCTATGGAAACGAACAGAGGACGGGGGAGGTTTATCACTTCTAGTGGAAATTCTACCCGGGTGGATATTTGCCCCTCCTGAGGCTTCTCTGAGTCCCGGATGCCCAGGCTCACGTCGGCCCCATGGCAAGCTTAGTAAATGTTGGCCGAAAGGGACCCGGACAAAGATGAACACTGCCCCTTTCTGTGATGGAAAAACTTCGCAGCAGAAAAGGCTTTTCACGTGCACAGACCTCTGCCGGGTGCCCCGGGAGGGCGGCTCCCCGTGGAGGCCACCACTCTGCTACAAGGAGCGGCCTTGCCCTCTCCTGGAGCCAGGAAGTCAGGGGGCGTGTTTCCGACAATAACTCCGCTAATTTGCCCAGAGTTCCCTCTACTTGTGTTCCCCGAGAGGAGAGATGCTAGAGTTAAGTCAGAGAAACAGAAGAGTGAACTCGGCTGAACCAAGAAAGGCAGTCCTTGGCAGGAAGTGGCTCCTCTGGCCGACACAAAAGGATTCACCTGGGAAAGGGGCCAGCTCAGGACGATCTTTGCGAGCGGCTCCTTAGCAGGAAGGACCCGTCAGGCCAGCCAGGCGGTGGGGGGTGGGGAGGCCCTCCTACAGGAGCCCCAAGGGTGCAAGGTGACAGGGCCCCTCTCCCCACTCTGCAGACTGTCCAGTAGGGGGCACTGTGGCCTCCACCGAACTCAAATACCTGCCAATCTTCCGGTGGCCGGCTGCCCCAGGCACGCCCTGGGAGCGGAGGCCAGTCTCTAGCCCCGCAGCAGGCTCAGGGTTGTGGCGTCTGCAGGCCTCCCAGGCCAGCCTACCTAGCAGCACTGTGTGACAGCCACTTTCCGCATCCTTAGCGATGACAGCAGCAATCATTACGGCTGCTGTTTACTGAGCACCTACTATGTGCCAGGCATTCTGCGTCACAGCACCCAAACTTCACTGGAACCTTGTGGGTCAAGTGTCACTATCTCCCTTTTACAGATATGAGAAGCAAGGCTCAGAGGCTGTCGGGTCGGTACGCATCAGAGCTGGCTTCCCTATATCCCAGGTCCTGTCATTCCAACACGGCAGCTTCTCCCCTAGGATCCAAGGTTTCCTTGATTGGATCTAGATTCTGGACCCCAGTGGGAAGAGAGCTGGGTCTGAGTCGAAATATGACCTTGGGTGAGCCACTCCCCACCCCTAACTGAGCCCCAAATCCCCCGTTTGTAAAAAAAAAAAAAAAAAAAAGTCACCTCCGAGGGTTGTTGGGAGGCTAGGGGAGGTGATGTCCGGAGGCACAGAGGAAGGCATTAACCTAGCCAGGAAGAATCCAGACGGCTTCCTGGAGGGGGTGATGCCTCGCCTTGGACAGCAGGATCCTCTAGGGTCTGGCCTGGAAAGGCATCGGTTAAGGCTCACAGAACTTGCTTCTCGGGTGAAAGCTCACTGTTTCCCATGTGAAGATGAGTCCTCGAGGGCAGGGTCATGCGACCTGTCGTCCCCAGGAGAGCCCTGAGCACACCTCTGCTCACCGGCTCGGATGTCAGGGGACATCTGGCAAATTCCGGACACAGTTTTGGTTGTCACCGCTGGCAGGTGTGGAGCAGCGTGCTACTCGTCTCCAGGGGGTGGGGGCCAGGGAGGGATGCTGCGGGACATCCCACAATGTACAGGACAGCCCCCCCCCCCAGCACAGAACTATTCGGCCCCAAATGTCAGCCATGCTGCGGGGGAGAAGCCCGTTCTAGCCCAGCTTTCTGCCTCCTAACATTTAACAGATGGGGAAACTGAAGCCCACAAGAGGGAAATGCTGACCCAGCTCCGCTGACCTCACCCCCCCCCGCCCATGTTACAACTCTGAGGGTCTCTCGGTGAGCCCCCGTGTGACCTGGCAACTGCGAGGACAAAACCATGATCGGGCGGCCAGGAGCCTGGCTCCTTATGGGCTGGGCACACATGATCTCAATCCCCACAACAAGCTTGTGAGCGAGGTACGATTATACCAAGCACAGAGAGGGTAGACAACCCGCCCAGTGTCACACAGCTATAGGCAACAGAGCCAGGATCAGAGCCTGGGACTGCGGGGATCCAAGCCCACATTCTTTCTGTTACCTGACCTGCCTCCCGCAAAGCCCCCATCAGAAACACATGCGACCTTGTTTCTGGAAACAAACAGAAGTAGCCTTCCGTGATTTCTATCACCATGGCTCTCATGGTTAGTCGTTATGCTCCAGCGGTGTGGGGGCTTTGCAGTGCTTCTCAGGATCACTGCCCTTCCCCTGGCCTTGGCCAAGCGCCCTGACTTCTCCGAGCCTCAGTTTACCGCCTGGAAACAGCACCTATGCGCGCAGGGCCGCTGCGTGGAATGAGATCACCCAGAGGGGGTCCCTCCCCAGCGGCGGCCTAGCCCGGGTCTGTCCCCTCTCCCCAGCCCTCCTTGGCAATTCCAATTCTAGTTCTAGGGTGACCGGGTAGGCTTTGCATATTTGTGTGGGCGGCTAAGCAGCAGCCCCCGAACAAAGAGTCCTCATAGCACTTTCCGTGGGACCCTCCGCGCTGGCTCAATGGAGCCTGTCGCAGCGCCAGCTCGCATTGTGTATTGTCTGAGACCAGCGCAGCGGCCCAAGGGAGGGTCCTGGGTCAAGGTCACGCGGGGTGAAGGGGGTGGGGGCGCGCACAGCACACAAGCTGCTTCCATCACAGCCTCGACAACGCATAGATTTGTCCCAGGGCCTGGGCCATGGCCGAATCCAGAAAGACAGCCTCCCCGGCACCTTCTCTGTCCCCAAGAAAGGCATCCATTGTGGGCTAACTGCTCTAGGACCTGGGACGGACACCCCAACCCCACCCGGGCAAAACCCCAGATTCCTCAACGAAGCCCTGAACTGAAATGACCCAAAAACCCAAGAAGGGATGAACCCCCAGATGTTGGTCTTTTCCCTGAACCGGAACAACACTTGCGTGCTTTCCAAAATCATTCGCTGGGAACGTTTGTGCATTTGTTTACTCATCTCATAAACATTTCACTGGCCGCTGTCCTATGGGTCAGACACAGTTCGAGGCACTGGGGATACGCCAGGGGTGAGACGTGCCGCCCGTCTCAAGTTGTCACAGCTGCAGAAAACAGACGCGCTGACATCGTCACGAAGCGGTGGCCACGCCCACATTCTTAGCGCCAGCGCGCAATTCCCAGCGCGGCACCGCTTGGTGCGTGGAGATCCTCGACCTGTTCCGCGGTGGAAGGAAGATGGGGCAGCTGGGGGGATGGGGGGAGTGGGGACCCTAAGAGAAGGTGACCAGGGCTGCAGGCGCAGCTCAGTCTGAATCCGCAAACCTGAATTTCACTTACCCGAACTGCAGGAAAGTAAGCAATCTGAGAATAGTTAAGATGTGCAGTTGGGTTTCCCAAGGCCCGGAAGGTGTCCTGAGTAGAATGCCAGGTTGTTCATGAATGAACCCATTAATTCAGTCATCCTTTCATCCAGCTAACGTTTAGGGAGCACCCACCCTAAGCCCAAATGGTCCTTAACCACCTGCCTTTGCAGTTTCCGTATCTTGCGGTTGGTGAGTTCGAGCCCCGCGTCAGGCTCTGCATGGCCAGTGCAAAGCCTGCTTGGGACTCGCTCTCTCTCCCTGTGTCTCTGCCCTTCCCCCCCCCCACCTCCTCTCTCAAAAATAAATAAATGAGCTTTAAAAAAAGTAAAGAAAAGAAAGAGCACGGAGCGAAAACGTCGAGGTTTGGCCTGAGAGGGTCACAGAGCTTTGTGATGGTGCCCGGAGACGCTGAGGACTGGCGTTTCCAAAGTAACGAGTCACGTCTGACATCGGAGAAAGACAGGATCTAACACCGAGCATCTTCCACCCCCACTGGGGCATGTTAGGGGCCCAGGGAATATTCTAGGGGGACCGCCTGGTGAGACAGATGTCATTTTCCAAAGATGGCCGCAGCGGTAGCTCTCATCCACCAGGCTCTTCTGTAGTGTGACTTTTTAGGACCGGGAGTCCTATTCCTCTGAGTCTGGGCAGGCTTGGTGACTTGCTTGACCAATAGAAGTGGCATTGCTGATATTCTGGGACCTCTAGGGCTAGGTCATACTAAGCCGTGCGGTGTGCACTGGGCTCCCTTGGGTTGATCCGGGAACGGTCTCTCTCCGTACCCAGACAGCATGCTGTAAGAAGTGTGCATGAGACCCCATTTGTGGGTGTTCCCGTGGACAGCTCTAGCTCTCTCCCAGCTCATGACCGGGGTGTCACCAAGCTGTGTGAGTCATCTTCGACACTTGAAAGGTAAAACCTTCAGATGATTCCAACCCCGGGGGAATTCCGACACACAAACAGCATTGAAAACCCTAAGCATGAACCAACCAGCTTCGGGCAGACAGATCACCAAGGCTTGAGAGACACTGAAGCATCAGTATTTCAAGCTGGAAGCTGTGGATGGTGTGTTACATACCACACTGGATGGTTCATTACACACAGCAGTGGATAACCACAACACCTATGGGGAGCTTTCAAGGCTCTTTGTTTAAAGAAAACTGGGGAGGGCGCCCGGGTGGCTCAGTCGGTTGAGCGTCCGACTTCGGCTCAGGTCATAATCTCACGGTTCGTGGGTTTGAGCCCCACATCGGGGCTCTGTACCGACGGCTCGGAGCCTGGAGCCTGCTTCCGATTCTGGGTCTCCCTCTTTTTCTCTGCCCCTCCCCTGCTCACGCTGTCTCTCTGTCTCTCAAAAATAAATAAATAAATGTAAAAAAAAAATAAAAAAATAAAAGAAATAATCAGAGCCCCTCCTCTGGGCTCCCCGGCCTCCCAGTGTGATCACAAGCAGAGTATCTTGAACCGAAATCACTTGTCTGTCCCACTAGACTGTGAGATCCGAGAGGGAAGAGAATATGTTAGGATTCTGGGGTTGCTAACAACAGAAACAAACACTGGTTTACCTAAGCAAAACACAGAATTGATCTGGAGACTTTGGAGGAGCTTGAAGAATTCCAATAAAAATTAGAGAGTAGATTCACAAAGGAGGGAGGAACTCTAGGGATCCAGGTATCGGGGACACAGGTAGAGTCTTTTGAGGTGTTAGGCCTACAAATAACACACCACTCTGCCATTTCATGTCACTCTGCTTGAGATTCAAATTCCAGGGGGACATTCTTGGGCCACGGAAGGACAGCCCCACCAAGGCTGTGTCCATGGGGTGGGACCGTCCCCTAAACAAAACCAAGGCAGTGGCGCCAAAAGAATGGGGAGTGGGTCCCGAGCAGGCAAAGCTGGGCTATCGCATTTAGCTTCGCAACCCCCGTGCCTCGTTCGACGTCTGGCCCATAGTAGGTGCTCAAGAAATACTTGTTTAACGATCGAACAGTCGCGAGAATAAGGGTGCATGAATGCATGCAGGAGTGAACGAACGAGTGAATGAATGACTGGACAATGACTGGGCAGCGTGTCAGCCTCTGGAGACACCTGCCACGGACCATAGCATTTGAACCCTCCTCCACCCAGACAGCTCTTCTTTTCTCAACAGTTTCTGAGCCTGGATTCTAGAGTGCACAGACTTTTAACCCCCTCATCCTGTCCGAGAACGTGGTACACGTCGAACAGGGCTCGTGATCATTCCTGAAAGCGCTCTGGGAGCAGGGACTCCCTAGCCCTGCTCGATTTCAATTAAGATTTCAGGGGCAGGTGATGAAGGAGGCAGGTGTGAGGGGGAGTTGGCTCTGAGGCCAGAAGCTGGGAAGTCTGGTGTTTTCCTTTGCTGAGTCGACTAGCTGTTTAGCAGAAGGCAGCTGGACAAAGCCCAGCCTGCTGGAGGACACGCTTCACCTAAGGCAGGTGAGTCTTCCCCACATGTGCCCAGAAGCTGCCTATAAAGGATGTTAGCTCCTGGTGCCCCAGCCCTTGCACAATCTGCTGAGAGTATATGGTTGGACTCGACCAAACCCTTTAATGAGATTCCGCTGCTTTGCCCGTTTGGCCCGCGCTTAGCCGTTCCTCCTGAGCATATAACGCGAAGTAGAAGAGGTTAAGTGTTTGCAATACGGGGTATAATCTTGGCTGCCTTTACGATCCACGAGGACATACACAACTGAAGAAAACTTAGAAAGCAGATTGGCTCAGGGGCACCTGGGTGGCTCGGTCGGTTAAGCGTCCGACTCTTGGTGTCGGCTCAGGTCATGATCTCCCGAACCGTGAGATCGAGCCCCACGTTGGGCTCTGCACTGACGGTGTGGAGCCTGCTTGGGATTCTCTCTCTCTCCCTCTCTCTTCCCCTCCCCTGCCTGCTCTCTCTCTGTCTCAAAATAAATAAATAAACATCTAAAAAAAAGCAAATTGGCTCAGATTGTGTTGAAACGTAGAAACATCCTAACTTAATTCTCTGGTGGTACCTTAGGTCGACAGCTGCTCTCCAGACAGTAAAGAATAGAGACGGGGAGTGAAGGTCATTGGCGCTAAGTACCTTCAATGTGTCAGAGGCAGTGCAAGGGCCTTACAACCGTACTGTGCCCTCTTATCCCTGCCACAAACTCGAGACTCATATCCACCCCGTTTTTCAGGGGTAAAGTGATCGCCTGCGAGGCGAGCACCCAAGGTTGTGAAACCGCTAAGGGGCTGGGACGTAGGTCAAGTCAGACTGTGACCCACCTCGATTCCGTGGAATCACGTGGCCTCGCAAGGAGTCAGCAAAGGAGGCTTTTGAGCTGAGACTCAGAGACTTTACTCACGAGTGAGCCTGCGACCACTGCTTAGTCTTGTTTTTATGCAACTCCCCCAAGTGTGATCATCTGATCGCCCGGTTCACAGACAACTTAGACGCAGCAAACAGGAAGTGGGAGGGAAGGCTCCAGGAGGAGGTGCGCTGATAATGACCAACAGTGAGACAGTGCACGGGGAGATCGCTTACATCAGATTGACCCTCCTGATTATAACAGTTAACATCTCGGGCCCACACGTTGTTTTTCCAAGTATTGATTGATTGATTTGGAGAGAGAGAGAGTGTATGCATGCACAAGTGGGGAAGGACAGAGAGAAAGAGAGAGAGAATCCCAAGCAGACTCTGCATTGTCAGCATGGAGCCCAATGTGGGGCTCAAACTCATGAACTGAGATCATGACCCGAACCGATATCAAGAATCAGATGCTTAACCAACTACGCCACCCAGGCGCCCCATGGACAACACGTTTTTAAAAACCACTTGAAGGCTCTGGAAAGCGATCGAAAATGGGACGACACCCAACTCTCGAAAAAATAGGAAACGTCATTTTATTGATCTTCTCAAGGAAAAAGCTTTTGATTTCATTCTCCCTTCAGTTTTCAATTTCGCTTATTTCTAATTTATTTCATTATTTCTTTGTTTCTGGCTTTGGGCTTGATTGGTTCTCCCTGTTCTTTGTTCGGGTGAGAGCCTAGGTCTCTGCTTTGAGAACTTTCTTCTTTTCTAGCGGCAACTGTAGCTATAAATTTCCCCCTAAACACCGCTTTAGCTGCGTCTTACGAAAGTTTCTGTGTTGTGTTTTTATTTTCATTCGGTTCCTGGTTTTCCCTTTTGAGTTCCCCTTTGGCCTGTGGGCTAGTGAGAAGTGCATCATTTAGTTTCTGATGTTGTGGGATTTTCCAGACATCTTCTGGGTATTTCCAGTTTAATCCCATTTAATTGCCCCAGTACAGAATCCATAGACATGAATTGAGACTTGGTCTGTAACCCGGTGTGGTCTGCCTTGGCATGCGTCCTGCGTGCATTTGAAAGGGGCGTGTAGTCTTCCATCCACGAGTGAAGCCTTCTAGAAACGTGAAGTATGCCATGCCGGCTGATGGTGTCCTACTTGCTTTTTGTTCCTTCTTCCTCTTTTTCTGCCTTCTTTTGGATTGTGTTTTTAGGATTCCATTTTATATCTTTTGTTGGTTTCTTAGCTATAGCTCTTTGTTTGCTTTCGTGGTTGATTTCGGGCGGTAGTACACGTCTGACTTATCACAGGCTCCCTTCACATGATATTATATTGCTTCACATATTCTATGAGACCCATAGAGCAGTGAACGTCCATTTCCTCTCTCCTGGCCTTTGTGTGCTAATGTGTCAGACGTTTTTACTTCTATGCGTGTTATAAACCACATACCATAGTGTTAGTATTTTTACTTTAAGCAATTATCTTTTTATGAAAAGTAAGCTCCACGCTCAATGTGGGGTTTGAACTCATGATCCTGAGATCAAGAGTCACATGCTCTACTGACTGAGCCAGGCAGGTTCTCCACAGTCAATCATCTTCTTTTAAAAAATTATTTTAATGTTTATTTATTTTTGAGACACACACACACACACACACAATGTGAGCAGGGGAGGGGCAGAGGGAGAGGGAGACACAGATTATGAAGCAGGCTCCAGGCTCTGAGCTGCCGGCACAGAGCCCAAGGCAGGGGTCGAACCCACAAACCGGGAGACCATGACCTGAGCCAAAGTCAGATGCTTAATCGACTGAGCCACCCAGGTGCCCCAGTCAATTATCTTTTAAAGGGATTTTTCAGAGAACAAATAATTGCAAAATTTGTATGGAACCACAAAAGACCCTGAGCAGCCAAAGTAATCCTGAAACAGAAAAGGGAAGCTGGAGGCATCATGACTCCAGACTTCAAGCTGTTTTACGAAGCTGGAGGCTTCAAGACAGGATGGTCTGATTTTCACAAAATCAGACACAGAGATCAATGGAACAGAATGGAACACCCAGAAATGAACCCACAGCTGTGTATGGTCAGCTAATCTTCGACAAAGCAGGAAAAATGTCCAATGGAAAAAAGACAGTCTCTTCAACACATGGTGTTGGGAAAACTGGACAGAAACATGCGGAAGAGTGAACCTGGACCACTTGCTTACCCCATACGCAAAAATAAATTCAAAATGGATGAAAGACCTAAACGTGAGACAGGAAACCATCAAAATCCTGAAGGAGAAAACAGGGAGCAACCTCTTTGACTTTGGCCCAAGCAACTTTTTACTAGACACATCGCTGGGGGCAAAGGAAACAAAAGCAAAACTGAACTGTTGAGACTTCATCAAGATAAAAACTTCCGCATGGCAAGGCGAAACTGTCAACAAAACTAAAAGGCGGCCTACGGAATGAGAAAAGGTATTTGCTAATGACCTCTATGATAAAGAATTAGTATCTGAAATCTATAAAGAATTTATCAAACTCAACACCCAGAAAAGAAATAATCCAGTTAAGAAATGGGCAGAGAACATGAATAGACATTTTTCCTAAGAAGACATCCAGATGGCCAGCGGACACATAAAAAGATGCTCAACATCACTCATCATCAGGGAAATACAAGTCAAAACCACACTCAGATACCACCTCACACCTCGGAATGACTAAAATTAACAGCACAAGAAATAACAGGTGTTGGCGAGAAGGTGGAGAAAGGGGACCCCTCTTGCACTCTTGGTAGGAATGCAAACTGATGCAGCCACTCTTGGAAAAGAGTACGGAGGTTCCTCAAAAAGTGAAAAATAAAACTATCCTACCATTCAGCAATTGCAACACTTGGTATTTACCCAAAGGTCACAAAAATATAGAATCAAAAGGGTACACGCACCCAGATGTTTACGGCAGCATTATCAACACTAGCCAAACTACGGAAAGAGTCCGAGTGATTTCACTTGTATGCGGAGCTTAAGAAACAGACGAACACACGGGAGGGGAAAAAAGAAAAAAGAGAGAGGGAAACAAACCATAAGAGACTCTTTACCATAGAGAACAAACAGAGGGTTGCTGGAGGGAGGGGGGTGGGGGATGGGCTAGGTGGGGGATGGCAATTAAGGGGGGAGCCCTTATAATGATGAGCACTTTGTGTCGTATGTAAGTGATGAATCACTGAATTCTACTCCTGAAACCAATATTGCCCTGTATGTTAAAAAATAAAATAAAATAAAGGAATTCCTCAAAAGAAAAAAAAATTACAATCACCCATGTATTTATCATTTCTGGTGTTCTTCATTCCTTTAATACTGACTATACCAAGCATGGCCAAGGGTTCAGAGCAACAGGAACCTTCATGCACGGTGGGTGGGACTATAAAAGGGTATAACCATTTTGGAACCACACTTTGGTGGTTTCAAGCTAAACACATACCTGTGTGTGATCCAGCCATTCTCCCAGGAATTTATGCAAGAGAAACGCAAGCCTACTTCCACACAAAGACCGATACATGAATGCTCACAGCAGGGTTTTTTGGTTTTTTGTTTCTTTGTAATAGCCAATACCTGAAAACAACTCGTGTCCATCGTAGATGAATGGATAAGCGAACTGTGGCGTATCCATATAGCAGAATACTACGCAGCAATAAAAAAGAATGTACCCTTGCCCCCCTGCAACAGCATGGGTGAAGTGCAAACTAATCATGCCACAAGAAAGATCCAGAAAGAAAAAAACACCGCCCAATTCCGATTATATAAGATGCTAGAAAATGCAAACTAATCCGTAGTGACAGAAAGCAGGTCAGTGGCTACCTGGGGATGGAGGGCATGATATGGGAATGTGTTTCAAAGAAACACAAAGAAACTTTTGGGGCAATGAATAAATCCATTTTCTTTTTTCTTTCTTTTTTTTTTTTAATTTTTTTCAACTTTTTTTTTAATTTATTTTTGGGACAGAGAGAGACAGAGCATGAACGGGGGAGGGGCAGAGAGAGAGGGAGACACAGAATCGGAAACAGGCTCCAGGCTCCGAGCCATCAGCCCAGAGCCCGACGCGGGGCTCGAACTCCCAGACCGCGAGATCGTGACCTGGCTGAAGTCGGACGCTTAACCGACTGCGCCACCCAGGAGCCCCTAAATCCATTTTCTTTTTTTTATTTTTTTTTTAACAATTTTTTTTTCAACGTTTATTTATTTTTGGGACAGAGAGAGACAGAGCATGAACGGGGGAGCGGCAGAGAGAGAGGGAGACACAGAATCGGAAACAGGCTCCAGGCTCTGAGCCATCAGCCCAGAGCCTGACGCGGGGCTCGAACTCCCGGACTGCGAGATCATGACCTGGCTGAAGTCGGACGCTTAACCGACTGTGCCACCCAGGCGCCCCCTATCTAAATCCATTTTCTTAACTGCAGTGACGGTTTTAGGGTTGTTACTTATGTCAAAATTCTTCAAAGTGTACACTTTAGATATGCGTAATTTATTATATGTCACCTACACATCAATAAAGCTGTAAAAATTTATTGAACGGGCTTAAAGCAGGTTAGACATAACAGAAAAAATGACCAGTGAACTTGAAGAAAACAATAGAAACGATTCAGACTGGATGAATAGTCACTGGGACCTATCCTGCAGGTTACCGTATGTTCAACCAGAGTCTCTTAAGAAGAGGGAGGTAAGGGGACAGAAAAAAAATACAAGGAGAAACAATGGCCACATTTTTTTTTCTTCTCCAATTGCCAATAAACTACAAGTCCCGAAAAGGTCAACAAACCCCAAGCAAGAAAAAGGTGAAGACGTCCACATCACGATCAAAATGTCTGAAAATGAAAGCTAGACAAACACTTAAAAGCCTCCGGGATTAAAAAGAAGATACATTAAGCACAGGGCAACACTAATGGGAGTGACAGCTGCCTTCTCAATCAAAAAGGGACAGAAGACAATGGATTTTCAGCTTTACAAGTGTGAAGGAAGATATCTGCCGACCTAGAATTTTGCAGCCGGTAAAAGTTTTCTTCAAAAATCTAGGGAAACGGGGGCACCTCGGTGGACACAACAGTCGGTTGAGTGTCCAACTCTCGATCTCGGCTCAGGTCATGATCTTCTGGTTCGTGGAATTGAACCCTGCACTGGGCTCTGGGCCGGCAGTGCAGAGCCTGCTTGGGATTCTCTCTCTCCCTGTCTCTCTCTGCCTTCCCCTGCTCGTGCTCTGTCTCTCTCTCTCTCAAAATCAATATATATATTTTTAAAATGCACGGAAATTAAGACACCCTCAGATACACAAGAGCCGAGAGAATTCACTGCTGGAAGACCCACACCTCACAAAGAGTCTTAAAGTATGTTTTTCAGGCTAACGAGAACTGATACAGATAGAGATACAAATCTCAAGGAAGGAAAGAGGAATACTAACAATGTTAAGTATGAAGGTAAATAGAAGGACTATTTTTCTTAATGTCTTTAAAAGACGCTTAAGCACACAAGGCAAACACATCTTAAGTGTATTGTAGGGTTTATAACTTGTGAAGAAGTAAACTATACGACAGGACTATAACTTGTGAAGAAGTAAACTATACGACAAAGGACGGGAGAAAAGTAAACAGATTTCCGCCATTCATTGTAGTTCTTGTGTTTTACGTGAAATGGTGTAATGTTAATTCAGGCTGAGCCATGATAAATTCAGAGTTTGTGTAATAATACCTGAAGTACCCACTAAGAACTGAGACAAATACTAAAATGTCAATAGACGAGGGGGAGACGGAACACTGAAAAATATTCTGTGATCTCAAAAGAAAAGTCAAAATGAGAAATAAAGAAACAGAGGGAAAAAGACAAAAAAAAAAAAAACCCAAAGAACAAAAAATAAAATACAACAAGTAGAAAATGAAAGCCTACACCCGACCATATCAGTAATGCCTTTGCAGGTAAAATAAACACTTCAACCGAGAGATAGAGTTGTCAGACTGGATCAAAGAGTAAACAATGAAAAATTAAAGCAAGACCCAACTCTGCGTTGTTGACAAAAGAGAACTCTCAACATAAAGAAGGAAGATGATGTGAAATTCAAATGATCGAAAAAATGCATAACAGGGAAACACTAAGCATAAAAAAGCTATTGTCAATATACTAATATCAGACAGCATAGAGTTCAAGTCAAGGTATATTGCCAAAGACAAGGAGGAACATTGCATAATGTTAGGAGGATCCATTCATTTTTTAAAAATCATAATAACCTTAAAAATATACGTATGAATAATAGAGCTTCAATACAGGTAAAGCAAAAATTCACAGAATTAAAGGGAGAAATAAGCAAATTCACAATCACAGTTGAAGATTTGGACAATCACTCCATCAACAACTGATAGAACCAGGGCCAGGATAAGTATAAGGCAAGTGAGGTGCTCACCCTGGGTACAAAATGTAAAGCTTCACCAACAAACTCTGCAATCAAGATCATTAATATTTTAAAGCAATAAATTGCCTTATTTAAAAAAAAAAAGTAAAACTTTAAATTTAAAAAAAATCACAGTTAATGCAAAAAATCCATGAAGATCCAAACACCCAAATTTTAAATAAAGACAGGATCAGTATTTCTGATTTTCCTTTTTAAAAAAAAATTTTTTTTTTCAACGTTTATTCATTTTTGGGACAGAGAGAGACAGAGCATGAACGGGGGAGGGGCAGAGAGAGAGGGAGACACAGAATCGGAAACAGGCTCCAGGCTCCGAGCCATCAGCCCAGAGCCCGACGCGGGGCTCGAACTCCCGGACCGCGAGATCGTGACCTGGCTGAAGTCGGACGCTCAACCGACTGCGCCACCCAGGCGCCCCTCTGATTTTTCCTTTTACCTCAGGCTCTAGTATGGATCAGAGCAGCAGCAATACTGATCCTTCTTTAGTTAACCTTTTGTTTTTTTTATTTTCTTCAGCACTTCTACCCATGAGTCACAGAAGAAATCACAAAGGGAATAAGAAAATATTTCAACCTGAATCATAATGAAAAGGTAACAAGAGGACATATGTAGAATGCAGGTAAAACACTTCCTGTAGGGACAGGTGTACCTTTAAATGTTTATACTTTAAAAAGAATAAAGTTTTAAAGTTTGTGATCTAAGCTTGTTAAAAGTTAGAAAAAAAAAAAGGAGCAGACTGAACTTGAACAAAGTTCATTATAAAAAGATGCACAGAAATCAGCGAAACCAAAAGCAAACAGTTGCAAATATCAGGCAGGTCAAAAGGTGTTTCTTTGAAAAGATGAAGAGAACATATACATCCCCAGCTGGATTGACAAAGAAAAGAAAGTGGGGGAAAAAACAACACAGCTTATCAGGAATGAAAGATGGATCATTGCTGCACATGCTACAAAGATTCAATGGATAATAATGAATAAATTTATGCTGATCGATGTATTTGACAACTTGGATAAAATGGACAGATTACTTGGAAAGCACCACCTATTAAAACTGACTCAAGAGGAAATAGACAACCTAAAAGTTTTGGGTCCTGCTTACAGACACAGCTACCTTTCCCTCCTGCTCCAGATAATTTTTCCAGCCCCTGCACATCTTACATCTCAGGGTGCCAGTGGCACCCAGCCCCTCTCCTGGGGGACATAGTAAGTATTGTTATTGATTGCTATATTTTATTTTATAGCTTTGTGTCATCTAATACATATTCATTCTTTTATTGATTCAGCAAAGGCTTACTGAGCACCTACTAGGTGTGAGGGCGCTGTATGAGATATTAGGGATACAACAGCTAACTATATTGATTAATGGTTAGCTAAACTTGTGTTCATTGTTACTAAAATGGGGCCTCGGATCCTTGGTGAGGGACATAGCCCATCATTATGACACCATTTACACGGAAAAATGAGATTTGTTTGATGTTACTTCAGTGCAGTATCTTTGCATTGGAAATCAAATTTATTACAAACTTCAGGGTTGTCTGTATTTTGCTGAGGAGGTAGGGACATGTATAATATGATTTAGAAAGCTTTTTCACCAGGGGTGACTGGGTGGTTCAGTCGGTTGAGCCTCTGACTTCGGCTCAGGTCAGGATCTCACGGTCCGTGAGTTCGAGCCCCGCGTCGGGCTCTGTGCTGATGGCTCAGAGCCTGGAGCCCGCTTCCGATTCTGTGTCTCCCTCTCTCTCTCTCTCTCTCTGCTCCTGCCCCACTCATGTTCTGTCTCTGTCTTTCTCAAAAATAAATAGACATTTAAATTTTTTTTTAAAAGAAAGCTTTTTAAGCAAAAAAAAAAAAAAAAACCTAAAAAGCGATCAAGGTTTTTTAAAAAAGCGTCAGTTGTCCAAGAAATAAGTATCCATAGAGGCTCTGATTCTTGAACAAGAGGCTCTGGATTGCCAGCCTCCTGTGTGCCACCAGCCGAGGTGTCGTCCCTCACACAGTGACGGAGTGGGGGTGTGTTGATGCTGGAAAGTGGGGGTTAGGGGAAGGAGCTTGGGCACTAAGGTGGGCAGCCTCTAAATCCCAGCTCTGCTACTCATCAGCTGCCTGAGTCTGGACCAGGCAATTCACATGTAACACCCACCCCCAGGGTGTTGGAGGGTTTCAGGTCCCAGCGGCTGATGAAAAGCCACATCAGTCACATCTGCCCTGGGTGTGGTTTGTGTGGACCCGGCCACCTTCTCTGACCAGGCTGGGGGACCAGAAGGGTCCCGAGAACACCGCCCACCCCCCCCACCCCGCACTGTTCTCTGATTCTACACCCATACACAGCTCAGAATCCATTCACACCCACCCAAGTACCACAGTAAAATATTAAGAGGAGAAGGACCTACGTGTTTGTAGGTTTAGAAGAACACCCAGGCCTTTGCTCGCGCACGGATTTTACCGCTAGTGAAGCCCTACTTTTTGTCTCCTCTGATCTTCAGAAACATCTTCTAAGACCCCGGGGTAAGAATTACACCCCCGTTTCACAGAAGAGAAAACTGTTCATAAGAGGGACATAGTGACGTGCCCAAGGCCCCACTGTGATCGGTAAGACTGGGACGGCAGACATGTCCAAATCTTTGTCCTCTGCACCCTGGGCTGTAAAGGGCCCAGTTGCTCCCGCCAGTGAGGGAGGCTGATGTGCAAAATTGTTGCGGACGCTGGAGGCTTAGCTGGGGCCTTTTGGCCATATAATGGACACTTGCAAATATCCGTGGAGCCAGGTGGGGCCCGTAAAATGTTAAACAAATAAGGGCTATCGTGTAGAATCTAAAGGCTGCTTCCTGGAGTCCCGGCCAAGCAGGTGTGGTGGGGGCCGAGGGTGGGGGCGGGACTACCCCCTTTATGGAAAGGGGCCCGAAACAACCTTTGGCGGCAGTGAGCTTCTAGGGATGGGCCCTTGGTTTACTCTCCCAACCTGTGTCAACATCTGAAGGGTGTCTAAAGGCTAGAGCGGTGTTTCCCAGGGCGACACAGCTAGACAAAGAAGGAACCGGAAGGCAACTGGTACCAGGAGAGGGGGTTGCTGAGGAGCTGTTCTGGGCCAAGGTTTTCCCACTGTGTCATCTTCCCCAGCTCAATCCCACCCCGCCTCCCCGGCCCGGGCCCTGCAGAGGACAACGGTAGCCCAGTCTCCATTCCCCGGGGGGCTCAGGTTTCTAGATGCCTCATCCCCCCCCACCGATTCTCTGAGGCCCCCTGCTCCATGGTCGTTAGGCTTTTTCTCCCCACCTGCGTGAAACTTGCTTCTTTTCAGAAGCAAAAGTCTGGGCATCTTCCCGCAAGCTGTCTTCTCTCCAGCCTCGCTCTGGGCTTCATTTCTGACCTCTGGCGTCTCCTGAATTCCATCTGGGATTTCCGTCGCAAGGGCAGGGCCCGTCCGCACACCCAGATCTGTTGCGGTGCCCTGGATCTCGTCCAGGGGGAGCCCCAAAGCCAACTCTGGGTGGGGGTGCTTAATCGTCTCCAGCCTCAGTCTCTACCAGCCTCCGCCCTCCCAAGCCACTCCATGTAACATCAAGGAGGACAGCCTGCTGGTCTTGGGGACAGGCAACAGCCTCATGACCCGTCTCCGATCTCCTCCTCCACTGGCAGGGAGACCCGTCCGCCTCTCCGACGTTGGGATTCTGGGGCTGCCACAAGCCTCCCCTCCAACCTATCCTCTCAACACCCTGAGCCTCAGTTTCCTCACCTGTAGCCTGGTAAGAATACTAGGACTGACCTCACTGGACAGCTGGAGGGCCCGTACCTGGCCCATCACGTGGCAGGGCTGAAAAGTGTGTGAGTACTGGGTCACTGCACCGTGGCTTCCACGGCTCTTGGGGGCTGGTTCCCGCCCCTTGATGAAATCTTGCGCAGCCCTACCTGGCTTACCTGCTCACTGGGGGACAACGCCACTGATAATAAGAATCACAGTGTTTCATTTGAGTACATATTGGGTTCATTCAGTACAGTGATCAAAACTCTTTACTTCATTCAGAGTTAAAGCTGCTTCTCCCTCGGCCAGGGAGCGATTGGCTAGAAGCATCGCGGTCCCCGGGGAACACTTCTGCACGCTCTGTCCCATTATCAACACAAGCACTGTTGTGCTGCTCCCTCCTCGCCCGCCAAAGCCGCTCCAGCGGCCTCTTAAATAGCCCTTGAGCCCTCTTGAGGGTGAGCCACGCCCCGGGCCACTGCGCCTCCGGAACTGTGGAAGACACACGACGGTCTCCCTGAGGCTTCCTTGGAGACAAAAGCACCACCCGTGTGTCCCCGGTTGGAGGGGGGATTAAAGGTAGGAGTGGGGAAGTGCTCACCGCCAGGGACCCCTTCGTTGAAGGAATCCTCCCACCTCCTGGCCTCTCTTTTGCGTTCTGGGGCAGATGGACGGACAGAGGTCCTGAAATCAGTTATGGGCCATCTCCTTCGCAAGTTCTACCCGGGCGGTGTGGTATCCGCTCTAGAAGGTGGGAGTCTAAGCATTGGAGCCACCATCTGAGGGCCTTGCTAGAAAAGCAGAATAAAATCGATCCGCCCAAACACTACGGGATACAGTGTTCTCAACCACCCAATAAATGTTGCTATTCGACTAACTGAATAAATGTTAGGCAGTGCTATTTTTACTAACAATAATTACCATCATTATTTGTCCAGCCTTGGCTCTTACAGGCCTTCTCTCCATTTATGGTCTAAGCTCTGCAAATGCCTTGCAGTTTCCTGCCTTACTTCATTCTCTCTGGACGCCTCCCTATCCCTATCCCCCTCCCAGGGGGACCCTAGGGTCTGGGGGACCCGAGGCGGGCCCTAGGCAGCCCTTGACCTCACTGTCTGGCGGTTTCAACCTCCCCAGAGGGAGCTGACCCCTCTCTTGCTCTGGTGCTCCCTGCAGCAACTATCCTGCCTCCACTCCTGGCATAATCCCACCCACTGCATGGCCTTTATATGCTATCTTGCCCCCCCCTCCCACCAACATATGACTTTGAACCAGGCCTTAGGTTTTTACATAGCCCTAGTGCACCTGTATCCAGCAAGTGTTGTTGAATAAATAAGTGATAAGTGAATGAATCAATGAATCAATGAAGAATCGATGAAGAATAAAAAAACCAACCAACCCACCAACCCACCAATCAACCAATCAACGTGCTAGTAAAGGAAGTGAAATCCTTCTCAGTCAGCCCTGTCTGAAGCTACCAAACCTCTGAGCATTTCAATGAGGCCTTGATGACTAAAACGGAGCTGGGGGCTGGCTCTGCATAAAAAATTTATCTAGAGTTTTCTTCGGTATTCCCCTAAAAATAAAGACTGGGGAGTGATAGCAAGCATGTGGTTCCCTTTGGGTCTTCATGGCCAAGAACCCTAGGGCCCCGACTCTGACAAACCCTGGGGTTCTGAGGCCATTAAAACCAGTACTTTGAGTGACAATGGTCGTTCCTTCACATTTCACTGGGGTCGCCATTTCGGAGATTCAAGAGGTGCGAAGGACCTGCTCCCTATGAGTACTGGTAACCATGGTCATGAACACTGTGTCTGACAGACCAAGCCCTGCCCTTGACAGTTTATGAAGGGGCTTCATTTGCCCAGGCTCACTTGGGGTCAATAGTCTTTTTTAATTTTTTTTTTTCAAATTTTTATTTATTTTTGGGACAGAGAGAGACAGAGCATGAACGGGGGAGGGGCAGAGAGAGAGAGAGACACAGAATCGGAAACAGGCTCCAGGCTCTGAGCCATCAGCCCAGAGCCCAACGCGGGGCTCGAACTCACGGACCGCGAGATGGTGACTTGGAGTCAATAGTCTTTAGACTTCCAGTTTGCCCGATCCAATGGGCAACTTTTATCCTCATCTTCTTGGCTGAATTTAACACAATTGATCACTATTTCCTCCAGCTTTAAACACTTTCTTCCATTACTTTCTGGGCCACCACACTTTCTTGGTTTTCCTTCTCCTTAGCTGGCTGCTCGTTCTAGATCCTGCCCTCCTCGGGTCTCCTCTCTCCTCTCCTTTCCTCCTCTCCTCCTACAATCACTCTATTAGTGACCTTGTCCATTCTCAAGGCACTGAATATCACTTTGCCCTGAGGACTCTAAAATATCTATCACTAGGCTGGTCCTCCCTTCTGAGCTTCAGACTCACAAACCCAACTGCCTGTTGGACACCCTGCCCTTCTCTTGAATGTCTCACACTTTAGATTCTTGATTCCCACTGCTCACCTCATCACACTTAAGCCTGTCCCAGCCCCCTGGCCTCATCCATCTGAGTAAATGACAGCATCATTCATCCAAATGTTCACGTCAACAACCTAGCATCATCGTTCTTGCCTCCCTTTTCTCCTCCTCGTACCTCACACTGGAAATTCTACTGGCAGTTCCTTTGAAATACCTCTGAATTCTGATTACTTCTCTCCTCTCTGCTCCTGCCCTGATTCCTCTCACTATCATCTCTTGCCCGGATGAGCAACGGTCCCCTAACTGGCCCCGTTACTGCCAAACTCTGCCCCATCGGTTCTTCAAACAGCCACGGGAGTCATCTTTCAAAGCAGCAAATCATATCATGCCACTCATCCGCTTAAAATTCTCACATGATGCCCTAGCCAATGCAATAAAGCAAGAAAAAATATTAAAAGTATACAAAAAGAAGCAAAACTGTCAGAATAGAGTCTGGTCATGAGAAATATCACCTTGCATTTTGTGTTCATGTCTTTCCAGTTCCCTCCAATCTGGGATGAATTCTTACTCTTTCCCTGTCTTCCATGTCTTCAACAAATCTGTAGGATGACCCTCAACTTGGTCCCATCTGAGATGTATACGGACAGGATATAGATTCAGTAGAAACCATCTGGAAATTTCCAAAAAGTTGTATTTAATATACACTTCTGCCATCGATTACTGCACACCCTTATAAACACTTGCTATTTTCTGTTTTGTTCCATTTTGGCCACTCTGGTGGATATGTAGTAGAATCTCAAAGAGTTTGAATTTGAATTTCCCTGATGACTAATGATGTTGAACACCTTCTCATGTGCTCACTGGCCCTTTGGATGTCCTCTTTTGTGAAGATCGTCTTCAATAATTTTGCTCATTTAAAAAAAATAGGTTTGTCTGTCTTTTTCTTATCTATTTTGTAAGTTCATTAAATATTTTTTAATGTTTTTATTTCTTTTCGAGGCAGAGAGAGACAGAGCATGAGCAGGGGAGGAGCAGAAAGAGAGGGAGACACAGAATCCGAAGCAGGCTCTGGGCTCTGAGCTGTCAGCACAGAGACCGACACAGGGCTCGAACTCACAGACTGTGAGATCATGACCTGAGCCGAAGTCGGACGCCCAACCGACGGAGCCACCCAGGCGCCCCTATTAAATATTTTTAATACAAGTTCTTAAATGTTGAAAACAATATAATAAAGCATCTAGAAGAAAACATAGGGGGGATATCTTTATGATTTTGTGTAAGCAAAGATTTCTTTAACTGAATACAAAGAAAAAGACTGATAAATTGAATTTTATTTAAATCAGGAACTTCTGTTCACCGAAAGACCCTTTAAAAAGAGCCAAAAGGCAAGCCATAAAGGAGGAGAAGACGCTTGTAATGCATATGCCCAGTAATCACATTTTTGGTCATACCTACTAACCTAGACTATACATATATCCAATGAATATATACATACATGTTCCCAGGTATGTATCTAACAGAAATGCTTCCATACGTGTGTCAAAAACCATGAACAAAAATATTAACAGGATTTTTACTAATAGCCCCAAACTGGAAACTACTCAAATGTTCATCAACAACAGAAGGGATAAACAGTTTAAGAGATAGTATAGAATGGACCATTATATAGTGGTGAGGGAGAAAAGAAGCTAATTGCTGCATGTAAGGATATGGATAAATCTCTCGGATAGGGTCAATCAAAAGAAGACAGGCACAAAGAAATATATGCTAATTCCATTTATATATGGTTCAAAAGAGGTGAAACTCACCTTTCACTATGGAAACATTTATCCCTGATGTGTATACTTAATTTTTGTGTACTTTATCGAATGCACTCTGCTTCGATTAGAATTAAAAGAAAGACACATAGCTCCCCAGTGGCTTCTCATCACACTCATCGAAATTCTTATCAAGGCCATATATGATATAGCCCCGCCCAGGTCACTGGCCTCAAATCCTACCGTTCTGCACTTCATTCGCGCTAGCCACACTGGTCTGTGGCTGATACTCAAACACACGAAGCTGGTGCCCATCTTTTGTAAATAGCACCACTGCTCCCAATTCTTCACCCTTCTGTCTATGCACTTCACAGTTGTACCTGCTAGGGGTAGAGCATACTTCTCTGCCCCATTGGTGTTAAGCTTGACCACCCCTCCCTGTGTGATGTGCTTTGGTCCACGAAATATCAGTAGAAGCCTCAGTGCGCTTGGTCCAAGCCTACGCTCTACGATAGCTCCCCTCTTTCTGCTTCCCCTCTTGCCTTCCCGCCTCCAAATTGAGAACACGTTTTCTCCCTAGTGTGCTGCATCCAAAGAAGATGAGAAACAAAGATTTGCAGCACGGAGCCAAGCCTGGCCGAGACCACCCTGGACCACCCTGGAGCAGCCAACCACTAACTGACCTGCAGCGGGATCATCAAGAATAAAGAGTTGTTGTCTTAAGCCGCTGAGTTTGGGGATGCTTGTTATGCAGCGTTAGTGGGGCAATAGCTGACTAATTCAGCACCTCTGGATCATTACCTTCTGCCCGAAAAGCTCTCCCCCTAAATATTCTCTTCTTTGTTCAAATGTCACTTCTTCAGAGTCTTTGCTTTGCCACTCTATCAACAGAGTTCCACGCCTTCCTTTCATTCCTTTTTATCCCCTTGCCCTGCTTTATATTTTTTTATAGCTCTTACGGCCACTGCCATCTTACTAACTATGCGTGCATTTGTTCATTCCGTCTTCCATACTTCCAAGACATTTTGTCTTTGCTGGATCTCCAGCATCTAGCACAGTGACACTAACCAGGAACTCAGTAAATACTTGTTGTGTCCCTGCCCTCCTCCCCACGCACAGTGTCGCTGGCACACGGAGGAAAAGACTGACTCAAAGGTCACGTCCTTTCCCCTGCTTACCAAGATGGGGCTGGCACAGAAACACAGAGTGACCAACTCCTAAGTTGCCGGAGGGGAGGAAAAAAAAAAAAAACAGAAGCAAGGAATCTGCAAAATCCACAAGCTGTCACACGAGCCCCTGGGAAAACTTCTCCATCGTGATGGTGATTGGGTGTGAGCCAGTGCGTGCCCATAAGCGCACACTTGCTCAGTTCATCCCTCCAGGAGCCCTTTCTGGGGCCTCGCTGCCAGAGAACATGCCCCAGGCAGGGAGCAGAACCCTTCAGTGCAGTGTTGCGGGTTTGCCAAAAGCCACCCACACACCTGATGTTTCCAGAGTCTACCCGCAGTCCACAGAGGGGGCTGAGTGCCAGCTATGTGTCCGGCTCTGTGCTCCGCCCTTCGTGGGCTTTATGACATCAATCCTCCCACGCCCGTGCAAGGTACACATCATCATCGTTACTATTTACCAAGGAAACTGCAGTCAGGGCAGTTAAGGAGCTTGCCCACAGAACCGGCAGAGCCAGGATTTGAATCCCAGTCCTGCTGATGTCGAAGCCCTTATGGTTTCCACCGCATTACCTGTCCCTCTGCACAGAGAGGGGTGGGCAGACACGTACAGAGCTGGGGGCCGTCAGGGCCGCGCTTAACCCCCCCCCCCCAGCTTCCCCAGCACTCCGAGTCTTATCTCATGCTCCTGGGTCTGGAATTTGATTTGGGGGGAGGCATCGCATTGAACCTGACCTGCTTGCTGTGAATTACTTCTGAGATTTCTTAGGTGGATAAACAGACAGTCTTCAATTGTAGTTTAGAGTGCTGCCTCCTTTGAAATAAAGGCAGGAGAATCGCACCTACGTACAGCTATAAATACAGGTGCGGGCATAGTTATAAAGATATAAATTATAAAAAAAAAAAAGTGGGGGGGGGGGGAGGAAGTAGCCACAGAAATACTTAGAGGGAATTGAAATAGAAGGAAGAATAAGAATAAAAACTGCTTAGGTTTCTACAAGGAACTGGCGCAGCAGTTTGCAGAATTACTTATGCGCAAGCCTCTGGCAAGAGAAACAGAAAGATGCAAAAAGTTTCTTGGTGAATAACTTTCCCGAGTGCAGCGCAAAGGTCTCTGGGAGCATGCCCTGCAGCTGGGATGGCAGCAGCAGGGAATGCAGTGGGGGAAGGGCGGGACAAACCCGCGGGGACAAGCCCTTCGGGTGGGACTGGTGCTCACCCACCTCGAAGATGGGAGGCCATGGGTCCTGACTCCGTCCCCAAAGAAGGAAATCCGCATGTGATCTCTCTGCGGCTCTGCAAGCCTCCCAGGCTGGTGGCCCCGTGGGGAGGCTGAGAGCGGACGCCGGGGTGATAAACGGATCTGGTATGAATCCTGGTACTGTGACCCTGTGACCCTGTGACCCCTCCCTGGGTCTGGAAAATAGGATTTGCCCTGCAGGACCACGTGGGGAGGAAGGGATATCTTCACGAAACACACATGGGTCTGTCTCCGGGCTCACAAAGCCGAGCATGGTGGTTAGGGCTGGGCTGCTGCTGACTTGGAATTCTTGCTTCGGAGGCAGACCCTCGTTAGTTCAAGCCAATATTAAAAGTGATTTGTGTCTTTCGAACTTGTGCCAGTGGGTCAGGAAGGAGCTGGTGCCCGCACTTATTTTTGCATACTAAATAATAATAATCTTCGTCCTACTCCCAAAGAGCCTTCTCATTTGCATCCCTGTTCCTTGTCTACCTCACTGGAATATATGTTTTTTTTTTTTAATTTATTTTTGAGAGACAGGGAGAAAGGGAGAGCCGGGGAGGAGCAGAGAGAGAGAGAATCCCTAGCAGGCTCCGTACTGTCTGCGCAGAGCCGGATGCGGGGCTCGCACTCACGAACTGTGAGATCGCGACCCGAGCCGAAATCAAAGAGCCGGACACTTAACCAACAGGGCCACGCAGGCGCCCCTGGAATACGTGCTTCATAAAGGGAGCAAGGATATTGAATCCCAAGAGCCCGCCCAGTGTCAGCGCACCGAAGGAGCCCTGGGGAAGATTCCGCGGTGCGAATACGTGCACGCCCGGAAGCTGGGTTACAGCCTTTGGTGGGATCAGCCTTCAGCGACACTCACCAGCGTTCACGTGCAGCCCCTGCTCTCTGCATGTCTCAAGTCCAGGACGGCGCCACAGATAGATTCAGGGTTCAAAGCTTAGCACCCATGACACCTCCTCCCGGAAGCCTTCCCGTATATACCGCGGTCAGAATCAACCCCCCTGCCCTGCGCTTCCATGGCCCCCAGCTCTGGGCCCTCATCATTCCACGGAGCAGGGCAGTGGCTTTTCAGGGACGCCAGGCGCTAAGTCAACGAGCCCAGCGCATCTCCCCAGGGAGGAGTGACGAGCAGCAGGGCGGTGGGAGCAGAACAGCAATGACATCTGAATTATTCGCAGGATCCATCCAGCTGCCGGACCGAGCCCGCAGTGCAGCGGGGGAGCAAGGGACAGATGGCAGATTAGTCGGGGCGCAGTTGCGATGATCTCAGCGAGAGGTGACGCTGGCGGTGAAGGTGGGGTGACATCGTCGGGTTGCGGAATTGGTTTTAAACGTAAAACCCACAGAATATCCCAGAGAACCCAAAGACCGGGAGCCGGAAGACCACGGGAGAAGCCGGTGTGGGAGGAGCCCGAGGGGGTCAGTCGGGGCCGTAGTGAACTGGGGGTGTCTGTCAGACATCCAGCGGGGACATCGCACAGGCAGTTGGATACATGGGACAGGATGACACCCCTGAGAAGTGAGTGTGGTAGAAAAAAGAAGCCAAGGACCCATCCCCACGCTTGGATCCCCCTGGCTGAGGGTTCACACCGCGGCCAGCTCTGTACTAGGCGCTGTGGGAGGCACGGATTCGAAGGAGACCCCATTCCTGTCCTCGAGGTCGGGGAGACGGAACTTGCCTCTCACCCGCAGACCCAAGATGCTGTGTGATGTGGAAAGACCTCTGGCCAGAGCCAGGCAAACCTGGGCTGGGCCCCCTCCCCCCACGCCCCCCTCCCACCCCCGCCCACCAGCCATGGCTTTTCTCTAAGCCTCAGCATCCTCCTCTGTAAAATGGGGACAACTGTCCGTCCTAGCAGGGGACACACTGAGAGCTCTAGAGAGAAGAGAGGTGCTTGGCAGAAACCGGTGCTCGGGAACCTGTCTGTACTCTTTATGATTCGCTAGCACGTTCCCCCCGGCCCTCCGCCCTGAAGGCCCTCCGGCTCATATAATGTCAGTTGGGTTTCCAGAGGGCCTGGCCTCCAGGAATGGACCTGGAGACTCCCCTCACCTGCCACCCAGCCTCCCTCCGTGGCTGCTGCTTGCCTCATGCAGGCTGGGGACTTTCGGTGGCAAGGTCAAGGCCACGCGGCCGCTTGCAGTAATTGGAAATGACAACAGTGTTTTGTCTCCCGGTGGAGACTGGTGGAGATCAAAGCCGGCATAAAGGAGTGGCTCTGACAGGCAGGAATGCCCTGGCAAATGCCATCAATTACCGAAAATTGGCTGCAGTTAGGACTATTACCATTAAGGGCTGCCTGGCTTCCCCCAAAGTGCCCCCGAGGCGCATTCCTGACAGCGGGGGTGAGCGGGTCCCACGGGGCTGGTGGGAGGGCAAAGAGAATTCCGAGGGTTTCCACTGACCGCGACTCAGGCTTCAGCACGGATTACCACTGGCCGAGAGACAAGCAAAAGGGGATTCTGGGAAGGGTCTCTGGGCAAAGAGGAAGCGGGGGTCCTGGAAAACGTGCGGGGAGAGAAACTGAGCTCTGGAGACCTGTAAGGGAAAGACCGGTGGCCTCGGGGCTCTCTCACCCTGGCTGCTGCCGTGCCTTGGCACAGAGGTGGGCATCAGCCCTCTGCCCTCCGGGTCCTGATTAGGGGGTGCGGATGTCAATGGTGTGTCAGAGGAACACCTCCTTCGGGTATGAGAACCAAGGGGATCTTGACAGGATGTCGGACCCTGAGCCAAAGGACAGGGCCCCGCGGGTGTTTGATGGCCACTCACTGCCTTCTTATCCCCGCAGCAACTTTGGGGAAAGGGCCCTGAGGAAGACAGGCAGCCAGAGAGTGACCCCCCCCCCCCCCGCCCCCAGAGCAACAAAGTATGCATATGACAATTCCGGCAGGTTCCGGGGATGGATGAGAGGACGAAATGGTAAAGGAACCAGTTGTTCCTTCAAGAGAGACTGAGACGTAGCGGAAAGATCCTCACCTTTCTAGCCGGGAAATATGGATCTGATCTCCGCCTCCAACGCTTAGGAGCTGTGTGACCTTCAGCAAACCACTTAACCTCTCTGAGCCTCATGCTCCACATCTGAAAAGGGAGGAAAGTAATACCGGCATCAGAATTCTGTAAGATGGCCCTTTAAAAAGGGGTCACGACGTCGTTACTGCTGTCAGTAAAAAGTCCCGGGCTAACTGCTGCTTGGCGATCCGAGCGGGTCCTCACGTGTCAGGGTCAACACGTGCGCATGCGCTGCTGTCTCGCGTGCTGTCAATCAGCCGGCCGGTGGGGGCCCTCACGCATCATCCTGAGAACAAAAAATAAAATGGCTTTGTGTCAGGAGGCTTGTGGCTGCAAGTAACAAGGTGCCCACTTGACGGTGGCTTAAACAGTGAAGATCATTATCTTGGCCAACAGCTGAGCGGGGGCTCTTCCAGACCTGGCTTAACAGCTCAACCAGTCGAGGCTCCAGTGTCTTTCCATCCTTTGCCTCTGCCACCTCCAGCCTCTCATCTCAGCCGGGGCCAGCTCCGCAGCCTGCAAGCACCAGGGCAATGAAAATGAATGGCCCGTTGTCTGAAAAGCAGGGTAAGAGTGCTGTAAAAAACACTAAAATATAATTTTTTTTTCTTTTGTGTCTTTCTCGACCTGTCGTGGTGTTTTGAGCTGCTGCTGGGGTCCTCTCCCGCCAATCACGGGACTGACCTGCGGTGACCCGGCTGGGGCCCAGAGCACTCAGGGCAGCTGAGACCCCCTCCTGGGGAGGTAGAGTGGCAGCCGGGGGCAGAACCACACCTAGAAGGCTCCACGCGTCCAGCCCATGCTCCGCCGTCCCAGCGGACTTGGCTTACAAAACACAGATTCAAAGATAAAACTACTCGGGATTTTAGGACAGTGACCCCAGAGCCTTAAATCCCAAGCTCGGGGCACAAAGCCAGCCTCTGCCTCCTGTCTGCACATGGTCTCCCCACGGTGATGACACCCTCAGGTAGGAAAAAAGGGGCTTGACCCACAGTGTCTCGCCCCTTTTCAGGGCAATAGTTATCGCCCCCCCTTGGCCAATAAGATGAGAGAGACCCTTCTACTGTCATCTCATTGGTCAGGGCTGGTCATGTGGCCACTGCTAGCCACAAAGGAGTCTGGGAAAGCGAGTCTCTAGAAGGACACGTTCCTGCAAGGAAAAAAAGAGGCTGGCCGTAGCTGCTGGAGACCCTCAAGGGCGTAGGCCGCAGGCTAGTGTAGGAATCGTGCAAAGCCGCTTTGGGCTGCTGGGTCACCACCTGTAAGGGGTTCAGATCCATCGGCCTGCAAAAGGACGGGCACAGGAGACTACGCGGTGACCAAGCAGGCTCCCGGACACGGAGCATCCCCCTCTCGTCGCAGCCTGCGGGAAGGGGGTGTGAATCCCACTTTTCGCAGAGTAGGGAACAGACACGCTTTTCAGTCCTTGTCTGGCGTCACACAGGCCGTGAGTTCAGTGCAAGGGCGAGAACGTGAACCTGACGGACCTCACTCTGAAGCCTCTGCCCCAGCCCTCGTCCAGGCCAGTGCGCGCTGAGGAGGCGGGCGTCTCTGTGACTTGTCCTCCAGGCAGGGGCGGGGGCGGGACTGCAAACCAGGCTGGGGCTTGCACCCCACGCCGCCTCGGGTCAGAACTCTCCAGCACCTTGGCCTCCGAGCCGGCCCCATGGCAATGACGCCACGTGTGTTCCTGTCTCCAGCCTGTGTTTACGCTGTTCTCCCCGCCTCAGCAGGCTCTCCCCGTGGCAGGACCACCCTGGGGCCAGCCACGCGGCGTGGTGGAAAGACCACTGGCCACCCAGCAGCCTTCTGCTGTGACAGAAGGTGACAGAAACCAATCTGGCCAACTTAGGCAGAAAAGGCCAGGCCCAAGAGAGCCTCCGAATTGACCAGACTCTGAAGGTAGAATCAGGCTGCCTGGGGGTAACGATGGGGCAAAGGACCGGTCTAGGCAGCAGGAAACAATGAGGGGTTCTTCTCAGCACCCTATCCTACCCTTTTTCCTGGGACCAATCGGGCCCAGACATCTTCAGAGATTTCACCCCTGTGCATGAGGTGCACACTCTAGGGATTGAGAGACAGAGCCTCCGACGGGCTGAGCTGGGTCCCAGATCCACCCCTGGGCCAAAGGATGCGGGCACCTCGATGGACAATCCCACCATCCGGCCCATCAGGAGGAAGAGGCAGTCCCCTCAAAGATGGCAGGGCATTATTATCAGAAGGAGCGGGAATCGATGTTGGACGGGAAAAATGAACACCTGTCTAGCCCGACGCCTCCTCCCGGAGGCTCAGTTTCCTCATCCATAAAATGAAAGACGTTGACATCCGTGGAACTTGAAGGCGGGGCCCACTCCGTGCCCCCGTGCGTGCCTGGCACCGGGTAAACAGCAGCTGTTCACGTGCCAGCCCGCGGGCATCCCACGCTGTCAAGACCCTCCCTCGGGTCAGCTGGACGGTGAGGCGGTCGGAACTGGCGAAAGGCGGGATGTTCCTGGCCGCTCCTGTGAGTCCGGAAGGTGTTTCCTCCTCCGGGAAGAGAGGAGGGCCACACCAGCATTCATTCCCACGTAACCCTACAGCCAGCCCGTTTTCCAGATGGGGGCCAAGCCCCAGAGACGCTAAATACCTTCCGCGGTGGGCACCGCCGAATCCGGCCCCAGGTCTATGTCGCCCCAAAGTCATGGGGTGGGGGCCGTGCTGCACACCCAAAGTGCCTCGCTGGCATCTACCGGGGACTCTGCATCCTTCAGGAGGGCGCATGGAATCCCTCAGTGAGCTTTAGGCCCCTTGAGTGCTACACATAGTTGTGCTTTTCCTCTGCAAGGGCATCGCGTGGATTCACTTGAAGTCATTTGGGGGGCGAACGAGGAGCCAGATGCTGGCACGCAGCCTCCCCCCTCGCTCTGCCCGAGAGGTATATGAAGCTTTCATTTCTGCTTTGCTTACAAAAGTAATGGTTCTGGGGGCAGAAGGACACGTGAAATGAAAAGGAAGTTACAGGCAACGGGCCAGCCAACTCGCGGTTTCCAGATGCACGTCAACCCACCTCAGGAAACAGGCCCTCCCCACAGGGAGGGGCTCCCAGAAACCCTTTTCGGCTTCGGGACATCCCGACGGAGAATTAGCCAGGGCCCTGCCTTCTCACCTGGGACCTGTCACCGTCTTTAGCAGCGTTTAAGAAACAATCCCTCCCCCCCCCCATCGCTGCTGATTAAAAGGAACATCAATTTTAATAGGGAGGTGTCACCAAAGCCTGGCCGAATGCCCTAACTGGGAAGGTCACCTTTCCCAGGGTGTCTGCGTTCCTTTCCTTCCCAAATTAGGCGCCGGTGTGTGGGAGGGTGAGCCAGTCTTTTCTACTGGGTGACCTGCCTCTGTCACCTCACAGGAGCCAGGATCCAACCAAGGTACTGAGTATGCCCCAGTCGTTTCTACAGGGTTGTGGGGTTATGGGTTTTCCTGGGACTGAGGCCTCACCTAGAAACCCTGGGGAATCGGATAATCCCTCCCCGAACCGTCTTCTCCTGTGTGCCATTTCATGCCTGTGCACCTGGTCAGCAACCCGGCAAACTGGGGACACGCAAATCACAGCTCGTGAAAACGGACAAGTCGGACGTTTGAATGGGCCGCAGGGTCTCTGCCGAACCTCTTCCCCAAAGATTCACTGAGGCTGGGCGGGAGACTGGATGCGTTTCCAGCAAACAAGGGACAGAGAAGGGGAGAGGCTGTCCGGTGCCCACGAGTCCTGCCTAAGTGCCTGGGAAGCTTCGTTCACGTCGAGCTGTACCATTGGGTGGTTAAGCGTTCGACTTCGGCTCGGGTCACGGTCTCGCGGTTTATGAGTTCAAGCCCTACGTGGGGCTCTGTGCTCACACCTTGGGGCCTGGAGCCTGCTTCTGATTCTGTGTCTCCCTCTCTCTCTGCCCTCCCCCATTCATGCTCTCTCTCTCTCTCTCCCTCTCTGTCTCTCTCTCTCTCGCATGTGCACGTGCTCTCTCTCTCAAAAATAAACGTTAAAAAAAAAGTAAGTACCATTTTTCAAACTCCAGTGATGTGGCAGAAGGTCAAGTCCGGGGCCTGATGTGTTTTCTCTGATGCACACGACAACCATGAGGGAAACTTGAGTGTCCTACTGTGTGGGTGAGGGAAACTGAGGTTTCAGAGAGGTTAAGACACTTGTTCAAGGGCACACAGCAAAGCGAGACAAAGCGAGGATAGCCCTCAGGTTAGTCTGTCGTAAAGGGCATAGGCTGTCCAGTCTCACGGACTTTGTAGGGGTGGGGAGGTCTGAGTGGTGCCGTGAGAAGTGAGGGTTTGCCTGGAGGGTGGTGGCCGAGGGGGAGGGAAGGGCAGCAGAGGGCCAGCCAGGTGAGCAAGGATGCTGAGCGTGAAACCACCTGGTGATCTCGGGAGCAGGTGCTTGGTGGTGCGGGGGGTGGAGAGGCAAGGCTGGAGGGCCTGGTCCAGAGCAGGAGCCAGACAGGGGACAAAGCAAGGGAAGGACATTCGTGGGCCCCTTCTGATGATCTCAGCCACCTCTGCCCGTTTGCCCGCTGGCCTCCAGTCCCCAGCTGCCGGAAGGAACGCAGCTCAGGTTCTCCAATCAGACAACACAACCTGATGCATCCCAGATGCATCACTTCCTGCCTGCGAGGCCTTGATGAAGGGACTTACCCACTCTGGGAAATGGGGCCAGAGGGTCCCAGTGAGGTTTTAAAAAAGAATATAGACTTAATTTTTTAGCGTTTTAGGTTCACAGCAAAATTAAGCAGAAAATAGAGATTTCCAGTAAGTCCCCCGCCCTCACACACACACACACACACACACACACACACACAGCCTGCCCCACAGTCAACGTCCCCCAGCATTGGTGGTGCATTTGTTAGCCTCGGTGAAACTGCGTTGACACATGTTGTCTGTTACCCAGTGTCTATACTTTACATCCTGGTACATTCTGCGCTTTGACAGATGTATAATGACACGTATCCACCATCACAGGGGCCTACAGAGTGATTCCACTCTCCGGACCGTCCTCTGTGCTCTATTCATCCCTTGCCACCCCTAACCCTTGGCAACGGCTCATCTTTTTAAACGTCTACCTACTTCTGCCCTTTCCAGAATGTTCCATAGTTGCAACCTACAGTAGGCACTGTTTTCAGATTGGCGTCTTTCACTTAGTAATATGCGTTTAAGTCTCCCCCGTAGCTTTTTCGACTTGCTACCACTTTCCCTGGCTTTTCTTTTGCGTGGAACACTATTCCGTTGTGCGGGTGTACCACAGTTTATTTACCCACTTACCATGGGAAGTTTTCAACAAGGTGATACAGGAAAGGCATCGCGAACTGTTCCTGGCACCTCGTAGGCATGCGGCGAGGACCCCTCACTGTCCTTCAAGGCATCTGATAAGCACCCCGAAGGCGAAGCCTGCTCCAAGGCAAGGTCAACCCTTTTCCAAAAGCAGGACCCCAGTGAAGGTGGGACCCCAAAGGAAGAGAGGCTCCCCGGGTTTCTTGTGGTCGCAGAGGCCCCATTCAGCGGCGACAAGGGCCAGGTTGGAGCCGTGCCCTGAGCGCTCCGCTGAAGGGTGTGAGGCCACTGGGCTTACAGGATCCTTGAACTTGGTTCACAGAGAGAGGAAGGGCTGGTGTGGCCTTGGTCGCAGACCACATTTCTTGCACACAACTCATTTTACCAATGAGAAAGCATTTGCAACATCTCCCGTGCTAACTAGCCAAGAGCCTTTGGTGCCAATTTAGCAAAGCCATATTTGAAGGTCGCTGTACTGTCCCAGGGAATTCATGATCGTGTTACTTCACACACCAGCCCCTAAGGGTGTAGGTTAAAGTTAACTAATGCACCCACACTCATTCAGAAGTTTCTACTGAAACGCGATTCTGAAGACGGTGACAGGCGTGTGGCGAAGGCTTATCATGGGCTGCACCCCCTGCCTCGTCAGCCTGCTCCCTCGGCCACTACCCTTCCCTCCCGGGCCTCGGGAATTGGCCTTCTCAGTGACTAGTCTCGTGCCTTTGGGTGGGTCACAGACCAGGCTGGAAGCTGGGTGTGGAAGTGGGAAGGGGGATGGCTGGGAAGGCAATAAGGAAAGACAGGGTGAGACAGAAAGGACACTGGCCTCAATTGGGAGCCTCAGGTTGCCCTAATTTGCCATGTGGCCTTGGAAGTCCCTTCGCCTCTCGAGAATCGGGCTCATCTCTTCTCTGAGCAAGTGGGCTGGGCTTGCCCTGACATTCCTTGGAAAATGTGGCCGGGCGCTGCCCACAGGAGCATCGCCCTGGCAGCTTCAGGTCTGCCCCAGGGCCCGATCATTCCAGGACAACCCCTTGCTAGCCAGGAGAAGGCGAGTTCCTCCTCGTCCCCCTGGCCGCCCTCCATCTGCTGTTGCCTAGAGCTTAGAACCCCGGATCCTCTGGCTCCGGCATCCATGAGGGCAACCCGCTAGTGCCCCACCCCCTCCCGGCATCAGGGCGTCTCTTGGCTCCCATTACCCTCCCCCACCCCCCAAAGGCCACTCCCATCAAGACAAAGTTCTCATCCATTTAACGGAAATGTTGGTATCGCCAACCTAGACTTCGCGTGGGGCTGGTGGGGTGTTCAACTGAACATTGCGAGGGGCATGTGTTCATGACACACTGTGGGCCATGAATGCCGGGGACCCCTTGGGACCTAGATATCCATGCAGATATCTAGGATGGAGGGAAGTTTGCTGGGGTGGGAAGGGAGGACTTTGGGCTGCCCACTGAAGGATCCAAGGGCTGAGCAAGCAGAAGAAAGATGGTGGGAGGGAAGCCCAGTGGGAAGAACAGCCAAGATGCAAAAGCCAAGATGAGAATAATGAATGGGGAGTGGGGGGCATGTGTGGGGGCCTCGCCTCCCAGAGATGGTCCAGCCTGTCCCCTGCCAAAGAAGTGCCTCCATTTTTCCAGGACTTCTTCCACTTTCCTTCTTTTCCCTCCCTCCCTCCCTTTCTTTTTCTCTCCTCTTCTTTTGACTTTCTTCACCAAATATTTCGTGGTACCCATCACATCCCGGCCACCGTTCTGGGCATGAGCTGCACGTGAGTCGCAGGAAAGCGAGGGACGAAGATAATGAACATCCTGCTCCGCAGATAGGTAGTGGGTTACAGGGGGTGGGGGGTGCCATACGGGGAAGTGTCAGGGGGTGCTTAGAGGGAAGCTGTTCTCTGGGAGGAGTTGAGGAGGGCAGCACTGGTGGATCGTTTGGAAGCCATACCCACAATAATGCCTCCTATCCAGAGGTGGAGTTTATTTCTTTCGCTCCTGAATCTGAGCTTGGCTCTGTACTTGCTTTGGCCAGTGGAAAGTAGCAAGTGTGACACAAGCAGAGGCTTAAGAGGAGCTTCTGCATCGAGGCTGGCCCTCTTTAGTGGCCCTTGGAATCCTGAGACCGTGATGTGACAAGCCCAGCCAGCCTGCTGGAGAGGCCACACTGAGGAAGACTGAGGCGCCCCCACCAAGAGCGTGCCAGCTGCCACACACGTGAGCCCATCCCAGAGCTTCCCGCCCAGCCAAGGTGCAGATACAGGAGTCCAGGTGAGACCAGCACCAGACCCACCCCGACTGGCGACCATAGAGTCATGAGCTAATTCGTGACTATTGCTAGAAGTCGCTACATTTTCGAGTGGTTTGTTACGCAGCCAAGACTGACTGATACAACCGGAAAAGGATTGCCCAGTGAAGGAAAATCTGAGCTACATCTGAACAACAGGCAGGAATTCACCAGGGAGAGGCGGAGGGAGGGTAGAGAATTCCAGGTGGAGCCAAGAGGGTGTGCCGTTTGGCAGGAGGCAGAGCTGCGCGTTTATTTTTTAACAGTTTGTTGAACATACGCAGGAAAATGCACCAGTTGGTGAAGTATCACGTAATGCATAAAAACAGGGTAACCAGACCCACATAAGAAACAAAACATGCCCTGCACCCCAGAGGGCCCCCTTACGCCCTTTGCCTGCACCACCTCCCTCTCAGCCTGACCACTACCCTGACTTCTATCAACGGAGAGGGAAGTGGTTTTGAACTTCTTACTGGGTTCTTAACTTTTCTTTTTTTTAAATTTTGTAGTGTTTTATTTGTGAGAGAGAGAGACACAGGCAGAGCACGAGCAGGGGAGGGGCAGAGAGAGGGAGACAGAATCCAAAGCAGGCTCCAGGCTCCAAGCTGTCAGCACAGAGCCCGACACAGGGTTCGGGCTCACGGACCGTGAGATCATGACCTGAGCCGAAGTCGGCCACTTAACTGACTGAGCCACCCAGGCACCCTCTGTTTTTTTAACTCTTGACCAGTGGTATCCTACAGGGTGGCTTCTTCTGTGCCCGGCTTCTGCTCCACATCACGATTTTTGAGACTCATCTGTGTTGCTCTCTCATCTTCGTTGATGAATTCTATTATCCATCCACTCTTCTCCTGGTGGACATTTGGGTTATTGTAGCTAGTAAGAGTAAAGGTGCTGTGAATATTTTGAACACACATTTTGAGGAATATGTATGCATTTGTGCTCGGTATAGAACAGCAATAGAATGGCTTGCCTAGTAGAGCAATTCTTTTGAGTAACTGAAGGGAGCAGGTGGACTGAACGGGGCTCGGGGTGATTTAGGGGAGAAGTGAGACCCTGCAGAGCGCCGTGGACATAGGAAAGTTAACATTTGATGCTAGCTACCAAGGATGGACTTGGGGAGATCGCATGAACTTGACAGGACTTGCTGCTGGCTTGGATACAGACTTTTGCCCCTTCTCCTTGGACTCTGCGTGTTAAAATCCATTTGCACAGCACGAAATACATACTTTTCTAGCAGAGACACACTGAGGGTTCTTTACAAAGATAAGTTGCCATTTGAGATGTACAGGGGTCAGCCGTGGAAATGCCTGCCAGCATTTCACATAAACCTAAGAAATGTCCCCACAGAGGGCAATGGAGCGAGTATTTTTGTTCCTGACCTATTAGGGGACAGGTGCCTCCGGTCATCTTGTTTCCATAAGGCTAACAGTTGGCTGGATTTATTTTCCAGTGACTCCCTAATATGAATGGTTCCACTTAGTTGCCTGGGCAGGTTCCAAAAGGGTACAGAGCAGAAAGATCAGACTCGGTTTCTGCATAATATTTGAGGTCAAGTCTCGTCTCTGTTAACCTACGACCTGTGTGACCTTGGGGATGCTACCGAACTTCTTCTGGTCCTTAGTTTCCATCAATAAAATCAAGACGGTAATAGTACCTCCTTCAAAGGATTAAATGAGATAATGCAAAGCACTGGACTCAATGTTTGGCAAATAGTGAGCTCTTAGTAGCTGTTAGCTGCACAGCAGACAAGAGATACACAGTAACTTTGTTGAAATGGGCTTGCCTGTGCTGGCGCCGCCGGCTGGAGGGGCTGGCCCAGGGATTCTATTGGCACCAAGTTTGGGCTTTTAAAATCACCCCTCTTGGGATTATCATCAACAAAGTTTGCTTTAGATTCCAACATGTTAAAAATATATATATATATATTTCTGCAATGTTGTTGCAAACAACAATAGAGGGTGTTTTTGCTGGGTCCACAGCATCCTGTCTCTCCCCACCTCTCCATATTGCCAACATCTCCCACATCGCCGGGGAAAAGGTTTTCATCATTTGCTTTACTGGAAAATATACTCTCCTTAAATAGTGTTCTAATGTCTGCAAAAAAAAAAAAAAAAATTAGCAGCACTGTCTCTAGGGAAGCAGCCTTTGACTATTCAAACCTGGAAGAAATGAAGGGTTTTATTTGTGGAAATTGGGACATCCGGTGCTGTCTACTTAGGGAAGCAGATTTTTTTTTTAAACCACCCATCAACACCTACACATACCAGAAAAAAATTAATAAAATCCCAGAGAACGCATTAATATTTTACATTATAGGTAATCTTCCAAGTTGAGGGACAATTTTTCTTCTGAGCGTGGTTCATTTTATGCCATAGAAATGATTTGAATCTTACTGAAGTCTCACCGGAGCATCTCTTCTCTATATATGTGTCTTTGATCTCACAGCCACCCTGCCCGGCAGGAACTCTTTTATCTTACAGATAAAAGCACAGAGGCCCAGAGAGGTTAAGAACGTGCCTGAGGTCACACAGCTCAGACCATTACCATCTGCCCACTGTCCACCACACCACATATCTTCCCTCCTTTTTTCTCGAGCCTGATTCCTTCTGCTTCTCAGCATCTCTCTCTGCCACCAGCCTTTGCATCATGTCCTACGGGATTCCTGGAGGCAGACAGAAAACATTGGGAAAGAGTCAGCAGGAAAAAAAAATTGGCAGAGAGCTGGCGCTCCTAAGGCGTGGAGGAGACCCTGACCCTTCTGAGGAGCCCGGGGCTCAAAGAGTTTTAATAATTACTGGTTGGTGGGGCGCTTGGGTGGCTCTGTCGCTTGAATGTCCAACTTGGGCTCCGGTCACGATCTCATGGTTTGTGAGTTCAAGCCCCGTGTTGGGCTCTGTGCTGACAGCTCAGAGCTTGGAGCTTGTTTTGGATTCTGTGTCTCCCCCTCTCTCTGCCCCTCCCCTACTTGTGCTCTGTCTCTCTCTGTCTCTCAAAAATAAATAAATGTAAAAAAATAATTTTTTTTAATAATTAAAAAAAATAATTACTGGTGGGTGAAGTTTAAATAGAACATGTTGAGTCACACACACCACTAATACTGAGGACCGTCCAGTGCCGTGTTGGGCCCTGGAAATACAAAGATGAACTGGGCGGCCCTGCTTACAAGGCCTTCCTGAGGAATTTGCACAATGTAGGTGTAACAGACATGCACAAATACTAGAAGCAGACGCCACAATATTCCTAAGCCAGCCACAGGTATGGTCACCTCCACCGTCTTGAACAGCGGAGAATCTGTCTCTATAGCCGCTGCTCCCCTGTGGGTTACCGCCATTTTACCCCCGTGTCCCTGAGACCAACAGGGTCCCAAGCTCCTAGCCTCCACCTCCGACCCTTTCTCCACACCACAACTAAAGGGCCAATCTGACCCAGTTTTGTCCTCCAAAGGCTCCTCTCTGCCCTGACGACAAAGTCCAACCCCCTGAGCAGGGATTCACAGGCAGATTCTGGGGTTTGTCCACTGTTGGGTCCTAGTATGGGGCCAGGGCATGGGTAGTCATTCAACCAGTGTTTGTTCAATGAATAAATGAGGCTGCGGGGGCGGGGGGGGGGCGGGGGTGGTCTTCATGCTACAGGGAAGGCCTTGTGACATCATAATGCAGACCCTCTACCCAGGAAGTATTCTTGGGCTTTTTGAAGAATCACCATTGGTTAATCTATCTAGGATCCACTATAGCCTCTTAACTGGACTTACTTGAAATTAACTTGAAATTCCCAACAGGTTTCATACGACGGCGAAATCTTTTCAAAAATGTCACGTAAACACGACAATACCTAAGTATACGTGACTAATACCAAATTGCTAAGTGTTCGTCTGGTCCACAGCCCAAGTCCAGTCGCATGTGGGTGATGTGGGCAGGCCGTGAGAAGTATAGTTCAAAGTGTGCCTGGGGCGCCTGGGTGGCGCAGTCGGTTAAGCGTCCGACTTCAGCCAGGTCACGATCTCGCGGTCCGTGAGTTTGAGCCCCGCGTCGGGCTCTGGGCTGATGGCTCAGAGCCTGGAGCCTGTTTCCGATTCTGTGTCTCCCTCTCTCTCTGCCCCTCCCCCGTTCATGCTCTGTCTCCCTCTGTCCCCAAAATAAATAAGCGTTGAAAAAAAAATTAAAACAAAACAAAACAAAAAACAAAGTGTGCTTTTGCCCTACCCTGCGACCTTGGGATGGCGTCTGGGCCGCTTTAAGCACCACCTAAAAATGACCCTGCTCGGTTGGCCTCAGGAGGTCACTGTGGAGACCAGCTGAGCCCTGGCCGCAGAGGGGCCATCCAAACCCACAGTGCTGTGCATGTGTAACGGGTCACGACCATGACCAGAGAAGGCAGCTTCCCACCGGCTGGAGCCCCCGTCACACTCCTCTCCTGCAAGTGGCTGGGGGTGGGGGGGTACACTGCGGTTATCTTTGTTGTTCTTAATCCTTCCCAAAGGGGGTGTGAGATGTGGATGTGCAAACCCTCTGTCCAGATTATCTGCCAGAAGTTATCCATCGCCATTAACAGAAGCAGGAAGATCCTTGGGCCAGATGTTTTAGAGGTCCTGGGGGCACCTGGGCGGCTCAGTCGGCTAAGCATCCAACTTCAGCTCAGGTCATGATCTCACAGTTTGTGAGTTTGAGCTCCTCGTCGGGCTCTGTGCTGACAGCTCAGAGCCTGGAGCCTGCTTGGGATTCTGTGTCTCCCTCTCTCTGCCCCTCCCCCACTCACGTTCTGCCTCTCTCTCTCTCCCCCCCCAAAATAAATAATTACAAAAATAAAAAATAAAAAAAAAAGTCCTTACAGAGGGAGGGAGGTTGGACTTGATCTCTGAGGTCCTATCCAGGGATTCTTTGCGATCCTCTGACTCCACGTCCTTTCCCTTGGCAGAAGTCAGTTTTAAACAATGGCATAGATTCTAGCGGCATTGGGCAATTTCTAGAAAATCAGTTTCTGGAAACTCCCGGGAAGCCAGGCCTTCAGGCAGAGTACTTTTCCTTCCCCAAAATAAAAAGGCAAAAGAAAAATAGAACTGTTAATTCAGGTAAGAGGCAAATAACGTCAATGCCCATGGATGTCACATGACAACCTCTCCCAGCTGGTGCTCCAGATACAGGAAGTTGTACACACCCAAGGAAGGTACAGTGTGGTATTTGCCTGGGGCCCGGGAATGTGTGCTTTACTCGCTGCCGGTATGTGAATATTTTTTCTTACTGCCTCTGCAGAAGGTGACTTGAGCCCAGGACATGGGGATCAACTATTTGTCATTTGGTCCTTGCTTTGTGAGTTCAGGCCTATACTGGATCATCCATCCATCCATCCACTCAACATGAGACCTCATTTGGTGCCAGGCAGTGTGCTAAGTGCTCAGACAGAGAAATTAATGAGACTCAGCCCCTGTTCTCAACGACACAGCTTACGTGGGGAAACCACCAAGTAAACATAATCATGATGCGACATCTTAAGATAGGGGTTCGTAGGATATTATGGGATTGTGCTGAATATTATGGGAATTGTAGGAGGTGGGCACTCAGCTGGGCTTTGGGGGTTTGGAGGAGGTTCTCTTGAGATGAACATGAGTTAGCAGCGGTGTGCTAGGTAAAGCAGGAGTACAGAGCAGGGGAGGGCAAGGGCATTTCAAAGGGAGCAGAGTGAGCCAACGCCTATAGGTGACTGGGGTGTGGCCAGACCCTGCAATCCCACATCCTGGGTAGAAAAGTGCAAAACCAGGATTGATGGGCAAGAAGGCGGCACAGGGACCAATCAGGGAGGGCCAGGGTCCAGAGAGACTGAAGGAAAGAGGGGTGATATTGACACACAAGCTCAGTGAATATTCAAGCACCTGTTGGGGGCCAGCCTCGAGCTTAGTGCCGGTTCGTGTGCTTAGACGGGTCCTAGTCCGTCTTGAAAACCACCTAAAATTCTCTGCACCTTGGTACAAAGAATTTCTCTGCACCGACATCTAGTACACAGTTGGTGCTCAATCAGTGGCGATCACAGCCCCTCCCTGCCAGGGAGTTGTTACTGCCTACACAGTGTTCCTCACACAAATGCTCCTCAAAGATGCAGACTTCCATTCACATCTTTGTGTCGTGACAAATGGCCCATCCCTGCAGCTTAACATCCCCACCTCGTTGTTTAAAGCCTTCTGTTCCCTGAGACCCGCCTCTGGATGGAGACAGTCTGATTGTCTTGGCTCTTTGCTTTGTAAAGAAAACGATTTTCAGCCGAACTCCCCCCTCCATAGCAATTATGGAAAATAAATTGAAGTGTAAAAACGGGAGGTAGCTAGCAGATGGGGCAAAATTAAGTGCCTGGCTACTAGCACCCAGCTCCGGAGGACACAGAAGCAGACCTTGCTCCCTGGAGTGTGAAATGAACACAGGCTCTCAAACCCGGTCGGGGAGAAAGCAGCTCCAACCTCGAATCCGGGAGGCATGCGCCCAGGCACCCGTGAGTGCCCATTGGCTCCGTGGGCCTCCACTGGGCTTCCAGAGCCGCAGATGAGGAGAGCTGGGACAGGCTGGGGACTCTTGGAAAGGGTCTTGAGAGGTTAAAAAAGAATTTGCTGGTCTTCTGCCTGATGATAAAAAATATGTGCTCATGGTGAGAAACTTGGCAGACAGAACAAGAAGAAAGAAAAATCATTCCAGAGCTTCCCACCTTGACATTGCATTTCGGTGCATCCTCTGGTTAAACTTCCCCCCTGTCTGGTCAGCTCATCTGGCTTTGACGTTGGGTCCCCGATGGGGCCCTGGCACCTGAAGAGGGCAGCACACAGGAAGCCACTGGGGCCTGTGCCCACTGGCCCTGCCCAAGTTGCTTGCCCAGTGGTGGCTCCCCTCATCCTTCCAGTCCAGCTCTAAAGTCAGCCCCACCCAGAGATCTCTCCAGACCATTCCCTATCCCAACTACTCCCTCCAGTGGATTTTCTCCCTTCTGGAAGTCACCTCCGTCTGTATTTTTGTTTCTTGGTTGTTGGCTGTCCACTCCACTGCCTACCCCCCCGCCCACCCCAACCCCACTCAGGAGTCTGAGTCAGAGAGTGGATTCACTCACCTTAAGGCCCTGCCTCAAGGACACAGGGTCTGTGTACCAGTGGGGGCTGCATAGTTATTTGTTAATTAGGAAGTAGCCCAACCATCTGGGTTCCTAGTAGTTCAGTAGCATGAACTTGGCAATGATGAACACAACCTATGTTTATGCCCATTTTTTTTCTCTTGTAACACCCCATATATAAGCCATTCTCTGTCTCTGTGTGTGCGCCCATGTGCCTTCCACAGGTCTCAGGAGAGGGTCCAAGTAGTGAGCTAGGAGCTTGGACCTCATGCCCCTAGATCATTCTTCAGCCTCGGGTAAATTCCAAGACTCCGGGACCTCACTTTTTCCATGTTTTTGAAAGCAGCTAGGAACTCTGCCTGAAAGTATGGGTTGTGAGCCCCAAACAAGATAAGATCCTGGAACTCTCAAGAGTTAAAAGAAACGGTAACAAACACTCCCCCACCTCCACCGGGAAGGCCCTTACTCATTTTCAGTAAAGCCCCAGAGAGGGTGCCCCCCCCCCCCCCCGGCTGCACGGGGTGGTGGCGATGGGGGTGTCAGGCTTCTCCCTGCTTCCCACAATCTGGGGTCATCTCTGGACGGGATCCGCAGGGAGAAGGTTTCCAATAGCCAAACCTAAGAAAGAAGTCTTTCTCGCTGCGGCTCCCCAATCTGGAGGCAGAGGAGAGTCTCCCCCTTAACTCCATCTCTGCATTTGTTCGCCCCTACCCGGGTTCTCACCGTTCCCCCCAGGTGCCCGCGGGGGCGCACGGCCTCGCACGGCCCTCCCCTCCGCAGAGGTGGCCTCTGAATTGTGCGGAGGCCGGGGACCTGGGGTGGAGGGCTGTCTGCCTGGCCGTCCCTGGGACAGGGGTGCGTGGAGGGGCCGGGGGCCGGGTGGCAGGGGGCGGGCCCTCCCGCGGACCAGGCGCTGGGACCCGCGGGCTCACCCCGCCCCCCCCCCCCCCCCGCTGCTTCGCGGCGTCGCCCCGCCCCCCGCCCCCTGAGACATCACAATCTGGGGGCCGGGACCCCGTGTCTCATCACCGCCCGTTTGCGACCAAACAATCCAAGCAACAAACACCCCCGGGGTGGGGGGGGAAAGAAACCGGCCCGAGCCCAGCCTCCCTCCCCCGCCCCGCCCCGCCCCTCGCCCCCCCCCCCGGGGCCCCCGCCCCCGGACGGGGGAGTGAGCGCCAGCCGGGCGCCCCGCACCCGCCGCCCCGCGCCCGCCCGCTGCCCGCCCGCGGCGGGGGCGGCCCGACCGCGCGCCCGCCCCGCCCGCCGCCCGCCGCCGCTGCTCCGGCTCCGCGGCGCCCTCGCCCGCCAGGCTCTCCGCCCGCCGCCCGCGCCCGGCCCCGGCGCCCCGGCCCGCCGCCCGCGCTTCATGGCTGCGCACGAATGGGACTGGTTCCAGCGCGAGGAGCTCATCGGGCAGATCAGCGACATCCGCGTCCAGAACCTGCAAGGTAAGGCGCCCCCGGCCCCCACCCCCACCCCCGCCCCGACTCCCGCCCCCCACCCCCCGGGGAGCGACGCCCGGTCGGGTGGCCCCTGGCCCGGCCGACCCCGCTCGTGTCACTTGCTGGGGGAGGGGGCCGAGACAGCCGCCCCCGAGATTTGCTGTCGCCCAGGGGGTGGGGCGGCACACGTGCGTGTGTGTGTGTGTGTGTGTGTGTGTGTGTGTGTGTGTTGGGGGTCCCGCTTTCTTTGGGGGGACGTCACGGCTCCCCTGAAGCCCCTGCTGCGAGTTTGGCCAAGTTTGAACGTGTGGGCTCTTGGGGGCGGTGGCCCAGGTCAGGGAGGGAGGAGAAAGTGCGACTGTGTGTGTGTGTGTGTGTGTGTGTGTGTGTGCGCGCGCGCGCGCGTGCGTGTGTGTGAGCTTGCACACCTCCCAAGTACCTCTGAGGCTCAGGGAACGGGCTGGGGGGCGGCGCTTGAGGGGGTGGGCCGGGACCCGGGGCCAGGGGCACGGATGGGTGGGGGGACGGGGGCTCAGCAGGCTCCCAGCCCATTCGGGCCACTTTGCGGCAGGGAGCGGCCCCTCCCTTGGCCGAGGCTCCACTGGGGAGTGGGCGACAGGCCCCGCCCGCCGGCCCGGGACGCTGGGACCCGCGGCTACCTTGTCACAAGGTGAAAGAGAAACTTGGGAGGTCACGGAGTCCCAAGGGCTAGGGGTGGCTCCCACCACACGTGAAGTGTATTAAGAGTTTATTCATTGTGGAAACTTCGAAAGCACGACAATAGTTAAAGGGAAAAAGTCACCCACAGTCGCCCGGTAACCCATTCACCCACCCACCCGCCCAAAGAAAGCGGCTTTTCCTGGAGGTGTGGTTCCAGCCTCTCTCTCTTTTCATACGTGGGCTTTGCTGAACTAGAGTTCCACTTCCGGCCTCTCTTCAGACACATAGACCTGGCTGGGCCGGGGAACTTTCTTTAGCAGTTTCCTGGGCTGACCTGGGCTTCTAGAGATTCCAAGGTCGGGGGCGCTGCAGAGAGAAGCTGGGAAACCTGGACAGAGAGATGATAGGACTGTGGGTGTCGTCCTTCCCCGCCCCCCCCAGCAGGTGCCTGCCTTTACTGCTGGAGGTTAGGGAGCCCCAGCAGGCAGGGTGCAGTCGGGGGGTGGCGGGGTAGTCAGTCGAGTTTAAACATTACACCTGATGGAATGTTCCCTGGGAGTCCATTTAGACCGGCTCCACCCCTAGGCTGTGCAAGGACAGTGCAAGCAAAGGTGACCCGAAATAGGGTGGTGGGGGGGGGGGCTAGTACAGTAGACACTGGACCCTGAGTTTGCTCTGGGTTCCCCTGATCTCTTCTGGCTGTGATTTGTGTGAAAGAAGGAGGATCAGGCTGGATCCCTTTAGATAATAAGCCTCACATCTGGATCCTGTTGCCCCAGAACTGACATCCTATTTGGGCGTGGGAATTAGTGTCTTTTGCTAAGATGGCATGTGGTTTGGGCCGTCGTGGTGTGTTTGTGCGTGTGCCTGCGTGCGTTAAGCAGTCCGTGCGTGTTTCATAAACACATGCTAACCAATTCTTAATGCCACAACTTCCTGCGTTGCTCTAAGATCAGCTCCCGGCATACAGGGGATCGGGGATCGACTTTTGTGAAGGGATGCTCAGCAGTTTGAGCAGTTATACCTAGAATGATGAGAGAAGGCTTCACTGAATGGGGACAATTTGAGATGGGTTCTGAAGGTTAGGTAGGAGTTCACCGAATGGCCTCTTCTCTCAGCTCCCATTGAACTGTCCTCACTTTTAGGCAATGCCAGTTATAATTTGAGCATCCAAATGGCTTTGCTATTTTAAAAGGTAAACTTTTAAATGTGCGTATATGTATTATGTATACATCTTCTACGTGGCTCTGTGTGTGTATAAAATGTGCATTAACCTTTAGTGCGAGCCCAGCAAATTTTTGCCTCCGGATAACCTGTGGTAACCACCATCCGGATCAAGATGTTAATGATTTCCAGTACCCTGGATGGGTGCCTCATCGCTCTTCCCAGTAGGTGACACACGCACACAGGGCCACTACTATTCTGATCTTTATTAGTATAGTTTTGCCTCTAGAACGTCACGTAAAACAGAAGAGTACAATCCATACTCTTGAACTGGCCCTTTTTACTCCACGGGATGTTGGTGCAATTCATCCACGTCCTGGCCTGTATTTCTTCAGTTTTTGTAGACTATTAAGGTACGATTCACATACCATAAAATTCACCTGTTTTAAGTTTACCATCCAGTAGTTTTTAGTAAGTCTCCAGAGTTGGGCAGACATCCCAACAATCCAGTCTTGGAACATTTTCACGGCTTGAAACAGCTCCCCGGTTGTCCGCGTGCGCATCTGTTAGCTCCCAGCCCTGGACCCAGGCAACATGTAGTTCCTTGTCATTGGACTCTTCTGTCGCCTGGAAGCACCCCGCTTTGTTGGTCTGCTCACCGCCGAGGGACATTTGGGTTGTTTGCAGTTTGGGGCTCTTGTGAAACTGTCCATCCCCTGGGGGGATGCTTGCGCTGTGGAGGTGCTGGCCTGCTGGCCCTTGGCTTTGCTGCCGTGGGACAGGAGGTGGGGCCCGGGGTGCATCCTCTCTCTCCAATGTTCCCTCGGCTCCCCTGTCTTTTGACTGGATGCTTAGCAGATAGTTCCTCTCCTTGTCTCCGTGGTACTTAAGAAGTCTCGACCAAAGGGCCACGTCCAGAAGGCCCCGCTCGCTGTGCTTCGAGCCTCTGCCCAAAGCAGCTGGTGGGTGTCGCCGGGCCCGGATATGTCTGGCTCACCAGCTATGCGGGCCACGGGCGGGGTGGGGGTGGGGGGGCTCATTCATCTGAACGCCGTGTGGGTGGCAGTCAAGGGAGGGCAGGAGGAGCCCAGGCAGAAGGGTGGTTTGCTTAAAGCTGTGCGTTCGCTTACAGCACAGGTAGTCAAGAGCTGTTGTGGCGATGGCCGTGGGCATTTCACGAGTCTGTAATCGGAGGGACCAAGGAGGATGTCCAGCCTCCTTCTGCCCATGGCAGCTGTTGTATGGTCAGGCAGTCCTGTTCTTCGTACAAAGCTTTGACGCCTGTGGTCCTGGGGCCAGGGGCATTCCTCCAAAATGTCAGTCTTGAGGACGCTGCATTTCAGGGAAGATCGGTTCCCTAGCACAGCCCTGCATGTACATCTCTCTATGGATCTACATAGTGAAATTGACTCAGAGGCGTCTCGACCTCTGCGCGTTTGCTCCTCGAACCCTTCGTCTATGTCCCTGAACTGGAGATCAGGTGTCCAAGCAGAGAGGATTGTGATGTCACCAGATCATCTCCCACAGAACCCTGGAACGAACACTTCCTGACCTGTCTTTGGAGGTCGGGGTGAGCTGGATAGAGAGCACGGTCTCTCCCAAGAGGCCTGTCACTCAACTTGCTGTCCCCGACACAGGGGCAGATGAAGCCCTCGTTGCTACGCTCCCTTTGACGGCGATGGCTCATAATAAGTGTTTGCAGATCAAGGACTCGGTGGTGGAGAGCACAGGGGGGTGTCCCTCTGGGCAAAGGCTGCCCGTGACCCCCTCACAGGGTCCCTTTCAAGGAAACGGAGGTGGCCCAAGCCGTTGACCTTTCCAGGGAGGAGAAAATAGACTTGTAGGATGCTGGCAGCTTCCGCCTGGTGGCCCCACTTCCTTGGGGCCTTGAGGGGTAGAACTGAGGTTAGAGGTGGCCGGTTAACCATCCTGTGCCTTAGCTCGTGGCCTGGCCGTGGGTGGTGAGGGTTCTGGTGCTCTCGTAATGACAAGGCGACTCTGGCTGCCCCCTTTCCCCCTTTGACCCGACCTCAGGGTCCAGCTGATGTCCCACCAGGTCTGACCATTGCTCAGAGATGGGGGGGGGTGTTGGGCCAAGATTCGGAGGATGCTCCTGTTCCGGTAGGAAGCCTCTGCCACCCTCAGAATTCCCAGCACGTTTCTGTTCTGTTCAACAAACGTGTGCCCAGCACTGAGCAGTGTGCAGGCAGCGAGAAATTCAGTTGGTTCTCGTCCCTGCCTTTGAGGAGCCCGAAGCCAGACGGGGTCCCACCTGTCCTGCTTCCGGCCGTCTCCCGTTGCTCTGGCGCCTGTTGGGTCTGATGCTGTGAACCTTGACCCCGGCAATGCAGAACAGCTTGGTTAAGACCTGTTACCCGCAGCTGGGGGGTGCATGGAGTCAGGTGGGCCTGGGCGGACAGAAGTCTCTCCCCACTGCTGCTCTGGGGGAACGTAGGGGCGACGCCTCCCCTCCCCCCCACCCCCCTTCCAGCTGGGCCCTGCTGGCTAGTACCCCCAGAGCAGTGTCCCCACCCCTGCCTCCGTGTCTCCCTCAGTCCCAATCGGTCGGGAAGCCATCCCGCCCGGGCTTGGCACACAGGACCTGCGATTTGGGGCACTTGGAACTGACCGCCAGACAGAAGTGGTAGCAGTCTGACGGCTCGGTCCCCTGATAGAGCCGCCTGGGTGCCAGGCACGGTCCTAACTGCCACCTGTAATGTCTTCCGCCGGCCTTCGAGGTGGGTGCTGGTTTTCGGAAGTGGAGAGGTCAAATGACGTGCCCGAGGTCGCAGGCTTGTAAGTGGGGCTGGGATGTGAACCCAGGTCAGACGGAGCCCGCGCGTCCCGTGGCACCAGCTCCGTGAGTCATTTGCACTGGGCACCAAGGGAGGAGCTGGTAGCCTCAGGGCGGGGAGCTGGGAAGGCCCGTCCGAGGAGGGGCGTTGGCGGTCAGGCCTTGAGTGCCGAGCAGGAGGAAGCCCGACTGCACAGAGTCTCCGGGGCACGGAGCAGGAAGGAAAGTCAGGACAGCCTGAAGGCGGGCTCTGGGCAGGCCGGTGCCTGTGTGGTGAGAAAGATCGGCCCCTCTCGGGTCGTCCCCACCCCCCCCGGCCTGTGATTGCGATGGCTCTGGCCCAGGAGCAGGCCCTCCCCATGCTTGCCTCTTTATGGTGACCTCTTTATGGCTCTGGGCCCTGTGTCACCTCCTCCAGCCTACCCAGCACTCAGCCACCTGGCGCACGTCCCCGCTAATCCCTTCGGCGGGTCTCCAGGGCCAAACTGTGGGCCGAGGGCAGCACCCCAGTCCATCCCAGGATAATAGCATCAGTTTCCGTGGACGCGGTGATGTGAAAAATGCTGGGCCACACTGGCTCACGCGGTCAAGTCCAAGCCCCTTAGCCTGGCACGCGGGACCCTCTGTGGTCTGGGGTGGGATGCCAACCAGTCTCCTCTCCCTCCGCCACCCACTGGCTCCGAGCCCCCCGGCATCCTGCCCTCCTGGCTCTTCTCTCCATATCTGTAGACCTCCTGTGCCTACCGCAGGGGGATCAGGGATGTCACTGGGGTCAGAGTTACCCAGCACCCAGGGAAGAGAAGGCACCGAGGAGGAATCGTTCCTGCCCCCGCCTCCCCCCAGCTCTTGGAGGACGCAGCAAATACGCCAGAGGTTTCTGTATGAGTACAAAATCAAATGCACAACCCGCTGCCTATAAGGACCCCAGTCCTGATCTGTGTGCTTTCTTCTAAAGAATAAATCCTCATGTAGAACATTTTGGCGGTGGCGGGGTGGGGGGGGGGTGCTCCCTGCTGGAGTCGGGCCACAGGCTTTGAGTTAACTGTGGATTTTGCCTCCCAAAGCCCACGTTCCAGACCTGGCTCCACCCCTAACTCGGGGTGTGGACTCTTCTCTGGGGGGGCCTTTCCAGGCGGAGCGTGCTGTGCAGCTCTGGGAAGCCCTAGCCAGGAGCTGGAGGCTGAAGGCCTGGCTCTGGGTCCTGGCACATGTCTTCCCATGGCTGTGCCTCAGTTTCCTCATTGCAAGACGAGAGGGCTGGGCTTGGACGGGCCCCTTGGAAGGTGGTTTGAGGAGTGACGCGGCCTGAATGGAGCATATGGCCGCGTAAAGGCACCCAAGTTCCAGTCCCTGGCACAGGCGGGCAGCCTGCATGTGACGGTGGGCGGAGCTGAACGCGGCCGGTCGCGCCGCTGGGTTCTTTTCACTGTCAGGGGCTAGGGACTCCCCTCCCCCGTTCCCCGCCACTAAGGGTCCGCCGGAGGAAAGGTTGCAGTTGATAAGTTTGTTATAGAAGCACCCCTCCGTAAATGACGTGCCTTCTTGGTTTAGTCTTGGCTGCTCAATTACGGCTCCTGTGACAAGCCCGGGGAAGGGCTGGAACACCTCTGAACGAGCGGGGCAGAGTGCCCAGGAGGGTATCGTGACCCACCCACGGTCAGGGCAAAGTAGGGACCCCCGCCGTCCCCCACGTTTGTATTGAGGAACAAGAGCGTTCAGGAGCCATCCCGTAAAAGGTTTGTCGGTAGCAAGAGGGGGCCTCAGTCAGTTGGCAGCGGGCCTGGGAAGAGGTTTTGCCGCAGGGACGCTTATTAGTGGCCGTGGCCTTGACGCCATTGGGGCCCCCCAGAGCTGCCTGGGGTGGGCAGCCTCGTGAGAGAGGCCGAGCTCCTGCCTCGATTCAGCGCCGTGGGGACGCCGCCCCTTGCCCAAGAGGCCCAGATTACATTAACGGCCCTCCCTGACCCATGGAACACTCTGGCATTTAACTTTTGACTGGAACAGCTGAGGCACCGGGCACTGTCCTGCCCAAGCAGCCTGAGGTCACGCCTGCCCTCTTCAGAGGGGAAGTGAGAAAAAGAAAGTAATTGTCTTTTTAGTGATGGAACGGTTCAAAGTGAACTCCCTGTTCCCATAGAAACCTTTTCTTATTTCTCCCACCCCCTCCCTGCACATCATTTTTTTTTTTTTTTTTTTTTTACAGTGGTAGACTGTGTCACAGAAGGAATTAGAGGCGGCATCGCAAATCACAAATGTGGCTTTAAAGAATCTTTGGTGGGTTTTTCTCCCCCCTCACCGGACTGCCTCCTTTTCTCTCATGAATTGTATCAGAGCAGGGGGCGTGGCACTCTATGGTTTGCCGGCCGAATCTGGCCCGCGGGCTGCTTTGGTGAATAAAGTTTTATTGGAACACAGCTGTGCTCGTTTGTTTGCATACTGTCCAGGGCTGCTTTCGCACTACGACGCTCACTACATCGTCGTGACGGGGAAGCACCCACAAGACCGAAAAGGCTGGGGCGCCTGGGTGGCTCGGTTGGTTGAACGTCCGTCTCTCGGTCGCGGGTCAGGTCGTGATCTCACGGTTTGTGGGTTTGAGCCCCGCGCCGGGCGAGCCTGCTTGGGACTCTCTGTCTCCCTCTCTCTCGGCCCCTCCCCTGCTCGTGCTCCCTTTCTCTCTCTCAAAGTAAATAAACTTTAAAAGAGAACCAAAAACATTTACGATTTGGTTATTTAATCTTTGGGCCGTGGGAAACCAGAGAGCTTGCAGTGGGATGGCAGGGACCTCTCTTCTAAACCCAGACTTGGCACAGGACAGGTAGGGGATGCTTGGGATGACATCAGCAGGGGATGCCTGTTGCCTGTACAACGGCCCAGGCTCGTTTCTCGGAGGGTAGGTTCGTGCCTAGGGCGGGTTCTGGCCCTGCCTTAGTAAAGGACTTGCCCTTGAAGCCTGGCCATTCAGCCAAAGGGCAGTTACCGAGTCCTCCCGAAATCCGGGGAGCTGGCACAGAGGGGTGAATGGGCCACTGCAGGAGTCCCCAGTGCACATCACGAGGCTGAGATAAGCGAGTTAGGACTGAGGGTGCTTAAGGGGGGTGCTGCAGGCATCTGGGGGTGAGGCGAGGCCCAATCCAGGGGGGACGCTGGGGGCGGGGAAACTCTGTAATTGCAAATCTGCTCTCTGCAACCAGAGAGCAGGGGGGTGTATGCTGGTGGGTGGGTGTCGGCTCTTCAGTAGGATCGTGGCCGGGGTGGGGGTCGGGGGGAGCACAGGGAAGCGGTCTCGCAAGTAGCCCGTGCAGCTGACCTTTTCCTCTTCTTCTGCCCCTTCCCGAGCCCTCTGAGACACTGCCTCCGGGAGATTATAGTCCAAAGTCCCCCGAGGACGAGGACAGGCCCGGGAGGATCTGGGGGACCTACAGAAGCCCTGCAGTCATGTTGCTGTGCAGACCTGGGGGCCCGATTGGAAGGACCTTTAGGGCTCTGACGACGTCATGCCCCACTCCTGCTTCTCTCTCCTGGGGGGCTCTCCATGTAGGCAGGAACCTCAGCGATATTTATATCCCTCTCCTCTTTTAAACTATTTTTAATCCTCGATGGTATGACATACTTAAAAAGCAGGGTTCTGAGGCCTTGTACCTGGGAACTGGGGCGGGGGGTGGGGAGGGGCCCGGAGATGACCCTGCCGGTTGGGTGGTGAAGTCACTGAGCCCTCACATTTGCATCCTCCGCTCGCCCTCCCCTCCCGCGTCAGCCCTGGTCCTCTCGCCTTTCCCTTCTCACCTGCCTCTGCCAACATCCTCCTCCTCAACTGCTAGGACCACTGCCCAGCTGCCTCCAGCACCTCTAATCCCAGTTCATCCGGGCGGCCCGAGATCCTTCCCTGGTTCAGTCTTCTTTGCCCTCAGGAAGGAGCCCTGCTGTGTGCTCGCCCCCCCCCCCACCCTTCTCCCGTCCTTCCTGGAATGAACCAGACCCCGCTGCACGCCCCCCCACCCCCACCCCAGGCCTGCCTGTCCTTGTCCCTGTACGTTTGTCTGCATGACTCCTGCAGAGAATGACCACGACCTGGCCTAGAGCAGCCTCCTGGAACCTCGCCTGCACCTGCCTGGGCAGAAATCACAGCCTCTTCCTCTGGACACGGGAGAGCCCCCTGAGTGGGTCCCTGAGTGGCTCATCCTGTGAGCCCCTACTATGGATTAGGTCTTTGGAACTGTTTGCTGTGTTGCTGTAGGCTGAGCCCCGTGCCCTCAAAGAGAGTCACATCCTAATCTCCGGAACCTGGGGTTACGTTACCTCACTTGGTAAAGCGACTCTGCAGATGCGATTAAGTGAATGTCGATGTTGAGATGGGGAGATTATCCTGGATTATCCAGCTGGGTCCAGTGAATCTCAAGCATCCTTAGGGAGGCAGGAGGGCCAGAGGGGGAGAGAAAGAGAGGGGGAGGGGGGCAGATGACTGGAAGCAGGTCATAGTGATAGCGTTGTAGGAAGGGGCCGTGAGCTGAAGCAGCAGCTTCTAGAAGCTGGAAGAGAGAAGAAATGGAGTCCTCCCTAAGAGTTCCCCAGAAGGAGTGCAGTTCCGCTGAGAACGTTGATTTTAGTCCGTCAAACCCATCGCGGGCTTCTGACCTACAAAAATGTTAGATAATAAATTGGTGTCCTTTGAAGCCACTCAGCATGTGGTAATTTGTCACAGCCACAACAGGAAACAAACGCGCGAATGAATTGCAAATGGCGGCTATCAAGCCTGGCCGACACCCAGGCGGTGGCATCGAGCCCGTGCTGGGAGTGTAGAGACCGGGGCTCTGGCCACAGGGCTGCCACCAGCTGACTGTGGGACTTGGGGAGGCTGCCTGGCCGAGGGCAGGAGAACAGGGTTTGAGGGGACAGGAGAGGGGGCTGGCCTGCAGACTCTATCCAGGCGTCCACAGGCAGTGCAATCTCCGCGTGATCTGAGATACACGCAGGGCTGTGCACAACCAGGGGACGATGTCACGGAGCCCATCCTCTGCTCTGTGGCCCCGGGCGGTGTGGATGGCTGTGGCAGTGAGAGGGTGACGTCCCGGCAGCTTCTAGGCACGAACCCTGTTCCTGGGATTCAACACACTCTGGCAGCTGTCGTCTCCGTTCTAATCTTTATGTTCCGGTCGGGTTGAGACACACGAGCGAGCGCGGTCCGGGCCATTTGAAACGGTCTTCTACTTCGCGTGACGTATCGACGCCTGCTGAGAACCCGAGAGCACAGCATTCGGGAACCGGCTGATTGGCAGTTCCCAACTTTGGGTAACATTCCGTCAGGGGTTAAAAGCCGCAGGCTGGACTCACGTTGACCTGGCACCCGGGAAGGAAGCTGGACCGACCAGGCTCAAGGATGTTGGGCAGGAATCGGCCAGCTTTGGGTATTGAGCCTTCTTCCCCGAGGGGACTCAGCGACTCAGCCGTCTATGGTCACGTACCTACCAGGTTCTTCACGCTGTGACACAATCGAGTCCAAATTCCTAACTGACGGTTCCTGATTAGTGATTCCCGGGAGCAGAGCTGAGAAGAGCGGGTGCAGGGGTCCCCTTTTGAGAGGCTGACAGAATGAAATCCTTGTAACCTTGAATTATGGCAGGACTGACTGGAGGCAGCCACGGGAAACCAGCCTGTTATCTTCGTCATGGGTTGTGATAAGGGCAGTGGCACATTATAAAGCAAGGTCACCTACACCATAGCCTTTAATTCCACCATAACCCCTGAGGTTGTATCCCCTCTACAGAGGCAGACGCCGAGGCCCAGAGGAGGTCAGAAACTTGACCCTGTCCTGCAGCCAGACAGCAGCATGTCTGGGGTTTCATTTCACATTGTGCCATCTGAGACCGACCGTGGCCCTCCACCCTCCACCCCCACCGGCACTTGCTGGGGGCCAGTCTGTCCGAGGTATTCACTTCCCTTTCATGCACACAAGGGACTGTTGAGCTTGACTCTGATCTAAAACAAAACAAAACAGTGATACCTTGAAAATCAAAGCTTGGAAGCCTTGGGCCCCAGTAGCAAAGGTGTTGGCAGGCCCGATGATGGCCTGTCCGGTTCCCAGAATTGCTGTGGGCAAGTGCCATGAAATGGCATGTGATGGCTTACCTGTAGGGGGATTGGGGGGGGGGCATGGGGACCAGGTGCCATGATGCCTCGGACTGATGATGGGCTAGCAGAGGGGGAGGCCGGGAATCAGTCAAGTGTTACCCTTGATAGACTCTGCTTGCCCAGGGTGGGCACTGCTGTACTGGGATTTGTTATTAGTGACGGCTCGTTGACTGCTGGTTAGCCCTGGTAGACCAGAAAACTCATTGGGTTGGGCACTGGGGCCCATCCTGCCCACCACTGTGTCCCAGGGTCTGTCTTCCTGTTCCAGGCTCAGCGTGTTCTCAGCTCAGTTTACGTTTGTTGAATATGTGAATGCAGACTCAAAGGGAAAGTGTAGGCTCCCGGGTCTGGCAGAGCAGGGTTTTTAGTTTCAGACTCTCTAGTAATGACTAGCTGTGGATGTCAGAGGCTTACAGCATCTTTTTGGTGACAACGAATATTCGGTGGCATCACGCCTCCCTCAACGTGTTTCCCGGTACCTTGCCTTTTCTAAATCACACATGACTCTAGTTTTCCAAGGTTTGCATAAAAAGTAGCGGTTCCCCCCATGTTGTCCCCTTTCCCAGAGGCAATCAACTTGCAGATTTTTTGGCTGATGATTTTGGTATTTTCCTCTTGGTCTCTGAATAACATACCTGTATTCCTTTGTCTTGATTTTTTGTTTGTTTGTTTTGGTTTGGTTCAGGGCTCTGATTTCTGACCGTGGAGGGTAAGGATACAGATCTCCTCTTTACCTCTTTCAACTTCCGATCTTTCCTGTCCTCCCAGCTGCCTGGTATGTTTTCATCGTAATTTTGGTAAGATTAGTGACTGGAGTTTACAGTGCGACTACTAGGCGGGCACTATTCGGAGCTGAGGCACGTAGTAACTTATGCTCGCTCTCCCTTTCCTGTTCTACTTTTGGTTTCCTTGGAGTTCAAAACTGTTAGAATTGGCATATGTGCTTATTGATTCATCCCCCCAGCTCTGTTGGTGTTCTGGATATCCCCTCAAGTTGTTTGGCTGCATCAGGAAAATTCTCTCGGTTTCCTCTTCTTGAGCACATCAGGGTCCTTTGGTCTACTCCAGTAGATCTGGAGTCTGGCTGTCACCTGGGTGCTCTTTCACTGTCACCTGTGGCCCCCTTACCTCTCTCCTGGGTTAGCTCTCCCATTTCCTGCCTTCCTCTTCTGGCTTAGTCTGTTGAATCCAGGGGCATATCCTTCCTGAGAATGGGCGCCTGAGTGGTCAGTTTTCTGAGAACTTGCACATGGGAAAATGAATTTATTCTCCTCTGATTCTTGATTGCTAGTTTAGCTGGGCATCAAATTCATGGTTGGCAGTCATTTTCCCTTGGAGCATAAAAGCCTTGTTCCACTGTCTTCTAGCCTCCGGGGTTGCAGTTGAGAAGTGTGAAGCCATTCCCTATCTTTTCTGTGACCTGTTTCATTCTCTCTGGAAGTTTATAGGATCCTCTTTTTGTCCCCAGCACCTCGAAACTCCAGGGTGACCTGCCTGGGTGTGGTCTCTTTTCATGCATTGTACTGATCACTGAGTGTAACATTTCCATCTGGAACTGTGTCCTTCTGTCTGGGAAATTGTCTTGGATTTTCTTTTTTTTGGGGGGGGGGTCATGATTTCTGCTCTTTGTTTTTCTCTAATCTTCTAGAACTCCTTTTATTTGGACATTGGTCCTTTTGGACTAATCCTCTCATTTTCTTATCTTTTCTATTTTCCATCCCCTTTGCTTTTTGCTCTACTTTCTGGGAGATTTCATCAGTTTTTATATTCCATATTTTAACCTACCACGTTTTTACTTTGCAAGAGCTCTTTCTTATTCTTTAGAGAAGCCTTATTTCAGGAATGCAATACCTGCTCTCACACACTGGGAATAGTCACGATGGACCGTGATGGCCGAGGCCTGGAGCCAAATAGCCTGGTTCGAATCCTAGCACTGCCACTCACTTGCTTTGTGACCTGGGGCAAGTTATTTAACCTCGTTCTTCTCCAAGCCCCTCATCTGTGAAATGAAAGTAATAATATTGAGATCTGCCTCAAAGGTTGTGCTGATGACACGAGTGGTTGGTGCCCTTTGGATGCGCTGCGTGTGAATGTTACCTCTACCCTTCTCTTTGCTTATGTGGGTTTGTTTGGTCTGGAGCTTTCATGTTAAAGGCTTCTTTGTTTAGCTGGCTCACAGCCCTTGATTGTTTTCTCATATTTAAGAGTTGGGGACTGGGGCACCTGGGTGGCTCAGTCAGTTAAGCGTCCAACTCTTGATTTCCATTCAGGTTATGATCTCACGGTCGTGGGACTGAGTCCCGCATGGGGCTCCACACTAAGTGTGGAGCCTCCTTGGGATTCTCTCTGGCCCTCTCTCTCTGCCCCTCCCCTACTGCGCTTTCTCTCTCTCCAAATAAATAAACATTAAGAGAAATAGAGCTGGGGACTGAAAAGCGAAAGCTCAGTGCTCAGGGGGTGGGATTTCTTGGTCAGAGCCTCTCTCAAGGGTGCCCCGCTGCGTTGTGTCATGGGGAGCCCCTATGTCCGTATCTTTAGATCTTCCCTCCTGGCTGGTCAGACTGAGTCTTGCAGTCTTCCGTCCGGAGGGTCCAGGCCAGGGTGCTGGGGCGTGGGGTGGGGGTCTGAGAGCTGGGAGAAGAAAGAAGGAGGGGCGCAGGGGGCTCCTCTGCTTCCAGTGTGCAGAAGTCACTCACTGTGCCGTCCTCAGCTCAAGTCATACTCAGAATTTCTGTTTTATCCTCTTTGAAGAACAAACTTCCAGTCTTGTGCCTGATGGAGGATGGGACTGACACCTGCCAGGAGACATGGGGGAGGGGATGAAGGGACCCGTCTTCTTATTGCATCCCCCCCCACCCCAACCCCATTTCCAAAGGTACCTGTCACCACTAATTCCCGAACCTTCGAGACCTCTGGGTTGTAAACTGGGCTGTTTTTGTCCTTTCTGGGTGCCACATTAAAGTGTGGACGTCTTGAGATGCTAATCGGTCACCACGGGTCTCCCTTCTCTCCACCCTTTGGGATTTTGTTGTTGTCCCTCCTTCCCTTCTCCCCGTCCTTGCGGGTTTACACTCTAAATACATAGTGCATGTAACAGACTCCTCCTCCGTGTGGAGTGGAGGCCCGAGTCCTCTGCAGGAAGGCGCCCCCTCGCCTCTCCAAGCATCTCAGAACGGCCGGGGAGGAAGGTGGCAGGTGCGGCATTCACCCCAGCCTTGAAGGCTTGAAGGGTGAGGATACTTGCTTGGCTCCGTTCCCTTCCATTTTGACTGTTCCCCAGAGACTGCTGCTGAGCCCTGTTTCCCGGGAGAGATCAGGGAAATTCCAGAGGGGTCTGGTCATACCTGGTGGCTGTTTTCCCAGCCGCACGCTCTGGTTACCTAGAGTTTCGAGGCCTGGGGGGTTCTGGGGTCCAGGTGGGGTGCAGTTGTGCAGATTTCAGAACCGGAGCCTGTGCTTGCCCACGGGGTGTACTGGCTCCTCGGGAGAGAGAAACCAGCAACGGGTTGTTTGGTCTCTACATCGTTCGATGTTGGAGCCCTGCCTGCTTTTACAAAACATCCCGAGCCCATGGCCACAGGCTGCCTGGGGGAGAGAGAACTGGCGGGTGGCAAGCTTTGAAAGTTAAGCCATTCTTCGTGGCGAGATTAAAGATTATCCTGCCTGAGCCTCCGTCAGACACTGCTAGACCGACTACCCTTGACCTTGTAGAGTTCGGGGTGGGTTGGATTACCCAGGAGGAGGGGCACTGTGGAAGCACCTTGGAGATACCGGGAAAGACGGAGTCAATACATGACCCTCCAGGCCCCGTGAAATGATGCCTTTTTTTTTTTGTTTTGTTTTAATCCTGCAGCTCTTATCGAGTAAACATAGTTGTTGAATAAGAACGAAACCAGAGAAAGGAGAGCCTGCCTGGTCTCCAGTGGAAAGAGGAATGTTTGAAGCCAGGTGTGAACTTGAATTTTAGCTCCTTCGCTTTGTGGCTGCGAAACTTTAGCCACATCGTGTGTCCCTGTGGAGTTTCGACCTTTTCTACCTGTGCTGTGACTTTAAGGATAGTAATGCCCTCCCAGGGTTTTTTTTTTTTTTGGAGGATTCAGTGAAGTCATGAATGCTGAGTGCCCAACCCTCATCAGGACTTTTTATTTTTATTTTTATTTTAAAAAAAATTTTTTAACGTTTATTTATTTTTGAGACAGAGAGAGACAGAGCATGAACAGGGGAGGGGCAGAGAGAGAGGGAGACACAGAATCGGAAGCAGGCTCCGGGCTCTGAGCTGTCAGCACAGAGCCCGACGCGGGGCTCGAACCCACGGACCGTGAGATCGTGACCTGAGCTGAAGTCGGATGCTTAACCGACTGAGCCACCCAGGTGCCCCTCATCAGGACTTTTTAAAGAAATGTGTTCTTTCTTTTACAGAGCAATTTGGGGGGGGGGGTATGCTGGTGGATATTTTGCTACGGGATTCCACTGAATGATGGGAATGGATTGATCACTTAGTCCACATTTCAAGCTCGGATTTGGTGTCTATACTTGGGATCGGTGAAGAGCCACAGGGCAGTGGTTGACAGGCACTCAGTGAGTTTTCTAGTTGGAGGCCTGGGATCTCTTGGAGAAGGGAGACGTGATCGGGGCTGAGCCATTCAGCAAGGTGCCTAGGGCAGCCTCTTGTGTTGGGAAGGGATTTAGAGGTCAGTGGAGATGAGCAGAGATGACCTCTGGGGGGGGGGGTGAGGAAGTTGGTATGAGCCGAGGTGCAGAGGCAGGAACGTGCCGGAACGTTCAGAAGGTGACTGGTCCGGCCTGGGTGAGAAAAGGGCCGAGTGGGGCAGTGCTCGTGGGTGCTCATTAGTAATCAAGCGACCTTTCTGACTCATTTCCCTCGCTTACTGTTTCTCTCGGGGGACATGGCCTCCTAGGCTGGCCTGGGACCAGCATTCCTCAGTGAGTGAGTACCGGGGGGGACACTATTGGCTTTTGGCTGGGATGCTCTATATGTTGCAGGTGGTTTCACGCCCTTGACGGAGCCCACGAAACGCTGCTCATGGGACCGGCAAAATCTTCCTCCACGCTTCTACCCCGGGAGTGGTAGCCACCCATCTGAGACTAACAGGGTGACGTGTCTGCAAATGAGAGGGGGAAGCCGTGCTTCCCCCGAGCTGTCCCCACTTGTGGACACAGAAGAGTCGCGGTGACGACCCGTGCCCCTCACTCAAAAGACTCTTTGATGTGAGGCTCCAGCTTTGAGGCTCTCGGAAAATCAATAGTTGACGTAACAGTCATTCCGTGAATCGTGTCCATTCTGACTCGAGCTCTCTCCAGCTGTTGGAAGAATCCGGCAAAGTGATCCAATACCCCGTGACCCTCTTGGATAATCGCGTGGAAAATTACGTATGGCATCGGGCACCGGTGCTGCGACTTGTATTTCTGTTTTCTAAAATACTGCCCATCTTCTCTCTGCGTCAAGCCAACCGGCGCTCTACTGGTTCCTGAGTTAACTTCATGCCAGAAGATATTCATTGAGTGTCTGCTCGATGTCAGGAACTCTCCCGGGCACCAGGGAGGTACGGACTTACCCCTGTCCCGTGGCACGGAGTCGATTCCCGTGGTCCCATTGGGGTATAATGACGGGAGATTATTCTAAGCGTCAACAAGGGAACCCCGTAGAGATGCCACGAGGGACTTTCAGACGAAGCGACATTTTAAGTTGAAATGGGAATTATTAGCCAGATGGAAGTGGGGAGAGGAACATTCTGTGCGGAGGGGACAAGTAATCCAGAGGCTGGGGTGGCGGGAGCATGGCTCACAGACACAGCTCTGCCGATGAGACAGAGATGGCCTTAGGTGCTGTGTTGGCCCTGGGGCTTCTGGGTCTTTTCCATTCGGCACAGCTGATGGGGCTTTGGGCCGTCATCTGAGGGATCAAAAGGGCTGCGATTCACTGCCTTTCAAGCAGGCTCAGCTCCAAAGACCAGCTCCCCACTACTGATGGGACACAGATCGGTCCTGGGGCCGGGCCGTGGAGCTGGGGTGGCCTTTGTCTTACTCTTCTGTGTGCTTTGGGGCGCAGCAAGCACTGAGACTCTGGTGCCTTGTGGGGTGTGTTCTCTCCTCTCCCCTTGTCCATCTCGTTTCCTTCTCCTGCCCCTGTCCCAGGCCAGGCAGAGCCACCGGGAGGGGCTGCTCCGTTCAAGCGCCGTTTTTCTGCGCCGGGAGGGATTACGGCATAGGTGACGAGGCCGAGGGTGGTGGTGATATATTCACCACCTGCATCCCCGTCGTGTCCCCGGATTAATTACCTAACACGTGCCAAGAACTCCGATGGGTATTTTATATTTCATTCACACGTAAGCCGGACGAGGAGGAGGACCACTCATTTTCCGTATAGGGCGTCGAGGCTCGGAGAGGTCGAGTACCAGGCTCGTGGTCACACAGCTCGTTATGGTAGCAGGATATTTCTTGCTCCCAAACCTGTGCCCCTCCCACTAAGCCACTCCAGTCGCCTGCCAAAGTTGGGTTCGGCGATGCGGTTCACAAGCATGGGCGGCGCCGGCCCCCTTCGGTCTCTTCTTTTGACCTCAGTATCCGCGCAGTGTCCCCCGAGGGCCTGGATATGTGCCGTCCCCCGTGGTAGCCACCAGTCCTGTGACTACCGGGGACTTGTGTCTGGTCCAGATGGACGTGTGTCACATGCACAAAGTGCGAAGGCCCACTATGAGAAAAGGGATGTAAAACGTCTCGTTAACGGTTTTCAAACATACGTCACACGTCGGAAGTACTTTGGCTACAGTAGGTGAAACGAAGCACACCGTTAAAATGAATTTTAGCTGCGTTGTCTGACTTTCTGTAACACGGCTGCTCGAGGTGACCACGTAATTTGTGTGGCCTGCATTCTATTCTGACTCAGCAGGACGAAGGCAGACTGTGATTTCTAAGGACCTTTTAATGCTTCACTTTGCAGTCTTGGTGCCTCCGTTTTTCCCTCCCTGCGCCATGTCGCGGAGCCCCAGGCCCCCTTCTGAATCACCTGCCCCACGTTTGTCCCTGAGACCCTCGGATGGAACTCCTACCCTGCCTGACCTCTGACCCCATCACAGGAAGTGCCGTCCCAGCATCGCCTGCCACCCGGACAAGTTCTTCCACTGTTCTGAGTCTCAAATGCCTCATCTATAGAAGGGAAGGGAATCTTGCCCCCCTCCCCCCCCCACCTCGTGGGGTTGTTCAGGTAAGAGGATATCTATCCGTAAAGCCTCCACACCTGGCAGGGGCTTTCGGTAGCTGACGTTTGTCACCCTGGTGACGGACGGCAGTTGTTATTGGCGTTGTCCCTGCTGTTGGCGGTGGTCATTTCCTTAGCAAAGTTTGTCGGTGATGGAATGCTGCAAGTCAAATGAGCCACCCGAGTCCGCTGGGGTGGAGCTGTCCCAGGACGTGGCGGGGGGGGGGAAGGGGGGGCTAGATTTGACTTTGTACACCTGGCTCAGGGAAATCAGAGCCCTCTGAGCAAATGGGTCAAGTCCGCAGCCGCAACCCTGTCTCCAGTGGCCCCAGATGGCTCACTGGGGATCTGTTTCCTCAAGCGGGCTCGGATCTAGAGACCCTGGGGTCGAAGCGTGAAAATGGCGGTTGAAGGTACTGGTGGGGCCGTTGTGGCTGGTGATGGTGGTGAGGGGACAGGTGTAGAGCAGAAGGCAGGGCAGGAGAGAGGGAAGTTGTCGGTGCTGTCCTGAGAGTATTCTGTCTGAAAACAGAGCCTTCCTAGGCCATGAAATCTGTGGATTCCAGGGCGAGCCCACTGACCCCCCACCCCCCACCCCACCCCGCCATCCCGTGTCCTCATCTGTACTCGGAAGAAATCCGTTCCTGGCCTGTAGACAAGGTTTGTGAAGGCCTTGACACAACACGGCGGTGTGGTCCGCAGCGGGCACCCCTGGGGTAATCGATCATCTGTGGCAACTGCCTTTTTGTGTCCACGTGGTTATGGAAGTTACAGAACCACTTTTTGGGGCCCCCACCCTCTTCTTCTGCCACTGTGACTACCGTGTCATGCCTGTGGTCTTTTCCACGAATTCGTATTTTCCACACTTGTGCTCACTACCCGTTTGAGCCCTGCTGTCCACTTTCTCACGTCCTGTCTCATCCAGCGCCTTCTTCCACGCTGTTGGGCGGCCGTCCTGGCGCCCCGCGCTGCGTGAAGCCCCTCTCTGTCCTTGTTGTCGTGTCTCAGCTCTTGTCACTTCATTGTCACACTGCTGGGATTTGTGACGTGAGCCCTTTGCAGGAGGGTCTGGTCTGGGCCCCCTCGGTGGGCCTGGCCTAGAGATGGCCCAGAGGTGCCCATAGAATGGACACGCCACGACCCACTCAGCGCCCTGGCTGGACTTTTCTAAACCAGCTCCCCTCCCCCCCGACCCACCCCCGGGAGAGCTTTCCACAAAACACGCCTCCTGGAGCATCTCACTCTGCATAACCATCTTGACTTTGGGGTGATGTTTCCCGAGTCCCTGAAAGATGGTGACCAGGTCAAACCTTCTAGGACTCTCGATCGCCATTTGTGGTGAGATTTTTAAACCTGGGGCTGCCCCCCGCCCTTCTTTTTGGGAATGGGGTTCCGGGTCCCCTCACACTCCCTTCGCCGGACACTCACGCGGAAAAAATGAATTGTTAAGCCGATTCTAATGGGAGCAGGTGGGAGCCAAGAACCAAGGGGAAACGGAGCAGTCTAACTTGGGCTCTCCCCTCGGGCCCTCCCCAGCTGGCACAGGTCAAGGGGAGACCATTTATGGCGGCCCCGGGAGAGCCAGGCATGAAAGCAAGTCCCCCAGGGTGGTCCAAGTGGACAGAGCCTCATGGGTCAGCTTTCCAAGGAAGGGGACTGTACCGAGGGGTGTAGCTGGGCAGGAAGGAAGGGAGACAGCCCGGAGGGGCAGGCAGGGCTGTGGGATGAGGGTCACAGAGCCCGAGGGCCTGGGCTGAACCCCGGCTCTGCCTCTTAGGAGCCAGATGTCTTTGAACCTTGAAGCCCCTGTTTCCTTGTCACTAAAACAGTGCCTTGCTCCCTAAGGAGCATCTAGCTGGTAACTCCAGCCCTGCAGGTTACTGTCATTAAACACAGTTCCCCTGTAAGATCCTCGAGGGAGGGAGTCGGCTTCGTGCCCCGTAGAGCGGCGGTTCTCAAAGTTTGGGTCAGTTGTCCTCAACGCAGGGTGATTTTGCTCCCCCCCCCCCCCGCCCGCCGGGGACATCTGACAAGGTGTGGAGCCATTTCTGGTGGTCACAGCTGTGTCGATGCTCCTGGCTTCTGGTGGGCGGAGCCCAAGGATGCTGTCCACCTCCTACAATGCACAGGTCGGCCCCCACCCCAGGGAATGGTCCAGCCCCGAGTGTCCGCCCTGCTGAGGCTGTGGGACCCTTGCCGTGGAAGGGTCGGAATCACCTGCGGGGCTTGCTGGACCCCGACCGGCAGACCCCACCCCAGTAGGTCCGGTTGGGGCCGAGATTTCGCATGTCTAGCCGGTCCCGGGTGCCCCAGGTCCCTTGAGATTGACCCCTGACCCTGGCACACATTCACCACCGTGCTCCTGGCTAACTAAGGCTCTCGTGAGCTCTTATGAGAGCTTGCCAGGCGCTTTGTGAACGGATTACCTGTGTTTCACAGCCGTCCTCTGAGACAGCAACTTCTGTCAACTCCCCCATTTTCCAGAGGAGGAAACCGAGGCTCACAAAATGCGATCCACACCGAGTACCTGCACGCCCCAACCCCCGGCAGAGGGGTGAGCTCTCGCTCTGGAAGGACCCGCCCAGAGTGGGTGGTCCAGCAGCTGCCAGGAGGCGGGGTCTGCCCGCTTCTCCTCCTTCTTCCCTTCCAAGTTCAAGTTCTGCTCATCAGCTTCACGGGGTGGGAGGGAAGGGTCCCTGCACGTTGGTCCTGTGTCCTGGAGAAGAGTGGGCAAGGGGAAGCCGCCCGCGACCGCCAGCTCTGGCGACCTGTCTTCCGTCCAGAAGTGGCCAGGCAAGACCCTGGGACTCAGGTGGGGGCGTTCAGCCCCTTCCAGCCCCCTTGTGCCTGTGGGATTCGGTGTTGGGAGCTGCAGCCTGACGGGCCGTCCCAAAGAGGGCAGGGGGACAGGTATAGGGGGTGGCCGTGCTGGGCACTGGGCCGCAACACTCATGCAGCTGGGACTTAACACCTTGGTTCCTCCTCTGACTTTGCACAAGGCACTTTTTCGCGACAAAGGGGGGAAATTCTCATAGCCCCCCAGAACGGTGGTGCGGATTAGCTGATGCTCCCCACGTGTGTAATACAGCAGCCCCTCCAGAACCAGCAGCCACTGATTCTTGGCTAGAGCCACGGGACCCTACCTGGCCGCGTGGTCCCAATCTCCTCACCCAAGAAGGTGGTTTGAAATGGCCGGCCTGTCTTCCTCACAGAGTGGCCCAGAGGGGTCCGACGAAGCCCGGGTGAGGCATGCCCCTCCCTCCATTCCCCATCTGTTGATCTTGCCGTTCACCACCTCCAGGCAGCCCTCCTTGATTCCCCAACCCCTATTTCCAGTACCCCGGCACTCAACGCACTTCCCCCCCCAGGGAGCGTTGACAGCTGTCCTCTGTGAGTTGTGAGTCCTCCTGGGCACGGGCTCTGCTGTGGTCCCTTGGGTCCTCCCCAGCGCCTGGTGCAGAGTGGGTGGTCAGCAAACACCGGAACTAACGCATGGGATGGCTGTGTGCTCGGGGAGCACTCTCGTGCCTGCTTGCAGAGCACCTCCTCTTGTGATGTGGCTCTCAGTGGGGGCTGGGCAGCAAGGAACCCAGAATATTCTCTGTGGGCTCTGGCTTTCCCTGGCTGCTCACTCCTGACTTGGGCAAGCCTCTTTGGGCTGGGGGAGGGCCTGGGGGAACCACGGGGAGGACCCCGGGCAGCCCAAGCCTGGTCCGTTCATGGATGTGTCCCAAAGGTCTGGAATGGTGTCTGACACATAGAGGGCACTCAGTAAGCATTTGCATGAACGAACGAATGAATTCTAAAAGTTTCTGGAAGGCTTTCTGTGAGGCGTTAAGATAGCTGGAACCCGTGCTTTAAAAAGGAGTTTTAAAAAGATTTTTTTTATGTTTATTTATTTTTGAAGGAGAGAGAAACAGAGAATGAGTGGGGGCGGGGCAGAGACAGAGGGAGACACAGAATCGGAAGCAGGCTCCAGGCTCCGAGCCGTCAGCCCAGAGCCTGACGTGGGGCTCGAACCCACGAACCCAGAGCCCGACGCGGGGCTCGAATCCACGAACCGTGAGATCATATCCTGAGCCGAAGTCAGACGCTTCACCGACTGAGCCACCCAAGCGCCCTGGTAGTTTCTTATAAAATGACGCCTACACTACCATTTGCCTCAGTAATTCCCCCCCCCCCCGGATATTTCCCAAGAGAAATGGAAACATGTCCATGCCCACAACTCTCTCTCTCTCTCTACCTCTCTCTCGATGTAGTCCCACGTCATTGTGTGTCCTGTCTTCACAGAAGCCAAAAAGTGGGAACAATCCAAATGTCCCTGAGCTGGTGAATGGATACCCGGAGCATAGTGCCTCTTACAGAGCTGCCTTGCTCAGTGGTGAGAAGGGAAGACAGACCTTGCACGTGACCCAGGTGGATTGCCCACGCACGCAAAGCGAGGGAAACCAGATGCTGTAGGCTCCCCGCGTGGTTCCTTTATATGACGTTCTGGAAAAGCCGGAATCCTAGAACAGGAAAACGGGTCCGTGGTTGTCAGGGGCCAAGGATTCAGTGAGGCCCAAAGGAACTTGTTGGGGGTGATAGAATATTCTGTACGGCGGTTACACAACTTGACTCATCAGGGCTCGTGGAACTGTATGCACGAAAGGGTGCATTTTGCTATATGTAAGCTATGCCTCAATAAACCTGACTTGAAATGGGGGGGGGGGGAGGGAGAGAGAGAGAGACCATTAACAAGCTGAGAGTCTCCTTATCGTAGGTGTTTCCATGATGCTGGCGTGTCCGTTTAAACGGGACGCTGCACAAAAGTGGCCTTTCTTGGTGCTGTGACCATTGATGTAGGTAAGCGCTTTCTAAACTGATCTTTGAAATCTCTTCCTCATAAAAGCCACAGGAACCCCGTGGAGCCCCAGGCATAGATTTACCTTGTAAATGAGACTTTACAGAGTTCTTTCAAGCCTAGGAAAGTGAGACCTGCAGAGAGAGGCACAGGTAGGAATCTGGCAGCCTCCCTTTCACTCTGGCCCCCAGCGGGCACCAAGCCCAGAGCCCTCCCTGGAAGCACACTGGCTGGCCTGCTTTTGTCTTCTCCACCCCCAAGAGAGATGGACTTAGGGGTGATTCTGGAACAGTCGTGATTAGGTTTGGCCGTGGGTTACAGAAAGCCCCAAGTAACGGTGTCGCAAACAGGTGCGCATGTCTGCAGGGACGGTCCAAAGCTGGTATGGCAGCTGTGCGCCACAAAATCTGAGGGACCCGGGCTTCCTCTAGCTCATCGCACTGCCTTCTCCTGGTATGGCTCTTGACCTCATGATCCGATATGGCTGCTAGAGCTCCAGCCATTACCATTAGTGTCTCAGGCAGCGGGATGGAAGAAGGGACAATAAATCAGGGTCAAGCAAGGGATGAATGCTGTTTGGGGTGACCCCTCTGAGCTCTGCCACGGTTTTGCTGTGGGGCCCGGGACCAGCGTCTGACCTCTTTAGGTCTTAGTTTTTCTGTCTGTAAAGTGCGCACAGTAACTCCTTCTGTTCTTGCTTGTTACGGGAATTAAATAAGATGATGTGTATATCATCCCTGGGGCACTCAGTTTCCCCATGGTAACCATTACTACTCCTGCGTTTTCTCGAAGTGGCCTCTGGTCCTTAAGGGGGCACTTCAGGGAATGCCATAAAAAGAACCCTCACTTTGAAGATACCCAGGATCCAGCCCTCCAGCCGTGTTTACGCAGCAGTTAACTCTGATAGACCCACAGGATCAAGCCGCTAGCTTCCTGGTATCGCCCCGAGCTTGCTCTACGGCAGGCACGGAGCTCGGTGCCTCCCTGTGCCCTGAAGTGATGCTGTTGTCATCCCCGTTTGGCCTGAGGCACCGAGGGGATCAGAGACTTGCCCGAGGTTGGCACGATCAGCGAGAGGCGGGCTGGGATTTGAGCCCAGGGAGCGTGGGGCAGGGTGCGGGCTCCCTCGGTGTACCGCAGGTGCCCACGGCTTGGTGCAGGGACAGACAGTGTGCACGGCAAAGCAGGGCAAGGGGACACAGGTGGAGGCCGGGGCCCGTGCCAGGCGGAGGGAGATGATGACGAAGGTGGAGAGCGGGCTGTGCCCCCCGGGAATGACCTAGATGAGGTCATGGCAGTTTATTCCGTTTGCCGTTGAACTGTTGGTTTTCTGAATAAGTAGCACAGCTGCGGGGAGGGCGCCGGGCGGTCGCTGACACTGACTTTGCAGGGTGATGCAAACCCCAGCCCTGCCACTCGCCAGCCGTGAGACCTCTCTGAGCTTCTGCTTTGTTTTTCCTCCCATCGTGGGCCTGATGCCAGGCCTGGTTGACAAGACTGGACATACCCACTCCAGAAAGCGCCTGGCACCTATTAGTGGCCGGACCCGACGTGACCGTGGCCCTCACAGGCTCTGTGGCCTCCGCGCACCCAGGCTGAGGGTCTGCTCCGCAGACCGGCCTCCTTCAATGTCGGTACCCCCTGTGTTCTTTGCTTTGGGAGTAGAGCAAGACCTCTGTCCTGCCTCTGAACCAGGCTGCCATGTTTGAGTGGTCAGCACCCAGGTGGGTGGTCAGCGCCCAGGTGCTCAGGGTGGGAGGAGGGGCTGAGCCCCTCACGGTCACATCTGATTGCCACAGGCACCTTTTGTCGGTGATTCCTGCCCTCAGGAGGTCCCTGCATTTAAAAGCCCCCTGGATGGACCCCAGGCCGCTGGCAGTGGCTCTCTCCCGGTGGTAGAGACACAAGTGGGCGCCTGCTGTTTTCCTCTTTCCGTTTCGTGTGTTGCCTAATTTTTCTATAAACAGTATGTTGAGTTTTACTAATAAGAAAAAATGGTTTTCCAAGAATGAGCTTCCAGCATTCTGCCGGTGCAGGGGCGGCTCTCAGACGTTCTTTCCAGCCCTGCCCCAGCCCTGCCTTCCCCGCAGACACATCCACCCAACTAGAGTTGTCTTTGTCTCCGTTTCAACCTACTAGATGCAAATGCAGCTTCTTAAAACTCATGAATAATTCACATTACAAAAAGAGTGTTGGCTTGTTGGCGATCTGCTTTTGGAGTTCGAGGTCCTTGTTTGACAGAGGCTGCCTGAGAAACCTAAAAAGTTAGCCAGCCAGAGGGTGGAGCCCCCTCCCGCTCTGTGGGTCTTCAGCAGGTCTCCCTGGAGACCTTCCCTGGAGAAGTGGAGGGTTGGATTTTGCTGCTGACTCCCATCTATGGGTTGTGACTGCCTAGGTAAGGGGCGGGGCCCTCTGGGCTCAGTGGGATGGTGTGCGGGGTTTGATTAGCAATGTCTGCCATGGTGCTGGATGGGGAGTATTTCACACAGAGTGGAGGAGTTACTGTCCCAGGGCTAGATCGTCTCAGTCATCTCTGTGACAGTCTATCTATGACCCGTACCCGGGGCTGGCCACCTAACTGGTAAAGTCCGGTGCAGAATGATAATTGTGTCCTGGCTGAGAGTCGGAAGTGAGTCTCTCCTTCCTGGGAGCTCCCTGCCCCAAGCCCTCAGACAGGAGCTCCCTGAAGCCCAGGAGAGAACTGGCCCTGGGCCCTGCTTCCTGCTTGCTTAGGGTCATCCCTTGGGTGCCTACAGATGCCTGGGCCCCAGCCTTATAATGCCCTCTCCCCCCACTCTCCTTCTGCCATCTTGCCCTTGGTGCCCGTCCATGGTGTCTGGGTCGAGCTGTTTTTCACCCAGCTGGCTCCTTGTCTGCTGGCTCTCCGCTGGGCTGGCTCCTCCCTCTGTCTAATGATCCCTGACTGTGAACCCTCCTCCCTCGGCCCAGAGCCTGACTGTTCTAGGACGCCAACTTTGGTAACTTTAGGAGGAGGTTGGATTCAGTGACAATGGCCCACCTGAGGCAAGACCCAGGTGACGTTCAGGCTTTTCAGAACTGCTACTTCCCAGGACAGAAAGGAGGGTGTGTGTGTGTGTGGGGGGGGAGGCGTGGGGGGGGGGAACTTGCCAAGGCTTGACTGGCGGCTCTCCTTTGCCTGCCTTCCATCGCTTCCAGCACCCCTTTATTGAGCATATACTACGTACCAGATGTCGTTCTAGGTGCTGGGAACACAAGGTGGGCAAGACCGATAAGACCCCACCCGTCTGGAGCTTTGTATCCTCGTGGGCGAGATAAGCCATCAACAAGTGCATGAGTAATCCGAACCTGGGTGTTTGAAGTGCTTGGAGGAAAATCAGGGGCGGGGGGAAGGGAAGAGAAAGTGGTGGGTGAAGGGTAAGGGGAGTGTGGTAGTCGGTGGAGTGGCCCTCCAAACACGTCCACATTCTCAGGCCCAGAAGCTTCAAGCGTGGCTTATCCTGGGCACAGAGGCCTCCGCAGATGCGATTAAGTTAAGAACCTTAAATGGGGAGATTAGCCTGTATCATCCGATGAGGCCCCGAGGGTGCTTCCAAGTGAAGGAGGCCAGAGCCGGGGACATAGTCTGAGAAAGCCTTGACCAACTGTTGCCGGCTTTACAGCTGGAAGGAGTCCGTGAGCCGAAGGATGTGGGTGGCCCCTATGAGCCGGAAAAGGGAAATGCATTTTTCCCAGAACATCCAAAAAAGAATAGAGCCCTTGGTTTTGGCCCAGTAGGACTGGTTTCAGACTTGTGACCTCTGGAACTGGGAGAACTTACGTTGCCGTCAGCCACGACGCTTGGCGCTTCGTTCCAGCAGCAACAGGAAACTCATCCAGGGAGCTATTCACCATCAGGGGAAGCCTCTGAGGTGGACAACGAGCAGGAGCCACTGTACAAAGATTGTCAGAGAAAAGTGCTTTGGAAAGAGGAAGCGGCAAGTGCAAAGGTCCTGAGGCAAGGGTATGTTCGTGGGTCGCTCTTCGGTTGTGGCCAGCCGTCGCTTTAAATGACGACGTCTTTTGGACGGCATGAGAAGGCTGACTTTTGCCCCACCAGGCCTCTCCCCTCCTTGTCTGTGCTCATGTTTGTCCCTCTGCCCTGAGCGCTCTTTAGCCCAGCAAACTCTCCTACGCGTTCGGAGAGGCTCTTCTTCGGAGAAGCCTCCCCTGACCCCCACCCCTATGCGGACTAACAGCTTCCGCCCCCCTTGCAGTTCCGGGCTCTTATCACACTGAACCCATCGTGCAACAGTTACTGGTTTACAGGCTTGTGTCGCCTCTGCAGAGCTGTTTCTCAGGAGTAGAGGCTCTTAGCCACCCACCCGGTGCAGTGCCTGGCCTGCAGGGTGTACAGGGTTTGCGGAGATCGCTCTGACCCCAGGACCGATTGTGGCCTCCTGCTTACCCTTTCTAGCTAGCAACTCCTTAGATTAGACTGAACTATCCAGCTTGGAAGCGTTGCAGCCCGAACACGTTTTCCCTGGATGGGGGGGGGGGGGCGGGATGGATGTCCTCCACCCTGCCATCATGACCCAAAGGATTGAGCTTGTCACAGGGGCTTGATCAGTCAAGAACCCAGCAGGGGACTCAGGGAGGTGAGTGCAGGGTGGGAGAAGGGCTGTTCCAGAGGCGGGGGCAGGAGAAAGGCCCCCCCAGCAGGGAATGTGCAGCACTCAGGGGGCTCACATCATTGGGGGGGCTGTTGTGGGCACGGAGAAGGCGGGGAGCTGGAGGAACCCCAGAAAGCCATTGCCTGGTGAGGGGTCCCCCCAGCAGGAGCCGTGGGCCGAGGTGGATGAATGCAGCCCTGGGCAAAACCAATGGGATCAATCATTTGACCCCGCCCCCCAGTGGTCCTGCCGGTATCTCCCATCGGAAGAACCTAGCAGGTGGCCAGAGGACAAGGATGCCCAGGGATGCAGCCTGTGGAGCGATCAGCCTCCTGCACGGAGGATGAATTGGTGGGAGGGGAGGTACAAGTGGAGACGGAGCCACGCAGGGACTTACATTCTACTCCTCAACAGGGCACTTTGAAATAAGCGTTCTTTCTGCATGTTTTTATAGACCATGAAGTAACTTACAAGCTCACACGGCTTAGAAGGCGAGGGAGAGGGAGAGGGAGCTGGGGTGTGGACACGGGTCTGCCTCCAAGGTCTTTCTGCTCTGTGTGACCCTTCCACCCAAAAGCTGGTGGCCTTGGGTCAACTTCCCGTAGGTCCCTGAGCACTGGCTGTGTGCAAGGCCTGCCCCGTGCATGCCAGACAAGTACCTCGGCCCTTCTCCTTCCAGAGGTATCCTGGGGTTTGATCTCCAAGAGCCAAGCTTTCTTCTCCTTTATTGCAGCCATCACAGTTGGTAATTCTGTGGTTGTTTCTTTTTTTGTTTTTTGTTTTTTAGAGAAAGACAGAGTACAAGTGGAGGAGGGGCAGAGAGACACACACACACACACACACACACACACACACACACAGAAACCAAAGCAGGCTCCGGGCTCTGAGCTGTCAGCACAGAGCCTGACGCAGGGCTTGAACTCATGAACCACAAGATCGTGACCTGAGCCGAAGTCGGACGCTTAACCGACCGAGCCACCCAGGCGCCCCTACGGTTGTGTTTCTTGATTAACACCTGCTTCCCCATGGCAAGCAGGGGCCATGCATCTGGCCTGTCATTGTAGCCTCCTCCAGTGCCTGGAACATAGCAAGTGCTTGGCAAATACCTCTAGAAATAGGGAGGTGTTTATGGACTCCTACCTGTTCATTTTAGATTCCTCAGCAGGCAGGCTGCTACTCTCCTGGAGGTTTGGGGAGGGGGTTGCCTGGGGAGTTACCCACCCCCCCAGCATCTCATGGATCTATTCCCAAGGAGGCTGTGGACAGCACCTGCTCCCTCTGTGTGCGGCCCATGCCCACCCTCCAGCCAGGCTGGGTCGGGCTCCCTCCCTGCTGGCATTCTGCAAGCCTTTAGCTGCAGCGTCAGACGAGAGACCGAGGAAGGAGTGGGCTTCTTCCTTCCTTTCTTTGCGCTGCCTCCTTTCTTACCGTTTCGAACACCAGGCCCGGTTTCAGGAGAGAACGGTACGTTGGTCTGATGGCCCCAAGGAGGGAGGGAGCCTACGCTCAGCCTCACCGGAGAAGCTCAGCCACGGGATTTGTTGCTGCCACGGATTCAGTTTTTCATTTCACGAACCAGACGGGGCCACGTCGAGGGCCGTGCACCTGCTTGGCTCTGCCCCTTCGGCGCTGGCTTACTCCTGCCTGCGAGGTCAGGCACTCCGAGTCGGCTGGAAACCGCTCCTGGCCTTGGGTCCGGAAAGGACAGAGAAGAGACTGGAGCCTGGCAGACTTCCCATGAAAACATGTATGTTTGTCTGATTTGACTTCAAAACAATTGAGAGCAAACTTGGGAGTAGAGAAAGAAAGGTGTCTTCAAGCCCATTCCTTCTGACATAATCATTGCTGTCTTATGCATTTTAATGATCTCTCAGATACATTTATGTTTGTTCTCACAGCCACGAATGGCTACGTGCAAAACTGCCTTCTCCTCTGTGTCACCTGCCTCCCTCTTTTTCCTGCTGCCTGCTTGCCTCTGATCACGTTCGATGGCTGGTTGGGGGCGCTGGGTTGAATTAGCCGTGTCCTTGGAGGTGCACAGACTCGGGGCCTCCTGTCCCCACGCCCCCACCAGCATCCCGTGTGTCCTCCTTGTTTGGGTTAATCCTTGATGCTGTGTCTCTAGCTCCCAGCAAATCCTGGCTCCCGGGAGAGCTGGTGTTTTTAGTAGGGGGCCAAGCTCAGTGACCGCCCCCTGCCCCCCCCCTCCCGCCGCTGCCCTGCCACCAGCCTGGGAATCCAGGGAGCAGGTGCAGAGGGTGCCGCCTGCCCCCTGAGAGCGCGGAAGGGGAGAGCTGTTCTCAGGCTTCTTGACCTGAAGCTATTTAAAGTCAAGGGCACAGCCTCCCAGGAAGGAAAATCAATGTGTAAGACAGTACAGCTTTTGCTCACACCACCCAGGGCTATGGGGTCGGGGGAGTCCTGGGAGGGCAGATCTCCTCGCATTACTGGTCTTTGTTTGTGGTGTTGTTATTTAAACCATCTAGGGAAGGTTATGAAATCTCTGGAGCCTTTTAAAAATAGCCTGGTTTCTGGCTTTAAAATAGCCCATGTCCACTGGATAAAATATGGAAAATACCCAAAATATAAAGAAGAAAATAAAAATCATCCCCCCCCCCCCCCCCCACGGCACCGCCGGGAAATGACTCCTATTAACGTTTTGATACATTTGCTCTTTCGGCTTTTGTTTCCTGAAAGGTGCTGATGGTTTTAACCTAAATGGCTTCACACGCTGTATTTTGGACCTGCATTCCGGTCCCAATGTCACGGCTTAGTGATCTTGGCGCCTAGCCATGTGGAGCTAATGACTTAGTCTCTCTGTGCCTCGACCCCTTCATCTGTGAAATGGGCCTGAAGTCGGGCCTTCCTCACAGGCTCGCTGCAAGGCTGAATGAGGTCATGTGAATACACGTCCAGCCCAGCCCAGGCACCCAGTGAGCTCCTGATAAACTCTCGTAGTCACCATTAGTGATTTCGGTCCATCAGATTATACAGTTTGGGGCCCTACTCGTACTCATTTCGTATTATGCTCCCAGAATTTTCCCGGGTCTGAAATGTGGGGTCAACATCGCTCTGTAGCCATGTGAGAATTCTCCTTGTGCTGTCTTTAGCCTCCGTTTACACCCTTTTCCGTCCATCCTGTGATGATGGATTCCCTTGCACGCTGATTCCCATCCCCGGTTCCGATGATCTTTTAGGACAGACCCCGAGAGGCAGACGTATCGGGTCACAGGCTAGGGGAATTTATTTCGGAGGCTCCGGACAGAGACCAGATTGCTTTTCAGAAGGGCGACGACACTTCGCGTCCCCCAGCCGGAGCTGCTGGGGCCACCTCCCCCTCCCTCTCCCCCCCCTTAACCGGCGTTCTGGTTGGGTCGATGTTTATTTGCCAGAGTGATCAATCCCGGCCATGCCTGTAACCAGGAGCCTCTGGGGATGAGGGGCGGCTACTCTGGCCAGTGACATTTCCATGGAGGGTGTGGGTGGCCGGGTTTTGTGTTTTTGGCGTGGGCAGCACCCAGTCCCGGTTGTCAGGCAGCTCTGAGAAGGGCAGGAGCCGGAGGACGCAGATTGGCGTGGGCGGGAGGAGGAATCTGTTTACAGAGCCATCGCTAGGCTGCCGGGCACCCAGTTAGCAGGGGCGCGGCAGCAGGTGGTTTCCTGGACGGCGAGCCGAGCCCCCGACAGACAGGAAGCGCTCGCCTCCCGCTCAATTTGGGATTGTTTCATCGGTAACCAGGGACACCAGCTCCTGGGCTCTGCAGCCCGCTAAAGCCTGTTGCAAGGCGGTGTCTCTTTTAATTACTCTCATTCTTTGGGGGAGGATGAAATGCGCATCTGGACGCAAGAGCTTGGTCAGGTTGGAGCCTAGCAGGTGGCTGGGAGGACGTTAAGCCCGGCTGGGGACTACAGCGTCGTCGGTAGCTGGGGGTTCAGAGGCAGTTTGCCGCACCCAGCCGCTGTCCCCGCCTTGTTTCTGGGCACCGTTGTTCCTGAGTTTTTCTTTATTTGGAAAAGGAGAGGGGCGCCTGGGTGGCTCAGTCGGTTGCGCGTCCGACTTCAGCTCAGGTCACGATCTCGCGGTCCGGGGGTTCGAGCCCCGCGTCGGGCTCTGGGCTGATGGCTCAGAGCCTGGAGCCTACTTCCGATTCTGTGTCTCCCTCTCTCTCTGCCCCTCCCCCGTTCATGCTCTGTCTCTCTCTGTCCCAAAAATAAATAAACGTTAAAAAAAATTAAAAAAGAAAAGAAAAGGAGCATGGCGGGTGGGGGGGGGGAGCCTTTTTTTCATGAAGTGCATAAAATCAGCCACTTTAAAGTGTACAAGCCAGGGGCGTTGAGCACACTGACGGTGTGTCCAGCCATCACCTAGTTCCAAAACGTTTTCATCACCCTAAGAGGAGAGCCCCACGCCCCTTAGCAGTTCCTCCCCCCCACCCCAATCCTGGTGACTCCTAAAATCTGTTCTCCGTCTCTAGGGAATTACCTGCTCTGGATGTTAAATATAAATGGAATCGTGCGATGCGTGGCCTCGGTGTCTGGCTGTTTTGGTTTTGCGCGATGTGGTCTGGGTTCATCCACGCTGTAGTATGGGTCAGGGCTTCATTCCTTTTTTATGGACAAATAATGTTCTGCGGTATGGCTATTACATTCCCCCTCCCCCATTCTCCTGCCTCACTATCTGGGACTTAGCATTTTTTTTTTAATTTTTTTTTTCAACGTTTATTTATTTTTGGGACAGAGAGAGACAGAGCATGAACGGGGGAGGGGCAGAGAGAGAGGGAGACACAGAATCGGAAACAGGCTCCAGGCTCCGAGCCATCAGCCCAGAGCCCGACGCGGGGCTCGAACTCACGGACCTCAAGATCGTGACCTGGCTGAAGTCGGACGCTTAACCGACTGCGCCACCCAGGCGCCCCCTTAGCATTTTAAAGTAAATGTCAGGGGCTAAGCATCTGACTCTTGATTTCAGCTCAGGTCATGAGCCTGAGGGGCTCAGGGTCATAGGTCAGAGCCCTGCGTCGGGATCCACGCCGAGCATGATGATTCTCTCTCCTTCTCTTTTCCTTTGCCCCTCTCCCCAGCTCATGCTCTCTCTCTCTCTCTCCAAAATAAAAAGAAATAAATTTCAGACATTGCACCCATCCCTCCACAGATATTTTAGTATGTTTCTTTAAAAGATAAGGACTCTTTAGAAAGCGTGGCCGCACGTAAACCAATGAATGATGGGTTCTGAATATCACCAAACGGCCAGAGGTTTTTGCAGCCTGGCTCTTGACACCCAAGCCTTCCTCATCCTCTCTCCTCCTCCTCCTCCCACAGATGGGAGATCTTGTGTAGACTTCATCACGTGGTCCCCTGTGGCTCGATTGTCAGTGGCTGTCTGGAGTGCTCCACACAAAAGGATCTTGAAGTCAAGCCTGGGATCAGTGGGAAAGAGTGCTGTGGTTGATTAGCGATGCCTGCCATGGGCATGGGTGGAGCCTGCCCCTTGGCCACAGGTCCCAGAGACTGTCTGCCTTTATTCAGGAGTCCAGTCACCTATACACTTTCTGTGACATTCCACCTGCTCCCCCCCTTACCCCCCTGCCCCAGATCTTTCCCTGTTTAATACCCAACTCAGATGTATGCTCTTCTAAAAGGACCTGATAAGTTCAACCACTCATCGTTAATCTTTTCCTCTGTTGGACTTCGTGGGTCTTGTCATTGGTCTCCAGAGGAGAAAGACACGGTCTACAAGTCACGCAGTGTTTACCAAGCACGGTGTCAACAGAACAGAAGAAGCTGCATTGTTTCCCAGAAGCCCCAGCATCCAGACGTGGGCCCTGCCTTCCTGGGCTGATTCATTCTGTCTCTGTCTCTGTGTCTCTGTGTCTCTCTGTCTCTGTCTCTCTCTTTCTCTCTGTCTCTCTCACACACACACACACACACACACACACACACACACACACACCTGAATTTCATGCTCTTGTTTCCTGGAGAGAATTCAGTGACCCAAAGGAATGAGTCTAATGGGTATAATTTTAGGCACCACTTAAGGACTGGTGGGTTAGGCTTTAAGTTTCCATCCAGTTCAAAATCAAACTCTGAGGCTATAGCATCCTGTGACAGAAAACAGCCCTGGAACTGAAGCCTCGAGGATGGGTCCCCCGCAGCTCCCCTCTGTGACCTCGGGTGGGTCACTTTCCCTCCCCCGGTCCTGTGCTGCCTTGGGTACAAAAAGGGCGTGGCCTCCGTGCGACGCGATCCCTCCGCCAGCTAAGCCTCTGATGGCTCTGCTCCCGCTCCAGCGACGCACAGGCTGGGCCTGCTGAAGAGAGGACTTTAATAAGCAAAGAGAAAGCAGGGGGGTGGTTAGAAATGGCCACTGTTGTTCCTTTCAGGGCCCCCGTCTGGTCTTCTTGGTGGCTGGCTGTCCTCGATTGGGAGGAATGTAAAATTTCCAATGCCAAGGCGGGAAATGCCTGGGAAATGGGGTCTCTTAACTCTGCCCTGGGGTGGGATTCCCGCCCGGTGCCTGCCTGCATCCTGGACACAGCTACCCGCTTAAGCCTGCAACACCTCACCCCGCGCTGCCTCTCGGTCAACCCTGAACGAATCATTGGTCTTTCCTCAGATCTGACCCTTCCCGCCTCCCCCCCAGCCCCTGCTGTTTCAAGACCCCATCAGTCGTGTCTCGTTTCACGTTGATTCCTAAACGGCTACTCGTTGCTCGTGTTCCAGTCTCCTCTCCATATGCCACCAGGGTAATGTTCATGAGAATTAAGTCTTGGCCATTCCCCATGGGGGAATTCCCCATGGGGGGGGGGGAGGGGTGAGGGGTGGAGCACCTACCTGCCCGCTTCTCTCTCCCCCTTCATCTGCCATTGTTGGAGTGGCTCACCCCCGTGCAAGGACAGCACCCTGTCACACAGGCTCATGGGAGGTGGCAAGTCAGAACTCCTCCAACTTGTCTTCCAAGGTCCCATGCGTAGAAAGATCTGCAGCTAAGAACGCAATCGAATGGGACTACCTTCATCTCAAGGCAAGGACTGTGGCCTTAGCAGATGACAAGGAGTGTCAGGACCGTTTCCCACACTTGATTCTGGCCCCGCGTCCTGGTGGATTGCACCTGTGGAGCACGAAATACCTGTCACCTTATTTCCCCCCCTCCCCCCCCCACCCCCGGGGCCCCTCTGAGTAGGGAGAACACTTTGCCTTTGCTTGGCTGAGGGATTCCTGTGTCCAGGCTCTCCTACTGATGTCACACTGCCCCAGAGCACTGCCCTGGGGAGCACGTATGCGTCCCCAGCTCCGCCAGGCATCACCTCCTCAGGGAACCTTCCCTGATACCCCCAGTCAAGGGGGTGAGGAGCTTCCTGCCACCAGAGTTGGTAGCTGGAGCTTATCCGCCTCCAGTCCGTGAACCTCCCGGAGTGTGGGGAGGGTGTGTTTGCATCCATTCTTTCCTGTGTCTAACACACTGCTGGGCACAGAGCTAGTGCTCGGAGTTTGTTTACTGACCGATCATCCTGGACTTAGGGGAGATCGCCTCGCTGTCCCCTCCCACCCCCCTCCCCCAGCCCACACCTGTTGCGCTGGGTTTTGCCCTCATCTCCCTGTTTCCGGGGTTCACTTCCGGTTCCTTCTCTTCATGAACTTCACCTTCTCTCAGCACAGCCCTGAGCTGTTGCACCAGAGTGACAGCCACTTTATACCGGAAACATCAGAAGGGAACTAAGCGTGTTTACAAAGGTTGCCATCAGAAGAAGTTTGTTTGGATCACTGGGAGATGCAGCCTTGGTTATCTCGAGCCTTCTCTGTCCCAGTGGCCGCCTACATGAAGTGCCGTTTCCTCGAGATGATTCAGAGGCGGCGCAGGTAGGACGTGAACTTGCACCTAAGCGTCCTGACGCCCTCGCGTTGCCAGAATGTCAGTCAATCGAGAGTCTGACTTCTAGGCTTGGTTGTTATTCTTCGGCCAGGCCTGGGTTCCCAGTCTGTGAGATGCTCACCGTGGCAGGGGACCGGGAGAGCTTCCTGGGCGCTTGGCGAAGCGTCTCGACACAAACTCTATTTTATTGTGGGGCCACCTTGAGATGGCCTGCCCAAAACGCCAGCCTCTGGCTAAGGCCTTGCTCAGCCGGGAAGGCAACAGAGTTGTCCCAGCAACAGGGGCCTCAGGGAAGGTAACAGCGTTGTCCCAGCAACAGGGGCCTCAGCGCTGTGACGAGCCACTCCCTCCCGTGTCCCTGTATTTCTGGCACCAGAAGGATCGGTTTGGGACCCCAGAGGAGAGATTCCCTCCCCCCCCTTCTGCCTGCCGGGAGGGGATGAGAAAATTGACCCCCAAGAACTTTTCTTAGAGCTCCTGCATAGCTTAATTCCTATTAATTCTAAAAACATGATTCTGGAATATCTCAAGTATTCCCCAACATAGAACAGGACAGTGACGTCCCTGCATCCTTCACGCTTGAGCAGTAACGGAGCTGTGACCACTCCTGTGCCACCGGTGACCCGCCTGCCTGCCCTGGTTATGTGGAAGCCGATCTCAGACATTATATCATTTTATCCACAGACCTTTGAGCGCAAAGTCTAAAGGAGGAACGCTTTTGAAACTTAACTGCCACAACATCATCACACCTGAAAACCAAACAGAAACCCTTTAATATCACCCAAACCCAGCAGCGTTTCGACTCCCCCCCCCCCTTCTGCCTCAGGATTGGGTTTTGGTTTTGTTTCTTGCCTTTGTTGTTTACGTGGGGATCCAGATAAGGGCTGCACATTGTACTTGGTTCCTCGGTTTCCCAGGTCGTAAGTTAGAAGTGCTTCGGGGGGCAGGGAGGGGCTTGGAAATTCTCAGAGGGTCTAGAGGGACGGGGTGCCTGCCCTGCCCCGCCCAAGCTCCTGGACCTCCTGCTTCTGTGTCCTTCTGCCTTACATGACAAGCGCCTCCTTACTCCTGTGTTTACTCTATTGCATACTTTTTTATTAAATAATTTTTTTAATGTTTACTTATTTTTGAGAGTGAGATCGTGAGAGCGGGAGAGGGGCAGAGAGAGAGGGAGACACAGAATCCGAAGCAGGCTCCAGGCTCTGAGCGATCAGCACAGAGCCCGACGCGGGGCTCGAACGCACAACCTGTGAGATCTTGACCTGAGATGAAGTCGGACGCTTAACCGGCAGAGCCACCCACACGCCCCGATTTTATTGTATCCTGAATGTCCCCCCAGCATGTGTGGTCTGAGCTAGACACAAAGATGTAGGACTGAGTCTCACAAAAAACACATAGGCGAGGTGCCTGATGCCTGTCAGAATCTGTTCACCTGTATGTACGTGTGTGAGCTTACGCACGAGTGTGTGCGCGTGTGTGTGATCATGAAAATCTGGTACGTGCTCCCTGTTTCCCTTGAGTCTTTACCCAAATGTCACCTTTTCAGTAAGGCCCTCCCTAGCTGCTGTATGTATGTATTATATATGTAGTTTCTGAGAGAGAGAGAGAGAAAGAGAGAGAGGGAGAGAGAGCACGCAAGGGAGGGGCAGAAGGAGAGAGAATCCCGAGCAGGCTCTACACCCGGTGCGGAGCCCAACTCGGGGCTCGATCTCAGCACCGTGAGATCATGACCTGAGTCAAAATCAAGAATGGGATGCTTACATGCCTGAGCCACCCAGGCACCTCAACAGCCACCGTATTTAAATCAGGGTTTCTTGACCTCAGTGTTGTGGTCGTGTTTGCTGGATAATTCCACGTCATGGGGAGGGGGGTCAGGGCGGGGCTGCCCGGTGCAATGTGGGATGTTTAGCAACAACTAGAGGCCAGTAACGACCCTCCCCTCAATTGTGACAATCAGCAACAGGTCTAGGACTTGCCAAATGTTCCCTGGGGGCAAAATCGGCTCAGATTGAGAACCAATTTAAATACGAATTGGGGAACAGAAAATTCACCACTTTCCACCCATTGCCGGCTCCATACTTAATCTCTGTCCCCCTTCCTTTTTGTTTAAAATTGTTCTCTTTATCCCTTATCCCCGGCTAACAGAGTAGACATTTTACATCCTTATGCAATGGATCATTGGCTTCTCCATCCTAGACCGTAAGTGCCACGCGTCTGGGACTTTTGTCCGTGCCGTCTGTCCGATCCTCATCTTTGCGTCTCCCCCGTCACCGGCTGGGCCATAGGAGGGATCGTAAGTGCTGAACGAACAAGGGACTGTTCAGTGGCACTGCAGGACACATGTGGAAGGAAGAAGGCAGAGTCTCCCCTGTGAGGAGGCTTGGAGACTTCCTTCCGAGGCCACGCGCTGAATGGGACCGGCTCCCTGGGGGCTCTGGACGGTGGCCACGGCCATGTGCCCAGGTAGGAAGCGGACAGGAAATGCACCCGGGAGCCACCCCTGGGGAGGGGTGAGTGTGCCACTGACTACATGGTGACACAATGACGGCTAATCTCGAGGCCATGATAACAAGGTTTGGGCAGGGGTGGCAGTTAAAGTGTCGCCTGACTTCGTGGTCCTGGGTGCCACGTAGCCCTGGAAAGTTGACGAGGTCGCTGAGTTCAGAGCGAGCCGGTGTCGTGAGACTCTGAGTGCAGACGTGGGTCTGGTGGCCGGTCTTTGAGAGGTTCGGGAGGGTCACTCACATGGTCCTTTCATCGTTAAGACGGGCTGTGACAAATAGTGAGGACTCGAGAGATCACAGCTGTTATCACTGCCGTTGACCTAAGGTGCGTAGTCAGAGTGGAGGTGAGGTAGGTGAGGGCAGAGGAGGTACATGCAGAACCAGAGGTCAAATGCACATGCACATACACCTGCCCTCCCTTCTCCACCTCCCCCAGCGGCAGGCTGAGACCTTCAAGGTTATGACCTTCCCGAGATGCAGCCAGGGGCGTGGGGAGTGCAGGACGAGGGTGATTGTTATTGATCTGTCGCAAAGACCACTGAGCCTCTCGGGGCTGTTCCTGAACGCGGCTCATCGCATTGGGAGTATTATTTATTTAGGGGTGAGCCAACCTCAGGTTGACAGAGCGGGCCACGGGCAGCTCCTGGTTATAAGTGAACTATAGTGTCGTAAATGCCGCCTCCTTCTCCTCGCTGATGAGCACACAGCCCAATCAATACCAGATGATGAACCCTCCCAAGCAGGGGTGAGTAACGGATAAGCTCACCCAGACGTCCGCAGGGTCTAAATGTCCTCTGGGGCTTTCCACCCGCTGGTCCCTCTTTCTGGAGTGTTCTTCCCACTACCCTCTGCAGGAATGACTCCTCCTCCCCCTTCGGGGTCGAGTCCTTCCTTTAGAGTATGCTAAATTGAGGGGTAGGGAGGGTGGGTGTGTGTATATATGCATTTGTTTATAAAAGCCAAAATATTTCTGGAAGAGATCATACAAACCACAGCGAAACTGTTTGCTTTGGGGAAAGGAAATTGCTGGAGAGAGGGAGCTCACTTTTATTGTTTTATTATTATTTATTATTTTTTTATTCACTGTGGTTATACATTTTGGATTTTGAACCGTGTGAATGTTTATTCAGATTTACATTAACATCAATGACGGAAGATTTTCGATAATTTGGCCCCAGGGGGTTTTACCTCTGGAGCCATATGAACAACTAACAATTATTTTATTGTTCAACTTGAGTTTGGCTTTTCATCTGTCCCTCTAGAATATGAACCCCACACAGGCAGGGCCGTGTTAACCTGGTTCTTTAGAATCAGCCACAGGGCTGGGCACACAGCCTGACTTAACTGTTTGGTAAATTAAGAAAGAGTGAACTGGAGCTTCTGGGTGGCTGAGTCGGTTCAGCGCTGACTTTTTTTTCTTTTTAATGTTTATTTATTTTTGAGAGGGAGAGAGACAGACACAGAATATGAGCAGGGGAGGGACAGAGAGAGAGAAGGAGACACAGAATCCGAAGCAGGCTCCAGGCTCCGAGCTGTCAGCCCAGAGCCCGATGCGGGGCTCGAACCCACGAACCGTGGGATCGTGACCTGAGGAGATCATGACCGAAGTCGGACGCTCAACTGACGGAGCCACCCAAGTGCCCCTCGACTCTTGATTTCAGCTCAGGTCATGACCTCACGGACTGTGAGATCGAGCCCCACGTTGGACTGTGCACCAACACCATGGAGGCTGCTTGGGATTCTCTGTCTCTGTCTCTGTGCTGCTCCCCTGCTTGCTCTCTCTCTCTCTCCCTCTCTCTCAAAATCTCAAAATAAATAAACATAAAAAAATTAAAAAAGGAAGGAAGAATGAACTGACTCAGGACATAGGGCTGATGATCGTAGTAGTGAACTTGAATTTGTGCTCACCGAACTCCACGCTTTGAATGCTGCCCCAGGTGTGGAGGAACACGCCGAGTCTGATGAGTTTACTCCTGCCTGGCACGTAGTAGGTGGGCAGGAGAGATCTGTTGGGTGGTGCACGGATGGCTGACTGCTGTCCCCGGGCCCCACTGAGGCTGGGGCTTCTGTGTTACAGCAGCTAGCGATACTTTAATGCCTCCCCCTCTTCCGGGACGCCCGGGTGGCTCAGTCGGTTAAGCGTCCTGCTCGCGGTTTCGGCTCAGGTCATGATCTCACAGTTTGTGGGTTCGAGCCCCAAGTCGGGCTCTGCGCTGAGAGTGGGAGCCTGCTTGGGATTCTCTCTCTCCCTCTCTCTCCGCCCCTCCTCCACTTTCTCTCTCTCTCTCTCTCGAAATAAATAAACATTAAAAAAAATACCTCCCCCTCTGCCTAGGGTGCCCTCGCCCTCCCCTGCCACCAGCCACCTGTCACCTGGCAGACCCTCCCCCGTCACAGCCCGCACTTCCTCCCTCTTGCCACGCCACTATCCACGAAAATATTCATATTTTTCTTTAAAAGAAGGCAGGAGGGGCGCCTGGGTGGCACAGTCGGTTAAGCGTCCGACTTCAGCCAGGTCACGGTCTCACGGTCTGTGAGTTCGAGCCCCGCGTCGGGCTCTGGGCTGATGGCTCGGAGCCTGGAGCCTGTTTCCGATTCTGTGTCTCCCTCTCTCTCTGCCCCTCCCCCGTTCATGCTCTGTCTCTCTCTGTCCCAAAAATAAATAAAAAACATTGAAAAAAAAATTTAAAAGAAGGCAGGATTAGTGTCTATCCCCAGGAGAACGGATAAACACATCGGGCAATAGTTATACGATGGAAGGATGTACAGCAATAATAATTTTTAAAAGACCACAGTATCGGTTCACGTAATAACCTCGATGACTGTAGAAAACATTCACGGAACAACAACAAAAGAGATAGAGATCGTATACTGTGCGATTCTATGTATACGAAGTTCGAGAATAAGCAAATTTAATCCAGGGTGATAAAAGTCCAAAGAATCCATACCTTTGGCCTGGGCCAGGTGCAGAGGGACTGGGAAGGGACACAGGAGAACTTACTGGGTAATGGAAATATTGTGTATTCTTGATCTGGGTCGCGGTCGCACAGATACACACGTGTGTGAAAATTCGTGCGGCTATCTACACGTAACTTTTGCATGTGTTATTATACCAAGTTACGCCTCCGTTGGGGGAAATCAAGAAGAGCCTGTGTTTTACAGCCGCTCTGCTCCCTGATGCTTGCGCTGCGTTTTTGGAACGTTCTGCCATGCTGTAGACCTGCATCGCGATTCTTGTGGCTGCGTAGCATTCCGTTACGTGCGTGTCATTTGTACCCTCAGACCAGCTTTGTTCCCAGTAGAACATCCGTTTTGAAATGATGTCAGAGGAGAGGGGGCGCCCAATACCCGGAGGTCGTCCTTGTGCTTTGAGAGGATGTGGCCTCGGCAGACAGGGCAGGACTGTCCCTTATTGTTTGGGGATTGAATTGTTCCGAAGAATTTAGTTCATCAGGAATAACGTATGAAATGAAACGGGCACCAGGGGGGTGGCTCAGTTGGTTCAGCGTCTGACCCTGGATTTCGGCTCAGGTTGTGATCTCGCGGTTCGAGGGTTCGAGCCCTGTGTCGGCTCTGCGCTGACGGCAGGAAGTCTGCTTGGGATTCTCTGTCTCCCTCGCTTTGCCCTTTCCCACCCCCCCCGCCCCACCTTGAAAATAAGTAAACATATTTTTAAAAATGAAACAGGTGTCATCAAAGTAAACACTTTTGTGCTCCAAGGGACACTATCAAGAGCGTGAAAACGACTCAGAATGGAGAAGATATTTGCAAATCATATATCTGAAAAGGGACTTGCATCCAGAACGTATAAAGAACTCTTGTAACTCAATAGTAAAAAAAAAAAAAAACCCAAACAACACAATTTCACAAATGAGCAAAAGTTTTATCTGAATAGATATTTCTCTAAAGGAGGTGTACAAATAGCCAATAAGCACGTGAAAAGATGCTCACTATCATTACTTAGTAGGGAAATGAAATAGAAACCACAGTGAAATACCACATCACACCCACTAGACGGCTAAAATCAAAAAGACAAAATAACAAGTTTTGGCAAGAATGCGGAGAAAATGGAGCCCTCGCGCACTGCTGGTGGGAACGTGGGGTGGTGGAGCTGCTTTAGGAAACCATCTAGCCGGGGCTCCTGGGTGGCTCAGTGGGTTGAGCGAGCATCTGACCCTTGATCTCGGCTCAGGTCGCTATCTCACAGTTCGTGAGTTTGAGCCCCACCTCGGGCTCCGCGTTCATGGCGTGGAGCCTGCTTGGGATTCCGTCTCTCCTTCTCTCTTCCCCTCGCCCACTTGTGTGCGTGCTTGCGTGCTCTCTCTCTCTCTCAAAATAAACTTAAAAAAAAGGACTGAAGCACTGATTTATGCTACAACAGGGATGCATCTTGAAAACATTATGCTGAAAGAAAAAGCAAGTCACAAAAGGCCACATATTATGACTCCATTTAAATGAAACGTCCTAAATCAAGGGAGAGAGTACAATAATGTCTCACTGGGGCTGGGGAGGGGATGGGGATTGGGGAATGACTGCTACTGGGCATGAGAGTTCTTTTGTTGAGTATTCTAAAATTAGATTGTAGTCGTGTTTGTAGGACTCCATGTATATACTAAAGACCACTGAGCTGTGTTTTCGATAGGGAATCGCACGTGAGTTATATTTTTAAAAAATGAATAAGGCACTTTGCAGACATAACGGGAACTAATTATTTTTCGTCCAAAACACTGAATTAGGTGATGAGGGGGGTCAATAGAGATAGTGCTCACTGGACCATGTGGCTTGCCAAAGAGATGTGCCATGTCACGTAGGTGGGGGTCCCACGGATGACCTACGTCCTGGGCTTCCCTGCCCCTCGCTGGCTGTTTGACCCTGGCCCAGCCATCCTACCTCCTTGGGTTTTGTCTGCTTATTCGCCAAATGGGAACCTGTGTTAGGGGAACGGTAGCTGCCGTAACCGAGAAACCTACACATCACGGTGGTTTAATACAGCAAAAGTTAACACTTAGGGTTTTTATTATTATTATTATTATTGAAGTATAATCGACGTTCAATGTGAAATTAGTTTTGGGTGTACAACATAGCGTGGTCCGACAGTTCTGGGCATCACTCAGGGCTCACCGCGGCAGGTGCAGCTACCGCCTGTCCCCGCACGACATTATCACGTTATCGACTGTCTTCCCTGTGCTGTACTTTTCATCCCCATGACTTATTTACTTTATAACTGGAAAGCTGTCAATCTTAATCCCTTTTGTCTGTTTCTCCCATCCCCCCCCCAATCCACTTCCCCTGGGGGCAACCACCCGTCTTCTGAATGGAAGACTCTGTTTCTGTTTGCTTCGTGTTTTAGCTTCCATACATGAGTGAAATCATACGGTGTTTGTCTTTCTCTGTCTGACTTACGTCACTTAGCCTAATACTCTCTAGGTCCATCCATGTTGTTACCAATGGCAAGATCCCATGTTTTTTTTTTTTTTTTTATGGCTGATTAATATTCCACTGGGTATATATACCATATCCTCTTTATCCATTTACGTATGGATGGACACTTGGGTTGCTTCCGTATCTTGGCTATTTATTGTAAATACTGCCGCAGTAAACATAGGAGCCCATTTGTCTTTTCGAATTAGTATTTTTGTTTTCTTTGGGTAAACACCGGCAGTGAAATTACTAGATCATGTGGTGGTTCTATTTTTAACTTTTTGAGGAACCTCCCTCCTGTCTTCCACAGTGGCTGCACCAGTTTGCATTCCCACCAACAGTGTGCGAGGCTTCCTTTTTTCCCACTGCCCCGCCCACACCAGTTATTCCTTGGCTTTTTGATATTGGCCGTTGTGACAAGTGTGGTATCTCACCGAGGTTTTGAGTCGCATCTCCCTGATGATTAGTGATGCGGAACATCTTTTCGTGTGTCTGCTGGCCATCTGGACGTCTTTGGACAAACGTCTGTTCAGGTCTTCTGCCCACCGTTAATCAGATTATCTATTTTGTTTGGCGATTAGTTCTTTACGTATTTTGGATACTAATCCCTGGTCAGGCACGTCATTTGCGAACATCGTCTCCCGTTCAGCAGTCTGCCTTGGCAGAAGTTCATTTCTTACTCATGCAAAGTCCACCTTCCAGCCAGGATATGGGACGGGAGAGCACACGGTAGGGGGTGTCATGGCCAGGCTGGGAGCGACACACATCCTTCCATCCCATTCCATTGATCAGAACTCTGTCACGTGACCCAGCTAGCTAGAGCGGCCAGGGATATACTTGCCTCCTGCGGATGTCTCCACGCTTTGGAGGGGAAGCGTGAACCTTTGTGGGCAGGCAGCCAGGTTTACGGATCCAGGTGGGGAGGCTGGCAGGGGGTCAGGTCCACAGAGCCTTTGGGCCAGTCAGGAGGGCACATTACTGTCCAGCTGGACCATGGGAATAAGCCCTTTGATGAATTGGAAAACAAGATAAGAACACAAAGCACTGTAACCTTAACCGTGGGTCGTGAGCTAGAATAACGTCTTTTGGGTTCTGACTTGGGTCAGACCGTCCGTCCACCTTTCGGGTCTGCCAATCAGAGGGGAAGCATGTTTTTACGTGAACACCTATCAGGTGCCTAACCCAAGGCCTGTGGCAGCTGGCCTGTCCCCCCTCCGTGCTGGTCTACAGCTGAGGCCTGGATGTGACCGTCCCGTTCCGGGGTCTGGTGTCTCAGGTGCTGGTGGCAGCTTCTCTTGTGGCCTGCGTGTGATGTGTTTCACCAGGAGATGGCCGCTCGTGGCTTGCGGGGGGGGGGGGGGGGGGGGGGGGGGCCCCCCCCAAGGCTTGTGTTATGGGGCCGTTGCTATAGAGAAAATCTGATTATATTCAAAGTCAAATTCATTAAATCAGCATGTTCTTTTTCCTCGGGGCTGGAGAATATCACAGGGAGGCCCTTCCTCCTTCCTGCCTCCCCCGGGCTATTGGAAGGTGTAGGTTCAACGGAGCTGTGTCGGAGCTTGGAAAGAATGCTCTGTTCCTTCTGATCCCAGCTAGCCGCTTGAAATACGATTCACCGAGACGTGGAAACGAGACGTGAGGGTTGCAAACTATTGCAGATAGGAGGTCTGAAACCCAGGTAGTGCCTTTCCCCACCCTCATACGTGCCATAGTTCCTACCTGGGTGCGTTAGGGTTCTCCAGAGCAAAAGAACCAATAAGGCATATAGAGAGAGAGAGATTTATTTTAAGGAATTGGCTCATACGATTATGGAGGCAGGTGAATCCAAACTCTGCAGAGCCATCTGGCAGCCTGGGGATCCGGAAAGAGCTGCAGGTCAAGTCCAGAGGCTGTCAGCTGGCACAGGCCCTTCTTGCTCAGATGAGTGCAGTGTTTGTTCCGTTGAGGCCTTCAGCTGATTGGGCGAGGCCCACCCGCATCACCACCCGCCTGCGAATTTAAATGTTAATCTCATTCAGAAAGCACCTTCGCAGAAAAGAATCCAGAATAACCTTTGACTAGATACGTGGGGGCATGGCCTGGTCGAGTCAGGACATGAAATTAACCATCACACTGTGCTTAATCCACCCGTGTTCACAGAAGCAGCAAACTGACTTGCAAAGTGCACGGATGATGGGAAGCCGGGCTGTGAACCTCTCCGCTTGAATTTTCTAGGGACGTGACTTTGACCTCTCTGATCCTCGGCGGCTTTCTGAACATGCTGGCCGTGGGTGGAGCCCGAGTGTGACGGATTCGTGATTCTTCCCCGGTTTAAAGGCAGAGGGCATCTTAAGGGACCGTCCCGGCCGTTGTATTGCTCAGAGTGGAAGAGTGGGGTGTGGAAGCCAGGTCTGGCCCAGAGGTCACCGTCTTCCCGCCGATACGCACCAGGCTGGGTGAGGACTAGTTCGATCAGATGCGAGTGTGTGCCTAGACTACCAAGCACAAGGCTGGCACCTGCCTGGCGCTATCAGGAATAGGTTTCTTTTCCAAAAGGCCCCATCGGGAATGGTGGACTTGAAAGGCCACCTGATGATGGTGACGATGACAACGGCGACCGACGTTCCCCGGGCGTTTGCCGTGGTGGCCGTTTGTGCAAGGTCTTACGGGCACTGACCCATTTGGTTTTCCTGGCAACCCCACGAGGTGGGGGCAGCGATTACCCTCCTCTTGCAGGGAATCGAGGCTCAGCTTATGTGACTTACTTGAAGTCTCCGTCTTCGCCCGGCACGGCCGCCTCCTCGCCTGTGGCCGTGCCGGGCTCTGCAAAGCCTGCCTGTCTCGGGCTGTAACGCAGTGCCACGGGTGGGGTGGCTTGCAAACAACAGAAATGCATGTCTCATGGTCCTAGAGGCTGGAAGTCTGTGATCCAAGTGGCTGGTGAGGGCTCACTCGTGGCTCCTAGATGGCGTCTTGTCACCGTGTCCTCACCAGGAAGCTCTCCGGGGTCCCTTTTATAAGGGCATTACTCCCATTCATGAGGGCTCCACCCGCACGTGACCTACTCACCCCCCAAAGGCCCTGCCTCCTAACACCGTCCCACTAGGGGGAAGGTTTCAACGTGTGAATTCTAGGACATTCAGTCCTTAACATCGCCCCCTCCTCCCCATCCCCCCCCCCCACCATCCAACTCTAATATGCAATTATTCTAAACGTGTGATCACCTCGCAAGTAAAAATGTTACGGCTTCATCACTGAAATTCTGCACTTGGGTTGAAGTGAGCAGACCTTCCATCCGCACCAGAGCCCTTGTTCTGGATGTGTGTGGCTGCACCGTTCTCCCGTCGGTATCCGGGTCACTCGGGCCTGCAGGGTGCCTGGCCCCAAGGAGCCACGTGTGCACAGGGCTGCTGATTGAGCCGCCACAAGCCGAGCGGGAGGGGCACCCACTGCATGATTGTTAAGGGCCGGACTCGGGGACCCAGCCCTGGCTTTGCATCCCTTGTCCCAGAAGAGCAAGCTGTGTGGCCTGGGGCCCGTCCCCAGACTCTCTAGGCCCAAACTCCCCATCCGGAAAAGGAAGAAAAGAGGATCACCCACCTCGAGCTTAGCAAGATCAGACAAAGTAATGTCCCCAAAGCACGTAGCACAGCGCCTGCGTGCACACAGCAAGCCCTCAAGAAATGGTATCTATTTTTATTAGGCATTTAATAAATACCTCTTGGCCGACACTCTGCTTGTTCTAGATTATTTTTCAGGCCATAGCTTGCTGAGCTGTCCTCTGGTCACTGGAATGTATTGTTTGTCTTTTGCGGAGGGAGGTGGGGCTGGCCTTCTGGGGAGCGGAACAGCTGGAGAAAAGCTACATGTTCAGTAGCCAGGCCAAAAACTGGGTTAACCGCGGGCCAGGTACAGGGCCCTGACCAAGGTCGACTTCCGGAGAGTCCCCCAGAGCCCGACTCTGAGAACAGGCGATGACACTTGATCGTGGACGCCCCACGCGTCTCAGGGAACACGTGGAGAGTTCACTGTGATCCTCTGGGGTGTTTGGGAATGCAGACACTGACCCGGATTCGGCACCTGTCACCCAGGGTTTGGATGCTAGCCCTCCTGAGCCATGGGCTGACCTGTTGCCCGGAGGAGAAAGTCCCAGAAAAGGCATCCGGGACAGGGAGTTACCTGCAGGTTGTCAGGATTCGTTCCTTCTCAGAATGAAGCTGATGTTTGCCTTCCTTCGGAGGCCAGGGCAGAGGGGGTGGGGGGACGGCTTCCAGGTCCTGGCAGTAGGTGGACAGGCCTTGGGGGTGGGGTGGGGAGGGGTGTGGGAGGAGCCAGCACACCTGTAGGTGGCCACGGACAGCCACTGTGTGCTTCGCTGGGTCCCTGTACAGAGACGTGGGTCTCTGAGACCTCGGTGACCAAGGTCAGGGGGATGCCGTTAATTCCGGGAGAATTTGCCGTTCGCTCCCTCGCTAACCTTATTGGTAACCCTAAGATCAATAGTCGTGGTGCTCTCTTGGCCCTTCACAGGCGGGCACGGTGGCAAAAAGTTTGAGTCATCTAACGCACGTGGCCCCAGCCGAGTCAGAACAAAGCGACAATCCGTCTTTTGTTTCAGCCCTCAGCCCGTAAACAAGTGTCTCTTTCGAGGTCTAGTTAGTGTCACATTTTTAGCATTTTTGTGTTTTTTGTTGGCGATTTTGCTGTTGACAACGTCCCTCCCACCCCGCACACAGCGCTAAAGTGACATACCTTACGGAAAAAATACTTGCGTTATGTAAGCTTTGTTCAGGCTGCAGTTAGAACGCTGTTGGCCACGGGTTCAGTGTTAATAAGTGAACAATATACAGTTCACCCTCGAACAACACAGGAGTCGGGGGGCTGGCGCCTTGCGCAGTCAGAATTTACGTATGAGTTTCGACCACCCCCCAACTTAACTGCTAATAGCCCACTTTTGACCGGAAGTCTTACCCAATAACATAAACAGTTACTTAACACATGTTTTGTATGTTATGTGTATTATATACCGTAATCTTTTTTTTTTAATTTTTTTTAACGTTTATTTATTTTTGAGACAGAGAGAGACAGAGCATGAACGGGGGAGGGGCAGAGAGAGAGGGAGACACAGAATCGGAAACAGGCTCCAGGCTCTGAGCGGTCAGCACAGAGCCCGACGCGGGGCTCGAACTCACGGACCGCGAGATCGTGACCTGAGCCGAAGCTGGCCGCTCAACCGACTGAGCCCCCGGGCGCCCCTATACCGTAATCTTAAAATAAAGTAAACTAGAGAAAAGAAATTTGTAACTAAGGAAATTATAAGGAAGAGAAACTACGTTTTCAGTGCTCTGCTGGATTTTTTGGCAAAAAATCTGTGTACAAATGGATCCCTGCGGTTCAAACCCATGTTACGTATTGATCGGTTGACAAAAATGTTGTGACTAGATGTTTGCAGGAGCCCAACGCTGTATTTCTCCCGGAGCAAGCGTTCGGTATTTGCTAATTCAGTGTTCGAGGCGGCTTTCTGGAGCATCACTCCTGTGAGTAATGAGACTCAACTGTATTATCTTTAGTCAAAAGGGATAAACTGGGTCACGTAGTCACTCAAGACCTGACGGAAAGCCACCTCCTCCGGGAAGCCTCCCATGGTCTCTCGAGCCTCCAAAGATCTTTCCCCAAACCTGTTGCACCCCACCACATGTTTATCATTGATTCAGCACATGACATAGACTGCATGATATTAGTCATTATCCCCATACATTTATTTCTCCTATTGTGTGACAGTAGCATGCCCTCCCTGAAGGAGAATGTGGAACGTGGCCTTTATAATTCTTTGGACCCTACTCGTAGCAGGCACTAGAATCATTTGACTCTTTCTGCGAATATTGGATTCATCAATTTGAGTTGCGAGTTCAATTCCTTTTAACAAAGGACTACATGCGGGACCGACTGAACGAAGGAGGGAAGGAATGATGTGCTCCCTGAATGCCTGGTACCCATTATACCCAGAATCTTGGGTGCTGCCGAGAGTGGAGAGCAGAGAGGAGGCGCTCTCCCACCTAAGGACGGGCACAGAAGGCATCCTGGGAAATCGGACCGGCGGGTGGAGAAGTGCGGGGAGCGCGTGCCAAGCAGCATGAGCAAGCACGTGCAAAGGCCCAGAGGCGTGACCAGCAGATGGTGAGGGGCCCTCAGAGATGCGCAGCAGCAAAGGGGATGAGGTCCGGGGGTGGGAGTGGGGAGGGGAAAGGATGACGCAGTTGCACAAGCAGCGGGGCCGGGCCCCAGGGGCCGAGTGTTTGCACGGGAGTGTGTCCCGAGTTAGCAAGAGCCTTTGAGGGGTTTAAGCGCTCAGTGGTTTGCGGTTGGACACGGTACTTTTATCCTTAATTAGCTCAGCAGCACATGTGCGCAATGCGGAGCAGGTATCTGTCCTGTGCTGGCCGGTGGGAGGGCCCACGGGCACACGGCATCCTGGTCCTCCTCCTGGTCCTCCTCCCGGACCCCCTCCCGGAGCTCACACCCAGGAGAGGGCGAGCCGCAAACTTCTCTCCCAGCCCAGCCAGCGAGGCCTAAACACAGGATCCCCGAACAGATCAAGATCTTGTTTTTCCGGCCCTTTCCCAGCGGCTCTGTGGGAACCGCCGCCATCTCGCTTCCTCTCAAATGTTCCTTGAAACCCCAGGAGGGCCCCGGCCGGGGGAGTGGGGGGGTGTCTTTCCGTGTCCTTGTGAAGCACTCCGTTCTGGCACCTACTGGGCTTTTCCATGCAGCACTTCCCCCCTGCGCCTTGCCTGGGGAGCCGGTGGATGACGGGGGTGGGGGTGGGGCCCAGCCAGCCGTTGAGCTCTCCAGATTTGGCCTGTGTCACAGCCAAGGGGACACGCATCATGTCCCTCCCTTCCTCCCCACAGGGGGCGCTGTGAGCTGCTCCCTCTTCCTCCCCAGCCCTGGTTGGCCCACCCTCATTGTTCCCGTGTCCGGCCCATAACAGCCCCTGAACGCGCGTGCGCACACACACACACACACACACACACACACACACGAGATGCAGTGTTACCCGAGGCCACAGTGCCAATGCCCACCTGCTCCCTATTTCCTCAGAGATATTTTCTGTCAGCGCTTTCTTTTCCCCACTCTCTTTGGAGGGGGCACCTAAAGATTCTGGCCAGTACCTGTTGCTGTCAGCCACGTGGACGCCCCCCTTGGGTTTGAGGTCACCCCTCCCCTCCACGCCGGGCTCTTTGGGGGCAGCCAGTGAACCACGCACCCTTCCGTTCCCTCTTCTCTTGGGACGAGCCAACACCTGGCAGCGTTTCCTGGGTCTCTGGTGGCTCTACCGAGAGCCCTCCGGACCCGAGCAGTCTCTTCAGGAGAGAGGGACCGGTGTCACCTCCTGAGACCTTGCTACCAAGGAAGCAACGGGATTCCTAGAAGGACTAGCAAAGGGCAGAGAAACACCTGCGGCCCATTGGGCAGCGTCGTTAGAACGTAAACAGCCACCGCCGAAGGCACCCCGATGCTACTGTTGCCTTGACGTCTGCTTTTAAATTCTTCCCACGACACCCCCCGCCCCACGGGGCCCACACGTATTGCTTTCGTGATCCCGCGGGTAGAAAGGATGGCATCTCCGAGAGCCTAGTAGTCACAGAGCGCCTCGTGCTTTCACAGGAGCCATTTATTTACTCACGGATCTGGAGGTCCCGTCGGGGTTGGTTCCTTCCGAGGGCCGGGAGGCCTGAATCCGTTCCAGGCCTCTCTCCTTGGATTGTAGACGGCTGTCTTCTCCCTGTGTCTCCACAGGCTCTTCCTTGTGTGCGTGTTTAAGGACACCAGTCATCTTGGACGAGGGCCCCCCCGTAAGTGACCTCATTTTAAACCTAATGCCCGCTGGAAAGACCGTATCCCCAGGGCGGTCAGTTCTGAGGTGCTAGGGGCTCAGCATATGAATTTTTGAGGGGACGTAATTCAGCCTGTCGTAGAGAGTTTGCCCTTGACCACAGAGCTGGGCGGCGGGGCTGGGAGAAGACGAGCTTCTGCCAGACCGCAAAGGCCGTGTAGGGCCAGAGCAACACTCAACGGCGGCCATCTCGGCAAGGGCTTTGGGGGAGTGGTTGGGGTTGGGGACACTTTTTAAAAGTGTTTATTTATTTGCGAGGGAGAGAATGCAAACAGGGGAGAGGCAGAGAGAGAAGGGGGCAGAGAATCTGAAGAGAGCTCCGTGCTGACAGCAGAAAGCCCGACGCGGGGCTCGAACCCACGGACCGTGAGATCGTGGCCTGAGCTGAAGTCGGACACTTAACCGGCTGAGCCACCCAGGCTCCCCGGGTGGTTGGTGGGGGGGACTTGATGGGAAAGGTTGGAGCTGAAGCCTCCCATCCCCGCCTTTAGTTCCTTGACTCCGGGGATCCCCCCCCTTCCAACCAGAATGACCCCCGGTGTCAGTCATGGAGACTATTCTCTCTGTTGGATGTACCCAAAGGTATGTTGAAAAACGAAAGAGATTCAGGGGTCAGATTCCGGTTCTGAAACTTTCTAGCAGCAAGGGCTCGGGCAAGCATCCCAAGCCTCGTTTCTTCCCTGGCGAGATGGTGATAATTAATGATACCTGCCCGTTAGGATTCTTGATGTGAAGTGACAGAAACCTAACCGGAACTCACCTAAGCACAAAAGGGAGTAAGTCTGGTTATGGATTTCAAGGAGGAGATACCGATTGGGCCACTAGCAAGCCAGGGATGTAGCTGGGCCCCAGGGGTAAAGGAAACCAGGACTCCGACATCGACAGCTGTTCCCTCCTCGCCGCATTTGGTCAAATTCCCTCTTATTCTCCAGACCGGCTTTCGCTACCAAGTGGGAAATATGGCCGCCATTAAGCCCCAAGTTCACGTCACAGCCCCAGTCATGGGAGACATCTCTCGTGGTCTCCGTAGTCCCAAGTCCTAAGCTCCCAGGAAAGTAGTTGGTTGGCTCAGCTGGGGTCCCGTGTCCTCCAAGGCACTCTGTGACCAAGAGACACCAGGTTCTGACATGGGGCAGGGTCATGACCTAGGATGTGAGGTCCCCTTAAAACATGGTAGCTCCTTGGGGCGCCTGGGTGGCTCAGTTGGTTAAGCGTCCGACGTTGGCCCAGGTCACGATCCCGCGCTTTGTGGGTTCGAGCCCCGCGTCGGGCTCTGTGCTGACAGCTCGGAGCCTGGAGCCTGCTTCGGATTCTGTGTCTCTCAGTCTCTCTGCCCCTCCCCCGCTTGCACTCTGTCTCCCCAAAATAAATAAATGTTCAGAAAAAATTCAAACATGGTAGCTCCGTATTCCTCAGAGCCACACGGAGGTGTCCTGAAAGAGGGAGCTCGCTCACCCAGCACCGCAAGAATGAAATCAATGGTGTTCAGGGGCACCCTTAGCCCCCTGCCTGCCTCTGGAAATGTCGACTCCTTTCTCCCCCACCCACCCCTAATGGAATGCGAGTGAACTGAAGGAGATTAATTTGAATTAATGAGGTGCCGTTGAAATATTTTTAACATCAAAACATATAGCTATTCTATTAACACAATATTTTCAATGGCCGGTGCTGGGTCTCTGTCGGTGAATAGACACCTTCATGTACGGGTGGCATCCTTCACATCCCAGAGGATGACTTAACACCCATTCTTGGTAGAGGATGGAGACAGAAAATGAATAAAACCAGGAGCAAATCGCTCCCCGTCTAGATGCAGCTGGCAGCGGGTACTCGACAATTGTTTAATTGGATGAACGATGTAGAAATCGTCTAATTGACTCTTGCCTCTTTTGCCTTTGGCGTACTTCTCAAATTCTAACTAGCGTGATCTGCAACCCAGAATGAAAGGTCACACATTCTGATTTAAGGAACCCAGATAAAGAATGGCCTCATTGTGTATTTGGTCCGAAGGAACCCCTTGGGTGGCATTCAAGGCTCTCCCCCAGCATCCCTCCTCCCCTACCTGCCACGGAGCTGGGCTTAGTGAGTCTCAGAACCCATCGTTCAGCGTTTATGTCATTACTGTTACCCCACTTCCCCATCCGCTGAGGGCCCCCAGGACCTCCAAGTCCATGCTCCAAATTCACTTTCCACCTGGGACGTTCCTGAGGCTGGTGGCCCCATCCCCCGGCAGAGCCCTTCTCCTGCCGTCCACAGTTTACCAGTGTCCCTGCCCTGAAGGGTGTGGACTGGGACCCAGTATGTGGCAATTCTTCTCCCGGACCAGCAAACAATGCATGTTTGGGTCCAGGCCCTTGTCCAGTCTCATCTTGAAGTAAATAAACTAAGGGACGTCTAGCCCCAAGCCACCCGCTGTTCTCTGGTCATTTAAGAGTCTTGAGTGAGTGTTTAAGAGATGGTTGAGGAGAGAGGTGTGGAGCCCTCGGGGAGCACAGGGCAAACGCCCTCCCCTGGCCACAGCAGGTGCGGCGTGCTCCCCATGGTGGCCTCTTCTCAGGGAGCAAAACTGTGTTCATAAAGACAGCGCTTTCTACGGGGTAAACCCTGCCATTGGCCTGCAGGTCGCCGCCTTCTCGCTGTGTCCTCACACGGTCTTACATGCACCTGCCCTGGTGTCTGTGTGTCCGGATTGCCTCTTCGTATAAGGACACCAGGGCCCATCCTAACGGCCCCATTTTAATTAAACCGCTTCTTTTAAAGACTCCTATCTCCAGGGTGCCCGGGTAGCTCAGTCGGTTAAGCATCCAACTCTCGATTTCGGCTCAGGTCACGATCTCACAGTTCGTGAGTTCGAGCCCCTCGGCAGGCTTTTGCACTGACAGGGCGGAGCCTGCCCGGGATTCTCTCTCCTCCTCTCTCTCTCTCTCTCTCTCTCTCTGCCCCTTCCCCACCCCCACTCTCAAAATAAATAAATAAACTTGAAGAAAAAAAAGACTCCCGTTTCCAAATACAGTCACACGCTGAGGGCCTGGGGGTGAGGACTCCAGCAGAGGAATTTGGGGAGGACACTAGTCAGCCCGTAGCAACTTGTAACATTAGATGTGGATGCGTGCGGCTCATAGCACGGGCAGTGAAAAAGGTAGCTAGTAGATGTTTGAGGTGTGCACACATGAGCGTGTGTGTGTGTGTGTGTGTGTGTTGTGTATTCCCACGTGGCTCTATTTAACCGATCGGAGCTAAATAGAGCCACATAGGAACGCATAACACACACACGTTTGCGTCAGCAAATGCAAAATTCGTGTCATCCTTAAACCGTTCCCTAACATACCCATCGCGCCGGCAGGAATTCGCCTCTTTAGCCAGCGTCAAATGGGGACTGGCCGTACCCCCTGTCCTGCACGGCAAGTGCTATGTGCTGCTGCTCTTGGGGACTGACCGTGGCTCCTGGCCACGGTGCTGGCAGGGCCCGAGCGTCTCATCCTCGCTGCTGTAGGACAAGGGAGAACGAGCAGCCATAACTCCCACCCCCATTTGCGTCGAGGGGGAAACAGAGGCCCAGGACCTGAGGCCTGCCCAACAGTTGTGCTGTCGGGGGTTTGCGGGGGACCCAGGCCCCTCTGATCGTGACAGCAGTTCTCAAATCTGCCCCTGCAAGAGACCCAGCCCACAGGGGATATTAAACCTGCAGATTTGCCAGGCTCCTCTGTTGCCGTTTGGATCCCGTCAGGGCCTGGGCCTGGGAAGCCCCCAGGTGACTGTCAGGACACGACCAGGTAGTGTTAGGGGACGCTGTCCTACGTCTCCCAGCGTGGAGGTGACGCTTGGCCCATATTCGCAATCGTGATGATTCAGATGTACGAGCCGGCATTTTCCATGCGAGTGAGACCTGCTCCTGAGGGTGGGCCTGTCTCGCCCCCGAGCTGACCTCAGCCAGCAGAGGTGGTTAAAGCTAAGTGCTCCGGCCGTCGAGGTGAATCATGTGCTTTGCTCCCTAGCTGTGGGCCCTCAGGCCTGGAGAGGTGAGCAGCCTGGAGAGGTGGGCGCGGTGGGTCCCGTGTTACAGATGCGTAGACTGAGGCACCCATGAGTTGGCCTCTGGAAAGCGCTTCACTTAGCGCCGGCACGAGCTCCTTCGGCAACCCCCCCCCCCCCCACAGCCCCATCCTTCCCAGTTTGGGTGGTTGGGAGTGACAGCGGGCATGGAACTCAGGAGGCTTGTGTTGTAGAAGATTCCCGGGGTCGGCGGACTGCTGAGGTTGAGGGAGCGGTCTCCCCATAAGACTGCCCTCATTCCCGACACCAATCGCAAGTTCAAGGGGTTCCGAGAACCAGCCTCCGGTGTGATCATTCGTTAGAACAGCACTCGCTGAAAGCTCCCGCACTCACGTTACCCTCTGACACCGATGTGTGACCGACACGCGGAGCATTGCCCGTTAGGGGAGCTCGCTGAGCTGTGGTGCCCAGGCTCTTGATCGAGGCACGACTGATTGATTGATTGATTGATTGACTGACTGATCGCCCTCATTGGTGAACTCAGTGTCCAGGCCAGCCGATACCGTGTGGCCCCCCTCTGTCCCACGGTTGGTCTTTCTGGCACGGCCAGCCCCACACTGGGATCCGGTGTGGTCAGCCCCTCCCCTAACCAGACACACTCCTGTCACATACACCGAGATCACCTCCCAGAAGCCCAGGGCGCACGCCAGACCTCTCTTTGGCCAAGGCCAAATCCTGTGCTGTTCAGCAGCGTCCCGGCGGGAACCGGCTTTGGCTGGTCTGGTGAATGTAAGTGCGGAGGGCTGGGGCCGAACCGTCCGTGGTCACTGCCATGTGGCAGTTCTCGGCCCTCTGTGAACTTCGGCAATCATTTCATCCTCCACGCCAGCGGCACGGGGCCGTAGACGAGTCCCCTCCACACACACACGCTACAGATGGGGTCAGCGAGGGGAGGGAGGCGCCTTGCCCCCCATCGCAGAACTAGCCAGAATGCTTTGACCCCTTCCAGTTGGCTATTAGTTTTAAAACTTTTAAAAAACATTAATAAGTTGCTGGCCTCCTTCAGATGGCCTGTTCAGCACCCCCTGGCATTCCTTGGGTAATTTCCGGCCCCTTGGAGAGGGAAGGACCACCCTGAGTCCTCCAGTCTTGGGGCCAGACTCAGCGAGAGCTGGAAGAGGTGCAAAGCCATAAAGCAGCCTGGAGGGAAGTTATTTTTCAATCAAGTTGGGCTTTGCTGCGCTAATCCTTCCCTTCTGCGGGGGCCAAGGGCAGAAAACTCTTCTCTGCGTGAAGAGACCCCAGGCCTGGCTCGGGCCCTCGGACCCGCGTGTGGAACAAGGGCCTGCAGCTTTGAGAACAGCGGCAGTGCAGGAATGTGTCTCAGAGGACCACCAGGCCGGAGGAGCCCCAGCTGCTCCTTCTGGAAGAAAAGATTGAATGCGGGAGGAGGGGCTGTTTTCCCACGAAGGCCCCACCAACCACTCTCCGCGATTCCACCGCTGTGGAATCAGAGCGAATTTGCTCCCCACGTTGAGAATTTCCCTTCCTCCCTCTGTGACCCTGAGCACTACCTTCCCTGACCTGGCTAAGCCTCGGTTTCCTCCTCTGCAAAATGCATGCACCCACCACAGTGCATGCACCTTAATAAACTGAGGTTTCTGGTTTCCACGACGGAGGGGAACAGATGATGCTTGTGATCTCGACGCCGGGCCCTCCTCGTTCTGTGGCACATCAGTTCTGTTTCTAAAACTGAAGACGTTCGGAGTGGCGCAGGTAGGGAAGCGAGGCGGCTGAAAGACGCAAAGACCCCTCGACTGGGAGATGAGTCTCTGGTTTTATGGGGTCAGTTCCTGAGGATACGGGGTGCATCTTCCAGCCAGGGTGACTGGACCGCGTTCCCAAAACGAACATCAGCTGCACCAGGATGCAAGACGGTGGGTGGCGGTCCTGTGGTCACCGTCGAAGAACCAAGAAGGTGGACGTTGCCTCTGGCTCTTCAACACCCCCCCCCCGCCACCGGTCCCCTTCCCCCCGCACACGTGGGATCACTTCGGGCAGACGCCGAGCGCGTATACCACATGGGAAATAAAAAGTGCACGCGGGAAACCCAGAGGTTAGAGGGGGTGATGTTTGGTTCCAGGTGGTCCCCCGACCAGATTTCCTGTATTGTCGTTAAAAGCCTAATGCCTTTTCAAGATCTCACGGTCTTTGCCACCTTCTCTAATACTTGTCCTTCCCAATTTCCCCCCTACTCCACCCGCTCACCCCTCAACACGCAGAACCAATTGGCTCATCAGCTCCGAGGCTTTTGTCCGGGCCCCCCACCCCACCCCCCACCCTGCCCCGTGTTGTTCAGAGGCCCGAGGCAATATACAGTCCTTTTGAATCCTTCCTTATGTCTCAAGCTCTTGCATTCATTCATTCGTTCTTTGCACCCTGTGGAGAGACACAGGCTTCCTGGCTTCTCGGGCCGACCTCCCGTAGGGCCAATCCGCAGGGGTTCAGACCTAGACGACGCGTCCCCAGCTCTTCACCGTCTGTAACTGTTTCTCGTGTCTCGCATGGACGCATGGAAGTTGGATGGCTTTTTGAGCACAACTCGGATGTGCGGGGGGGAGGGGGGGCGACATCAAGGAGAGAAAAGACATCATGGGGAACCCGCTGCCTGTCATCTGGTCGCTGAGCCATTCTGTCCTGAATCATCTTCCCCTGGCTTCCCCACCGAGGACGGGGTACGTGTGTAAGAGTTTTGCAGGCCCGTAGAAGCGTGTAAGGGCCCACGAGTGCTTATTCCTGAGGGTTAGGTTTTAGCAGCCCAAGACAGTGCGACTGGCCTCCCTGCCAACGAGAGGGGCGCGGGTGAGTCAGCCCTGATGGGTTTCCAACGGGCTCGCGAAAGCGAGAGAACGCGTATTGCGCCAGTTCGGGCCGTGTTGGGCCGCAAGTGGCAAAAACCCAACGTGCGGCGACTTCATCCAAGAGGATCTGTCTATCTCGTGCAAGAGGAAGCCCAGAGACACCAGCCTGCCACCCAGCAGGTCCACGTCTGGCCGCTGCTTCACCAAGAGCTCTGGCTCTTGTGTTTCTGGCTCCATGGCTCCGTGACGGGAAGCCAGAGGGTTAGGAAAGAGGCAAAGAGGGCACACTCCAGTGTCCTCCGCTGACCTTCTGTCGGGCACTCCTGGAAACCCCAGCCTAACCTCCACTTCCGCTCTGTTGGCCAGGCCTTGTCCCAGGACGACCCCTGACCAGGGAGGTGGGGAAATGATCGTTTTTAAACTAGGCAGGGACAGGTGCCTGGGCGGCTCAGTCGGTTGAGCGTCCGGCTTCGGCTCAGGTTCGTGGGTTCGAGCCCCGCGTCGGGCTCTGTGCTGACGGCTTGGAGCCCGGAGCCTGCTTCGGATTCTGTGTCTCCCTCTCTCTCTCTCTCTGGCCCTCCCCTGCTCACGCTCTGTCCCTCTCTGTCTCTCAAAAAATAAAATAAAATGTTAACAACATTTTTTTAAACTAGGCAGACTGCTGGCTCAGAGTTAGGATCCTGTTGGTTGAGAAGAGGAAAATGGTTACTGGGGAGGCACCTAATAGTGTTTGCTGTAGCCCTCCCTAAGCTGCCCATCATCCGGACACAGCTTCTCACCCTGTCAGAACTCATTCACCTTCCTCCGAGGGGAGAGCCCCAAAGTTTCACCCTGCTGTTGCAGTCAGGGGTCAAGATCCAGGACCGGGAAGAGCTGTGGCAATTTCCACGCCAGGTTTGAACGCATCTGGTCCCTTGTGCCTGTAAGCGAAAAGACAGGTTATCGGCCTGGTTCCCCTAACGCAGCCAGTGGACAGTGATGGAGAGAAGGAGTGGGATAAATAATAGCGGCAACAATGACTACCATTCAGGGAAGGTGAGAAGAGATACTGGCGAGGCCACACAGAATACCACACGCTGCAGGCGTGATATGGACAAAATTATGTTCAAACAAGCAAGCGAAAATAAAAACCCCGTAGAAGGAAAAATGGAAGGAAATAAGCGGTCTTGGAATAATTCATGTTATTGACTTTTCCAGTTGTTGTCTGTTACGGGTATTTATTTTACGAACAGAAGATCCATCTGTCGAATGTCACATTCGTAAACGTTTCACCCCGGTGGTATTGAGGACAGAAGAGTAGGACGTTGTGCTACGCATGGGGTTGAGCACATAGCAGTTTTTTTTAAGTAAAACATAACATTTCTGTATTCTTTTTTATTATGTTTATTCTCAGAGAGAAAGAGAGAGCGAGAGAGAGAGAGAGAGCAGGGGAGGGGCAGAGAGAGGGAGAGAAGAATCCCAAGCAGGGACTGTGACATCATGACTTGAGCCGAAATTGAGAGTCAGATAGATGCTTAACTGACTAAGCCACCCAGGCGCCCCAAACTTAAAATTTCTACCAGACAGAGGCATGTGGTTAAAAAGCTGAAATATACAGATGAGCTTATAATGGAAGCTGTAGCCTTCTCCACCAGCTCTCCCCACCTTCTGGCCTGTTCCCGTCAGGAAGCCCTTTCACAGCTCTTGGACTTTTAAGATAGGCTTTGGGGCGCCTGGGTGGCTCAGTCGGTGAAGTGTCTGACTTCAGCTCAGGTCATGATCTCACAGTTTGTGAGTTCGAGCCCCGCGTCGGGCTCTGTGCTGACAGCTCGGAGCCTGGAGTCTGCTTCGGGTTCTGTGTCTCCCTCTCTCTCTGCCCTTTCCCCACTCATGCTCATGCTCTCTCTCCCTCCCTCTCTCCCTCTCTCTCTCTCTTTCTCTCTCTCTCTCGAAAACAAACGTGTTTAAAAAATTTGAGATAGGGTTCTTCTCTTGCCCAGGTTGTGGTTCTGTGTGGAAGAACTGAGTAAAATATGTGAAGTTGCTCATAGCAACCCCCCGCCCCCCGCAAATACGCATCCATCCGCAGAGGGACCCGCCAAGGTGGCGGGCAGTGTGGCAGGAGGCGGTGACCTAAATTGCAAGGACTTGGAATAGTTTCGTTAATGATTTCTGTCCCGGTTTACCGGGAAGTCTGAGTCGGTCATGGGCAAGGTCAGGAGGCAGTGTCATAGTTAGGGCCACAGGCTTTGGGGCCAGGCCTGGGTGTGAAACCTGGCTCCTTTTTTTTTTTTTTTTTACCAGATGGGGTGACCCAACCTGTCTCTGCCTTGGTTTGTGCATCTGTCAAATGGGAATCAGGGATGTTCACAGCAAAGATTCTTTGTTGGGGTTGTTGTTTCAGCATCTGTTGATTTATGCAAATTCCCTATTTCTTCTTGCCCTCGTTGTGACATTCTGTGTTTTTCCAGGAATTTATTTTAGTTATGTTTTTGACCTTTGAAAACACAATTATTTTGTTTTGTTTTTAAACATTTGTTTGAATCGGGATCCACATAAGGGGCCAAACGTTGCATTTGGCTGGTGTCTCTTACGCCTTTAAGCCTTTCTTGATCCATAGGTGTTCCCTCATCTCTTTCTTCTTTGTAGTTTGCTCGTTGAAGAAATGAGTGAGGATGCTTTTAACTGTAGCCAACGGAAACCCACGAGAGCATGAGAGCTAAGAAAAATTGCCTTTAAGAGAAAGGCAGAGGTCCCACCGAATCCAAAGGCCAGGGTGTAGCAGAGCCTGAGGAAAAAGCCAGAACGGAACCGTCCTTTGCACACTTTGCCCCACTCTCTCTTTCTCCTGACTGTTCTTTTAGCCCTCCAGTCTGCGTGGCAGCAAATGGCTTCCATACCCCTGCTCCATTCAGGGGACCAGCCAGACAGAGGCTGGCTTCAACCCCAGTCTGGATTCCCAAGAAGACGCTTTGATCCAGTGGCCGTGTCATTGGCCTCCAACCTTCCACTGCCCTTAGCCCCTGAATCGACGGCAGAGCGCTCAGGGTCTACGCAGCACAATGATCGTACCCGTCTCGTGGGGCCACTGGGTCAGAGAAAAGAGACGAGACATGCACGGTGTGGGGCGCTTAGTGAGCCCAGAATACACGGCACCGTTAGCCATGGAAAACCAGACCACCAAAACCTCTGAGGAGTCATGAAGTTCACTTCAAGGGCAAGGGTGCTACGCGGCCCGGCGCCCTACTTCCTGAGAGCCAGTCAGACGCAGCTTCTTAGTTGGCCGTTCAGTTAAGCCAAGTGCCCAGCGCTAACGTGGGCCAGTCGTGGCCCTCGGCCGCTGTGCGGGTGGGTGTTAGGCAGTCAGGCTCATCCTCTTGGTTCTTGAATGGGTGTGCGAAACATGCCGGCCTGGGAGAAATCCCTTTGTGGCAGCTCGGTGCCTCCAACAGCCCCGTGGACGTGGACTCCAGCTCAGGCTCCCATTGGTAGAGCCTTAGTGACCTACCCTTCCAGGGCCAGCACACCGCAGGGCTGGCCTCCTCACTGATTCCTGGGTATCCTCACCCGGGCTTTCTTGGTTCCGGCCCGTTGGGTCCACCTGAGGCTCTGGCTCACAGGAATGGCCTGAACAGTGCTGGGAGCCGGGAGCTGCAGGGAGCAGGTGCAAACAGGGCGAAGACCCAGATTTTGTTCCTAGAGCCACGCGGGTGAGGGTAGATGGACAGATTTGAGGTCAAGGTTGCAGCTGGAACGTGAGTGATCCGGGCTATATCAGAACGGGTGTGGTGGTTTTGGAGGCCAAGCACAATGAGCAGGCTGGTAGATGGGTTTTCCGCTCATTGAACAACATCGATACTCATGTGCCAGGCACTGGGGCATGGCGGAGTAGGGGGCGGGGCAACAGTAATGTACGAGGATCTTTCTATTAATGGATTTACTCGTTCACGTGTTCATTCATTGAGTGTACCCTACCTTCTTTTTTTAAAAGTTTTTTTAACGTTTAATTATTGACAGACAGAGCATAAGCAGGGGAGGGGCAGGGAGAGAGGGAGACACAGAATCCGAAGCAGGCTCCAGGCTCCGAGCTGTCAGCACAGAGCCCGACGCGGGGCTCGAACCCACAAACCGCGAGATCATGACCTGAGCCGAAGTAGGACGCTTAACCGACTGAGCCACCCAGGCACCCCAACCCTACCTTCTTGAACAAAAACATGTAAGGTGGCTTACCTGATCCATCAAACGAAAGGAAAATCAACAAGGGGCGTGTGGTTGGCTCAGTCAGTTAAGCGTCCCACTCTTGGTTTGGGTTCAGGTCGTGATCTCGGGGTTTTGTGAGTTCGAGCCCCGCGTTGGGCTCTGCGCTGACGATGCGGAGCCTGCTTGGGATTCTCTGTCTCCCTCTCTCTCTGCCCCTCCTCCACTTGCATTCGCTCGTGCTCTCTCAAAATAAACAAAATTAAAAAAAAAAAAAAGAATCTCTTAACAGCAAAGCAAATAAAAGGAAATAAACCTGGCTGTGAGATTTTGGTTGCCCCCAACGAGGAAAACCTGAATATTTGCAGCAGCCTCTGCACCTTGGATGAGAAGCTGTTCCTTGGAGAGAAGCTGTTCCAGGAGCCCCTTGGCGATAGGATCTGTCCTTCCTTTTGGTGGATTCCTGTGTTTTCGTCTGCTGCGAAAATGCACAGCTTCGTTTTCAAAGAAAAATTTGCCCCTGAGAATCCTGTGGCAAGAAACCCGCGACCGACCTGTGCCCCCTAAGAAATCCTCCCTGTCTGGATGGAGGAATCGTAATCGTTTCAGAAGCAGCAAAACCTTGTCAACCTCGTCGCCCGCTAGGTGTTTCAGCAGCCTGAAAACCATCTACCAGGCTTTCTATCCAATCAGCTGCTATAGAGTATCTGTGTGCTTTTAGTTTCTTTCTAAAATGCTAAGATTTGAAAGACTGGAGGGGCACCTGGGTGGCTCGGTAGGTTGGGCATCTGACTTCAGCTCAGCTGGGAGCCCTTGGAGTTTGTGAGTTCGTGAGTTCGTGAGTTCGAGCCCCACAACAGGCTCACCGCTGTCAGCCTGTCACCACAGAGCCCACTTCGGATGCTCTGCCCCTCTCCCCCCTCTCCATCCCTCCCCGGCTTGTGCCCTCCCCAAAATAAATAAATAATAGTAATAAAAGAAAGCCTGGAAACGTTTGGCCTCTGCTGGTGGCCCTTGCACTGTTGGTCACCTCCGATGGCCTGCCTTCCTGATGTCAGACTGAAGGCCGTCTATTTTGTTCTCTGTTTCCTCACTGTTGTACCTGCTGGACTTGCCCCTTTTCCAAAAGATAGCTTTGAGCTCGTGGAAGCCTGCTTTTGGAGAGGTGCTGAGCACCTCGTCCTGAGAGGCATTCCAGTACACTCTGGATGACAGCCTTAACGACAGGGTTGGATGAGAGGCAACCTTCAGTAAGCTTATTTAAGGACCTCTCCAACCGGAACACTAGACTGCCCTGAGGAACGGAGTAACCCTAGATTCCTCGTGGTGCTCAGAACATGGGAGAGAAGATTACGGTCCTTGAACAAAGCTTCATCTACTGAGAAACTTTACCTACAAGGTGGAGGTAGCCCATTTGATTAACTTTTTTTTGTTTGTTTTTACCTGTTTCCATTTAAACTTTACAGAAGAGGAGGGAAAAAAAATCAGCGATGATTTTGGGGGGCCATTTTTCTTCTTGCTTCCTTGGGTTCCTCAGACAAAGGAGGCCTTCAGTAGGGGTGAGGGAAGGGAGGAGCAGGCGCTATGAGTCTTGGAGGAGGCTGGTTGCTGAAGAAAGAAACAAAAGCAAGAGGCACGTCCACGTCTGGTTGCCCAAATGTTCTTTTTCTTTTTTCTTTTCTTTTTTTTTTTTTTTAACTTTTTAACGTTTCTTTATTTTTGAGAGACAGAGCGTGAGCAGGGGAGGGGCAGAGAGAGAGGGAGACACGGAATCCGAAGCAGGATCCAGGCTCTGAGCTGTCAGCGCAGAGCCCGACACGGGGCTCGAACTCACGAACCATGAGAACATGACCTGAGCCAAAGTTGATGCTTAACACACTCAACTTGTCTGCTTCTTCCATTTCCCACATGCCTGCCACCCCCCACCCCCACCCCACCACGGCTCTTGAAGCCCCAAAGTGAATTTTAAAAGTTGGGCTGTGAGGTCCGGCCACCAGGAAGTCGTAGGACGGCCGCTTAAATCGGGCGGTGGAGCCTGTGCAGTCTAGAGCAGGGCTTGGCCGACCGCAGCCCACTGCCTGTTCATATAAATAAAGTTTTATTGGAACACAGCCATGCCCATTTACGTATTGTCTTGGCTGCTTTCCCACCAGGAGCGCAGAGTTGACAAGTCGCTGGAGACCATGTGGGCCTGCGAAGTCTAAAACGTTTACCGTCTGGCCCTTGACGGGAAAAATTGCCAACTCCTGGTCAAGAGCGGTGACTCTCGGCCCTGGCTCAGTGTCAGCATCACCTGGGGAGCTTTAAAAAATGCAGATGCCTGGGCCCCGCCCCCAGGGGTTTGGATTCAATTAGTCTGGAGTGGAGCCCAGGCATCCGTACATTTTAGTTTCCCCAGGTGACTGTCCTTTGCAGCCAAAGTTGAGAATCACATGTTTAGTCTCAGTGGGTTTTTGTTTTTTGTTGTTTTTTTTTTTTTTTTTTTTTTTTTAAGATTATAGAACTGGGATTTGCCATTCTCCAGGATTTCTACCCAAGGACAATGATCCAACCTTGACCTCGATGTCAGAGTGCAGCCCTTAGGTCTAAGCCACCTGTCTATTGCCTGAGGGAGACCTCTGATGATAAAATCCCTACAGTGACCCTGGGGACTAAATGTGCTTGAAGAGGGTTGGAGGTGAGCCGCGTTACGGTGAGGGGCCATGTCTGCCCACATGCACGCCTGCACACACACGGGGACACGCAGCAGGGTGGCTCGTGTAGGTAGGTAACTGTTGTCCGTTTTCGAACGAACGCGTCTCGAGAAGGAACCCGTGTTGGGGCGCCTGGGTGGCTCGGTACGCTAAGCGTTTGACTCCTGGTTTCGGCTCAGGTCACGATCTCATGGTTGGTAGGTTCAAGCCCTGCGTCGGGCAGTACGCTGACAGTGCGGAGCCTGCTTGGGATTCTCTCTCTCTCCCTCTCTCTTCTACCCCTTCCTCGCTCTCTCTCTCTCTCTTTCCAAAATAAATAAGTAAACTTTAAAAAAACAAAAGGAACCAGCGTTTCGTGACAGCGTTCATAATTGTCACCTCGGCACAGCTCGGTCCCAGGGCCCCAGCCCAGGCAGCTGGTCCTCTCCTGCTAATTAACGTGAAATGTTGGTGACACTTCCAGCTGGAGGAGAGCCTGACACCTCTTGCCTTCCCCCATCGCAGGTTTCCAGCCCTACGTCTCTTGCTCAGGGTAGGAATTTAAAGTCGCACTGGTGTCACTTTTTGTTGGCAGGCGAGAGTTGTAAACGGGAATTTCACAGTTTGCTTTATCCCTCGCATTTAAAGCAAATATTAACCACCTTGCCTTCCGCGGTCTGTGTCTCCCATGTGGAGCCCAGTGCCTTCTGCCCTCCCGGCCGCTGTCCCCTTGGGGCCTGCTCTTTCTGGAGGCAGAACCGTGTCCACCAGCCAGAATAACCAACTCGTCCCGGTTTGCCAGGGCCTTTCCCTAGTTTTTAGCACTGAACGCACCGCATCCCAGGACCCCCTCAGTCTCCCTCGGCAAAACGGGACAGCTGGTCACCCTGATACTTGGGATTCTCGCAATGGGTTTGCCTTTGTTCGTACTTGAAAACGTTGGTATGTCAGGTCAGGTGTGGGGTTTGTTGAAGACAGATGTGCTTAAAAATGCAAATTAAGGGACACCTGAGTGGCTCAGTCCGCTGAGGGTCCGACTTCTGCTTAGGCCGTGATCTCACGGTCTGTGGGTTCGATCCTCATGTAGGGCTCTGTGCTGACAGCTCAGAGCCGGGAGCCTGCTTCGGATTCTGTGTTTGCCCTTCCCTCACTCTCTCTCTGTCTTAAAAATATATAAACGTTAAAGAATATTTTAAAAATGCAAATTAAGGTCAAGAATAAGTAGCTGAACCCAAAGGTTGAGCTGATTCTTATGAGGCCTGTTTTGTGGATAAAACACCAGGTCAGCCTTTATCCTTCAGTTGGACAACCTGGGCATGAAACAGAGTCTTCATGAAGGTCCTTCAGTAAGATGTTAGCTCTGAAGGGGTTCGACCAGCCCGGTGCCACAGGGAGAGTTTTGGCTTGCGGTGACCGGGCTAGGGTCTTCTCCCAGCTGTACCGCCAAGGCTGGGGCAAGTCACGTGTCCTGGCTGAGGCTCGGCGCCCTCGGCCACCTCCGCAGGTGGCCGGGAGAATTCAACGGCGGACATCTGGTGATTCTCACTGTGTCAGGAAGAGGCTTAGCGTTGACTTCTTCCCTTCCTTCCTGGGGAGCCTGGTTCTCACTCAAGACAGATGTTAGGGGCACCTGGGTGACTCAGTCGGTTAAGCATCCACCTCTCGGTTTCGGCTCAGGTCATGACCTCGTGGTGGGTGAGTTCGAGCCCCACATCGGGCTCTGCACTGACAGTGGGGAGGCTGCTTGGGTTTCTCTCTCTCCCTGTCTCTCTGCCTCTCCCCCACTCACACCGTCTCCGTCTCTCTCAAAATAAATAGAATGTAAAAAAATGTCAAAAAGGCAAGCGTCCACTAGGGTAGGCAGCTGCCCCAGCAACAACCCCAAGATGCCTGTGTCTTCACTCAGTGACCACGTATTTCGGACTCACTGGGGTCCAACAGTGATATTCATCATCGGGCGCTGCTGCTGGGTGATCCTTGCCCAAAGGGGAGGCTCAGGAGTACAGTCTCTTTCCCTCTTGTGACTCCGTCATCCTCTGTGTCCTTGGAACTGTCCCCGTGGGGGTGGGCACAAAGCACCGAGGATCGTACAGGCCTCGTCTGAAAGCGGCGTACCTCAGACCCACTTACCTTCCGTCGGCCGGGACTCCGTGGCGAGGCCCCCACCACCTGCCAGGGGGGCTGGGAAATGTAGTTTGGCTGTGTGCCCAAGAGGAGAAGGAAACCGGGTTTGGCAAGCACACGATAGCCTCTGTCACAGGACGTGTAGCCGCCTAATTCATTGGCCGCCAGGACCCGGTGGAGACATCCCCCGTTAACGAACATCTCTGTGTTTCCAAAGTAGGCTCCTACAGGAAGTCGTGGTGAATTTTACACAGGAAAGGGGTCTGGCTTCCAGTGATCTTCAAAATAAAGGGATCTCTTTGTTGCAGGACTTATCAGGGCTTTTAGTATACCGCTATTTCTCAGACTTTTTTGGACTCCTCTTTGGAGAGAGGCCTTTGAGAACTAGCAGTCTACAGAATGTGCTCCAGAAAACACTGCTTTAGAAGTTACTCAGAATTCAGAAGGCAGAACACTTTCACGAAAACACTGGTGTAAAAAAAAACATCCCCAGCATTTGCGGTCCGTGACGGGGAGTTCAGTCCCGCAAGGATCTCGGTGTCAAGGGTCCGTGCGGTGAGCCTCCGCGGTCGGTGAAGAGAATACTTTTCTGCCTTTCCTTCCTTCTTCTTTTCTTCCCTCCCTCCTCCTCTCCCTCTCTCCATCCTTCCTTGTGGGACCTGTCGGGACAGGGGTCCACGTCGTCTTATCTGTGGCTGAGCATCGTCATCATTATCGCCTCCCTGGATGCGCATGGGAATGATCTGTCCCGTGCCACTTAAATCCCCATCTCGATTTCAGCTGGACACGTCGGGGCAGCCGACCCGGTCTTCCCATCTGGGTGGATGTTAAAAATCCCTTTCCCTAAGCTTGGGTTTTTATGGCCGGCTGGCGTCATCCGTCATCATAAAAGTGGACTGAGATTTAGCACTGAGGTTAGACAGAATCACTCACAGAGAAAACTAGAGCGGGTTTATTATTTTTTTTTATTTCTGTTACAGGCACCAGCCTAAATATATATGTATATATAGCTTCAAACTTAATTTGCTGTGTAATTGGGACTAGTTCTTTGGAGCCCTGGGTTATGGGTTTTGGAGCAGCCGAGAAGCAAGGGCACGGCGGGGCAGGACGTGCTATGTTAATTGGTGGCCTCTGGGACCCGTGAGAGAATTGGATTTAAGTCCCCAGTTAGAATGCGCTTGGCAGCTTTCTTGGAGTCTCCCCGGGTACATACTGGGGAGACCACCAGTCCGCACCGGCGGCTCAAGCAGGTTCCCCGGGCTCCATCCCGACGCCCCCGGGCGCATCCGCGACGTGCACGGGGGACGGAGGAGAGCAGGCAGCACGGGAGTCACAGAGAGGGTGACAGAGCTCTGGCAGCTCCGGCCTGCCGCTTCTCTGTACGCTTGTCTGTAGTAAGTCTTGCGCCGCTCGGCCTCCGGTCCCGGCGAGGGTTTTGCATTTTATTACCAGGGTCTTGATAAAAGGGACGCAGGTCAGAGCAAACATGCGGGGAGGAAAAACAAAGGAAATTAAACGCAGAATCGCTGCTGGTGCAAGCCACGTGGAGGCCTTGGCTTTAATACCACGAGAGCCGGTGGGGGGAAGTGGCCCCCAGGAGTCGGAACCAAAGGGACGTTGGCCTGGTATTCCTGAAGCCTGGCCCCTCTCCTGTTTAAAAAGAAATTGCCGTTTAATTTGTTTCTGAGTTTTATGTCTCAAGTGAGCCAGCATGGGGCCACGTAATGAGGTTGTGTTTCTGGGAGGTGTTGAAAGACGGGAAAAGAGCAAACACGGCGTCCAGACGGGGTGGCCGAGGGTTCCCGGGGGGGGGGGGTCCAGCAGCCCCGGGGCCGGAGGGGCCGGTGGGGGCTTCCCCGGGCGCTGGCCTCCCTGGGTGCCGGCTTCTGTGGGGCCAGAGGTGCCCTCGCATGGTCTGGTGGCGGTCCACCTGGTGACCAGCCGGAGGGGGCGGCCTCTCCATCTCCGTTTAAAGACCCCCGGGGCCAGCCCCAGCCGACGGAGGAGGGTGGCCCGGCTGAACGGGGCCGAGGAGGACTCTTCAAATGAGAGAGGGTCTGAGCCACGGAGAAGAGGAGCGTTTGGCGAGAGTGGGAGAGTCTCTGTGAGCATCTCAGGGGGCCGCTGACGTAAGGTTGGGCAAGAGCTTGCCAGAGGAGGAACCCCTTAGAGATCGTCACAGGCGGGGGCTGTGGCTGTCCCCCGGGGCTGAGATGGCCTCCGTATAGTGCCACGCTTCACGGCAAACAGTGCCTGGGGGCTGGGAGCGGGTGCAGGCCGGGGCCTTGCCCCTGCACAAAACAGAAGCAGAGGTGGGAAGGTGTCGGGCCTCCCACCCCCCGGCCTGCCCCCACCCTCCCTCCTGGACGGAGACGGGTGGGGGAAGCCTTGGCCCTCAGCGCCCCTCCCACTGGGGACGGGCAGAACCCACCAGCCGTAGCCCCTGCCCCGGATGACCTCGCTGTCCCAGTCCTGTGTGTGTGACCCCCGCCCCCCCTTCCTTGCTGCCGCCTCCCGAGCACCGACCCGCCCGAAAGGAGCCCGGCCCCGTGAGGAGTTAAGGAAAGCCATCTGCAGGGCCATGCCTGTGCCCGTGGCGGGCCACGAACTGTGAGGACAGGTAGGTCTGGCTCCTGAGCCGTGACACACACCTGTCGCGCTGCCGGGTGACCTGCCGGATAACTTTAGCGCGTGGTGCCCTCCCCGCACTGCGGGGAGGCGCTTCCGTGGCGGGGTAAGGCCAGCTCCGGTGCATCCGACCCTCACGACCCCATGATGCGGGGACTATGACCCACTGTGTAGATGGGTAAACGGAGGCACTCGGGGACGGTACTGGCAGACCTCTCGTTTGCTGAAGCTTTTCCCCGTATTCTGCGGCAGGGAAGGCTGACACTGGAGCAGCCTGGGTGGTCCCTTAGGCCCTCCAGGGCTCCTCACCCTGGGTGCCGCTGACACCCGGGGCCGGAAAAATCTGTTTTGTGGTAGGGGGCCGTTCAACAGCATCCCTGGCCTCAACCCACCCAGATGCCGGTCCGAACCCTTCCGCTTGGTCGTGACAGTCAAAAATTCTCCAGATGCCACCAGATGTCCCCAGGGGCCGAGGCACCTCTGCTTGAGCACCGCTGGGGACGCTCCAGCCTTTCCAGGGCGCTCCCAACATGGGGAGTGGGGCGAGGGCAGCGGGAAAGCCGGAGGACTTCCTGGAGGTGGCTTTGGGGCACTGAGACCACCAGCCTGGCCGAGGAGGAGAGCGATGAGGCCACAGCCCGTCCCATCTGCCTCCCGCCTCTCGCCAGGCTGGGTGGCCGAAGTGGGAAAGAACTGCTCCCAGCTGGCCTGCCTGAATGGACGTCACAGAATGAGCGTCCCCTGCGGGAATCCTGGTCTGCAGTCCTCCTCGTCAGTTCTGGTTCATCTCGCAGGGGAGTCAGAGCCCCCCCCCCCAAACTGTATGATTTCAGTGACTAAAGGCCTTTTAGTCGGGAAGAGCCCTTTGGACGACGAAGGAGAAAGAAATGACGTTTGTCTTGCCCGTTGCCGGTAGGCAAGCCCGGGAGACATATGTGTGTCCCCCCTTTTCCGTCTGCGGTGGGGCTTGTGTACCTGGCTCCAGGCCGCCTGCTCCTTCTACGCCAGGTGGCGCACCAGTCGCGTCCTCCACCCTGCCTGAAGGTGGCCAAGAAATTGTGCCACTTGTCTCTTCCCAGTAAGACCAGGTTTTCAAAGTGTGCAGTATCTCGCCCACAAGCTGGTTGAATGTAGGTTCTCAGGCCTTGGGGCCAGAGACCGTGAGTCAGCAGGTCTTGGGTCCAGGGATTAGCATTTTAACTGTCACCCCACAACCTCTTGATGTTAGCGATCCGTGGACCAGACTTCAAAAAATGCCATGGCATTAGCTGATCACACTGAATTGTGTACGTGAATATCTTGGTGCTTTAGCTGTATGTGTGTGTGTGTGTGTGTGTGTGTGTGTGTGTGGTTCTAAAAGGAATCAGTAAAATATCAATAGTGGTGATCTGTGAGTGTAATGTGATTTCAACAGATTTTAGATACGTCTCTCTATCCCGTCTTGTTTTAATTTTTTATCATGAGCATATGTTTATAAACAGATAAGCCATCAAGCCTTTCTCGTGGGTGGGGAAAGGCAGAAATATTATAGAGGAAATATTACCTAGGAAAGAGGTTTAGCGGAAGCGTGGACACAGGGACAAAAGGGCACAGTGTCAATGAATCTGTTTTAACTCCCAAGTCAGCGTCTCCCACTCCGTGGCTCCCAAGTCCTGAGCTGGCCACCAGTGGTGGCCTGGAGAAGGGAGGAAGGTCACATTTTGAAATTATCTGTTCTTGGTAAAGCAGGGGCCCGAGTCACACGAGGGGATTTGGGAGGGTGGCCTTGAGCCAGAAGGCTGTGCCTCCCTCTCTGTCTCTGTCTCTCGGGGCCCCTGTCCAGCCAGCTCCTCCCGTTCCACGCTGCCCGGGCACTTGGACGCGCCCCGGCCAGCCAGGCAGACCCGGTGATGGCGATTTTACAACCCTGTTACTGCCCCGCTGTCGCCCAGCAAACCCGCACCGGGCCCCACAAACACTCCGTGAGAAGGCCAGACCCTTCCAGAAAAATGGTTCCCTACACCTTTACAACGTGATAGGTGCGGCGGAAAGAAAGGGGCCACTGGATTTATGGAAACGATATAAAGTTTACGGAGTCTTGGCAGGCCAGAAGTAGAAAGAGCCTGCAGGATGGGGGTGGGCATTTCGAAATGGAGAAGGTCACGATCAGACCTTTGTGGTGAGACACCGAACAAAATACTGCGATTCCAGGGCTTGCGGTGTGGCTGTGAGGTCAGCCACCGGGGCTGCCTTTTGGGGTGATGCCCTGGAATCTTCACCGCATGCCCGTGAGAAAGGCACAGCTTTCCCTCTTCTGTAGAGGGGAGACTGAGGCAAAGGGATTTTGAAAGCCAGGACCTTGCCCAAGGTCGCACAGCTGGTGGTGTGTGTGGCTCTCAGCTGGGTGTTCTGAGGCAACCCAAATTCTCACCGTCTCTCTCTCCCCTGTGTATTGAGCGATGTGTCCCAGTTTCAGGTTCAGAAATTATGGTCTCCATTCCCTATTTCAGTTTGGGACTCATCTGTTATTTGTGATTTAGTTTCACGGTCCCCTGGTATCTTCAGTCATCACGTTCCCCTCCCGTGGGTCAGCTTTGCTGTCGAAGCTAATCTGTGCTCAGATTCCCAACCCCCGCCCCCCAGGCCGTGGCTGGAATGGAAATGAGGCCTCCCACAGGTTGACTGTGGACTAGGGTGGGGCTGGGACACTGCCCTTGCCTACAGGAGCCCCTCCGTGTCCCACTTCTACTGTGAGATCCTCATAGGGCCCCCGGAGGAGTACCCCCTGGGGTCTGAAATCACCTCCCCTCCTCCCCATCAGCCCTGGAAATTTCTTATTTCTCCTTGCATATGTGCCCTGTAGCATCCATGTTTTCTCTCCTACTTGGCTATGAATTCTTGGAGTACAGATTCCAAGCATTTTTTTTTTTATTCTCTGATTTTGCCCACAGGGTCTGGTGTAGTTCCTGGCATGTAATGGTTATGGACTAAGTATCAGCTGGGAGAATGGAAGGAAGGATGGATGGATGGATGGACGGATGGGTTGAAGGAAGGAAGGAAGGAAGGAAGGAAGGAAGGATACATGGTTGGATGGATAGATGGATGGATGGATGGATGGATGGATGGATTGAAGGAAGGAAGAAAAAAAGGAAGGAAGGAAGAAATGAAGGATGGATGGATGGATGGATGGAAGGAAGGAAGAAAAGAAAGAAGGAACGTTGGATGGGTACATGGTTGGATGGATGGATGGATGGATGGGTACATGGAAGGAAGGAAGGAAGGAAGGAAGGAAGGAAGGAAGGAAGGATACATGGATGGATGGATGGATGGATGGATGGACAGACAGATGGGGTGGGTGGATGGATAGACACCCACTTCCTTCCACACAGTTAAACCAGCCGTCCAAACGAGGTTATCTCAGGCTTTCACTGAATGCACTTCTGTTTCAGGGGACGTCCTTCGCTCTCCCTGAAGCCATATGGAGAAACCAGCCTGAGCGTTTGAATGTGTGTGTAAATACTTTACAATCCCATAAACTTGTTTAAAGACAGGTGGGGGTGAAAGTATACACCGGGGCAGCCTTTGGGGAGGGCAATTTGGAAGTAGCTATTAAAATTGTAAATGTGCCCACCCCTAAGACCCTGCAGCCCCGCTTTTAGCTGTCAGGCCTGAGACATAGATTCGTCTGCTTGTGCACAAAGAACCAGGCAGCAGGGCACTCGTGCAATTGTGCTGGCTGCAACACGGCCCGTAACAGTGAGAAAGTGGAAAGAGCTAAGTGCCATCAACCGAGGGACGGCCGCTAAGCTCTGGAACACCCACGCCATAGCCAATGATACACAGGCAGAAAGGTCTCAAGTGGGGCTGGGGGCAGGGCACTCTCCAGTCTTCTGGAAAGCTCCGAGACTCTGTAGCTCATGGCCCTCAGCAAATGCTCCCCCCCCCCGCAACCCCGTTTCTACCCACCTCTTTTCCCTTCTTCCTCTTCTACCCACGGAACACAGTTTACTGGGATTAGCTCTTGAGTTCTTACACCGACTTGCTAAGTGACCTTTTCTTACAGCACAGGAGGAAAAACGAGAGAAAAGCAGTTACGCGCCTAAGTACTGTCTGCCCGATCTTCAATTAAAAAGATTGAAAGCCACAATATTAAAATTTGATTTATGGGCACCGCTATCTACCTAATAATGAGGCCGAGAGGAAAAAAGAACCATAGCCATTACAGAAAACCGTAGCCCTTTTTCTCCCCGGGAGATAAATTGCCTCCCATTTTCTTATTGCTAAAGAAACGTGAAATGGTTTTAAGCATGTGCGACGCGTTCTTCCAAAATGTTGAAATCCAGAGCTGAGTGATTCAGGAGTCATCTGGCTCAGACATTTCAAGGAAGCTTCCAGAGTGGCCTAGCAGCCTGGGCTGCAGAGGCTGCTTCTGTGTCCGGCCGAGCACCCAGACCTAGGTGCTAGCCCCCTTACCCAGGGTCCGGGTCCTGGGCAGCCAGCCGGCCAATGCCACACACAGGATCCAGGTCCGGGTCCCAACTTGGCTGTATTTAAGCTATTTAATCCTCCGTTTCTTAATCTGTAAAATGCGAGTAACCTTACTAATTGTGTGACAGTTTTGTTCCATGTGTCTGAATTCATGGCTATTTAAAAACCATTGTTTGAATGTTTGAGAGAGAGACAGACAGACAGAACAGACGGAATGTGAGCAGGGAAGGGGCAGAGAGAGAGAGAGGGAGCCACAGAATCGGAAGAAGCAGGCTCCAGGCTCTGAGCCGTCAGCACAGAGCCCAAGGCGGGGCTCGAACTCACAAACCGTGAGATCGAGACGTGAGCTGAAGTCAGAGGATTGACTGAGCCACCCAGGCGCCCCTGAATTCATGGTTATTTATTCTAGTGAAGATGCTGTGGGGTTGGGCTGGGGATGAGCAGGGTTTCAAGCGTTTTGCACACAGTTCTTTATACCCAGCTAATGGCTTTTCTTTGTTTTCAGTTGAGAGGGAAAATGTGCAGAAGAGAACCTTTACTCGATGGGTAAATCTCCATCTAGAGAAGGTAAGCGGGGCGCGTGGGTTTTTGTTAAGTGACAGATTCCTCCGCGACCGAGCGCACAGCCCCGTAGCGCGGGGAGGGGGGGAAAGGGTGGCTCTGTATGTCCGGCTGTCGTTTTCTGCGCCCGTTCGTTGAAACGTCTGCTTGAGTACCTTTAACCACCAAGTGTCAAGCTCAGTGCTGGGAACGTGGTTCTGCCATCATGGGGTTGTCAGCCCAGTTGGGGAAGGAGAGAGTCTCTCTTTAAATAGGAATCAATGAACAAATGTTAGAAGACATCTGTTACTGAACACCCCAAGGGCTTTCCTGGACACAGGGACTGGGGTGGGGACAGGGCTGGGCTTCCCGTACTGGGGGGATGGCAGGGGATTCTCAGCCAGAGCCATTTGTAGGTATCCGGATTGATGTATGCAAGGACTCGACACCTTGTAACAAAGCCAGATCCCCTGGTTAATCACATAATGTTGCTTTCGATCAACAGTGTGACCTGCCCCGTTTGGTGCATCAGGCACCCCGCTTAGTGCAGCACACATCTCCTTCTATCCCCATGACAACCCTCATCCCCCGGCTGGGGAAGGAGAGATTCTTTTTCTCTTCATAAGACAGCTGATTTTTCAGGATTCATTTCACTCCTGTCAATTCTTCTTAAATTCCACGATCTTCTTCTCCAAATAGACGCAGCCCCGTCGCCTCATCTCCTTGTAGAGCTGGTAGCGTTCTCAGTGAGGTTAGGCGTGTGGATTTTCTTCTCTCCACCCGAAAGGTACGAGAGCAAGTATTGACTGCCCGTGGAGGTAACCCCAAAGAAAAGTTCATGGAGGAAATCGCTGGAATGATTAGATCCCCGAGAAAAGAACAGTGGTTTCTCGGAAGTGCGGCGCTTGACCAAAATTCTAATTCGTGTAGTTTACCTTTAGACCCGTAATACTTCCCGAGCAGCCCTTGACCACCCACACCTCTACTCGGCACCTAGACGATGGGTTCCCCTTGACCCAGGAGGACTCCCGACCTCCTGGGGATGAAGCACCGTAAATCATTTGCCAGTTGTTTTGACTATTGGTACATTTTCGGCAGTGCTCATAAAGCTTAAGTGTTATTTTTGGAAAAAAAAGGAAAACCGTTCCCCCGATCTGAGCTCGCCGAACTCCTAAATTAATGCCTGATGTGCGTCAGGATAGCTGGAAATTCCTCCTGGCGGATGGAGTGTGGCTATGGCATATTTCTTTTTCTTTCTTTCTTTCTTTCTTTCTTTCTTTCTTTCTTTCTCTTTCTTTCTTTCTTTCTTTCTCTTTCTTTTTTCTTTCTCTCTTTCTTTCTTTCTTTCTCTTTCTTTCTCTTTTTCTTTCTTTCTTTTTTTCTTTCTCTCTTTTTTCTTTCTCTCTCTTTCTCTTTTTCTTTCTTTCTTTTTTTCTTTCTTTCTTTTTCTTTCTTCTTTCTTTCTCTCTTTCTTTCTCTTTCTTTCTTTCTTTCTTTCTTTCTTTCTTTCTTTCTTTTTTTCTTTCTCTCTTTTTCTTTCTTTCTTCCTTTCTTTCTCTCTTTCTTTTTTTCTTTCTCTCTTTCTTTCTTTCTCTTTCTTTCTTTTTCTTTCTTTTTTCTTTCTTTCTTTCTCTTTTTTTCTTTCTTTCTCTTTCTTTTTTTCTTTCTCTTTCTTTCTCTCTTTCTTTCTTTCTTTTTCTTTCTTTCTTTCTTTCTTTCTTTTTTTCTTTCTCTCTTTTTTTCTTTCTCTCTTTCTTTCTTTCTCTTTCTTTCTTTTTCTTTCTTTTTTCTTTCTTTCTTTCTTTCTCTTTTTTTCTTTCTTTCTCTTTCTTTTTTTCTTTCTCTTTCTCTCTTTCTTTCTTTCTTTTTTCTTTCTTTCTTTCTTTCTTTTTTTCTTTCTCTCTTTTTCTTTCTTTCTCTCTTTCTTTCTTTCTTTCTTATTGAAAAATAAATACAGAAAAGGACAGCGGGTAAGGCCCCAAATACCCACGCACTCACTCACCGCCCTCGGCGAGCCTCTGTGAGCATCCTCCTATCGGGGATTGCCTCCATGGCCATGCTCCTGTCCCTTTTCCGGGGCAGGTGGGTAGCCCCGCTCTGAGGATAAATCAGATAGCACCTGAAACCGATGCCTAATAAACAGGGCAAAATTAACAGCCATGTTTCCAACCTTGAGACTTTCAAGGCCAACCTTTCATGTAAAGGAAACCCGGGAACCCCTCGGGGACTTGGGTTTAACTGCAATTTGAAGGCCGTTAGAAATATTTACTGAGTCTCGGGCTTCTGGAAAAATTCCTTAATTTACCGAAGGAGTTAGATCATGAAGAAAGCCCTGGGGGTGCTGTTTACTCGGCCATACCGATCTCATGAAGCCCGTGGAACGTTTGGGGCCCGAGCAGTGTTTTCGCTGGAACAGATTCAATTTCTCCTTCTGCCATCTCGCAGGATGGACTCTGGCCAAGGCCCCATTTGCTGCCGCCGAGGCTCTTACAGACACTGTCAGTGGAAATTACCCTCCAGATTCAACTCAAAAGCAAGGCTTGGCCACGGCCGGGGCTGGTAACTGGAAATTTTGTTAGTCCATCTATCAGGGGGTGTTCTGTTCGGGCGTCACGTTTTCTGCCTCGCATTAGCAGGAATAACATTTTCGTGAGAGTCTCCGTAACCCGACGCCGTCATGTTCCGTGTGGAATGTGCCCAAGGATCTGTGGGAGTTTGCAAAGAAAATAATTTGCCTCTTGGTTCAAAGTCGCTGTTGCCCTTGAAGCAAATCCCTCTTCTGTGCACCTGTGGGAGGAATCGCCGTGTATTTGGACAAACTGGGGGTCAAGGGGCTCGTATAAGGGGTAAGGAAATGCCACCTTCCTTAATAAAAAAATTTTTTTTAATTTAAAATAAAAAAACAAAAAACAAAAACAGGAATTCTCCAAAGCTGTCACGGGAAGGAGGCCTTCCCGGAGGGAAAAGGTGCCCAGACCAAAACTCCTCCATGTTTCTGAGACTTCCCTCACCCCTGGGTCTCTGGCCGGTTACAGAGATCGTGTCTCCTGTGTGAACACCTCATTCATGTACCCAGGAGCACAGAGAGCGAGGGCCCTGCCCAGCTGTTCTAATGTTGCCAAAAACCCCACTACCAAAAGGGAAACAGAGAATCATGCTGGGGATGGGGCTTATTAAAAATACACATTTCTGGGGCGCCTGGGTGGCTCAGTCGGTTGAGCGTCCGACTTCGGCTCAGGTCATGATCTCGCGGTTCATGAGTTCGAGCCCTGTGTCAGGCTCTGTGCTGACAGCTCGGAGCCTGGAGCCGGCTTCGGATTCTGTGTCTCCCTCTCTCTCTTCCCCTCCCCTGCTCTCTGTCTCTCTCTCTCTCTCAAAAATTAAATAAACATTAAAAAAATACACATTTCTGGAACCCCCGTTCCCTGAGATTCTGTACAGTAAGTTCTAATCATACTGCATTAAAGGAAGTATTATCAAGCTGGTTCAGTCAACAGAAACCTTTCTTCAAGCAAAGTGTTACTCGGAACCCTAAAGAAAGGCCAGTAAGAACGGAGCCTCTCTGATCGAAGGGGGTGCAGCGGGTCAGACTCTTTCCGGCACCCCTCGGTCCCCACAGGGGACCCTGAAGCTGCTCCAGTAAAGTCTAGGGTTCCGGGAAACACATTTGCAAATCCCGGTGCTGGAGCGTCTGACCAGCAAGTTCCAGACAGCCCCGGGAGCTCCAGGCCACACGTCCAGCCAGACTCTTGGTGGACACAGCATGGTGCCAGTTCCCCTAGACAGTGGACCTCTCCGGCTTTTCCCACCCAGGCCCCCTTCACGCTCCAGTTCATGTGAGCACAGTTGCCTCTGCCCCCAGCGAGAGGCCGGAACTTGGGCGAACCCGGTAAACCCAAAAAGAGAAGCCAGTGGGGCGGAGAGAGGGAGATTCAGGGCCGTTCCCTGTGGAGGGGTTCCAGCCAAGGATCATCTCCTTTTTCCCACTTATAGCCATGAGACATGCACCCCCTGGATGAAATGCCTCATTGCAGAGAACACCCCGAGACTCTGCGGGAAAGAAGCCACTTAACAAGCTGGTTTTCCTGACTCATTCATCTGGGAAGGCAGGGGCTGTGCCAGGCACTGTCCCTACAGGATCTCGTTTCGTTTTAGCCCCTGTGCTCTGAGATCTTGCAGAACAGGCCTCTAAGGCCCAGGGAGGGTCAGGAAGATGCCCGAGTCCCTGTTGAGGGTAGATCCTGGACTTGAACTCAGGTATGTCTGACTCCCTTGCTTCTCAGTGGAGCAGGTAAGAAGTTCGTCCTGAGATAACATTGGTTTACTTAAGAAGCCAGTTTTGTGGAGGAACAGAGACAGTGGCATTCAGAATGCTGATGAACTTTTTAAGGGGCTCCTGGGTGGCTCAGTCGATTGAGCGTCCCACTCTTGATTTCAGCTCAGGTCATGATCCCAGGGTCATGGGATCCAGCCACGTGTTGGGCTCTGTGCTGAACGTGGAGCCTGCTTAAGATTCTCTCTCTCTCTCTCTCTCTCTCTCTCCTCTGACCCTCTCCCCCCACCTGTATCTCTAAAATTAAAATAAAAATGCTGATTAACTTTTTAGTATGATTTTAATTAGTTTGATCCGTAAGAATGTATTATTTTTGTATCTAAACATATAAATAGACAAGAACATCTACAGATAAATCAGCCTCCCAACCTTTGACTTCTGAACAGGCCTACACATTTGGTGGGGATGAAGGGTTCCCCCCAACCGTCCAGCCACTCGGGAGGCCAGCAGTCTGTCAACCCAGCCCCCACTGCCCCCAACTGAGTCACACACACTAGCGACCTTCCTGGCTTCCTCTGCCGAGGGTCCCACCACCTCTGGAGTTAGATTGAATTTTGACGTGTCAGCTGGCGCCTCAGGAAGATGCACATACAGAGACGAAGCAGTATCGGAGATGGGGGGGCGTGGGAGGGGGAGCCCTGCTGACGTCTGTATCGAGGCCCAGAGGGTCACTGACCCAGGGTCATGCCATCGTGGTGGGGATCTGGGCACCGCCTGTCTGCAGCCAGTGAGTCCCGATGAAGAAACAGGACTGACTGTACAAAGAGTCGATTTGACCAAACACTGGGCATGTCACCTAGCCTCTTTGAGCCTCAGTGTCCCCAAATCTAAAGCGAAGGGCTTACACCAGGTAATTTCACGTGAGTCTTACTGGCATTATTTTATTCTTTGGAGGTCTGTCATCAAGACATGCCATTTCCTTCTCCCCTTAAAGAGAAGCGTGGATACAATGGCCCTTGGGGGGGGCATCTCAGATCTCAGGGTCCCAACGCCCTCCAGGTCACTTGTTTGAGCTGCGCTCTGGTGCTGAGTCTCCTCCTTGATTTGCCGGCACCCTCTCGCCCCCAGGGGCTGCCCGCAGACAGATCTGGAGGTCCGGACGTCTTTCCTTGGGGGAGAATTGAAGCTTGGGAACAGTTTTGGGGATTATACGGGTCACTAATCAGCTTCCTCCCCCCCTTCTTCCACAGTGCGACCCACCCCTAGAAGTTAAAGATTTATTCATTGATATCCAAGATGGCAAAATCCTAATGGCTTTGTTAGAAGTCCTGTCTGGGCGGAATCTGGTACGTATGTCACGAAAGGGTCAGGGAGAAATAAAAGGCGAAGGCAAACACTGATCAAGGTTTCTTTGCAGCACAGAACTGTACGTAGGTGCACCCACCTGGCCATGCGTGGTCCTGTGACAAGAAACTTAGGAAGGGTGACATTCCTTTCCCAGTGACCAAGAGTGATACAATCATGTGTAACGAAGCAGTGTCCTCCTTTTTTTTTTTTTAAAGTAAATATACTTTAGTAAGTAAATAAATAAATGCCCAGTGTTTTCTGTAAGTCTTTGAAGGGTAAAGATTGGAACTAGATTGTTAAACTTTAGCTCTTCAGCCATTGTATTAACATAAAGGATAGGAAGGATCCGGAAGATTGAGGAGAAAGTCGTTTTACCAACTGAATTCCATTACAACTGCTGGCTTCTAGAACCTTCTCAGTAGTATAATCATTCCCCTTATCTGCGGAGGATACATTCCACGACCCCCAGTGGATGCCTGAAACTGTGGATAGTACTAAGCCCCATATACACTGTTTTTTCCTATACATACATCCCTATGATTAAGTTCAATTTATAAATTAGGCACATTAAGAAGCACCTGGGGGCTCAGTTGGTTAAGTGGCAGACTTCAGCTCAGGTCATGATCTCATGGTTGGTGGGTTCGAGCCCCGCGTCAGGCTCTGTGCTGACAGCTCGGAGCCTGGAGCCTGCTTCGGATTCTGTGTCTCCCTCTCTCTCTCTGCCCCTCCCCTGCTTACACTGTCTCTCTCTCTCTCTCTCTCAAAAATAAATAAACATTGAAAAAATTAAATTAGGCACATGAAGAGATTAACAATAATAAATTAGAAGAATTACACCAATTCACTGTAATAAAAGCTATTTGAATATGGTCTCTCTCAACGTACTGTGCTCGCCCTTCTTGTGACAATGGGAGGTGATAAAAGGCCCATGTGATGAGGTAAAGTGAGGTGAGTGACGTGGGCTCTGTGACATAGCATGAGGCCACTGTTGACCCTCTGACCACTCGTCGGAAGGAGGATCATCTGCTTCCGGGCCGCGGTTGACCGCGGGTGACAGACTGGTGAAAGTGAAAACACGAGTAAGGAGGGGCCGCTGTATAAGCCACATCGAATTGAACCAGCCCGTCTTGAGGTTCATTGCACTTGGGACCCTCACCATACATGTCCATGTCGCTTATGTCTGCTGTGTGTGGGTTGGTTATCTCTCTCCCATTCCCCGAGCGGGGGTGCTCAGCCTCAATGCTGACCTTTTGGGTCCGACATTTGCAGTCCTGGGCCCTGCATTCATGGTCTGTACCCCCTGGGTGCCAGGAGCACCCCCAGGTGTGACAGCCAAAAATGTCACTAGATACTACTGCCAGATGTCCACGGAGAGGGCACGATGACCCGGCCCAAATGCCAGTGGTGGTGATGTCGAGAAACCCTTCTGTAGAGTCTAGCGTTTGACGTGGCATCTGTGAGCCGTTGTGGCTAATGCGGGTCCCAACTCTACCAGCCCGCTGCCCAGATCCAGTTCTAGCTATAGGCTTGAAGTCAAGAGCCCCTCCTGTTTTCAGATCTAATGTAGCTAGACTCTCATCACACCCCTTAGCTCTTCCTGTCTTCACCCTCCCAAAAGCAAAACGGGAGACACCTGTTAGCACCTCCGGGGGCCGTGCAGAGTCACGTCGTGAACTCTCACGAAGGGTGGACTCATGGAGGTAAAAACCGTGTTGGTGTCTCAGCAGGTTCCCGCAATGAGCCAACAGCACAGTCCCCACAGAGCTCCCTGAGAAAGCGTATCCAGTTCCTTGCTCTGTGTTCCCAGCAACACAAGCTCCCACTTTGCTGCTGGGCCACTGGCTGATAGATGCCATGTCCTTGCTGGGCCTGTGTTGGGGGCCTTCGGTTCTGGAGCCCGGCTGAGAATAGGCCTCTGCTTACCCATGAGCTTGGCTGGCAGCTCACAGCTGGTGCAGCTGGTCCCCACTGGTTTGCCTTGTAATGTCGGCCAGCCGTCTGGAGGTGCTTCGGTGAGCTTCAGGGTGGGAGAGTTTCCTTGGGATATTCAGCTGCTGTTGTTAAAATTTTAGCTTCTGCAAGCACCTCTCTTCCTCTCTGTATTTGCCTCCTAGCTCTCTGTCTCTTTCTATCTCTCTGTTTCTGTCTATAGTTCTCTCTCCTCTATCTCTCTCTGCCTGCCTGTCTCTCTCTCTCTGTCTCTCTTGTCTGTCTCTCTCTCTCTCCACCCCTCTGTTTCTGTCTGTATTTCTCTCTCCTCTCTCTCTGCCTGTCTGTCTCTCTCTGTCTCATCTGTCTCTCTCTCCACCTGTTTCTGTATTTGTCTCTCTTCTCTCTGTCTCTGCCTGCCTGGCTTTCTGTCTCTGTGTGTGTCTGTCTCTTGTCTCTCTCCATCTCTCTGTTTCTGTCTGCATTTCTCCCCTCTCTCTGTCTCTGTGTCTGTCTCTCTCTCTCTGTCTCCATCTCTGTTTCTCTGTCTCAGTATCTCTGCCTGTCTGTCTGTCTCTGCCTGGCTGTCTCTGTCTGTTTCTCTCTCTGACCTGGGATAAGTGTCCACAAAGCTCTCGGCTGGAAAACTGAAACATCTGCCGCCTCTAGGAGGGACCTGCCAGGTGATTTAGCAGCTGCGGGGACACCCCGGCCGATGCTCCCTGCCTGACAAAACCGTCAGAGCAGTGAGGAGAACACATCCCTGGAGGTCTCCGGAGAAGGAGGAATGTCAAAGCCAGGAGCCGGGTCAGAGAGAAAAATTTGACAAATCTGTCCCCTGTTTAACCTGCCTGGGCACCCCCTTCCCGCACAGACTCAAGTGAGTTAAGTCCCCAGAACCATAAATAAGCTGGATTTCAGCTGCAAGCCCCTGTATCTTGAGATTAATGCGAACACGGTAAAGACAAAGAAAGGCACACCGCCACCCCCCCAGCACCACCGGGCATTGAGAGTCTCGTTGGGCTCACTTCTCCTTTGCTCTGTTCTGTGTTGCAGCTGCATGAGTACAAGTCCTCATCCCATCGTATTTTCCGGTTGAACAACATAGCGAAAGCACTTAAGTTTTTGGAAGATAGCAATGTAAGTATTTGAAACACACATGCTTTTCTTGGGACGAAAGGGACATAATTTGAAGTTCAGTGCCGGTCGCGGGAGAAAGCGTGAAAGGGGCATTCTGCGAAAATGGCAGAATGAAACTAAGTTTCAACCTGATGGGACTCACTCAGGTAATCCTTCAGCTGGAGAGATGGTCCTGGGCTCCCTGCCCGCCCCTCTCTGATCACCTAGATGCCGACTCGGACGGACACCCAGCCTGGAAAGGGCGGCCCAGGTCACTGACTGGCTCACTGGCCCTTAGCAGCTGACGTTTGCTTCTTTATCCCTTTGAATAGTAGGACCATGGGCACGCCACCTTGGGCAACTCTCTCTTAGAACACAGACTATCTGAGAAGCAGGAGCAAAGCGGGGCTAAAGGAGACGGGGGGAGAATCCCAACGTGTCTTCTTTCTTGGATAGAACTCTCTAGATTTAAATTGGTTCTCTCTGTGCTTTCGGCTCTGTTTCGTGTCCTTCACAAACGAGCAGGGATGGGCTAGAGGGGAGAAATTTCCAGAACTCCTCTTTCGTTAAGTTTCACCTGTTAACCCGGGTAAAAGGCCCTCTCGGCTTGCCCGATGCATCGGCACGTGCAGTAAGACTTCAGCAGGCGTGATCCGCTTGGGGTTCCTGATGGTGAGCAACAGCAGCTGACCTTGGCTGACGTCAGCAGAAAAGGAATTTGTTAAAAGGCTGCCTAGTAGTGCACAGAATGCCCTAATAGACTGTGGAGTCGGGGACGGGGCCCAGGAATTCACGGTGCCAAGTCCGCTGCAGACCCGCCTCCCCCCAGGGCACAGCCACTGCCGTTGTCCCCGCTGCCTCTGGGAGAAGAACGTCACTGCCCCCGCCCGGGAAGGAGCTCTCAGCGTCACACATTCAGATTCGAAGGCCTGGGCTGCCGTGCCTGGATCCCACGCACGCCCCCGCTGCTGCCATGGGGGAGAGGAAGCACTTCCGGCTTTTGAAGAAGGAGGTGGGCACCGTCTCCCGTACTGTGGGGAAAGCCCCAGACACAGGAGGGCGTTCCGATGGTGGCAGCCAAAGAGCGTAGTGCAGTTCGTAGCAGCGTCATTCACGGTAGCCAAAAGGTGGAGGCAACCCAGGGGTCCATCGGTGGATGAGTGGGTGAACGATATGGTGTCTGTCCACGCCGTGGAATATTACTCAGCCGTGAAAAAGGATGGGGTACTGACACGGGCTCCTGCATGGCTGAATCTTGAAAATGTTACGTCGAGTGAAGGAAGCCAGACACAAAAGACCGCTTATTCTTTGATTCCATTCCTGTGAAGAGTCCGGCACTGGGAAATCTGGACTCAGAAAATAGAGTCGTGCCTGCTTAGGGACTGGAGGGGGTGATAGATAAAGGGTAGGGGGTCTCTTATGGAGGTGATGAAGATGTTCTGAAATTGTGGCGGTGGACGCATACCTCTGTGAATATGCTGAAAACTTGATTGCTGTATCTTAAATGGGTGAAGGGAACGTGAGTTACAGCTCAATAAAGCTGTTGCAAAAAAAAAAAAAAAAAGCACGTCACATATTTGTGAAAACGGCTGGCCTGTCTGTGGAGTTGGCCTCACCTTGGCCTCCTCCGAGCTCATGGGGCTGCTACTTCCATCCTGGGAGAAATGGAAGTGAGAAACCACAGCGCGTCTCCGAGCGTCGTTGAGGGTTGAGGGTGTCCGGCCGGATCGCCTTCAGCCAAGCGCCTCGGCCCGGGACGAGGGCTCTGTTAGCACCTGCTCTGACCGCCTCCCTGCACCTCTGCTGTGGGGAGGGGGCTCTGGGCATGGCTCTTCTAAGTGGCGCCTCCCCTCCATCCCAAGGAGCTTTGTTTCTGTGACAACGTGGGGCCTTGGAACAGCTGCCGGGGGTGGTCCTCGCTCTTCCGGCTGGTCAACCCCTAAGGGCTTCCCTGCCCTATCAGCCGCCTCGTCTTGATGGGCCTAGAATGTGGGCAGCACTCTCCCACTGCGTCTGTCAGAACCACCTGTGTAGATGGTGGGCTTGCTTCCAACAGCCCTTCAGGACACATTGAGCAAGTGTCTTCTGCGGGGCCGGGGGTGTGCTCCGTGTTGGGGACACATAACTGCGTTAGAAGCACATCTGCACATTTAAGGAGCTTTGAGCACGGTGGAAGAGGCCTCCCGTCGACAGGATGCTGCGTGTGCTGTCACACCAGGGGCACACAGGGCAGCAGTGAGCCCTTAGGGGCGGAAACCGGTGGCCGGCAGGTGAGGACGGCGGGCAGTGCGGGCAGGACTCGCCCCCGCCCGGGTGTGGCCTTGGGGAAGCCCACAGCTAGCTCAGGAAAGCCTGGCCTCTGTCACCCGCCGGGGGCTGGCCCACCGTCCTACTCAGTGTCTGCCTACACGGCAGCTCTGTCATTTCCTCACTTTGGAACGTTTCCCCCGAAGCTCAGCTCCGAGGGCCACGCGTGGCTTCCTCCCGGTAGGAGCGACGTCCGGGATGATCACGTTGAGCGCTTTGATCGCCCCGCATTGGAAGAGTGCAGTGAGCCACCGAATGGAGGGGGCTGTCAGAGCCTGGGGGTCAGGAGACAGCAGGCCGCATATGAGTCATCACATGGGACAGTGACGTTCACGTGGGACACCCCTGACGTATGCGGAGGAAACGCTGGACCTGAATTTGATCAGCCGTGTTATTCGCGATATTGACAACTCGCCCTGGCCTGCCGGTGATGAATTCCTGCTGCCCGAGTTATAAACTCTCTGCGAGACAGACCTCAGCCAGGGAGCTCGGGAGTCTCTCCCCCGTGCCTAGGAAAGCCCAGCCCTGCTGATCGGGGTTGTCAGAAGTCCCTGGCGAGCTGATAGGATCGGAGAGCGGTGTGGAACGTTTGGAAAAGGCCCGAGGGAAAGGGAGAAAGGAGTATTTGTGCGAGACGCTGTCCCCGTGCTTGCTTCCCGGAGTCTGCTGGCAGAATTTCGCAGGGTGGGTTTGAGAGCATACCCTGACTCACCCTGAATTCTCCTCTCTCCCCACCAAAGAATGGTTTCTCGCTTTTGTGAAGGACTTGGGAAGGGAGAAGCAGCGAGCGTGATAAAGGCTGCGGTGGCCCGCGAGCTCTTAAGTGTGTGTTCCCCAGCCCTTTACAGAAGAAGTGTGCACACGCCTGATCTGTGTACTCAGATTCTGTTTGCAGGAGAAAATGATGACGTGGCCAGAGGCCCTTGAACCTGAGCGTGTATATCAGAATCAGGGTCTTTTTTTTTTCTTTTTTCTTTTTTTTTTTTTCAACGTTTATTTATTTTTGGAACAGAGAGAGACAGAGCATGAACGGGGGAGGGGCAGAGAGAGAGGGAGACACAGAATCGGAAACAGGCTCCAGGCTCTGAGCCATCAGCCCAGAGCCCGACGCGGGGCTCGAACTCACGGACCGCAAGATCGTGACCTGGCTGAAGTCGGACGCTTAACCGACTGCGCCACCCAGGCGCCCCAGAATCAGGGTCTTTTGTGGTTCCATACAAACTTTAGGATTGCTTGTTCTAGCTTCAAGAAGAATGCTGGTGCAATTTTGATTGGGATTGCATTGAATGTGTAGGTAGCTTTGGGTAGTATTGCCATTTTAACGATATTTATTCTTCCGATCCATGAGCACGGCATGTTTTTCCATTTCTTTGTGCCTTCTTCAATTTCCTTCATAAGCTTTCTATTGTTTTCAGCATACAGATCTTTTACATCTTTGGTTAGGTTTATTCCTAGGTATTTTATGATTCTTGGTGCAATGATGAATGCGATAAATTATGGGAAGGGCCTAAATGTCCATCCACGGATGAATGGATAAGGAAGCTGTGGTTTATATATACAATGGAATACTACTTGGCAATGAGAAAGACTGAAATATGGCCTCTTGTCGCAACGTGGATGGAACTGGAGAGGGTGATGCTAAGTGAAATAAGCCATACAGAGAAAGACAGACACCATATGGTTTCACTCATGTGGATCCTGAGAAACTTAACAGAAGATCATGGGGGAGGGGAAGGAAAAAAAGTTAGGGAGGGAGGGAGCCAGACCATAAGAGACTCTTAAAAACTGAGAATAGGGGTGCCTGGGTGGTTTGGTCAGTTAAGCGTCTGACTTCGGCTCAGGTCATGATCTCATGGTCCGTGAGTTCGAGCCCCGCGTCAGGCTCTGTGCTGACAGCTCAGAGCCTGGAGCCTGTTTCAGATCCTGTGTCTCCCTCTCTCTCTGCCCCTCCCCCGTTCATGCTCTGTCTCTCTCTGTCTCAAAAATAAATAAACTTTAAAAAAAATAAAAAAAAAACTGAGAATAAACTGAGGGTGGATGGGGGGTGGAAAGGAGGGGAGGGTGGGTGATGGGCATGGAGGAGGGCACCTCTTGGGATGAGCACAGAGTGTCGTATGGAAACCAATTGGACAATAAATTTCATACTAAAAAAAAAATCAAATGCAGGTGCCTGGGCCCTACTCTGGGACTTCCTGATTCAGTAGGACTAGGAGAGAATTTGCCATCTAACCAAATCCCAGGCAGTGCTGTTACCCCTGGCCCGGGGAGCATAGTTTGAGAACCAGCGCCTTCGGGATTCACCAAAGCATCATCCTATGGTCAGGACGTAGTTAAATAAATAGGTAATCCCCTGAGGGTTTCTATAATAGATGCATTTTTTTAATGTTTTTATTTATTTTTGAAGGAGAGAGAGACCGAGCGTGAGCAGGGGAGGAGCAGAGAGAGAGGGAGACATAGAATTTGAAGCAGGCTCCAGGCTCCGAGCTGTCAGCCCAGAGCCCGACGCGGGGCTCGAACTCATGAACTGGGAGATCATGACCTGAGCCGAAGTCGGACGCTTAGCCGACTGAGCCACCCAGGCGCCCCTATAACAGATGCATTTTAACCGGGATATTTTGGAATAATGCAGAAGTTCGGGGTAGAAGCCTTATCCCGATACGCTATTTGTAATGAGCAATGGAGAATTATCCATCGCGGTCCACGATTGCTGATGTTGGTGTTCTGCGTTTGTCCAAAAATGCGTTGAATGTGGAGGTTTGGTGTTGTTAGGGTAGCATACAGACAGACCCGGTGGACACGTGCCCAGCCCTCCCTGAAAAGAGTGACTCAGACCTTTCCTGGCTGTGTGTCCCAGCCACATTACACATGGCCTCTGTGAAACTTCCTCCCCTGAGATGGAGGGATAATAGAAGCACCTGCGTTGTGGGCTTCTTGTGGGTCGAACCGGGTTCATCCTTACAAGGAGCTGAGGCTAGGGTCTGCGCGTGGCAAACGCAATACACGTGTTTATTAAATACAATCACGTTCGCTTTGCACGCTGGGGTCCCAGAGGTGGCCTCGGGCAGCACTGAACGATACAGACGAGAAGGAGAAACAGGTCCACGAGGGCATCAGAAAACAACAGGTTACACCCCGTGTTAAGCTCATAAATTGCTTCTCCCCAGGTCAAACTGGTTAGCATCGACGCAGCGGAAATAGCAGACGGCAACCCCTCTTTGGTTCTTGGGCTGATATGGAACATAATTCTCTTCTTCCAGGTAAAGTAATTTCCTCTCGGTAACGCGCGGTAATGATCTCCTTGAGCCCGCTTAGTGCCAACAGAACAGAGCGGGGCCAGATCGAGGGAGGCTGGGAGATCCTGCTTCTGATATATTTTGACTTCTCCGTTTCTTTTTTTTTTTTCAACGTTTATTTATTTTTGGGACAGAGAGAGACAGAGCATGAACGGGGGAGGGGCAGAGAGAGAGGGAGACACAGAATCGGAAACAGGCTCCAGGCTCCGAGCCATCAGCCCAGAGCCCGACGCGGGGCTCGAACTCACGGACCGCGAGATCGTGACCTGGCTGAAGTCGGCCGCTTAACCGACTGCGCCACCCAGGCGCCCCTTGACTTCTCCGTTTCTTGAGAAAGAACCAGAGAGACCCGGCTGCCAGAGTCCCTGTGGTTTTAACAGTGATGCAAGCTCTGTTCTCCAGAAGAGTCTAGCCATCCTCTTGGGACTTAAAGAGTTAAATATTTGCTTCAGAAAATAATTTTGTTCTGAAGTGTCACAAAAACTGGGAAATGCTTGTGATCAAAAATCGAACTTGGAGTTACTTTCCTAAAACGACGCGTGCGCGGCAGATGTGATTAAAGAGCCGGACTGAAAGCAGGCGGGAGAGGCGTCTGTGGTGTGCTCTCCGTCCTTGGCCAACTCCAGCCTCTGTTTGGAGATGCAGATTCTATAGGGAAGCACAGGATCTGTGGCTGGAGTTTGAAGGTGGCGTTTAAAAACTGCTCAAGTCTCAGGGCGCCCGGGTGGCTCGGTCAGTTGAGGGTCAGTCTTTGGCTCAGGTCGTGATCTTGCGGTCTGTGAGTCCGAGCCCCGCGTCGGGCTCTGTGCTGACGAGTTTTTATCCCGGAATAGGAGAGAGTAAGCTGATGTTTCAGCTTCTAAAATGCCCTCTTCTGAAATAGAAAATCATGGCTCCTTATTTAGCTGCCCTCCTAAGAGTAAAAATGACCTGCAGGAAGGTGATTCCCTTGAGCTTTGGTCTCCTTGCTTGTGTTGCTGAGGGGAATGTGTGCAAACAAGGTTCAGGGACAGCAGACTCAGTTCTATGGGAGCCTTGAACTTAACACGCCGAAGGCTGTCTCTCCGAGCCTCAGTTTCCATATCTGTGAAATGGGAGCAGTGGTCAGCTCTGTGGGAAAGCCCTCCGTCGACCGTACCGTGTTATACACAGGCTTCAGCGACCAATGTTTGTTATTAAACTCTTGTATAGATTCTGGAAACATGCTGTGTGAAAAGGCAAGGCCTTAAATCCAGCCCAGATATCCATCCATCCATTCATTCGGTAAATGTCTGTTGAGTTTCTCCTATGTGTCGGACTCTGCACACACAAAGTCCTGCCCTCCTGACTCTCTGGGATCACAGAGGGCAGTCCCATAGCATAGAACCCTGTGGTGCAGGTTGTGATCAAGCTATGAGCAGAGTGCTGTAAGAATGTTCAGCGGGGGCAACTGCCCCAGAGTAGGGAGGGGAGTGAGGAGGACTTCCTGGAGGAAGTGACATCAGAGCCGGGTTTTGAAGGATGAGTAGGAGTGCGTTAGACCTGTTCGCGGACTTTGCTGTGCATACGGATTCCTTGGGAGTGGTGCTGACATGCAGCTTCTGATGCCGTGGGGCAGGGGCAGGGCCTGGGACTCTGCATTTCTCACAAGAGCCACATGTTAGGAGCTACGTTTTGAGTAGCCGGGGATTTGGTGATGGAGGGAAGGGACATCCAGACAGCGGGACCAGGATGCACATAGGCATGGGCCTTGAAGCAGCATCATGCATTCTGAGACCGATAGGCAGGAGAGGAAAGGGGTAGGTGGAATCTGGTCAGGAAGACTGGCGTGTGTGCGTGGCCAAAGCACCAAAGAGAGAGATTCCAGAAAGAGGTGAGCTTTCCTATGAGGTGTCGGTAGGCACCACAAGTCACATAAAACCGGAAGCATCTTCTGCCCACGCGGAGACCCAGTTGCACGTGTGTTGGTCCCTCCAGCCAGGCTCCCCGTGGCCCGGGGTCAGACGAGGATTTGCACTAAGTCTGTCTCGGGGGGTCTGAAATGCCATTTTCTTTCCAGATTAAGGAGCTCACGGGCAATCTCAGCAGAAACTCGCCGTCTTCCAGCCTGTCACCTGGCTCGGGGGCACAGACTCAGACTCTTCCTTCCCACCCACGCCCACCGCGGAGAGGAGTGTGGCCATATCTGTGAAAGATCAGAGGAAGGCTATCAGGACCCTGCTGGCGTGGGTGCAGAGGAAGACGAGGAAGTAAGCCGTCACTCCCTCTCCCCTCCATGCTGTTGTCAGGCAGAGGGAGGGGGGGTCCCCCTGGGAGAGGGCAGAGGTTGGGGGCACTAGCATATATTAGGTTATGTGCCTGTCACTTCATTCAGACTCCGAGAGCCGGGAGCGCTGTGCATTTTCAGTTTCTGCACGCCCAGAGCTGTCTTCGCAGAACGTTTGGTTTGCAGAAAAGTGACAGGGGGATTTGAACACGAGATCAAAAGGGCTTTGCCCCCATTTAATCCCAAAGTGGGAAGGGCTCTTGGATCCTTATAACACGTACATATTCGTTGTTAAGCTTCGGAGTGACTTTCAGAGTCTGTACCTACTAAACTCTAATAACAGTGAAGGCTGTGACGTGCTGTGACCCCCGCACCAGCAGGCCAGGGCTCTCAGCAGTGCTGTATCAGGGTCTTATGCAGTCAGTCGACAGCCCCTGGGACCCTGGGACCCTGGGCGGTGGCGGGGACAGCTGGAAGGCTAGGCCACGCGCGGGGAGAGCCACACCCGACCTGGGGCCACCCGGCTCTGCCACGCACAGACCGGGGGCCTTCCTGGTGCATCACAGCCACATCTGCGAGATGGTCACTTATCACTGCCTGCCTTGCAGGACAGTTAGGACGACGCGGAGGCAGCTCGCGAAAGCGCCTTGCGCCTTACCAGCACTTAATAAGCACTCCCTCACGCGCCGGGTCCTCTCTCCCGGGTGTATACAGAAATAAACCATGAAAGAAAAAAGAAAAAGAAGAGAGTTGGATCCTTGGGTTTTGACTGAGGGGTCAAGCATGGAAGGGTTGATTAACGTAAACATCTGTTAGATGAGGCTTAAAAATAAATCAACCTGAAGAGGGCTCGTTGCCAGGAGGTAGGGTGACCGTCAAGGAGAGGGCGTGTTCCGTGGGGGTGATGGACCAGTCCTGGATCTCCGTCGTGGCGGTGGCGGCCACAGGGTCTGTCCTTGACAAAGTGGCCTGGGTTATATACCACCCCCGTGGGAGTGACGCTGGACGGATCCAGACCAGGCCTGTGGCTCAATGGCTCGTGGCACCGTCAGCGTCCTGCCTTTGATGTTGCACTTGGTGATGTGAGGTGCCCCGAGGGAGGCCAGATGGACGGTAGAGGAGAGCTCTGTACCGCTCTTACAGCTTCTTAGGAATCCCAGATGATTGCTAAATACCCATATTTTTTCTAAGAGAGTTCAGTGGCCACCGTTGGAAGAGGGGCGGGGTCTCAGGATAGATTCAAAGGAAGTTGGCGCCCGGCGGGATTGTCTCTCTTTGTCCCTCACTTTTAAGTGGTTGACGTTATTTCTGTGAAATGGGATCGTTGGCGGCTTCCGTGTGCTACCCCGCGTCACACGTGAGGTTGGCCTCGTGCCATGGCCCTTCTGACGGGTAAGATCTAACGCTTTGCCACAACAGCTGCCAAGCGGTCGCAGCCAGACGGGGTCCCCGTGTTACAACGGAGGAGTCTGAGGGCCGGAGCGATGTGACTGGCCCGAGGCCATCGCGCTGGGAACACGCGGGGCGGGGGCGGGACGGCCGGGAGGTGAACTTGGGCCTTTCCGGCTCCAATTTTATCGCACACCCTTATTTGCTGGTTTGCCTGCCACCGAAGAGTGAGCAGTGTGTGGAATTGCTCCTTACGTGTCTGGGAATCTGGGAACACAAGGTCCCGTTTTGCTGCTGTGGGTAACGTACACCTTTCTGTTCTGTGTCTCTGGGAACGGAGGGGGAGTGCTGCGTACAGCTGTCCCGGGACTCAGGGCCTGAGGCGCCCCTGGCGAGCCCGCAGCTCCTGGCCCCGCTCGGAGGACCCTCGAGGCTGCCGCGTGCGACCTCTCAGGGGATCCACCTCCTGACCTGCGTCGCGGCCACCGCGGCCGCTCTCCTTCAGGTATGGCGTGGCGGTGCAGGACTTCGCGGGCAGCTGGAGAAGCGGGATGGCTTTCCTGGCCGTGATCAAGGCCATCGACCCCAGCCTGGTTGACATGAAGCAGGCTCTGGAAGACTCCATGCGGGAAAACCTGGAGAAGGCCTTCCGCGTGGCGCACGAGGCCCTTCACATTCCCAGGCTCCTGGAGCCAGAAGGTGACTCTGGTTCCCTCCCTTTCTCTTTCTGTCTTTTGAATTACTTGTATTACAGCTGCGACACACGCCGTCCGTGGAGAAAAACTGGGAAAAGACAGGAAAATCGAATGAAGACATTGTTATGTTTCCTCTACTTCCACCCCTTAGTATTTTTCGATGCATCTCGTTATAGTCTTTTTTACAGAGTTGAGATCGTTCAGTATATGTATATAGTTGACCCTTAAACGACACGGGTGTTAGGGGTGCTGACTGCCCCCTGCCCACGGTTGAACATGCATGCATAGGGGACTTGGGTAGTTCAGTCGATGGAGCCTCTGACTCCAGCTCAGGTCATGATCCCGCAGATCGTGAGTTCAAGCCCCCCGTCAGCCTGGCTGCTGTCAGCACAGAGCCCGCCTTGAATCCTCTGTCTCTGTCTCTCTTCCCCTCCCCCACTCACACGTGCTCTCTCTGTCTCTCTCTCTCTCAAAAATAAATAAACAGGGGCGCCTGGGTGGCTCAGTCGGTTAAGCGTCCGACTTCAGCTCAGGTCACGATCTTGCGGTCCGTGAGTTCGAGCCCCGCGTTGGGCTCTGGGCTGATGGCTCGGAGCCTGGAGCCTGCTTCCGATTCTGTGTCTCCCTCTCTCTCTGCCCCTCCCCCGTTCATGCTCTGTCTCTCTCTGTCTCAAAAATAAACGTTAAAAAAAAAATTTAAAAAAAAATAAAAATAAAAACAAATAAACATTAAAAAAAAAAAAAGAAAATCCACGTATAACATCTGGCCCCCCAGAAATTTAGTTTCTAATAGCCTACTGTTGACTGGAAGGAGTACCAATAGCGTGAACAGTTAACTAACACATGTTCTGTATGTGATACGTGTTATACACATAAGCTAGAGAAAAGGAAACGTTACTAAGAAAATCGTAAGGAGGAGAAAATATGTTTACGGGACTGTACTGAACTGATCCCAAAAAATGCACGTAAGCGGACCCACACAATTCAAACCCGTGCTGCTCAAGAGTCAACTGTAGTTGTGCATCTATGACTTTTTACTAAATTCTTAAAATTTTAATTCCAGTAGAGTTAACACACGGTGTTATCTTAGTTTTAGGAGTGCCGTATAGGGGTTCCACAACTCTATACCTTGCTCCGTGGTCACCATGATAAGTGTACTCGTCATCCCCATCACGTATTTGTAGCTTACTTGTTTCTACTCACCATTGAGTAAATTGATTAATTAATGAATTAAGTCGTTAATGATGACATAAGCCCTTTGCCCGTTGCTATCGTGTCTTTGTTATGTATTTTTAATGGCTGCACAATGGTCCATCTAGTGGGCATCCCCAAATTTACTTAGGTCTACCACTGGTAGACATTGAGGTCGTTTCGAAAAGAGTCACATTTCTATACAACATGCAGCAGACCTCTTACTGAATAGAGCTCAGTGTGCATCTCAAGATTATTTCCTTCGGGCCCAGATCCCATCCGCGGAATACCAGAGTTGGAAAGTACATGCCTTTTCAAGGCGCTTGGCTGTCTGTCAGATTGATTTCCACATGAGTTGGGCTGATTTGGGACTCCCTGCAGCAGTGAGTAAGGGTCATGGCTCACCAGACTCGCGGATGGGGCCAGCTGAGAGTTGGCTGCTCCCAGTGGGGGAATTCAGACCGCAGGGAATAATGGACAGCCTTGGGAATGAGGAATCCTGGGTTCCACATCCCACCCCTTCTCTTCATCAGCCGGATGTGAGACTTTAGCCAAATGATTCATCCTCCCTGGGCGTAAATTTCTCAAGCATAAAATAAAGAGAAAAAAACCTCAGTGGTCTGCAGGACTCTTCAGCGACAAGTGTCCCTCGATCCTGTTTAAAAATCACGTGTTGGGGCGCCTGGGTGGCTCAGTCGGTTAAGCGTCCGACTTCAGCTCAGGTCACGATCTCGTGGTCCGTGAGTTCGAGCCCCGCGTCGGGCTCTGGGCTGATGGCCCAGAGCCTGGAGCCTGCTTCTGATTCTGTGTCTCCCTCTCTCTCTACCCCTCCCCCATTCATGCTCTGTCTCTCTCTGTCTCAAAAATAAATAAATGTTAAAAAAAAATATATCACGTGTTGATCGTCCTACTAACTCCTGCGTCTCTCTTAACAGACATCATGGTTGACACGCCAGACGAGCAGTCCATCGTGACTTACGTGGCACAGTTTCTGGAACATTTCCCGGAGTTGGAAGCTGTATGTTTGTTTCCTTACCTTTAATTCAGAAACAATTTCCACCCGCCGGCCGTCAGACAAAGCGCTGATGAAATGAGTAGTAATAATCAAAACTGGGTCTCAAGTCCCTCGAGTGTTGCCTTGGCACATTGTAATTTCAGAATCATGGATAAGATGCTTTACATTTATTTTTTTTATTAGTTTTAAAGGTTTATTTTATTTTATTTTATTTTTTCAACGTTTATTTATTTTTGGGACAGAGAGAGACAGAGCATGAACAGGGGAGGGGCAGAGAGAGAGGGAGACACAGAATCGGAAACAGGCTCCAGGCTCTGAGCCATCAGCCCAGAGCCTGACGCGGGGCTCGAACTCACGGAGCGCGAGATCGTGACCTGGCTGAAGTCGGACGCTTAACTGACTGCGCCACCCAGGCGCCCCTTGGTTTATTTTATTTTTGAGAGAGAGAGAGAGAGAGAGCACGTGTGAGCAGGGGAGGGGCAGAGAGAGAGGGAGACAGAGAATCCCAAGCAGGTTCCACCCCGCACACCATCAGCACAGAGTCCGACTCGGGGCTTGAACCCACAAGCCGTGAGATCGCGACCTGAGCTGAAATCCGGAGTCAGCTGCTTACCTGACTACAAATCACTGTAAATGATTTACATTTAGAAGCAGGATGGGAAGTTGGGCAGCCATCCCTCTTGCCAACGTCTTCCCAAACCAAACTTTGCTAAGGCTGTAAAAGATGTTCCCTTGTGATGTGGGTTGGCCACCTGATACTTTAGCCGTCAGATGGAACATTCTAGCAGTTTACCAGATTTCATCCGAGTGTGAAAAAATATGGAGGACAATGACATTTCAAAAGCATGTCTTCTTTAAAAAAAAAAAAAAAAAAAGCATGCCTTCCTATTTTCAGAATCCCAGACTGTACTTGGAAATCAGACCTTTCAGAAGTTATCGTGGCTCCATTGAACCTCCACCCACCCCGTGCCCAACCTTGAGATGGTAATAGTGACAGCAACAATGTGACGATAGACCTTTATTGAAATCCTTGGTAATTTACTGGGCTCGCTCAGGGCGACTCAGCAGTAAGCTGGATGGATGAGGTCCCTGACCTCGTACGGCTTCGCTCTCCTAGCCCAAAGAGTCGACAAGCGAGCAAACACAGAATTTGGGGTAATGGGAGGTACTAGCCAGAACCAAATTAGCATGAAGAGCCAATCCAGGGGGACACAGGGCTGCACTTTGAGCTGGAGGCTGGTCAGGTAAGCGCCCTGCATGCATCAGGGCTGACTGCCCCCTACGTCCAGACGTGGCTTTGTGTCACGATCCTCGTGTTGTAGATGAGAATACAGATGGTCGGAGAAGCCTGCGGGCCTCCCCAGGATCACGGCTACCAAGTAGAGAGCTGGGGTCAAACCACAGCTCTCTGTGATACACGCTTCTGGCTCTTGGGTCCCTTACAACCACTGGCTGGAACCCAGGCCCCATTTTGTGCAGCTCCGAAGAGCTAGTCCGAGGCCACGCCTTTGGTTCCATTCCCTTTCTGTGTGCGTGTGTCCTGTCTGTCCCTGCACCACAGATCACTTCCCAGGGTGCTTTAGAAGCAGGAATTCCATGGGCTGGAAACGGCAGTTCTGCCGCTTGAAGCTGTGTGACCTTGAGCTGCTTACTTAACGTCTCTGATACACGTCTGTGAGAGGTGTCCGCAGTGAAATGAAAATCTTACCCACGCTTCAGAGTTGTGTCAAGAGTAAATAGACGATGTGGAGTATGCAGTCTCGTGCCTGTGACAACAGTCAACGCTCAGCAAATGGTGGTGACTGTCACTGTTTTTGTAATTCAGTTTTCCTAGGCCCTCGCGAAATTTGGAAATACTAGACGCCGGGGCTTTTATTAGCCCCGAGCTCTTAAGTTGTAGGCAGAGTTTGGAACCGGCTGAAACTTACCATGTCTGTGTGAGTTAAGGTCACCGCCAGGCTTCGGCAAATCTAACCCTTGGATCTCCCCCAGTGCTGGGGTCAGAGGCTGGGGCTGGGACGAGAGAGACTGGAGGAAATATGACCCCTGGAGAAAGCGGTCCCGATTCACAAAACACCGTGTACCATTGCGGCACTGGCTGTGTCCTTGCCCCCAAGGGAATCCAGATGGGCCGTCCCAGCTAATCTAGACACCCACTGAACTCTTCCTTAACAACTCAGCTGAGTTTAGCTCATTTTATTTACTTATTTTAAGCATTTATTTGTTTATTTTGAGAGACAGCACGCAGAGGAGGGGCAGAGGGAGAGAGAGAATCCCAAGCGGGCTGTGCAGTCAACGCAGAGCCTGATGCAGGGCTCGATCTCGTGAACCACGAGATCGTGACCTGAACTGAAGTTAAGAGTCGGATGCTTAACTGACTGAGTCACCCAGGTGCCCCAAGTTTAGTTCGTTTTAATAAATCTCTGCTAAGCCCTGGTCAGCCATGTAACCAGACCCTGCACCTAGCTTTATGGCCCAGCGTACGGTTTATTTGGGTAAATATATCGTATGTGCTTTGAAAGAATGTGTCTTAGGTAGTGACACATTCTGTCTCTCTCTCTCTCTCAAATAAATAAATAAAAGGAAAAAAAGAATTGACATTCTTTAAATACCAATTAGATTGAGTTGGTTAATATGCTCTTCAGGGCGCCTGGGTGGCGCAGTCGGTTAAGTGTCCGACTTCAGCCAGGTCACGATCTCACGGTCCGTGAGTTCGAGCCCCGCGTCGGGCTCCGGGCTGATGGCTCGGAGCCTGGAGCCTGTTTCCGATTCTGTGTCTCCCTCTCTCTCTGCCCCTCCCCTGTTCATGCTCTGTCTCTCTCTGTCCCAAAAATAAATAAAAAACGTTGAAAAAACAATTTAAAAAAAATATGCTCTTCTAATATTCTGTACACATACAGATGTTTTTCCTACATTTCCTATCAATTAGTGTGAGGGAAAAAGGTTAAAAATCTCCAACTTGTGGTTGTGGGATTGTTTCTCGGTTGTTCGTTTTTGCTTTATGGTGTCGACGCTCTGCTATCATGCACATTTAAGACGGTTGTATCTTCCTGATTTCTCGATCGTTGTATTTTCCCGCAATTTCGATCTTTGCCTGGAAGTCTGCTTTGTCTGATAGGAAGATAGCCATACCAGCTTTCTTAAAATTAGTATATATGTGGCGTATCTCTTTCTCTTTTCCTTACAGTGTATGTGTGCTTATAGTTAAAGCATATCTCTTGGGGCGCCTGGGTGGCTCAGTCGGTTAAGCATCTGACTTCAGCTCAGGTCACGATCTCACGGTCCGTGAGTTCGAGCCCCGTGTCAGGCTCTGGGCTGATGGCTCAGAGCCTGGAGCCTGTTTCCGATTCTGTGTCTCCCTCTCTCTCCGCCCCTCCCCTGTTCATGCTCTGTCTCTCTCTGTCTCAAAAATAAATAAACGTTAAAAAAAAAATTTAAAAAAAAAAGCATATCTCTTGTAAATAGTATACAGTTAGGTCTTATTTTTTAACTCTCCTGACAAAAATTAGTGTGTCACCTTATTAGTGAATTTCTCAACTATTTACATAGATTTAACCTACCATCCTGATTATTGATTTCATTGGTCCTGTCCGTGCTATGCTCTTTTGTCCTTCCTTTTTTTGGATTATTTGATTATTTTTTGGTTTCTATTTTATCTCCTCTGTTGGCTTTTTGGCCACATCTTCTCGTTTTATCTTTGCAGTAGTTTCTCCAGGGATTATAAAACTCATCTTGAACCTACGTTAGTCTACCTTGAATTACTATTATACCACTTAAGGTAAAACATGTATTTTATGCATTTTTACGTAACAATGTAATTCCCTTCACTTCCCTATTCCCTTGTGCTGTTATTGTCGTTTACTTTACTTCTGCATATGTTTTAATGGCCAGTGCTTTGTTATTACTGCTTTCAACAGTCAGGAGACTTTTTAAGAAAAGCGTTTAAATGGCCTTCGGTATTGACCACATAGTTTCCATATTAGGTACTTTTCATTCCCTCCTTCAGACCCAAGCTTCCATCTGTGGTCACTTCTCTTCAGCCTGCAGAACCACTTTCCTTTGTATTTCTTGCGGTCTTCAAATCATGACCTTTGGACTCTCTCCTTTACTAACGCTGGGCCATATTTGAGTCTACTTCTAATGATGGTTGTTTCTCTTGATTGTGGGTCTCATTCTCCTGCTTCTCCATGTCTTAAAACTTCTTGTTTTATGCCAGGCTTGGTCTATAAGAGTAGAGATTGAGATGGGGTGCCTGGGTGGCTCAGTCGGTTGAGCGTCCGACTTCGGCTCAGGTCACGATCTCGCGGTCCGTGAGTTCGAGCCCCGCGTCAGGCTCTGGGCTGATGGCTCAGAGCCTGGAGCCTGCTTCCAATTCTGTGTCTCCCTCTCTCTCCGCCCCTCCCCCGTTCATGCTCTGTCTCTCTCTGTCTCAAAAATAAATAAATGTTAAAAAAAATTTTTTTTAAAGAGTAGAGATTGAGGACCTGCCATCTTTTTCCCCCAGAGAAGGTAGCCTGTTCCCAAACAAGGACCTGACTGAGGAGCTGACTGTGTTGACCTTCTCAGGAGTCAGTAACGGCGACACTGCAGGTTTATTTAATGTCAGCTCTCTGGTTTCAAATGATTTGAGGATGGGGTCAGCCAATTTCCACCAGCACGCTGGGAGCCAAGCACTACAATACCACCAAGACTGCTCTGTGCTCTCCAGCCCTGCTCTCACTCTCAGCTGTTTCTTACTTAACAAAAGTCCCCGTGTGTTGAGAATTTGTATATGACGAGAATTGGTTTTGCATTTGGGGCCCTTCTGTGTTTGATCCCTTACACTGGCCCATGCAGTCAGTAAAGATTTGGCTAATCTTTCCTTATCTTGGGTCAGTCCACTCTCCTGTCCCTGCTCAGACTGGGCAGGAGCCCACCAGTCTGAAGGAGCTGACAGTCACTTAGGAAGGGCTCATCCTTCCCTAGAGTTCCATTCATTAAGATTTCTTTGCATCCATAGCTTTTAAAAACACATTATTATTTTTTTTTTGACATATCTGGTGTTTTCACATTTCAGCAGGAGCAACCAGCCCCATCTCTTAATTAGAGCACTTGTCGCGTTAGTTCTGAAATGGCTTTGTCCACACTGGTTTCTGTTTTATGGGGGGGGGGGGGCGGGGAATAGACGTTGCACTCAAACACTCCTCTAATTTCATGTTGCCCTGTGTTCCTTCACAGGAGGATCTCGTGGATTCGGATAAAGAAGCCCCTATTGAATCCACCTTTGTCCACATCAAAGAAACCCCTTCTGAACAGGAGAGCACCGTCTTCCTTCTGACGGAGAACGGGGAGCGAGCTTACACCATTAACCACGAAGCCAGCCACCCGCCGCCCTCCAAAGTCTTTGTCTGTGACAAGTCCGAGAGCGCGAAAGAATGCTACCTGAGTGTCATGCCCAGCCAGGCGCTCTCAGACAGCTCCACTGACTTCATGCACCAGATCATCGACCAGGCCCTCCAAGAGGTCCCGGGGAAGGCCAGCAGCACCGGTGAGCCATCTCCGGAATCTTCCATTTTATCCTCCAGAAAGGATAACCGGAGGTCCAACTCTCTGCCAATCAAGAAGACCGTGCACTTTGAGGCTGACACCTACAAGGAGGCTTCCTGCAGTAAAGACCCTTTCTACAGTCAAGACCTTCGCTTTGAGGGGAGCCCGAGAGGGACAAAGGACTCACTGAAGCAGGATGGGGACATCCTGGCAGCTGAGATTGCCGAGGAAAAGCCGAAGCAGGAAGCCCCGAAGATTCCGGAAGCGGCCTCTGATGAGTCACCGGGGGTCGAGTCTTTGGTGGACAGGAAGATCAATCATTCGCAGACTTCGGAGAGTTGTCCCTCCTGGAACGGGGCGCCAGAGGGTGAGGCCGGCGGGGGGAAGGAGAGCCGTCCCCTTTCACCCCTCGGGGACAACGCGGTTATGGCCGATTCCTTGGAGATCAAGGTCCAGCTGCTGACCGTAGAAGCTATGGCTGAGGAAGACTATTTTGAAAGCACACCTTTAAAAGCCTCTAAGTTCAACAGTGACCTAATAGATTTTGCCTCAACCAGCCAGGCCTTCAATGAGGTTCCTCCGCCTCGTGAGAAAAGACCTGTCGAGGAAGAGGTTCCGGAGGATCACGCTGAGAAATTGGGAAAGAGGAGAAGCAAATCTGTGCACCAGCGCAAAGACTCGGACGAGTCCCCAGAGAGGCCGGACAAGCAGGAACCCCACAAGGACCCTGGGCGAGAGGACCCAGGCTATTCTTTGGCCCCCGAGGAGGCACCGGTGGAAAAAAAGCCAGAGGCGTACGAGAAGCCCAAGCGCAAGTCCGCGCGGCGCCGTCGGGGCGAGGACGAGGGGGAGGCCGCGGGGCCGCAGGGGCCGGACGGCGAGCTGCCCTCCGACCCTCCGAGTGGCAGCCTCAGCCTGGAGACCCTGCACAGCCGCAGCCAGGAAGGCCTGGACTTCAAGCCCTCCCCGCCGCTGTCCAAGGTCTCCGTCATTCCCCACGACCTTTTCTACTACCCGCACTACGAGGTGCCCCTGGCTGCGGTTCTGGAGGCTTATGCGGAAGGCTCAGAGGACCTGAAACACCGAGACCTGGATCTGGAGGAGCCGGAGGACTATCTGCATGACCTGGGGGCCGGGGCCGAGGCCGAGGAGGCCGAGGAGGCCGAGGGCTCTTGGAACAGCTGTAGCTTCTCGGGGCCGGACGAGGAGGGCCCTGAGGCCAGCATCCCGGCCCCGAGTACCGACAGGGGTGCAGAGGGCACCAGACCAACCTCAGAGCCCGCACCCCCAGCCCCTCCAGAAGGCCACCAGCCAGCGGAGGCCGAAGAGAGCGGCCCTGTGGACAGCCATCAGGTAGGTGGTCGCCGATGCGGGGACCCTGGGCCCCGCACAGGGATTCTGCTGTTGTCACAGCTTCAGCCTCCACAAAACGGGGAAGCGGACGCGTCCATCACAGGCGGTTCGGCCAGTTTAAGGAGGCGCTCACTCAGGCTCGGGCACGGGCAGGGCTGGCCCCCGAGAGGAGCTCTCCTGAGATTTTGAGCCTGGGGGGGGCCTCCAGGAGCCCTGCCCCTGCCCACGAGGTCGCCAAGAGGATATAGAAAGAGGCTGTGTTGGAGGGCCCAGCATCGTAGCGGTAATACTTGGAAACGGCGATCAAAGCACTTAGCAAACCTTAGCCCCCGCCTCCTGCAGCCTGAGAAAACCAAGTGGGACCTCATATCTGACTCCGGCCTTGATTTTTGGTGGCACAATTATCCTGGGCTTAGAAGTGGGGGGCACGCACGTCTGAGTTTTAGCGGCTGGGCACAAGCCATTTGGTATTCCCATTTCAGCTGGCCCAGCAGCTCGAGGGGCCACCGGAGGGGGCAGTGAGAGGGTGCAGGGGACCCTGACCGGCTCCTCCTCTTGGTCCGCTCCCTTCCCTCCCCTCCAGCCAAGCCAGCCTCCGCCCTACCTCTCGGGCACGCCACACTCTGCTCTGCCCCTCCCCCCATGCTACACTTGGCAAGTACTCATTCCTCTTCGAAGCCCAATGCTAATGACACCTCCTCCTAGGAGCCTTCCCAGCTTCTTCCCCAGAGGCCCTTGCTTCTCATCTATAGCCAGTGACACGGGACAGCTCTCTGCCACTAGTCTGGTTGTGATTTTCCCTCCCAGGAGAGAATGAGCATTGAGGTATTAATGTTCGGATTCTGAAGAGCAGCCTGGCAGGGCTTGCAGTGGAAAGGAAACAAAGGTGGATTGCAGGCTGGTTTGGGGGCGTAAGGTGGACACGGGGTAAATTAAACACCAAGATAAATGGTGATGCTCTGGCTAACGGCAGGGGAGAGTCTAGGCTGAGTGAGGGGCGGAAAGATGCTCCGAGGAATGAGAAATCCTTGCACCTGGAGGGCTGCAAGAGAAAGGGACAGTATCAGTGGCCTTAAAAGACATTTAGGGTCTAGATGGACCGGAAGCGGTGGCTTGGTCTTGTTCGCCCAACCCAGACGATGCGCTGGGCAGAGCAGAATTCTCAGTGACGAACAGCCTAGAAGCAAGCGTAGCAGGGCCACCCGTGCCGGGTCTGCCTTTGGATGGAGAAGAGAGGGGGGTGGTCCCACAGGTGCCAGGACCCACCTGCCAGCTGCCGCTTCTGCCCCCAGGGAGAGGAACCCAGTCCCCGGCCCCCACCCCCTCCCACCTGCTGTCTTCTTGGAAGCCAGCCCGGCCGAGCAGGCCCTTCCAGCAGGGGACCCCAAGATTCAGCGGGGTGGATATGGCCCTCAGTGACATCACGTCTTAGAGTCGCCAGGTTGGGGGACCATGACAGCAACTGTGGCGATTTTCTGGGCAGCAGATCTTTCAGGACGAAAGAAAGGGGACCGAGTGGGTGGCAGGGAGATAAGCCTAAGTGGCATCTCTGCCCCTCCGTGCTATTTCAAATGGCTTATTAGCAGCTCAGTTCCTCTCCCCGGACCCACTGAATGCGGCCTGCACACAGGCCGCTTCATTCTCTCCTGCTTTGCAAAGAGGAAGGTCATTTGCCAAGAGCAGGTCGTGCAAGGTGTGTGTGCCCAGCATGCGGACAGGTGATTTGGGGTGGGGCTGAAGGGGTCCTGGGCTGGGAATGATACCGCGAGATGTAGATTTCAATCCACCTTACGCTGAACTAAGCGTGAGCCCTGGGGAGAGCTTCCGTTCCTGGCTACGGTTTGCCACCGTCTGCCTCTCTGGGCTCTGAGCTGCCTCCTCTGGCTGCCCCCCATCCGGTGAGCAGGCCCCCACTTGTCCCAAGTGAGACCAAGGAGTGCACCCAAGTGAGTGCAAGGAGGGCTGGCCGCCCGGGATGACAGGTGAGGTCTGTCTGGCAGACAAGACAACACAGAAGCATTTCTCTGATACCTGGCCCTTCTTTTAAAAAGGAAAAAACAGGGGCGCCTGGGTGGCGCAGTCGGTTAAGCGTCCGACTTCAGCCAGGTCACGATCTCACGGTCTGTGAGTTCGAGCCCCGCGTCAGGCTCTGGGCTGATGGCTCAGAGCCTGGAGCCTGTTTCCGATTCTGTGTCTCCCTCTCTCTTTGACCCTCCCCCGTTCATGCTCTGTCTCTCTCTGTCCCAAAAATAAATAAACGTTGGAAAAAAAATTAAAAAAAAAAAAAACTTTAAAAAAAAAATAAAAAAATAAATAAAAAAGAAAAAACAAAAACAAAAACAAAAAACGGGGCGCCTGGGTGGCTCAGTCGGTCAAGCGTCCGACTTCGGCTCAGGTCATGATCTCCCAGTTTGTGGATTCGAGCCCCACATCGGGCTCTGCTGACAGCTCAGAGGCTGGACCCTGCTTCGGATTCTGTGTCTCCCTCTCTGCCCCCACTCCACTCACGCTTCTCTCTCTCTCTCTCAAAAATAACTAAACATTAAAAAAAATTTTTTTTAAAAAAGGAAAAAAAACCTCCCGATGAGACGAGAAAATGGAAAATTTCTTCTTCTTCTAGTCTTTAAAAAAAAGTCTTTTCAGTTCGCCTTTCAGAGAAGGTAGCATTGGCCCATGGATGACGGAGGGGGGATGGGCATTCACACTGCTGGGAGCAGATTTAATTCCTGCACGGAGTGTTGTTCTCCCGGGGTGCACGGGACAGGCCACTCTCATCCTCATAGTCTGACACCTGCAGAGCAGTGTCTTACGGCCCCCGAAGGGATTCTTGAGAGGTGGCTCCGACCACCCCCACACTTCTCGATTTCACTCGGGAACGTTGCCGCGGGGTTTCGGAGTGCCTGGTGTGGACGGTGGTCAAAGCCACTTCCTTGTCAGATAAATGCCAGAGATGTCGCACTATGATCCAGCAAAGGCACGGGGAAGATGTCATCCCACAAGCTGTCTGTTTGCCAGTGTGTGCACCTCTCCCAGCGCAGGGGTCGCCTTTGCGCCTGTTGGCCCACTGGCTTCCAGGATCGGCTCCTCTCTTTAAGTGGGTGATGGTTGTGTGAAGGGCCCAAGCATCGCCCAACTGTATGGCCCATCCTTCATGGGAAACACGGTGCGGTATCGTGAGACGAGATCGATAATTATTATACCCATTTGACGGATGAGGCAAGTGAGGGAGAGAGAGGAAGAAAGCCGGTTGCTTAAGGTAACTAACACAGCCAGATCTCAGTGACTCCGAAACCCATGCTGTTTTTTACAGTCTGTGGCCTTGGCACGCTAACCAGGGGTGGGCTGCTCTTCCACGGCGGGCTGTGCTGGAAGGAATCCCCGGGAGGGGGCGCCCTAGCTTCCTAGAATTCAGGTGGAGCCGAGCGCCGCTGGGGGGGAGTGGGGGGTGGGTAGGGGGTGTCATGCACTCAGCACCCAGCCTCAAATGCTGACTTGTGTTCGGTTGTCTTTGTCCTTAAGTCCCAGGAATCTGAAAACTCGGGAAACTTAGCAAACTCTTTAGAAGAAAAGGTAACGGAAGAGTCAATCAGCAGTAAAAAAAAGGAAAAAAGGAAGCACGTGGACCACGTAGAAAGTTCAATATTTATAGCACCCGGCACCGTCCGATCCTCAGAGGACCTAGAAGGAGACACGGGTGACCACAAAGTCCTTTCCAGGTATTTTATCACTGTCTTCTCCCCCCAGAGACCGAGCTAGAGAGTTACTCCCTGAGTTCATGTCATTCTTGGTTTCTGATTTGGGGTGGGGGGGAGGGGGGAGGGACACAGGGACGGGACCGGACGGCAAGGGAAACACAGGTTCGTACAAAAATTCATCCAGCCAGTTGGTCATTTATTTGCCAGAATCAGAAATGGATCCGTCCTCCTTATCTACACCCTGCTCCCCGGCCCTGCCCGGCCTCCCCGTTACCAGGCCCGCTCATACGCGGCAGGGCCCGGCGGACACGAAGCCCGCCGTCTCCCCTCTCCAAGTACCTTTGGGTGGAAACTGGCAGTGGGCGGCAAGATGGCCGAACCGGGGTAGGTGTGGGGTGTGAGACGGCGCGGTGTTCGAGGCTCTGCGGACACCCCGGCCCCCGGATGCCCCCTGGCTGGGCTAGGGAGAGAGCCAGCCTAGCCATTTATAAGCATCTCACAGAATTCAAAGCAATGTGCTCCATAGGCACGGCGGGGGGGGGGGGGGGAAACCTTTCATGGCTGTCACATGGAAGCCGGACGTGAATGATGTGGCTTCACCTGTGAGTTTGGGTCCCAGGAAGTGAGGCCTGTTGACTCGTCTCCGGGGGAAGAGGAAGCTCGGAGCGCCCGTCTGCTCGGTCACTCCAAGGGCACCGGGTCAGCCAGACTGGCCCCAGGGAGAACACTTAGCTGCCGAAATGTCAGAAGATCCCGGTTTCTCCCCGCCGTCCCTCATCGCCACCATGGCCACTGTTGAACCTGCCCTAATGTGTTCCAGCATTTCGCATACGGTCCCTCATCAGTTCTCACAGCAGCGCCTTAGGCGGGTAGGAGGGACCATGCTTCATCACCGTGGGCGCAGGGGGGTCTGGGGACACCTCCCAGCCTCGGAGATGACAGAGCTGGGGTCTTGGACTCAGACCCGTCAGGCTCCATGACCCACATTCTTTCCGTGACCCCTCATTGCCGGCGGTGGGGGAGCCACACTGGCTGCGAAAGGGAAGTTGTTGAGATCAGCATTTGGGGAGGAAGTGGGGAGAAGCCAGGGCAGACAGAACCAGAAGGAAGAGTCGGCGGATGTCCTGCCTTCCATCTCCCCTCCGCCTTGCTTCTGCTCCTGGGCTACAGGGGACGAAAGGAAAATAGGTGGGGGGACCCAGGTGAGGAGGGGCAAGGCACAGCGGAACCCTGCGTTCCCACTTTGCCCATGACCCCCGGAGTCCCTCTCCCTGCAGAGACCTGGTCACGACCGTCCGGCAGACATCCTTGTCTTGGCGTGCAGCCCGGACCCGGCTCTAAGTGCAGATGGCCCGCATGGGCAGGTGGCCCAGGCGACCATCTTCTCCAGCACAGCTCGCTCGAGGAGGGGCCACGGGTCATTTCCAGACGGCTGTCCCTCTTCACTAGGGGAAGATGCAGGCATGGCTCCGGCCCCCCGGGGGCTCAGGCAAGCAGGAGGGAAGGCACGCCCCCTCTTCTGCGCTGGAACCGAGGGGAGCACCTTAGGTGCCAAGAGGCATGCGCGGATTTCACCTTGTGGACCTCAGAGGCAGGTGGAGAGAGGGTCGGGGGCACCTGCAGGCTGAGATGTCCTTCGACCTTGGTACAGAAGGATAGTGGGATCTGGACTTGGGAGAGGGACAGAAGGCGTTCCGGGTGGGAGAAAGAGCCCGAGCAACCAGCTGGCACACAGCAGCCACCCCGGGACGTGCAGGTCGGATGTGAGGGGGTCAGGGAGAAGCAGGGGAAGGAACACTGGGGGATCGATCATCTGGGACACCTGCTGCAGCCAGACATCAAGCAAAACCCGTCCCAGAGGAGATGAGACAGAGGGGGCGGATGTTCAGAAGGCAACGTTCTGTCGGTGTGTGTGGGAGTGAGGCCCGGTTGACTTTTCCCGGCGAAGGTCTGAGCGACGTGCACGTCCTTCTGGGTAGAGCAGACAACAGTCCCCTCGGCGGCGGCTTCCCAGCCCACTCGGGCAAAGCTGTAATTATTACGTCGCATTTCAGCCGCGGGGAAGGCTGCGTGCCAACGCACGCAGAGGGCGCAGGGGTGTGCTCGTGGAGAGAACGAGTGAGGCCCCCTGCGCCCCTCCCCTGTGCCAAGCCGTTTCACCTGCAGTCCGGCAGGTACCACCACCCCCCTTTCGTGACCGAGAAAGTGAGTTCGGAGAAGTCAGTGCCTCGCCCAAAGCTCTCGAACTGGACAGAGCCCCGGGCACCTCCCTGCCAGGCACACACAGCATGTTTTCCTGGCTGTACCTTGACTGGGGCTTCCCATTGTTCTGGGCAGAAAGGGCCATTGTTCCCGAGCCTTCCTGACCGGTCTCCCCCGGCTGTCATCTGTGTCCGTTCTTGGTCACCTCTGTCGTCCTCCCCAGCCCGCCAAGCACCTTGGCTTTAGTTGAGATCCTTGAATGGCCCCTCGAGCTCTTTTGCCTTTGAGGACCCTCTGTCCCCAGCCTGTTCCCTGTCTTGCTCCTGGGTTTCAGCTCCTGAAACCACTTCCTCCAAGCAGCCTTCTTAGATTCCTCCAGGCTACTTTTAATCCCCCTTTATAGGTTCTCACGGTCTCTACTCTTTTTCTTCACCGCATGAACCCAAACAGGAATGTCTCCAATTATTTGTGTAAGGATGTATTTGTCATCGGCTCTCACCCTAGACGGTGAGGCAGCTCCCTGGAGGCTGGGGAGGGCACCCAGCAGAGGTCCAGAGCTTAGCACCGCACTGGGCCTGCGGCTGGCCTTTAATAAACATTCTCGGGGGCGAATGTGAATAAATAAATGCATCGCTCTCTTATTAGTCTGTGGAGGGCGGGCTCCCGAGGAGCCGGGCCCTCAGCCGCCCGGCCCAGTGCCTGGCACACAGTAGGCGCTTGATGATGCTTGCTGGGAGGAGGGAGTTCGGGATACAAACCTGAATCGGCCTCCAGCGGATGGTACCAGAACACAGAAACCACCCGCAAGAAGGTACGCCGAAAGCTAGCGGGAGAAGAAAGAGCAGGAGCCCTTCCTGATGTGGACCCGCCTTTTACTAGAAAATAGGACCCGCAGGTGGGAGTTACCTGTGTCTCCAGGTACTCCCGTGAGTTGAGTCAACACTTAGGGGACATTGCTGGGGCCCAGGCACCTGACGGTCTCTTCTCTTTGCGGTGCGTTTTGTGTCATGTCCGTGCCGTGATACTCGCTCACCTAAGCTGGCCCAGTGCCTGGCACATAGTAGGTGCTTCATGCCTATTAGCTGGAAACATGCCCGATGCAGGGGAAGAGGTTGGTGAGGGTCCGGTGGGCGGGAATAGCCAGGCTGCCGATATGAATTCCCTGGCAATAAGCTCGTGGGTCAGATGCCTTTTTCTTGGACCCCCGGATGGCCACATGGTAGGTCCGCCTTGAGGAAACGGAAGTGATTGTCTCTGATCCCCAACACCTCGTTCTCCTGTTGAGTGGCAAGACAGGGCCACCGGGACCTGGCGTCTATACTGTACTTCCCACCAATACCGCAGCCCCGTGAAGTAGTCGGGGTGGGGATGATGATCCATTTTACAGATGAGCGAAACTGATCCGAGACATAAAACACGTGGCTAAGGTTGCCAGTTAATCGATCAGGAGCCGGGATACAGCCCAGGCCACTGGCTGGGCATCTTCGGCCGCCGCCCTGGGTGAACCAACTTCAGCAGATGATCAGAGATACGTTCCCCATCAGCCTCAAAGATATGGTCAGAAAATCGGCCTCCTCGTGCATGAAAGAAAAAGAGGTACAGACCCCCGAGAGCTGGACAGAGAGCAGCCTTGTGCCTAGAAAGCACTAGAAAGGGAGTCTGGATAGCAGGTCTCAGCCCATGCCTGACATGAATGTTCAGAGGACCTTTGGCAATTCCCAGATCTTGGGATGCTCAGAGAAGGCCCTCTGTTTCTTCCCTGAAACCCTATGACTTTTAAAAATACGTGGTCTGCTTTCTATTTAAAATTCTCAGTTGCTTTTTTTTTTGTTTCTTGTGGATAAGGCCACAATGTGTCTCTCTCTTATCCATCCTACTGTTTGTAAGCACACTCCAACCCAAGTGGGCATGTTGGATACAGTTGCTCCTTTCCATGGCTGGGCCTGAAGTCATAGCTGGCCTAAACCCACGTGTGGAAGACTTGGGGCGGGGGTGGCCATACAGGGGGACCCGAAGAGCTCCCGGTGGCACCAATTCAAAACGTGTGTTTATTTTTCAGGACTAGTCACAGTGACTCCAGCATTTACATTCGACGACATACTAACAGGTCTTTGGAATCGGTTAGTATGGGAATTTTCTTCTTCTTCTGCGTGGCCCCTGCTAAACCAATCCCTTCCCGTCCTTCCTCCTCCCGGCCCAGAGCTTTGAAATTACTGACGTGCAACAAATGTACTTTTGGATAGAAGACAAGCAAATTCACACCTTGTCGTTGAGCACAGTCCCACCGGATGTCCAATCGGGGTTCTCGGGGATGTAAATAAAGTGCTGACTGTAAACCTCGAAGTCCTCTTTGTTGTAAAAAACGCATCCAAGACCTGCCACCCAGCCCCGCACACGCCCCCAGAAAGACCACCCTCAAAGACAGGGCGCAGTGTAGGTGGAGGTTCCAGTCTACCTTTGCAGCTACTTAGCCCTGGATGTGTGGGGCCCAAAGCACGGGGAGGCCGCAGCCCGATTCGGGTTGTGGGCGGTGGGGCACCAGCCAGGGGCTGGGGGAGAGGGTAGAACACCAGTAGACTATCAGTTAGCAGTTTGATTTTGGAACTTAAATGCTTGCGATATTGAGAAAAAGCGTGGCATGCTCGGCTTTGTATGTTTAAAATCGTTTTATTTTCTGTTTCAGAGATTTCATCTTTACTAATTGGGTTGCGGGGGTTTTGTTTATAAATTTCACTGTAGGACCACTTTAGCTATGTTCAGTTGAGGAACGCCGCAGATCAGGATGACGGAAGAAACCGAATGTTAACCAGGTTGGTGGCTTCAGTCCGAGTTTTGCGGGGTTTAAGATTTTTTTTCCTTTCCTGTTTTAATTGTGCAGCCTCCCTTGGGGGCGTGGCTACGACTAGGCTTTGTTGATGGCGATAGTCGTAGTCGGAGGTCATGCAGGAAACCACCTGCTGCAGAGCAAGCGAATGTAAACCGAACATACATAGGAGGGCAAGTGGGAACGGATGAACGTCGATGGGCAGGGAATGGCTCAGAAAACGGGCTTCCGTGTAACGCCGGGTGTGGGTCACGAGCCCCGCAGCTGCGTAGATGCGGGGCTAGAGCCAGGCAGTAGTGATGTGATGCGGGGTGTGTGCCCCACGTGTAGCGCCTGACCACCTGTTCCTTCTGTGTCGCCCCTGCAGGTACAATACTCAGAAGCTCACTGAGCTGATATTACAGTTTTATGGCATCAGAGCAGATATGAAGAAGGAATGCAAACATACCAGGATGTCTATGAAAGTATTTCTTGCTGTTCGAGAACTAGCTGGCCTTGTCCGATATTGCCGAATTGGCATAAAACCGCCCACTTAGGACCTAGGAAACCCGAGCAATCTCGAAAACTCTGACAATTCTGAGATGCTCCTGTCCCTCTTAAAGATATCAAATCACTTAATTTCATTGATTTGCTTTTTTTTAAATACTTGCCACGGATTTCAATGGGCGGGGAAGGCCTTAGATTATTGAAATGGAAAGCCTCTCTGAATCCAACACCCACGAGTGTAATCCTCAGAAGCTAACCCCGTCTGGCTTTTAAAAAAGAGGCAAGACATGTTTCCCTCCCCTGCCGTAAGATGGGAATTTTAACTCACGTCCCGCCAGGCATGACGTACTCCGAGGAGAGGAGTGCGTTTCGCTTTTAGGAGATAGGGACCTCGAAAATTTAAACCAGAAGGTTGAGAAATGCAGTCATGCTTTCTGTGTTTCTGGAGCGTTGATTATTAGCTTTGTAATAAAAAATGGAGTTTAAATTTTTTCTAGAAACGGTTCTAAGAGAGAGAAATTCTGTCCGTTGTCCATTGTCACGAGTGAATCCGTTTCGAGGCCAAAAGGCAAACGTTTAACCGACTGTTGGCCTCGCTTTTCTGTATCAGGAGATCGTGCCGGGAGGAGCTGGTTTCCACGGCTCATAGTCTCCACCGCACGCCCCAAATGACCACCCTAAGAAGCTTACGCTCTAGGCTTCTATAAGCAGAGACCCCCCAACCCCTTTCCAACCGGATGATGGCCCCAGCCCTTGCCTTAGGGAGAACTGGGCTTTAGCCGCCAGGGAAAAGCAAAATGTCACTTTCACCCCACCTTCTGTAAATGAAAAGAGGGAAGACAAGTCTGACCAGTGATTATTTTCGAGGTTCTGTTCCAAAGCCAAAATCAAAAACTTGGTGGGGGCGGGGGCGGCGGGGGGAGAAGGGGGGAGGGCGTGCCTTTGTTTCTGAAGCCTGTTTTTAAATGATCTATAATCCGGGAACTCTATTTATTCCTTTAGATTACAAAAGACATCCCCTCAGTCACACACTAATGGCGCAGTGCCATCAGCCCCCAGCTTTGCGTTAAGGGCACTGTGGCATAAAGGAAGGTGTCCCGGATGGGGGAGTGGTAGTTGTGTGGCCCCGAGCAAGCCCCCGAGCCCCCTGAGTCTTAACATGCCCGCCTTCGCAATGGGGCCGACCGCTTTACCCCCTTAGGGTCGTGCATGTGAACGGAGGCCCCGTGAAAGCGCCACCTCTTGGGTCTCTGCACGCGCCCCTCGGGGCCACTTGACTGGCCCACTGGGACGCCCTCCACTCTCCGGTTGGGCAGTGAGGTTGCAGGCTGGGGAGGCAGGGGAGGCCCATCCCCCCGGGGACCCGCTTGTGACTGCCTTGCCTGTGTCTTCCCTTCTGCAGGAAGGCCAACGACTCTGGCGAAGCCGTGTTCCAGGAGAGCCGGACCTCACAGAGCGACTCTCTGACCCAGTTTGTCCAGCAGCCGGATATGATGTATTTTATTCTCTTCCTCTGGCTCCTGGTTTACTGCCTACTGCTGTTCCCACAGCTGGACGTCACCAGACTCTGATGCGTGTGTCTGCATAATAAAAAAAAGGCTCCTGAGCGGGGGGGGCGGGCAGGAGTCTTGTCACTTCCCTTTTATTGGGGTTTGGATGGGCCACTCTGCAGACAGCCGAGGGCCTCCAAGGAAACAGCGTCCCTCTCCCTGCTGTCTCCATGGGTTCCCTTCTCTCCTGCAAGTCCTAAGCACGCTTTTCTCGTCCGCCGTGTCCTCAAAACTCAGGTGTCTGTCTGGCTGGAGTCCCTAAGCGGAGCGTGTTCCTGCGTGCCTTGCTTTGGCAGGTATGAAGCGTCCTTGCTAATATTTAGCCATTGCCCGGGTCACAGCTCGTCCTGCGTGCAGGTTGTTAAGGCCTGGGATGGCTTTGAGTTACTTGCCTCTGAGAGGAGGGTCGTCCTGATGGGAGGCGGCGGGGGGGGGGGTGCCCCACGCGCAGAGCCTCCATTGGGAGGAAAACTGCCCCGTGTTCCTCCCAGAGGTGGGCTTCGAGTGAAGGTGCTGGGTGTCCGTGCACCTGTCGGGGTCTGGCCGTCTCCGGGACCGTCCATCTGGGGGCGGCAAACCGACGGAGGAGAGTGAGGGCTGGTCTTTTTTTTTTTTTTTTTTTTTTTTTTTTGGCGGGGGGGACAGAGATGTAAATTCAGTTTTGTATTTGATTGAATTAAGGTTAAAGCTGTGATTTGCAAAGAGTTTCCGCCAACAGCACCCTCTTTCAGATGAATTCCTAGCAGGGGAGAGTCTGGCTGGTACATTAAAAGCCGAGCTCAGCCGACACAGGGCCGGGCCTGGGATCCCTCCCGCTTTGCCTGGGCAGCGTCCCCAGCATCCACGACAGCTCCTGAGGCCTCCGGGCCGATCTCCAAGGCCCCACAGGGCACTGCAGAGAGCTCTTTAAAAGCCCCGGGAGGAGTGCAGGAACGGCTGGGCTCAGAATCAGTCCTGGCTGACGTCAGAGCTGCAAGGGGTCCGGCAGGCTCCTGCCCCTTGTGCACACCAGTCTCGGCACAGGCATCCTTACTGGTCGGTCGTAATGGGATTCTCGAAAAGACTTTCCGGAAGGTACCCCGACAAGTAGACCGGAACAGGCAGTTTGTGAGGAGACCTCCCCCCACCCTCCCATCTTCCTTCAGCCCTGCACCACCCTCCACCCCCGTTTCCTGCCAAGATGTAGGTCCTGGTGACTCGGTTTTGCGTCCTCCCCCGCCCCGTGGTCCTCCCCTCTCCAAGCGGGACTCGTAAAAATCACAGACTCTTAGGTCAGGAGAGGCCCTCAGAGAGCCTGTTGTCTGCTGAACCCAGAGAGGCAGAGCGGGTGGACCGAGGTCACACAGCAGCCAGGAGCAGACTTGTAAGCACACTCGTGCCCCCTGATGCCGGGTCCAGAGCTGTCCCCTCTTTGACAAACCTTGTATCTGGCCCAGGAGTATCCTGGAAAGAAGATGAAATGATTAGATAAAAAGGTCCTCATTTAGACAAAACCAAAATGTGGGGCCAGCCACAACCTTTGCCTTGTTCTCGTGTTTTTCCCAGGAGGAAGCTGCATTCACTTTCGCGCTCGTCCCCCGTGACTTCTGGGGTGCCCTTGATAGCTCGGATAGCTTGATAGGTGACAAGCCAGCCGTTGTTCCTCCTGCAGAGATCACGGTTCTCTCTTGGCAAGCCCAGAGGCTTGCTCACTTCAGGGAATGGGTTTCAAGTTTACAGAATCCCAGCACGGCCCAAAGAATCTACAGAGCACGTTTTAGTCAATGACATTCCAAGATCCCGTTCTGGTGACAGCCTGCCTCGTCTCCTCCTTAGTTCTTAGAACGAATCCGAGCCTTCCGAGCTGAGAGCTGCCGGGAGCTTGGAGTGGTGCCATCGTGAAGGCCAAATGTGCCATGGAAGATGAACTAATTAACGAGCTCTTTGGCATCTCTGAAAGCTAGGATACAGATAGTAAAGAATACGTGTGTGGTATTTTATAACCCTGGACGCCACGCGGTCCTTGCCTAAACTAGATGCCGGAAAAGCCGGGGAGGAGCCAATCCAAACATGAATCTTACGGGTCTAGACCTCGTTCAGAAAAAAAAATCTCCGCAGGCTTCTCGAACCCATTACAACGTGTAATATTGTTCAAAACCACCCACTGGGGATGGGGTGCCTGGGTGGCTCAGTCGGTCGAGCGTCCGACTTCGGCTCGGGTCATGATCTCACCGTTCGTGGTTCAAGCCCCGCGTCGGGCTCTGTGCTGACAGCTCGGAGCCCGAAGCCGGCTTCGGATTCCGTGTCACCCTCTCTCTCTGCCCCTCCCTTGCTCGTGCTCTCTGTCTCAAAAATAAAAACATTAAAAAAAACATTTTTTTTAAACCACCCGCTGGTGAGATGCCTAAAAATCGTTTGATTCAGGTTGGCTATAAACAGATTTTTTTCTTTAAAGGCAAAAAAAAAAAAATTCTCCATTTGAGTATAGGCTTATACGGAAGAGAAAGTTGGATATAAAAGGTGAATACCGAAGCCCGCAAGACAAACCACCCATGGCTTTTCTTTTCTTTTCTAAGAGTCAATTTTTAATTCTTACCCGAGTAATACATATCCATAGTTTTTCAGCCAGCGTAGGTGCATAAAGACCGTTTGCTCCTGGGCCAGGCGGTGCATAACCGTGGGTACACGGCCTTTCTTGCCCAAATTCTCCCCCCTGGTTTGATCATCTTTTTGTGTGTCTTTGTGTTTGCTTGTGTGTTGCTTTCGGTGTGGCACATTCTTTAGTAACTTCCTGAGAAATGTAACCTGGGAAGTCAACATTTAACTACCTTGAGGTTGTGCATACCTTAACACGTCTTGATTCTGCCTGTACCCAAGTATAACTGGGTGCAGGATTTCTGGTGGAGAATAACTCTCTCTTACCCGCCTCCCTCAGGGCAGTGGTTGACATTTCTGGCCCCATCTGGATGCCCAAGCCTCTACGTGGGACTTGGGCTTCCCCCCACCTCCCAGGAAGCATTCAAGTTTCCTTCTTTCTTAGTGTTCCGAGCTGTCCTGATGGTGGTGTGTCCTCTACAGTGTGAACCTCATGCTGGGTTCTCTTGGGAAGTTTCTTAAATCTTCTCATAGTGGTTCACATCCTTTCTTTCTGAACCACCTGTTATTCCAACGTGGGACCTTCTGCGCCATAATCCTTTAATATTTTTTTTTCTTTTCCACTTGTAGTCTTTTTATTTGGGGGGATCTGGCTTCAGGGCAAGGTACTCAGCTCATCTTCTCACACGCCTGATGAATGGTGAATGCTTAGTTTCCAGAACCTTCTGTTGCTGTTCTCTTGTTTCTGTTTTATAGTGTCCTGTTCTTGGTTCGTGGCTGCAGATCTTCGCCGTCTGGGGATGTTCATGATAGCGGGTCTGGGGAAGTTCTTTCCTGCTCCCTGTATTGGCTCTGTTTTCTCGAAGTCCCCTTTTCTCTTGGTTAGTCTCGGGCTCCGTCTTTCACATCACGGGCTTTCTTCAAATATCTGGTGGTTCTGTGGGTCCATTCGTACTGGAGAGTGACACATCCGAAAACAGGCTGGAAGACCTTTGTCAACCGGCAGGCTTTTCTGTAGGGGCACCCAGTTGGCACCTGACGTCTTCATGAGAAGGCCCCCATATCGATTGTAGGTCTTTTCTCTGGGGCTAATTGTTTCTTTACAGATATTTTCACTTCTCTCCTGCCTGGGAAAGAGGAACGTACTAGAGCTGCTATGAAATGTCCTCTTACAGTTTCTAAAAAAGGCATTCCCTCCGGGTGAACGGCTTCAAGAAAGATGCCTCCGTTGGGCAGAAGCCACCCATAGGCACTTGGCCTGGCTGGCAGATGGCATCTTTGGCCCCTTTCTCTAACGAGATGTAGACCTGAGCGAGGGCAGGGCTTTAGGAGCAGAGCAAGGACTAGATTTGTACCGCCCAGTCGTTCCCTCAGCCGAGCGCCTTTGTGCAGTGCTCAGACTGCACGGCCGCACCCGGAGATCCTAGCGCACGCCCGCGTGCTTGCGTCCTGACCTGAGCGGGCAGTCTCTTCACGGTCTGTACTTGGACTCATTGAACTGCTCCTGCCTCGCTGTGCCTGCGCAGCTCCTCCGATCCCCCTGTGGAGTAGGACCACAGCTGTGACAGCTCAGTGGCATGTCTCCGCCCATGTGCGGTGGTCGGGTCCTCTGCCCTGCCCTCCTCTCCAGTGGCGCTGCCCCTGCCACCAACGGGGTGGCATCTTTCACCCCCTCGCATCCCCTGTCCGTCCCATCGTCTTCACAAGCGCAGAACCTCTGTTCCTTTGCTCTTATTCTCGCGGGGGTCTTACGAGGGATGAAAGGAACCCACGTGTCCAACACCCCACCTTGAAGCTTCCCGTCCGAGTTTCGGAGCTTCCCGTCCTGTCCTGGCCAGACCTGGCCTCTGTGGGGAGAGGGGCTCCCGCCAGGACCTGGGACCAGGGAGTTTACTGTCACCGCCCAGGACAGCCACCTGGACACGCACTGTGTGCCTGCTCCTTGTAAGGCGAGCGCCCTTTAGAAGGCTGCCTCTTTGGTCAGTCTTTAGAAGTCGGAGGATATTCGACAGCCTGAGGCATCTCGTAAGGGTCTAGCACTTTATCTAAGCAATCAGAACACTGAAGGCCAGGAAGGGGACGTGACTAGTCCCACTGCTAGTTAGTGACCCCAGTGTGGTCATCGTGATGCCCAATTACGTTTTTTTTTTTAGTTTATTTTGAGAGAGAGAGCGCGCGCATACGGGCACAGGGGAGAGGCAGAGAAAGAGGAGAGAGAATCCCAAGCAGGCTCCGTGTTGTCAGCACAGAGCCCGACACGGGGCTCGATCTCACAAACCGTGAGATCATGACCCCAGCTGAAACCCAGAGTCAGGTGCTTAACCGACTGAGCCACGCAGCACCCCCCCACCACCCCCCCACCCCTTCCGGTCATGTTTTCTGCAAAACTACATCCTGCAGCCACTGAAGGTGCCCTGTCCCTCCCTCCTTGCCAAGGACTCAGAACATCGCGACGCCAGTCTCTCAAACACACATCCGAGTAAACAAGAATGTGTCTTACCGAATATCGCAAATCACCAAAGCTTCTTTGGTAAGAACTATTCTCCTTCTGTGGTCATGTCGCTTTCCGAGCCTCTTCCTGTCTCTTTCCGAGTGCAGTCACGCAACGGGACTCGAGGGCCCGCCGGAGCTTTGAGATGTGGCCTCTCTGCCTCTCTGCTTAGAGACCTTCCTCCGGGGTCTCTGCCGAATTACCCAGCTGTACTCAGCTTCACGTCCTGAACCCCCCCGAGTGGGCTGCGTGGGAATCCCAAGTCGGCGTGGCTTCTCAGAACCTTCTCGGCGATGCTCTTGCCGGGAAGCAAACACATAGAGCTCTCCAGGTCCAGATGTGCTCTTTCTCGCTGACATTGCATAATCTCGGCTAAAACAGCCTTTGGGGGAAGATTTAACATGTTGGGCCCGCAGCTGTCCCAGGGATCCCCCCCCGCCACCCCCCGAATAGCAGGTTACACCTCTGGCCCTTGCAGCTGGTGAGCGGGGCTGCTCCCAGGACACAGTCCAGGACCCGGGGCGAGACGCTGAAGGCTGAGAGCCGGCATGAATGAGATCATGCTTCTTTGCCGAAAATTGCCACAGAGTTTGCCTGAACAGTTAGCCAAGGTGAGGGAGCCACGAAAGGAGACATAGCTTCTCTACCAGACGGGGAGTCCACAGATCTTTCGACCCCACCTCTCATCAGGCATTTCCTTGCGGAAGGACAGCAGTTTAGGGAAGTTTAGGGAGCCTGGTGCCCGAGAAGCATGGCTTTGGGGTGAATTGTGCCCCGGATCTAACATTTCTGTCGTGTGTAGACCCCGCGTGTTTAGGCTCAGGCTTGGGGTGCGTTTGGCCGAGTAATTGGGCGATTCCCGGGTACTTGGGATCTCCGGCTTCTCCGAGAGCCAGCGGAGGACCACGGGGGTTCCTGTGCACCCCGGCCTGTCCTAGAATCTGCAGGACCACCTCCCTTCCCCCCCCGCCTTCCCGCCCCGCTCCGCAGACCCTGGACACCGACTTGTCTGTGTTTACAATGTGTTCGGAGAACCTTGAGGAAAACACATCAAGCAAGCAGTTCTCGCTGGCCGAGGGCCGTCCCATCAACAAGCCAGAAAGACAACTATTTATCTTGTGCTGTTTGACCACGCTGTTCTTAAATGCGAGCACATCTCAACCCTCCGTGGGCCGATCCCGCGGCTAACCTTTTAAATTGCCGACACCCTAGGTTTCATCCCGCAGGGGTCTGTCCAGCTGAAACCATTTTCCTTAAATCGTCACTCCCTTCGTCCTCTTCCTCCGGGAGGTACTGTGGGATGGGGAAAGCGCAGGTTTGGGAATCAGCCAGATCTAGGTTGGAGTCCCCGCTCGGTCACCTGGTATCGGCATGACCATTAAGCCCTCTGGGCGTCTTCTGTGCGGAGTGGCCCCCACGTACACACTGGTTGAATGAAGAGTGCTTCCCTGCAAACCTGCCGTGAGGCTGGGAAGTGTCCAATAGCTCCTTGCTGTGCATCGCCTTCCTCTCCAAGCTTTGCAGACGCCCTCTTTCCTTAACGTTCCATTGACCGGAGCTGCTTTGCAGCCTCTCCCGTCTGCCCTGCTCCCGCCTGCTGCTCTGTCTCCACTCTAACCCAAGCCTTTTATTTATTTTTTTTTAATTTTTTTTTCAACGTTTATTTATTTTTGGGACAGAGAGAGACAGAGCATGAACGGGGGAGGGGCAGAGAGAGAGGGAGACACAGAATCGGAAACAGGCTCCAGGCTCTGAGCCATCAGCCCAGAGCCCGACGCGGGGCTCGAACTCACGGACCGCGAGATCGTGACCTGGCTGAAGTCGGACGCTTAACCAACTGCGCCACCCAGGCGCCCCAAACCCAAGCCTTTTAAAGAGGAAGTTGCAACCACCGTATGCCCATTACTCTCCGGACCCTCGGCACAACCACGGGAGGTCAGTTCAGAGATGAAGCTAACGCCTAGGGAGGGGAAAAACAAAAAAACAAAAAAACAAAAACAAGGTCACAGAACCAGGAACATAGGACTCTTGTTTGCAAACCCTGATTTTCGCCCTGGGCTTCACTGCTTAGAAAATAAAGTTCTACCCTGACGAGGTTCTGATTCTTGATGACTTTGGCCTAGTTGGCAACTGTGGGTGGAGGTTCCCAGAGTCGGGAAGGTGGGGAACTGGGTTAGCCCCATTGTCATTCCCCACCGTGCGTCCTTCTCCCCCCTCTCAAGTCGCTGCCCTTACTCCCAAGCCCATATCAGAACCGCTGAAGTGTCCCCTTCATGCTTGCATAAAAATGACTGGAGATGCCCCAAGTTCATGTTTTAGCCTGGGGTGGCAAATTTGCAGCCAAACTCATGGCCTCTAAAGAACCTCTAGCAGTAAAATCTCAGCGTCTAACCTCACAAACTTCAGCGACCCATTACCTCTGCATCCTGCCCCAGCTAATCACCTCTCCACCTGCCAACACATGCTTTTCAGAGCCGGAAATTAGGCTCTCTCCTTCCAAAAACAAATACATTTCACGGTGCGGGGCAGAGCACAATTAAAGTGGGGTTGGAGGAGTCAGAGAACTTGGACGAAGTCTTAATTCGTGGGTCCGTGACCGAGAAATACTTCTTTTTCCTTGAAGTTTAAAAGTTGTGATTTTTGTATTATTGCAAAAACGGAAATATCTTTTTGGTTTATTCCACGCACGTCAGCGACCGCTTCCCTTAGCCCCACCCGAAGTCAATAGAATGTTCTCCGCAAGACGGTGCTACAAATGCCTGTGTTTCTAAATGCCCCGCAAGGATTGAAACGCTTCCTTAAAGGAAACTCTCTGTAACCTAGAGAGGTGACATGGTTCCAAAGTAGGACGACAGTGGTCTGAGCATCAGGAACCCACATCCAGGCTGTGGCTCGCCTGCTGTGACACCTTGAGTAATTCACTTACCTCTCTGGGTCAGAAGTTGGAAGATCTGTTAGAAAGTCCTGCCTAGGTTTAAACACCCAAAGGTTAGCAAGTTCGATGGGGTTTTTTGTTTTGTTTTGTTTTTTAAGCTCAGTAAGTGACCTCTTTGCTTAAAAGAAATGCATCTCTGTATTTTGTAAGTGAAATCCAAAGCTTAGAACGTTGCTTCCGGCTTTAGTATCTGATAAAGGTGCCTTCAGGAAGGGTTTGGTAAAACAAAGCGTAGTCTGTTAGAGGTGTGGGGATGAAAGTTGGGAGGAGGGTGGGGGAGACCTGCTTCCTAGGGCTCCCGGACCTGAACTGGTCTCCTTAACTTAGGTCCGCATAGAAGGCAGTGTCCCGGGGAAATCTGTTCCAAATGTCAAAGTTCAGCAGTGGGAGTAAAGAGCTGTAAACTGGACCTTTCTTTCTGCACTTCCCAGCTTCCCCCCCTTTCCCTAGCAGACTCCAAACAGGTAGAGAAATCTCAGTGGACTCCAGCTGTGTGCATGGGACCCCTGGAGCCAACGAGGGACACCTCCGGGTCGAATGTCCCTGAGCGGGCGCCGTACCTGTGGGGCGGGGGTGGAGGGATTTTGTGCTTGAAATTGCACCATAAGATAGTGCCTGCATCACCTGCGTCGGAGCCAAAGACAAGTTGGAGAAAAAAGTTTTTCGCTACCAAAGGACATCGTTGGGGCAAATTACTAAGCCTGGCCGAGGTATCTTCAGAGCCTGTCCTATTGGATGGCGACAGGAGTTTATTTCAAGGTCTGTAATACGTTTAACGGACTCAGTGCTACCGTTTCTTTCAATGTCACGGCAGAGCTTCCTGGACAAATGTCTGAACCTTTTTACTGAGGGCGCTAAGAGAATTACTGAAAAAAAGTGAAATGTTATTTTGTAGAACGAGGGTTATTTTGTCTATTTAGTACATACGTATAGCCGTAGCTTTGTAAAAAGGGGTCTTTGTAAAAAGAAATGGTATGAACGTGCACTCTTATTTATTGATTATTGTAAATGAAGATATAAATGACTATTTGCATAATTTATACCTGTGGGAAATTCACTGGAGTATTTGCTATTTGACCGTTTTCTATCAAGGAACAGCATAGGCCCGGTGCTATGACGAGTGGTCTCGGAAAATCACGTGTATTCTCAAGAAAATTTTTAAGCGTGAACTGTCCGTCTCACTGATAACTCTTATTTCCATGCGTGTCTGTGTCTGTGCGAGTCAGAAATTGCACCATCGTTCCCGTGTCCCCACCAAGACTGCCGTGGCCAGGGTAAAAGTGAAGCCGGGGGGTGGGGGGCTTTCAAGCTGTAGAGACTGTTGGGAAGGTGCCTTTTCTGACGAATGACTGGCCTCGAGCCTGTGCGCGTGAGGCTCCAAGAAGAAATAGTAGAAAAAGAACGGTGGTGAAGCAGCCGCCCTGGGTTTGAACCCGGATCTGTCTCCCACCAGCCACGTGGCCTACCGTGAGGGATTCTAGGAGTCCGGGCTCCCCGGAAAACAGAGCCCCAGTAAAGCTTATGTGCTCACGCACCATCGGGGGGATCGGTGCAATCCTAGGGAAGCAAAAGTGAGACAAGGAAGGAGAGAAGAAAGCAAACCAAAGGCAAGACGGCATATTCATGGCCCATCTGCTGGGGATCAGGCACCGCTCTGGCCGCTGAGTATCAACAGTAAATGGAACCAAAGCCCTTGTTGGTAAGCTCCTTGGAGCTTACGTTCTAAGTCGGGGGAGATAGACATGAACCCCCAAATAGGCAAAACATATAGCATGTCACATACGTATAGGTGAGTGCCGGCAGAAAGGCCGGGAAGGGGAATCAGGTTGGGAGCGGAGGGGAAGTGAGATATTAACAGTCAAGAAGGCCTCTTTGAGGGACAGACGTTTGACTAAAGACCCAAAGGAGACGCAGGGACAAGTCCCTGGAAGGTGTGGGGGACGAGTTTTCCAAACAGAGGAGGCAGCAGGTGCGAAGGCACTGAGACGGGACCACGGCTGGTGTTTTTAAGGGACACGAAGGATCCCGCGTGGCTAAAACAGTGGTTGGGGGCGGGGCGGAGAGGTAGGAATTCACTGGACCAGGTCAGGGAGGGCCGGCCCCGTAGGATGTCGTAAGGGCTTTGACTTTTCCTCTGAGAGAGCTGGGATCCACTGGGGGGTTGGAGCACGTGCTGACTCACCTGTCAGCAGGCTGGCCGTGGCTGTCCCGAGGAGGCTAGACTGGGGGACAAGGGCGGAGCTAGGAGGCCATTGCAGCCGTGTGGGGAGAGAGGACACTGCTAAAGACCAAGGTGGTGAGCAGTGACTGAATGTGGATGCCTTTGGGAAGCTGACCCTCGGGAGTTGCTAATGGGTTGGGCGCGGGGTGTGGGGGTCAAGAAAGGCTCCAGGTTTGGTGGGAACGATGACAGTGCCGGGCGCTGTGCGAGGGGCGGGGATGTGGGAGGGGCGGGTCTGGAGTCTGACTTTGAGCAGGGGAAGCTGGGATGCCTGTTGGATGTCTCCTTCATCTCTCCTCAGCCAAGGGTCTTCCGCCCACGGTGCGGGGAATGCCGTGGGGTGACCTGTCCGTCCAGCCCCCGTGATCCCTTCGCTGCTCTGCTGCTGTGCTACTCTGGGACTTGGGAACCTCTGGCGCGTTCCGGGTCCCGGGTCCCCAGGGCACCACGCAGCCATCCCCGATGGCATCCTGCGGGGCCCCCACCTCCGCCTCTGCGCCCCCCTGCCCCCCGCGGTGAGCATTCTCTCCTCTCACCCGGCGGTCTCTGCGTTTCTAATCTTCTGAACACCGACACCAGGAAGCCCTCCGCAAACCTGCTCCCTGCTCGAACGGACACGAGGAGAAAGCACGGGGTGAAAACGCATCAAACTGTCCGGGGGTGGGGGACACGAGAGGAAGACCCGTCCTGCGTTTGGGTCACCAAAGCCTGGAACCAGCTGCCCGCGATCTTGTTTCGCCCCGGTGGCCCCTTCTCGTTTCGGGCACGGTGACTGTGCCGTGAAAAGGTCAGATGTGAGGATGTGCCATTTGGGACCAATGTCAGTCGCCTCTGGCAGAAAACCCACCAAAGCACTGGCTCCCAGCGTTCTTCTAGCTGCGTCGTCCCTAGGCTGTCATCCTCGTCCCCTGCTCCGAAGTGGTGTCCGTGCCCCCCAAACGGCACGTGTGTTGGTGATAAGGGCAGGAGTGAGGTCAGTGAGTAGCCGCAGAAGAAAGCGGTGTCTATGGCTGCCATTAGCTGCCCTTTCGTGAGCATTGTCCCAGGGCTCCAGACACCCCTCACACCGTCATAAAACTCGCACCATCCCGGGAAGTGGGCATCCTGCCCATGAGAAGGCTGATGTTGGGTACAAGAGACTCATTCACAGCCTGCCCGGCAGAGTTAGAATAAGAACTTGGGGCGCCCCCACCCCCCACCCCGGGGGCCTGGGTGGCTCCGTCGGATGAGCATCCGACTTCGGCTCAGGTCATGATCTCTAGGCTCGTGAGTTCGGGCCCCGCGTCGGGCTCTGTGCTGACAGCTCGGAGCCTAGAGCCTGCTTCGGATCTGTGTCTCCCTCTCTCTCTGCCCCTCCCCAACTAATGCTCTGTCTTCTGTCTCTCAAAAATAAATAAATGTTAAGAAAAAAATTTTTTTTTAATCACTTAAAGAGACAGCCAGGGGAGGAAGGACACTCAGATCTCCCTCCGTCATCTTGAAAGCAGGAAATAAATCTCCCATACGAAAGATCCCCTCCCTGCACCAGGAGGTAAAGAGACATCGTTATCACCAGAGATGGAGAATTTAGAGCTTGGAAGGCTGTATAGACAACCTTGTTACTCTTTACTAATTTACTACCCCAGCCCAAATGCTGTTTGGAATTCCTTACCGACTGAACTTGCCAAAGTTAAGTTTTCTTTGTCCTGTCAATTCCTCACAGATGTATTGTCTTTGCCTCAAAAGCATACGGGGCGCCTGGGTGGCTCAGTCGGTTACGCGTCCCACTTTGGCTCAGGTCATGATCTCGCAGTTCATGAGTTCGAGCCCGATGTGGGGCTCTGTGCTGACAGCTCGCAGCCTGGAGCCTGCTTCAGATTCTGTGTCTCCCTCGCTACCCCTTGCCCACTCACACACACACACTCTCTCTCTCTCGAAAATAAACATTTAAAAATAAATAAATAGTATAAAAACCGCCCACCTTGGTCATTTCTTTAGGTCTCGATTCCACTATCAGGCCTCTGTGTACAAGTCATTACACTTAGAGGGTTTTTTCCCCTCCTTTTAATATGTTTCACATAAGAATCCTGAAGGGTAGCAAGAAATTTCCCCTCCCCTACAGGATCATAGGAGCTTTCTCCCAAATGGCCTTGACCAGTTGAGCTTCAAACCTCCTTCACTGACCACAGCCCTGGCAAGTACACCTGTCTCCCACTAGAAGAATCCTCTGGCCACGAGAAGACACGGTCTAGGGCTTGTGGCTGCCAAGGATGTGGGAGGTCCTGTCCAGCCGTCATTGTGTAGACGCAGGTAAGTTCCTGGCTTTAGTAAGCCTGCATCCTCCAGCATCATCAAAACACCCAGATGGGACTGAGCCAAATCATCGTTCTCCCCTTCTTTCAAACACTCAAGCCCTAGATACCAACTGATGGGGGGGGGGGTAGTGAATCTCTAAACGTCCTCCCATGTACAGCATGTGACACGGTGGCCAGCACTGCACTCCGGGGACCAACGCGACCTCCAGCCAGAGGGAGACACTCCACCACGTAGGTGCTACGGAAAACGTTCAGCCTTTTTAAATCTATCAGAAAATAATAGCTTTCACTTTTACCGTCTGTTCCATAAGTGGGATAAAAGTCTAGGCTGCCCTGCCTCCCCGGCACATTTATCTCTCATATTTTAAGTTTTTTGAGTTTACTTATTTTTGAGACAGATGGAGAACGAGTCGGGGAAAGGGAGAGAGAGAGGGGGGTAGAGAGAGAATCCCAAGCAGAGGTCCGTGCTGTCGGAGCAGAGCCCAAAGTCACCAAACCAGGAGGTCGTGACCTGAGCCAAACTCAAGAGTCGGACTCTTAACCGACTGAACCACCCAGGCACCCCTCTATCAGTCTTGTTTGAAAGTCATTACTAAAAAAATAAATAAATAAAAATAAAGTCGTCGCTAAAAGCCAATTCATCCCTGGATCTGTGAGCCAGGTAGGTGGGGTCCCCACGTCAGAGAATACAGACATTTCGGCTGCATGCTCTGGAAACCTGGGCTCGCCACACAGGCTTTAATTTCTCGCACAGGCCATTGCAGTAGGTGGTCCTGAGGTGCGGTGGCTCCATGATGTCACCCACGTGTCGGGTTTCTTCTGTTCTGTCATCCTTAGTGTGTGACTTTCACCCTCATGGTCTCTTCCGGTCGAACGATGTTCTCTACAGCCCCAGCCTCGCATCTCTGTGTCGGGACAGTAGAAGGAAGCCCCAGGGAGAAAATAAAACAGCCCTGGTAGACGTCCATGTATGTCCCATTGGCTGACACTGTGAGACACGACCAGCCCTGGGCAGCAAGGGAGGTTGGGAAACGTAGTAGCTGCCCGTAAGAAAGGAGAGCCTGTCTGTTGACGAAGAAGGAGAAAATGAGCACAGTGGAGGCAGCTGGTTGTGTCCGCTCCAGACTCCTCTTGCCCATTTTGGGGAGTGGGGTTACCTCATTCTTGTCCAATGGGACACCTAACCATAATGACCACTTATTAAACATCTGTCATGAACCAGGAAGTTTGCCTGAGCCTCGATGTTCTCTTTCAATCTTTGCAATAATCCTGAAGGCAGCTCATTATCATCCCCATTTTATAGAGGAAGAAATGGAGACTGAGAAATGTCATGGGGCACCGGGGTGGCTCAGTCGGTTAAGAGTCCGACTCTTGATTTCGGCTCAGGTCACGATCTCATGGTTCGTGAGTTCGAGCCTCGCATCGGGCTCGGCACTGACAGCACAGAGCCTGCTTGGGTTTCTCTCTCTCTCTCTCTCTCTCTCTCTCAATAAATAAATAAACTTAAAAAAAAGAAAGAAATGTCAAGGGTCCCATCCAAGGCATCACCCAGGCAACTGATGAGAAGATCCATGCTTCGACTCTGAGGTCTCCTTAAAGTCTAACTTTCCGCTATAGCCCAACATATATCTTGATCATTGCCTCAGAATAAGGGCTGGTGCTGAGAGATTGTCACACTGCAGATTATTCTTCTAAATTCAGCATCGTTCATTTCCCGGCTATTCCTCTGCTGCCTGTCCCATGGGGTAACTCACTGATATAAACAATCTGGTATCCAGTCTCAGATGGCCATCTGTGCTATTTTGGTCCCCGCAAATATTTTTGTAGCAAACCTCCTGTAAACACAAGTGCTTGAAAGTTCACCTCTGTTTCTCAGGGTCCAAGGGAGCCTGAGTCTTCAGGAAACTGATCGGTCAACATGCCTAGTTCCAAGCAAAAGAAATCGACTCTGGATGATGAAGCAGAAAGAAGTTAATGAAAGGGATGGGGAGTTAATAATGCTGGAGGGGTTTTGTTTGTTGTTTGTGTAATCAAAGGCTCTGACTTTCTCTTCAACGAGATAAGTAAATAAAAGGATATGGGCAGTAAAAGAATTGTTGGCAGAGGTAGAGAACCAAATTTGGGGCAAAGCTTGGAGAACAGTCCCCGAGTCAGAAAAGAAATTCCCTGCACCTGTCCTGCCCCTTGGAGCCCTGGGGAGAGGCACCAGGGGTACCCGCCTGATGCCCTTTCACCACCAGGAGGCTCAACTTTGCAAACTTGCACTAATGCTGCCTCCCCCAAAGCCAGGTGCCTGCCACCACCCCATCTCATATTGGGAGGCAGGACTCCACAGGCAGGAAATTTCTCTACGTGTAGAAGACTATTTAGACGATGAGGGACAGGCATGGGGCACCTGGGTGGCTCAGTTGGGTAAGCGTCCGACTCTGAAAAGACATCTGATAAAGGACTTGTATCCAAAATATACCAAAAAACAAAAAACAAACCCCAAACTCTTAAAACTCGGTAGGAAAACAACCCAATTAAAAAAAGTAAGAAAGCAATCTGAACAGACACCCCACCAACAAAAATCTACAGATGGCAAGAACGTGTTTAATAGGATGCTCAACATCGTAGGTCATCAGGGAATTGCGAATTAAGTCAAGGAGGTACCGCCTCACATCTGTTGGAATATGGCCAACATCCAGAACACAGCCAACATCACATGCCAGTATGATACAGAGCAACAGAAACTCATTCGTCGCTGTCGGGAATGCAAAAAAGGTTATAGCCACTTTGGAAGACAGTTCAGCAGTCTCCCACAAAGCGAAACAGAGTGTTTCGAAAAACACACACACAAACAAAAAACGACGCCGGCGGCAAAAACAATCCACGGAGTGTATTTGGAGGTCTCGTTGGTTTTATTAAGCGACTCAAGAATCGGGCAGCAGCCCGTCCAGCAAGTAGAGAGATGCTCGGAGGAGTTACATAAAATGGCAGATTTACACGGGAAGCGGGGTGACGCGAGAAGTCATCAGCAAAAGAAAAGAAAGGATTGTTTCAGCCAGAACGTCGTCTTTGGGGGGTGAGCGGAAGCGTTTGTATCACGCAGGCGACCCTCACTCGTGCTTGATCTGGAAATGGCAGGTGGACTCTTAAAAGATCACATTCTCGGAAGAGGTTGAAACTGTAGTTAAATCTTCGTTTGCTGTTGTAGGGGGCAAAGGACTCCAAACTGGGCTTGTGTTTTTCTTTTTTAACAACTGTCTTCCCATCTGATCTGGCAGTCACGCTCCTTGGTATTTAACCACACGAGTTGAGACTTGGGAGCACACAGAAACCCATATGCAGATGTTGATAGCTGCTTTCTTCATAACTGCCCAAACTTGCAAGCAACTAAGATGTCCTTCCACAGGTGAACGGATAAACAAACTGTGACGCATGTAGACAATGAGCCATTATTCAACAACACAAAGAAATGAGCTATCAAGTCATGAAAATACACGGAGGAACCTTAAATGTGAATTGCTACGTGAAGGAAGCCACTGTTAAAAGGCTGTATACACCTTGCGATTCCAACCACAATACATGACATTCTGAAAAACACCAAACTATGGAGACGGTAAAAAGATCAGTTGACTGCCTAGGGTCACAGGGGAGAGTGGGAGGGATGAATTGTCAGAGCTGGGGATCTTTAGGCAGTGAAACTATTCTGTATGATACTGTCATCGTGGGTACCTGTCAATATGCACTTGTTAAAACCCACAGAACTACCCAACACAAAGAGTGAGCCCTAACATAAAGTGTGGACTAAGCTGAAAAGGTTGCGGCTTGGAGCGCACAGTCAGGAAGAAAATCTTGAGACATCGCCGGTGCAAAAAGATGGTTTTATGAAAGGACCGGGACGGGACGGGACCCGTGAGCAGAGAGACATGCGTTGGGGTTGTGAGGGGTGATTGATTATATACTTTCAAGTTGGGAGGGGATCAGGGATAGACTAAGTCTCTAAGGAATTTGGAAGCAGGGGTTCCAGGACCCCGGGGGAGCTAGCTGTTATTAGGAAAATGTCATTCGTTACCGTCTAAGAAGACCTCAGTCATGAGACCCTTCAGATGTATGTCAGTGGGCCGTATGCTTGGAGTATGATTGCTAACGTGTCTTAGGGGATAGAGATAAAGGAAGTTTCCAAAGGGAAGGTCATATGTTAAAGGACACTTCCAGGAGGTCAGGATAATGTTAAGCCAAGATTGCCCCTTGCCCTTAGCCAAGTATTAACCTCGAGGCAGCTGAGTTCCTAGAGGAAGGTCACTCTGCCTGTCTCATGAACTTGTCAATGGGCTGTAAGTAGTAAGGAGATTGAATTTTTTCCTTTCGCCTTTGTTGCCCGCATCGTGGACCTTGGGTGATGATGAGGTGTCCGTGCAGGTTCATCGATTGTAACAGATGTACCACGGTAATGCAAGATGTTAAGGAGGGAGACTGTAGAATCGGGAAGTAGGGTGCTTCCTGCTCCATTTTTCCTTAACCCTAAAACTGCTCAACAAAAGGACGTCTATTAAATTTTTTTAAAGTTTCATGAAAAAAAAAAAAAAGAGGTAAGCGACAGCCATGATTATCATAGGAAGTTGCTACCGAATAATTACCCAGAGGGGTTACAAGGTACTCTTTTTGCCCAGGGAGAGGATCTGAATAGTCCAGTCACAGAAGACAAAGAACACATCTTACATGAACCCACGGGTGCAAATGGTAACTAAAGAAACGTAAGCTGAAAGTACCACTTTCCCCATTTTAAATTAACAAAATGTACATTGTGGCGCTGTTTTACACGTGCGAAAACAGCGTATAATTTCAGATGCCACCTGCTGTTCACCGGAGCTGTGAGGCGTTGTGTTAGGATAATTCCCGACTGGTGGGAGTCTACTCGATAAACACTTGGGGTTGCTGGTGTGGGGAGCAAGATGCTCCTGCCTTTTGACCAGAAAAGTCTAGAAATTTATTCTAAGGAAGGTTTCCTGAGAACCGAATTCTACAGAAGTTAAAAACCAATCGTGGAGGGGCGCCTGGGTGGCGCAGTCGGTTAAGCGTCCGACTTCAGCCAGGTCACAATCTCGCGGTCCGTGAGTTCGAGCCCCGCGTCAGGCTCTGGGCTGATGGCTCAGAGCCTGGAGCCTGTTTCCGATTCTGTGTCTCCCTCTCTCTCTGCCCCTCCCCCATTCATGCTCTGTCTCTCTCTGTCCCCAAAATAAAATAAAACGTTGAAAAAAATAATTAAAAAAAAAACCAATCGTGGAATATTATTGTTCAGGAAGAATGTCCTGGTGTCTCCAATACATTGATGACATCTTAAAAAGTGGGAGATGTTACAGGGTAAAGGAGGCTCCGAAAAGATAACAACCAAATGCAACAGATGAACTTCGTCTGGACTCTGATTTGAATGAAACGTAAAAAGATTTTTTTTCAGGGCGGGGGGCAGGGGGGCACTTGGGTGGCTCAGTTGGTTAAGCATCCGGCTTCGGCTCATGATCTCATGGTCCGTGAGTTTGAGACCTGTGTCGGGCTCTGTGCTGACAGCTCAGAGCCTGGAGCCTGCTTCGGATTCTGTGTCTCCCTGTCTCTGCCCCTCCCTGTTCACGCTCTGTCTCTCTCTGTCTGTCAAAAATAAATAAATGTTAAAAAAAAAAAAGTGTTTTTTTGGCATATGGGGAAATTTTAATAGGGACTGGAAATGAGGTGATATTGACAAATTATTGTTAATTTTGTTATGCAAAAAGTGGCAGGTGATTATGTTTTAAAAAGTCATATTAGAGAGACAAGTTGAAGTATTTATAGATAAATTGTCATGCTAAAAATAATCCAAATTTGTGTTGTGTATATTTTACCACAATTTTTTGACATCCATAAAAATATATGTAGTGGTGAGGAAGAAGGGTGTGGGAAATGAAATAAGATTGGTAAATGTTGACGGTGGCTGAAGATTTATTATGAGCACGTTGCAATTTATTATACATGTTTTATATGCTTAAAATTTTCCACAATAAAATGCTTTAACCCATCCCCTTACTACAAACAAACCTTACTACTTTTTCTAGACGTTGAGCTGGGCATCCAGCTGCCTGGTAAAGACTCCATTTCCCAGCCTTCCTTGTGGCTAGGTGTGGCCATGTGACACGTTCTGACCAATAAGAGTTAAGAGGAAGTGACCCCTGACAAGTGCTACTGATGGTTCTTGCCCTTATAATAACTCCCTGTATGTGGGTTTCCCTGGTCTTTGCCATTTCCCCACACGTATCCTAGGGGACAGGGTCAGAAATATTGGGAAAGGAACCAAGGAATCCCAACCTTTTTTTTGCCCCCTAATCTAACAAATTCATTCTTTATTACATAAAGATAAGACTGAAGGATACTCTGTCTCCCTGGATCGATTTCAGGACCAATTTCTATGACTACATCAAGCGAGCCTTCACTCGAGAGTCACTCCTGGAACACCCCATGCTCGCTCTCTCTGGCTTAGTTTAGGTGCAGTGAATCAGAAGAGAACCCATGAACTTCATAGCCACGAGCTGGGACCTTGTCGTGTCAGCTTGTTTAGGAATTTTCTTAGCCATTTGCTCAGTTAATACAGATGATGAAAAATTTGTACACCCCGTCTATTATGTTTCAAGCACCGGGCCAGGTCTGAAGAAGACAAATTAATAAGGTACTATTTCTCCCTCTTTTAAAGATTGTGTCGCCTGGTGATTTAATTTATACAAGACTGTAGACAGAATTATGTGCGCTGTGGTTGGAAAACAGATCTTTCCAAGACCACGCACAGTGCTATTATTTCTGATTAGATATAAAATCCTGACTCTAAACAAATCTCTGCTGGCTTCGATCTAGCAATAAAAGAATAGAGCTGCTATTCAGAGGTTTTTGTTTTTTGTTTTAACTGCAAAAACATTATAACAACAAAAAATATTTTAAAAGAGACAATTCCACTAGTAATCAATACATATACCATTTGAATGTTTCCATTTACTGCAGTCCTTGTTTATATTTATGTACAACTTTTATAAAGCTTAACAAGAGCATATATATAAGATTATACTCTGGGGGCACCTGGGTGGCTCAGTCGGTTAAGTGTCAATTTCAGTTCAGGTCATGATCTCGCGGTCCGTGGGTTCGAGCCCCGCATCGGTCTCTGGGCTGAGAGGCCTACTTGCTCTCTCTCTCTCTCTCTCTCTCAAAAATAAATAAACATTAAAAAAAAAAGAGATTGGGGCGCCTGGGTGGCGCAGTCGGTTAAGCGTCCGACTTCAGCCAGGTCACGATCTCGCGGTCCGTGAGTTCGAGCCCCGCGTCGGGCTCTGGGCTGATGGCTCAGAGCCTGGAGCCTGTTTCTGATTCTGTGTCTCCCTCTCTCTCTGCCCCTCCCCCGTTCATGCTCTGTCTCTCTCTGTCCCAAAAATAAATAAACGTTGAAAAAAAAATAAAAAATAAAAAATAAAAAAAAGAGATTATATTCTGAAACATTTGGTCCCACCCTCCCTTCATTCACACATTTTTCATATGGACTGCCTACGTATCTTAATGGTTGCAGAATATTCTATCATTCTAATAGCATGTTTTACTTAGTTACTATCTAAAGGTTTGTTTTTTAGGTTGTTTTGAATATTTCACCATCATAAAAAAAATGCTATAATACACAACGTCATGAATTTAACTTTTTCCTTTCGGAGTATTTCTTAGCAAAAGTTCCCAGGAGTATAAACGCTAATTCAAGGAGTGATTATTTTTGTGTTCCCTGCCAAGCTGATTTCCAGAAGAATTGAGCCAATTATGATTACTAAGAATACAGCAGTTTGAACAGAACATCACCACGTTTGAGCATTTGCACGTACATTTTGGTTAACTTAGAAAATATACTTTAGAAATTTATTTATAAAAGAATACCTTTTCTTGAGTTTTTAAGATTACAAGTGGGGTTGACCTCTTTATTTGAAATTGACTGCCCTTATATGAAATATGAATGTCCTTGCACAGGATATCTATCGGAGCCTTCAAGATGTCATTGTATCCCTGGCGTTTATTTTTCAGGCTTAACTTTTCGGGGAGCAGTTTTAGGTTCACAGCAAAATCGAAAGGAAAGTACAGAGATTTCCCATACGCCCCCTCCCCCCTCCCACAGTTAGCCTCCCCCATTATCAATGTCCCCCACCAGAAGGGGACATTTGTTACAACTGCTGTCCCCACAGTGACACATCATAATCACCCAAAGTTCACAGTTCACGTTAGGGTGTATCTCTGGCTTTGGATAACATCGATTACTTGTACCAATTGCTTTCAATCACAGTACAGTTTTTCGGGAACCTCGTTAATAACATTTTCTGACAATATCTTGCTAACAAGGATGTCCGGGGCAAGTGGGTCCCATGGCGTTTTAATATATTTAAGCAAAGAGTTTCAACTGATTAATAGATGCCAAAATGTTAATAATTTCACATGATATATGAAATACAGAATAGACCACAGGGAAATACATAGCTCCATCTACTGTAAATACTTTGAATTGGCTATCTCTGGGTTTGTACTTTAGGCCCCTCAGTTTGTTTTCATCATGCATTTAATTAAGAGTTTTGTAAGTGATGTCGGGCTCATAGCATTTTGCTAGACTCTTAAGGGACATAACTGTAATTAACATGAGGATCCTGCCCTCGGATCTGCTCGCTGAACAGTTTTAAGGCTTGAGAGCCGGTCACCTGCTGACCCTGTACTGCCTTGGAAGGACTGAGGTTTTAGGGTCTAAGAGGAGTTTGCTCTGCTCTACCTAAAGCTCCAATCACTGAAAGGGGGTGAGGTCAAATGACGAGAGGGCAAAGGACTTCTGGAAAGGGTTGGAGAGGTGAGTAGGGAAGCGGAGGGAGAGGGGCCAGGGCAAGGAGGTTGCCAATGGTGTTCTTACTCCCAGGTGACCAGCATTTCGAGACAATGAAAGGACGCGGTCAGAGGTGACGGTTCTGTGACGGACCAGGTCATCCGTTCGCAGCAGGAATGCGTTGCACAGGCCAGACGGCATGTTTTGAACTGGAAGAAACTGCAAGCGACTGCTGTCCAGTAGATGAAAAAGGTTCTCAAGTAAAAACCATACCCTGTGGTAAGTGCTGAAATAAAAGCCCGTGTGTGCTATGTGCCTTGGAAGTAGAGAGAAGGAAGACACTCACTTTGCTGCAGGGAGGTGGGGGGCGGGAGGAGCGGGGCATCAGGTCTCAGACGGGTGGCCTCACAAAGGAGGAGACTGGTGAGATAAACCCTGAACGGTAGGATTTCTGAGGGCACAGAAAAACAGGAAGGGTATTTCGGGCAAGGGGAACAGCATGAACAGCTGCACAGAGGCGTGAAATGTCATCATGTGTTTGGGAAACAGGGAGCCTGGTGCAGCTGCAGCTTAGTAAGGTGGCCAGGCGGGAAGTTACATAAGCAGCTTCTGCAGGACCTTGAACTTCAGGGTGGGAAGCCTGCAGACACTGGGGAGCACTGAGAGCCCCAAAGCAGGGCAGAGACGAGAGAACAATCGTCTGGAAGCGAAGCAGAGGGTGGACTGTAGTGAGTGAAGAGTTGGAGAGGCTGGGTAGGAAGCTATTGCAATGAGTTCAGAGGAGAAAGGGAAGAGATCAGAAGCAGGGCAGTGGCAGTATAAAGAGGAGGAAACAGAATCACAAGGGGAAGTTCAAATTGACCTGTGGGACGGACAGTACTGGGCCACTAACTGGACTTGGGTGGCATTTCTATTTTTTTTTTTTTTAATTTTTTTTTCAACGTTTATTGATTTTGGGGACAGAGAGAGACAGAGCATGAACGGGCGAGGGGCAGAGAGAGAGGGAGACACAGAATCGGAAACAGGCTCCAGGCTCCGAGCCATCGGCCCAGAGCCCGACGCGGGGCTCGAACTCCCAGACCGCGAGATCGTGACCTGGCTGAAGTCGGACGCTCAACCAACTGCGCCACCCAGGCGCCCCTATTATTATTACTATTACGCATCTTAACAACTGAGTCATCGTTTGCTGGCTTTTTTTTTCAGATACTCACTTTCATGGATAATTTTTAGAAAACATATAATTGAATTTCTTTGGATCAAGCAAAATATCAGAAATGACTAGAAAAACCTTTATTGCATTTAAGATCCTTTTTTTTAATGTTTATTTATTTTTGAGACCATGTGAGAGACAGAGGGCAAGCAGTGGAGGGAGACACAGAATCTGAAGCGGGCTCCAGGCTCCGAGCTGTCAGCCCAGAGCTGAGCTGGACGCGGGGCTCAAACTCACGAACCGTGAGATCATGACCTGAGCCGAAGTCGGACGCTTAACCGACTGAGCCATTCGGGTGCCCCGCACTTAAGATCTCGAACCCTTAAGTCAGAACCTTGGTAACTTAGTCTCTTCAATAGTGCCCACAAAGCAGGTGCAAAGCATTAAGGTATTACCACGCCTAGTTTTTACCTCTGTCTCCTGCCTTTGCACTGGGCTGAGAGCTTCCGCAAATCAGACACCGACTTCTTTGCCATCATGTCCCCAGTCTTTAGGGGACTCTGAGAACAAGGTCACGGCCAGTGTTCCAAAACCCTTTGTTGAAGAACGAAGCAATAAATAAATGAATGGATGGATGAGGCAACAAAAGAATGAAATCCTTCTTTTGGACTAAATATAATGTGCATCGTACTTGGAAATTGCCCAAATGACCCAGGCAAGGGATGAGTAGAATGAACGCCTGACAGACGCACTTAGACACGCTGGAATCCACAGCGAATAGGAGCCAATTAGCTTCCCATCCAGAGGCAGCCGAAGTCCCGCCACCCACATCCTCCCTCTCCCTAGTAGTTTCCTCCCTAAATCGACGTGTCAAAGAGGCTTTAGCCCAAACAATTTGGATTCGGTTTCTAATACTGCTCGGATTTTCTGCACACTTCACAGACTTTTTGTATAGATACTGATTCAGGTACAAAACCCCAAATACCAGTGATGTAAACAAAGTCATGTTCCTCACCTAAGAGTTTAGGCTGTTGGGGCACCTGGCTGGCTCAGTCAGTAAGCGCAGGACTCTTGATCTCAGCTCAGGTCTCACGGTTTGTGGGTTCGAGCCCTGCATCAATCGTGCTCTGTGCTGACAGTGCGGAACTTGCTTGGGATTCTCTCTCTCTCTCTCTCTCTCCCTCTCTCTCTGCCTTCTCTCTCTTAAAACAAATAAATAAACTTAAAAAAAAAGAGTTGAGGGGCGCCTGGGTGGCGCAGTCGGTTAAGTGTCCGACTTCAGCCAGGTCACGATCTCGCGGTCCGTGAGTTCGAGCCCTGCGTCGGGCTCTGGGCTGATGGCTCAGAGCCTGGAGCCTGTTTCCGATTCTGTGTCTCCCTCTCTCTTTCTGCCCCTCCCCCGTTCATGCTCTGTCTCTCTCTGTCCCAAAATAAATAAACGTTGAAAAAAAATTAAAAAAAAACCAAATAAATAAACTTAAAAAAAAAAAGAGTTGAGTCTCTGATGGTGGCTCTAAGATGTTGGGATTCCAGTTTCTTTCTATCTTGTAGCTCTTACATCCTCAATATGCAGCGTCTGTTACCTCATCTGACAAGACAGATCCAGCGCCCCACCACTGTGTCCTTATTCCAGCCCCAGGAAAGAAAGAAAAGAAGGGAGGAAGACATTTTAACTTTAATGGAATGACACAGAAGTTGCCTGCATTACTTCGGTTCACGTCTTGTTAGCCAAAGTTGGTCACGCGGTCACACTAGCGCCAAGGGATGCTGGGAAATCAAGCATTCAGCTGGCTCACCGTGCACCTGCCGGAAACTCCCATCGCTTACAGAACGAGGTCCTTAACCTTTCTTAGGCCGTGGATCCCCTTGGCAATGGGTTGAAACTGCTTCTCAGAATTCTCGAAGTTTTTAAGAAAATAAAAACTTCAAAAATATTTACATGACAGGTAATTGTGAAATATTTACATCTGTGCTTCTTCCCGCATTAACAACAAATATGGCAGCCGGTCTAATAAGTGTTGTAACTACTGTGGCTGCTGCCTCCGTTACATTCGTCATTGAAGGAAATACTAAACTTCAGTTAGAGGTTAGTCAAAACAGAGATGTATTTTTTTTCCTTATCCTGGTTCATGAACACCCTGAATTCTATTCAAAGGCTTCTGGGGGTCTGTGAACCTACATTATGGGCCCCCCACTAATAGCATAAGATGAAGGGAGACGCATTTCAATCCATGCCCGGGCTCTGTGGTCAGTGCTCTCTGCAGGAGTCAGGGTTCGGTGAGGAGACAGCAACCACAGGGGCATTTGAAAGGGGAAAGTTTAATATAATTATTAACTATAACAATGATTGGTATCACAAGGAATTGACTGGTAGGAAGTAGAGGGAATTCTAAAGAACGTCGGAATTGCAGATGTGAAGAGAGCTCGGGACTGACACCCAGGAATTGTTAGAGGGCATGGCATGGCTGATTGGATGGCAGAGCCGTTGGTGTGGAACCTTCTGGAAATCCATCCATGCTGCGGAAAGCCATTCGTGGAGAGGGATCTCGCTGCAGACACTATGAAACAACCTGTGGCGGTTGCTGGGTGCTGGGTGCTGGGTGCTGGGTGCTGCTGACTGTATACTGCAGAAGTCAGGCTCTGGGGAAGCTACATGGCAGGACTGGGCACTGGGGAAGCCGTTGGCACGGTGGGAGCCAGGTGCTGGGGGATCTGCCTGCACTGCTGTAATTGGTGATGCTTAAACCTGACGGCTGGCCAATTGCTGTTGTTTGACCACCAATTTGCAATTTCCCTCTTTGCTCCAGCCTTGTCTTCCCCATCGATGGTCCTGGGCTTCTGCCCAAGTTCTTGGTTATCTCCTAGTTCTCTCTAAGCAAAGCTTCAAGAATGGACTTGAATCTCACCAACGGGTCTAGAACTCGGATACTTTGCTCAGCGTTTTCTAGTTCGTTCCTTGGAACCACAAATTATTATCCAAGTATCTTCGCTTACCAGGTGGAATCTTATCACACACTGGAAACTTAAGTGAAGTCCCGATGGTTTCTGAGAACCACGTTTGTTACGGCGCCCTACCCAACAGACTGAGTCTTCTTGGACCAAGCCCAGACCTACCAACATCTTTTGGATCCTGGGAACCTTGTTGATTCCAGTTTCCAGATACACTCCTCTTCCAAACCCCCATCCGGTTCCTAGTGTTTGCCCTTTCCTGCTGACCCACTGCTGAAATCCATGATGATTTGGGGTCAAGGCCCTTAGACAGTCAACAGCAAAAGGGGAAAGACCCAAGACTAGCCTTAGGGGCACACAGAAGTGGTTCCTACTGATGTGAAGTTTTTTGTGGAAAGTTCTAGAAACTCCTCCACCTAAAATATTCTTCTTTCTTTCTTCTATTCCCTGCTCCCTCATTCTCCCCGCCCCACATGCATATCTTACCTCCAGACTCTCTCAATACTGGAAACAGTACCATTTGTGGGTTTTTTTTTTTTCCTTTTGGAATTAAAATCATCATGATTTACTGAAATCTCTTTCAGCTACTCATACAGACCCCTGAGAGAGATAATAAGCCATTATTACCTACAAACGCTTTATGATGTCTTATTTACTCCTTGCTTTTAATAAGCTGTCTGCAAATGGGGCCCCGAGGAGGTAAGTCACAACACATGTCAGTGTGGATCGACTACACATCCAGCTTGCCAAGGACAGTTCCAGTTTACATGTGTTGTCCCAGGATGATTTTTAATCGCGTCCCATTTCCCTGTTGCCTAGGTGTAGCCAATAAATCAGTCACTTAACTAAGTTGGAGGGGTCTGGACCGTGTCATTTCATTTGGGGATAGAGAAGTCTGGAGGACGGATTGAATTTGCTGGGAAGCAGTACGGCATGTTGAGGAAAAGCTGTCAGAGAAGAGAAAATGCCATAGAGACGGCTGCAGACAAGCTTTGCTGACTTTAGAATTTGCCGTAACCAACCTCCCAGTGTGAATTGGGTTCCCATCTGTCAATGCACCTGGGAATGGCACACGTTGGCTTTTGAGGAACATAGCCCAGCAATAAAAGCCTAGTGACACAGGCTTGAAGTCAGTCAGTCTTGAATTTAAATCTCAAATCCGGGGCGCCTGGGTGGCTCAGTTGGTTGGGTGTCTGACTTCGGCTCAGGTCATGACCTAGTGGTCCTTGAGTTCGAGCCCCGCATTGGGCTCTGTGTCGGACAACTCAGAGCCTGGAAGCGACTTTGGATTCTGTGTCTCCCTCTCTCTCTGCCCCTCCCCTGCTCACGCTCTCTCTCTCTCTCTCAAAAATAAATACACACTGGGGCGCCTGGGTGGCTCAGTCGGTTAAACGTCTGACTTCAGCTCAGGTCATGATCTAGCGATCTGTGAGTTCAAGCCCCGCATTGGGCTCTGTGCTGACAGCTCAGAGCCTGGAGCCTGCTTCGGATTCTGTGTCTCCCTCTCTCTCTGACCCTCCCCCATTCATGCTCTCTCTCTGTCTCAAAAATAAATAAACATTTTAAAAAAAATAAAAGAAGTTGTTCTTCAAAGTGTTTAAAAAATAAATACACATTAAAAAAATAATAAATAAATAAATAAATAAATAAATAAATAAATAAATAAATATTTAAAAAATCCCAAATTCACTCCTAACTGGTATGTGACCGGGTCCCTTCTCTACTCAGTCTTCTACTGATAATCTGTGTCCCTTGTCTCTTTGAGTCTTAATTCCTTTCTTTGTCAAATTGAGATGATAGTAACACCCACTCTTGAAGCAGCACTAAAGATGAAATGAATCAATGTGGGTAAGGTATTCAGCATAATGCTTGGGGCGTAGCAATCACTCAGTTTCATCAGTCGATATCAGTAGTGGAATGTTTGTCCACCTGTCCTTCTCTGAAAACCTCCTACCCCGCTGTAGTAGGCTGAATAAAGATGGCCCCCGAAGATATCCGTATCCTGATCCTTGGAACCTATGAATGTTACCTTGGGTGGCAAAAGGGACTTTGCAGGTGAGATTAAGGTAAGGATCCTGAGATGGAAGAACTATCCTGGATCATCTAGGTAGATGCCAAGGGTACTTACAAGAGTCCTCATGAGAGGGAGGTAGAGAGAGATCTGACTACAGAAGCATAGAAAGGTGATTTAATGCTGGAAGCCGAAGGTCGTGCTTTGAAGACAGAGGAAGAGACCTCAAGCCAAAGAACACAGGCAGTCACCAGAAGCGGAAAGAGGCGAGGAAATGGATTCTCCCCTCCCAGCCTCCAGAAGGAACCAGCCTGCCAATACCTTGGCTTCAAGCCCAATGGGATAGAGTTTAGACTTCTGAACTCCAGAATTGTAACAGAATCCATTAAAAAAAATTTTTTTTATGTTTGTTTACTTATTTAGACAGAAAGAGGGACAGAGTGTGAGCTGGGGAGGGAAGACAGAATCGGAAGAGAGGAAGACAGAATTGGAAGCAGGCTCCAGGCTCTGAGCTGTCAGCGCAGAGCCCCACGCGGGGTTCGAACCCACAAACCTCGAGATCATGACATGAGCAGAAGTCGGACTCTTAACCCACTGAGCCACCCAGGTGCCCCATAACAGAATGCATTTCTGTTGTTTGAAACCACTGAGTTTGTGGTAATTTATTACAGAAACAACAGGAAACTAAGACACCCACCCATGGGGGGAGCCTCTCCATAGTCATATTTCTTTCTTTCTTTTTTTTTATCGAGGTGTAATTGACACATAGCGTTACATTAGTTTCAAGGATACAACATGATGATTTGATACTCATATATTGCAAAATGATCACCACAATAGATTGTCCCCTTCCATCACCGTCCATAGGTACAGAAGCCTTTTTCTCGTAATGAGAACTTGTAAGATCTATTCTCTCAGCAACTGTCAAAAATGGAATAGCGTTATTATTAACTATGGTCACCACGCTGTACGTTACATCCCCATGACTTATTTCAACAGCCTTGTTACTTTCCCTTGGTCTAAGAGTGCACACGTGACCTAAGCGGGGACAATTAGATTCTTCCTCCCAGGCGTTTGGAATTTTGACCTAGGCATGTGGGTGTTGAAACACATCCATGGCAGAAAGCCAGAGCCATGGTTCATGACCTTCTGTTGCTGGGTTTCTCACACCAGTCATGCTTCCTGCCTGCCCCTTAGATTAGTCAGCTCTCCCTCAGATATAACAGGGATCTACTGTGGGATTCAACGGTATCCTTTCAACAAAATCCCTTTGTCAATTAAGGTAGCTAGCCTTCAATGTCGGTTGACGGTCACCCCAAGAAACCGATCAATACAGACAAGCTGTAACGAACAATCATCGGAGAAAACCGCTTGTCTGCAACAAGCCGCCGGACCACGGCCTGGCTAACAGCCCCAAGTCAGGCTTCTGTGGCTTTAAAGCAGTTACAGTCCCTGAGAAGCTCCACAGCACAGTTGAACAGGGAGCAGACGAAACACCAGGGCTGCTGAGAAAACGGTTCTTTCTCCCTGGCCCGGCACAGTCAAAGGTGAGGCAGCTCATTTTGACGGGGAACCTTAAGGAAATGTCATTTTTTTTTAAGGCTTATTTATTTTTTAGAGAGAGAGCATGAGCGAGGTAGGGAGAGAGACAGAGGATCCGAAGCAGGCTCTGAGCTGTCAACACAGAGCCTGAAGCAGGGCTCGATCTCACGAACCATGAGATGGTGACCTGAGCTGAAGTCGGATGCTCAACCGACCAAGCCACCCAGGCGCCGCAGGAAATGTCATTCTGAGTAGATCTGCGTGTTCTTGACACACGACTGGATTTTCCCTAAGAGAGGGGTGGGGGTGGGGGAGGAACTGAAGAAATGTTCCCACCGTCTGGTCGCCAAACTGGCAGGGAGAACACAAAAGATGCATAGTTCAATCTAAAAGAACTCACGTTTACTCAGGCATGTGGTGAAGCTCTGCGAAGTGTGTTGTTCACTTTCAGAGAGAACACTGCAGCCAAACCCGGGGCCTCACGAGACGCCACCCCGGAAGAGCGCACAGAAGCACGGGAGTGAGTTTGCTTCTGTCACTAGCCTCCTGTATATCTTCTGCTGACCATTCAAGAGCCAGTTCGGTGACAGCGACTTCCAAAGAACAGCTGTCTTTTCCCTAAGGCTTCATTCATCCAGCAGGCTTTTATTGAACTACTGCTTTGTGCCTGGGACGGTACGAAGGACATGTGATCCAAAGAGGATCTGACATCTTTTCTGCTCCTGGTGCGGGCTGATCGCTGAAGTGGGAGACACAGGGAAAGGCTCTGCTTTGATATGAAGCATCTCAGAATCCTGCCAACGGGATTGTCGGCGTCTGGAGGGCACAGACCATATGCGATTCTCTCATTTCCTGGGGTGCCCAGCACAGGAGTATGAGAGTAGAGAACCCTCACACTCAAGGCGTACTCAAATATGTGCTGCTACTTTTATTGAGTTTATTTCGGCGATTCTTGCTATATATGTCTCTAATAGTCACGATGACCGTAACTCATGGAACGCCGATTAGGTGCTAATACATTATTCACCGAATTCTCTCAACCTCAAGCCGCGGGTACTCATATTATTTACACTTTATGAAGGACAGAAATGGTGCTCTGTAAGGTGGTCTTGTAAGAGATAGGGCTGGATTCCAGTCTCGACTGTCTGGAGACGGAGGCCGACCTCTCTCCTGCCGTACGTGGTCCTGTGACCACATTTTATGGAAAATTTGCTAAGGATCGATGAAACTTCAAGCTTTCTATTTTTCATAATCATTTGACTTGCAAGGATGGAGATGCAATTCAAATGGTTTTAAAAATATTGGGGGCCGGGTGCCTGGCGGGGCTCAGTCGGTCGAGCGTCCGACTTTGGCTCAGGTCATGATCTCGCGGTTTGTGAGTTCGAGCCCCGCGTCGGGCTCTGGGCTGACAGCTCGGAGCCTGGAGCCTGCTTCGGATTCTGTGTCTCCCTCTCTCTCTCTCTGTCCCTTTCCTCTCACACTCTGTCTCTCTCAAAAATGAATAAACACCAAAAACAAACTAAAAAAAAATGAAGCTGACTTTAAGGCTATCTTACAACGCCTCTGTCTCTGTCTTTCTGTCTGTCTCTCCTTCCTCCTCCACACCTTGTCTCCATCTCTCATCTCAGTCTTTTCTATTTTTTGGTGTTCTTGACTTCCCCTGAAATGGGCCCTCTCCGCATGAGGGGAACACGGCTGCCAGGACCACACGCTTACGCCCACTGACCAGTGAGGCACCGGGATTCCTCTTCACCAATTCCAGGCACAAAAATCTTAGGGAAGGTTTTGATTGGCCGGGAGGGGGTCATGCGGCCAGGAGAAAAGTGAATTGTTCCAGCCTTCACATGGCCAGCTTTGAGATTAGGGGTGGGGTCTGTGCCTGGCAGTCCGTGGAATGACGCGGTCAGAGGTGGGATCGTGGGAAAGAGAATTTCTACTTAAGAAAACATGGGCTGCACCAGGACAGACAAAGCAATGTGTGTGCATTGCTGCCTAAGACATGGGCCGTTGCCTCCTGCGGTAGCTAATGTAGGTGTAACTTGCATTGAAACTACGGAAGAAGGTACATTTCACTCAACTTTAAACAGAGGAGGGGATGGGGCGCCTGGGTGGCGCAGTCGGTTAAGCGTCCGACTTCAGCCAGGTCACGATCTCGCAGTCCGTGAGTTCGAGCCCCGCGTCAGGCTCTGGGCTGATGGCTCGGAGCCTGGAGCCTGTTTCCGATTCTGTGTCTCCCTCTCTCTCTGACCCTCCCCCGTTCATGCTCTGTCTCTCTCTGTCCCAAAAAAAAAAAAAAAGTTTTAAAAAAGAAAAACAGGGAGGTGAATGGTAGTATAAAGAAGAAAGGAATGATAAATCTACCTAAACTCAATATTAAAGTCGATAGTTCCGTTGAACTGCATTAAAAGAAAATCTGGGGAAACCTGATTTTATAATTCTAAGCTCCTTGAAAAATGGCCTCCGTGCAAGTACTAATCCCCTGTGAATGTTGTTTACCAAGTAACAATTCAATGCAAACTCAGAGTATACTATGTCTTTTTTCCCCCAATTACAAAAAGCTAATGCCAAGATATGGGAAAATTGCTATAGTCCGATGTGAGGGAGGGGCAGGGAAAGTCAATCAAATACTGTGACACAGATAAGGTTACCACAGGGCTATAATGTTTCTGTTGTTTTATTTTCCCCTGTCAGAGTGAAAAGATACTGAAACTCTATAGGGGGGGCTATTCAGGGCGCTGGGAAAAGTGGCAAGGACTTTGGGGGTAACTTTCCCTGGTAAACTACTGAATTGTCTCAAGGTCAGGCTTCGTTCCTTCTAAATTAAACAAGCCTCAGGGATTCAGTACCGATGTGAGTGCAAAAGACAGAACTGAATCAAAAGTCATCCCCCAAAACCAAGAGACTCCAAGATGCCAGGAGATGACTTGATTTTTACTCAAGTTCAAAGAGAGGCGTGGGGCGCCTGGGTGGCTCAGTCGGTTAAGCGTCCAAATTCAGCTCAGGTCACGATCTCGCCATCTGTGAGTTCGAGCCCCGCACCGGGCTCTGTGCTGACAGCTCAGAGCCTGGAGCCTGCTTGGGATTCTGTATCTCCCCTTTCTCTGCCCTCCCCTGCTCACACTTCTGTCTCTCTGTCTCGAAAGTAAATAAACATTAAAAAAAAATTTTTTTTAATAAAAGATTAAAAAAATAAAGAGAGGCGTAATATAATTATGATCTGGGACAGTGAAAAAGGTATTGAATGTGTCTGACTGGTGTGTTTTTCTCTACATTTTATTCCAACTGAAAATGTTACTTGAATAGATTAAGGTTCACGTTTAGCTGTTTTATTTATTTTGTTAAAAACAAAGCAAAATAAGCTCTCTTTTCCTCTCTCTCTGACCCTCCCCTGCTCATGCATCGCACACCCCCTCTCAAAATAAATAAATAAACTTAAAAAAAAAAAAGCAACATAACAAAAAAGTTGAACCATGTGGTAAAGACCGATAATCTTTTTTTTAAATAATTTTTTTAAGTTTATTTATTTTGAGAGATGGAGCATGTGCGCTTGAGTGGGGGAAGGAGTAGAGAGAGGGGTAGAGGGAGAAGCCCAAGCAGGCTCCGTGCTGTCAGCACGGAGGCCAACGTGGGGCTCGAACTCACCAACCGTGAGATCATGACCTGAGCTGAAATCAAGTCAGACACTGAGCGGACTGAGCCGCTCAGGTGCCCCAGGCCTGCTGATCTCGATCACAGTTCACAAGGCCCTTTGGTCACATGGCAGAGCTCTGATGCCCAGCAGGGCTCTGTCGGACTTACACCTTCTGCTTCCCAGAAGACAGACTCTGGGTGACCTTGAAACCACCGCTATTCGAGGGGAGAGCAAAGCACACACATTTTCACCCTCCAAATATCCCTAATTCAGCTCCATGTCTCTCCCATTAGGACCATCCTGGTCAAAGCCATCACTTCCTTACAGTTTCGCAAATGAATCCTTCGATTTTGTGCTTCTCCGTTGTCTACACTGGCTGGAGTTAACATTAAAAAATGTGTATCTGGGGGCGCCTGCGTGGGTCCGTCAGTCAAGCATCCGACTTCGGCTCAGGTCGTGATCTCGCCGTTCGCAAGTTCGAGCCCCACATCGGGCCCTATGCCAACAGCTGAGAGCCTGGCGCCTGCTTCAGATTCTGTGTCTCCCTCTCTCTCTGCCCCTCCCCCTCTCAAGCTCTCTCTCTGTCTCTCTCTCAAAAATAAACATTAAAAAAAATTTTTTAATGTATATCTGATGTCATCACCGTTGGCTGAAAAACCTATCTATGGCTTCTCCATCTGTGAAATGAAACAGTAAGTCCTTAACATGATACACAAGTTCCTTTGTATTCTGGTGCCACTGCTCCTGGTTCTCGGGCCTTTGGACTCTGGGAGTTTCACCGATGGCCCCCTGGCCGGGCCTTTGGACTTGGACTGAGTTACAACCCCAGCTCTCCTGATTCTCCAACTTGCAGATGGCAGACTGTGGGACTTTTTGGCCTCTATGACGGGGTCAGCCAATTCCCATTAAAAATCTCCTCTTCTATTTCTCTCTCTATACATCCTATTGGTTCTGTTTCTCTGTAGAACCCTGACTAATACAGAAGTGTGAAGAACTCCCGTATTTCCTTTACCCTGAAACTCCATCCACTTTTCACCAATCATACCGATGATATCTTTTAGGGCCAAAAGATCCAAACCAAGCAAGGATTACACGTTGCACTTACTCATCATATACCTTTAGTTTCCTTTGTTCTGGAAGTGTTTTTTAGTCCTTCTTCGATCTTCATGATCTTAAAATCTTTCAGTCGTTTTGTAGGCTATCCCTCAACCTGGGTTTGTCTGGTGTTTCCTCATAAGATTCAAGATGCTCAGGGGCGCCTCGGTGGCTCCGTCGGTGAAGCGTCCGACTTCGACTCAGGTCATGATCTCACAGCTCGTGGGTTCGAGTCCCACATCGGGCTCTGCGCTGACAGCTCAGAGCCTGGAGCCTGCATCGGATTCTGTGCCTCCCTCTCTCTGCCCCTCCCTGGCACTCTCTCTCTCTCAAAAAGTAACACTAAAAATTTTTTTTTTAATGCATGTAATGCAGTGTGGGGTGGGGCCCACTTTCTGTCTTGGACTGCAGGTCCAGCTGTCGTGTCCCTGGCTGCTGGCCAAAGCAGACCTTGTCCGGTAGGGACCCTTGACACGGTCCACGCACAATAGCTGTACTTGGCCTGTGCTGTGTCACAACGGCAGTTCGCGGGATAGCGTGAGGACATGCTGCTGTTTCTCTGCGGTTAAGTTTCCCCCAATAAAGCCCATATTATAGCTGCGCCGTGTAGCACGCTTCGGGTGTATCTGTGACCTGTTGCCTGAAAGTTAACATTGAATACTTGAGTAAGGTGACGTCTGCTAGATTCTCTTTTGTAAAGTTCTTGTTTTTCAACTAAGAGTTATAGGGGAGATGCTTTGAACCTATGTTACTATCCCATTCTTTGTCCAACTTTCACCCAGGAGATTTAGCAAACACTGATATTTCTTGTCTGATGATTGCCAAATGGTGATTTTCTAATTCCATCATTCCTTCTAAGTTTTTTTTAAGAGAGTGATAGAGCATGCACACTCGAGAGGGGGGGCAGGGAGGAGGGATAGAGGGGGAGGGAGGGAGAGAGAGAGAGAGAGACAGAGAGAGAGGGAGAGAGTCTTAAGTAGGTCCCGCACCCAGCACAGGGTCAGCGAGACCCTGACGTGGGTCCCGATCCCACAGCCCTGGGATCATGACCTGAACTGAAATCAAGAGTTGATGCTCAATTCACTGAGCCACCCAGGAGCCCCTATTCCTTCCAAATTTCTAGTTGCATTCTATCCTAAGGAAGACCTGTCTCTTTTCTCCTCACTTATTCATTCATTAAACACACACACACACACACACACACACACACACACACACACACACACATCAGCGTGGACTTATGGATTCTATTTTACTCCATGGGACATAATCTCCTACTATCATCATTTATTTTGATGTTCCAATTTCCCAGATTTGGCCAGTGGGAGTCCCTTCAAATGGACTACGTTGTTGTTTTGAAATGTCTCCTTCACTCTTCGAGCATTTTCATGTTTTCTGGCACGACAAGGAGGTCCAGGCTCACTTACGCTTTCTCTGTCCCAACCGTGAAATCAGGTATTTCTTCAAGGATTCCCAGTTCCTTTTAGCAGAAGATGGTGTTTCAATCTGGGTGTTAGGTATTCTCCTGGATATAGGGCTGCTGCTCCAGGATTCTTTCAGCGGACAGAGCTAGGAAGTATATATACATAGATATACTTTTATGTATACTGAAAGCCCTAGGTTCACATCAGCATCTCCAATTCCAACCTGACCACTCAAGCCTTCTTCTTTTCTCCTTTCTATATGTGTAACCCCATTCTCCAACAGTGAGGAATGTGGCTTCCGTGGTCCTCAATATAGTTTTTCATTTGCAGAGTCCCCTTGTATATACAATTGGCTGCCTGACTTTGCAGGACCGCACCCACCTTCCTTGTTTTGGCTCTGATCTCCACGCTCGGCTGACTTCCTAGCTGAATAGTGGGACGACTGTATTCTCCTGGGTAGATGGAAAAGCTGAGAGAACCAGTCACTAGAGAAAGATACACAGATAAGCAGACACAGAGGGGAAAAAAAAATCACAGAAGGATATAGAGAGTACCTTTGAGTTCCTGAAAGCTTTCCAACTCCTGGGTCTACTCCTTTGCTGCAGCTGTATTCCTGCTCCCGGCTTCTGTGAGAAGCGTCTGCAACCTTATGATACAGTTCTTCCCTTTTGGTGAAGCTACTTCAGGTTGGTTTCCGTTACTTGCAAACAAAGAGTCTTAAGCAAAGGTATATTTGTATCCTGACTTGTCCTACAAAAAAGAAAACAAATTATGGAAATAATCAGGGCAGAGGGAAAATAAAAAAATTTGCCCACCGAAAATGCATACCACATGGTACTATACCGTTGCTTAACATGGGCTGAAATATTAGCTCCAAGATTTCTAGTGATCCAAACGAAGTGTGAAACACTATCCCTGACAAGAGTTTATGTCTCTGGATTTAAAAACAAGCCAGCAACTAGAGCATGAATAGATAGATCATTGGAACAAAATGCAGAGTCTACAAGTGAACCCTTCCACAAATGGCCAATAAGTGGCAAACCGTGTAGCCATCTGGAAGAAAAAGAATTTGGATCCATCACTCATCCCATATACTCAGTCACTGCCAAATGGATCGATGTTTAATTGCAAAAGACTGGAAGTCTAAGTGCCCACCAATAGAGAATTAGTTAAATAAATCAAGGCACATCCCAGCAATATAGTGTTATGGGGATTGAAAAAAAATAGCAAGGGGATGCCTGGGTGGCTCAGTCCGTTAAGCATCAGACTTCAGCTCAGGTCATGATCTCATGGTTTGTGAGTTTGAGCCCCGCATTGGTCTCTGTGCTGACAGCTCAGAGCCTGGAGCCTGCTTTGCATTCTGTGTCTCCCTCTCTCTCTGCACCACCCCCCCCCCCACTCTGTCTCTCTCTCAAAAATAAGTAAACATTAAAAAATTTTTTAAAAATAGCACGGACCTCTGTATATATTGCTGCAAAATACCTTCAGGATATATTATGTAAAGAAGGCAAGGTAAAGTAGGCGTGTAGAGCATGCTACCATTTTTGTAAATGAGGAAGTCTTGGCTTGTATGCACATGAAAAAATTCTTCTGATGAATGAGGAAGAAATATCTGCTTGGGGACAGGTGTGAGAAAGAGATTCTTTCTACTATATACATTGTTATGCTCTCTGAGGGATGAACCATATGTATGTACCACTCTTTTTCTTTATTAAAAAAAAAAACTGGTGAAAATTAGACAAATCCGCTGATGGAGAAGACCAGCTAGTCTTGACAGATTGAACGGACAGCAGGAGGGGCTAAAAGTTTTACCTGCCCCCAAATTCCCACTGCTAGTGCCTATTTTCACCCTGAGAAGCCATCCTTTTCACAAAGGATTATCTCCCGAAAGCCTTTATGTGTGTTATCGGAGAGGTCTGTTGCCCACAGTGCGGTACGTGTAAGAAACGTTTTTATGGAGGTCTGCCCAAAGCATTCTATTTCCTAATTTTGCCCATGAACATTCCATGTTAAGGCGAAACTCCAAGCCAAACTATGGTAGATGTATGATCAAAATTTGAGCACAGTAGTGACTGACAGCACGCCAGTCCGGAAGCCAGACTACCTGGGGCTCTAATCTCAGTTCACTTATTAGCTGCTGGAAGCTAGTCAGTTTCTCCATCTGTTAAAATGGGGCCAGTTACAATGCCCATCTCCAATTTATATCAGAGCATGTGCGCCTTAGGGCAGCCAGTCCAATAGCAACAAAATGTGGCCCACGTTAAGACATCACGATTCTTCTAGCACAGCAAAAAAAAAAAAGAAAAAAAAAAAGAAAAGAAAAAACAAGTGAAACTACTGTTTATCCCACTGTGTAAAACACATGATCACTTCATGTCATCAGTAAGATTATTAGTGCGATGTCTTACAGTCTTTTTTTGGTAAAGCACACATACATCTATGAGTTCCAACCAGCACATCCCACTTGGGACTGGCCAATTTTTAAGTGCTCAAGAGCCACACGAGGCTGGTGGCGGCTGTAGAACACCGGCTATCTAGCACGGAGTAGGTGCTGAGTGCTAACGCTTAAGATTGGAAGCATCCCCTGCAGTGCACCAGACTACCCCAGGAGTCCTCTGGAAGAGATGCCTACATTTGGGGGTAAATTAATAGGATTCTCTTTAAGCCCATGACTTACTGGACCTCCATCCACTCTAATTCACAGACACGAGGTGTGGCAGAGGGTTGCAACCTATGCAAAGAGACAATTTACATAAGCACCCCCCCCCCCCGTCTCCGTCCCATTATCCGGTTATTCCTATTCCGGGGCGGGGGTGGGGTCTGTTGTCTCCCCAAAAGCGGAGGGCCCGGCACCACCACCGCGGGGGAGAAGCAGGCGAGTGGGAAGGCCCTTTAAAAAGGGGAGGCGGTGGTAAGAGGAGAGCTGAGCCTCCGGAGAACAATTACGGCCGTGGGGAAGGGCCACGTTTAGGGGGCGGTGGGTGTCAGAGGGGCAACGATGGAGGCGGACGAGTTCCGAGAGCCGGGAGGTTCTGCCGAGCCCGGCGAGCGCTCGCGGCCCCGGCGCGCGGGCCCAGGAGCGCGGCGAAGGCGCCGGGCCGCAGGCGGTGGATCGCCCCGGTCCACTCCCGGCGCTGGGCCGCAAACGCCGCCTGGCTTCCGCCTCCCGCGTCCGCTGTCTCCCGGCTCCTGAATGGCTGCGGGGCCGGGATTAACCTTTCACCGCCGCGCTCTGTCCAATCACAGGCTCGCTCTCATGCCGGCGCGGGGCGAGCGGGGCCGAGCGGAGCGTGGGGGCGCGGAGGGGGCGGCGCGGGCGCCGGTGGGATTCTTCAAGCGGCTGTGCGCCGTTGCCGCGGGCCGTGCGCGGGCTGCGGGCGAGCCGGGCTCTGCGCAGTCTCCGCAGGCGCGGGCGGGAGGGGTCGAGGCGGAGGCGCGGCGCGGCGCAGGCTGCTCCAGGCCCAGGTGAATGGAGTAACCTGACAGCGGGGACGAGGCGACGGCGAGCGGGAGGAAATGGCGGCGGCGGCGGCGGCGCCAGGCGGCACCGGGAGGCCTGGGCTGTGACGCGCGCGCCGGAGCGGGGTCCGATGGTTCTCGAAGGCCCGCGGCGCCCCGTGCTGCAGGTGAGGCGGGCTCCCGCGGAGCCGCTTTGTGTGCGGGGCGGGGAGCGGCTGCGCCCGCCTCGGCGCGGAGGCCCGCGTGGGCGCCCGGGCCCGGACCCGCCGGGGAGGGCAGCCGGCGCGGGCAGATGGCGCGCGGCCTCGCCCGGTCCCGGGCGGCGCGGCCTGCGAGCCGGGCGTCCACCGGGCCGGGCTCCGCGCCGCCCGGCCCCTGGCGCCCCTCCGGAGTCGGCGCCGTGGAGGGCCGCGGTGCGGTCGCGCTGGCGGCGGCCGGGGCCGCGGAGCCCGCGCTGCCGCCCGCCGGGCCCGCGGAGAGCAGGCTTTGACAGGTCCGGTTACGCACGCGGGAGCGGTGCGGGACCCGCGGCGGCGTCCGGGGAGCATCCTGGGGACCGCGCCGGGCCTGCCCGGAGGGCAGGGAGGCCGGCTGTCGTTGCTGGCGGGGAAGCGCGAGCCTTGGGGTCCCGCCCGGCGAGGATTGTTCGCGTTTATTGGCAGGTGACCAGATCTGGGTCCCCCGGGGCGGGTGGCCGGGGCCATCTTTTCGCCCCTCCCCTCCGATGTTTTTGTTGCCAGAACGCCTGAACCCTGCAGAGGAGCCTTTCAGGAGGGTTTTTCATCCCCGGGAAGTCGGTGTATGTTTTAGGTTAGCGCATCAGATCCATGGGGATGGTCTAGAAAAACCGAGCTGCCCCGAAGGCTTTGCCCGCGGCAGAGTTAACACACCCCGTAATGTGTCTTTAATAGCCCTGAGATTTGTAAAAACAAGGATGAGTGAGGAGTCCTTTGCTCTTCAGGGTTCAGTCTGTGCGTTTGTGAAGAAAAGTCCTTCTTCCGGGGACCCGCTGCTGATCCACATGGAAAGTCTGAGCATTCTTAGGATTATCACGAGATAAGCATTCATCTTATTAAAGAGTAATTAACTTTGAAGCCTGTGCCGCTGGGAGGTGCTTCTGGCTTTGAATTTTCTGAATCTTTACCGTCCCGATTTTCACTTGTCTTCTGTTGCTTGTCTTTCAAGTGCAGCACACTCAGTGAGTGGAAAAGGACAGGAGTTAGGAGTTAAATTACTTGGAAAGTACACATTTTTTAATGTGCTCTCGTAAGAGGTTCGCTAAATTGAAAATGTATGGATGTAAACATGTCGTTTTCTCAACAAGAAGCCATCTGAATCGAGAGCTCCAACAAGTTATTGGACGATGGATGATGGTGCAGCATTCTGAATGAGACTGCGAGGGAGTAGCGATTTTAGGACTGTTAGTATTTGGGGGAGTGTCATTAATAGCTAGGCTCTGGAATAATCAGTTTCTTTCGCAGTGTTGTCTTTGGAGCCAGTTAGCTACCTGTGGCGTGTGTACGTTACATGGAATATGTGGTCTACACACAGACATATATGGACACGTGCATATAATTATTTCAGAACTTCATTTTAGGTCACATAAAACTTACTCTATAGATTAGAAATACTGTAAACATTGCTTGTAATATGATGGTCACTATAAACATATAAATAGCAACATGGGTTGATGGATTTATCCATGGTATACACGTGCTGTTTTAAGAAAAGATGTATTCACTAATTTAATTCGGGGAGAAAAGATCTTCTTTTCCTGCAGTTTAACGCTATCAGCTCACCATCAGAGGTTAAGTTCCGTCGACTGTATTATGCCTGCGACTCTTGTGTATGAGTTGGTACAGCAGGGTTTTGCCCTTGCCAAGTTTTCTTGTCCTGGGTTTAGAAGACGTTTTATTTTGATGTGGCTCGTGATTCTTACCTGATAGTGATTTGGGGGGTGGTACATAGGTGGCAGTTCGTTTGGTGTAGTGCTGCCTTCTAGGAATGACGTTTATGACCCTGGGACTCTCCCCTGCCACCATCGCACGTGCGGGATGCTTGTTTCGTTTGAGAAAGTAGGTATTTCGTAGAGGTTCCCTCACTTGTGACCCGGATAACATCCTGTGGTCATTACTTGTGGCAGAGGAAAGAAAGGAAACGTTTATTAATAAAAAGTGCCTCCTCCTTCTGTGCCGGGATATTTCGGTTGCTTTTCTATACCTGCTCCTTCAGACCTCCCTGAGACAAACGCAGTATCATCCTTCTTTTGAAGACCCCGATTATTGACCCGAGCTGTGAACCTGGAAGTAGCAGTCAGGAGTCAGTCATGGTTTGATTTCAGAGTCCTTGCGTGTGGGCTCTTTGCAGTGCACTCCGTTACTGCAAGTGGATTTTAGGAGAAAACGTGTGTCAGACGCGGGTGAGTCCTGGGGCGCCTGGGTTGCTCAGTTGGCTGAGCATCAGACTTCTACAGCTCAGGGCATCATCTCATGGCTCGTGAGTTCGAGCCCCACGTCAGGCTCTGTGCTGACAGCTTAGAGCCTGGAGCCTGCTTCGGATTCTGTATCTCTGTCTCTCTCTGCCCCGCCCCTGCTCAAGCTCTGTCTGTCTCTATCTCAAAAATAAAAGTAAAAACACTAAAAGAAAAAAGAAAAAAAAAAAGACAGGTAAGTTCTTAGATAATATTTGTTGACGGGGCGCCAGAATGGCTCAGTCGGTTAAGCATCTGACTGGCTCAGGTCATGATCTCAAGGTCAGTGAGTTTGAGCCCCGCGGCGGGCTCTGTGCCGACAGCTCAGAGCCTGGAGCCTGCTTCAGATTCTGTGTCTCCCTCTCTCCGCCCCTACCCTGCTGGTGCTCTGTCTCTTGCTGTCTCTCAAAAATGAATAAATGTTAAAAAAAAAATTTTTTTTTGTTTTAATTGCTGAATGAATGGAACTTTCTCTAACCTTAAATATTCTGGTGACCCCTGATTATCCGAATCATTCATATTTTTTTCTTTTTTCGTGGTAAAATCGGCATCACAGAATTTACCTTTTTAACCAATTTTAAATGAGGAGTTTGGTGGCGTTAAGTATATGTCTGTTGTGTTGCAACCATCACCACTGTCCATCTTCAAAACTTTTTCATCATCTTCACCTGGAACTCTGTCCCCATTGAACATTACCTCCCCATTCCCCCCTCCTCCCAGACCTAGGCACCCCCATTCTTCCATCTCTGTGAATCTGACTGCTCCAGAAACCTAGTATATGTGGAATCATACAATATTTGCCCTTTTGTGACTGGCTTGTTTCAGCTGGCATAGTCTTCAGGGCTCATTCATGTTGTAGCATGGGTCAGACTCTCCCTTTTTTTTTTTTTTAATGTTTATTTATTTTTGAGAGAGAGATAGAGCGAGCGCAAGTCTGGAGGGGCAGAGAGAGAGGGAGACACAGAATCCGAAGCAGGCTCCAGGCTCCGAGCTGTCAACACAGAGCCCGACGCGGGGCTCGAACTCACAAACCGTGAGATCATGACCTGAGCCGAAGTTGAACGCTTGCTTAACTGACTGAGCTACCCAGGTGCCTGTCCGACTCTCCGTTTTTAAGGCTGAATAATATTCCTTGTATATGTGTATACACGCCACATTTTTTTTATCTGGTTTTTCATGGATGGACGCGTGGGTTTCTTCTGCCTTCTAGCCTTGTGACTAATGCTGCTGGGAGCATAGATGTACAAGTATCTGAGTCCCTGGCTTCACTTCTGGGTATATACTCAGAGGCGGTCAGGCTGTTTCTTGATCATCAAAACGCTAGAGTCGGAAGTTACTGCAGTATGAGTTTTCTGAGGGTTGCTCTAGGCGGTTACACTATCCTACAAATAATTCCCCTCTGTTCAGAGATGAGTTTAGTCTCCTTGAGTCCCAGGATTTACTCATTTTTATGATCTTGCTTCCTATCACTGCTTGGCGAGTAGATGTGCGAGGAAGTGAATTCATTCAGTTGATTCATCACGGGGCTTTGGAGTGCTCTGATGCTGCTAGAGGACGAAACTGGGAAGGTCTGTGTTCAACTTGTGTAAACAGTAAGTTGAAGCCAAGTGATTTATCTTGTTTACCTTGTGCTCTCCCTGTCGGACATTCAAGAGTTTACTTCGTTCAGAAACCCCAGTGGATGTATGTGTGTTATACTGGGTCTTATTCACAAGTTTCTTTGGAATATTTTTTCCTATCGTTAACGCACTTACGACTTGCCGAAGCAGGTGATGATCTTACGAAGCGACACCCTGCCTTTTGTAGTCTACCTCCTGAGCCTGTCAGGTGGATCTTTTGTTCTTTATTTTCTGATTCTTTGATGTTCATCAAATCCTTTGCATGTTACAGGCTCATTTTTTTTTTAGTTACAACTAATTTCCGCTAAGGCGATTCTCGTGGTAGTACACTCTGTGTAGACATAGCCATTTAGTACTTTATTATTTGTCTACTTTGAGAAAGGATTTGAGATTGTCTTACACTGATGGGCTGATTTGAGAAGACCGAAAACAGTGGCCTAAGTGGAGGGGTAGAGTGTGGAAGTTGCTGGAAGGAATTATCAGTGAGAGGCTGAGGGCAAGGACAGCCTCGGCATCTTCATGTAACCGAAGAGGGTTTTTTTGTTGTTGTTGTTTTGTTTTGCTTTTTTGTTTTTAATTTTTTTATTAGTCAAAGCAAAAGAGGAAACAGAACTAATTATATAGTCGGCATTGACTAATGAGAGGAAGTAAACCAGGAGAAGCCGACTTCTGTCTCATATGAAGAAGAATCATTTGGATTCTTGCCTAAAATGACATTAACGATAGATGGAGAAAATGTGTTGCATTTTACAGATGGGGAAACATTTTGCACCTGCCATTTTAGAGAAAGCGGAGAAGAGCCTCAGGCTTCAGTAGTACAGGTGTGCCTCGTACTGGTAATTTGATTCGTCAGAGTTTAGTTAATTTATCTTTCAGGTGATGTCCCCGCAATATCAATGGTCTCATTCAGGCTTTTGACCGATGCTGAATCACGATCCAGTCACAAATGAACCCTTTTCTGGATAGCGTAGGCAGTCAGGATCTTCCAGATTCTCTCGGCTAGTCTTTAGGAACGCGTGGCAGTTGCCTTTCTTACATGGTGGTGTATACTCAGTGAATGAATACAGAGAGAAATGCATTATTTTTGAGGTCAAGTCAAGCTGATGAAATTGAAATCTTCAGTCATATAAAAAGGCCTTTGTTAAAACAGATCCCCGAGTACAGAGTGGCTTTCTCGTTCATCTGAAATTGTCAATGAATTGTTAGGACTCTTTTTCATACACAAAGTTGCTTTACATTTTAAATAAGTGACTAAGAAGATGCCACAAGAAAACATTGTCGGAGGAGGTCCCTAAGCCTGTTACTGGAAAGAAGACAAAACGATTAAGTTTTGGCCCTAGCGTTCTCATCTTTGAGGCTCATGGTAACAGTAAGTGTTGGCTGCGTTAAGGTTGATAAGATAGTAAGGATGGAAGAGTGCCTGGCGTAGAAGGTGCTCAGATTTGCCTAATGAACTGATTAATTTATATTTAATTTTTTTTGGAGTCGTCCTTAGAAGCCAAGATAGGTTTACGGAGCATGATATTGCTTGTATATTAAGGCTTTTAGACAGATCGTCGCTCTTATTTTGGACAGATCATGCTGTCTGATTCTTGATTCTCCTCCATTTGTGATGTACATATGAGTAAGTGCATAGAAACATTGTGGACCAAGAGAAGCGTTAAGAAACTCATGGACGAAAATTGCTATAAAAATCGGGAGTTGAGGCAGCCTGACTGTGGTGGTTGTGATGTTGGTTCTGTTTTTGCCGACAGCCCGATGTACACAATGAGGTCGCGATTTAAAAAAAACACGTTGGGAAAATTCCTCTGGGAATTAGGTGTCTACAAACCCATTCAGAATTTTAAAAATAACGTATTGAACTCAAATAACGAGAGGAGGATCCCAATGTCAAACTCGATCTTTGAAATGATGTAGAAAGGTTCTTTGACCAAGGAGTTAGATCAGCAAGACTATCGGAAGGGGAAAAGAAAGGCAGCAGCAGACTTATCTAATACTTTGAGATTCCAGGACTTGTGTCTTTCTGTTGGTTACAGCCTAGGAGGGCAATGAACCTGTCAAACCCTAAGATTTGAAGGCCTCTGATCAGTGGTATTTTAAGCTTTTTCCACCTTGGAGAATTAAAGATTAATATTTTACTATAGCATCATAGGGATGTCTGCACTGTATCAAATAGTGCAGCTATCTATCTGACTTGGGTCTCTGTAATAGAGATACCAAGTGTAATAATGCCTTTATATTGCTAACTCTCCCTAAGTAACCGTTATCCTCCTATTATGCATGAATAAAACATCATCCTTGAATCTGTATTTCACACCATCATGAACCGTTTATATATCTGTCACACATCCTTGGTGTAGGCCACTGGTTCTTACTCTGTAGACAGAGACTACGGATTTGATGAAAGATGTGAATCTTATTTCCAGAAAAACGTACATACTCATAATTTCACATGAAATTATACGAGGTGCAGGGATCCCTCCTGAATCCTATCTGCACGTGCTTGCTTAGGCCATGTCTACACAAAGACAACTAATAGGTTAACTAAGGAGCAGTGACAAGATTCTGGATGGTTGACGCACAAGTTCCACACGATTGATGGAATCGAATGAACAGTGCAGAATAACGTGTGGTCAAGAAACCTCTGTTCTAGTTGGCTTGACTTCTAAATAACTAGCCGTGTGGTAAGCGCAGGTCACCTTGGCCTTTGTAGATTTTAACTTTCTCACTGGTAAAATGAGAACATTTGCAAGCCTCTAAATATCTTCTAGTCAGTAGTCTTTAAGGCACCCCTAGAACTCCGGGACCTCTCCATTTCAAGCTGAGGGTTTCGACTGAACATGAGGCATGGAAAAGAGAGGCTGCATTTTTCTTGAGTATTAAGGTTTGTATACAGGGACCACGGGAAAGGAGACCACGGAATTGTGGGCGGGTCCGAGCAGGGAATGTAAAATGCAAACGTGGAGAAATTGCCTTGAAAAGTATAGAGGGAGCCAGATTTTGCCTTGACCGGATGGCAGAATCTTTCAGACACAGTTGAGACTTTTCATCGTCTGTCTCTGCTTCCAGTACAGCTCAGTAAATGTGGGTGAATGAGGAGAAAATTTCACAGAAGCGGTTTGAAGCCTTCTACCTGACCAGTATGGTGAGGAGCCAGTAACCCATCAGGAGGCCCTGGGTACTATTAATGAGAAGAGGGTCTACTGGGAACCCTGGCACTTTAATTTTAAAAGCTTTTATTTTGTGTTGAACACTGTACTGAGAGCACCTAGCTTTTTTCCCAGTCTTGTATAGCTAAACATTAAAAAGGGAAACTCCCAAACTTCTAAATCTTTAGATGTACCTGCTGCATATACTAAACTCAAGTGATTTATTGATCTTAGGCCAAACATAATTTGGGGTGTGTTTATTCTTTTATTTTTTTATTTTTGATAGAGACAGAGCGTGAGCAGGGGAGGGGCAGAGAGAGAAGGAGACACAGAACCCGAAGCAGGCTCCAGGCTCCGGGCTGTCAGCACAGAGCCCGACGCGGGGCTTGAACTCACAAATTTCAAGATCATGACCTGAGCCGAAGTCGGACGCTCAACCGACTGAGCTACCCAGGCGCCCCAATAATTTGGGGTGTTTTAAGGAAAAGGCAGAATTTTGTGGCTAAGAATATGTGAAGAAATGATTAAACAAACCAAACCAAAATCACCTAAGGCATTTGAGTGCAGTAGGTAAATTGAGCCAGAGGTGAGGCAGAAGCTGTAATTTCTGGTCTAAATGCAGTTAGTGAGCGCCTTCAAAGGAATGATTCTTTTTTTGCTTATCTGATATATGCCTTGAGTGTTCAGCCCTTCTTCGCTAAAATATGGGAAACAGTCACTGCCAAATAGTGCTTCCCTTTGGAGATATAAAAAATTTCCATCGACATATGATGCAGTTCTGAAGGAGAATGTTGTTTTGACACTCAGTCTTTGTAAACACCTAGCTTTTGTGTTGGTGAACATTAGGAAAAGAGAATTCTGGGAAGTTTGTTTTACTTGTGAGCTGGGTCTGTACCTTCACCAAGAATAGGGAAAGAAGTAATTGTTTTAAAGCCTTTCTTTAAATGTGCACACGCATAGCACACGTACATATACACACAGAATACACGTATACATGTATGAAGCCTGTATTATCTAGGTCTCTGCAGCAGATGCTCGGTTAAAGTGCTTACTTGTGTTTTCTGTATCGAGTGAAGACAAAAATCACACAGTGCACGGTAGTTTCGGGAATATTAATTTCTCTAGTTTATTTCACCATGTCTGAACCCCCTTTATGATAGCAGTCTCGTTTCAGGTAGTACTTTTCATTTTACTGGAGAAGTTCGTTTTGTAGTATTTGTATCAGGTAGTCAATTGTGTTTAGTCATCAGTTGAATGGAATAAAGATACTAGAAGAAATGGCGGGATATATGGTCAGTTATTGTGTGTTTATGGAGCACCTGTGTTCCTAGACTAGAAAGGCCGAGAGGAATGTCAGTGGCCAGGGCTGATTTCAGCTGCCAGCGGCTTTAAAATTAAAGCAGTATTTTTACTTAAATGTGTTCATGCAGAGTCAGCTGAAAATGAAACATTCAGTTTGCTTCTGTTATTTTTAAATTGCATTTTACTCTTTTTCAATCCCCTGGGGAGATCAAAGGGACCATATCCAGGAGCACCTTATTTTGACTAGCAAATCGGTGTTAATCGACCCCTCCTTTGAGATTATCGAGTATTGTGTATTGTGGAAATGAGTTGGGAGTCAGAATTCAGGTAGAATTCCACCTCTCCCATTTATTGGTCAGTTGGCCTTGGGTAGGTTATTTCAAATCCCTGTACAATGGAAATGACACTTGCTTCAGGGCTGTTTTGAGGATTCAGTTAGATAATAGATAATTGAATGCTCCATTAAGGTAAATCTTCTCCCTTCCCTCTTTCTGTGGGAACTTCCGGTATTTCATAGGTACCATGGTAAATGAAGCATTTTTGCATATTGTATTAAGGATTTTTACTTCTCTTTTATTCAACGTTTTTTGTTTTTTTTTTTAATTTATTTTTGGGACAGAGAGAGACAGAGCATGAACGGGGGAGGGGCAGAGAGAGGGAGACACAGAATCGGAAACAGGCTCCAGGCTCCGAGCCATCAGCACAGAGCCTGACGCGGGGCTCGAACTCACGGACCGCGAGATTGTGACCTGGCTGAAGTCGGACGCTTAACCGACTGCGCCACCCAGGCGCCCCATCTTTTAAAATAAACTTTAAGTGAAATCAGTTTCAGCTGATAAACAGGAAAGTGCCTAAATCACAAGGATGTACAAAGTGAACACGCCCAGATCGAGAGCAGATATGACCAGTATTTTACAAGCTCCTCTCAGTGCCCCTCCCAGGCAATTACACCCCCGCCCGCCCAGGTCCCCTGCCCCCTCCCAAAAAAAAAAAAAAAAAAGCAAACACCGTAGTGACTTTTCCTTATTTCTAACTTTATGGTAGTAGAAGTTATATAACCATATGGTATGATTTTGTGTTGGAATTTTGTGTTGGGTCGCTTCACTTAACATCTGAAGTGTGTGAGATTCACAGTATTCTGTTGTATGAATATGTCCACGTTTACTTGTCTGTTGTATTGTTACTGGACACTTGTCTTGCTTTCAGTTTTGGCTGTTAGGAATAGTGCAGTTCTTTTGCATGTTTTTTGGTGAATATGTGTCCATTTCAGTCGGTGTTCACTTAGAATGGAATTATTTGGGTTATGGGACATGCGTATATTCAGAGCAGATACTTCCAGTTTGCACTTCTACTAGCCTTGTATGAAAGTTCTCTAAGCGTCACATCCTTTCCCACGCTGGATACCATGTGTCTTCCTTTTGGCCGTTCTGATGGGTGTGGTAGTAGCTCATTGTGGCTTAATTTGCATCCTTCTAATTGCTTATGAAGGTTATTGGCCATTTGATACCCTGTGCTGGGAAGTCCTTTGCCTACACTCCATTTGCTTCTCTGCCTGTTCCTTACTAATCGGTAGAAATTGTTTCCGTATCTCCTACCCTGGCTTGCCTTTTCACTCTTAATCAGATCATATCATAAACAGACATTTTTAATTTCGACGTAGTCCACTTTGTCCATTTTTTCCCTGTATGATTAGTACTTTTAGTGTCTGGTCTAAGAAATTTTTGCTTACTCCAAGGACATGAAGGTATTCTCTTAAGTTGTTTTCTGAAGACTTTATTGTTTTACGTTGCACATTTAGAACTGCAATCCAGCTGGCACTGATTTTTGTGTATGACTTGAGGAAGGAGTCAAGACTCACTTTTCCATCTGGATACACAGTTAACCCAGTTGTTATTTGAAAAGAACGTCCTTTTTATGGTACACTACAGTGTTGTTTTTGCCATTAATTAAATAACTTGTATGTTTGGGTCTGATTCCGTGGCCTGTTCTGTTGCATTGTTTTGTGCCATTACCCACACTGTCTTATGTATTGTAGCTTTATATTAAATATTAATAAATCAGTTGACCTTTTTTTTTTTTTTTAGAGAGAGTGCACGTGCACTTATGCTCATGTGTGAGCGGGGGAGGGGCGGGGGGGGAGAGAGAGAGAGAGAGAGAGAGAGAGAGAGAGAGAGAATCTTAGGCAAGCACCATGCTCAGTGCAGTGTCTGATGTGCATCTTGATCCCACTACCCTGGGATCGTGACCTGAGCCAAAATGAAGGGTCAGATGCTCGACCGACTGAGCCACCCAGGCGCCCCTAAATCAGTTGACTCTTGAGTGTTAAGCCATCCTTGCATTCCTGTGATAAACTGTAACTGGTTGTGATGCATTATCCTTTTTATACATCCCTGGGTTCAGTTTGCTAACATTTTGATGAGTATTTTTACACTTTTGGTTTGAGAGATAGGTCTGTAATTTTACTTTAACCATGATGTCCTTGTTGGATTTTGTTGTCGAGCTTATGCAGGTCTCACGGAAAGAGTTGGAAAGGATTCCTTTTCATTTCCGTCCTCCCGAAGGGTTTGTTGTTAAGATTGTAGTTGTTTCTTTAAATGTTTAGAAGAATTCACTCTAGTGAAGCCATCTGGGCTTGGGGGTTTTTAATAATCTTTTTTTTTTTTTTTTTTAAGCTATAGGCCTCTTCAAATTTTTTGTTTCTTTAGATGTTAATTTTGGTCGGTTTTGTTTTTCAGGGAATTTGCCCCCTTCTGAAGTACTTTCTTTAGCGGCTACTAAGATGTAACTGATACTAAAAATAGAAATAACCAGATAAAACTTCGCTCCATTTGGAAAAATTGCAACTTTTTCAACGTTTATTTATTTGTTTATTTATTTATTTTTTTTATTTTTGGGACAGAGACAGAGCATGAACGGGGGAGGGACAGAGAGAGGGAGACACAGAATCGGAAACAGGCTCCAGGCTCCGAGCCATCAGCACAGAGCCTGACGCGGGGCTCGAACTCACGGACCGCGAGATCGTGACCTGGCTGAAGTCGGACGCTTAACCGACTGCGCCACCCAGGCGCCCCATAAATTGCAACTTTTTAAAGAGATTGTTAAGTGAGTTAACATAAAGAATACTCTTCATTGTGGTTCATGGAAGAATAAGCAGTGGTTAATGCCACTCGAATTAAGTTTTTTAAATACTCTTTCAGTTTAGGCACAAGTGTGATTTATGTGGACAAAGTTCCCTGAAAACAAATTATATTCAAAAGCTATTGTTATGTGGAATCTGTAATTAGATTCGGAGCTAAATTTTTAATCTTTGACCACATTGCATTTTGGATTAATTCGACTAGTGAATTATAATTTAACATGTTCTTGGTTCTTTGCAGGATTGTTTCTAAGCGATAGTAAAAATAAAAATAAGTCGTTAAAGTAGGAAGTAATGGCACCTTAAAAACATTTTGGGAGTGGGGCAGTCCATATTGAAATAACCTCTAGGATTGGTTCTTAGTGGTAAGAATTGTCAGCATTTATTCATTCAAAAAGATCCTGCTTGTGCCTGGCACCCCAGTTGGTTCTGGATATATAGATTTACTGTCTTTAACTGAAACTGTTGACTTTCTGAAAAAGTGGCACTCGATGAGACCTACAGTTGAGTCTGAGGGGTGGGGGGGTGGTGGTATATGCAAAGGCTCTGGGGTAGAAAGGCCCTTGGTGGATGTGTCTGCAGGGAGGAGGTAGAATTACACAAGTCCCAGTTAGAGATAGATGCAGGGCCGTGTGCAGTAAGGATTTTCGATTTTATCCTCTAAGTGCAGAGGGAATGCGTTGAACTTTTGAGCCATCTTGCTATACTGGTTTGACTCATGTTTTCCCTATACCTAGTTACATGGTGCTTTGAGCTCCATTAATATTTTTCTCTTGTTTTTAATCGCTTTCTTTTCTTCCCCCTACCTAGGACTGATGGTTTTTGGTAGTCCTTGGCGGGAGGTTGGGTCTGGCAAATAACAAAGATTTACTCATGCTTTTGGTGTTGAGTGCATTCAGACAGTTCACTTACTGCCTCGGTCCCTTACAGACCTCAGGCTTTATCCATACAATAAGGCGGAAGCAGATGTAGAAAATTCTAAAACACATTTGGGGTGTCCTAGTGGCTTTGCTGGGTTCTGGTAGTATAGGAGGTTAACAACACATTGCCTTTGCAGGGTTTGGTAGCTGCCGGTTTTTTGCCCTTTGGTCTAGTGTGGATTCTTTCCTATGTTTTTTTTTTTTTCTTTCTTTCTTTTAAGAGGGTTATAAATATTCTGAAAGATGTGAGCCTGCACTCGTAGTTTTGGCTCCTGCTTCTTTCCCATCCTTTGTAGTCCCCAAATATGTCAGTAATGTCACATGCTCTTAATTGTGCCTCACGCGGCGTGTTCTTTAGTGAGGCTCTTGCAGGGTTTCACCTCCTCCCCCCAGTACCCAAGTCCTCTTTTTCACGCCTAACATTGTATCTATTTTTTTAGTGATTTGCCTATGTGATGTAGCCACTGAATTAAATGTAGGTGTTGGGGGATGATGTAGGAGAGAGAGAGGAGCCAGAGGCTGACAGCTCCACAGACAGTTCCCGTCGTAGACCCGAGGGGCTCCCGGGTGGCTCAGTTGGTTAAGTGTCTGACTTCGGCTCACACCATGATCTTGCCATTCGTGGGTTCGAGCCCCCTGGCGGGCTCTTTGCTGACAGCTTGGAGCCTGGAGCCTGCTTCAGATTCTGTGTTTCTCCCTCTCTCTCTGCCCCTCCCCAGCTCGTGCTCTCTCTCTCTCTCTCAAAAATAAATAAACTTTAAAAAAAAAAAGAAAAGAAATAAGGCAGAGGCTGAAAGGCAGATGAGGTCATGTGCCCAAGATCTCGTAGCTTACAAATGGATCCCGTCACCACTCTGACTTTGGAGCCCACTTCTTTTCCCCTCTCGTCTGGATTCTTTCTGTAATGTGTGTGTTCTGGGTTTAATTGTAACTGAGTGAAATAAGGGTGGTGACCTCAGGAGGCTGCATCTGTTCTGATGCTGCTTCTCTTTTTTGAAGCATCTCTCGAATTTCCGTAATGGACATATATGTTTTTAAATTGTGTTTAGCAGTAATGAACCTCCATCTTTCTTACTAGGTCAGGTTTTGGAACAGCCTGAAGTTCTCTTGATCGCCCAGTGTGGATCTCCAAGTAGAGATGTGCAAACAGGTAGCCAAGGATAGAGAATCATCCCTAGAGAGAGAGTGACCAGCCATCCTGCCTCCACGGTTGGGATAAGTGGGTGCCTAGTGCCTGGGACAGGGCACTTGCAGTGTGCAAATAGAGAAAGTTCCTGTATGAGTAGAGGCAGTGATTACAACGAGGAAAAGGAAGGTCCTTTCTAAAGGAAAGAGTAAACTTCAGAAGCTCCTTGTTTTGTCCGTCACCGCTCCTGCCTCTGGGCCTTGGAGGGCCTCATACACAGAGCCCTTGGCCGAGATGAACTAGGTGGGAGCCCTTGGCGTGTGCTGAGACTAGACGAGCAGAGGCCCAGATCTTGTTGGAGCCGCGGGTTCTCGGCCCTGGTGGGGCTGCGCAGGAAGCCCTTTCGGCTGTGGCTCCTGCTTATCCTAACCTATCCTGCTGTTTGGACACTTGTGTGGGGCAGGTGCCACGCCACAGGGCTTATGATGTCCTCAGCGTGACTTGCCTGGTTTCTTTTTAGTGCATCTTCACATGCTGGCTCCTCCCCCGCATGAGGCCCTGTTACTGTCCCCACCCGGACTGAGTCCCTCCAGGTCTGAGCTCCCGCCCGGCGCTCACCTTCTCCAGAATACAAGCCGGCGGTACGGATGTCTCGCTCAGTAAATATTTGTTGAATGAATGAATAATTCAAGGGGCAGGAGGCAAAACAAAGGTCTTTTAAGTGGGGAAAATCACCCTAAGCGCCCCCCCCTTTTTTCTCCCCCTGTGTTTTGATAGTCAAACATCTATATCAGTGTTTACTAGGGTTTCGTTTTTCACTTTGTTTTAAAAATATTTTCAAACTCATGAGCTGTAGGAATAGTCTAAAAAATTCCCACACCATTACCTCCATGTACCAATAGTTAACATTTTGCCACATTTGCCTTCTCTCTCTGCATTCCGTTGTTGCTTTTCCGAACCTTTTTAGATCAAGTGGCAGGCCTTATACTCTTCACGACTGAATACTCGAGGTAGATTTTCTAAGAACAAGAGCAGATTCTCTTACATAATCACAGTGTAGTCACCGAATTTGGAGACGTTAGCATTGATGATGACAGTTACATTTCACCAGTGTCTCTATGGGGGGAGGAAAAAACCTTTTCCTCTGGGCTCTTCGCGGATGGAGCCTGTGAATTAAATTGACAAAGGCCAGATGAACCAGACAGAAGATTTGTTTGGCATATGCACGCTGGAGATTCACCCGGGAGGAGTGAAAACCCAAGGAAGCAGTTAGGCTTGAGAGTGTATGTACCATTTTAATAAAGGGCGATGTATTTTGGACGCGTGACAAGACAAAGGAATGAGAGTTGGGGCTTCTGGGGATGGTCAGTCGTGGGAAGGGAAATAGATGAGGGAAAGTAACAGGGGCCATGGTAGTAAGGTTTGTTTATGCAGATTCACATCCTCCGGGTCTTTGGGATAATTAACGTCTCTTCCTGGTACTGGAGTGGGGAGGAGGGACACTTTCACAAAGCGACGTTTATGTCCTGCGTTGAGGCAGAGAGGGAAAGGGCAGAGAATTCCTCCCGCAGCTGCTATTTCTCCGTTGCCTTCAGCCCAGAATACTCTCTACGCCAAAGTGGCCTGTTTTCGGGTGGCCTGTGCTGCTTCAGCCCAGTAATGTCCTTTATGGCCGTTGTCCTTCTGTTGTACGGGATTCAGTCCAGGAACCGCACCGTGTGTGTTGCGTGTAGTTGACACGTTTGTTTCCACTTGGAATCTGGAATCTTTTCTCAGACTGTATCTTCTGTGATACTGACATCTTTGAAGAGCAGGAGCCGGTTGTTTTGTGAAATGAACCTCAAATTTCATTTCCATGTTTCCTCATGATTAGATTCAGGCTTTGCAACTTTGGGCAGGAAAATCTACATAAATGACGTTTCTTTCTCAGTTCATCACATTTGGAAGTTACATGGCCATTTGTCCCAGTCCCAGTTTGTCCCAGATGTCACTGTGGTTAAGGGTGTCATCTCTTGGGTGTTCCCGGGGCAACGTTACCAGTTTTCATTAGGGTTCGTAGGTAATCTGTGCAGAGATACCTTAAGATGACGTAAATATTCTTTTGTAAACCTCACCCAGCATCTTTAGCATCCGTTAATGACTCTTGCCTCAGTTAGTAACGTGATGGTTAAAAATGGTGATTTTTTTTCTGTCTTTCCTCTCCGTTTATTAGTTGACATTAAATAGAACTTTATCTAGATTTCACACCTAATAAAACAACGTTTCTAAAGCGAGTTTTTGGGTTTTCCCAGTTAGTTATGTTGTAACTTTAGAACTGTACATTATTGCTGAAACATCTTCAAGGTTTCTATCCAATCAGGTTGCGTTAATGTGCAAGACGATTTTGCCGAGGTTCGGAGCTCTGGGAGGACGAGGCTGGCGGGATAGGATAGCTGGATGCTGGCAGGATTATCATTGTGCAGATGGGTGCCTCTGTACCTTTGATGGCTTCTGATCAGCCCTGAATTTTCTTTGTTGGGGGACGGGGCAAGGATGGGGTGTTAAACTTGTGAGAATAATGTGGGTGGTTTAAAGTCTTTTAAAATGTAAGAAGTATCCAAATTGAATTTGTTATTTGGCCTGCAAAAAGATACATATTAATTTAAGGTTAGATCAGTAAGGCTTTTTTCTCTACCTGGAATTAGTTAATGAAAACCGAATTTATTGATATTTCCAGCTTTGCTTTAATTCTGTGCAAGTCAAGTATGAGACGATCTTTCCTTTGAAAAATCTTACAGTTTTGGGGGGAAAATCGCTATAGCAATAGTATCTAATGTGGAGCAGAAGATACAGATTAAGCCATGATTTGGGTGGTAGGGTGGGCCCCTGTGTGCTGCATGAGAGGGGAGTCCAGTGATAGGTTTCAGGTTCTTTGGGGTGAGTGAGTGGCAGGTGGGGGCCCGGAAGCGGAAGCTCATGTGAAGGCTGGGATACACGAGTCAAGCTCATGTGAAGGCTGGGATACACGAGTCCTGGGCTTCTGGGGAAGGCAGAGAACACGAGTGGGTGCACGTCTTGCGCTCCAGTGCTTGGTGCTTCCCCCCTTGCCCGGAGCTTTTAATATGTTTGCTTTCGTGACTCAAGTTGACTGAGCTGAATGGCCATCATAGTCCGCGGTCTCTCAGACTCGTTTTGTCTCAGGACTAGCATCTCTTTAAATTTGTTTTTCTTTTTAATGTTTATTCGTTTTTGAGAGACAGAGTGTGAGCGGGGAGGGGCAGAGAGAGTGGGAGACACAGAATCCGAAGCAGAGAATCCGAAGCAGGCTCCAGGCCCCGAGCTGTCAACACAGAGCCCGACGCGGGGCTCGAACCCACGAACTGCGAGATCATGACCTGAACCGAAGCCGGACGCTTAACCGACTGAGCCCCCCGGGCGCCCCAGGACTAACCTTTCTTTAGTATTAAAACGTTCATGTGTTGTATTGTGTTAAAACAGCTTAACATAGAAAATGGTGGCCTTTTTTTTCTCTCATGGATGTTCTTATGTGATACATAAAAGATAGACAAGAAGAGGGTCATGAATTGAGTAAATTCTAGCACTTGTTGAACAATGTTTTTATTGAATAAAGGACAGACTCTTGAAATCAAACAGTAGCCTTAGAATTCACCTTGAAAGTTAGCGGTGTATTAAGTTTTTACCTCTTGAAACAAACTGAAGGGTAATGTCCTTGTAGGTAACCTGAAGGGGAGGGACAGTTCCAAGTGCCATTTTGGTGTGTAGGAATGTTGTCTTTTTAAGAAATATTCCAAGTACGTGGGCCACTGGCCGGCAGCCTAGAGATACTTTTTATGTGGAGATTTTGATGGATGATATTTGTTAAAATGGTGTTTGACCTGTATTCAGTTTCGGTTTTGGACAGATCTAATTTTAGGCTTCATGACATTGAAATGTAAACATAATATGTTTGTTACAGATTTACAGAAACCCAGAAATTTGGTTCATAGAGTAGTGCGAGAGAAGAAAGCTAGTGAATTTGTGGTTTAAGTCATAGAAGCTAGGGTAAGTTTTACCACATTTAATGGCTTAAGAAGGGAGAAGTTAAAAAAAAAAAAACCTTTTTGTTTTCTTTGTTTTTGTTGGTTTTAATCTAAAGTCTAAATTATTTCTCTCTAGATTTATTTAAGTAACCTCTACACCCAACATGGGACTCGAACCCATGACCCGAGAGCAAGAGTCACATGTGCTACCGACTGAGCCAGGCAGGTGCCCCCGGAATCATTTCTCTCTAAACTGTGGTCTTCCTACAAATCATCCTCCACGTGAAAGCTTGTTTTCCAGTTCTAAAAGCAATAAATTGTTCGAACTGCAGGAAATTTTAGAATGCAGAAAAGTTTTAAGGAAAAAGATGGCTTATGGTCATAATCCCACCCTCAATTTTTGGATGAATTTTTTCTCTCTCCATTCTTTCCTTCCACCTTTTCTTTTATTTAGTTTGTAATTTGACTTTGTCGTGATCTTCCTCTAAATAAAAGTGCTTTGCTGTTTTCCATTGTATTCCATACTGTAAGCAGTTTTGTTCATTACAAATTTTAAATTTGTAATTAAAATTTTTTGTTAACATTTATTTATTTTTGAGAGACAGGTCACGAGCAGGGGAGGGGCAGAGAGAGAGAGGGAGACACAGAATGCGAAGCAGGCTCCAGGCCCCGAGCTGTCAGCACAGAGCCTGACTCGGGGCTCGAACTCATGGACTGCAAGATCATGACCTGAGCCGAAGTCGGGCGCTCAACCAACTGAACCACCCTGGTGCCCCCAACTGTCATCATTTTTTAGATGTTCATTTTTGAGAGAGAGAGAGCGAGTGCGTGTGTGCAGGGGAGGAGCAGAGAGAGAGGAGGACTAGATAGGACGGGAGTGTGGTTGTATAAATCCTGCCATACACTGAGCATTTTCTGTGTCACAAGAACGTTTTTTCTACCAAGCTTCACATACGTGATCTTAACCAGATTCTCAGTAATAGCTTAGTATATTTTACAGGCAAGGAAACCACCTTAGAGGGAGCCTGATAAACCGGGGTCTTCTTGAGACTGGACCCCTTGTTGGCTTTCAGATGGTTTTTAAATGATAGATACTTAAAAAAAAAAACAAAAAAAAAAACCAGTTTGCTTTCCGGCTACCCGGGTGACCTTACCCCGTGCCCCTCCCACGTGGCAGGCCTCAGAGAGGAGTGACTGTAAGTGAGAAAGTATTAAGGGGTGAGGGCATCACCTCGGCTTCCGAAGGTCAAATAGCTGAGACTACTCGTGCCCCGACTCTAACTTAGAAAAGGAAGGTCGGTGGGAGTGGTTTTGAAACAACTTGGGTCCTTGCTGTGCACAGAATCCTCTTTGAAGGAGCCAAGCTTTGGTGCGCTTAGCTCTGTCATCATTTTAAAAGCTCCTCCCCCTAATGTACGTGGATGGCAAATTCTAAGATTTCTCTAGTATTCAAGTTCCAAGAAATGGAAGTTTGTTATTTGGCATGGATATTGTTTGAGAATATATTTTATGGGTTTGTTTTGTTTTAAAGATGAGTGTTGAGGAAATATAATTGAAAGCAGAACCTCCTCTTCACCCAGAAAAATCTGTCCACACAGGTAGAGGGAAGAAAACAGTTTTCTTACTGGGTAAGCATTAAACTGGAGGGCCACGGGCCTCACAGGCTGTCCGCTAAGCAGGCTCCAAAGACCAAGAGATGTCACTCTTCTGTACAGTCAAGTGGTTACAACGCTTGACATCCATGTTTTCAAGATAAAATTGCTCATTTCCTCATATCTTCATGACAGAGGTAGGTTTTGCAGTTTGGAGTTCGGTGGCAAATGAGGCCCATCTCTACCTAGGAGACTGGGAGACATCGGGCCTTGTCTTTCTTGAGGATTAGGTTTCAGGGATACCTTTCAGGTGCTAGGAAAACGTTCCTGAGATGGGAGACCGGCTACGGGCTCTTTGGCTTTTAAAGAGATTCACTTACGTTTGGAAAGTGTTGAGAAAGAAATTGTGAACAAAGGGAAGGAGGGAGAATCTCTTCCCTTTATGATCAACTGGGAGAGGGAAGCCTCTTACTTGTAACTTGCCTTTAGGCCAGTAATCGTCTAGACCCATCACTTTGCATCTATAACCACGGACTCCCTTGGTGATTTCAGGCTTGGTGGGTAAAATGCCCCGGATCTCCGACATCGTGTTTGTTGCCAGGATCCAAAGGCTCGTCAAACAGTCCTTAGTTTTATCTGTTTTCACTTACAGAAGTACTTTGACAGCATTTTACGGTCACGGTGTTAACGCGTGGGTGTTTTCTTTGCTTCACTATGGGACTTTTAGTAGTTGGCACATGTTGGGCTTCGTGAACGTAGGAAGGAAATCCGGACGGCGATACCTATAGAGTTAAGAGTGTCGGCACCTGTGACACGTTGTGATGAAACGACTGAGTTGTAAGTTGTGTTACCGGTCTCGAAAATGTGTACCGGCAAGCTCTAGATGCTTCTGGACCTTAGATTGGAATGGTTAAGCTGGCTGTTGTCACAAGCCTTTGTCTGAAGGGGTATGGCTGGAGTTAGATGCTAGTTATTGTGGGTGAAGTTTGTTGGTTCGGACTAAACCCTGACCAAGTGTCTGATACCTGGCATGTCTTTTTCCGAGCCATCTGAAAGGGGCTTCTCAAACGGGAGTGTGCATGTTTGTAGTCAAAGTTCTGATCATCAGTTAAAATGAGAAAACTTGACCTGTTGGCTCTGTATGTATGAACACGAAATAAGTTTTCATTGTACTTGGTGCGTTAACTCTCTGACGTCTGTACCGAAATGCCTAAGGAGATAATTTGGGTGACAGTAATCTTGTAAGAGTGGAGTTGAATTTTAAAGCGCTGTCAGCTTTATTATTTTATTAACGGTGTTTTGACAAAAGGTGTGAGTGTGAGTTACAGCGGGGTGGAGCGTGACAGATGAGGCCTTGATGGTGGACGGAGTCTGTATCCTCCCAGGTGGTGGGACAGAATGGAATTAAGCGTCACAGGAGGAGGTAGCTTTAGAAACCCACACAGACTCCAGGAGAGGGGAGATCTGCTCCTGGGAAGCACGGTTACCGACCCACATGGTGTTCCCGCAGTTTCAAAGTCAGATTTTACGGGGCGGGGGGGATGGAATTTACTGCCAAGAATTCTCCCTTCTATCTAACTGGATTGTGCCAACAACCTGCACACGTTCTCAGTTGTACTAGAACATAACAAACGCTAATTTTGAAGGCAGCTCTTTCAGGTGTGTACTGTTTTCTTGACTCTGAGTAGAAGAATAAGTTACCAGGAATCTTACTCTGATAAGTGAAGTATGCAAAGGAATTTTCTTAAAGTTGGTTTTTAACAATGACTTTAATGTTCTAAAATATTCTCTCTGATTGCTTTTAGGTTACCTGGGGTGTGAATTAATACAGACTTGGGAACTGAAAGAACTTAGAATCAGCATTTTGAGGTAAATATGTACATACTACAGCAGTGCTAAGACCTGCTTTGTTAGCTGACTAGCAAAACGAACTTGTCTGTGAGATGAGAAAGCGTCACCTGTGCTCGAATGGCCTTCGCCCGACTAGACCAGACACGGATGAGTTTCACGGTTTCTTTTCCCGAGCCTCTGGGAGTGGAGACACTGCAGTCATTAGCGTAATGAGCACGAGCAAGATTTGGTGTCAAAGCCGACAAAATCAACGTTTGTTACTTAAATTAAGCTTCCCGTGTTAACACACTTCCTTAGTTTTTGATCTGTGATCTTTTACCAGAACCGCACTGAATTTATAGTTCTTTATAACAGTATTGTTGGGGTGTGTTCTGAATTCTTTTATTCATGAATGAATTCTGTAAGAGAGTTTATAGTGTGCATTGAGCTGTTGTGTTTTTAATTCCATTCTGAGAAATTGAAATCGCTGACAGATTTCATGCACGTATCGCGGTGACGGGGGTTTCTCAGCCAAGTGCCTCTTCCGGGGATCTTCGTTTCTTTGGTGTACGTGAATTTAGGAAATGACGTATACCTGGCATTGTCATTTTTACCCCCCGTTATTCTAGCTGCTATCTTTAGATTTTGTTTACTGTGTTTGATTTTCTTGTATTCCTTTTGCAGCCTTTTCTTGAACTTTCCTCTGACTTTTTCTCTTCCCCAGATCTCTGGGAATTAGGCATGCTATTGTTGCCAGCCCCCACTCTCTTGTTCTTTGTTTTAGAATAAGACTTCATGTCCTAAAATAACCCAAATGTCTTTTGTTTAAAATGTAATACAAAATAATGGTCTTTTATTTAACTCTTCTTCTCAATGGGGCTTTCTTGTAGATGTGTTTATATTCAGTTTTAAGTACAGGAACCTTAAACTTGGCTATTTTTGCATTTATTTTTAGAGCAGAAGCTTGGGCATGCTGTGATTTTCCAATAAACTGCTATCACAATGTCAAGATGCAGCTCGGACAACAGCAACACAGAGATCTCAAACATTAAAACGGTAAATCTGTGATTTATCTATCATACGTGGAAAGAGGAAGAGCGTTTGTTCGTGTGTTTTACTAAATTATTTCTGAGAAAATACTACGTAGAAGCTACACAATGGCCTCACCAATTTCGTGGATGTAAATTGTTCGTCCAGAAACTGAAACTCTGTCCTCGAGGAGCCATCACAAGGCGTTGTCTGTTGGCTCTGCGGAAGCAGTTAATCAATAATCAGTACGTCTGTGAAACTACAGAACGTTTACTTACCAGCAGGGATTCAGAGCTTTTCCTTAAGACCAGCTTAAGGGGAAAAAAAAAATCTCCTTAAACACACCAACGAAAGTCAAAATTGGCAAAATTACAGATTGTTCTGTTATCACATTATTGGATTACCTGTTGAGGTTTTTCATCTTGGATTCGCTTTCCCTAAACAGAAAGTATCTCTGGGGCCAGCCACTGTGCATTCAGTCGGTGAAGATGAACTTAACTATTGTGACCTTACGGAAAAGCAGGTTGAGAGGGTTAAATCGCGGTCCCCTGTCTCCTTGCAGACCCTCTCCCGCACCCGCCCTCCCAGGAGAGGGTGTGGATTTCCAAAACCTACACAAATACCTTTGGAACTGTGACGATTCTGTTCTGTACGTTATTGTGCGACACTCGTGACTCTCTTGTTGAGTTTATCAAATACTCGCTTGAACTTGATTCTTCTGCACGCGTGCTCCTACACACGTGTGCTGGTAGAAGAATCAGGGTGTACATGCATCCCTGTGCAAATGCGTGCCAGGTGACCTGATGTCTGCAAGGCGCACAGAAGCCGTTTGAAGGTCTTTATCGTCACTCACGTGGGCACGGTTTTCATTGTACAAACTGCACTGTCTGCCACGTTCTGGGGGTGGCTTGGTGTGGCGGGCGAACCGAGTGTGCAAGGGAGTCCCAGTGTCACCACTCATACATATTTACTTTTCGAGAGTCTTTTTTTGGAAACAGTTTCAAACGTACAGCGAAGTCACAAGGTTAAGAGTGGGGCAGAGAATCCGCGCTTTGCCCCATTTGCTTAACGTGTGGCACACATTTGCTGTACGTGTATGTGGTTTCTTTGTCTGAACTATTCGAGGAGTAGTTGCGTACATCTCGTGGCCCTTTACCCCTGGACACCGTGGGGTCTGCTTCTTAGGAATAAGGCTGCTTTCTTAAACAGCCTTAGTGCCGTGACCAGCCTCGGTGACTTTGACAGTTCTGTCAGGGGCTCTGTAATGCCCTCTGTGGCATCGTTCTGCAGTACAGGATCCAGTCTGAGATCACTCACTCCAGTTAGCGGTCATGTCTCTTTATAGTCTTTCATCTGGAACGTTTTTAGAGTTTTTCTTTGTATTTTACACATTTTTTAAAGGATACAGTCTCCCTTTGGAAAAATAGAACATTCTTCTCATTTATTTTTTTAGACTCTTTCTCGGGACTTATTAGTTACAGTTCTGCCACTGTTATCTCTGTGAGAAAGGATGGTGGCAGCGGTGACAGCAGCAGGAAGGGGTGTCGCGGGTTCCTGGCTCCACGTGGTGTTGGCAGGTGAAGGAAGAACTCTTTGGGGACTGGCATTGCCACCTTCCTCCTTTTTTATTCTCTTCAGCGGTCAGGACTTATGCTGATTTCCTGACCCCTTTTGCCATAGTTTTGATCGGTCTTGGATTGGCATTTGAGTTGGGTGGAGGCCGAGGGAGGGGGTCAGGCTTTCGGCATAAGTCGTCCCAGACAGTGAGCAGCCCACGGTAAGGAAAATGCAGAATGGTTTGACCGGGTGGTAGTCGGTGGGAGGGGCCTGTGGTCTGGGCCGTGGGCCTGCAGAGTGGCCCAGTGGACCTCAGGAGATGAGGTGCCGTGGCTTTAGCTTTGGGTTCTTGGCAGCCGTGTTTGGTTAACCCTCGGGCGTGCAGGCAGTGGGCCTGAGGAGTTGAGAACAGTGAACGCCGCGCGGGGGTAAAAAGAATGGTTGGTGGGGCTTTGGTTCGGTAGACGATGAGCGGATTATTTCTAGGAAGAACACAGTTGGTAGCGTTCAGACCGTGCTCCGCAGTCCTTTGCTCGCCGTCCTCCTCCCAGTGGGATGACGAGAACGATCGTAGGTCATCCTGGCTGGTCTGTGCTGTCTGACCTGGCCGCACCTGCGTGGCTGCTGTCCTCGGCGCCCTGTGTCCCCCACTACTTACAGGAGATCGCACCGGCACTGGCCAGATGTTGAGTTGTGGTCCACTGAACTGACCTCTGAAATCAAGGGAGACTGGAGACTTCTCGTTGGATTTGATAGAACAGCTTCAGTCGCTGTCCTGTATCATGGTCGTCCATTTCACGCGTCAGGAGATTCAAAGGTTCTCGTCAAGGAACGAAGAGTGGGCTTCTTTCCGGTTTCATAGTGATAACAGTGAAAACTCGCAAGCATTGTGGGGGCAGAAATTTCCTTTGGGGGCAGATAAATGCCGCTGACAGTCAGAAAGCCGATGGTGGACTGCCACGTTGAGGTCTGAGACCCTGACCCTCTGTGTGCAGGTTAGGAGTTTGAAAAAGACTCGGGTTTAGTTTGTCATTTTACATAATCCAATTCCTCTTTGGGAAAGAATACGTGAAACACAGAAGAGCCCTTACCTACCGTGAAAAACTCAGAATGGTTGCCCTTTGTCTTGATTCATCTAGGATATGTGTAATTTTAAAGGTAAATATTTAAATCGTTGGTCAGCTGTGCAGTTGAGCTAGGTTGTCAGTCGAGGAAAAGACCTTGTGTGTTTATGGTCTTTAGATACAATGACAAAGTGTTGGCAGGTATCTGCAACTTCAGTGCCTTCCAAACATTATCTCGCAAGTTTATCGATAGTGGCATCAATAGAATTGATAATGGTTGAAAATGTTTGTTTATGCACCCACATGCTTCGCACGTACATATGTATTTAAAGAGGCATCGTATTCATATTTTCTTTTAAAGGTATATGACGGGCATGGTTCTCTATCAGTCAATACAGATCCGGATTTTCTTCGTGAGTTCAAAGTATTGTATGATGGAACTATACCGTCATTTACTTGCTCACTTCTTATCAGTGCGTTTGAAAGGTATTGCTTGTTCCCAGGTACTAAGGCATCAGTACGTATCCGTGTCCTTGTTTCTTCGTGTAGTTGCCTAATTATTTCAGACGAGTTTCTAGGTGTAGAATTGCCGGGTCGGAAAGTACGGAACGCTTGACTTTTTAAAACGATCGTCTCAGATCGAGAAAAAGCTAAAACAATGACAGGGGAAGTTTGAAAGGGTCCGGAGGAGTGATACTCTGATGTTTCTCTTGTCCCTTGGCTTTCTTTCGTCCTTAACCCTGCATGGCGGTGTGACGGTATTCTTTCTCCCTTTGCAGTGAGCTGCGCTAGAGCAAAATGCAGTGAGAGAAGCACTGGATGAATGAAAGCCCTGCTTTGCAGCCCCTCAGCATGGCGGGCCTGCAGCTCGCGACCCCTGCCTCCTCACCAATGGGCCCTTTCTTTGGACTGCCGTGGCAACAAGAAGCAATCCATGATAACATTTATACGCCAAGAAAATACCAGGTACTAATGAGAACACTAACACTGGAGCGGTTCCACTGAAATGGAGTCGATTAGCGCGTAGTTGACATGTCTTATGTAAAACCCATTTACCTTTTCAAGCTCTCCTCTTCTGAGTAATTTTCTCCTTCCGGATACTTTTGTTCCTAATGGCCCTTTTCTTTTCTAACATCTGCCGGCCGATTGACGTAATCATTTTGTTTGTGAAGTTCCTTATTGTTTCCCCTCTGAAAACCTCTCCCCTCGCCATACCCGCTTGGGTGTGTCTGTCCTCAAGAGCTGGGAGGGAATGGAGACGGTTCGAACCACCACCGACGGGCAGGACCACGTTACTGTAAACTCAGTTCTTCCTGTTATTCTTGGGGAGTTTTCTGTCCCCCTGCAAAAATAATTCTCAAACAGATTGTAAACGCTACCCCACGCGTGTTTCTACAACACAGCTGGCCGTACGTCACAGGCATTTTCGCGCCTGTGGTCTCCTTCTGGAAAGATGCAGAGAGTCTGTGTTTTGGCAGACTTAGCAGAGGAAGATCTCAGGAAGTAGTGAAGTTTCCTGAATTAAGACAGAACCCAGTTTTCCCAGTGTTGCACCCAGATAAGAAGTGTGGCGTCTTCTTCCCCACTGTATTTCTAGGTGGAACTGCTCGAAGCAGCTCTGGATCATAACACCATAGTCTGTTTAAACACTGGCTCAGGGAAGACGTTTATTGCCGTACTACTCACTAAAGAGCTGTCCTATCAGATCAGGGGAGACTTCAACAGAAATGGAAAAAGGACGGTGTTCTTGGTCAACTCTGGTAATGCAGAAATTGTTTTATCATACTGTGTGGAGGACATTGGATGAGATTTTACGGTTGAGCACATTTTTAAAAAAAGTTTATTTATTTTGAGAGAGAGAGAAGGGGGGGGGCAGAGAGGGAGGGAACGGGGAATCCCAAGCGGGCCCTGAGCTGTGAGCACAGAGCCCGACGTGGGGCTTAATCTCACAAACTGAGATATGACCTAAGACCAAACCAAGAGTCGGACACTTTACCGACTGAGCCACCCAGGGGTGTCCCGTAAGCACTTTTTCTCTGTGGCTATTAAGTTAGATGATGGAACGTATAGAGGGTTTGAAGAATAATATATTTGTTGAGATTCTGAGAGCAGAGATAGCATTTAGTCTTCTCTTAACTTTATAGTACTTCTCTTTTAAGCGTCAGCCGTTTTATTTCACAGATGTTAAACTTCAGCTTTTTCCTTAAACGTATTTAATTCTGATGCTACGGTTTTTGCATGGGCTACCTTTCGGAACATAAGCTAATCTGTGTCGTCACAGTTATTTCTGGTTATATTTGTTTTAGCTTTGCAAAGTCCATCAAAAAGTGCTTGATTTATGAGACTGGTAGCATTGTGATTTGTGATTTTACTCTGCCAATTACAGAAGGGGAGGTAGGTGCTTCTTAAAAGTTAGATATTCAGTTAGAGTCTGTGATCCTGGATTTGTGTTTGGCTTTACATATTGAAGCAAAAAGTGTAAAATGTGAACCTGAGCTGCTGGGGCACTGGTCTCCTTTTTTGTTTTCAGATGGTCTCAACATGTGATGTTCTCCTGTACTTCAAATATATATGAGACCGTCTTATTTCTTGGCAAAAGATCTGATTTTACTGAAGAAAACAGGAGTGGGGGGTGGATCTGGAGTAGTGCCCATTCTAGCCTAGAAGTTCTGTTCTTAGGTTGGGAAAATCGGCTGTAAAGAAGGAGGGTGGCATAGGGTTCTCTGACGTGAATGACGGAGGACCAGGTCTTAAGTCTGGTAAAAGCATTTTGGGGGATCACCTTGGAAATACGGTTTTCAGTTGGCTATCTAAAAAATCGGGGGTTAGGTAATGATATATAATAATAAGGATTTCCTTAGCTGTCTTAATCATTAGTAGTCCAGAGAGCCAGCTACGTAAGATTTGTCCTATTTACAAGGAGTATTTGTATCTGTAATCAGCAAACCAGGTTGCTCCACAAGTGTCAGCTGTCAGAACTCATTCAGATCTCAAGGTTGGGGAATACTCAAGCCTGGAAGTAAATGCAGCTTGGACAAAGGAGAAGTGGAACCAAGAGTTTACTAAGCACCAGGTAAGACTTGGAAGGAAATTTCCCTTTGTAAATCCCTACGAGTCCTCGACTTCGTCTATAAGATGACCTTTAGTCTTGGTTGTCTTTGTTTAGTTTGCAAACTCGTTCCTGTACTTTGTCAGCCTAGGAACCAGCCCTCCCGTACTCTTTCTCACGGTCTAAAACCAAATGAATAGGAATGTCGTATAATGTTGCTCTTACCGCACAGGAGAGAAACAGCTTTGCAGTGTGATTTACTGGCTGGAAAAACACAAATTCTGATGACGTACTTCCCGCTTGTGGATAACCTGCTTTTCAGAAAATTTACGCTTGAGTTAAGTGTCTTGAGACTGGAGACGCTTCTCGGTTGAGACCTTTGGGTCTTTGACCAGAGACTTCCTCTGACTTACACGTTTGTGTGGAGCCAGCGTGCGTAGAGGGTCTTTTTGGTGTTGGTGTGTCTGCAGTGGTTAGGAGATGCCCCGTAGCTCAGCTGGAGCAGTGCACACGGACCAGCGTGTCTCGCACACGGGGTTGAGTCCTCATCAATAAAACATTGAGATGTCCGCACAGAGATAGTGCCCTGAAAAGAACATTTGGTCGGTGTCTTCTTCCAGAAAACCTTGTCGGTTCAACGGGAAAAAAGAGGAAAACACAGGGTGAATTGCGTTGTCATTTGATTACATCAATAGGTCTCATCAGTCAAAATGGGGCTAATAGGAACCTGGAAACCTGAAGTAGTTTTAGGAGACTTATCATAAAAGCATGGTCCCTGTTATCAAGAATTTTTTTCCCCTAATCTGTTTCCGTATTTGCCCATCTCTGCTTCTTGGTTCCAAAGTACTAGCTTGCATACATTTAGAACGTCTGTTTTGATTTTGACTAACGAGTTCCTCACTTCTCACCTACAGAGTGGTGGCTCCGTAATCTGATTTAATAGAAGTGTATCCAGGCAGGTGGGCAGGTGAACGTACGTTCGTACACTGATGTCCGCTTTCTTTTAGGTTCTTGTTATGACCTGCTATGTCGCCTTGAATGTTTTGAAAAATGGTTACTTATCGCTGTCGGACATTAACCTTTTGGTGTTTGATGAGTGTCATCTTGCGATCCTAGACCACCCCTACCGAGAAATTATGAAGGTAAGTTTTTAGGTTTTTATCAGTCTTAATGCAAGTCAAATTCCTGAGAGTAAGCGGTGTTTTTGTATATCAAAAGCAGTAATATCCGTTACCAGTTTTGGGAGCTTCACTCCCTGTATGAACGAATGAATGTGAAATTAATTTTCACTGAGATCTATAATAATGAACTGTCATGCGTAACCTATAGTAAATCTAGTCCTGGGATAAACTTTTAAGCATAAGTAAATGAAGTACGTAATGCGTGATACATCCATTATATCATCTGTCGTAGCACATTGACATACGCTTCTTGGATACAGGGATCTTTGAAACAGGCTCCAGTCATTCCATAAGTGATACTTTTAGTGTCTGCCCATCTTCCCGATTTGTGTCAGTCTGGCAGTGTCTCTGTCGTCCTGGCCTCGCGGAACGAATGCCTCACTGTCAGCATCTCTTATCGTGTCAGCTCTGTGAAAACTGTCCATCGTGTCCTCGTATCTTGGGACTGACTGCTTCCATTTTAAATGGGAAATGCGATCCCGAGGAATTGGAAGAAAAGATTCAGAAGCTGGAGAAAATCCTCAAGAGTAATGCTGAGACCGCAACTGACCTGGTGGTCTTGGACAGGTAGGCGCTCGGCTGGGGTTTCCCCTTCCGTCCCTTTCCTGGGGCCTCCCGGGCAGCACCTGTACAAGTGGACGGGTGCCTGAGGCAGGGAACGAGCGAGTCTGAGAATCCTTAGGGCAGGGACCTCCCCTTGTCTCCACAGAGAACAGCAGATGGAGGGGCTTCGTCTCTCAGAAGATGGCATGAGCGTGGGCCCCTCCTGTTTGCTGATGTGGACGAGGACCGGGAGCCAGGACAGGAAGCTTGTTTCTGCCCACGTGTGTTCATGGTCGTTCCAACCTAAGTGTCCACGTGATACTTTGCAAGAACACGACTTTATGGACAGAATTCAGTATTTTGCACTATGTTTAAAAAAAAAATTTTTTTTTTAATGTTTATGTTTGAGAGGGAGAGAGAGAGACAGAGCACGAGCAGGGGAGGGGCAGAGAGAGAGTGGGAGCCAGAATCTGAAGCAGGCTCTGCGCTGTCAGCACAGAGCCCGACGTGGGGCTCGAACTCACGAACTGCGGGGTCGCGACCTGAGCTGACGTCGGACGCTTAACCAACTGAGCCACCCGGGCGCCCCTACGCTGCGTTTTAAACTGATTGGAAAAACCCCGGTGTTTTGCAAATGGGTGTGACTGTGTGAGAACAATGTTGTTTATGCTTTCTGGGTTTGTGTCTTTGGAAAGGTAGCTGCTTTGAGATTCAGTAAAACGTGCACACATACACGCTTTTTGATTTGAGTTGGTGGATGGGAGCTTATACCAATTAGGTTTATAATTAAGTTGATTCAACTCACCTTAAAGCATCCTTATAGGCGATAGTTCTTGGAACAGTTATAATGACTAGAGAAGCCGATTTCTCAGGGAGTTAAATCAGACAGGTTTTGAAATCCTGGCTTCCACTGACTGGGAGTTGTATGACTTCAGGCGAGTCCTTTATTGTCCCGGAACTGATAAAGTGATGTTGACAGTGGTTTCGGGGGATTCCTTGATGATCAGTCACGTTGATACATGGAAAACATCTTGCAGTGTACCTGCCATTTAATAGGAACTTGGGGAAAGATCTCTTTGTAGAACGAGAAGAAAAGGTAATGTTTCAGATCCGTGGGATGTAAGGATTCAAAATACATGAAATCCACACATGAGATACAAATCTCGCAACCTTTCGGACGCGGTGTTTTTGACTTTCTCGAGCCAGAATGAGCAGATGTGGCAGTGAAAGGCTGTACTTTTGTTCCGAATTAGATTGGGAAGCCTGCACTACTTGAGGTTTGCAGAAGTAGAGGTATTAGGGCATTTAAGTAAAACTGATAAGTGGTCTATTGAACCTGGTACTTCCCAGTTCTCTAAGCGTCACTCTCTGGTTAAGTATAAATCCTGATGGAGAATAATGAAAACCGTAGTATTTACACATGTCTTTAGTGTATTTCATTTCCTTAATCGTTGTTAGTGCTTTCATTTAAAAATTTTTTTCAGTGTTTATTTTAGAGAGAGAGAAAGCGAGTGCGAGCATGGGGGTGGGGGGGGGGGGCGGGGCAGAGGGAAAGGGAGCCAGAATCTGAAACAGGCTCCAGGCTCCGAGCTGTCAGCACACAGCCTGATGGAGAGCTAGAACCCACGAGCCACGAGATCATGACCTGGGCCGAAGTCGGACGCTTAAGCGACTGAGCCACCCAGGCGCCCCAGTCATTGTTAGTGTTTTCGAATATTATGTGCTGTTCTCGTTGTCCTAGTTCATGAAAGGCATAAGAGATCCAAGGATGATACCATAATTGGTTCAAAGTTAGGTGAGTTTTCCTTACAAGGATATGGTAAAAACACATTAAAATAAAGTTGAATTTGCAGATGCTAAGAGTTTCGAGTAGTGTGGAGGTGGATAGATTCAATGATAGCATTTTCCCTCTATGATCCGCCCCCGTCCCTATTTCTGTGTCTGAGAAGTAATCATTATTGAGTTGTTTGAGTATCTCGATGCCCAAAGAGGCAAAAGCTGAAAGTCTAAACCTACAAACCCTGGGGTAATAAGGTCATGATAAGACTCACAGAATTCTTGGAACGTGGGCTCTAGACAGTCACTCCTAGAGCCCTCCTGAGCAAGCGTAGCACATCTGAAAGTGAGCGCCCTGGGAGGAAGACCACTGCGAGCCTGCCTGTGATCCCAGGGTGTAGACACATATTCGGGGATCGTAGTGCGGGAGTGAGTTCACTGTGGCAGTGACACCCGTTGTTTCGTTACAGATACACTTCTCAACCGTGTGAGATTGTGGTGGACTGTGGGCCGTTCACGGACCGAAGTGGCCTCTATGGCAGGCTGCTGCTGGAGCTGGAGGAGGCACTGAACTTTATCAACGACTGTAACATATCTGTGCGTTCGAAAGAGAGAGATTCGACTTCAATTTCTAAGCAGGTAAGCGTGTCCAAGTAAGTAGAGAAAGCAGAAGTTGAGTTTTCCTGTCGAAACGACAGTGTGCTTCTCGTGAGGCTGTTGGTATGTTTTAGTTCAAGGACTTGTCTTCTTATTCCTGGACTTTTTTCATGGAACAGATCATACCGGGTTGAGTTCACGGTCACCTGACATTATTAAATGTCGACCTCCTTGGTTTCAGGAAATAGGTTGGAAAAAGGAAAACAAGGAGATGGGTTGGGGTCCATTGTTGTTGTTGGGTCAGATGAGTTAGTCAAACCCTCGGGCTGAACGAATTCTTCTGCTGTTACCCGTGTGTAACTGGGTCTGAGCCCATCGCTCCTGAGTGGCACAGCTTTGGGAGGAGATCCTTTTGGATAAGTGGTTCCCAGAGTGTGGACTCCAGATCGGCAGTGTCAGCGTCCCCCTAGGACTTGTTAAAACAGATTAGGGACTCATCCTTTACCTGCTGAAGCTGAAGCTCGGGAGGGGTTCAGCTGGCTGAGACGTGACAAGTTCTCCAGGTATCCCGATGCATTGAAGTTTGAGAATCGTCATCCTAGGACTTTGCAAACCATTTTTTTTTTTAATTTTTTTGTTTGACGTTTATTTATTATTGAGAGAGAGAAAGAGACACACAGAACATGAGCAGGGGAGGGCCAGAGAGACGGGGAGACACAGAATCCGAAGCAGGCTCCCAGCTCCATGCTGTCAGCACAGAGCCCGATGCGGGGCTGGAACTCACAAACTGCGAGATCATGACCTGAGCCGAAGTCGGACGCCCAACCGACTGAGCCACCCAGGCGCCCCACAAACCATTTGTGAAATAACGCTGTTACATCAGAGTCCAGATTTCTCTCCTGATGATTTTTTTCTGGAGCAGCCGTGCTTAGACTCTTCTCAGCCCTTGATTTCTCACTAAGTCTGCATTCAACCCAGTTTGCCTTTTACTGGCCTGCAGACCCGGCAGTCCCTCAGTTACAGCCTCGTTAGGGATTTACATTCCGCTCTGAGCTAAGAGCGGAAGATGTGGCTCTCTGGGCATAAAGTGCAAGGAAAATTCTCTTGCTCTCGTCTGACACCTCAAAGAAAATTGCTCTGCTACATAATTCGCCTCGCGTATCTACCTGGAAGTCAGTGATTCCGTTTTACTTGTAACAACAGACCTGAAATTAAATTCTATTAACCTTATACGGGTGCGTCTTTTATATTCTGTTAATGATTACCTTCTCTGGGGAAGACAAAAGGATGGTTCTGGGCATACACGTATATGAAAAAGTAGAGATTGAAAAGCCCACCGGCCGCCCCCCTCAACCTTGGGGCACTGGCCTCAGTGTCTGGATGAGTGGGGTGAATGTATTTTGAAGGGGCCGATTGGAGACAGCTTCAGTCCCACTTGAACCGTGCGTGAAAACGCTGCGTGATGTTACCGTTCAGCATTTGGCTCTTTCTGTTGTCCTGTAGATACTGTCAGACTGTCGTGCCGTATTGGTGGTCCTGGGCCCCTGGTGTGCAGATAAGGTCGCGGGGATGATGGTCCGGGAGCTGCAGAAGTACATCAAACACGAGCAAGAGGAGCTGCACAGGAAATTTCTATTGTTTACAGACACCTTCCTGAGGAAAATCCATGCACTATGTGAAGAGCACTTCTCTCCTGCCTCACTTGACCTGAAATTTGTAACTCCTAAAGTAATAAAACTGCTCGAAATCTTGCGCAAGTACAAACCGTATGAGCGGCAGCAGTTCGAGAGCGTCGAGTGGTATAATAACAGGAATCAGGATAATTACGTGTCCTGGAGTGATTCTGAGGATGACGACGAGGACGAAGAGATCGAAGAAAAAGAGAAGCCGGAGACCAACTTCCCGTCTCCGTTCACCAACATCTTATGCGGGATCATTTTTGTGGAAAGAAGATACACAGCAGTTGTCTTAAACAGGTAAATAAACGTCCAAGATTAGCGGCTCTTCCCGTAGTGGAGCGAGGCAGCTTTTGGCTTGGTGGAGGGATGCTCTGTAATCGCTCTGAGACTGGCGGAAGGCCCAGGTGGGTGGCCTTCACTCGATACCGTCATGGGTCGTGTGCGATGCTGTACCGGCATTGACGGGGGGGAGGACGTGCGTGTGACTGTCGCGTTCCCGAAAGGCTGGGTCTGACGTGACCTGAGATTTTTTTTCTCTTGAAGGATGTCCATCGGTCGTGACCCGTTTGACACAGAGAGCGAGTATGGAAAACTTCCGTGACGTTACAGTGAAACACTTTTTGTCTCCCGTTTAGTTGTCAGATGCAGTTCAGATAGTTCACCCGTGACTGTGTGTCAGGCTTTGTGTTGAGCATTTCACACCAGGCTTTCCCCTTCACGTAGTTGGAGGATAAATTTTACGGGGAATCATCGTGGTTACTTTGTTGCCGCTGCTGCTGTTAGCTTTTTCCTCCTGACAGATGTCGATTCAGGGTTGCAGATCCGCGGTGGAAAAAGTTGAGAACAACTGGGTTTGCAGTTTGGCTTGGTTCATAGACTGTATGTTAAAACTTTCTGACTCAGAAGAAAATAAAAATGTTGGGGAAGCATTCCGAGAATATTGGCAAAGGACGACCCTGCATCCAGACTAGGCCGTGGATGCCCGTCTCCCCCCTCCTCTTTGGCAGAAGTTGATTCTTCCTGAACGTCGGCCCAGCCAGGGAGCGGTAGTCCAGATCTGTGTCAGACGGTCTGGTAACGTGTGGTTCTTCCTGGTTTGTGTACAGATGCTGTGGTATCAAAGGGCCAGAAAGGGGCCTTATTTTGTGCTTCAGACAATCAGACGACGATCTGTTTCTCTCTGAGATCCATTAACTGGCCAGAGCTGATCTCTGAGAGCCAGTTCCGCAAGTAGTGATCTCTGAGGAGAAATTCGGCTTTGGTTCCTGTGGTAATTTGGGATTTCTCCTCCCCCCCCCCCCCCCAAACTGCTTCTCACTGTTTTGGGGCTTTGAAAACTTACTTGAGTAATGAGAAATTGGACTCTGGGGTAGTCATCTGGCGGTCTTTAGTCTGGTAATTTTCATAGTCATTGGGCCTGATCCTTATGATGAATACAAAGTAAAATAATGTCAGGTAGTGAATTACATTGGAATCCGAAGTTTAAGGTTGGAAAGGGACTCATTGACTATCTAATCCAGCCTACTTATTTTTATAAAAAAGAAAGGGCCTCAGGAGGAAAAGTGATTGGCTCTGAGTGAAATTGCTAGGCAGTGGCAGAGACAGTTCTAGAATCCTGATATCTCCCTCCTAGTTTCCAGTTCCTTCTACAATCATGATGCCCTTGGGCATCACAGAACACTAAAAACCAGCGCTTTATAGTGGGCAGACCATCCGGGACGCAGACCAGGGAGCGCATGACCGTCAGGATTGTTTCTTAGAATGGGGGAGAGGCATTTCAAGGGTCAGCTCCAAGCTTCATTATAGCCCTGCCCCCAGACAGGATGGTTTAAGAATTAAATACACTTTAGGGGACTTGGAAGAAATGGGGTACATTTTCTTCTTCTCCCTCTTCTCTACGTGAATTCTTAAATGTAGAGCTGTGCCAGTTTTCACTGCAGGAATACTAGCCTGAAACCGTGTATCAAAAACCAATCAGTTATTTCCTATTGACTTTGAGGATCAGATTAATTGTGATCAGCTTTCATGAAAAGTGCCTGGAATTTAGTGTTGGATGATGAATCAAGAGCGGTTTGAGAGTCAACTTTATGGGCAGCTAATGAAATATACAATAGAGGTCTTGTTCCAGTAAGCTTTTTAATAAGCTTAGAAAAACTTCCTGAAATCCACATTCTTTCCTTCCATCAGTTTAATGGGAGGAAAACCCTTCCTCAGTGAATAGTTTCATGGGAGTCTAAGCTATTGTGATACATGGGCAGTTTTGTCCTCTCCTAATTAAAAAAAATGAATCATAGCTACTTCTGTGTGTAATGTAGCCACGTGTATAGTCTTAGGATTACACTTTTCCTTTTGCCTTACGTATGGGCTTTATGGTTTATAACTTACCTTTAATTTTGTTTTGTTTTTTTAGTTTATTTTTTGAGACAGGGAGTGAGAGCAAGGGAGGGGCAGAAAGAGAGGGAGAGAGAGAATCCCAGGCAGGCTCCGCACTGTCAGCACAGAACCCAGTGCAGAGCTTGAACCCATGAACTGCGAGATCATGACCTGAGCCGAAACCAAGAGTCGGACGCTTACCTGACTGAGCCACCCAGATACCTTGGTTTCTAACTTACCTTTTAGATATATATTTAAAAATTTTTTCTTCTAACGTTTATTTTTGAGAGAGAGAGATACAGTGTGAGTGGGGGAGGGGCAGAGAGAGAGGGAGACGCAGAATCCGAAGCAGGCTCCAGGCTCTGAGCTGTCAGCACAGGGCCCGACGTGGGGCTCGAACTCACCGCAAGATCATGACCTGAGCCGGTTGGACGCTCAACCGACTGAGCCACCCAGGAGACCTGCTTTTAGATCTCTTTTTAAATTTTCCAACACTCCATGAGAAAGGAAGGTGCATGTATTAACTGTATCATAGATGAGGAAGTGAAGACTCCGTTTGTGATCCTCCCCAAATAAGGCAGATATGGCCTTTTTCACTGTGTCATTTATTAGTCTTGTATGACAATCGAATCTGACATGCCTGGGTTTACATCCTCTCTCTACCCCTTTCCCTCTGTCTCCCTAGTAACTTAAATGTTTACAGAAAAGTTGTGAAGAGATTACAGAACTCCCTTGTCCCCCTTAGTTGGCTTCCCCCGTCCACTGTTAACATCTTACATTACCGTGTACATTTGGCCCAACCAGGAGACTAACACTGGTGCGCTACTGTTAACCAAACTTCAGACTTCAGTTTCATTTACCAGTTTTCCCGTTAGTGTCATCGTCTTAATCCCAGGTACCCTGTTGCATCTAGTTGTGTGTCCCTGATCTCCACTGGTCTCTTGTATTTTCTCTTTTCCCGTGGTTCTGATGACCTTGAGAGTCTTGAGGAGCACTGGCCAGGTAGTTCGTAGACTAGCTCTCAATTTGAATTTGTCTGATGTTTTTCTCAGGATTAAAATAGGGATTTAGGATATGGAAGAATACTGTAGAGATGAAGTGCCCTTCTCTTCACATCGCATCAGGGGGACTCATGGTTATCGACGTGAGACATCACCAGTGACGTGAAACCTCGTCACATGGTTATGGTAGTGTTTGCCAGGTTTCTCCTGGAAGGTGTTCTTTTTCTCCTTACTTTATTCTGTGGAAGCAAATCACTAGGCCAATTCATTTATTATTGGAATTCTTCTGTGAGGAAAACTTCTTCTCTCTTTGATCCTATTTATTATTTATATTCATTGGCTTAGGTTCTTTTCTCACTGTGGACTCATGTTTATTTTTTTAAATATTTTCTTTTAACATTTATTCATTTTTGAGAGATAGTGCACGAGCAGGGGAGGGACAGAGAGAGAGGGAGAAGCGGAATCCGAAGCGGGCCCCGGGCTCCGAGCCGTCAGCACAGCCCGACACGGGGCTCCAACCCACAACCCGCACGATCATGACCCGAGCCCAAGTTGGACGCTCAGCGGACTGAGCCACCCGGGCGCCCCTCACGTTTGTGTGCTTCGCACTTCAGGCTTTAACCTGACGTTAGGTCATTTACCTTGTTGCTCTCGTTGTTCCGCTCTGAGCCGTTGGGGCTCCTTGAGGTCGGCTCCTGTGTCCCTTCGACACGCCCTCATCCTTTCTGTTGTTGATCAGCCATTTCGTCAACGAGCCCCAGTTCCTTTCATTTCTACTCACTTTTTTAGATGTGTATTTTGTGGAAGCTATTTAACTTTTACAAAAAGTGTTTATTACTGAGAGAGAGAGAGAGAACATGCGTGGGGGGAGGGGCAGAGAGAGAGTGGGAGAGAGAATCCCAAGCAGATTCCACACTGATAGTGCGAAGCCTCACATGGGGCTCGGACCCACGAACTGCGAGGTCATGACCTGAGCTGAAATCAAGGGTTGGACGCTCAACTGACTGAGCCGCCCGAGCAACCCGAAAGTTATTTAACTCTTTAAAGCCTCAGCATCTTCATTTGTAAGATAGAAATTACTTCTCTGTTTCTTAACGTATGTGAAAATGGCTGTTCTATCACCTGATACAGTAGGTGCTGTTTTCTCACGTGCTCTACGCACACGTTTGGGGGCGCGTAGTGTCTGTATACTAGAACTATCGGTGATGGTTCTTCTGGTGGAATCACAGAGGAATTACATTTGATTTGTTCATGTTGTTAAAAAAAATGTAATGCGTAAGGAGACGATTAAAAGCTATTGTTCACATATTTTAGTACTTGGCAGACATTTCAAATGATGTGTTTGTTTCTTTGAATTTTTTTCCCCATACGGTTGTCTGCACAAATTTGCAAGCTTAGTGAAATCACAGTTCTACTGGTTTTCTGAATCTAGCGCACATATTTCCTATTTCTGACCATGCTGCTTCATTTTTTGTTTGTTTTTTTTTTAACATCTATTATTTTATCTTGAGAGAGAGAGTGAGAGACAATATCCCAAGCAAGCTCTGCACTGTCAGCACAGAGCCTGACGCGGGGCTCCATCTCACAGACTGAGATCAGGACCCGAGCCAAAATCCAGAGTCAGCCACCCAACCCACTGAGCGACCCAGGCGCCCCTGCCCATGCTGTTTCTGATGTAACTGGGAGGCGATGCGTGTAACACAGTGCATTGTGTGGGCTGGTGCCAACTGAGTGAGCTAAGTACAGAGATTGAGGGCAAACATCTAAAAACTCTCAGTTTTGACAGTGATGTCTGCTGCATATAAGACCGTTGGCTCTTGAATATTTGTTTCATTTTCTCAGTAAATTTTCATGGAAGTTGACAAAAAATACTGCTGATGGATTTGATACTAGAAAAAAATAACTCGTTCTTAGCTGCAGATAGTTTGAGAACTCTGTGCACTAGAGAGCAGCAGGGCTTATTGAACCGCTTGCTTGTGCGACAGCTGACAGAAACTCAGTGTGAAACTCAAAAGAAACAAGTAAGACTTCGTGGCCTCTGTTCATGGTACGGCGAAGTCTCTCAGCAGTTTGCGTAACTCACTTGTGAGCTCCCTGACCATCCTCGTGTCTCTGGAAGCCTATAGCTTTGTCTGAGGAGTGTGATTAGGCATCCCCTCATTTATCTGATAAAGTTTCCTCTCTAAACTCCATCATCACAAGTATATAGCATTTAATTACCGCTTACAAGAGATTGGGTTTGTTAACGTGCATATTGTCTCTTCTGTCCTCTGCAGTATTGATGTGAGTTTCAGTAGGAGAAATACGTTTACTCTTAGTGCCTTCTGCTTCTCAGCTCGTGAAATCTGCTAACGTGATCATTTTGGCAAAGTAAAACCCATCCTTTGCCTGACTGAGTTAATTATTTTGCCTCCTGCCTGACATGAAGTGCATTTTTTAACCTCTTGATGCTTATTTGCATACACAATCCTTTGGAAGTACCTATTTCTAAGATAATAAATTTTGTATTTCAGGCATGCGATTTCTTGGCCTGTAGCGCTTCTTTCTGTTACTGACATCGTAAGCTTATTATAATAACTAAACAAAGCTTGGAACATATTAAGGAGGTTTCTGATTCTGAACATTTTAAGTATTTGAATGTAGAACAGACGTGTAAACTAACCTAGACGTGCATGTGTTTGGCTGATTTGGAGGCAGGGAGATATTCTAGATGGCCACTCAAGGTTTCTTCCAGCTCTTTGATATTAGTCTGTTTCATGTATTTAAAAAAAAAAAAAAAAAAGAATGGTTTGACTTAAAAATGCAATTTTCTATTAGGAATTTATACTATGCGTATGACTTCAGAAGAACCATCTGGAATCACTTACGTCAGGTGTGGAACCATTTATCCCGTGTGCTGAGTTTTTGAATGTGGATATTTCCAAAATAGCTGTAATGGCAACACTAACTGTTAACCTCTGTCCCCGAGTAACGTGACCCCCCTCCCGTAGCTTTCTTCCATCTCTCAACCAGAAGGCCCGCTTTGGGTTACTGGCGTTCTGGATTAATACAGAGCAACAGGCAGGAGGAGGGACGAGTTGGGGAGCCTGTCTTCCGTGACAGGATGGGATGGGGACTCTGGCACCGACTGCCGTGCCGAAGTCTGGCGTGTTCTGTTGTGCAGAACTGGGGTGGGGGGGGGGTGTCAGCGGCCTGGGGGCAGGAAAGTGTTGGGCCTGGAGGCGCGCCTCAGCAGACAGGCATCCGTTGCCCTGGAGCTCTGCTTCCAGTGATACAGGGCGTTGTGGTGGGATTAAAATAACCATGCTGTTTCGCACACAGCAGGAGCTCTCTTAGTGCATGTAGCCGGAGAATGAGGTTTCCCTCGCCTCCGCCTCTGAATCCCCTCTTGGCCTCAGGGTGTTGGTACGCATTCTGCATAAGTTTGGCCATAGAGACAGGGGCTTGACTGCAGCCGCAAGTTGTGTGTGTGTGTGTGTGTGTGTGTGTGTGTGTGTGTGTGTGTGTAGAAGAACATTGAGCTTTCAGAGAAGTGTGTGCGGCTTTTTCATGATAGGTCCTGGCCTGAGGCCAAGATGTTTGAGGATTCCATGTTTCTCCCTGCCTAGCTCTGTCCCCTACTGGGCTACATTCCTAGTAAGTCCTCACTGCCAAATTAGAAAGTTGGACGTACTGTGGCCATTTTGTTGGGCAGGCTAAATCAGCCCTGTATTTGGCGTTACCAGTGAGTGTTTGGTCCACAGATCGACGCGGTGAAGAGTGGCAGTGATTTCTGTTTAAGCTCGAAAACAAAACGTAACAAAACAAAACAAAAAACAAAAACCACCAAGACCCGTTGTGTTAGGTATGTCGGCAAAAAATACACGTAATTTCCATTTTAAGGGAGACCTCACAAACAAAAAAGTTTAAATTTTTTTTTTCTCCCTCAGCAATGCTTAACTTCCAAATGTATGTAATTTTCTTAGATTGATAAAGGAAGCTGGCAAACAAGATCCAGAGCTGGCTTACATCAGCAGCAATTTTATAACTGGACATGGCATTGGAAAGAATCAGCCTCGTAACAAACAGATGGAAGCAGAATTCAGAAAACAGGAAGAGGTAACTTAAGTTGAAACAATTGTACAGTAACAATTTTCAGAATATATGTGTATACATATATACATACATATGTATATATATGTACACACACACACACACACACACACACACACACGAACTCTGCTCCTAGGAGCTCCCTTTCTTCATAGTTGCTTGGCGGCATTTTCGGTCGCATAGAATACTTGCTCATAGATAGACTAGCCGTCTCCTATGAGGTAGCTGTTTGGTGATTCATATGTTCAGAATTAGAATAGCCGTCTAGGAAATCAATTTGGTCTTAATTACCATCAGCCATTTCATTTTCCTTTATTGGACTGATGGCATTTCCTAGAAAAACAAAGCATGTGTAACCGTAACTCCTGTTGACTGCATATGACTGAGCTACAAAATGAATTTGTTCTCCTATAAAGTGTTTTGTTTTCTGTTTAAAGTTCTGCCTTGAATACTTCAAAAATAACGCTGTATTTTAAAGATTTGGGCTTAAAGTTTTTCATACATTCTAAGATTTTAATATAGGAGACAGCATTGTAAAGATGGGAAACCTAATATAGTGCTCTGGCTGGCAAACAAAAAGTTTTTATTTGAAGTTTGTTATTTAACTTCAAGGTAGACTAATTCACGTTGGCATTCGTTTTCTATGTCGTAGCTATTTGATAATATTCCAAGTTTGGAGAGTCTAACAGCCAGTATGATAGATCTGTTTAAAACGCAGCTTACTTTATAATTTAACTTCTCCTAGATTGGGAAATGGTGTTATTTTAAATCTAACATAAAAAATTTTTCACTTACCTTTTTTAATGAGTAGTTCTGATTCCTTAAATCGAAAATGTCCCAAGATGCCAAAAAGTAAGTAATGCCTTACTTGTAATTTTGAATTACAAGTGTTTTAGGGATTCTAGTGAAAGAGTCTTGACATCTTTGGGAGGCCGTTGGCACAGTGTCACGGCCGGAAGATACCCTATGTGAGGTCAGAGTATCAGCAGGACTCCAGAAGCGGGTTCGTTTGGTCACTGTTGGCTGCATTCTGTGGTGGCCATTGAAGAAGCCAGCCTCTCCGCCCGGAAGGCTTTCTGTGGCTCGTGCATACTTGTGTGCAGCAAAAGGGCACTTTGATTTTTCAAGTCGTGCTCAGCTGAAAATAAACCAGAGTCTCTCTGCACACGTGCTCATGCGTCTTGGTGTTTGTGTGCTCCTGTCATCTTTAGCCTGGACTTGAAGATCGAGTGCGCCTAGAGTACGTGTCAGAAACGGCAGTTTTCACTTACTGGTACTGCACCGTTCCTTTGGAAATTTCTTAGAATTGCTTCTCTTGGTGGACTCTTTTCAGGTACTTAGGAAATTTCGAGCACATGAGACCAACCTGCTTATTGCGACAAGCATTGTGGAAGAGGGTGTTGACATACCAAAATGCAACTTGGTGGTTCGTTTTGATTTACCCACAGAGTATCGATCCTATGTTCAATCTAAGGGACGAGCAAGGGCACCGATCTCTAATTACATAATGTTAGCAGATACAGACAAAATAAAAAGTTTTGAAGAAGACCTTAAAACATACAAAGCTATTGAAAAGGTAAGTTCCGAGAGTCAGTAGGGTGTCTTTAAGTTGTTTTTTTTTTTATGTGCAAAGAAATGGGTAGAAGCAGTTTTACCTGCAGAGCGTAGTCTCAGCAAGGGTGTGCAGTGTGTACGTTTTGAGAAAAGTCAAGCAACCACAGAGCCAGCACTATTTTACGAACTGTTTGAGAGCCCACAGTGAAAATGGTCCTGTGGATTGTGGGGGGAAAATGCCTGGAAAGTGTGTCCTGTTGGTGTGGGCGCCGCAGTCCCAGTTGAGGGGCTGAGTTGCGGAGCCGTCACAGGGTGATGACACAGCCCCTGTGCGTGTGCGTGTGTGTGTGTTTGTGTAGATACGGTACCGTGCAAACCTTGTGCACGTGCGGTGAGTGTCTCCACGGTTGGAGCTGGGGCGGGGGGAGTGCTCCGGGAGGGAGTTTCCGCATCAGGTGACTTTGGAATTCTGAAGCATGTTTAGGAGAGAGCGCTGTTGCACGTCAAAAGAGCTTTTTCCGTAGGTGCAGAGGCAGACAACTGACATAGGGCGACACGGTATTCTCCTTGTAAAGTCTGTTTTTACAACGTCCAGATCTTGAGAAACAAGTGTTCCAAGTCCGTTGATGCGGGTGAGACTGACGTTGAACCTGTCGTGGATGATGACGATGTGTTCCCGCCATATGTGTTGAGGCCCGATGACGGTGGTCCGCGAGTCACCATCAACACGGCCATTGGACACATCAACAGGTATGATATGAAGTCACTTGCGTGGAAAACCTAGGAGTGTTACAAGGTTTAAGTCTAAACCTGTGAGTATTGTAGTGTTTACCTGTTGCAGACGATCACCAGTCTTTGCATTTGTGGCTTGTAACATTTTGGTGAGAGAAAGAAAAGAAGTTGCTTTTTTCCACTCATGCTCCTTTTTGGTCAGAAGGTAAAAAACCGTATTGCACGGTGATAAATGTTTAGGTTTTGTTGGAAGGCTGACTTAATGAAGGCATGATTTTTTTTTAAGTTTATTTATTTATTTTGAGAGCGAGAGAAAGCACAGGTTGGAGAGGGGCAGAGAGAGATGAGAGAGAGAGAATCCCAAGCAGGCCCCGAACTGTCAGCGTGGGGCCTGACGCAGGGCTCGAACTCACGAACTATGAGATCACGACCTGAGCTCAAGTAGGACGCTCAACTGCCTGAGCCACCCAGGTGCCCCAAGGGATGCTTCTTTTAATTAGATTTAATTTAATTTTACCTTGCTCACTGAATTTTTTTTTTTTTATCCTGAAAAATCTCGTGCCATGAACGTTGAGGGATGTTGAATTTTCCATTAGCTGCGATATTACAAGATGATGATACATTAACTTGTATTTCTGATCATGGGCTAATTTACTTTGTCCAGAATTGGTAATAACCTTTCCAAGAACTAAGAAAAGCAGCTACATGCCTAGATCATGTATCAGGATAAGTTTCTGTGCAGAGGCAAAATAAAGCAGCAACCGACGTAAGATTTTTTTTTTAACTCTTTAATTTGAAACCATTTCACACTTTAAAATGTTGCAAGGATACTGCAGAGAACTCTCATACGCCCCCCACCCAGAGAGACCCATTCAGGTTTTGCGAGAATGTTTTTGGTAGGGAGAGGATCCAATCCAGGATCAGGAGTTGTGTGTGTTTTTCTCATCTCTCCAGTCTCCTTCAGCCTGGAATTATTCTTCAGTTTCCTTGACTTTAATGACCTTGAAACGTTTGAAGCTTATAGGCCAGCCATTTTGTAGGCCGTCTCTCAGCGTGGCTTTATCTGCTCTTTCCCACGTTGAGCCCCAGGTTGTGCACTGGAGCCGGCACATCACAGAAGGGATGCTCTGTTCCCGTCCCGTCCCGCCGGGCGCACTCAGTGTCAATTTGTGCTCTTACTGGTGGTGGTGGCTCCTGATCACTTCCAGAAGGTCTGCAGCTTCCTCTGTCGTAAAGTTGCCTTTTCTCCCTCCATAGTGAGTGTGTAGTTCATGGGGAGGTGGTTTAAGACCATGTAAAATTTATTCCTCTTCCTGGTTTCACCCATTAGTTTAAGTATCCATTGATATTTCTGGCCTGAATTGATCATTGCTGTGGCATCTGCAGAATGGTGATTTTCTGATTCCGTTGTTCTGTTTGCTGGCATTCTGCCGTGACGAAGAGCTTTCTCTTTTCTCCACTCATTTTTTCTTTTTATTTATCAATGTTTTTATCTCATACAAACTGAGGGACTTCTGTTTTATTGAGTGCGTTATATTTGTTTTGATGTTACAGTTATCTCAGATTTGGCCGTGGAAGCCCCTTCAAGCTAGTCTTTTTTACATCACCATTGTTCTTTGGTCACTTCCTTATTTTATGGCACACTAAGATGTTCTAGATTTAACTCCTATTTTCCTTGCCCCAGCCTAGATATTGGCTGTTTCTCCAAAAGCTTCTGGTTTTTTTTTTAATGGCAGATGAGTAGTGTTTAGAAACCAAAGTCTGAGCACTAAGTGTGTTCATTGCCTCTGGAGTATTGCTACTCTCAGTCTCCTTAGTCGACAGAGCTAGAAACTACGTGTGTGTGTGTGTGTGTGTGTGTGTGTGTGTGTGTGTGTGTGTATTCACATGCACATTTATAGCTGTATTTATTTGCATACCTGACTACCTTTATGTTGTTACGTCCACTTTTACCATGACACCACAGGGTTCATTCTAGCTTTCCTCTTTTCCATCTTTGTTTCTGGCTTCTTCCATAGAGAGATGGGACTCCCATTGTCCTCAGAATAGTTACTTTTATGTTTAGTATCCCTGAACGTAGACAGTCTCCTACTTCGCAGGGCTGCCGCCGTGTTTGGGTGTCCCGAATGCACGGGTCATGACCTTGCAGGGCAGCTGCTCATTCTGCTGCCCTCCTTGTGTGAGTCCTGCCCCCACCGGATTACCTTCCTGTCCCAGCCAGCGCCCTCCTTGCTCAGTCTCTGCGCCCTTGAAGCTAGCTTCCTGCTCCGTATCCCTCTCCTTGTACTGCTGTGGGGTGTGGTGGGAGGGCAGGGGCGGTCTTCTTGTTCTGATGCTTTGCGATATGTCAGTACCGGGCTGTCCTTCCGGCCTCTTCTGACGCCCTCCTTGGGCGGGGCCTGGTAGTTTGCCAGGGCACATAAGACAGTAAGGACCAAACCCTGGCGGTGTGTTCTCCTTACGGATTCCGCACAATATTTTTCTGTGCGGTATGGTAGCCCTGGGCGTGCCTTTTTAAATTCGAGTTTTAACTTTAATCAAAATTAAATAAAATTCGAAGTGAGTTTCCTAGCTGTCCTCACCGCATTCCAAGTGCTCCGTGGCTGCTCTGTTGGACAGTGTTGACACTGACTGTCACGGCAGACGATTCTTTTGGACGGCACTGTTCCATCTTACTGAAAGTTGGAAAGCAGTGAACTCACACTTCCCGTGTCAGTACCAATCCAGTAGAGGGGAAGAGGGACATAAAAACTTAAACTTTAGGATATGACTACCAAAACGGATTTTTTTCCCCTATTTCTCAGTTGTGGATTTAGCATCAGAATTTCTTTTTCTTCACAGATACTGTGCTAGATTACCAAGTGATCCGTTTACTCATCTAGCTCCTAAATGTAGAACTCGAGAGTTGCCTGATGGTACATTTTATTCAACTCTTTATCTGCCAATTAACTCACCTCTTCGAGCCTCCATTGTTGTAAGTTTAGAAAAAGAAATGATTGTGCCTTGAAACTATGTCACTAATGGATTTTTTTTTCAGCTTCTCTACGCCAATGCAAGTTATAGGTAACTTAGGTTTAGATCTTTTTTTTTCTTAATTTTATTTAATGTTCATTTATTTTAGAGAGTGTGCGGGGGATGGGGGCAGAGAGAGGGAGATGGGACCTGACGTGGGCTCTGCACTGACAGCAGAGAGCCTGACACGGGGCTCGAATCCACAAACCATGAGATCGTGACCCAAGCCAAAGTCTGATGCTGACCTGGCTGAGCCACCCAGGCGCCCCACTTTAAATCTGTTCTCCAGGGAAGGTTTATAAGTCTCTTTTGTGGTCAACTGCACGTTCAGATCCTCAACAGACTGTATAGCTAGATGACCCCTAAAGTTTCCTCTGAGATCTTACTAGTGTCAGCGTTTCTGACCGAATCCCTCAGCTGTGGCTTAAGATACTTCCAGGAGCAGAATTTATTAAATATGTTTGGGCTTTTGTAGTTGTTTGGTTGTTCACCCGAAAATCTGCCTCTGTGTAACTGCTGTGCTTGGTCCCAGTACTGATTTCCAGATATTCCGGGATGACTAATTTCCCTTACATATGAAAATTTGTGCTGTTAATGTGTATGTCATAGTCACATTTTGACTAATCTCTTCATAGATTAGTCGAACTAAGATACGTTAAAATCTTACTGAAATCTGTATTCATTAAAATTGTCAGATCTCCATCATAGCTGATCTAGGTTTTACTGGGCAGGACTTTTAAAAATGGCCGTTTCAACTGTGGAAATCAGGGTTTTAACAAACTTGTTGGTATTTTTCAAAATGAAGAACTTTACTCTGGTAAAGTTCAGCTTTAAAGATGCTGGGGCAGAGGCTTCCTAGAAGTCGTATGTGCTAACGATCGATAGCTACGCTCATGTACAGTGGAAATGTTTTTTGTTACTTTCAGGGTCCGCCGATGAGCTGTATACGATTGGCCGAAAGAGTTGTAGCTCTCATTTGCTGTGAAAAACTGCACAAAATTGGTAAGAGTGATTGAAAAGCACATGCAGATAAAACTAAGGTTGAAACCCTTGTAAAACCAAAGCACATCAAGGGCCTCTGAACTCGCTCCTCTCCTTGTGCTCTGGTGAAGGCGGACGGACGGACGTAAATACGGTGTAACGTGAGGGTCCTGTGACACGTACCAGCTTTGAGGCCACAGCTTCCCTGCGAATACCTGTAATGTATTTGCTCCCTTTACTGACCCCTTTTCAACACATAAAGGTCTTCTTGTAACTGTTGAGTTGTGAGCGTTTGTGTTTTAATGGGTCGTTTTCTCAGATCGGCTTAGTTTACAAATTAATCCACTTAAAAAAAAAGGGAAGTCTTGTTGTCTATAGACTTTGTAAAACAGAGTGCTGTTTCTCTGTTCAGACGTCATTTAAAAACACTTTTTTTTTTTAATTGAAGTGTAGTTAACACACGATGTTACATCAGTTTCTGGCGTAGGACATGGTGGTTCCCCAAGTCTGGACGTTATGCTGTGCCCCCCGCAAGCGTAGCTGCCATCTGTCACCATACAATGCTATTCCAGCACCTTGCGCTATACTCCCTGTGCTGTGCCTCGTTTAGACGTTATTTCTGCATCTTGGAGCAGAGTTTGTAATCCTCACGTTGACTATATGAGCGCCAAAATAGCCTCCCTGAAGCATCACGTCCGATTACGCTGTGCTGCTAAAGCAAAGCTGCTTTAGTTTTCACCCCCCTTCCCGTTGCTTTCTAATATCGTGCCGCTCTGGATTATTTACTTGTTAGAGAGGCAAAATCCGGATTGTTTATGTTGATTCTCGGTACATTTCCTAGGTGAACTGGATGACCATTTGATGCCAGTTGGGAAAGAGACGGTTAAATACGAAGAAGAGCTCGATTTACATGACGAAGAAGAGACCAGCGTTCCAGGAAGACCAGGTTCCACAAAGCGAAGACAGTGCTACCCAAAGGCAGTTAGTATCGGTTAGAACCGCACATGAATCTAGCCTGTCTGACTTTTTATTTCCTGCTACCTCAAATCTGCATTCCCCTGCTTGGCTTCCCAGGCCTTGTAATTTGGCCCGCTTGGGATCTCAGCTCGCTTCCTCCCATCACAGCTTCTGCCAGATCAGCCAGCCCCTCCTCGTTCCCGTGTGCGCTCTGTGCTCTTTCCCACTTAGGACATTGCTTTTGTATTTCTCCTCAAAAGGAGTTTGGCCTCATTTGTCAAGTTCTATCCAGAATGAGTTCATTCCCTTTAGAGAGGTGTTTTTTGTTTCATTCCCTTTAGCGGGAAGACGTTGGCCTCATTTGCGTTCGGGACTAAGACAAGAGAGGATTTGCACGGTAAGGTAGGCAGGTGGAAGGGTGCCCGCTCAAGGTGCGGGCGCACAAGGATTTGTCGGGAGCCAGGATGTGGCCCGCCTGCGGTCAAAGCCAGTTCCGCCAGCGTGCCTCGTCTGGCTAACTCTGTGGCATCCTGGCAGGATTCATGTGCTAAGACGTCCCTGAGTCTGACTTCCGGGCAGAGCCGTACTGGACTGAAGGTCTTATTGAAAAAATACTTGCTAAGATTTTTCCCCCATAAGAATTACAAACAGGGGCGCCTGGGTGGCTCAGTCAGTTGAGCGTCCGACTTCGGCTCAGGTCATGATCTCACGGTTCGTGGGTTCGAGCCCCGTGTCGGGGTCTGTGCTGACAGCTCAGAGCCTGGAGCCTGCTTGGGATTCTGTTGTCTCCCTCTCTGTCTGCCCCTCCCCCGCTCATGCTCTGTCTCTTTCACTCTCAGAAATAAAAAAAAAAAAGAATTGCAAACAAAAGCAAAATTTTGCTGTGTATTTTTCATCCTAGCCTAGAAGTATATGGTTCTTCTGTTTTATTTTTGCAGCGCTGTTGAGCATTTTACTTTTTAGACAGTTTTCACTCAGCCGAGCATTTTCAAGATTCAAAATCATGTCAGTTGTTTAAAAATTATGAATATTAACCCGTCCCCTGAAATGCTTGTTTCCCTCAGTTTTCCTCAAGGGCTTGCTTCTCTGTCTTCCTACTCGACATTTACCCCGGAGACCGCTGGGCTTGTTTCCTATGACAAAGGTCGTCAGTCATAATAAGTTTTAATCAATAGATACGTTCTGGATTATCTGGCATTCTGATAACCCTGTCTCCTCACCAGTATTTCTGTGCCTTTTAACTACAGATGCAATCTATGCCCCTGAGCCTCAGAAACTTGACGACTCTGTTGCGTAGGGTCGTGTGACTATTGAGAGCTTGGAAACAGTCTCAGGCCCGTTTAAACTGCAGTTTACTCCTATAACTACATAGCCATTAAAAACGGTACAGATTTGTATTGACCAAGAAAGGTGTTCTCACTGTAGGAATTGGAGATAAAAGAAATAAGGTGACGACAGTCTTTGTTGTGTCATTCCGTGGGTGATGAAGCACACGTGTGTGTGTATGTTGATCCACATTTGCACACAGGAAAACATCCGGAAGACGATGCGGTCTGTCAAAAAGTTAATAGTAGAGGCGATATCTGAGCAATAGAGTTACGTGGGACTTGTAAAATTTTGCATGTTTTCTGCTATTCTGCAGTGAGTAAAGACTAAAAGCCCCAAGGCAGAGTTCTCTGATCAAAAGAAAGAGCTGAAATGAGCGTTTCTAAGAAAATGCCCTACAGGGTTTGGTCGTTTTTATAAAGTTTCGGTGTTAGAGTCAGCAGTGCGTTATGAGGGAGGTGACCATGGGCCACCAGAGCCCAGGCCTGAGCAGTGCTGGCTATCCCCCAGAGTTAAGGAATGAGGCCTCCTGCCCTGGGTGTTTGCTTCCCTTTTTCTCATCAGCTTTTAGGAAAGCTGCAAGTAAATTTGTTTGTTTGTTTGTTTGTTGGCCAGTGTCTGGACAAGAGGCTGTCACACTTGCTTAAGTTTTCTTTCTAATTTTAGATTCCGGAATGTTTGAGGGATAGCTATCCCAAACCCGATCAGCCCTGTTACCTGTATGTGATAGGAATGGTTCTGACGACACCCTTACCTGATGAACTCAACTTCAGAAGGCGGAAGCTCTATCCCCCTGAGGATACCACGAGATGCTTTGGAATACTGACGGCCAAACCCATACCTCAGGTAGACAGTTCTTTAGGACTGCTGTCGATAAGAGGGAACGGCTAAAGCCATCTCTCGTTACCTCAGAATGTTTGCTACTTAAAAGTCAAGGTGTCCCTTCTGTTCCCCGGATTGACAGCGTCGTTCCCCCTCTGAAATGAAATGTTTGTGATGGAATAAAATACCTGTTAACTCTGGGGATGCTTGATTTTTCTTTTTGCTAAGATCCCGCACTTTCCTGTGTACACGCGCTCCGGAGAGGTCACCATATCCATTGAGTTGAAGAAGTCTGGTTTCACGTTGTCTCTCCAAATGCTTGAGTTGATCACAAGACTTCACCAGTATATATTCTCTCATATTCTTCGGCTTGAAAAACCTGCACTAGAATTTAAACCCACAGACGCTGATTCAGCATACTGTGTTCTACCTCTTAACGTTGGTAAGAAGGGCCCAGACTCTGACGTGTTGGCCGATACTAGCTGGAAAAGGGAAGCTTGCGTAACGTTAGTCTATGGTGGCCGCTAGAGAAATCTCTTACTAGAGACCGCTCCAAATTAGACACCTACTCGAATACGTAGCTTAAGTAAGAATCCCACCCGTATTCTATTTTAACGAGCTAAAGAGTCTTTTCCTTCCCTAAGTGAATGACTCCAGCACTTTGGACATTGACTTTAAATTCATGGAAGATATTGAGAAATCTGAAGCTCGCATAGGCATTCCCAGCACAAAGTATTCAAAAGAAACACCCTTTGTTTTTAAATTAGAAGATTACCAGGACGCAGTCATCATTCCGAGGTGAGTATCGAAGCGGAGCGCCACACGGGGGTGGCGCTTTGCTTCGGGAGAGTCGCTCCCTCGCGTGGAAACCCAGGGGGGCCGTGGCGTTGGGGCATCTCCTGGGAAGCATAGGTGTCTCTTCCTGGTGGGGCCTGTTCTCCCTAGCTGACTTCCTCTTGTGAGAAACCACACCTCGAACGCTGTGGGTGGAGGGGTTTGATTTTGTGAAGTTCAGATCATCTACGCGCTGTTGAAAGGCTTTCTTAAAATCGTCTTTTTTTTTTTTTTTCCCAGTTTATTTCTTAGAGAACGAGGGGAAGGAGAGAGCGAGGGGAGGGAGAGAAGGAGGAAGGGAGGGAGGATCCCAAGCAGGCTCTGAGCTGTCGGCGCGGAGTCCAACCCAGAGCTCAGACCCGCGAACCGTGAGATCATGACCTGAGCTGAAGTCGGATGCTTACTGACTGAGCCACCCGGGCACCCCAAAATCTTCCTTGTTTTAATCCCCAAAGTCTTAAAGAATTTGATTGTAAACAATAGCTTCTTAAACTTCTTATAGGGAATAATGGTATTAAGTGCAACGAAGTAGTAAATCAGGATGCTTTTTTTCTTATTTTGTAAGAATTTAGGCGATAGTTTTTGAGCAATAAATTTAAATTTTTTTTTTTCAACTTTTATTTATTTTTGGGACAGAGAGAGAGAGAGAGAGAGAGCATGAACGGGGGAGGGGCAGAGAGAGAGGGAGACACAGAATCGGAAGCAGGCTCCAGGCTCTGAGCCATCAGCCCAGAGCCTGACGCGGGGCTCGAACTCACAGACCGCGAGATCGTGACCTGGCTGAAGTCGGACGCTTAACCGACTGCTCCACCCAGGCGCCCCAGAGCAATAAATTTAAATATAGGAACCTTTCATAAAATTAGAGTACTGGCTGTAATTCGGTCTTTCCTGATTTCTGTTTTTTCTTCTTTGCAACTTAAAATCATATTTAAAAACTTTTTTGACTTTATTATTATTCATTTTTGAGAGACAGAGACAGAGTGCTAGCTAGCAGGGGATGGGTAGAGAGAGAGGGAGACACAGAATCCGAAGCAGGCTCCAGGCTCCGAGCTGTCAGCACAGAGCCCGACACGGGGCTCGAACCCACGAACTGTGAGCTCATGACCGGAGCTGAAGTCCGACGCTTAACCGGCTGAGCCACCCGGGCGCCCCTTAAAGTCCTGTTTTAAATGTCAGCTGTCATCAGACTGTTAATACATGAGTGGTGCCTTCATGCATGTATGTGGCAGGCACCTTTCATGTGTAGCCTGTTTGTAATGCAGAGTGCTTGCTCACTCGGTTGGTAGGATATTGGAAGTGCTCTGCCCCGTATATATTAGTGAAACTAAGAGAGATTGAAAGGTGCCATGTAGCTTTCATGTGTTAATCAGAGTGATCGGAGATCTTTAGAATGAGGTTAACCGTAACGTAGGGTGGAATGGAGAAGCGATTTTTACTTAATATAAACATAATTTTCATCTTACACCCACCTGAAATATATTATTTGGAATTGAAGTGCTCATCAACGCTATTTGTTTTTAACCTTTGAACTTGAAAATCATAATTTGCATTTTCATATTAAAAACACACGTTGAGAATAGTTGCCTCAAATGTATCGCTTTTCTTTTTTAGATACCGTAATTTTGATCAGCCTCATCGATTTTATGTAGCTGATGTATACACTGATCTTACCCCACTGAGTAAATTTCCTTCCCCTGAGTATGAAACCTTTGCAGAATATTATAAAACAAAGTATAACCTTGATCTGACCAATCTCAACCAGCCACTGCTGGATGTGGACCACACATCTTCGAGGTAAGGGGTTTCAGAGATGGCATTTGACTGTCACCTGAGGCACTATTTGCAGAGGTCGGCAGACAACCATAGGGGGTCACCGTCCCACTGCCTGCCTGTAACTCTGAAACCGGGAGATTCTTTGCACAGAGAACTGCCCAGGGTGGGGTCCAGGAGTTCTCAGTTTAAATGAGCTCTTCAGGTGATTTGTAGGCACACTGAGCTAGAGAACCCCTGTGAAGGGTCGGGGTGGGGGGGGATACTTCTTTTTGTTTGATAAAAATATTTTGAAATTCTTACAGACTTAATCTTTTGACACCTCGCCATTTGAATCAGAAGGGGAAAGCCCTTCCTCTAAGCAGTGCTGAGAAGAGAAAAGCCAAGTGGGAAAGTCTGCAGAATAAACAGGTAACGTGTTCACTATTACTCTAGCATCATTTACTATTTTGAAATGTTAGGTTTGACTTCTTTATCAGCAGGTTGAACTGAGTGACTTAGGAAGTTTTTGGAAGATCCCCAACACTTAGGCTTTGTCATGTTTTAGCTAATACCGTGTGTGAACCTGTATTTGAATGGCTTTTTGGAAATATGATGGGTTTCCTTTGATACTTGGTCCACTGGCAAAATTCGATTCATCCTCATAAATCCTGGATTAAATCCCATGCAGCCTTAAGCCTTAAGCCTTAAAAGGGATTGTTTTTAGAAGTAAGACTTTATTAATATTCGTGATTTTTGTCTTTATCCATTAGTGAAATTGGTCTTTAATTTTTTTATTCTTTTGTGTGTTTGCTTTATATTTGTCCACATTTTTGCTTATTCAAAGATCCTGGTTCCAGAGCTCTGTGCTATACATCCGATTCCAGCATCACTGTGGAGAAAAGCAGTCTGTCTCCCTAGCATACTCTACCGCCTTCACTGCCTTCTGACCGCAGAGGAGCTAAGAGCCCAGACGGCCAGCGATGCTGGCGTGGGAGTCCGATCACTTCCCGTGGATTTTAGGTATGCCTGTGCTGTCAGCCTGAAGGAGCGCGGGGTTATGGAAGCCTGTTTGCAAAAGAACTGAATTAAGTTCCGATTTTAATTTCATATAAGACAGTTCTTAAAAGCTTAAAAAGAAAGCACAGATGTCTCATACATGAAATAAATGCATCCTTTGATTCCTGCATTCTTGTGAAGTTGCACAGGGAGAAGGGGGTCGTTCCTCCTTCAGTGATGGCGGTCAGAGCGAAAACGGAAACAGTTCTTTGTTGCCCTGCTGACATTGGAAGACCACTTCCTCTTCTGTAAAATCAAGTCTATATTAAATGGCAATTGCCTCAAGATGTTCTTTGTCTTCTTCTCTTCCCGCTAGGAAAGTTTCCGCGTTCTAAGGAAATTATTGGCTTAACCACTCAGATTAATTTCGGTTACCCAATTGTGGAGACCACAGTGGTTCCAGGGATTAAGGAATCTTAAAACAGGACAGTAGTAGTCACAGCTGCATTTGCTGAGTACTTACCTCGGCGTCGAACACTGGCTCGGATGCCGTGGCCTGTCTTGGGTCATTTAATCACTAGGACGGCCCTATGGGGTGGGAGTGGTCAGCCCTCTTCCGAGTGTGGGAAGCCGGGGCGCAGAGAGATTCCGTAAATCACAAGCTCGTTAGCCGGAGGGCCTGGGATCCCAGCCCAGACGGTGGCTCCGGGTCCCGTTGCCAACCCCGCGCGTCGCCCCCACCCCGCGCTTGCTGTCGGGCGGCGGATTAAAGCGGTGCAGGGAGCCACGTCCCGCTGCCTGACGTACTCGGGGCAGAATTCCGATATGGTGATTTCTGCCTCGGGGACTTGTTTCTCCTCCAAAGCGGGAGCTCGTTTGGAGGGATCGTTACTTTACTTACTTATGTCGTTGACGTTGTTCTTGCTCTGAACCTCGCCCTTTTGAAGGGTCTGACGAAGTCATAAAAATGTCTTTGCAGATACCCCAACCTAGACTTCGGGTGGAAGAAATCTATCGACAGCAAGTCCTTCATCTCAATTGCTAGCTCCTCTTGGGCTGAAAACGATAATTACTGTAAGCACAGCACAATTGTAGTCCCTGAAAATGCTGCACGTCAAGGTGCTACTAGAACCTCCTCTCTAGAAAATCACGACCAAATGTCTGTGAACTGCAGAACGCTCTTCGGTGAGTCACCCGGTAAGCTCCAGATCGAAGCTTCGACAGATCTCACGGCGACCAACGGTCTTTCGTACAATAAAAACCTTGCCAATGGCAGTTGCGATTTAGCGAACAGAGACTTTTGCCAAGGAAATCAGCTGAGTTACTGCAAGCAGGAAATACCTGTACAACCAACTACCTCATATCCCATTCAGAATTTATACAGTTACGAGAACCAGCCCAAGCCCAGCGATGAATGTACTCTCCTGAGTAACAAATACCTTGATGGAAATGCTAACACATCTACCTCAGATGGAAGTCCCGCAGCGGCCACGACGCCCGGTACTAACGAAGCTGTTCCCGCGCCCCGGGACGGGAGGGCTTCTGCGCAGAGCCCTTGTCCCGGCTACTCCTCGAGGACTCTTGGCCCGAACCCTGGACTCATTCTGCAGGCTTTGACCCTTTCAAATGCTAGCGATGGGTTTAACCTGGAGCGGCTTGAAATGCTTGGTGACTCCTTTCTAAAGCATGCCATCACCACGTACCTGTTTTGCACTTACCCCGACGCGCACGAGGGCCGCCTTTCCTATATGAGAAGCAAAAAGGTAAGAAATACCGTGTTTCTCACTCAGGGTAAGCGTTCGGCGTGCCTAGGACGTGGGGTCACGCGCCCGCTGGTTTCAGAGGACGAGGGATCGCTCAGACGGGAGGCTGCCTTTCCCTGATGAAGCCCCCAAGGTTTGGGGCGTCAGCTGATCTGTGTGTGCCTTGTGGATGGATGGAAATTCAGCTCTGATGGGACCGTTTGCGAGAATCCGTGTGCTCGCTGGGTCCCCAGGGGGTGTGAAGAGGTACGAGGCGTGGTTGTTTGGGGGGGAGGGTGCTCGCGCTTGAATTTCAGTGGAGAGAAAAGTTTATCTGGGAGAATGCCGTCTTGGCACACAAGGCATCCGGACCTGGAGAAGACACAGGTCTTGCGCGGAGGAGCTCGTCTTCAGGGTTTTTGGAGAGTGAGGAAGGGAGGGGAGCCCGGTGACTCCCCAGCATAAAGGGGGTGACGCCTGAGCTCCGAGCACGCAGGGGACCGAGAGCCCGGAGGAAGGGTGTGACCCCACGCCAGCGGGAATTAAGATTTCAGGAAGGGAAGCGGCGAAGGTAAAATGTTTAAACGATGATAAAAGAGGTGTCACAGGGCAACACGTCCGTGCTTGACGTGTAACTTACAAAGCTGCTCGTTGCCCCGGACGCTCAGAGAGAAGGACCGTCGCTGGGAGGAGAAGGCGTTCGTGGAGGAGGTGCACTGGCACCTAGTGTGTAAACAGTGAACAGACGGCAGGGCGCGTCGGCAGCACTCAGTGACCCAACTGTGGCAGCAGGCAGAGGAAAGGGTAAAAGGGCAGGTGTGGGAAGCTCTGTCGTGGAAGATGTTCAAGGCTGGGCCCAGGAGTTTGCGCGTGTTTGGGATGTCGGGGGCACTTTTCGCGTCAGGGACTCTTACCGTTCTGGAAGCGCTGCTTGTACGTGATGGCTCTGGTAGCAGAGTGCGGTCTGAGTCCAAGTGCAAAGCCAGACCGAGCGGGGCGATCGGCTGGGCTTTTGCAGAGTGTAAGCAGGCAGAGTAGGGGATGGTTCTCGAGTTCCAGCAGTGAGGACAGGACCGAGGCGAGTTGTAGTTCGGGGGGAATGAGAGTTGAAGCTCACACTTTCTAAGCGTTTCCTCCAGCCAGACGCTACTTTTGCAGCCTTATGTGTTAGATCAGCCGCCTAATTAAATTCTGCATACTTTTATTACATTTAAAAAAAAAATGTTTAATGTTTATTTATTATTGAGAAACAGAGATAGAGCACGAGCAGGGGAGGGGCAGACAGAAGGGGAGACGCAGAATCCGAAGCAGGCTCCGGGCTCCGAGCTGTCGGCACAGAGCCCGACGTGGGGCTCGAACCCACAAGCTGCGAGATCATGACCTGAGCCGAAGTCGGACGCTCGACCGACGGAGCCACCCAGGCGCCCCACTTTTATTACATTTTTTAGATTTTATGTATAATTGTATACACTTTTATTATCCCTCTTCTGTAGACGAGAATCCTGAGGCAGGAGGTGTTAGCTTGCCCCGGGGTCACGTGGCAAGTACGTGGCGGAGCCCAGACAGTGCGGCTTCAGAGACCGTGCTCTTCACCGTCACACTCCCCTACCTCCGATGTCACTCTGTAACACCGGACACTACACTGAGCGTTTTACAGACCTCGTTTACTCTTCTCACTGAGCCCCTGGGGGCTGGATAACATGCCTCCATTTTGCAGGTGGGGAGACTCCTGCCTGGAGAGGTTGCTTTTGGTTGGCGTAAGGTTACTTAACTTACCAGTCGGGAGGGCGTCGGAAGCGAGAACCCGTTCCTTCCACCGCCCTTCTCACTGCCCCTCCGTGTGATTGGGGGGCAGAGAGAGCCGTGATGCCGGGGTGTCCTTGTGTAGGCTGGGGCCGTGGCGGCGCTCTTGGTGGGAGGAGCACAAATGGAGGAATCGGGGTGAGGATTAGGGTTTTCGGACCTCGTGGAAAATGAAGTGAAACGTTGGGATCGTTGAGAATTTAGGACTGAACTATGGCTTGGGCGAATAGTCTTCATGAGAGTGATAATCAAAGCTGTCAGAACAAATGGGGTCACCAAGAAGGTGGTTGTAGGAACAAAACATCAGAGGCTGAGAATCGGCGTAAAGCGATAGCACATGGACTCTGTTAGGTAAGGAAGAAATCAGCGTACGTTTCCGAAATAGCATCTCTGCGTCTGCCGGACAGGTTTGGCTCCCTGCTTCCAGTAGAGATCATCGTTATTCCCTCAGCCCGGTCTGGTGTCCTGACCAGGCCTGAGCCCCTCGCCGGTCTTCGCGCGGACTCCACGCACGCACCCCCGCTTTGTTCCTCTCTCACGGCCCTCCCCCCGCTTGTCGAATGGCCTCTAGTTCTCTCTTCCCGTTCCGTCCCGCCACCCGTGCCATCTGAGTGGATGGGATCGCCGTCTCCGTCCTCCTGTTGCCGGCTGTGATGCTGTGATTCTCCGACTCTGGAAAAGGATGCTAGCGTTTATCAGAGCCCTTACGTTTCTGACAGCGTGCCTCACGTAGTGTCACCTGCAGACACCGGTTCCCCCCCCCCCCCCCCCCCCCGCCCAGCTGTGTCACCTGCAGGGACTAGCAGTCCCTCAGTTTTCTGACTGTTCTCTCAGGGATGTGGGTACCTGTTCGGTGGTCCCGAGTTCCCCAGAGAAAGGGCTCGTGAAGTACTTAGTAGAAAGGAACCTGGTTTATAGAAAATGCATATGGCGTGGACCGTTCTAGATCCTTGTTTCCAGGTTTTTACTAGACGTTTCTAGGTAGAAATGTTAACGAGTGAGTGAGTTAGGGAGGACATGGGGTCTGTAGGAAAAACACAGCACAGGGCAAACAATGACTGTTTTATTGATGTGAATAAACACGGAGTTATTACCTTTTGCTGTGTTTTAAAATGATTGAACAAAAATGTCATTTGTGGCTTAGGAGTATAAAATGATTTTAGCTCCATTTACTCAGTGCCAGTTTCCACTTACATAGCTAAGAGTCTGTGGCATTTCCCCCCATTTATTTCATTACGAATATTGTGACACCTTAGATGCTTTACAGGGATTCTTTTCTATTCTGATAGTTCCAGTTGGCAGTTTGCATTTGATATCATCAGGTTGTGTTTTTTTTTTTTTTAAGTTTGAAATTGTGTGAATTGTTTGTTCTGACTTTATAGGGAATTTGCGTATTAGTTTTTTCTGATCTGTGTTTTTATATCCAGAGGTATTCATCTGACGACACTAAAGGTTGTAGAATACACAGGCACGTAAAATTTCTTACCGTGAATAGGCAGAAAACCTGTACGTTCTTTATAATTGATGACCAGTTGTGGTGATACGAACATTTAACTAAAAATGTGTTTATTTGCCTGGTGTGAACTCCAGCAGTGGGCATTTATGGATAAGTGTCTTACACGTTTTTTCTGCTAAAGGTCAGCAACTGTAATCTGTATCGGCTTGGAAAAAAGAAGGGACTGCCCAGCCGCATGGTGGTGTCCATATTTGATCCCCCTGTGAATTGGCTTCCTCCTGGTTATGTAGTAAACCAAGACAAAAGTAATACAGATAAATGGGAAAAAGATGAAATGGTAAGTTTTTGGTAACTGGAAGGACTTCTACTTTGGTGAACGGGGAGAATTTTGTTCTCTTAATTTTTTGTTTCTTTTCCGTGGCATATTTGTAATAGAGTAGGAATTTGATGTGTTAATTTCTCTAAGGAGACTGTCTCTTCATTGAATTCAGAAACAGTGTTAGATATTTTTGGTGGGGGGGGGGGGGGACAATTCTATCATCTCCCTTTTCCAGAGGTATATGATGTTGTGACTCTGAAAAAGAAGAAAACAAAACTCCATAATATTTCACTTTGTTACCCTGTATTACAATTGAGGACAGACCCTTAGCTCTGTTCAATAAAATGACTCTTCAGTGGTCTGTGATCTCCTATCTATGAAGTCATTAATTTCAGTAAAGCCTTGCTTTGTAGTTCAGGGATTTCTCAGTGAGGACTAGGCCTTCTCTAGTGAACTAAAAAAAAAAAAAAAAAAAAAAAAAGATCCTAAAGGTTGTAGTTTTTTGGAAACAGTTTAAATTTTGCCAGGGACTTGAGACGACCAAGTATTAGCTGCAGCGGCTTCATTTTGTCTCGTCTTGAAGGCCACCAGAGGGCACCTCGGAGGGCTCATGAGCCGGCAGAGCGGTCGGTCCCTCCCCGTGGTGGGCGGCTGGGGAATGAGAGCGCCTCTTCCAAAGTCAAAGGCGATCTCTCTGGCACTTGGCTTTTTCGGACATTTATTTTGCATTAATGAGAAACTCGATCGTTGTTACTTCATTTTTCCTCCAGGCCAACACTGAGAATACTGTTTCTTTCACAGATTTTGCCTCCTAAATATGTGCTCTTCACGTCTTCTTTCTGACACGCGCGTCCCGGTTCCTGGGCTCAAATATTTCCAGGCCTGATGCTCTGCGACCCTGTTTTGATTTTTCTCTCTTCATTGAGTATATTTTTAACTCGTGCAGTATTTGAGATGATTTCAGTGTCTTACAGAAATTGACCTCCTCTGGAGAAAAGCATCAGAATATTTTAATGCAAGTTGGATTAGAAAAATTATATTCGTTCCTGATTTAGAAATGGGTGGAACCTTAGAGGAAAATATGTAGATTTTGAGAACTTTAGAGAAAATATTGCATATCTATGAAAAACATTCCAGTGATAATTATTCTGCCTTGTAAGTAGTTTCATAATATTATCGGCTCTTTAAAAAAAATTAGCATCAAGGTGACATTGACAAGTCCTTTTGATTAAAAAAAATTTTGTTTTAAGTTAGAACAGACATTTCTTATTTTCCTTAACATTTCTGATGACCTGGCACCGTGACTTTCGGAATATATTAAAGATCCTGTTGGAATTTTCACTTAGTAATTTATGCTTACTGAAACAGACACAGGAGAGCGTGTGCATTCCTGCTTCACCCGCCTCGCTCCTCCCCACGTAGGTTTAAGAGAAACCTTTGCATGCGAGTGCAGAAGGTAATAACTCAGGTAGAAGGTTGACTTGAACTGGAAGCGGAAAGAGTTTTATGCTGGCATTTTTCTGAAGAGCCTGAAGTGTTCTTATTTAGGGAGGTCGGACCCCGCTATTTCGCAGATGGAGAAACTGAAACCCAGAGGCATTAAAGAACTTTGCTTTATTTGTGATAAAACCCAGTCTTTGGGGTTGGTGTGTGTACATTGCCAATTTCAGACTATAGGGGCATCTTACTGAAGATATACGAAGATTCTATTTAATGAAACGTTTTTTCACTCTGATTTTTTGTCTTAATGGCAGTTTGCCTTTTTTTAGTGCAAGGACCAAACAGTAGTCAAAACAGCTCATGTTACCTCGAAGAGTACAGGGCTTTTTGCAGGAAGTAGTTCCTAGAGGTCTGCCACTATAGTTTTTTCTCATATTCTTCCGTAACCTTGAAAACGTTTTACGAACTTTTTTTATTAAAAAAAAAAAATTCAGGTATGTTGTCGTGGATACATACACATCTACATTGGCTCACTACTCGTCTTTATTTTCAGACAACTACACTGTCCCTTTTGAGTCCGACTTAAAATGAAATATTTGCAGTATTTAAAAAATACTTGACAAGGTTTGAAAACTTTTGTCAGGAGATCTCTGGAAAGTTGTTGCTATCAAAATTGAAGCAAACTCTCCTGCCTTTCGCCCCAAAGGAAAGGAAAGTCTTTTTATTTTATTTTTTTTATTTCTTGCGCAACAGAAATTTGGCATCTCTTAGCATTGCAAAAAAGTTACATCATTACTGAATCCTAGCCCATTATTAAGGTTGTCATTCACAAATAAGCTTTTGCCAAAGAAATTGGAATTAGCAAAGATCTTCTGACAGAAATTGGATTGTTGTGTTTCATGTTAGTCTAAATTTTCTTCTGTTTTTGTCAGTTATGCTATAATCTGTTCCTCTGATTACTGTAGCACGGTGGAGGGGAAAAGCATAATTTCCCAAATTCGTCGCTTAGTTCAGTGATCACTTTTGGTTTTCAAGCAGAGCAATCCAGTTTTACATTATAGCAAATGTACTTTGATTTGCAGTGGAAAGCGGGGACAGAACTTTCCCATGAACCCCTATTGCCCATTTTTAATATTCTACAGATTTTTAAAGCAGTTGATCTTTTTTCATGTATTTATACTCTTCGTGGCACAGATAATGCTTTCTCTGCATCTGGACTTTGATTTTATTAATTTGAAAATCTTTTCGAAACATTTTAAAACTTTGTCAGCAAAATCGAAGACCTCTGTGATCGGCATGTGAGTGCTTTTATTGTGTGTCTGCCGGAGTAAGCCTCCTTAGCTGTGGCCGTGCCTCGCGGACATTAATTTAACTTTATATCCATGTACAGAAATCCTTAACTTAAAGCTTCATACTGGCTAGAGGTCATTTTATAACTTAGAAAATGAACATTCAAAGAACATGTTTTACTTTGTTTATATGATTAAATAACTTATTTTATGTTAATTGAAAACAAATGGCCGTGATTTTAAAGTTGCCTTTTAGTATTTGTGGTTGTCATTTGAAATTATCCACAACCCTTGCTTTTATTGAGTCTCAGACCCTTTTAAAAACAGCAGCTATGTCTCCCCTCCTTCCCCATTCCCCGTCGTTTCAGACAAAAGACTGCATGTTGGCTAATGGCAAACTGGACCAGGACTTTGAGGAGGACGACGAGGAGGGGGAGGATCTGACGTGGAAGGTTCCAAAGGAGGACGCCGACGACGACGATGATTTCCTGGAGTATGATCAGGAACATATCAAATTCATAGATAACATGCTAATGGGATCAGGAGCTTTCGTAAAGAAAATTTCTCTTTCTCCTCTCTCAGCCACTGATTCTGCATACGAATGGAAAATGCCCAAAAAATCCTCCTTGGGTAGCATGCCATTCTCCTCAGATTTCGAGGACTTCGACTATAGCTCTTGGGATGCCATGTGCTACCTGGATCCCAGCAAAGCCGTCGAAGAGGATGACTTTGTGGTGGGGTTCTGGAATCCGTCGGAAGAGAACTGTGGTGTCGACACAGGGAAACAGTCCATCTCTTACGACCTGCACACCGAGCAGTGCATCGCGGACAAAAGCATAGCCGACTGTGTGGAGGCCCTGCTGGGCTGCTATTTGACCAGCTGCGGGGAGAGGGCTGCCCAGCTGTTCCTCTGCTCCTTGGGGCTCAAGGTGCTCCCGGTAATTAAAAGGACTGATCGGGAAAAGGCCATGTGCCCCGCCAGGGAGAATTTCAACAGCCAACAAAAGGCCCTTTCAGGGAGCCGGGCCGCCGCCTCGGTGGCCGGCCCGCGCTCCTCCGTCCTGAAGGACTTGGAGTACGGTTGTTTGAAGATTCCACCACGGTGCATGTTTGATCATCCGGACGCAGATAAAACACTGAATCACCTGATATCGGGTTTTGAGAATTTTGAGAAGAAAATCAACTACAGGTTCAAGAACAAGGCTTACCTTCTGCAAGCTTTTACACATGCCTCCTACCACTACAATACTATCACTGGTAAGAAGCCCCAGCCCGCACTCCGTTTCTCTGAAACGGCCACCTTGCGTTAACTGCGTTACTGGGGCCCCGTTAGAGAAAAGCATCCTACGCGTGTACGGGCTTGGTGCTTAACGTGCACGGTGGAGGGAGGGAGCAAGAGAAAAACGAAGGCGGCTTTCTTTTCCTCTGCTTTCTGGGAGCCCTGCGCCTTATCCTTGGCAGCTGGCGGCCTGGCCCTCCTTACGCGCTCGCGTAGACGTGCCGCACGGGGGAGTTTGAGCCTTCGTATTCTGTTGTGTTTTTCCCATTTGAATCTTCCCCCGGTGGCTCTCTGCTGCCTGTTCAGTGCTGGTTTTGGTTCTTGATTCATTCAGACGTTCTGGATGAACTGTCCCGTCTCTTGACGGTTCTTCCTGAACGGAAAGGCCCCTCCCTTTCTTAAGGTCCCTTTGGATCTAAAGATGAGCCGATGAAAAGGAACTTCTTCGGGGAGGGCGTCATTGCCCTCGCTCTCGCTCTCGCTGCCGTCTCCCACTCGGCACTGCGCCCCAGGTTCTCCTCTTCTATTTAGTAGGCGCCCGGGCCATCAGATGAGAAGGGAGATTAGGTGCCTGGAACTGCTGTCAGCTTCAGCTTGTGAAAAGCCTGTGTACTTTTTTCTGTATTCGAGTAGTAAGTGCTTGAATCTGGAATCCCAGAGCAGAGTAGAGGGTCTGTATTCAGGAAAACAAGAAAGGTTGAGATGATCAGAAAAGCGCAAAGCCAAAAAGTAAAAACCGATCTGGCCCTGAACCGGTAGGACCGACAGCACGGAGGGCTGTTTCTCTTTGTGCAGAAGCCGATGGTCCCTCCTGCCCTCTGCGGAGCGAGGGGCCCTGCCTCGGAGCTCCACGTGTCCGGGACGCGCCGCCCCATCTGTCCCTGCCCCAGCCTCCTGGCTTGCGCGGGTCCTGCTGGGCATGGTGAGGAGATAGGGGTGCCGGCCCCAGGCTGGGGGCCCTCTCCGGTGCGGGCAGCCGACCCGTGGTGCCTCGGGTCTTTGCGCACGGCCTCAACTCTCCTTTCTCCGGCCCCTTGTTCGGGTCAAACTCCGCAGTTCTTGCGCAGGCAGAGAAGGGGGTTTTCTAGTACACTGGCTGGCCTCCCGGGTGGCAGTTGTGACCCAGGAGTGGAGAGGCAGGGCGGCCGAGTACACACTCCGGAGTGGGGCCAGAGCGCGGGGTGCGCGGGCAAAGAGCACACTGTGCGAGAGTTACACGGGGGCAGAGCTTGGGGAACATGGGGTGCGCAGGGGCAGAGTGCAGGGTTCGGGGTTGCAGGGGCTCAGAGCGTGGGGAACACGGGGTGCGCGGGAATCAGCGCTGGGAGCACGAAGTGCGGGGGGGGGGGGGGGGAGGAGGGCAGGCGGGGCAGAGGGGTGCGTGGGGCAGGGCACGACTGGCCCCAGACCGCCGGCGCGGGAGCGAGGCTGCCACCGCTTCGGTGGCGCTCAGCACCCGCCTGGTCAGCCCTGCGCCCCCGGGGTGGGGGTGTGGGGGGGGCGCCCTGCTGGGGCCCCCTGGCCAGCGTGGGTCCCCTCGCGCAGCGCTCTTTGGGCCACCGTAGGCTTTTAGGACCCCCAGTTTATAGATACGAAATACGCTTTCTTGGCCAGATTGAATTGCCAGAGGCTTTAGTAAGTGTGGCACGTCACACGGCTTGTCACTGGAGCGGATGCGTGAACTTCGCCCGAAGCCCGCCAGGCCCGGCTGCGGTGGGTCTGGGGCCCCGCGCGCGCGCGCTGCGGGTTATCGTGCGGGTTACCGTGCGGGAAGGCGCGAGCTGACGGCTGCGCCCTGGGCCGCCCGCAGATTGTTACCAGCGCCTGGAGTTCCTGGGAGATGCGATTTTGGACTACCTCATAACCAAGCACCTTTACGAAGACCCGCGGCAGCACTCCCCGGGCGTCCTGACCGACCTGCGGTCCGCGCTGGTCAACAACACCATCTTCGCGTCGCTGGCGGTCAAGTACGACTACCACAAGTACTTCAAAGCCGTCTCCCCCGAGCTCTTCCACGTCATCGACGACTTCGTGCAGTTCCAGCTGGAGAAGAACGAGATGCAGGGCATGGACTCGGAGGTGAGTGGGGCGCCGCCGGCAGCCAGCCCGCCGCAGGCGCTCCCGTCTCCGGACGGAGGGAGGTGACAGCCGCGCGCGCTCCCGTGGGCCCTTTACCCTTGACCGCGCCCGCGGGGCCGCGCGTGGACCTTCGGGGGAGGGAAGCAGCCGGGGCCTGGGGCCCGGTCGGATCGGGCCGCCCCGGCTTCCCCTGCCCGAAGCCAGCGTGAACCTTGGGGCTCGCGCGGTTTATTCTGCCTTTGCTTGTTCGAAGGGGTCAGAAAGGTTCGCTGATGCTTTGTCAGGTAAGCGTCACAAACGTGTGTCTGTTCTGCTGCTGCTGCTTGAAAATAGGAGAACTCACTTAAAAACCAGCCTTCTGAGATTCTAGCCGGTGGCATTTGGGAGGCTTCTGGCCTGAGTTCAGCCGAGGTTCTTCCGTGATGGAGCTCATTTTAACGTGTTCCGGGCTGTTTTGAAGTTTTGTAGCAAAGGATCTCACTTCCATCTTTCCCCTCTCTGATCCCTCGCTGCCATCCTTCTGCAGGCCTGTGTGTACCCAGGAGAGCACTCTCGGGTCCTGTTCTGCACGTCCTGATTCCTTTGTTTCTCTTACTTTTGTAGATTTCTTGTAAGGCGGCAGGAAATGTGTGCGGCATTCTGGTGGCCGTTTTAATTGTTCCTTCGGTGATCTGCGCCTTCCCTTCTTTTAATTGCCCCAAACCTTGGCTGGGGAGCAGTGCATTTCCTTTGACTTGCCGTGAAAGGAATTGGAGGTGTGGCCGCAAGGGAAGTGTCAGAGCCTGTAAACGCTACAGAGCGTGTGCCGGAGGGGAATCCCCGTTCCCCGGCGGGTGCTCGTCCAGGGTGAATGGTCCGAGTTGGAGCACAGCTAGCAGTGGAGCACAGCACTTAGGAGCAGCCCCTGTGTTCTCAGTAGGACTTCTGGTCTCGTTCTTCAGAAGCGTGTAAGCTTAGAATTTGAGGCGCTAGCCAAACTTCGACTTCAGCCGTTTTTGATGACAGTGGGCCACGCCGGTTCTGTTGTGTCCCCTCTTTTCCTGACCTTTGTTTACATAAACGTATGTATCAGGAGTCATAAAAAGTGATTAGAAATGTCAGTGGTCTGGCTTTTCTGACTTCCTGCTGGATCTTAAAGTCTCTCCACCTCTCCGGGCCTCGGTTTCTTCTTTTGTGAAAGGAGAGAATTAAACTCAGTAAGTTTTAAAATTCCTTTCTACCTCAAAACCATGATGTACCAACAGTAAGTGTCTTTTGTTTTCCCAAGAGTCAGCATTACAAGTGGTTTATATAGAGCTCTGTGTGGCTAAACGGTCCATCTAGAAATTTAAAAAAAACCTCACCTCTTCTTTTGTTTCTCACAAGTAATTTGTGTTTATTTTATAAAATACAAATAAGCAAAAGGAAGATTAAAGTTACGCAAATATGCTGCCTTAGGGATAACCACACTTAACGGTCTGTGATGTTTCATTGCTAATGCGTATAAACATAAACATACATGAAATATAAAGTGCCATTATATTATGCATAGTATACCACAATGTGTTTTTTTCACTTAGTGTATTGAGGACACCTTTCCACGTATCCAGCGGCATTACAACTTTCAGTAGCTGCACAGTTGTCCATATAGCTCTAATGGAATGTATTTAAACAGTCCGCTGTGCCTAGATATTTAAGTTGTTTTTACTTAGGGCTTTTAATAAACATACGTGTGGCAAATATATCCAGTACCTTTTTTCAGATAAATTCCTAGAGATGGGATTCCTGTTCAAAGAATTTTGAACTTTTAAAAGGCATTAGTATATTCATAATTTTTCATTACATTAATTTGAATACGTCTCAGGTACTCTTAATAGGCAGTGTGTGCTAAGGGGCTTAATAAAAAGGGAGCTGGGAGAAATCTGTCTTCTAGTAGAATTTCCCTGGCAAAAAGTGGTAACTTCTACTCCCCAAAGTAACTTACACAACCCTTGCCCGTGCTGTACGGATTAGTATTCTGCCTAATCCTTGCCAAGCCGCTAGGGGGTAGAAATGTTTTAAGATGAAGTTCTTTGATGAAGAGTGGATTTGAAAATTTTTTTCATACGTTCATTAACTATTTCTAATTTTGTGTTAAAGTTGATTTTGTTTTCATTTAGAAGTACTCTTTTTTCCCTTTGCTGAGTATAGAATAATACTGAATGGGGAAGGGAGTTGTTTTTGTTTTTTTTTTTTTTTTCTTTGAGAAGTTGGAAAAATCTTTTTTTTTAGGTAAGATAATGTTTATGAAGAACCTGTTACAGTGTACTAGGTGGTTGCCCCAAATGGTTGGTGGTGTTACCCTTGTTAAAGATACAGTAAGAGTCCTTGCTGAGAAGAGAAACGCACTTCTGTGGAACGCCTTTAAAGATGGTCTTTTTGCTTACGCATCACTTTTCTCTGTGTAAATAGCTCAGGAGGTCTGAGGAGGACGAAGAGAAAGAAGAGGATATTGAAGTTCCAAAGGCCATGGGGGACATTTTCGAGTCACTTGCTGGTGCCATTTACATGGATAGTGGGATGTCCCTGGAGATGGTCTGGCAGGTGTACTATCCTATGATGCGGCCGCTGATAGGTACCGTTCGCTCCCCTTGGAAAGAAACAAAATCATCCTTAAAAAAGAATGACAAGGATATCACGCACGCTGTTCTTTCGTTTTGATTACAGAAAAATTTTCGGCAAACGTGCCCCGCTCCCCTGTGCGAGAATTGCTTGAAATGGAACCAGAAACTGCCAAATTTAGGTAAGGCAGAACGTGCATGGAAAAAATTAAGTTGCTTGAAAACGGGGGGGGGGGGGGGGGGTTGGGGAGTTGTCAGAGATGTCATAAACTAATGATTCTGAGAAATGTTTACACTGGGGCATGCGCTCTGCACTTTATATTTGTAGTCTGATTGACTTTCCCTTTTGCTTTCATAGAGTAACGCCGCGTTAAAAGCGAGACGCAGCCCCGTCTGTCGGGGTACGCGCCCCCGTGCGCTGCACGTTTCCTTGTGTGCTGTCGGCTTGCACACCCCCCCCCCCCCCCGCCCCGAGTGCGTGCTCAGTGCTGATTGACAATCATAATAAATAGTTCTGACTTCTGATACAAGCTGTTTGGTTTCTTCGCAGCCCGGCTGAGAGAACGTACGACGGCAAGGTCAGAGTCACGGTGGAAGTGGTGGGGAAGGGGAAATTTAAAGGCGTCGGCCGAAGCTACAGGATTGCCAAGTCCGCGGCAGCAAGAAGAGCCCTCCGCAGCCTCAAAGCCAATCAACCTCAGGTTCCCAACAGCTGAAGCCCCTTTTTAAAGTGAAAAACACAAAAAAAAGCAGAATTAAGGGGAAAACCATTGAAATTGACAAGGGTGATTTCAAGTCGGTAGTGAGCGGAATGAATCGAAGGCAGAATTTAAAGGTTGTTTGATAACAAGCTAGATTACAGAATAAAACATTTAACATATGTATAAAAATTTTGGAGCTAACTGTAGTTTTAGTTTTTTGCGCAAACACAATCTCGTCTTCTTTCCTCACTTCCGCTTTGTTCAGATCACAAGAGTGCTTTAATGATGACATTTGGCAAGTGTTCAAAATAATTATCGGCAGTTCTCTTTTCGTTTGGGGTTTTTGTTTTTGTTTTTGTGTTACCCTAGTTTCGTTTCTGTCAGCTTCGCTTAGTGGTAGGAGGCCAAGGAGCTTTACAGCTGAGACGGCCCCTGGATTCCGTGGGGCGTCCTCCCCTCCTCAGCCTGGGCACCGGCACGGGTCCCCCGGTGGCCCATGCGCCCAGGAGAATGGTGCGGTTTGCCAGAGGAGAAGAGTGCCCGCACCGTCCTCTCTTTCCATGCCCTGTCACGTAAGACGATGTCTCCCGGTCGCCGTTGCACTTAATATATAGTAAGGGACAGGTTTTTCATTAACGTTGGCTGGCACGTTGGCGAATCAAATTTTCGTTTTCTCATGCCACGTAGTCTTGCATAGAAAAAGGTTCTCGCCTTAAAAGTAAAGCCCTCGTGGACGTCCTTTTGATTTCCGATCCTTTTGGAACAAACTATTTTACATTCCCTTCATCTTATTATGCATTTAAGATGTCGAGACCGTGTGATACTTGCAACTCACTAGTGTGGTTGTGACTTATTACAGGATTATATTAGCGTTTCTGTCGTATGTGTCCTGAAGGCATCTTGAAAACCAGAATAGATACGTAGTCTCTGGATTTTTTCGAGGCACCATAATAAAAAGGATCTTTGGCTAAATACCCAGTTTTACTAAAAGCCTCCTGCTAGGTAGCTCCACTGATGGAAATTGTGGCAAACAGTTTTGCCCTGTAGGCTGTTGCTCTAACGAGATAACCTTTAGACATATCACACCTAAAATATGCTGCAGATTTTATAAGTGATTGGTTACTTATTTAAAGAAGCAAAACAAAGCACCTTTACCGTTAGTCTCTTCTCACGTCAATGTCTTACTGTACTTTTCACAGTGTCGCATGCAGATCTCACCTACCAAAGCCGTGCTGTTAATGCCATGGAAGTGTAACGTTTGTGATAAACTGCCGTAATTTTGATACATCTGTGATTTAGGTCATTAATTTAGATAAACTCATTCTTTCCATCTTTGGAAAAGGAAAAAAAAAAGAAAACAAAAAAACATTTTTAGGCATTTGCCGACGTTTCTTTAATTAGACCTGTAGGCACTCTTCACTTAAATACCTCAGTTTTTCTTTTCTTTTGCATGCATTTTTCCCGTGTTTGGTGCTATGTTTATGTATTATGCTTGAAATTTTAATTTTTTTTTTTTTTTTTTTTGCACTGTAACTATAATACCTCTTAATTTACCTTTTGAAAAGCTGCGGGTCAGTCCTGCTCTCCCACCGACACACCAGTAGAGGTTTGCTGCAATTTGCTCTGTTAATTATGCTTGAAGTTTAAGAAAGCCGAGCAGAGGTGTCTAATGTTTTCCAGCACATCATCCTGAACTTGATGCTTCATGTAATGCTGCGTTTTTGTTTTCAAATACACTCAGATACTGTATTTCTTGCTTTATCTGCAACCCCCCCCCCCCCCGCCCCAGAGAAACACCTCTCTCTGCACGCGTGCGCAGGGAAAACGGTCAGCTCCCCTTTCTAAGGAGACCTGAGTTGGAGGGCGATGTTAAGCTTCTCCAGTGTTACTCGTTGTCTCCGGTCTTAAATTTCAATTGCGATCTAAATTATTCAGTGTGTCTTTGAGCAAATTGATTTGGGTAGACTCCTTTTGAAAATACTTCTTTCCGATTTGGAACCTTCGCTTTCTATTCGGTTTTTTAAAATAAAACCTCAGTGTCAGATCTCCTAGCAAGTGAAAACCAAGCAACTCTTGAATTATATTAACTGTAAACGTGTATAATTGACAAGTAAGGCTGGATGTGAATTGTACTTGTGAGGGTGATTTTGTGATGACGTTATATCACAAATCTCTTCTTAATTTATAAACTACCTGATGCCGGGAGCCCAGGGCTTTGCATTGCGTCTGATGCACCAATCCCAGCGTTAAGGGATTCCCTCGCCTCCTGGCACCAAAACCAGATTGTTTCACAGTTACAATTCCCGTTGGGAGAAAAATGCCTCGATATATTTTGTAACCTTAAGAAGAGTATTTTTTGTTAAAACTAAAAAGTTCAGACTCGGATATGATTAGGTCATACATTCTCAGGGGTTCAAATTTCCTGCTCCCGTTCAAAATGTTTTCTCAACAGCAACCTTTCGCTATTCCATTTTTCAGTGGTTGGAGACAGATAGCTCATTTTGATCTGTGACTCACACTCGGACGGATTCTGTGATCCCCTGGTTGACGAAGTCAAAAAATAAAAACTCGAGTTAGACAAACGAGATGGGTTACGAACGCTTTCGTGCTGCTGATTTTTAATGCTGTAAAGTCCACCCCCCCCCGACCCCCCAGTTTAGCTTGTTGAAATGTTTTGCATCCATCGATTAAGGAGGAAAATCACTCTCTGTCGCCCCACTTGCCACCCGCGTGTGTCATCCCTTTGTTCCTGTGATTGCACTGTGAGAGCGAATGTAACGGAAGCCCCGCGAGCCCAGGGCACTGGGGGGGGGGGGGGCGCCACGGGCACGTGTGTGCGGGGCAGGGCGGGGGGCCGGGGGGTGTCCTGAAGAAGCAGCTGCAGAAGCTCCTTCCGGTGATTGTGTGGAGGTCAGTGGGGACGAACCTTCGTTGTACAGATTTTTCCTTTCTCTCGTGATCTCCTTTCCACGGTCCTAACTATGCTGCGTTTTGTAATAGCTTTGTCCCCCTCCGTTCTGTTCGTGTAGCACAGAGAAGCCTTGCACTTGGTACCGTGCTTTACCTCATTTCAAGGAAAATCTGCTTCACGGAGAGGAAAAAAAAAAAAAAAATGTGGTTTGGCCTCGCTGCTGTTTTGATTTGCCGGATTTGAAAAAGATGATTATAATGCCTGCAATGTGTCATATACTCGCACAACTTAAATAGGTCATTTTTTTTTTTTTTTTTGTCTGTGGCATTTCTTACTGTTTGTGTATGACAAAGATCTGTTCACTGAACTCTTAAGTATGTTTTAAACGTATTTGTTACTCTTTTTTTTTTTTTTCGGTTTTCCTTTAACGTCATGTGAAGTGATGAAATCTAGAATGACCTCTAACACTCCTGTAATTATCTCTTAAAAATACTAATATTTTAACATTCTTAATAATAGCTGGCCCTCAGAGAGATTCAGACTGCCCTGCCTAAAGAGCAAGAGACTTGAGGCCGCTTTGCTTCTGTGGGTTCAGTTCCCAGATGCGACCGCTCACCCAGCAGTGGGCTCTTTGCCATCCTTCTCCCCCGGGGTGCTCTGCGGGGACTGCGGGGTGCAGAGAAGAGTCGAAACCCAGACCGACCACGGTTCGTTCCGTCTTCAGGCCCGGTTGATTTCAAACCTTCTACCTTCCTCTGCTAGGGTACCGAATCCTTTCACACAAAAGTTAAGCCACCAAGCTGAGACCCTGGATACCTTTATTTAAACTGCATCTGAAATTAATGTCGGAGCCCTCAACCCAGCCCGTGCTCTCTGCGGAAGAGAGACTCGTGTCGCGTCCATCAACCTGTACGGTCGTTTTGATTGCGTTTGAATAGGTCTATTTTTTCAGCCGCTGATTACTTTTCGGGAATTCAGTTCTTTCCAAATAAATTTCTTTATTTTATATTGTACATGCGAAGTTTCTAAGATAATGTTTAAGACCAAGAATATTAAAGTGATCTTTTAACAGTTGTTGGAGACCCTGGTAGCAATATCACGGGAATTTACATCGAGACTGTTGTATTCTCCACTCGCAGTGAAAATGGTCTTTCAGAACTAACTTGTAAATATATTTTAGTCATTGATTGATTGGTCTTTTTTTTTTTTTTTCCCCTAGTCCATTTTCATTTGGACGTCAACCACAGACACTTTAAATCCTACAGAGGCACTCAGAATTCACTGCATCAGCAGGGTTACATAGCAAAAATGCAAAGGTGAACCCCAAGTAGAATCTCTGGCTTTTTCTGCTGTAAATAGAGTGAAGGAAAATGACTAAAATCGAGAAAAACTAACATGATTTGATTGACAATAACATATTCACCATCACATGCTGCAGCTGTTTTTAAGGAACATGATGTAATTCATTCATACGGTCACCATGCTGCAGAAATAACGCAGTGCACCTTATGGGTCCCAGTTCCCTTTAGTTGTTTCCTTTTGTAATAATTGTAGCAGAGTCAATCTCCAATAAAGTTATGGTCTGTTCATTTTGTGTCCTCCTCTCTTTTTCTTTTCTCGTTTTGATTCGTTTTGATTCGGTTCAAGCGGGTGATAACACTTAAAATAGTTGTAGCAAAAAGGACCCGTGAAGTGTGTTAATTCCCTGGTCCTATGAAAATGCACATTTTCATAAGATGAAAGCCCTGTCTCCCGAGCTCTGCTTCACGCTGACTTGTGGGGTGGCATAGTAACAATTGTCTTTTTCTTTTCGAGATTTAAATCCTAACCAGTGTGTTTTTCTGAAATTCTGCCACATTGAATGTGTTCCGAGTCCTGGGTTATCATGTGATACATTTGCCACGTTCCTTAAGTGAATTTGATTATTCTGAAACCAAGTGGTTCAGCTTCTCTGTCTTTAGAACGTACTCCTGATATTCATGGTTGGCTGTGCAACAATTCTGCGATTCCAAGATTTGACCCGATCTTTTTGTAACTCGGTAAACTCAGGACTACTAGAAATGATTTGGCTGTAGGGACAAGACGGTAAGTATAAGTTTCTCAGAACGAGAAAAAAAAAAAAAAATCTTAGTTTTCCTTGGTGAAAAGTTTAATCCCTAACTTTTTCCCTTCCTTCCACCTTCTCTAAACGAAAGGAGAAAAAGCCTGTGTATTTTCATTCTGAGGAGTTTGGTTAAGGGCCACGTGCGTGTGCGTGCCGGTGTCACGGCCCAGGAATCACTGGCTAGTTCAGGCCGAGCATCGGTCTGGTCCCACCGCCCCTTCCTGCCACCGTGACCCTGCCCTCCCCTGGCTGGCAACAGAGAACACAGCCGGGCCGAGCATATCGGTTTGCAGGTCGTGATGTGCGTGAAAAGAATCCAGATGGACGCGAAATGTTTTCTTTCTGCGGATCCATCGGCATAACGTGACGCGTGCTTTAGATGGGCTGGCGGATGCCGGTTCACAGCCGGCTGGGTCGGAAACAGACTTGTCCTTGCAAAGACGCCAGGAGCAAGGGAGGTGCACTCACGGTAGAGGTGCGGGCCAAGAGCTCGCTTTCTAAGCTGCCTGCAAGGCAATGCGGGAACGACCCTTCGATCTTTTTCTTTCTTCTTTTTGTGACAAATCACGCATAAAACTTTCCCGTCTTTGCCATTGTTCGGTGTACAACCCGCTGTCGTACAGCCGTCGCCGCCATCCGTCTCCAGAACTTTTTCTTCGTCCCACACTGGAGCTTTGTATCCGTGAAACACTAACTTCCCTTCCCCTCCTTCCCCCAGCCCCTGGCATCCCCCATTCTACTTTCAGTCTCTGGATTTGACCCTTCCCCTGTGAGTAGAATCAGGCAGCATTTGCCCTTTGGCCTCTGACTTCATTCCATTCAGCATAAGGTCCTTAAGGTCCATCCGTGTTGGAGCAGGTTCAGAACTCCCTTCCTTTTTAAGGCTGCATAGTATTCCATTCTGTATATTAACACCGCGTTTTGCTTACCCATTCATCTGCCGACGGGCGTCTGGGTTGCCTCCGCCATCCAGCTGTTGTGAATAACGGTGCTTTGGTACTGGTGCCCACACGCCCTGCATTCCTGCTTTCCGGTTCTTCGGCGTGTACACCCGGACGTGGGATTGCTAGCTCATGACAGTAATTCCGTGTTTAATTTTTTGAGAGACTGCCTTACCGTTTTCCACCGCAGCTGCCCCGTTTTACATTGTCCTCAGCAGTGCATCAGGGTTCCGGTTTCTCCACATCTTCACCAGCACTTGCTTTCGGGGTTTTTTTGTTTCTCTGGTCGGTTGGTGGTTTTATCACACCTGTGCTAACGGATATGAGGTGGCGTCTCGTAGTATTGATTTGCGGTTCCCTGATTGTTAGTGCTGTTGAGCATCTGTTCGTGTGCTTGCTGGCCATTTGTTTTAACTTCTTTGGAGAAATGTCTGTTCAGGTTCTTGGTCCATTTTTGAATCGGTTTTCGTGGTGGTGGTGAGTTGTAAGAGTTCTTTATGTATTCTGGGATATTAAGCCCTGACCAGATTTGTGATTTGCAAATCTATCCTCTCCTTTTGTGGGTTGCCTTTGACTCTCTTGAAAGGTTCTGAATTGCAAAACACATTGGCCTCAAGGCTTCCTTACAGGGCCTGTGGGCCCATGACAGCGAAGGTTTGCTGAACATATACTAAACGCCTGATCTGTGCTACATGTTTTTTTCGTTTTATGCCCCTTGCTCCTCACCACAAGTATGGACGTGACTGCTACTGGAGGGCAGGAAAGCACAGAGATTCTAACTGAGATCCGGACTCAGCCCGCCTGGTTCCCAGCACCGCGTGACTTTGGCTAAGTGGTTTAGCCCTCCTGGCCTCACGCCCTTGCCTCTACCATGAGGAAGGGCATCGTTTGGATTCAGTGGCAGGTTGTGTACATTGCTGGGCGCGGTGCCCACACGTCATGAGCCCACAACCAATGCTCATTGTTACTGCCGCAGTCCCCCTTTTGCAGACGGGGACAGTGAGGCACAGAGAGGTGAAGTTCGCCTCCCTAGGGACAGAGGGGTGCACCCTGCCCGTCTCGGGTGGACGGCCATTGTCTTCCCGGTAATCCCAAGTCTGCAGCTTTGAGAGAGGCCTTGTCCTGTGTCATTGGCTCAGCCTGAAACGGTCCTGGCCCTCCCCGCCACCTCTACTCCTCCAGCACTGCCCTCCTGCCTGGCAGACCTAGCCGGCACCTCCTTTTCCACCACCCTCAGCCTGTGCCTGTGCTTTGGTCCCTGCCACTGCCCCCCGTGTCTATGAGCTACAGGGATGCAAAAGACTGTGTCCTCACCACCACTACGCGTCCCAAGTCCCAAATGCTTCTGGACCACAGTAGAACCTCGCTAGATGCCGGTGTCGGCTCAGTGCTGCGGTGTTCTCCATCTGCTGTCCGTAGACGTCCGTGATCCCTCGGGAGACGTGCCGTGCGGGTCAGGAGGGAGGTGGGCATGGGCACAGAGTGGGGAACATCTCTGCTTTTTACAATATTTTCTCCAAAGAGACTAGGACCTGGCGTTCCTAAATATTGTCATAGTCTTGGGTGAAGGCTAGGTCCCCTGGTCATTCTGACACATTTGGGACACGTCGAGCTGAAGACCCGGTAGAGAAATACCTGGAAGAACCTGTGATCTTCCTCAAGATTCGGTTTAAATGGGCCCCAAATCTCATAGTGGATCTTTTCCCTTTTTGCTCAGACTACTAGGCAACTCAGAGCCAGATTTCCGGTAGACCTCCAGTTCCCTCTACTGACTCCAATGTTTATGCAGCACCTTCTGGGTGCAGGCCCTCCCCCAGGGGGTGCTGGGGGCAGAGCAATGAATAACGGGAAGTTTTTGCTCTCTTTTCAGGCTGTAATGTTGTGGTGCATCCTGGTGGGGAAGACAGGCCGTGGCCAAATCGACAATAGTTGTTTCCAGGGAGCAGTTCCCAGTGCGCCCATTAGCACACGCGTCTGTAATCACAGACGTTAGCGCACGCGTCTGTAATCACAGACGCCCGCCTTGCGTCTCCACCCTGTCCTGTAGCAGCACTGGGACTGTCACTGTCGCACTGTTGCCACAGACCCTTTGGGGAGTGGGAAGGGCTGGGACAAACATGTTGGTACTCCTTGGTCCAGAATAGGTTTCTTTTTTTTTTTTTTTTTAATTTTTTTTTTCAACGTTTATTTATTTTTCAGACAGAGAGAGACAGAGCACGAACGGGGGAGGGGCAGAGAGAGAGGGAGACACAGAATCGGAAACAGGCTCCAGGCTCTGAGCCATCAGCCCAGAGCCCGACGCGGGGCTCGAACTCATGGACCGCGAGATCGTGACCTGGCTGAAGTCGGACGCTTAACCGACTGCGCCACCCAGGCGCCCCCAGAATAGATTTCTTAAGCAGCCTACTAATTGTCTGACCTGAGGCTGACCTACGTGAGGAAGGGGCTCCTTGAGGAGGCAAAGAGTGCTCTAGTCACAACTTTGAACTTGGCGCTGGCTTTTGCTGCTTCGGCCAGGGGGCCAGCGTGATGGGTGGGTAGAGCCACCCTTCACACACTGGTGATGACAAGACAGCCAGCCGTGGCTCTCCCCGTGACAAGGGGGCCGGGGGGGGGGGGGGGGGAGGCAGCGCCCTTGTCGTTTCCTCCCACCCAGAGGCCAGGCTCCAGTGTGGGCAGACACAGCGGGACAGAGTTGCTTTTATGGGAAAGCGCGTTTGAGCTTCAAGTTCTTTTAAGAGCCGTAAGGCCACTTTGGGTTTTATTTGGCGGTTAGTTATTTTTACTTATATTTACCTATTTGGGAATAAAGGGCTGAATCAGTCCTCTTAACAAGCCAGGATTCCAGCTTGCGGTTATGTTTATAAATAGGAAACCGAGGCTTTCCAGAAGTAAGGCTCCCCGAAACCAGTTTTGTTGACAAAGGGGACGTACTGTCAACCAGCGGTCTGAGCATCTCGAGGCATCTGGGATTCCTGAGTCCCAGACACGCCCCCAGGGCGATCCGGCTTTAACCCTCCTGCACCAAGGATGCCGAAAGGAGCCAGGCAGCGATGTCCAGGAGCCCGCACCGCAGCACAGCCCCCGGCCAGCCACTGTCTGGTCAAGTCGTTAGCCTCCCGTAGCCTCTGCCTCGTCCTCTACGGTGAAGGAGTTGGCCCACGGGATCTGCTAACAGTCGACACACAAAGCCACGAACGTTGAATTTGCGAACGCAGAAGTAATAGAGATTTGAATCCTGGCTGAGACCACGAATTCCTAGAAGCCGAGCTCATGTCCTCGCTCTTTTCGCTCCACACATTTATGCGTTCGTCCGCGAACATTGGTCCGGCACCCCCTGTGGCCGGGGCCCCTGTGGGGCCACCGTGGAGTGAGTGACATTCGTCAGCCAGACAAGTCGGTCACCTGCGCAGAAGCTTACGCTCCGTGGGGGTGCGGGAGTGGGGAGGGGAGACCGATCTTAACAGAAGAAATCTGATCATTCTGGAGAACGATTCTCGCCGGGAAGACAATAAAACAGGGTAGTGTAATCGTGTGAAAGGCTGGGGGGAACGTGACCAAGTTTAAATAGTAATGACAACATTTATCGGGTGCTTACTGTCCTCAGCACTTGCCCTGTGTTTCAGGTCAGAGTAGGTATGACCGCGGTTCTCATTTTACAGACGAGTTAAGAGAAGCCGGGACTCTGCATCCCTGAGAGCCAACAACACACAGAAGCTATATTCAGGGCTCAAGTTCCGGTGGCAATGGCTGCGTGTAATCAGTTTCAATCCGGTGTTCCCTCTGATAAAGGACTGACTAGGGCACAGTAGAAGAAAGCCTGGACGCTTAGGGCTGGCTTACTGACAGGGTAGTACTTGAGCTGGGGTTTTGAGGGATGAATAGAAGTTCTTACAGAACGTCTCACTATAGTGGTCGTTGGCCTGTGGTGCCGTAGACGTTGCAGTCTTTTCGGTAGAGCACGTCATTCTTTGTTATTCCTTTGTTATGACACCTGCCTACATCATAAAGCCCTGATTTTGAGTTCTCTAAGGTAAGGAATTCTAAATCTTCCAAATTAACTCACATTTTACCCCGAGTTTATAATTTCAACACGGATGATGACATCCCTGCCCACGTTCTGAGGGCAGGCTGTATTTTTCCGGGCTGTGCTTTTAAGCCTTGACTTCCGTAAGCCCGTCTCTGCCGCTCTGAGTCTCGGGTTCCTCAAACATAAGGTGAGGGTTCAGCCGCACCAGCAAATGTGAGTTAGAATCACAACAAAATCAGCATCTTGGGGAGCTGAGAGGCCCAGGCAAGGAACCGCGGGAGTGGAAACTGTCCCCCGCTGTGTGTGCTGCGGAAGGCCCGGGGGGGGGGGGTCCGGGGGCCCCCTTCCCAGCTCAGCCAGAATTGTTCCCGTTTTATCTGTTTTATTTATTGAGCTTTCTTACGACATCGCGTGGGAAGAAAGGGCGCCACTGCCAAAAACTAATGTTGGAGAACCACTGGGACACAAGCCTGCTAGGACCCTGCGACTGGCCGTCTGTGGTTCTCTGTGGGGTTCTCCCCCCACGGTCTGGATCTCGGTACCGTTTCCGCACTCTGTAAAGCGGCCGCCGTCCAGCCCAGCTCTGGCTACCTTTCGCTGATAGGTGAGCTAATCCCCAAACGCGGCAGCAGCGGCCTTACAGCGAGGGTTTCTATTACCTCGTTATGAATTACGGTGGAGTGCCCTGGTGAAGGGTCGAAGGTATTTGAGATCCTTTGGGAGCAAATGCTAGATATTACTAAAACGAGACTCCATTTAATAGGTGATAAATCTTGATATTGTAAGTTTAATATAGTTTGATGGTTGTAAATCCAGTGAATCTACTGTAGGAATTTGCTGTACGTTGCGTTTATGAAATATTTAGTCAGGTGCTTTTAAAGGTACGGCTTTTCTCATAAGGTACTAATTTTTATGGGCTCAGCAAGAAAATTTCATACTGGTGTCACCCATGCTGCCGTTTGTGGGACTTGGAAATGAAAAAGGAAAAGGCACCGCGGGCTCTTGCTTTTTGTATTATAAGAAAGCTCTTCGGACATTTGGCAGTAATAGCCAAATCAAGTAGATATTAGCGTATTTAAGGCTATACTTTAGGATTAGAAAACGGTAAGACACCAACCACTTGAAAATAAGCATACATTTGATGTTTAGACCGCAAACACTAGAAAGGAGTATACATGTGGGGTTGAAATATGGCCGCAGTGTGGATGTTGGGGCGAGTCTACTGGGTTGATGGCCACGAGGCCTTGAGTACATCGTAAGCCATGTGGACTTGTTTTCTATTGCTGGGCAACAGATTCACATAAATTCGATGGGTCAAAACAGTACACATTTGTTACCCCCCAGGCTTCTGTGGGGCAGGAGTCTAGGCACAGCTTAGCTGGGTTTCCTGCTTAGGGCTTCACGAGGTCGTGACGATCAAGGTGTTGCCTGGGCCGTGGTCTCATCTGGCCTGGGATCCTTCCAAGTTCGCATGGTTTTTTGGCAGGATACACGTCTTGCAGGTGCAGAACTTCCGGAAGCTTTCTTCTTCAAGGCTGGTAGGAGAGCTGTCCTCCCCCCTCAGTCTCTTTTCAGGGAAGGCTTGGATCCTTTTATTTATTTATTTTTTTGAGTTCACCCGATTAGGTCAGGCCCACCAAGGATGATGCCCACTTTGATTAATTTAAGGTCAACTGATTAGGGTCCTTAATTACATCTGCAAAATAATTTCTCCTTGGTCGTATACCATAACCTGTGACAGTGACATCCCGTCATATTGCCCACACTCAAGGGGAGGGTGTTATTTACAGCATACACACCAGGGGATGGGAGTCTTAGGGGCCATCTGAGAATTCTACCCGCCATACCACAGATGTGACCTTCCGCAAGTTTCTGTACCTCTTGGCGCTTCCCCTTTGAGGGCTGTCAAACGGGGGTGGCGATTCCTACATGTCTTGGAAGGATCTCGGTGGCCTCTGTGAGAGAACGTGGAGTAAGCTGGGGAGCCTCAGGTGCCGTGTGCCAGGTGCCACGGGCAGGCAGGAGGGGCCAGGTGTGGGGGGTGCCACTAATGCCACGGTTCTGCTTTGGCTGACGATACCTCAACAACTCTGTGACTTACCATAGAAGGGCCATTCGGTGGGACGGGTTCTCCCCTCCTCCCTGCCTACCCCCTGGCTTCCCGGCACCCCTCCCCGAAACGGTCCCCGTCGGTCACCTTCCATTTCTCAACCAACGTGACCCCGGCCGGAGGCAGATAGGGGAAGACACGTTTTTTACACAGTTGCCGTGGGTCGCCGGCAAGCTATCGGTCAAATACTATTTGGAGCACAGATAACTGCTTTTGCCATTGTAACCGAAGGCGCACTCCCCGCAGCAGCCGTAATTACAAAGGCAGGGAAGTGGAGGGAAAATCCATCTCATTTAAAAGTGTTTTAGTGTCAGCAAACACATTGCGATGCCATTAAGAAAGTTTTTGTTAAGGACACGTTGGACTTGAGGTTTTTAATTTGTTTGAAGTGTTTTGCTAAAACAGAATTATGTTGGAGTTTACATAAAAGTAGAGACTGACATGAAAAGTTTTAACTTAAGCAGCAAAATATAAAGGCTAATCTTATTTAAAAGTAATATGTATGTCTTGATTGAGTGCCCAGATACGCTCAGCTGGGACTTTTTAGTGGAATCGGGTCTAAGCTGTTACACTGAGTTATACCGAGAAGGTTTTCCTGAGCTTATATTGCCAGACCTGAAATACTCTTGTGGCTGCATTTAATAAAGAAACGAAAGTCTTGAGTAAGGGGATATGATTTTTTATGACAGAAGGAATGCAAATAACTTTTAGTCTCATTGCCTTGACCGGGTTCGGTTTGATTTGATGGAGTTTAATAATGACTTATAACCTGTGCTGACAATATGCAGGCCCGCACAACGTCATTTAACTCATTTATTCTGCTTGCTGTAAAAACAAGGAGATGGCAAATAAATATATGGAACGTTCATTGTTTGTCAGAGGGCCCAAGCCAAGAGTTTTCAGTGACCTTTTAAAATATGGTCCCAGGCTAGTACTAAAATGCCTGTCACTCAGCACACACACTTGCATGCTCTGACCTTTTAACCCGTGCATCTTGTGTTTTTTTCTCTTTCAAATGGGCGTATGCATTTCCAATCAGCTGCAATAGTTCGGGCTCTTGCATTGGAGGATTACTGTAAATTGCAGCCTGACAATTACAATACGCAGGGCACCGGCGAGTTATTAATGGGCTCGCCTACTGATGGCCTTTCAGCGCAGCCTCGGACCTGCTGAGACTCAGCCTAATTAGATCCAGGGGTAGCGGCCCCTGTGGATGAGGTGAGTTGAGGGGGGGTGGGGGGGGGGTGGCGGGAAAGGGCTCCCCGAGACCCCGCCTCCAGCAGAGGAAGATATCAATTGATTATGGATGGCTCCTGTCCGCCATGTCGGATCTCTGATTCACCTCCTCCTTAATGACTTGTATTGGCTTAAGGAGCTCTGCACGATTTGACAACGTCAACCTCAGCTGACAAAGACCAGCAGGTGACTTTAATTGAGGGCTTCTATTGCAAGAGATTTTATGCAAGACAGAGCAACAGTTCAACAGACACAAAAGAGGCCTGTAAAAAAAAAAAAAAAAAAAAAAAAAAAAGTCTGCAGCCGTTTCTGGGAGACTGGGAGCAGACCCGGAGTTAGCTACTTTACTTTCGCTTCGTTTATGCTTTTTTTCAGCCCTCCGGTGGTGGGATCAGGAAGGGAGACCCCCTTTCCTAGCCTCTCCCCCACCCCCACCCCCACCCCCCGCCTCCCCCGGCCCCTGGAAATTCTGCCGCCGTCTCTCCTCTCTTGGGTTTCAATATTTATCTTGAGGGATGAATTATGTCCAGGCATAAATGATGTTTGACACATCTCGATGCTGGGGGGAAAAATGAAATGTTTCACTGCTCTGAAAAACATTGCCCAGAACACATCACGCGTCCTGAAAGAACTGAGCACGCTGTTTAGTTTTAACAAAATTAAACGGACGGCCTGTCTGAAGCGTCGGAAGGGCGGAGGATAATGATCGGTGAGCGAATGAATGAATGAACGACAAAAAAAAATGATGGCCGATAGGATCGCAGCCTTGGAGCCCCCGGAAAGGAGGGGGGAGGGAGGGCTAAGCGGGGTCCAGCAGGAAAGCTCTAAACGGGAGGGTCCGTTAGAAAACCCTGGAGGCGATGCCTTGGTGTTTTGCAGGGTTGACTCACCTAGAGGTGTGTGTCGTCCAGGTGGGTGTGCGGCCAGCACCTGCTGCCGGCCGCTGGCATGAGCCACGTGCTCGGGCCGAGAGGGGCTGCGCGTACCTTCTTGGACACTGTATCGGCAGCCTGTCCCGCCGGCCCTCGGACCTCCACGTCCTCTTCACCCCCCACCGCACCCCCCGTGCACTTAACACTCCTCCTCACCCGACTTTCTACCACGATCCCAAAATGCCAAGTGTTTTCACGCCTCCAGCTTCGGCCTCTGCTACTTTCTCCGCCTGGAGGCCCCTTTCTCATCCCTCCCTCATCTCACAGGCTCCTATTTACCCTTCAAAGACTCCGGCCCCCTCCTCCAGGAGACTTTCCAGTGCCTCTGCCCTGGCATTCTGCCTCCAGAGCCTGCACGCCCACCCACTCCGCTGCAGGGGACGGGGAAGCATCTAAACATCCGACCGACCGGCCAGAACCCAGTTTGCACCCCAAGGAAGGGGTGTCACAAGGAGCGAAGGCAGTGCTGGGTTCTGGGGAAGGTGGGTAGAGGTGGAATCGGCGGTGTGCGTGGGCGGGGGGAGGTTACCTTAAAAGGGAAATGGACTCTGAGGCTGGGCAGGACTCCAGGGCCGTGGTGGCAAGGTTGTCCCCACAGAGCTCGGACCCGGGACGTCTGTTGGGTGCCAGTGCTGGATGGTCGAAGGGCTAGGAATGCTGGCCCAGAAGGATTCCTGATTTGAAATAATGTGATAAGGAAACTCCAGGATCCCATCAGCCTACAGCCTACCTTGGTCCATGAGTTCTGAACAGGTTGGTGGTTGCCCCGTAGCCCCCAAACGGGAAAATCCATACACTCCAGCCTCCCCACACACTTCCACTGTCATGGTCTCAGTCTCCCTGCCCCTGCTCTGTTGAACAATCGTCCGTCTCCACCTGGCCTGCCCTGCCCAGCTCTCAAGGCAGCCCCTCCTCTGAGAAGCCTTCCTGGATTCCTCATCTTGGTAGAACTATTTCCTGAGTCACATGTTATCAGTCTTACTCTGCGTTCCTGGAGCCCTGCCTTGAGCCACTGGGGGCTGGGTCTCAGGATCATCTCTGTATCGCCCAGGGCAACCCCAGTTTGTTGAATGAATGAGAAAGCAAAACGGAGGAACAGATCCCAAAGCGTCATCCACAAGTTTCGGAAGTTAGGTTGCTTGATTTTTTGTTTTTAATTAGGACTTGGAACTGTTGAATACTTATTTGGCAATGACTACCTTTATTAAGTAACTGATAAGCATAGTAATCAAGGGTATCTTATTTGGTTGCTGAACATCTACTACGCAACGGATTTTGTGGATGGAGGTTGTTGGCTCCTGCCGTGGAGGTGGTACCAGTCCAGGTGGGGAAATGGTGCACAGAGGCAAACAGAACAATGTAGTGAGAAGAAACTCACACCTGGACCAAAGAGAAAGAGGTGGTTGGAGGTGGGGGATGGAGACGGAGGGGTGATGGAGATGGATGTAGGGAGATGGGGGTGATGGAGATGGGGTGATGGAGATGGGTGTAGGGAGATGGGGGTGATGGAGATGGGGGTGATGGAGATGGAGGGTGATGGAGATGGGGTGATGGAGATGGGTGTAGGGAGATGGGGGTGATGGAGATGGGGGTGATGGAGATGGAGGGTGATGGAGATGGGGTGATGGAGATGGGGGTGATGGAGATGGGGGTGATGGAGATGGGGGTGATGGAGATGGAGGGTGATGGAGATGGGTGTAGGGAGATGGGGGTGATGGAGATGGGGGTGATGGAGATGGAGGGTGATGGAGATGGGTGTAGGGAGATGGGGGTGATGGAGATGGGGGTGATGGAGATGGAGGGTGATGGAGATGGGGTGATGGAGATGGGTGTAGGGAAATGGGGGTGATGGAGATGGAGGGTGATGGAGATGGGTGTAGGGAGATGGGGGTGATGGAGATGGGGGTGATGGAGATGGAGGGTGATGGAGATGGGGTGATGGAGATGGGGGTGATGGAGATGGGGGTGATGGAGATGGGGTGATGGAGATGGAGGGTGATGGAGATGGGGTGATGGAGATGGGTGTAGGGAGATGGGGGTGATGGAGATGGGGGTGATGGAGATGGGGTGATGGAGATGGGTGGAGGGAGATGGGGGGTGATGGAGATGGGTGTAGGGAGATGGGGGTTATGGAGATGAGGGTGATGGATATGGGGTGATGGAGATGGGGGTGATGGAGATGGAGGGTGATGGAGATGGGGTGATGGAGATGGGGGTGATGGAGATGGGGTGATGGAGATGGGGTGATGGAGATGGAGGGTGATGGAGATGGGTGTAGGGAGATGGGGGTGATGGAGATGGGGGTGATGGAGATGGAGGGTGATGGAGATGGGGTGATGGAGATGGGTGTAGGGAGATGGGGGTTATGGAGATGAGGGTGATGGAGATGGGGTGATGGAGATGGGGGTAGGGAGTTGTGGTGGATAGAGATGGGGGCATCCTGGCTCTTAGAGGAAGGAGAAGATGAGGAGTCTCTTTGTCATCATCCCTGGTGCCCAGGATGGGGGCAGTCCGAGCTCCTGCAGTGCAAGGACCATCACAAACCACCTCTCCTACCCGAGTGTCTAGTGCAGAGCTTGAAACCAGAGGTTTCCAGTATGTATTTACTCAGTGAGTAATGTTGAGTGTGCAGATTGCATCCTGAGTTGACGCTCCAGCTTGGACTTCAAGCCCGGCCCGGCTGTCCCAGTGCCTACCCAGCCTTTTCCAATGGGCACGGGAGACTCATTGCTTCCTCTGCCTTACTTTGCTCGGTCGATGCACCTGCTATCCTCCGTCTCTGGAAAGGCCACGCCCCCTTCTTCCTCCTCCCTCCTGCTCACCTCTCCCTTAGCATTGCCTCCTCTCGCCCTCTCTCTAAGACTATCCTCCGCTTCTGCCTCTCCTACTGGCCTGCCTGGACCTTCCTCATGACCCCTAAGCGGCAGCTCGATCTTCAACCTCCCTGTCCTGCTATCCGTGTCCGTGCAGTTGGCAGACTTTTCGGGCAAAAATAGCCCAGACCACGCCCTGCCCTCAGATGGCTTTGTCCTCCCCTTTTCTCCACTCCCTGCCTCCCACCCTCCTCGTGTGGCGCCTCAGCTGGCCCACCACAGCTGTCACCTGACTCCAGCCCTCCTCTTCCACTCCGTCTTCACCCCCTCCCCACCCGCGCTCGGGCCGCACAGGACCGGGCTCCATCCGTTTGCTGGGTGACCTTGGGCCAGCTACTTAGGCACGACCCTTGGTTCTTGTGTGGTTAAGATGAGCGGTCTGGTTGCAGGGGATGGTGCGAGGTGGAGACGACGTGACACGACAGAAAGAAGCGTGGCTTTGGAGTCCGGCAGGCCTGGGTTTGCACCTGGATTGTGCCGCTTAGCAGGTGTTTGACCCTCTTGCGTAGAAGTGACCGTGGCTGCATCACTTCAGGATTCTTCTGTTTCTTAGCACGGGGCCAGACACACAGCACGTGTGAAATAAACAGGCCTGTTATCGCCTAAGTCACATCCGTGTCTTGAAGATGATTATTCATCCCCTGCCAGTTGGCCCCCAGCCCCAGGTGAGGGGAAAAGGTGCTGCTCGTGGCTGTACCCCCATTTATTTGGGGACTATATTGCATTCCTTTTTCTGAAAGGTAATTCAGACCTTGGAGCCACAAACACCCACGTAGTCGGGAATCTCCAGGCCAGGCTGGGGATTGATTGCTGGCCCGCACCATGGCGAGGTCAGTTGTTCCACGACTGAGCCGGTCCCCTGGATGTCACCATTGCCGTGGCCTCGCCTCCTGGCAGTCATTCTCCAGAAGGACCTCATTAGGCTGCCAGGGGAAGGCATCCTGGCCGTGTTGTCAGACTCGCTCTGCCAGGCATCACTCAGGCCTTGACTGAGCCCCTGTGGGGGCCCTCAGACGGTTGAAGTCATCTTTGTCCCTTCGCTTGTCACTCTGGAGAGGACAGTGGAGCCGAACTTCTTCCCTGCTGGGAGGCTCTCGGAGGAGGTTTGTGAATTTCATACTCCTTCCAAAAGCGCGGCCGTGACGGATGGCTGTTCCTGGCCAAACCCGGCCGAAATGGGACCCGCATTTCAAAGTGTCAGGCTGCAAAAGGCAAGGTAGGGGGACGGAGGGTGGGAAAGAAGACTTGGCGGAGGCGGCGGAGGGCTGGGAGAGGGGAGGCTGGGGGATGACGTGCCCGGGAGCTCACCCGGGAGGGCACAGCCTGGAGGGCGGCGTTGCCCCGGTGGCTGTCCCTGCAGAGATTAGGCCCCTGGCACCTGCCACGTGTGAACCTGCCGGCCCCCACCTAAGGGGCTTCGGTGAGGGAGGAGTGGCCCATCAGGAGATTTGGCAGCTAAAACCCTAATCCCCCGATGGGGTGCAGAGATGCAGCCCACCCTCTGGAGCCGGTCAGATTTTAGGGGCTGGGGGCTGTGTTGACCGCCTCCTCTGCCCTCTGCAGGGAATGCCCAGACCAGACCTTCCGCCCTCCTCCCCGGGCCTCATGCTGTTAGAACCGAGCAGTGTGACGGCCGTCTGGGGCGTTCGGATCTTCCAGCAGAATCCTTCCCTCCCTCAGACCATTTTCTAAACCAGGAGACAGAGAGGTGCAGAGAATAGATGTGGCTCATCTGTGTTCTCACCTCCCCGGCTGTGGAGCTGAGGCAGCGGTCAGCCCGGGACCCCTTTCACTTGAGAGCATCTGCTATTTTCTTCATCTGTTCCCCCACCCTCACATCTTCTGTGTGGTAGATGTTTCTTCTCCAGGGTCCTTCTGTTTCAGTCCTTCCCGAAGCAGCAGGGACAATAGAGACGGATGGGATTTTGAACAGGAGTGTGTCTGTGAGAAATCACAGGTGACAAGAGCCGGCTCCCAGTCTGGCGAAGGGATGATGGGGAGGAAGACATGGTGTGAAAGTAGGAAACCTTAGCAAGAGACAGAGGACACGATGGGGGTTAGGACTATCCCTCAGGAAGGAGTCTGAAGACTCATGATCTTGTGGTGGCTAAGGTGCCTTGAATTCTTTTTGGGGTGACAAACAAACAAATGATGGGGATGATGGTGGTTGTGATCATTGTGGTGGTAGTGGTAATGATGGTGATTATGTTGATGGCGGTGGTGGTGGTGGTGGTGGTGATGGTGATGATAATGATGCCGGTGATTGTAGTGATGATGACGGTGATGATGATGGCAGCGATGATGGTAATGGTAGTGGTGATGATGGTGATGATGGTGATGGTGATGGTGGTGATGATGGTGGTGATGGTGATGGTGGTGGTGGTGATGATGATGGTGATGGTGGTGGTGATGATGGTGGTGATGATGGTGATGATGGTGGTGATGGTGATGGTGGTGGTGATGGTGGCGGTGATGATGGTGATGGTGATGATGATGGTGATGATGGTGATGATGGTGATGGTGGTGATGATGATGGTGATGATGGTGATGATGATGGTGATGATGGTGATGATGATGATGGTGGTGGTGATGATAATGGTGATGGTGGTGATGATGAAGATGATGGTGATGATGATGGTGATGATGATGATGGTGATGGTGATGGTGGTGATGATGGTGGTGATGATGGTGGTGATGATGGTGTTGATGGTGGTGGTGGTGATGATGGTGGTGGTGATGGTGATGATGATGATGAAGATGATGGTGATGGTGATGATGATGGTGATGGTGGTGATGATGGTAGTGGTGATGATGGTGGTGGTGATGGCAATGACAATGGTGAAGATGATAATGATGGCAATAACTCACTGGGTAACTTTGGGTGAGACGTTTATCTCACAGCATCTCAGTTTCTCCATTTATAACATGAAGAGGTAGAACGTCAGCCTCTTTCCTCCTGTGAGGTTCTGTAATCCAAAGGGAGGATCAGAAGGATGTAGGAAAATCTTTTAGGAGAGAAAGAAAAGGGACCGGAGGAAAACACACCAATTGGGACCAAACAAACAGGAGCGGAGGGAAATTGTGCGGCCACGAGACGAGAGAGCAACCTCTCCCCAAGTCTCTCTCATCCTTAGCCTGGGAAGCCCGCTCCTCCACCTCTGGGGAACTAAGAATCTCTCCGGCTGGAATGGAAGTGAGTGACCAGCACAGAGGGCTGACCGTACCTGATTTCCCAGCCGGCGAGCCTCACCTGCTAATTACATCTACCAGGCCTGCCTCCACCGATTTTGGCCCCACAAAATCTCCACCCCGCCCGCAAAGGGTCTGGAGCAAATCATTAAAATATCAGGTTTCCAACCCCTGGGGGATGAGTAGGTGCTAAAAAGAGGCCAAGCTGTTTTTGTCAAAAACCAATCAACTCTCACACACCAAATATCCCTGCTTGGTGTAGGCAACCCGCCTGGTGTTTAGGGGTGTGAGAGGCAGCGGGAGGGGCACGGCGGGGGCTCTGGGAAAGCGCTTAACCCCAGGGCACCAATTAGTTGCCCTCCGGGCCAGACAGAGCCACGGGGAGCCAGGGAAGAGAAATTACCCTGTGAAGAACCTACAGGTTCTCCACCAACTGCGGAAGTTTTTGAAAGCTCAGGCTTTCGCCCTGTAGCGTGGGGTCAAGTCTTGCTCACCTCTTATAAGGGTCACATGGGTCCGTAGCCGTGGTCGAAGTTTGCAAGCTACAAAGCACTAAGGAAATGCAGTTCATTCATACACTCCTTCACTCAACAAAGCCTTCTTAGAGCAACCGCTGTGTGCCAGCCCCAGAGAGGCTGCTGGATCCTAACATTCTGCCCTTGGCCGCCACGTCTTCCTTTCTCCGGGTTCTCCCTTGACCTCTGTGACCACAGCTTAGTCTCCGGCACTGGCTCCTTCTCTGCCTGACCTTGGATGTGGGTGTTCCTTGAGCTTTTCCCTCGGTGCTGCTCTCCCTTCTTCCCTCTCCTCATGACCTCTTCTACTCCCATGGCCTTGATTACCCACTGTGAGGATGGCTCCCCGGGACATCATCTTCAGTCGAGACCAGTCATGCTCCCTTCTGGTCTCGTATATCTGTCCATCCCCTGACTTCCCCTTGGATGGCCCTTCACATCAGCTCCTTGAGAACCAATCCCCTTCCCAGCCTCTCCGAAGCCGCTGCTCCCCCGGTGCTTCCTGTCTTAGTAAAGGGCTTCCTTTAGCTTCCACCCAGTTGCCCAGATCAGAAACGTGGGAATCACGTTGGTCCCCTGCCTTTGCCATCTCCCCATTTGCCTCCCGGTGAGCCCTCTTCCTGCCAAGTCTTCTTCTGTTAGAGCTTCTGGTTTGGGTTGTCCTTCTCAGGCCGGGCAGGACACATCTCGGCAGCCTCCCCACTGCTCTCCGGCCCCCACTCCGGCCTTTTCTGACCCCTTCTCGGCGCGGTCACCGCAATGACGTTTCTGAGATGCCAGGCTGATTCTGCCACCGCCTCACGTCCGGGAGACCTCTGGTCCTAGCGACTATTTCCCTGCACAGGGTAATAGGGGAGCCCCTCCGTAGCCTCCATAGCTCCCGGGGTCTCGCTGCTGAAGGGCCGTCTTCCAGTGTTTTTCACCGGCTTACCACCCTAGATCTAAACAGGCCACTCAGCACCGTAGGCCTTAATATCCCCATCTGTGAAAGGGGGATAGATAACACGTGCTTAACGCACAAGATCATTGTGAGGTTTGAAGGCAGTAAGGCGGGTTCAGTTTCACAAACAGGGTCATGGATGTGTGTGTGTGTGTGTGTGTGTGTGTGTGTGTGTGTGTGTGTGTAGCAGTGTGCTAGGGAGTACAAAGAATTGCAGGGTAAGTATGAGGCACTTTCTTATAATTTCGCTTTTACTCAATTCTCGAGGCCCAGTGTCTATCCATCTATCTATCTGTTGTTAATATTTGTTTATTTTGAGAGAGAGACAGGGACAGAGACAGAGCACGAGCAGGGGAGGGGCAGAGAGTGGGAGACAGAATCCAAAGCAGGCTCCAGGCTCCAAGCTGTTTACACACTTCAGAGCGTACACATCTCAGAGCTTACACACCTCGGGGTTTACACATCTCAGAGCTTTACACACCTCAGGGTTTACATACCTCAGAGCTTACACACCTCAGGGTTTACACACCTCAGACCTTACACATCTCAGAGCTTACACACCTCAGGGTTTATACACCTGAGAGCTTACACACCTCAGGGTTTACACACCTCAGACATTACACACCTCAGGGTTTACACACCTCAGACATTACACACCTCAGGGTTTATACACCTCAGGGTTTATACACCTCAGGCTTACACCCTGAGCCGAAGTCGGACGCTTAACCGACTGAGCCACCACCCGGGCACCCCACCAATACGTTTTTATATTAAAACAAACATGAACATATCATGGAATCGAATGCAGATTTTGCATCCATGGAAAAGAGAAACATGAGCTCTGGCAGACACGATGGTGGCCTGCCCACATCTCCTCACCTAGAGAACTTCAGGTCTTACCACTTGTCTCCCAAATGCTGTGGAAGCTCACTTCTCCTCCCCCGTGCAGGTCAGAGGGCTGGGAGACGAACACCCCCTGGTGGCAGCCCTCAGTCGATGAGTGGCGAAAGGTGGTGTTGGTGTATCGAGGCTGCAGCTCCCGTGTTCACAGGGGTAGGAGGTAGGGTGGATGGATAGCTCGGAGGTGTGTGAGCTCGAGAATTCATGGGCTCTGAAGTGTGTAAGCTCTGAGGTGTGAAAGCTCTGTGGTGTGTGGTCTCTGAGGTGTGTAAGCTCAGAGAATGCATGGGCTCTAAGGTGTGAAAGCTCTGAGGTGTGTGGACTCTTGCGGTGTGTCGATTCTGAGGTGTATAAGCTCTGAGAAAGCGTGGGCTCTGAGGTGTGTAAGCTCGAGGTGTATACCCTGATGTGTAAGCTCTGAGATGTATAAACTGAGGTGTGTAAACCCTGAGGTGTGTAAGCCCTGAGGTGTGTAAACCCTGAGGTGTGTAAACCCTGAGGTGTGTAAGCTCTGATGTGTGTAAGCTCTGAAGTGTGTAAACACTGAGGTGTATAGGCTCTGAGGTGTATAAACCCTGAGGTGTGTAAACCATGAAGTGTGTAGCTCTGAAGTGTATAAACCCTGAGGTGTGTAAACCCTGAGGTGTGTAGGCTCTGAAGTGTGTAAACCCTGAGATGTGTAAACCCTGAGGTGTGTAAACCCTGAGGTGTGTAAACCCTGAGGTGTGTAAGCCCTGAGATGTATAAGCCCTGAAGTGTGTAAACCCTGAGGTATGTAAGCTCTGAGACGTGTAAACCCTGAGGTGTGTAACCTCTAAAGTGTGTAACCTCTGAGGTGTGTAAACCCTGAGGTGTGTAAGCCCTGAGGTGTGTAAACCCTGAGGTGCGTAAGCTCTGAGGTGTGTAAACCCTGAGGTGTGTAAGCCCTGAGGTGTGTAAACGCTGAGGTGTGTAAACGCTGAGGTGTGTAAGCCCTGAGGTGTGTAAACCCTGAGGTGTGTAAACCCTGAGGTGTGTAAGCCCTGAGGTGTGTAAGCCCTGAGGTGTGTAAGCTCTGAGGCGTATGGGCTACATTAGCTCCAGAGTCCCCAGCAGCACCTGCTGCTTGACCTTGGTGCCCACCACGGTCACAGGCTTGCCCACCTAGACCTTTCCGGCCACCTTCCCTTCCTCCTCTCGTTTTCCCGCTCCCTGCCGCTGTGTCCTCGGATCCTTCCTCTCCCCCAAACAAACCCCTGTCCCCGCGCCCCCGCCTGGCCTCAGAGTCTGTTTCTGGGGGAAAGAAACTAAGCCGCGAGACCCCCACCACAGCAGCAGCAGGAGAAGCAACCATGAGGACAATAGAAATAGATTCCGATTAGCAGGTTAATCGTTTTCCACGCATCATCCTCCCTGAATCTTCCGTTTCCTTCGCAGGAGGCACATTTCCAGATGAGGGTGCTGAGCCGCAGGGGGGTCGCCCGGCTCGCCCCGGCCTCACGGCTCACGAGCACAGCGCGGGGACTCCGGCTCTGGAAGCGTCTGGAGCCCGCGCTCCCACCTCTAGGCACACGGTCGTGTGGGTGCCCTTTGGTGGAACCGTCCGGAAGTTCGACGCTGGGGAAAGCTCTGGTTGACTGGAAGCCAGGAGGTCTGGGCCGGCCGGGCCGCTGCTGAGGGGCCCCGTGAGCCCAGCAAACCCCGGGCCGTTCCTCATGTCTCACTCACCGCTCTTTTCGAAACGCTTTCTTTGCCTCTTGAATTGCTCTCTCATTTTCCCACTGGCTAACTCTACTGGGCGCCAGAGCTACCTTGCCGTCCTCCCAGCTTGCTGAGTGAACGCTGTGGGCTTCCTTCCAGAAGGCAGTGTTGGGTCCATGCCGCCCGGTGGGGGTTTTCAAGGAAAGCTCCAGATTCAGATCTCGACAGGACATTTCCCCACCTTAAAATATGGGTCACTACTTAAAAACGTTTAAGGGGCGCCTGGGTGGCGCAGTCGGTTAAGCGTCCGACTTCAGCCAGGTCACGATCTCGCGGTCCGGGAGTTCGAGCCCCGCGTCGGGCTCTGGGCCGATGGCTCGGAGCCTGGAGCCTGTTTCCGATTCTGTGTCTCCCTCTCTCTCTGCCCCTCGCCCGTTCATGCTCTGTCTCTCTCTGTCCCCAAAATCAATAAACGTTGAAAAAAAAATTAAAAAAAAAAAAAAGTTTAAAATCCACCCTCTGGTCGCCCAGTTAGCCCCATGTGGGGGCTGGATTTTGCCCGCTGGCTACCAGCTAGTGGCCCCGGCTGCGAAGTGATACGGGCTAGAAGCTACGGGGGTAAATGGGCCATCTGCCTCTCCCGTAGGGGAGCCGAGGTCCCCCCGGCTTCCATTATGGTAAAGGAAGGGGCCTGTTCCCCGGGCCCAGCCGGCCTCGGCGGGTAAAGACCTTCCGCTGAAGTGTCCCTGCTTGAGGCTGAGTCCGGACCTCCCTGTACAACCGGGGAAACCGAGGCCGACGGGGGAAATAGTGTGCCAAGTTCCTACCCTCCAGACGGCGTCTGAGCCAGAGAAGAGCCCACCCCTCCCCGGCCTCCTGGGCTGTTGGGTCCCCGCAGGGCGGCGGCAGCCTCCTCGCTGGCCTCTGTGGGTGGCTCTGCCCATTGGTTAGTTTCCAGAGTCCGGGGCCGTGGAGTTTTGCTGACAACTGCCAAAGCCCAGGCTGAGTGGTAAAAGCCACCAGACTTCAGAAGGACCGTGGGTGTTTATTTAAAACCTTACAAACAGTTTACAGCCAATGGAGCACAGTTTACAGGCAAGGACCTCACTGCCGGGCGGCCCTGAGGGGCCGCAGAGAGGGCACACGGCTAGTCACTCCTCTGTTAGGGGCTGGTGGGGGGTGTGCTGGCTGGTGGGACCGCCTCACCGGCAGCAGTGGGAGGCTCCTGGCTCCCTCGGGTCTCCCCGCCCCCCTGCTGTGCACTGAATTGTGTCCCCTCAAAAGATGCTGGAGTCCTAAACCCGATACCTGGGAATGTGACTTTACGTGAAGATAGGGTCTTTGCAGATGTAGTCACGTTAATGTGTGGTCATCAGGATGGGACCTGATCTGTAATGACTGGTGTCCCCATGAGAAGGCCCTATGAAGAGGGCCGCCTGGGTGGCTCAGTCAGTTAAGCGTCCGACTTCGGCTCAGGTCATGATCTCGTGGTTCCAGAGCTCGAGCCCCGCATCGGGCTCTGTGCTGACAGCTCAGAGCCTGGAGCCTGCTTTGGATTCTGTGTCTCCCTCTCTGTTTCCCCCCTGCTCGCACTCTCTCTTTCAAAAATAAATAAAGATTAAATAATTAAAATATATATAATTAAAATAAAAAATACATATAAATAATATATATAAATAAATATATATTAATATATATTTATATACTATGTATACTATATGTACACTATATATACTATATATAAATATAAATATATATAAAAAAATATATAAAAATATATATAAATATATATAGTATATATAGTATATATAGTATATTTATATATTATATAATATATATAATATAATATAGTATATAGTATATATAGTAATATAGTATATAGTATGTAATATACTATAGTAGTATATACTATAGAGTATATAGTATATAATATACTATATAGTATATATATAGTATATATTATAGTATAGTATATATATATAGTATATATATAGTATATATTATAGTATAGTATATTTATATATATATAATATATACATATTTATTATATACTATATAATATATAAATATATTATATTTATAGTATACTATATATATATACTATATATACTACATATAGTATATTTATATACCATATATAAATATATATTAATATATAAATATATATTAATATATAAATATATACATAATATATAAAAATATATTTTAATATATAAAATATATAATTAAAATAATTAAAATATACATACAAAAATATATATATATATAAAGAAGGCCCTATGAAGACACAGACACACACAGAGAGGAGAAGCCCCTGTGGCCATGGAGACAGAGTTGGGGTCGTGGCGTCACAAGCCAAGGACTGCCATGATCCCGGGAGCCACTGGTAGCTGGAAGAGGTAAGGAAGGGTTCCTTCTGGAACTATCAGAGCACGGCCCCGCCGATTCCTTGACCGTGGACTTCTGGTCCTCGGCACTGTGACAGAATACGTTCCTGTTGTGTGAAGTTGCCTCCCTAGGAAGCTAACGAGCCCCCCCTTCTCCAGGGCCTCTGCCGGGACCCATTCACTGCCCGCTCCCACCCACGGCGCTCTGGGCTCCAGACCCACATATACAAATGCTGCTTGGCGGTGTCCACCCGGACGCTCCTTGCGCCCCTCCAGCCCGGCTTCCCTGCAGCAGGGCCTGGCTGTGTCCTTGTGGTGCCCAGGCAGGCATCGGCGGCCTCCGTGCTCAAAACGCCTGGGTCCTGGAGCAGGTGAGCAGGAAAATGGCAGATGCCACCCGTGGGCCGAGAGCACGTAAGAGACAGCAGGATTCCTCGGGAGGGCTGAGGAGGGCAAGGGAGAGGGGCAGATATCCTGCCTTTGAGGGTGGGACGAGCCAGAGGCCCTCCCCCAGGCGCGGGGCCATCGAGTCTCCGACTGGAAGTCCAGGCAGGGTCTCCGTAACCCCTTGCTGCCTGGTTGTATGGGGACCAACAGCAGCGGCCCCGTGAGACTGCAGATCCTGGGACCCTCCCCAGACCTGCGTACTGAGGACCTGCATTTGACCAAGGTGCCTGGGGCAAGTTGCATCACAGAGGCCAGGTGCCGGGCTGTGGAAGGGAATGTGGCTGAACTTGTTTTTCCCGTGCCCCTGGGCTCAGCTGGGCTTTCCACCAGAGCTGGACAGCGCTTAAGACCTGCCGTCTTGTGTCGAGAACAAAAGAGGACATTCCAGACTTCAGGGGCCCCCAGACTTGTCTTCTTCCTCTGCTTCCAGCCAGGTGCTCCAGGCAGAAACCTGGTGAGACGTGGAATCCTTCCCTCTCGTGACCCTCTGCCCTTGCCTGGTCACCAAGCCCAGGAAGGCAGGAGGCCTGGTGTCGCTCCGTCCCCATGGCCGGTCTCTTCTGCTTCTTCCCGGACAACTCTGAGGGGCCCTGAAGCTTTCCGGGCCTGCCCTTTTTTTCTTTTTTTAAAAAAAAATTTTAACCTTTATTTTTGAGAGAGAGAGAGAGAGAGAGTGAGCCGGGGGAGGAACAGAGAGAGTGAGAGACACAGGATCTGAAGTGGGCTCCAGGCTCTGAGCTGTCAGTGCAGGGCTCGAACTCATGACCCGTGAGATCATGACCAGAGCCGAAGTCGGTCACTTGGCCCACTGAACCATCCAGGAGGCCCCCCAGACCTGCCTTTTCTAAGCCGCTCTTCACCTGGCGGCCAGAATGACGGTAAATACGCTTAATTCCCATCAAGTCAGGCTCCTGCTTAACCCTCAGAGCCCTCGAGCCACCAAGTCAGGCTCCTGCTTAACCCTCAGAGCCCTCGCGCCACTGGCCCCGTGTCCACAGAAGGCCCCGAATCCCTTCCGAGGCCCGGAGGCGTGGCCTGAGTCAGCCCTGCCCCATCTCGTGTGGCTCTGCCCCCACCTGCTGCTCTCGCCACCTCTGGCTCGTCAACGCCCCGGTTTGTGCCCCTCCCCGCCCCTCCCCTTGTGGGGATGTTTTTTCCTGCTCATTGGCTACCTCACCCCGGCGATGGTGCCTCATCCGGGAGGCCTCCTTGCCCCCCAGATAAGGCCGGGCCCCCCCCCGGACATCTGTGCCCACATGTCCCTGCCTTTCCTTCTCCACACTCGTCCCAGCGGTGATTGCAGGTGCAGCTCTGGGTGCGCTTGCCGGAGGCCAGGGGCCCGCTGTGCCTGCGTGAAGCCTTCAAACCCTGCGGGCACGGGAGAGTGGCCTTTGGGAAAACGTGAGGACACTGGTTTCTGCCGGTGCCTCTAGCCCGAGCGGACCTCGCCGCACGTCTCGGGTGGCTAGGAACCGGCCAGGGCGGCTTCCTGAGGCCCCCGGGGTAAGCCGGCTGCAGGTGCATCTAGCCGTGGCCGGAGACGTCTGGGAGTTCAGGAATCTTGAGCCCTGGTGCCTGATGATCTTGGGCATGTCAAGCAACCTCTGCAAACCTCATCTTCCTCCTGTGAAAAAAACGGGGACGGACTGGCTTCCTTAAGGAATCGCTGTGTGTTCAGTACGTCATATCAGATATCTAAACAAGCTGACAAGTGAGCAAACACCATCTTGCGGCGAGATCTTGGGCGGGTCCCCTTCCTGCTGTGGGCTGTCACCTCCTCTGAGCGACGAGGACCGGGCAGGCGCCCAGGGGACCCGGCTGCACCTCGAGACTGCAAGGCCCTGGGCTCATCGGCCTCCCAGACAAGTGACAAACTGGCTGACCCGGTCTGTCTGCTGGGCAGGGCGGTGGCGGCGGGGGGCACGCTGAGGGTAGGGGGGAGGGCACGATTGTTTGATTGGAGGCCATCCCCCGGTGTCCGCAAATTCGCTTTTGTTTATTTTCCTGAAAAGCTAAATAAGCCAGTGAGACTGAGCAGCTCCACACCAGACGTGCGTTTTCATTGTAAAAATATTTTTGCGGGTCGGAAAATTGCACCAAAATGTTTTCACAGGCAAAGCGCTGCCGTGTGCTGCTCAGCCCTGCGACCAGCGGCCACCAGGGAAGGGGCCGCCGATGTGCACCTCGGGTGCGCGTTCCAGTAATCATAGCAACAAACATTCAGGAAGCACGTACCATGGGGCGGTTTGTCAGTAAGTTCGCGGTGATGTTTTCACCCTCGCCCCTCCCCGTGTGGCCCGTGTGATTGTCATTGCTGTTGTGGCCAGTTCCTTTTTGCAGATGAAGGAGATGAAGTCCAGAGAGGTTGAGTGACTTCTCTAAGGTCACACAGCCTGCAAGGGGCAGAGCCAGGGATCCGGGTCTGTCTGACTTCAGAGTCCGGGTTTTTGCCCCACTGCAGTGCACCTCCGAGGCCCTCGTTCAGGTCTGGAGCACCCCCTGGGCTCTCCCTCAACCTTCTTTATCGCTCTGGTTTCCCTCAGTTTTCTAGGGTGAAGTTATCTATGGAAAGTCGCACAACTACAGCTTGTTGCCAATCTAGAGAAAGCCGAGAACATTCCACGCACGTAGGACCATCAGAGCCAGAGAGGCTTGGAATCTGGTCCTGTGCCAGCACAGAGCAGGTGAGTGACACGGCTGCCCCGACACCGTGGGCCACGAGGCAGGGCTGAGGCCCCCTGGTCCCCCAACCCCCCTGCTTCCAGGCCCCCCGGCCTCCTGACCTGCATGGCCGTCCTTGTTACCCGCCTCCGTGAGGCTGGACCTTGTACACAGATGTCACCCACACAGCTTGGCTGCGCAGCTGAAGTCCTTGACACACACATTTATACACAAAGACACGCCAGAACGTGTCACAGACCCTCACAGAGCCACAGCCCCTGTCACAGAACATATCCCTGTGAGCCGTGATCTGAGGACGCACCGTGGAGTCCCAGGACCATCATTTTCAACTATACGCAGCCGGTGGGAAAAACGGGAGTGAAAAACAATCTAAACGATTCAGGTGATTCCTCCCTCCTTCCCCCCCAGGCCCACGGAGGTCGCCTGCGGCCGAGCGAGGACTGCCTCCAGCCCTGCCTCAGCCCCAGCTCCCAGGAACTCACAGGGGCATCTTTTTCCTGAAATAGCTCCAGACACCCGCCAACCCCGTGGCCTGGTGCTCGGGTGCGGAAGCGTGAGGGTGCAGGAAGGGAAAAGGCCGGGCTGGGCGCGCTCGGAGGCAGCCATCGCTCCTGGGCTGGCGGGGGCACCCCGGGGCGGTGGGAGGGACGAGGGCTCTTGTGACTCTCGCCATCGGCGCGGCGCCCTTGCGGCCGCTGACCCTGGCGGGATGAGATCCACCGTGTGGGTTTACCGACCTCCTCCTCGAGGACTGGGCCGCGGCGATCCTTTGGAGTGTCCCTGGGCCTGGCACGGATTTGTCGCTCATGGGTGCTTGGTGACGGATGGCGTGGAGCTCGGGTCCCGCTGCCCTGCCTCTGGCTCTGTGGACGAGTATTCTAGGGCTCACAAGCCTCGCGCGGGGCTGGAGCCCCCCGCGACCGGGGGAGCAGGGGACGACAGTCCGTGGGGTCTGTCACGGCTGGGACAAGGACAGCCTCAGATGGAAGCTTCCGGAGCCGTCTGGTCGAGCCCTGGCACACCGGTGGGGGCCCAGTAACTGTGGGATGAAGGCAAGTGCTCGGCTGTCAGCCGCGTTTCCGTGTCAGGCGTCCATCCGCCCCTCAGCGGGCACATGAGGTCACGGCGGCCGGAAGAACACAGCACACGCTCTCCCTGTTGTCTCCGTGCGGCCAGAGGGAGGCACAGTGCCGGACACAGAGGGCGTCTCTGTAAACCCTGTCTGAACGCGGAGACAAAGGGGATTTTATAAACCACTTGCTTTTGCCAAACCAGCACAACTGCCCAATCCTGGAGTGTGCATGTGTGTATACGTGAGGGGTGTGTGTGCGTGTGTTGGACACGTGCGAGTGTGCACCTGTGTCTATGTGCACACATATGTGGGGGGGGGGGGGACAGAGATCAGCCCTGTGGGCTCCAGGGATGGAGGCTGAGGAGGGTCCAGAGGGCCTGGCTGAGTCAGAAGCCAGTGGTCGGAGCAGATGGAAAGGCGTGGAGAGCATAGGACTGCTTCCGAAGAGGGGGCAGGTGAGTGACAGCTGCAGAGGGCGGGATGCGGGGAGGGGGGGCCGGCCAGTGGGGCCATGCCGTCGCCGCCGCCCCGGAACAACGTTTCCCAGACCTCCCCGTGGGCAGGCCACGCTGCTGAGCTGGTACAGACACCGGCCCATTGGGCCCTCGCCCCAGCCGCAAGGGGCAGGACTCTGACTCCCTTGGTCAGCAGAGGGTGTGACCCAAGACACAGGAAGTGACTCGTCCAAGGTCCCCAGCTGGCGAAAGGCGGAGCTGACGGCAGCCCCTGGGCTCTAGCCGCTGTGCTGTCTGAGGCTCCAAGGAGCGGCGTGGTGTGTGGACGTCCTGACTTCTGTTGATGGTTAATTTACGTCTCAGCCTGGCTGGGCTATGATGTCCAGCCACGCGGTCAAACGTTATTCTGGGTGTTTCTGTGACCACCGTCTTTGGCATGAGATGAACATTTACATCGGTAGACTTTGAGTAAAGCAAATTACCCTCCATTAAGTGGATGGGCCTCTTCCAAGCAGTAGACGGCCTGGAGAGAACAGAAGACTGACCTCCCCTGAGAGAGAGGAAATTCCACCAGCCGACGGACTTGAACGGAAACATGGCCACCTCCCTGGTCTCCGGCCTGCCAGCCCGCTCGCCCTACAGAGCCTGGACTTGCCCGTCTCCATAACCGCGTGAGCCCATCCCTTCTAACGAATCTCTTTATTGTTCTGTTTCAACGGACAACCTTGGCCAAATACGCTTCCTCAGGAGCGGACATCGGTAGAACTGGGCAATCGGAAATTAACTCCCGTGGAAACTTCCGGACACCCGGCGTGGCCCAGGCAGGGGTTCAAGCCGGCGAGCTGTGAGGGGTGAGGTGGGTTCTAGAGCAGGAAGGAGCGGAGTAGGGCAACAGGGGTGGCGGATAGGGGCCAGGTCGCCCGACACAGTCCACCTCTGCGCGTTCTCGCTGTGTGGCCACGAGCAAGCCATCTCAGACCGGAGCTCCCGCCACCAGCCCTGCCTGGGGAGCAGAGCACCTCGTTTCCCGCCGCTGGGTTCTCTCCCTGCTCCCCGGGCTCCCACGACATCGTGTGTCATCCCCTTGGCGGTGGCCTCGGCGTAATCAAACACCCCTGAGTCAGATGTTGCAGAATTAACAATCCCCCACGTGGTATAAACAGAGTTTAAATCAAATGCAGTGAAAGGATATTGCCTTTTAAATCGACCCTGACAGCTGTGGAAAATATTATGCCCAAATAGGATCCTTACATACGACAGACATTAATTCTTCGAGAACCCCTAAACGGGTCCTCTGGATCGTTTGTAAGATTTTATTTTATTATGGATTGGATGTATTGAAGTAAGACTATAATCTTATTGTGCTCTGACCTCTGTTTTTATAGCTCTGTATAAACAGCAGTTACCGTGTTAGAGGGAGAGATGTTTACAGATGGAGAAATAAAAACACGCCGCTTTACTGTGCCGTGGAAACCTGAGACCAGCCCGAGGCAGGGCCTGGGTTTTGTACGTCAGAGGCCCTGTCCTGATGGGAGCAGACAGCTCTGACGGGCAGGAACGCCGGGCCGGGCATGTGTCCTCGGTTCCTTTCGGTGGAACAAGGGCTGCGGCTCCAGAGGGTCGGGTCCTTGCCGCCGGCCTCCCTCCGAAGGCTCCAACGTTCAGGCCGTTGGGATCGCTGGGCTGGATGCAGGTGAGGATCAAGTTCACACCCCCGGGGGGCTTGGTGTCTGTGTCTTCGTTGCTCCCTAGAACCGGAGGCTATGCAGAGAGGGGACACGAGCTTTGGAGCAGGACAGACCTGGGGCCGGTCCCGACTCTGCGCTTAAAGATTCCATGACCTGGACTTAAACCCTCTGGAACACGGGACTGAGAACACCTGCCTCACAGGTCCTCGTGGGGGACAAATGAGACAATGGACAGAAGGCGCTGGGCACTCAAGAAAGTGCCTTTCCTCTGCCCCCACCCCTTTCTTTCCTTGAAAAAATCCTGTGATATTTTGGGGGCACCCGGGCGGCCCAAACGGTTAAGCCTCTGACTCTTGGTTTCGGCTCAGGTCACGATCTCACGGCGTGTGGGTTCAAGGCCCACATCGGGCTCCGTGCTCACAGCGTGGAGCCTGCTTGGGATTCTCTGTCTCCCTCCTCTCTCTGCCCCTCCCCCGCTCACTCTCTGTGTCTCTCTCTCTCAAAAATAAATAAACAAACTTAAAATAAATTAAAAACAATTTTTTTTAATCCTATATTTTTGTGACGGTGGAGCTGAGGGTTCCCGGTGAGCAGTCTTCTCACGGGGGCCACAGGCCACCTTATGGAGCCCAGTTAACCTCCCCAGAGGGGAGTCCCGGCCTTGGCTCCTTACTGACTGATGATGTATGGACTGCCAGCTAGGGACAAGTGCCAGGAGCAAACAGGGCAGAGGAGGCATATGGGTAGCCAGGAGTTTTAGGAAGGGTGGCCAAGGAAGTTTTAACTGAGACATGAAACTGAGTCAAAACCCAAAGGAGTTTTCCACGGAATCCATATGACAGCGCTGGGGACGAGGTCAGGGACGCGGCGAGGTCAGACGGGGTCAGGTGTCCAGTTGGCTGTGTAGCCAGGTCACATCCGCCTGCTGGGGGCGGCACAGGGCTGGGCACCAGCGTCCTAAGGACTCTCGACGGGCAGGCTGCTGGAGACCTTTAGGGGGTGTAATGGACTCCGTGTTCGTGTCTCCCCTGCAAATCCAGAAGTTGAAGCCCTAACTCCCAACATGATGTGTTAGGAGAGGGGGCCTTCATCTGAGGGGTCACGGGTTTAGATGAGGTCATCGGGGGGGATCCCAGGATGGGATTAGTGCCCTCATAAGAAGAGGGAGAGAGGGTATGGCTCTCTCCACTCACATGCAAAGAGGTCATGTGAGCACACAATGAGAAAGTGCCCACTTACAAGCCAGGAAGAGATTTCACCGGGAACCACATCTGCTGGCACCTTGATCTTGGACTTCCAGCCTCCAGCACTGTGAGAAATTAACATCTGTTGTTTGAGCCCCCGGTCTGCGACGTCCTGTCCTAGCAGCCCGAGCGGACTAAGACAGGGGGTTCCCCTATCAAGTCACGGCTCAGACAAGGACGCCATTTAGTTAGGAACGGCCCCGTCAAAGGCCGGCCCAGCAGGTGCTAAAAGCCAACCGCCTGCTGGGGAATTGTTAGAATGGATGGTCGAGCAGCTTCCACGATAAGCGAATCCCTGTGGTTTGTATACACACGTGCACGTTGGAATAAATCAAATATTTCTCAAAGTCGTGTTTACATATTGATGAGTATATTCATTTCTATTAGCATAGCAGTTGACAAATATATTACCACGCCCACGTAGGGTGGCTCGTGTCGCCTCTGATAGGTCTGCCGCCAACTTGAGCATTTACTCGTTTCTCCTGCCCTCGTGTCCCAAGCCCTGAGCTTCGAGGTTTCTACACGTTTGATCTCCTTGCCCACCCCTCGCCAGCTCCGGCTCACTGGGGTCTTGAAGCCTCGGGCAGCGTCCTCCGTTATCAGCGGGGCTGTCTTCCCTCAGCCGTTGTGCATCCGTCTGGTGTGACCCTGTCGAGTCCCCGGGCAGACAGCCGTGAACAGAGCCGACATTGAAGGGAACCCCGACCATCACACGCGTGTCATGTCTGCTCCGGGGCCAGGTGACGGTGAGTGCTCAGAAAGAGGGAGAAGGGCCAGGGGCCGGGGCCGCTGTGGACCGGGAAGAGGGCACCCCTTCTCAGAGCCCGATGGGGGTCACCCCCCCGTCCCTTTCTGTCCTCCCATGGGCAGGTACCTGGCCTCCGAGGGTGCGGCCCTGGAGGAGAGAAGGGAAATTACGGTTCTTTTCAAATGCCACAGGGGAAAGCCCAGCCGGGTTCTGGGTGGTTCCAAACAGCGACAGATCCCGCGGCTCAATCCAAAGAGAACTTTTGAATGAGGAGCGCAGTCCTGGAGGGAAGGACCACGCTCCAGAGCTCAGAGGCGGGAGACAGTCTGATGGAGAAGGTGTGCCAGGACCCCCTCCGTCAGGTGAGGGTCCGGACTCCCTGCTCCTCCTTGATTTGAGTGTTGGGAGTCTAGGGCAGTGGTTTTCCATGGGGGGCGATCTTACCCCCCACCCCCGCCAGGGGGCATTAGGCGATGTCCGGAGGCATTTGGGGTGGTTACACTGCGTGCGTGGGGTTGGTGGGGGGCATTGCTGCTGGCTTGTAGTGGGGTAGAGGCCGGGGGTGCTGCTACCTGGCCTACAAGCTCACTCCGGCCCCCACAACAAAGAATTCTCTGGCTCCAAGTGTGCATAGAAGAGTGGGTGAAAAACCCTGGTGTAGACAAAGGTATAGCTCCGATGATGACCTCATAAGTCAGGAAACTTTGACGAAAGATAGACGTGGGCCCCATCTCCCTAAAGGCCTCTTTTGGGGTGTAGAGGCCCTGGGTGGGAACCACAAGTGATCACAGCAGCAGCTCTCCCTGCCCCTCCTTGAGGCCCAGGGAGGGGAAGGGTCTCACCTGGTGAGTCAAGGCAGAGCCACGACTAGAACCCCGGTGACTCCTCATCCGGCGCTCATTATCCCAGCCCAGGCCCACTCAGTTACCTGGGTCACCCCGGAGACCCCAGGGCTCTGCCGGTCCTTTGCCTGTGTAGACAGTCCGTGCTCAGGGCTGGCCAGGGCTGAAGATGACACCGTGCCCGCAGCCTTGTTTGGGTGTAGACGGAGTTCCTGCCCCCTGTGTGGCCCCAAGACGGGAATTTCCTTCCATCTTTGGCTCTCTCCCGCCGGAAGCCGGACCGCACTCAAAGCAGGCCTGTCCTCCCGTCCCCGAGCCGCAGAGCCACGCGGGCCTCCTGGCACATCCGTCTCCTGGTCCCAGGCCGGCAAGGCTTCCACCCTTAACAGAAACCAGCGGCTCCTCGGCCTGCGGCCTGTGGCCCGACTGACAGACAGAATTGTCCTCTTTGGGACAGAATGGTGCGGTTACAGATTCCTCGCCCCCAGATTGTTGCGCATGGGTTCACAAGGCACCTGGTGTCCCGAGGAGGGAGGGACGGTGATGGGTACGGAGAGTCTGCGCCCGGGGCGGCACATGGATTTCATCTTATTTATTTTTTTTTTTTACTCTTTATTTTGAAACAATTATAGACTCACAAGAAGTTGCAAGAACAGAACCAAGAGGTCCTGTGTGAGCTTTCTGCCACAGCGACAACATATGTGACTCCAGCACGTTGTCAACATCAGGACATCGTGTGGCACCATGCAGCGAATCGGACTTTAGGCTTTGCTTAGATCTCACCAGCGTTCACACACGCTCAGGTTTCATTCTTTGTGTGGCTCTGTGTAGAGTCCTACAACACTTTATCCCGTGTGCAGGTTCGTGCGACCACCACCGTGATCACGATCCGGAATGTTCCGCTCTAGGAACTCCCTCCACCTTCCCCTTGACGGTCGCTTCCCCCCCCCCACCCCTCGGTGCCTCACGCCTGGGACCTCTCGTCTCTGTTTTTGGTTTCCATTCTTTTCTGCAGCTCCATTGTTTGCTCAGATGGAGAATGTTACATAAATGGATCCGTACGTTATGGAACCTTCTGAGACGGGCATCACGCCCTTGAGATCCGTCCCAGTTGGTTCCTTTCTTATTACCGAGGATTAGTCCAGGGTGTGATGTACCAGTTTGTTTCACTCAAATTCCAGCCAAATGCTCAGGTCCGCCCGTTGGTGGTGGCCACCTGGGACACGGGGACAAGCGATGACGATCTCATCCCGGTCAACGGAGCGCACGCCATCGTGATCGGCAGTTCCGTCTTCCACGCGCTCACTCGGCACGTTTGTTGGCACCAACTGTGTGCCATGTGAACTGCACGTGAACAAAAGAGCTCCGGTTCTGGATGTCCGGGAGCTTGTGGCTCAGGAGAGGAGACCAACATTTAATAAGTAAATGGGAAAATACACAGTTAGGACTTGTGCTCGGGGCTTTAAGGAAAAGAGCGGTCTCGCCTAAACAAGATGAAGAGGCACGTTCGCGGAGGGGAACGGCATGCCAGGCCTGGGAACTGCATGCGCGAGGGCTCCGAGGCTGGGAAGAGGCACACGTGTTGGAAAAACGGAGGGAAGGCAGACGATGCGCCAGAGCACGATCCGGGGTCTGGGGCGAGGTGGGGCTGGATCACGCAGATCCTCGTAGGGGGAGGATTTTGTCTCCAGGGCGAGGGGAAGACTTCAAGAGCATTTTAAGGGGGAGAGGCGACGTATGGCTTGTGTTTTACAAAGATGGCACCCGCTGTGGTGTGGCTATTGGACCATCGTGGGTGAGGACGGAAGCTGGGAGACTCGTTGAGAGGTCACGGTGGCCTCCTACGACCATGACCGTGGTGGCCTGGCCTAACTAGGCCTTTGGCAGTGGAAAGTAAGGGAAGCGGACGGGTGAAGCGCTCGACGGTCAGGAGGTGGGCCGGATGTGATCTGTGTGCGGAGGGGGTGAAAGTGCGCCGAGGCCCATGGCCTTGTGGGGCCTGCTGATGCTGCCCTGGGCTTCCGGTGATGGGGGAAGGGTCAGTGAGGTGGCGGAAAGAGCGCCGATGGGCTCTGGGTCAGATTCTGGCTCTACCGTGACTTGGCTTTACTCAGTCTTGACTTCCTCCTTATCCAACGGGGCCCCCGGATGGGGTGGCACGTGCCTGGCACCCAGCAGCGGCCGAAGCAGCAGGCGCCGCATAAACCGTAATCATCTCATCGAGGACCTGAGCTGGGTTTTGTTTCGCCTGCTCACGCCCGCACCTCGCGAGTGCCTGCCATGGGGCAGGTGCCCCATAAAGGCTTGTGAATGTCTCCCCTTTCCTTGAATTTCCTCCAGGGTCTTCTTGTCCAGGGACACGTGGACAGCGTAAGGTGGCTGGGAGGCCCGGAGGTGGCCGTGCAGGGAGCGCAGGGGACAGGCTGGACCCTCTGGGGCCCTCTGATGTGTAGGGCCCGGAGCGTTCGTTCATTTCGAGAGGGCGTGATTGATTCTACACGCCGGCCAGTGGAGCTTTCAAAACCATGGCCCCAGGGAAACGGGTTGGAAACCAAGTCTCTGCAGGCCCACGGGGGCAGCGATCTACCGTATTTCCTTCATCTGAAATGGATGTTCTTTGTCTTTCTTCCTACTTTTCAGGGTTTTTGAAGTCAGGACATACCTTGCATCTGCGTGTTCGCTCAGCATCGTGGGGGTTTCGTTCCCTCCAGAACTGTTGTTAAATCTTCCAGTCGATGGTATTTTATATCGAGGAAATCTGGCTGTGCTTGGCTTCCTGGTCCCTCCACCCCTTCCCGGTGATGTATTAAGTCACTGTGAGTTAGGCTGGACGAGCCAGACAGATCCTGTCTGAAGGTTTTCGGAGTCCCTGGTGGTCCGTCTTTGCTGCCCAGAGCTTCTGAACGTACAGGGAGATGTTTTATTATTTGGTAGCATATAACTTCCTCAGCGTGCTCTCCCGGGGGATATTACTGGTGAACTCAGAGACATTTGCTCTGCATCAGCTAACCACTAAATGAGAAGAATTCCCATCGATGACGTGTGCCCCGTAGGAAGCACATAAAAAGCGAGAATGTCCACCGCGAGGCCGGCAGTCAGAAGGGAACGATGCCTTCCCCCTTGGGCCCCCGTAGCGAGCAGTCTTATTTCAAGGAGCCGTTTGGGGTCTGGATGTCAGAGAGAGGCCGGCGGCTGACCCAGCACGCCTCGGTCCCCAGTTCAGCCAGCGCACGAGCTCCCTATGTGCGCGTCAGGATGTACGGAGTGGAGGAACACCCAGAGGGATGCCGGGAGGAGAAACCCTTTAAACTCTGAGTGCAGAGGGGCCAGGGTGGGTGGGAGCCCCTGACCCCGCGGCTCCCTGTCGGTGGTGTTCCATCCGTGCGTGATAAGGGTGCCCACTCACCCATGGGCGGTTCTGATTGTGGACACAGCTGTCTGCAAGGCTGGCCCTCCCGGTCTCAGTTCTGGGGTTTGGGGACACACGGGACGAGCCCATCCCTTCCCCAAAGGGCAGGACTTCAGAGAGGCGGCAGCACCAGGCATGGGCCTGAACCCCGGGGTTGTCACTTTTCGGATCCTCGCTGTGATGTGTCTCACGGTTTGACCTCACGGGTCAGAGAAGTAGCCCCAGAAGCTCCTTGTATGTTGTCAGGATGTTATGAGGACACTGTTGGGCACACGGCAGCCTGTCCCTCGAGGACCCACGGAGCTCATTTTTCTCTTGCCTCAGTCCTGGCAGAGAGTGGACTGGCCCGGCCCCAGCGGGGCTTGCTGGAGCCCGTAGGAGCCCGAATGGAGCGGCTCAGGGCTTTCCAGACGGTGGACCCCGGAGCCTGGGCATCGGAGGGTGGCTCAGGGCAGCGGTGTGGGTGGGTGGGTCGGGGGAACAGAGGGTGGGGGGAGCTCGGGCTCCTGACTGCCTCCCTCCCCCGCCCGGAGCAGCCCGTCTGCATCGGTTTTATATACCGCGGCTCTTGGCGAAATGATTTCTGAGAAAGGTTGCCTCCTTGGAAGGTGCGAGCCCAGCCTGCAGTCCTCCACGGCCAGCATCTGGCGACCTCAGCCTGTCACTGCTGATCTGACTCTGGGTTTCTCCCTGTTTCTCCTGCCCTGTTCCTCTTTGGCTGGTTTCTTCACATCTTATTTATTTACTTATTCATTCATTCATTCATTCATTCATTTTGAAAGAGAGAGCATGAGCGGGCAAGGGAGCAGAGAGAGAGAGAGAGAGAGAGAGAGAGAATCTCAAGCAGGCTCTGTGCTGTCAGTACAGAGCCCGACATGGGGCTCGAACCCACCAACCAGGAGATCACGACCTGAGCTGAAAATCAAAAGTCGGACGCTTAACCGACGGAGCCACCCAGGCGCCCCCACATCATTTTTGTTTACACCGGATGTATCTTTTCAGGCTACTTCAAATCCTTCTTGGGTTTTGAGCCACCGGCTAACAGACGCAGTGCTTGCTCCCATCTCGTCTGCACCGCTCTCGTGTTTAGGGCCCGGGTCCGGGGCCCTGAGAAGCTGGTCAGGGTGCGTGTGGGTGGGGGACGGTCCCGGGACCACCACCCCAGCATCCCCCCACCGCCTCCACTTCCCGCCACACGTCTTGACACGCATACACCTCACTTGCACCAGGAGGGCGCCGCCCCCCCACCCCCCCTCCACCCCCCTCCCCCAGCCCTGTGCCCACTCCTTGTTCCTTCTTAAACTCTCCGGGAGGCCAAAGGCTTCTGGACCCCGGCCCTGCCCCGGGCCACATTCCTTTCCTAGAATGTTTGTTTGATTTTTCTTCTGCCCGGTAAACACCGGAGGAGCCCGAGGGCACGCAAGAGCTGTTTAAAGAGAAGGAAAGGCTCAGTCTTCAGCTCAGGAGCGGCTTCCGGCTGGAGCTGGCCTTCCCAGCAGAGGCTAAAATCCTCGGTGGAAAAAGTGAGGGTTTTGGACCCAGGGAAAAGGTGGCGTTAACTGGCCAGGGAGAGCCTGAGATCCAGCTCCGTGCAGGCCCCTCCTCTGGGATGGGCATTTCCACCTCTCCAGGCATCGTCCTGGGGTGCTCCCTGAATGCGGCCACATCTCTGTCCTTGGGCCCCTAGGCCGGCCGTGGCTCGGGTCCTTCCCTAGATGCTGCCTCGGGCGGCACAGCCCATCTTGCCGGTCTAATGGGGGACATTCGGGTGGCCTGCTGGTCCCCACACTGGTTCCCCTTGCTGCTTCCCATCCCTGGGCCTTCTGGAGCCCTCAGGGAAAGGCAGCAGCAGGACCCCCTTGTGCGTGTCCTCCCGGCTGAGCCACCCCCCAGCCATGGCTCCGGCAGACCCCTCCCCTTCTCCAGTCCCGTCCCTCCCCCATCCTGTACGTCCACCACCACTGGGCTGCACCCCCCGCTGCCAGGTGCTCACTCACACACCCACACACACTCACACATGCACTCCTGTGCACAGTTCCACCATACTCCAATGGCTTACGTGTGCGTGTGTTCACACACACACACACACACACTCACACACACACACACACACACACACACACGCCGCTCTCCACAAGCTTGCCTCTCCCTCCTTTCCTCCCCAAGGAAGAGGGAGGATGGACATTCCCTGCCCCGTTCCCGGCTCAGCACGCAATGGTGCTCCTCTGACATCAACAGCCGAGGTTCTTCTGGGGACCCGGCCCTCTCTGGTCTCAGTGCACAGGGTTCAGCCGGGCCTGACCCCACCGCGTCTCCCAGGGAGCGAGCCAGGCCCGGGGAAGCAGAGGCCAGCTTCCTCCTGGCCATGGCCACAGTGCAGGGATGGGTGCATGACCCAACTTGACTAGAACTTTCTAGAAGGAAGCTGTCCCACTGGGGGCACTGGGGGACTGAGGGTCCAGAGCCACATGCACTGAGCCCACACAGGAGGGAAGCAGAGTCCAGACTGAAGGGTGCGTTCCTCTAACACACAGGTGCTCAGGGCAGGAGCCACCCTTGAACTCCCGTTAGGGTCAACCCTCTTTGTGCAAATTAGTTTGGGCGAGGCTCTCTCCCCCTCACCCAGAGGCATCTGGAGCAGTAAGGGGACGGCACTGGGGTGGTGGTGCCCCGAGGCACTTTGGAGTGGAGTGGGAGCTGGGTGGTGAGGCTTGGTGGGAGGAAGCTGGATCACCCTGGTTAAAAAGCGGGGGCCAGGACGGGAAGTCGGTCTTTCTCTGTTCCCTTTTCGGGACCTCCTGCCGCTGTCAGGCCGCTTGGGGTCCCTCGGAGAGTACCTGAGCTTAGAAATGTACGGGACTCAGGTATGGAGGGACCTCAGTGACCCGGGCCACCTCCTCTCTTCCTCTCAGATGGCCCCCAGGTTGACTGTGGCCCAAGGCAGGCAGGACGCAGGCACCTCGGTAGGGTCCGCACACGAGTTAGGGCACCCGTGACAAAGTACCAGCTTCGTTTTGCTTCTAGATATTTTCTAACTGTTCTTCTGGGGTAGGAACCGCCTTTCTCCATGTTGCTTCTGTGCTTACTCTTATCACTCGGGGCTGGGGGGTTGCTTGCTTACATCCTGCAGGGCGTCCTTAGGGACGTCCCCGGGGACACGGACCGTGTCTTAATTGTATCTATTCCCCGGCATTCGGACCACATCAAACACACCGTAGATGGTGAGTAAACATCTACTGAGCTCAATGGACATTTCCTAGCCGGACACACTTGCACAAGATCTGGCCGTGTCTCTAAGCCTCAGTTTTATCTACGACAAAAGGGTTAATAAAAACATTTACCCAGAGGCACCTGGGCAGATCAGCCAGGTCTTGATCTCAGGTCTTGATCTCAAGGTTCGTGAGTTCGAGCCCCGCGTTGGGCTCTCTGCTGTCAGCATGAGCCTGCGTTGGATCCTCTGTCCCCCTCTCTCTCTGCCCCTCCCCTGCTCTCTCTCTCTCAAAAATAAATAAAATAAACCTAAAGAAAAAAAAAAACCCACGTTTACCCAAAAAGTGTTATGCAGATTCTGTCCGTGCTGAGCCCCCTCCCTCCTGGGCCCATCTCTGGGGTCACTTGCTGCTGGGGTGGGCCGTTTCCAGCTGAGGACGGTTCCCCTTCTCAAGGGCCTGCGTCTCTCTCCGCTCTGCCTGAGGGCGTTCTCCGGTTCCAGGTCACCTCAAGGGCTTGTTCCCAACTGGACGTTACATCTGAGAATGGCAGGGGCAATTACTGCCCTCGGGGAAACCCTCCACCGGTGGAGACAAGGGTCACCAGCGTCCGTGTCCTCCGATGGGAGAGTTCTAAGGGGCCTGTGATAAATTCCCGGAAGGTCCGGGCCCCCGCCAAGTGGAGCCCCAGTGCCTGCAGAAGTGAGTGAAAACCCTGTGCTCATCAGCCCCTTTCTTGTTCTTCACGGCATCATCTCCAAATAAACAACTGCACCCAAGTCCCGGTCTCGGGGTCTGTTTTGGTGAATGCAAATGGAGACAGCTATTTTGGTGGTAAAATGAGGCAGTGGGCCTGAAGACGCATACTTCGTATAAGTCTGTCACCGTCAGCATTACTGTGATCATCAAAGTCATGCCTTTTCTTGAGGACCAGGGCTGCCTAACCGAATGAGGACAGATTTCACCCATATTTCCACCCCCCGCTCCTCCCTCCCCGGCACAGAACCTGGTACCTTGTCGTTCCAGATCGGCTGACAATCGGACGGCCCGGGAACCTGTCCCTGGTCCTGGCACCTGCCAGGGGCCCCGCTGCAGTTGCCTTTTTCTGCTCTTCCGCCTTTGAACTGGAAGGTAGAGGCTCAAGTGTCCCTCTTGGAGCCAGGCCAGGGGCGTCCCCCCTCCCCGTGGGCCTGGCGGTCCCCGGCTGCTGGTTCCAGCAGGAAGATTCCGTGATCTGCAGAAGGCAGCCATTTTCTGGGCCCAGATGGCTGCACCCCCAGCCCCTCCCCAGACAAGATGCACGTCCCTCCTGCTCCACGGTCCAGTGATTAAAGCAAACATATTCAAAGCAACGAGTTGTGCTGAATCAAAGGAAAGACCAAGAATGCATAAAACCCCAACGGTTTAAGTTTCATATAGGAATATCAAAGGAATATTGAAATATAGGAATATCAAGTACCAATTCGTTATTTTTTTTAATGTTTTGCATTTACAGGCCCCATTTCAATGGGATGAAGCCTGTTCTCTTTGAGAGGCTCCCATATAATATAAACTCCATTGGTTTTAAAGGAACCAGATTGGAAACCTGGGGCACAGACAGGTTTTCTTGTTCTCTTTCTTGCACGGCTGTGAAGGGTCTAAAGGCCAGGAGACCCAGAGCTATTCGCCGATTTATTAGTGCAGCCATCGAGGGCTCGTGGAGGAGCTCTTGCCTGCCCGGGGTCACCCTGGATGCTGGGGGAGACGTGGAGAAATGGATGGCGTGGCAAGTATGGTTCCTGCCTTGGAGGAATATGATTAGCACTTCTAAAGTAAGACTGGAGGGCGCCTGGGTGGCTCAGTCGGTTAAGCGGCCGACTTCGGCTCAGGTCACGATCTCGCGGTCCGTGAGTTCGAGCCCCGCGTCGGGCTCTGTGCTGACAGCTCAGAGCCTGGAGCCTGTTTGGGATTCTGTGTCTCCCTCTCTCTGACCCTCCCCTGTTCATGCTCTGTCTCTTTCTGTCTCAAAAATAAATAAACGTTAAAAAAAAATTAAAAAAAAAATAAATAAAGACTGGCCCTTCACGCGTTAGGTTTCTCTAGAGAAATAGACCCTTAGGATACACACGCGTATATATGCGTGTGTGTGTGCGTGCGTGTATCTCCATATCTATCATCTTATCAATCATCTATCTGTCTGTATCTCCTGAGACATTTAAGAATGGAACTGTGGGAGCTGGTAAGTCTGAGATCTGCAAGTCGGGCCAGCAAGGAGTTGATATTGCAGACTTGGGTCCAAAGGCAGCGTAGGGGCAGAGTTCCTCCTCCTCGGGGGAAACCCCCGTCTGTGCCCGCACGGTCTCCGATGGATTGAACGAGGCTCACTCTCATTACGGAGGATAATCTGCTCTACTCAGAGTTTACTTACCAAATGTGAACCACATCTAAAAACTACCTTCACGGCGACGTTGGCGTTCCACTAAGCAGCTGGACGCCACAGCCTGGCCATGCCGACAGGTGAAAGTAGTCATCCCACTGGAATCGCCTAGTTGTCAAGCCCCTCCCGTGTGCCCAGCCCTGTTGTGGGCACTGGAGAATAAGTGGGAAATAGCATGGCAAGGCTTGGGACCCTCTCCTTGTGGAAGCCTGATGATAAGGAAGTGAACAGACTCTGGAAATGGGTCCCTGGGGGAAAGTGACACAGGATGTGCCAGTGGAGAGAAGTCACGTGCAGCTCTGGGAGAAGGGAGAGCAACTTCAATACAACGGACGGTCCCCTTTTATTTGGGGAGGGGACGCCTCAGGGATATCCGGTACCGAGAAGGAGCCAGCAAGGCCACAAGTGCAGGAAAGTGTGTTCCTGGCAGAGGGAGTAACAAATGCAAAGCCCTGAAGTGGCAAACAGTCTGGCATATTCCCAGATCAGGAAGAAAGCTGGCCCACGAAGAGAGAAATGATGTGTCGTGCATGAAATCAGCGGGGTAGATAGTGGCTGGAATATTCTGGAGTCACTAGGCCATTTATATAGTTCCTCTAAAATTGGGGGAAAGCCTTTGGAAAGTGCTAAGGAAGGGAGCAACATGATATGGTTTATGTTTCTTTTTTTCTTTTGGAGAAAGAGAGCGTGAGCAGGGAAGGGGCAGAGGGAGAGGGAGAGAGAGAATCTGAAGCCCACGCCCAGTGCAGAGCCTGATGTGGGGCTCGATCTCGTGACTGTGAGATCATGACCTGAGCTGAAGTCCAAAGTGGGACGCTTACCTGACGGAGCCACCCAGGTGCCCCTGATCTATGTTTTTTGAGTCACTCTGGCTATTACCTGAAGGATGGGTCTAGGAAAATAAGCGTGCAAATGGGGATCCAAGTTCCGAGGCTGTTGCAAAACCCAAGGGAGAAGAAATGGCTTCTAGAATGGCAGTGTGAGGAGTTCTGCAAACTCTCTCCCCAGTGAAATAGCCATAAGTGGTGAAAATTATATTTAAAAAAAGCACTATCGGGGCGCCTGGGTGGCGTAGTCGGTTAAGCGTCCGACTTCAGCCAGGTCACGATCTCGCGGTCCGTGAGTTCGAGCCCCGCGTCGGGCTCTGGGCTGATGGCTCAGAGCCTGGAGCCTGTTTCCGATTCTGTGTCTCCCTCTCTCTCTGCCCCTCCCCCGTTCATGCTCTGTCTCTCTCTGTCCCAAAAATAAATAAACGTTGAAAAAAAAATTTAAAAAAAAATTTTTTTTTAAAGATAGTGTGGCATTGGCATAACAATAGATATATAGATCTAATAGATGGACTAGAACTGAGGGTCCAGGAAGAAACTCTCAAATATACAGTCAACCGATTTTCAGCAAGGAGGCCAAGACAATTCAATGAGGGAAAGAATAGGCTTTCTAACAAACAGTGCTGGGACAACTTGAGATCCACCTGAAAAGAATGAAGTTGGACCCCTAACTCCCACTATATGCAAAACTTAAGTTAAAATGAATCAAAGACTTAAATGCAAGGGCTAAAACCATAAGAATCTTAGAAGAAACTATAGGAATAAATTGTTGTGAATTTGAATTCACAAAGCCTTCTTAGATACCAAAGTCCACGCGACTTAAGAAAAAAACAGACAAATTGGATTTCATCCAAATTAAAAACTTTTGTGCTTCAAAGGATGTCATCGAGAAAGTAAAAGGATCATCTACAGATCGGGAGACATTTCGAAATTACGTAGATTTGACAAAGGTCTTGTATCTAGAATTTATAAAGAACTCTTATAGTCCAGTAATAAAAGACAGAGAACCCAATTAAGAACTGGGCCAAGGATTAAAATAGATATACGGATGGCAAACAAGCATATGAAGAAAATGCTCAGCATCCTTAATCCCCAGGGATGCGCAGATCAAAGCCACAATGAAGATGCTCTTCCACACCCACTTGGAGGGAACCCTCAGACGTTGCTGGAAGTATTGTAAAGTGGGGCACCTGCTTTGGAAGACAGTCTGGCAGTTCCTCAAACGGTTAAACAGAGTTACCATATGACCTAGCAATTGCAGGCCTAGGTATGTACCCGGGCAGAGTAGGACCCGCATCCCCACGAAACCTGGATGTGAATGTTCATAGCAGCATTATTCCCGATGGTCAAAAAAGCAGAAACACCCCAAAGGTCCACAACTGGCAGATGGATAGAACAGGATGTGGCATACCTAGACAGTGGAGTATTGTCAGGTGCTAAGAAGGGATAAAATGCTGGCATGTGCTACAACATGGATGAAGCTTGGACACTCGACGACGTGGAGAGAAAGAGGCCAGATTCAAGGGACCTCATCCTGTAGGATTCCATGTATATGAAATATCTAGCACAGGCACATCTCTAGGGACAGAAAGCAGGTGAGTGGCTGCCCGGAGCTGGTGGTGGTGGTGGCGGATGGGGAGCGGCTGCTAACGGGGCTTTGTCTTTGGGTGACGAACACGTTCTAAAATTAGATCGTACTGGGGCGCCTGGGTGGCGCAGTCGGTTAAGCGTCCGACTTCAGCCAGGTCACGATCTCGCGGTCCGTGAGTTCGAGCCCCGCGTCAGGCTCTGGGCTGATGGCTCGGAGCCTGGAGCCTGTTTCCGATTCTGTGTCTCCCTCTCTCTCTGCCCCTCCCCCGTTCATGCTCTGTCTCTCTCTGTCCCAAAAATAAATAAACGTTGAAAAAAAAATTTTTTTAATTAGATCGTACACTCTCAATACGTTATAAAAGTCCCTCCGTGACTCTGCTAAGATGCCCGCTTTGAATGGATGAAACGTACGTGAATTACATCTCAATAACATTGTGCACAGAAATCGGGGGCTAGGGAAGACGATGGTTTGGACCACGGCAAGGGGGAGAGGCGTGGGGAGCAGATGGTGTAGACAGATATTTCCAAGGCTTTGCAGATGGGTTGGACACAAAAGGTGAGGGGAAGGGTGGTGGGGGGAAACCAAGGATAACTTTGAGGTTTTGGTGCCTGAAAACTTCATGATATGTGCTGAGGGGTGAGCAGATGGGGGGGGCGGATTTTTTGGTGGGGGAAACTAGGAGTTCTGTTTGGACATGTTGGAGCAGCTTGGGAGACATCCTAGCGGAGCCTCCGGGGGATACGAGCCAGACGCCAGTAGGTCACCGTCCCGGGTCGGCTCACCTTCACCACGGCCCAGAGGAACATTCGTACCGTTGCGTTTCCCTCCGTTCTATAAATGAGAAAACCAAAGCTTGGGAAGCGTGATGCACGTGTGTAAGGAAGGGAAGCTTTCATTTTTTTTAATAAGTAATTTTTTTAATATTTATTTATTTTTGAGAGAGAAAGAGAGAGAGTAGGGGAGAGGGGCAGAGAGAGAGGGAAACACAGAATCTGAAGCAAGCCCCAGGCTCCCAGCTGTCAGCACAGAGCCCGACGTGGGGCTCGAACCCACAAACTGTGAGATCATGACCTGAGCCAAGGGCGATGCTTAACCACCTGAGCCCCCCAGGCGCCCGGGAAGCTTTTAAAAGGACCCCGTCTTGGGAGGAAACTGGGAAGAAGCCAGTTGCCTGATGCATCATTGAGCCTTTGAATTCACCAATTCCCCGGGGGCCATCCTACGGGAAATTTTGTTGCGATGAGAAAGTCCCATTCTTTATTGGTGAAGCCAATTTGAGCGGAAGTTCTTGTAGCTGGAAGCATCCTGACGGTCACAAGTCTTCCCTTGTGCTCCAGTGTTGTCCCATAGGATACTTCCGGGATCGGCCACAGCTCTCCCTGGCTCCCTCTCCTTGGGGGAAAAACGCATCTGGGGAAGGGATGGCTTCAGGCATGGTGGGATCCAAAGCCCCTGATCATGTTGCTAGGACATACTGCTTGGCCTCAAGGCCCACATCCTCACAGCTCAGTAACCCAGACGAAGCGAGGACTTCTTCACACACATCGAGCTAGCCTCGAATTTCCTAGAAGAACTCTTTTGGGGCCAGACCTAAATCACCTGTTCGCTTTTGTTGATGAGGCTGCTGGAAGAGGTTCAGATTCAGCCCTTCATTTTTTTTTATTTGACAGAGAGAGAGCATGGACGAGGGGGCGGGGGGGGGAGAGAGAGACTCTTAAGCAGGCTCCACGCTCAGCACAGAGCCTGATGCGGGGCTTGATCCAACGACCTTGGGATCATAACCTGAGCTGAAATCGAAAGTTGGATGCTCAACCCACTGAACCACCCGGGCGCCCCCAGCTTCAGCCCTTCTAAGCCACTATGGAAACAAGAATTTGTTACTGGAATAGGAGGGAAGGGGTGCCAGGCGAGCACAAACAGCAGATGCCCACTGCACCTGCCACCAAGGGCTTTGCGGTCCTTATTTTGGGAAGTGCTACATAGTAGCTCTCACGAGGCCCCTTAGCATAATCAAGGCTCTGAGAAGTCCTGCAGAAAAGGATAACAACTCTTACAACATTGAACCCGGCATTTAATAAATACGTTCATTTTGATTGTTTGGAAGCCCACGAATTAACATCCACTGAATCCCAATTTTGGAACAGGATTGGGAGGTCCTGGGCTACATGATGCTGATCTTAGGCCCCATATGCTCTCACATTTGTGCCTCCTTCAAGGCTGTGAAGCAGGAAGAAAAAGTAACAAGGTCCTGGGGTGGAGGAGGAGGCTGTGGACACGACACGTCAGCTCGTGGGACGCCATGTGGAATAACTGTGGCGTGATTTGGAGGAGGTGGCCTTTGCGCACCGATGCCCGCCATCCCCAGTACGTGTGGCTGGAGTAGAGACAATAAAACCCCACGACCTGTCATAGACGTTCCCTGGAAACTGCCAGAACACTGAGACAGCCACCCCTCCACCCCAGATGGTCTGGGATGCACAACCTGAGTGAGTAACACGGTTAGAAGTTCAGACTACTTCTTCTTGAGCCGCTGGGGTTTGTCCGTGTTCACAAGTTTGAGACAAAATGCGTATGGACGTGTATGTTTCAGATTTGTCTTATGTAAATGGAAAAAGCATTGCGTAGGTCGTAACTTCATAAGGCTGGGAGACCAGCCTCCAGATCTGCATCTTGAGATAAAACAGGGCAATTACCCAGGCGGGCCATCTCCTGGAACAGCTTCAGACGAAGCCCCAGCAGCCATAATTGAGGACTCGAACGGAACAGAGATGTTCCAAGAATGTTCCCAACCACCATGATTGCATCAGTCGTCTCTCGGGGAGCCCGGACCGAGGCTTCTGACCACAGGGTGGCTGCCCACCCCCTTCCCGTGCACAGCAGGCTGGGATTCCCAGAGCTTTCCCTGCGAGGCCTAACTGGAGGTGTCTCTGTCCCACTTGATGGCTGTCCAGCCAGTCCGCCTCTGTCCCAAGGGAAGGAGGGGAGGGGGGCGGGTCCCAGGACTCTCAGACCAGCAGATGGAAAGAGGACAGAAGATGCCAGGAGGTTGTCGGGAACTCAGTTTCCCCAACTCCTGAAAGGTCTTTTCACCCTGCGGACCCTTGGCCATCTTCCCAAGGACTTTTATGCCCCCGAATCCTCCTCCTCGGGGAGAAGAAGCCTCAAGACACTGAGAGACACAGGCCCCTCCCTTTCCACTGCAGAACAAGCTCGTTGAATAGGGATGGAGGTGAGCAACAGGGAAGCCATTGTCTTTAGACGCTGAAGCATCGTGATGTCCATGAAATCTCGGCAGCAGCTGGGACTCCAGGCCCCAGAGCCACAGGCTCGAGCTCTCTCCTCATGCTCCTTGTGGACGCAGCGCCCTTTCAAGGCTCCAGGGGTGACAGGGCTGGGCTCCCACATTGTCCTCAGGCTCAGAGCGGGGGCCTCTACTGAGATGACCCAGGTTACAGATTGTCCCTCTGCATATGCACCTGGGCTGCCTGGTGGATTTCAGCCCCTTTCCCTGGATTACACACACACACACACACACACACACACACACACACACACACACGATCCTAAGGCTTTTGAATGTGTCCGATTTTATTGAGTTAGATTTGCTTATGTACTAAAGAGCTTAATAGTAAATCCGAGTTATTCACGTTTATAAGAGCCCTCACTTTTCTCTCCTCTGCTTATCAGGGACAAAACCCCCAACCCACTTTTTTTTAGGCAGAGGCGTCCCATTATCCTTCTGTTCTGCCTTTTTTTAAATTTCTTTTTTATTTTTTTAAATGTTTATTAATTTTTGAGAGACAGAGAGACAGAGCGTGAGCAGGGGAGGGGCAGAGAGAGGGAGACACAGAATCGGAAGCAGGCTCCAGGCTCTGAGCTGTCGGCACAGAGCTCGACGCGGGGCTCGAATTCATGAACCGCGAGATCATGACCTGAGCCCAAGTCAGACGCTGAACCGACTGAGCCACCCAGACGCCCCCTGTTCTGCCTTTTCTTTTTGGGCCTGATCTGAGGCTGAGCCGGCCCACTGAAACGCTTCTTCAAGAGACTTGGGGTGCCTGGGTCGCTCAGTCGGTGAGGCAACTGCCTTTGGCTCAGGTCGCGATCTCACAGTTTGCGGGTTCGAGCCCCGCGTCGGGCTCTGTGCCCGCATCTCAGAGCCTGGAGCCTGCTTCGGATTCTGGGTCTCCCCCTCTCTCTGCCCCTCCCCTGCTTGTTCTCCGTCTCCCCAAAACAAATAAATGTTAAAAAAAAAAATTTTTTTTTTTTCAAAAGACCAGAGTACTTTCCACTCGGAAAAGAGTGAGTTGCAGTGATTTCCCCCAAGTCGCACAGCTGTGAGTGCTGCTGGGGTACTAGAACCCAGGTCCCGGCCCTGAGGTTGAGAGCAGGGGAGGGAGAAGAATGGGGGACCCCGCTTCTGAACTCGCTCCTTGGAGAGAAGGAGCGGCCGCTGATCACCATCTTTCCCTCCTTGTGCTTAAGAGACACCACGATGGCCCCCAACAGTCCCTGCCCAGGGGCATCCATGCTCTTGTGTCACCCTTCTCAAGAATGGGCTGCATGTAGTGACTCCTTCTGACAAGTGGAACGCGGCAGAGAGAGCGAGGTGTCATCTCCAAGATGAAGTTGTCAAAAAGACTGCGGCTTCGTCATGGGGACGTGCTCCCTCCTTCAGATGGCTTGCTAGGGGCAGAGCGCGTTGCCACACGTGGAGGCTGCTGTGTGGACAGATCCAAAGGGGAGAAACCGAGGGGACGCTCTGGCCCCAGCCGGTGAGACACGGGGTCCACGCAAGTGAGTTTGGAGGCGGATCCTGCCCCAGTGGAGCCTTCAGGTGAGACCACGGCCGTGGTCATGTTCTGATCCCTGGCCCACGGGATCCAGGAGGTGATAAATGTTTATGGTTCGAAGTCGTTAACGTTTGCAAAGTGGCAGGTTAATATTAAATGCCTTCGACAAAAATTAGTGAACCGGATTGAGAAATGTGTGAAGAAGAAAACGAGTCATGATTAAGTTAGATGTATCCTAGATGTGCACTAGAAAATATATCCGGAATGGGGACCGTCTGAACAGCTTCGAGGAGACAAACCATACGATCAGCTCAGTATTTGCAGAAAAGCATCTGACTAAATTCACTTTATGGTGGAAACTCTCAGCAACTATGAACAGCATTACCTTCAGTTGATAAAGAGTATCTGCCCCAAACCTGTACCAAATATGCTACTTAATGGTGAAATGTCACAATCGTTCCTTTTTTAAAAATGTTTTTAACGTTTCTCTATTTTTGAGAGAGAGAGAGAGAGCATGAGCGGGGGAGAAGCAGAGAGAGAGAGGGAGAGAGAGAGAGAGAGGATCCACAGCAGGCTCCAGGCTCTCAGTGCAAAACCCAACGTGGGGCTCGAACCCACGAACCACGAGATCATGACCTGAGCCGAAGTCAGGCGTTTGACCGACTGAGCCACCCAGGCGCCCCAATAAGAGAAACATTTTTAGGCATTGTTCTTAATCTAACACTTTTCTGGATGTCTCAGTCAATACAGGAAGTCAGAAAATAAATAAAGGATGTAAATTTTAGAAAGAAAGGAATAGGAGTATTCTCATTCACAAAGGATATTCTGGTCCATATAGAAAACCTAAAAGAGGGGCGCCTGGGTGGCGCAGTCGGTTAAGCGTCCGACTTCAGCCAGGTCACGATCTCGCGGTCCGTGAGTTCGAGCCCCGCGTCAGGCTCCGGGCTGATGGCTCAGAGCCTGGAGCCTGTTTCCGATTCTGTGTCTCCCTCTCTCTCTCTCTGCCCCTCCCCCGTTCATGCTCTGTCTCTCTCTGTCCCAAAAATAAATAAACGTTGAAAAAAAAAAATAAAAAAAAAAGGAGACCTAAAAGAATCTATGGATGAAATTATAAATTAGAAGTTTTCAGCTCTAATAAGGGAGTTTAGCAAGTTTGCCAGATGTTATGGACTGAATGGTGTACCTCCCCCCCGCACCTGCTAATTCATATGTTGAAGTCCTAATGCCCAACATGACTGGATCTTGGAGACAGAGCCTTTAAGGAGGTAACTTACGTTAACTGAGGTCCTGAGGGTGGGTCCTGGTCTGGTGTCCTTGAAAGAAAAGGAAGAGACACCAGAGATCCCTCTGCAGCTGTGCACAGAGGAAAGGCAATTTGAGCACATGGTGGGAGAGCAGCTCGCAGTCAAGAAACCATGGCCTGCCAGCGCCTTGATCTTGGACTTCAGTCTCCAGAACTGTCAGGATATGACTTCCCGTGGTTTGAGCCCCAATGTGTTATGGCATACTGCTACAACAGACCTGAGCAGACTCGTACACTAAGTATAAGAGCGACGTCTACATATATTCATTATATTCGTTGCATTTCTACGTATCCACCATGAACAGTTAGAAAATGCAATAAAAAAAAAATTACCATTTGCAGCCACAACAAAAACTAGGGTATCTCGAAACAAAACAAGCAAAATAGAGCAAGTCTAAGCAGGAAAACTTTACAAATGTGTAGACAGGCATTAAAAATATCTAAATAAATGGAGGTACAAATACTTGCGTGGATAGGAAGGCTTCATATTTTCATAGATGTCCGTTCTTTCCAAACTGATTTATTCCACGCCATTTCCATCCAACTTCCGGAGGTTTTATTTTCCCCTATTTTTTAAGGTTTATTTATTTTGAGAGAGAGAGAGAGTGGGAGGAGCGGCAGAGAGAGAGAGGGAAAGAGAGAGAGAACCCCAAGCAGCCTCCGCGCTCAGCACAGAGCCTGACGTGGGGCACAATCCCACGAACCACGAGATCATGACCTGAGCCGAGATCAAGAGTCGGGCACTTAACCGACGGAGCCACCCAGGCGCCTCTTCCCCTATTTTTTTGGAGGAAAGTTGACAGCTGATTACAAAAGGTACACAAGATGCCCCAAGGCCAAGAATAGCAGAGACCCTTCCTGAAGAAGAAACAGCAGTCAGGGTGACCTGCCCTGGGAGGGACTGAGAATTTAAAAATGATTGTGGTCAGGATGTACAAGGACAGAGGGAGGCACAGACCAAAGGAATGGACCAGATATTCAGAGACGCGTTGTGCGGACCCGGGATGGGACAAGGCGGCAGACCGACTGACCGAAAGAAAAGGCTGGGATGATCAATAAGTCAGGCTGGAACAGCTGGTCACTTATACCGGGGAAGAAAAAACGGATTCCTACGGGAGGCCACGAAAACAAGAAATGTCAGCTGGATCAAGGACTTGGACGTGACAGCAAAAATTCTAACATCTGGAATGAAATTTAGGATACAGTTTTGATGACGTCAAAGCTACCAGTCTTTCCTTTTAAGGCTTGTGATTTGCGGGGGAAGGGTCATCTTTAAGAAATCTGCCCTTACCCTAAAGCCATAAAGATAACAGAAGGTCTCATTATCAAAAGGTCCCACGAAGTGCGAAAAGAAAAGCCTCAAACTAGACAAGATCGTGTGCAAAACATGATTGACAAAAGAGTAACATTTACACCAGCGCTGTCCAAAGAAATATAACGGAAGATACATACGTAGCTATGATTTTTGGTAGTCCCAATAAAAAAGGATAAAATTAGTTTTAATTAATGTTAATGTTAATGGAGACTATTTTACACTGCCTCAGTTTATTTTTTTTAAATTTTTTTTAATGTTTTATTTATTTTTGACAGAGAGAGAGAGAGACGGAGCATGAGTGGGGGAGGGTCAGAGAGAGAGGGAGACACAGAATCCGAAGCAGGCTCCAGGCTCTGAGCCATCAGCACAGAGCCCGATGCGGGGCTCGAACTCACAGACCGCGAGATCATGACCTGAGCCGAAGTCGGACGCTCAACCGACTGAGCCACCCAGGCGCCCCTACACTGCCCCAGTTTAGTTAAAATTGAATAAAATTAGGGGCACCTGGGTGGCCCAGTGGGTCATGTGTCCTCTTCTTGATTTCCACTCAGGTCCTGATCCCAGGGTCATGGGATCAGGCCCCTCGTTGGGCTCTGTGCTGAGCGTGGAGCCTGCTTAAGATTCTCTCCCTCTCCCACTGCCCCTCTCCCCCGCTCTCTCTCTCTCTCTCTCTCTCTCTCTCTCTAATAAAAACAATAAATTAAATTAGAAATCCAGTTCTTCAGCAGGCCTCAGTCACATTTTCCACATGGCGGTGGCTGAGCCTTCGCTCTCCCTCATCTAAACATCCGGCTTTTGGAACAAAGATTACATTTTTTAATGATTCAGACACATACCCTTTCTCGGTTTCCTGTGCTTCGAGAAGAACAGGGTGATTTTATTTCTGGAAGTTCCAAATTGTATTTTTAAAGCAATATCACAACTTTCAGGAAAATTTGAAGAGAGAGAAAATATCGCCCGTACTCCTACCTCGTCCTGCACACACCCTCCGCACCGCACACATCGCGCGTCACCCATCAGGCGCACGTGGGCGCACACACACCTCCCCGCTGTTGCACGTCGGCTGAGCCTAAAGCCAGCACTCACCTACCCGGAGCCCCACACTCATCCTCCTCGGCATCACGCACACAGTAGGTGCTCCATAAATGCCTGTGGCACAAGTGGCCTGTGCAGACCTGTCGATTCTGCTCTTTAACATCTCTTGGTATTTTTTTAAAGCCTACCTATTTATTTTGAGAGAGAGAGAGTGGGGGGCGGAGGCGCAGAGGGAGAGATCGGGAGAGAGAGAATCCCCAGCAGGCTCCACGCTATCGGCACAGAGCCCGACGCGGGGCTCGAACTCACGAGCCCAGAGATCGTAACCTGAGCTGAAGTCGGATGCTTAACCGGCTGAGCTACCCGGGTGCCCCAACATCTGTTGTGATAGTAAAACACATTTCCGGTTTGTGGCATTGCCTTCACACCCGAAGACCGGAGAGCATCCAGTGGGGCGTGTTGTGCTTATAAACAACACCGCAAGGAACATCTCTCCGCGTGCAGATCGGCCTTCTGCTGAGTTAGGCTGCCAGCATCCATCTCCAGGGTGGTCATCCCAGGCCAAAGCCGGGGGTCCTCTTTGCAGCTCTTGGAATAACATTGCCCAAGCGCTTTCCAGAAAAGGTCACGCCGGTGCCCCCTGCCAACGAGCCCTGGGTGACTCCAGAGCGTTGCTAGCAACGTGGGTCCTGTTAAAACGATTTCTTCTGCTAAATAAAGTATCCTGGTTGCAGATTGCATTGGGCCGAACGTTGACATTTGAGGTCATCAGATCTGCCTGTCTTTTCCTTTGCAATTCTCCCTTTGGCTTCCATGGCTTAGAAAATAGCTACCCCTCCAGAAGCCTGACACACATTCATCGCTAGGCTTTTTGGATCATGTAACTTTTTTTTTTTTTTTTTTAAAGTAGGTTCCGCTGAGCACGGAGCCCAACGTGGGGCTTGAAGCCCATGACCCTGAGATCAAGACCCGAGCTGGGATCAAGAGTCAGGCGCTTAACCAACCGAGCCACCCAGGTGCCTCCGGACCATTTCATCTTTTACACGTTAACTCTTTTGTTGGAAACAACAATAATCTAACAACGTGGCGGCAAATTTTGGAGAAAATGTTCCTCCACGATGCCGCTGCCACCCCGTCAGAGCTGCTACAGGGTTCTTTTGTAGCCCTTTCCAGTATTTTTTCCACAGGCAAACATACTTTACATAGCGTTAGTCGCGAGCAGGGGCGATGTTACACTCTGTTTTTGCACTTAACAGCAGAGCGTAAGCCCTTGCCGTGTCGCCTCCGAGTCTCCTAAAGCGTGATCTTAGTGGCCGCAGAGTATTTTATCCAGGGAATGTAACTTATACCTTGATTAACCAGTCTCTTCTCTGGGGAACCTTCAGTTGCTTTCTACTTTTTGCTGTTAAAAACAATTCAGCAGTGGGGTACCCGGGTGCCTCCCCTGATCATGCTCTGTGTCTCTCTCTCAAAGCGAAAGAAATGTTAAAAAAAAAAAAAAAATCTTCGCATTGATAGACTGATGAGAAACTATTCCGCGAGTCCAGAGGTAGGCTCCAGGGCTGCCCTCGCTGGCCAGGACCCTTCTTTCATTCTCTCTACCTGTTTAAGGACTAGCTTCCACTCTCCTGGCCCTAGAACTGCTCTTCCGTAAACCAGAGAGCGATAGTTTTCCCAGTGACCTCAAGTTACAGGCTGTTTGTTCTTCATGGAATCAAAGGGCTGTCCCAGCCGCAAGGGAATCTGGGAAAGTAGTTTGAAGCCGGGGACACTGCTACCCTGGGTGGTACCTGAGGTTCTGTCAGTTACGGAAGGAGAGGAGAGGTCAGGGGGAGGCCGCCGTGTCTGTCCGCTGGGGGCTGATACCCTTTACCAGGAATGTGGCTGCCAACTCTTTCTAGAAAGCCTTTATGTATAAAAACTGCTACTGCTTAATTAAAAAAAAAAAAAAAATTTTTTTTTTTTTGACGTTCATTTATTTTGAGGGAGAGAGATAGTGTGAGCAGGGGCAGGGGCGGAGGGAGAGGGAGACACAGAATGCAAAGCAGGCTCCAGGCTCTGAGCTGTCAGCACGGAGCCCGATGCGGGGCTTGAACTCACGAACCGCGAGATCACGACCTGAGCCGAAGCCAGACGCTCAACGGACTGAGCCACCCAGGCGCCCCTTTAGAAGACCATATCAGAATTCCTGGTATTTCCCAGAGCGGGTGGAGAACGGGGGGATATTTAATATTTAATATTTAAATATTTAAATATTTAATAAGATGAGCTAAACATCTCTTGGACATATACCGGGTGCCCTACACGCAGTATATCCAGCCCTTTCTCATCACGGGTAGCTAGTGACCTAGGTTTATTATCCCCATTTTACAGATCAAGAAATAGGGGCCCAGGCAACTTAAATAACTTTTTCCAGGTCTCCTGACTGTTCTGTGGCAGAGCTAGGACCCGCACGCAGATCTGTTTAACAAGAAGGCCCGTGACCTTTCTGTCTTGGAGAGAAAACTTGCTGGAGAGGGGGAGGAAAGGTGAGCCCCTTTCATCCAGAAAGCGAAAGCCGTTGGGACCAGAAGGAAGCAGAGACGAGCAGGGCTGGCTGGCTTCGGGGCCAGGGGACGCTGCTTCCATCTGGGTTCACGGTCCTGTACGGTAGGTTCTCAGGTCCACAACCACGTGGCCAGGTCCTCCGGTCTGAACAATTCCCTTCTATTATCTCCCCCCGCTGCCTGAGTTCAAGAGCAGGACGTTGTCTGCTGGGGAAAATTTGGACGATGTAAAGAAAAAAATTAAAATCATCCCGAATCCCATTCCTAGAGTTAATCGCCGTGAGCATGTTAGCGCATTTTTCTTTCAGTCTTTTCTTCCACATTGGTATTACTTACCTACTTACAGGCACTTTGGCCCCCTAATGCCTATCATATGGCCTGGATAGCAAGCCTTCAACGAATCCATATTCGGCGAGTGGATAAGCAAACAGATAATTTCGCATCCCAAATCGTAGCAGTGTGCCAACATACTGGGCCATCAATAAATCTTTGTTGATGAACGCATAAGGAAAGAAAGGAATACTTTTAATCCCGGCTTCTAGTCTGGCACGCAATTTTCTTCATTAAAATTGAAGAAACGGGGGCACCCGGGTGGCTCCGTCGGTTGAGCATCCGACTGCCGCGGGTCATGATCTCACGGTTCGTGAGTTCAAGCCCCGCGTCGGGCTCTGCGCTGACAGCTCGGAGCCTGGAGCCTGCTTCGGATTCTGTGTCTCCCTCTCTCTCTGCCCCTTCCCTGTTTGTGCTTTGTCTCTCTCTCTTCTCTCTCTCTCTCTCAAAAATAAATATTTAAAAAAATTTTTTTAAATAAAATAAAACTGAAGAAATAACTAACTAGTGTTATTTCATAACATTTTTCTCAAAAAGCTATTCTCATCTCATTACAAACTATTTATTGCTGTTACTTTTAGTGGCTGCATAATATCCCACGACAGTTGGGGAGGTCATTGAGGAGACATGACCACGGGATGACCCCTGAGCTGGTCCTACATGGTTGGAGGTTCCTCACCCCTCCCCTGTCCTTGAAATGTGCCTTCTGATCGCCTTCCGCTCCTAGAAGCTGCCCGAAGGACACGGCCTTGAGATAGAAAGGCGGTATTGCAACCCTCTGGACAGTAAACATGACTGAACCCAGTTAAGTCCTCTACCTAAGCTTTTAAGATTTGGCAGCAGGTGCAGAGATACACCCGTCTTGTGGGTGCCCAAGACAAGCCTCGTAAGTTCCCTTGCTTATTACAACCGCTACCTTGAGGCGCCTGGGTGGCTCAGTCAGTTGAGGTCTGACTTCAGCTCAGGTCATGATCTCATGACTTGTGGGTTCGAGCCCCGCATCGGGCTCTGTGCTGACAGCTCGGAGCCTGGATCCTGCTTCCGATTCGGTGTCTCCCTCTCTCTCCTCCCCTCCCACACTCATGTTCTCTCTTTCTCTCTCTCTCTCTCTCTCTCTCTCTCTCTCTCTCAAAAATAAACATTAAAAAAAAAAGCTAGCTAGCAATATGGAGGGGTTTGCCTCTTCCTTCAGTCTTTCCCTGCCCTCCAGGTACGGGGGCCGGTTTTGGATTAAACCCAGGAAGCTCCCGGGGACATTTCAAACCAAGGACCACTCTGTCTTGACTGGTCCCCTAGTGTTGGATATTTAAAGGGCTGAAATGTTTTCACTATCATATAAAACGCTATGGTTCACATCTAGGTGCATACCTATTTGAACACATTTTAAATAGATGCCTCAATATGGAATTATTGGGTCAAGGGTTTCTGATACGTTAATATCGGTGTGATTCTGCTCAAAGATACTGTTCTGATCTCTGTCCATGTGAGCAAGGTACATGCATGTCTGTCTCGTTTCACGCTCAAAAGCCCTGGATGCCACCATCAGTGCTGTTTTCATCACAATTGCATTTTGCTGACAGCTCAGCATTACGAGAAGTTCCGGGATGAGCAGGATGGAGGAAGCCCAAAGTGATTATTTCAACAATGGGGTTAATTTAATCCTCATAAGTACATGATGGTGTGTATACTTCAAGCAATAGGGTTCAGTGTCCTCTACACAATGAGAATCAGGAAGGAGAGAGTCTTTGTAGTTCTTTCCAGTTCTGGTGGGCTATACAGTTCTAGAACTTTCTCGGGCATCCATAGCGATGCAGATTTTTTTCCTGTTCTGCACTGGCTCTTTCTGTCAAGCACAAGGTCATTTGAGAATTGATTACATGGTTTCATTAGCCTTAACCCTCCCCTGACTTAGCGCTGACAAAGGAAACAACATTCGTAGACTTCATTATAATTTTTCAAATCACCTTCATGTGCCTCAGTTCCTTTGAACCTTAAAATACTCCTGAGAGAAGGAAGATATTACTATTATACCCATTTTTGAGAGAAATCGGAGGTTCAAGGTGCTCTACTGACTTGCCTGAGATTACATGCTCACACACTGGTAAAATCAGAGCTTGAACTCAAGTTTTCTATCTCTGGATCTCAAGATTTTTCTAGTGTCCTAAGGATTGAACAAAACTCCACAGCTGGTCAGAATTAGCAGTGCCTATGCCAATATCGGGTTCTTTTTTCTCTGTGGGCATATGGGATCGTGGAGATAGGGTCACATGACTAACGTCAGACAATGAAGTGTGAGCAGAAGTGATGCGTGTCATTTCCAGGCTGAGAGGCAAGGAAGTCCTTCCTCTCTGGACTGCGGTGATAATGGAGGAGACCAATGTTGAGATGACAGGGCCACTCAGAAGAAGCATCCAGAATCCTGAGTCACCACATGGAGGACAGCTGTCGTGGAGAATCACCCAGAGCTGTATCGTGTGAGTGAGCCAAAGTTTTGGGTTGAACTACTAAGATTTGGGGGACTATTTGTTACTGCAGCCTCCCTAGCCTAGCCTGACTACTACAAGGAATTCATACTTAAATGGATACACTCAATGAGGCCCATCCTGTTGTGTGGTGGAAACTGGCTTCTACCCTGAGGTCTGTCCATTTCTTGCTTTGTGACCTCAGTCAAGTCACTTTCCCTGTCTGATTCCCGGTTTTCTTCTTTCTGATGTTAACTGATTGGATATCAGCAATGTGCAAGTGTGTTTGGTTTATTTATTTGTTTGTTTGTTTGTTTGTTTGCTTATTAAGCAAAGAGGCCATTTTGGTTGAATAATATCTGCACTGTTTAATTAAATGAATAACCTGATAAACTTACAGCTTTACTGCCTGGCTGGTGGTGGACACTAAGTGGGGCTTCCTGTTTGGCTTTCCCTCTGCCTGACCCCCGACCCCTGGTTTCGCGAGGCCACCTGACACCCCTCTGTGATGTCTTGGGGGTCTTCACAGCCCAGGTTGGAAAGTCCAGGACCAGAGAGGAGTCTGGGTTATTTTCTGGTCTCCAATTAGCTTTGGGGACACTGGGCATATATTTGGAGGCACCGGGGATAAGTACAAATGTATTCACATCAAAGCAAGGCTTCCCCTCAGAAGGCACATGATGGTCTTCACAAAATCTATCCTCATTTTCTGCTTTGGGCCAACATTTCTACTATGTGCTAGGCCTTGTTCTGAGCCCTGGGGATCCAGAAATGACTAAGATACAGCTTCTGTTCTGAGTAGTTACTACATAGTGAGGAGAAGAGGGGGGAATTGGAGGTAAAAACACATTTTATTTGTGATGACCACACCTAGTGTCACTGGTTTCAAGTTCTATTATGTTCTAAGCACTTAGGATGAATCATTTTGAATCTTCATAGTCACCCAAGATGTCCCAAGGACAGCAAAACCTTGGCTTGTGAATAACTTGTTTTGTGCGTGTTCTGCAAGATGAGCCAACATCTCTAATAAATTTTAACTCGATAAACAAGCGACGTCCTGCCATACGAGTGGTACGTGACGTCGAACGTCACATGATCACAGAGCCAATGGTTCTCTCTCTCTCTCTTTCTGTCTCCGCTCTCGCTGTGGGATTGTGGGTGATCGTCAATGGGATGTTACATTTCCACAAAATCCTCAAGAGGGGGCAAAAGCAAGTGTCATTGGATAGGTTTCTTGTTAAAAGTTGCATGAAAAGAAAAAGATTCCATTGAGCCGATAGAGAACAGTGTTTCCACTAGTGATCGTGAAAGTCGTCCTACACAATAGTCCTCCTCTCTCTTGTCTCCCTCACACCAGCCACGAAGGTTTTCAAAAGTAAGTGCAGGTTAATCTGTTCACTTTTCTTTATATTTTCTATTTCCTTTATTATTTTTGTACTATATTACAGTATCGTAATCATTTTTACAGAATATTTTTGGGTTGTGGAACGAATCATCTGAGTTTCCATTGGTTCTTGGGGGGGAATTCTCTTTGATGTACAAGGGCTTTGGATTACAAGCATGTTTCCGGAATGAATTATGCTCGCAAACCAAGGTTTTACTGTATTAGACTCCTGGGCGTTCCCTAGTACTGTGCTTGGGGTTGCTGTCCCTTTTAATCGTTAAAGGAGAAAGCCTTGAACCTCTCACCGCATGTGTGACGGGGCCCTCGTCCTCGCCCTCCACCTGATTTCTCTGGAGACTTTTGTGAAGGGTGTCCCTTCCCCTCCTCTCCACGCTGTAAGATCTGTTTCCACCCCATTCTCCATGTTGCCTCTGCCTCTCCTCCTGTGTTCTGGCCCATTCTCCATGGCCCACTTCTTGACCTGGATTTCCCCAAACACCCCCAGAAAGGCAGGTGTAGGAGTCTGAGCACCATGGGGACACGGGACCAGAGGGAACACGTGAGGTCCCCTGGGCCACTCACGTCTCCCCTCCTGCTCCTTCCCGAGCTCGGTGAGTACCCCACAAACCCCGGATTATCTTAGGTTCAGTTTCAATCGCTTTCTAGAACTTCTCTCCTACTCCCCACTTTTTGGAGGAAGCCTCTGGGCCCATCAATGTATTCTAGCAAGCAAAATGCAAGAGATCAGTATCTTAAAACTCATTTATCCCGTATCTTGAGCAAACTCTTTGTCATGCCTTCTGTCCCTCCTGTCCCTGTAGGTGCCAAGGAGTGAGGCTGACATTTATTTCCCTGATTCAAATGAGACCGCACGCCCGCCATTTCCACTCCCTTCCCTGAAACCCCGGTTTGGGAGGTCAAGTAGTGACCATCAGTTTCATTTTATTTATTTATTTAAAAAAAAAAAAAACCCTTTTCATGCCTGTAAAATAGAGTTGACCCTCACTGTTCATCGATTCCATATTTGTTGATTCTCCTCCTCGCTAGGATTTATTTCTACCCCCCGAATCAGCACTCCTGGAGATTTTTGGTTTTGTTTTCGCAGTCACTTATGCACAAGCAGAGAACAGGCAGCGTCTGGGGTCTCCTGATGCGCACATTCCCACCTGAGGTCAAGAGCCGGGGTCAAGAGCGACAGGGACGTTGTGCCTTCCAGTGTTCACTCACAAGCCGGAAACAAGGGTCCTTGTTGCCTTGTGGCCTATTGCCTGCTACATTTTTTTTTTTTTTTTTGCATGTTTGCACTTTCTGTTGGTGCTTCTCTGTTATCAGGGCCTCGCAGCTTCATGCTGCCCGGCTCAAGGCCGTCATGCGTCTTACCGTGAGGATCCGTGTGTGCTTTCCCACAGGAGTTCCAGTGTGGTCGTCCGAGAGTTCCCTGCTCCCGAATCAAAGCTGTATGTTCAACAAGATGTCTTTAAGCAGAAACACCCACCGGACAAGCTTATGGGTTGATGGGTCGATGAAAATGTGATCAGAGGGGCTCGCAGGGGCCCAAGCTTAACTCCGCGTTCTTGGCGACTTTCGAGAACACAGCCACCCCGGATACTGAGAATCCGCTGTGCTTCCTCCCGCTCTTCCATTTATACACGAGGAAAGTGAGCTCAGAGAAGCCAGCTGCCAAATTCGTGCCCAGTTTGGAGAGCCCTCTGCCCTCTGCACCCACGTTCTTGTCCCCGTCTAAAACCTTTGAAATGTGAGGTTTATTTTCTATCCCTTAAGGGGTCATGGAAAAATTGCCCATCCCCGCCTGTCCCCTGCATTTTAATTGTCCCAGAAGGGTCTGGGGGCTGTGAGTGGTAACCCTTCCCCCCCCCCCCCCCCGCCCCCACCAAACCCACTCCCTGGGTTCTCCCACCCCCAACTTTGAAGCTTAATGGCTTTAAAATCTTACAAGTTGTAAAAACAATTAAAGCAATAATCTTAAAAAGAAGCAGAACGTGGCCTTCAAAGGCATGTGAGCCATTCACACTTCGTGGTTAAATGCGGCCTGTAGCGGGCCCGGGGCCTGAGAAAACGCAGAGACGCCCTGTGAATTTGTTGACGCCAGTTTGGACAGACTGTTTATTTTCATGATTTCATGGAAGAATTTTAATTTAATGAGTGTTTTATACTCTAATGTAAAGCATCGTTCGAGCCCTGTAATTACTGTGTCAAAATAAGCCTCTTTAAGCGGCAGCAGCTTGAACCCCAGGGCTGCGAGTCGCATCCGAATCAGGCCCATGGAAGGCGGGGAGGGGGCCCTCCCCACTCAGAGTTGACGGGCTTCTCGATGGACTCGGAGAGTGATGCCACGAAGGGCGAGGGGCGTCTCGAGCTGATTCCCCCCCACCTGCGGCTTCAGTGCTGGAGCCGATGGGCCTGGAGACACAACTTATCTTCTCTCTGGTCAGCCTGAGTCGTCCCCGGACTGAGAAATAGCTTACTCTCCTAAAACCTGTCTCTACGGGCCGTCCCGGCAGGTAATTTCAGACACCGTATTTCATCATTTCAGCCCCTGACTCCCCACTGCTGCCCGCCCCCCCTCCCCACCCCGGCCGCCTTTTTTATTTTTTCTCAAGGAGGATATTCTGCTTCTGGCTTTATGCGCGGACCTACAAAAATTTCCCTCCCTCTCATTTATTTCAGAGCATGGAAGAGATCTTCGGGCAGCCTCAGAGAGGAAAGGCCAGTGTTCCTGGCCTTCCAGGTCCAAGTTTAAGGCCAAGTGGAAACCTCCGGTTTCAGCAACTTCCCTCTCCCTGCCCGAGACCCGCGATTTCTCTCTCCCCATCCGCTCTCTCGCCAGGACCAACATTCCCGGGCACCTCAGGCTGTTGCCTAACGCAGCACAAATGGCCTTTTCAGATGCAGACTGAGAACCTCATCTTTCATCACAGCCCCCTCCTCCCTCAACAAGACACTGGAGCGTCTTCCCGGGGATTTTTTTTTTTTTTTTCTTTCGTGCTGAGCTGCCCAGATCTGTGCTTGTTTCCATTCCGAGAATCGACTACGCCATTCGAGAACTTCCGGCTTCTATCGCCGCTAAGAAGTACGTGTGTAGTCGAGATGTTGTATACTTTCCTTAGCCAGGGGAGGAAGGGACTTTTCTCTCTCGTGATGGGACAGTCCCTGGCCCTTTGCATTCTGATGGCGCCTGCCAGTTCTGAAACCACAGCAGCGGTGAGCGTTTTGCAGCATCCCTGACCCTGTGGGGATTCGCGGGCTCCTTCCCTCCCCTGTGACTCGAGGCTGGCGCGTCATTGTGTTACTGCAGGGACGACCCGAGCCTCCTGGAGGTGAAGGGGGTTACTAAGGTGAAGCAGGACTTCCCCTCGGGTCTTCTTTGACTCTCAGTTTTAGTGTCTTCCTACTGAGGATTGCCAGATTTAGTGGAAGGGGGAGAAAAAAAATGATACCCAGCTTAGTTTAAATTCAGATGAACCATGAGTACTTTTAAAATACGCCCATATGATAATTAAGGCATTCCTGTGCTAAAAAAAAAAAAAATGATTTCTCCGAAATTCAAAGTCATCCCGTCTTCTATCTGCCAACCCAGTTTCCGATTCATCAGCTGCCTTCCTCGGAATGTACGAAAATTAGAATCCTCCGGGTGCAAACTGTTGGCCCCTGGCGGAATCCACCAGCGGCTAAGTTGGCTTTTGACTGATGTGTTGGAATTTTTGAATTGGGGGCAGTTTTCGATGGATCAGATGCTCTCTGGCCGCCGCGAACCCCACCGGCGCTCATGTGGCGCCTGCAGCTTCCCACGTGTGTGCCGTCTGGTCTTCGCGGCTTCGGAGTTGGGTACCCCATTCCGGCCTCCCCAGGCCGGGCTCCTCTATCGATTCCGTTTGGAGTTCCCCCGTGCGGCTTCCAGAAACCCGGGCGAGAGTCGTCTTTTGAAGGAAGGAAAGAGAACGTATCAATCGATCGCAGGGCACCGAGGATGCTTTCCCGTTGTCTCGGTTTAATTCTCTGGGACGCACGCCTGGTCATCCCTGGGTCTGCCGACGAGGATTTGGAAGGTCAGGAAAGAGGAGTGACTGGCAGGGCACGCGTCTGGCAGCAGGGAGGAGATTCAAGCCGGGCTACCTGACCTGACGCCCCTGCCCCATCTTTCTACCCGCGACCCGTCTATCTTAAAATGCGTTCGTGCCTTTCCGTGACCACATTCGTGGAGCGACACCCGTGTGCCCGGCATTGCTGGGTCAGTTGTCTCGCCGGCTCTTCTTCTTCTTCTTCGGGAAAGACCACGTCTGAAATCGAGAGGCATTTGAGAAGTTCTTCGGCCGTTTTCATCCTGCGATACAGGGACGGGCCTGGGGTTTTTATTTTTTAAGAACACCGCGTCTTGGTGGAAAACGCTCTTCTCGTTCTGAGCCTGTGATGCCGCTAAATTGTCCCCTGGATTTATTTCAAAGCGAAAAGAAGCAGCAAAGATTTTGCACTCTTATGCTGTAGTTGCTGTTTTTAACTCAATTACGTTTTGACAATTCGGAATGAAACGTGGGGGCATGTCTTTGTTTAAGCCATGGGCCCTGCATTAGAACAGTCAGCTCAAGGTATATGGCTAGTGTCAGGACTAACGATCTTTGACAAGGGCATTTAGCGGTTGTAATTCAAATCTAATTCAGAACATCTTAGCACCGGACCTGTCAGGCCCTTAAAATGCACTGTAACTACAAAACCAAGGGCAATAGTCCCCAAGCCAGCTCTGTGCGGCCTCAAGCTGATATGTCGACGAGAGCAGTTACAATTAGGGGTTCTTTCAAGCATACTAAACTAATTTACAGTACTCTGGAAAAGTGGGAAAAGGACCTGAGGCTTAAAATCCCAGGACTTCTAGATTTCAAATCCACAGCACATAAAAATACAATTAGAGTTCAGCGCCAAATAGCAGAGGCAGGAGGCCGCCACCCGGTTCCATGTGTACGTTCTGCCCTCAAAAATAGATATGCTTAAAAACGCATGCATGTGTGCGGTTAAAACTCAGTAATACCGGTTGACTCTCAACCACTAAAAAAAAAAAAAAAAGAAAAGAAAAAAGAAAAGAAGAAGAAGAAGAAAAAAAAGCAACCCTTGTCAGGTCTTATTAGGATCACGTTGTGGGTTTGTTGAACCCTAAGTTGGCAATGCACCTATTGATTATTTGTGGATGCTGCTTGTAATCGAATCTGGCTTAATTGGGGAGTGTTTCTTCCTGCTGGGGTTCCACATTTGGCCACAAAGCACCCAAAGTCAGTGTGGCCTGGATGAGCCTGAACAGGGACGAGAAGCCGGGGTGGAAGAGGGGGACGCAGAGCATGGCTGGCCCATTGGACCCAGACGGGACTAGGGTGACCGATATGTAATTTGACCATCAAGAGAAAACGGGGCCCGATTTGAAACAACCGTGGTGATTCCAGGCAGCTGTGCACTTTTGAGAGGCACGGCCTTCAGGCAAGGACAAAGGCTAAGGGGGAATGTTTGCAGATTTTTGCTTTTCTGATTTATCTCCTTTTTATGCACAACAATACAGACCCTCCCCTCGAGGGACTCGTAAATGTGATTTTACTTCCCAAATTACAAAGCTACTCAATTATTCGGGAATGAGTCATTCATTCAAAAGTGTCAGTAACGTGATGTGTTAAGCATCAGGAAATTTTACACCAATTGGAATTATAAACACCAGATTTAAAAAAAAAAAAAAAGAAGAAGAAGAAGAAGAAGAAGGAAAAGAACAAGAGAAAATCTTTGCCAGCACTTAACTCTGTTGCCACCTCCTGTTAGGTACTCCCGCATCGGGGGGGGGGGGGGGGGGGGGGGGAAGGCAGAGCCGGGGAACGTATGGGCAGATTGTCTTCCCCTCCTGCCTTTTCATCCCTACCCCAAAGCTGACGTTTTTTTAATATCTCTGTCTGCGAGACAGAGACGGACGCTGAGCCCCCTTGCCCTGGGACAGAGGGGAGGCCGGCGGAGGTGGGCGGGGGTGGCGGGACTGGCCCACGTGCTCTCGGTGAGCCTTGTTGGCTGTGGGAAGGGCTGGGACCCCGCAGTGGAGGGACCAGAGTGTGGGCTGAGCCTCCTCGGCTGCCCACACCATCCACTGGGACTCCCCCCCATGGAACCATGGCGTCAGAGCTGGGACTCCCTCCCCGCCCCCCCACCCCACCACCATCTCGGGCCTAGAGCTAGCCCCATGCTGTTGCCGGCCCCGGTGGCTTTGGGTTTGATCTCAACATCCATAACCTCCTGGTGGGTGGGCCTCTTGGAAGACTTCAGTGTGGCATCCTCGGGGGAGTGTAATCGGGAAAGGTTTCATCGCCACAACTGGTCACAGTGGAAAGCCGATGGGGAAGCTTGGGCAGTCCCGTCCTGAAGCCGTTTGGCAGAACACCAGGCTGAGTCAGGGCCGGGGAACCATGGCGTCAGAGCTGGGCACAGCCCTAAGACCATCTCACCCTGGTGTCCCAGAGGCCCTTGGGGCCGCGGGTGCCCACACGACTCACTCACCCTCTCTGATGCCTGGTCCCGCCTCCACAGCCCAAACACTTGCCTTCTTAGAGGCTTAGCAAACAACTCTGCTTCGAGATCTGTGTTTGGTTGTGGAATTTCTGGATTTCTCCCGAAATGACCTTCACTGTTTCCCCCAGAGGGCAGCGAACGTCAGCTCCTGCCCCCATGGTCTCTTCTTCTTCTGTGCCCAAACCTGGGGTAACATCCGAGGCCCACGGACTTCCATCATTGACTCAGGGACTGCTTCTGTCCTGCCACCTCTGGGGGGGAGAGGAAAGGCCAAGTCTCACCCAGGTTTGCCCAGTTGGTTGAGGACTGGGTGGGCCAGGATTATAATAACACGTTAATGACTGACCCCTTCACCTCCTCCCAAGGGAGTGAGGCAGCTTAGAGCAAAGGATTCTGGTGGATTCGTTATTTCAATAGCGAGTTACTGTGCTAGTTTCTGGGGCTCCTTGGAAGTAAAAGCTTCTGGTCTTTTCAGTAAAAGGCGGAGAGTGTGATTCCTTCCTCTTGCTCTTAGCTGAAATGGCCGTGAGACGAAACAGGGACGACCAGCTGGTAGGTAGGGGACGGTGCCAGGCATGACTCATAAGTGGATTCCAGCAGATAGAGGAGAGAAGCCAAAACGCTTTTCCAGAAAGTAGTGTAACTTGTAAGAAGACACCTGGGCCCTGTGGAGACCCTTTATTTAGAGGGACATATTTATAAGCAGATCAAGTTACGTATTTTTTCAACTACGATATGTAGGTAGGATTTGAAGGCAGCTGTGTGATTGGTACAACTGTGCTTACGTAGTTGCTAATGCACTTAATATTTCATCGTACTTGTGTAATTACGATCACTCGCCGAGGGTCTCTCCCTCCCTATCAGACCATCCTTGCTCATCTCTGATGTCTGGGCCCTAGCATCGCACCTGGCACATAGTACACACTCATTAAACATGTGTTGAATCAATAAACAAAAAGGTGGTTACCCCACGTAAAGCTGGAAGGGACGGTGGAGAGATGGCTTTTTGAAGCTGCCACTTCCCCAATCATTAAGGGAGGGGGGGGAGAGGGGGAACCAAAGCAAAATAAAGAAGAATAAGTCACTTAAGAATAGCTTGTAGGGGCGCCTGGGTGGCTCAGTCGGTTGAGCTTCTGACTTCAGCTGAGGTCATGATCTCACGGTTCGTGGGTTCGAGCCCCGCGTCGGGCTCTGCGCTGACAGCTCAGAGCCTGGAGCCTATTTCGGATTCTATGTCTCCCTCTCTGCCCCTCCCCTGCTCATGCTGTCTCTCTCTGTCTCTCAAAAATAAATAAATGTAAAAAAAAAATTAAAAAAAAAGAATAGCTTATAAAACAAGGCGATGAAAATAAGAAGAAAAATCAGTTATGACAATAAAAGTGAATGTAACCAGTTAAACCTTGTGCTTACTCCTAGATTGGATTACAAAACCCAAAACCCAAAACCAAAAAGCTCCAAATTCAGCTGTGTTCTGTCTCCATGAGATACACGTAAATAAAACAAAGCGGCTCAAAAGTTTGAAGGAGAGGGGCGCCTGGGTGGCTTAGTTGGTTGAGTGTCCAACTCTTGATTTGGGCTCAGGTCACGATCCCAGGGTCATGAGATGAGCCCCACGTTGGGCTCCACGCTGGGTGTGGAACCTGCTTGGAATTCTGTCTCTCCCTCTCTTTATGTCTCCCCCCTCCTCCCTCTCTCTCTCTCTCTCTCAAAATACATAAATAAACATTAAAAATTTTTTTTTTTGAAGAAGTGTTTTCAAAGTCCTTTTCACGGACTTGGGAGGCAAAATAACAAAACAAAACAGAAACAAAAAACTACACAGGATAAACTGGGGTTGATGAAAGTTGAAAACAACTATGAAGAAAGCTTTACGGGATGAGTTATATAGTATTAACATCTAGAAAACAGACTGTTCATGATATAAACAGAAATGACCCCAAACATAACAAGCAGGAAATTCAGTACACATCTCTCAGGTGTTCAGACCCAGCAGGCAAAAGCAGGAACAGGGGTGATGGGAACAATAGATCTATTTATCTCCTCTCGTCAGTTTCTCTACCTCTTTTCCTAGCCCGGTGGAACATTAAAAAAAGAAATCAACGTTAATTTTGCTGGGATCAAAATATGGACATGTTCAAAAAAACCACAAAAAAGCCGAATGTGCAGTGCCAGGAATAACACCCGAGTCATCAGCAGCAGCAAAACCTGCTTCAAAAATCCATTTTTCAAAAAAAAAAAAAAAAAAATCCATTTTTCTCTTATCTCTTAGGGCAAAGAATAACTAAAGGCGGTAAGGAGCTCGCCTAGAAAATACTGATGGTGACCTCCCTGCGCAGGGCAATCTCTGCATCACAGTCAACTCTGTATCAGGTGCCGTGTTAGTTTCCTGCAGCTGCTGTAACAAATCAGGCCGGACTTGGCCACGCCCCCTCTGGGGCTGCAGCCGGGGAGGCTCTTCCCGCCCCCCCAGCAGTCCTGCATTTGCAGGATTTCAGGCTGCATCTCTCAAATCTCTTGCCTCCTGCACATCATCTTCTCTGTGTGTCTGTATCGAATCTCCCGTGTCCCTCCTAAAAGGCTACACGTGGCGGCATTAAGGGTCCACCTCAATAATCCAGGACAAACTCCACTTCTCAAGGTCCCTGACTTTATGACATACCTTCCATATCACCTAACGTTGCCTCTTTTGCCGTGTAAAGGGCTATTCACAGCTTCTGGGAATTAGGAAGTGAATATACCTCTGGGGAGGTCATTTTTCTTCCCGTCACAGATGCATGCAAGTCCATAACATGACATGCTTTAATTATTAGATAAGAAAGAATACAAATCCGTGAGCCAAATGTAAGCCAGGACTACGAAAGAGCCCTCAGCAAAGTTAAGGAAATCAAAAGGAGGTTAATAGAAAAAAGGGCTCGTATTCTGTTCAGGCTTTTGGAACTATAAAAGTGGGGATGTTAAGGGATAATTTCTAAATTTTAAAATATAAATGCAAATATAAATAAAATACGAAATGAACACATCTGAGATTTTCTTTAACTCATCAATGAGGCAACCAGTAAGATGGTTACAACTATCTCAACTAAGAATTCAAAGAGCAGAGGCATGGGGCGCCTGGTGGGTCAGACGTTGAGCAACGGAGGCTTGATTTCAGCTCAGGTCGTGATCCCAGGGTCGTGGGATCGAGCCCCGCCTCTACGCTTCACATACAGCCGGCTTGGGATTCCCTCTCTCTTTCCCTCTGCCCCTCTCCTCTGCCTCTCTCTAAATTAAAAGCAAAACCAAACATAGAGCAGAGAGATATACAAGCCATGAAATGCAGTTACAGATAGATACAAGCTAACGCCTTCCAAGGCAGAGCCAGGTGCAAGATCCAGCCTCTGAATCAGGCTCAACAGGGTCAGAGGCGTCCCGTGCCATGTGCCAAGGGCCTAGGTGATGCTTACTCATGGCTTGGGGTAACGTCCACCCAGGGCCCTCTGTCAAGCCCGGGCAATCAGGCGGGTTTCATTAGGGACCAGCCTCACCTCCCTTTCTGCCCCTGCCACCTCAGTAATTGACCATATGGTGCTCACAGACGGGAAACAGCAGCCCCTTAGCCACATGGAGGGGTGGCCAGTGGGTCGGGGGACACGTCCTTCACCCCATCTCCAGGGCCAGCTCTTACCACTCCTTCCTAGCCCTCCTGCAGGGAGATGCACACGTGGCCACGTCCCGTGTTCCCCAGAAAGGAGCGAGGGGCAGTTGCTTGAGCCGACGGCTGAGGGATTCCCGGACGACTGGCGGGAGGGCTCCTTGGTGGAATGAAACGGAGACATGCTGTTTTCAACATGGTTCATCTGCCTCACTTTATTTTTCCCGCTGTCCTTGCCAGAGCCCTGACACTAATGTTTGTCGTGAATTCCCCAAAGGGAAAATACAGTCTGGTCTGTTTCCCAAACTCCTGAGTCTAGAACCCCTTCTCTCTTCCTCCCCTGGCAGGCAGCTGGAGGGATGTGGGGCAATTCGTGGGGGTGGGGGAGCATCTTCTCAGAGCCTCCGTGTTGCAGACAAACTGGTCATTGGGTCCAGCGTGCGAGGGAGCCCTGGAGCAAGGAGGGGCTATCCCGGACCTCCCCTGCCCTTCCCCACAGCCGTGATGTCCTGGCAGGGCTCAGGACCTGGGCCCCCACCTCTGCAAGGTGACCCACTCCCACGCAGCCTTTTTACAGGGAGCAACCTGGGGAGGAAGTGTAACGCGGTAGTCGGGAGAACTGAGGTCAAGTCCCAGCCTTTAGTTGAGCTGGGTGGCTTCAAACACATCAGTTAACTGCCCCTCGCCTCAGTGTTCCCGACTGTGAGCTGGGAATTAGAAGACCCAGCTTGTAAGTTGCAGCTGGAATTCAAGGTGGCGGTACCGGTAAAGCTCTTTAGCACAGAGGCCACTCGGAGAGAGTGTGCAGGCAGCCTGGGACCGGATGGCACCTGCTGTTATCACCCCTGCAGCCTGGCGGGTCAGCTTCCTGCCATTTCCGTCTGAGGACAGGGGCCCGCCCGCCTGGCATTTCACCCAGAGATACCTCCCGCCTGGCGATGCTGGCGGCAGATGTAGCCTTCTGGGATCTGCCAACGGTAAACAACCCCTTCGTTCCAGAATCTTTACCTGGCATCCAAAGGCTTCCTTTTACAGAAGCGAAGGATTCCTCTCCCATTTTCAAGATAGGAAAAGAGAGGCTCAGAGAAGTTAAGTAATGAAGACTACCCAGCGAGTCAGTGGGAGAGCAGGGATGCCAGGCGGGTGGTCCAGCCCCAGAGTGTGTGTCCGTCGCAGTTTCCCAGGGATGCCGCGACGAGCTCCCACAAACTGCGCAGCTTAAACCGTAGAAATGTATTGGATCATAGCTCTGGGGGCTGGAGGTCCAAGATCAAAGTGTTCCGGTGCCGCGTTCCGTCTGATACTCTGCGCAGAAGTGGTTCCACGCCTCTCTCTGAGCGGCTGGCGGTGGTGGGCAATCCTTGGCGTTCGGGGGTCTCCAGCTGGGTCCTGCGTCCGCCTCTGTCATCACGTGGCTGTCTTCTCCCGGCGCATCTCTCTCTCGAATGGCCGTCTCCTCTCTGTCTTGCCTCTCCTTATAAGGACACCAGGATTATTAGATCGTGGGCCCCCCCTTCCCCACCTCCCCTTAACTGATTACATCCGCAGCGACCCTATTTCCAAGGAAGTTCACATCCTGAGGGACCGGGGCTTCTGAGGTACAGGGGGCTCAACACTGGGACCCCAGGACTCCAACCTATCATTTTGGAAGCACATATCCACCCGTGAGTTTTCTTAACCATCACTCACACGTCAACGGACTTTGTCATTTCTTTTCTTTTTTTTTTTAATTAAAAAAACTTTTTTTTTTTAATGTTTGTTTATTTTTGGGAGAGAGAGACACACGCAGAGTGTGAGCAGGGGAGAGGCCGAGAGAGGGAGACACAGAATCCGAAGCAGGCTCCGAGCTGTCCGCACAGAGCCCGACACGGGGCTTGAACTCGTGAACTGTGAGATCGTGACCTGAGCTGAAGTCAGATGCGTAACCGACTGAGCCACCCAGGCGTCCCAGTTTCGTCTTTTCCTGCTGCAAATGGAAAATCTGTGTAGGTATGTAGAGCCTTGGGACAAGCGGGTGGCCAGGTTAAGAGTACCTGCATTTACCTCTCAATTATTACTGACAGATTGTTCTCCACAAAGGTGGAGATTATCGCCTCCCCACTATATGTATAAACCAACATATATAAACATGTTTTTGGTCTTCATGGGCTTTTGTTTGTTTGGGGTTTTTTTTGTGTGTGTGTGTTTGTTTTGTTTTGTTTTTGGTCTTTACAACGATTGTGGATAAAAATGGCATCTCGTTGGGGCGCCTGGGTGGCTCATTCGGTTAAGCGTCAGACTTTGGCTCAGGTCATGATCTCACGGTCCGTGGGTTCGAGCCCCGCATCAGGCTCTGTGCTGATAGCTCAGAGCCTGGAGCCCGTTTCAGATCCTGTGTTTCTCTCTCTCTCTCTCTCTCTCTCTCTCTCTCTCTCTCTCTCGGCCCCTCCCCCGTTCATGTTCTGTCTCTCTCTGTCTCAAAAATAAATGGACGTTAAAAAAAAAAATGGCATCTCATTGTATCTATTTGTATCTCCTTTATTAGCAGTGAGTTCCAGCACATTTTAGTGCATTTGAAACCCATTTGAATTTCTTTTCCTGTGAACTGTGTCTTCATCTCCTTTGCAGAATCTCGTCTTGCCTGTATGGAACTCTCTAGAACTAGGAACTCTCTAGAAATTAAGGAACCCAACGCTCTCTCTGTGACCTGACTTGCACACTTTTTTTTCCCCACGTTGTAGTTTTCTTTCGACTGTACCCATGCTTTTGTCCACGCGGAAATGATTTTGCACAACTTGTCTTTTTAAATGTTATCCACTGTTTCACGTTTCGTCACTTGGGGCCACGTGATTCCTGTGAAGCATCCGTCTGGTCATGTCACCTGGCTAACGTCCCGCGTAGCTCCCCGCCTCGTGCTTAGCATATGCCCCCAGCACACTGGCCCCTGTCCTGCCCGCTTCCCGCTCCCCGATGATGCCCGACCAACCGCAGCTGAGTGAGCGCGCCTTGCTCTGCTGTCCTCAGGAGCTTTACTCCCTGTTTCCTTTCTGTGGATGTCCCTGCTTATATGACAAGGGTCGTGGCCCCTGGGATGGCCGCTCGGGGCGCCTTTGGGATTCCCCGGGCACGTGAGTTGTGGCCTCTGCCCAGCTGGGTCCAGCGCGACCCTGAGCTCAGCCGGGGATTGCCTGGTCATTTCTGCCTGACGCAGGATGACCCCCAAATGTCATTCTATAACTGACTTGGGCATGTGTAGAAACGGCGTTGTCAGGGCTTGAAATAGTCTCTCATTGACACGCTCGATTCTGTGGGTCATCAGCTGCTTTTGAAAACATTAGGCGCACCTCGGTGGCTCAGCTGGTTGAGCGTCTGGCTCTTGATTTCGGCTCAGGTCATGGTCTCACGGTCTGTGGGGTCAAGCCCCGTGTTGGGCTCGATGCTGACAGCACAGAGCCTGCTGGGGATTCTCTCTGTCCCCCACCCTCTCTCTCTGCCCCTCCTCTGCTCTCTCTCCTCTCTCTCTCTCAAAATAAATGAACGTTAAAAAAAAAAAATTAGAATTATTGGGCCTGGCGTGGAATTATTTTTTCAAGGCATCCTTGACAGTTTTCATGTGATTCTTCCAGGATACTGGTTCTCACAGGGTGGCCCCTAGACCCACAGCACCAGTATCCTCGAGGAGATGTTAGAAATGCAGTTTCGGGGGCCCCACCCAGACCTCCCGGGTCTGCAACTCAGCGGTGGGGCCCAGCAGCCTGAGATTTCACAAACCCTCCGGGGGCCGCGTGATGCGTTCCACCCAGAGACCCCCACGGCATAGCTGCTCCCTGGCCCTTCTCTAGGTGCTGCCGTAGCTTTGAGTGTCTCCTGATTCTCACGTGAGGGCCGCAGGGGGACGGCAGGCGGTGGTTGATGATAACAATAAAATAGCCGACGTGGGTCCCCGCTGCCCCTCGGCTCACAGGGACAGCACCCCCCCACCCCCGGTCATGTGTGTCCACCTTGGTCCGTGTGCTGCCCTCCCAGGTGGTGACGGTGGGGAGGTGAGGGTGTCCTCTGCACCCCTTTCCGTTCGGCCCCCGACCCTGTGCCGCAGAAGACGGCCACTGTCCCCTGACTCCTGTCTCCCCAGAGCCCGGACGTTTTTAGTTCCCGAGAAGGAGAGCCCACCCCATCGCCAGGACGATGCCCCTGAAAATCTACAGATGGCTCTCCAGCCAGAGGTCTCTGGACCTTTATGTCTGGTTCCAGGGCGGCTGGGGGTGGGAAGCTCGCCCTTTGGTACCAATGAGAAGGGGGAGGCGAAGGACCTCGTGGGCATGACATCCTCAGGGGGGCTGGGCTCTCACCGTCCCTGCTCCGGACGCTCTACCAATCCGGGCTCACCGAACCGCATCGCAATTGGGCGGTAAAGCAGGCATTATTAGCGGGGGGCAAAGCAGGTTCTGGTTAAAGGAGGATCCTGGGTGGGGGGCTTGTTGGCAGCACAAGGGGGATGTGTTTCGGGGAACAGCTCGTCAGAAGGGGAGCACGTGGGTGGCCCTCTGTGCGTGTCCCAGCATCTGTGTTCACACTGCGTCCTCCGTCATCTTTTTATCGCGGTCTCTTTCGGTCATCGTCATCTCAACACGTTGCAGGATGTACTCATGGGACTCCTACCTGGTGACTTCTGTCCACAGCGGAAACAGGTCAGCTGAGGCTTCAGTGTTGGTGGCCGGGGCCAGGGGACTTCCGGAGATCTCTGTGTCAGAGGCCTGAACGTGGGAGGCCGAGAGGCGTCCTTTTCCGGGCCTACCAGCTCCGCCCCGCGGGTTCGGTCTCTTGTCCTTCTAGAGCATCATCTCTACCAGGAATTTGGCCATATCCGCTGGACGAAATTACCCACCAGCCCTCTTCAGAAGTGTCAAGGTCATACAAGACAAGGAAAGGCGGGGAAGTGTTGGGGACTGCAGGATGCGGGTCTGGATCCTGGAGTAGAAAACAAGCACCCTGCAGGGAACTGGGGATGTTCGAATAGGTCTTTAGTTCAGCGGAGAGGGTTGTGCCAAAGCTCGCTGGGTTAGCCTGGCTTTTAACGATCTCGCTAACGATGGCGCTAACTAGATGTTAACTTTGGGGGAAGCTGGGTGAGGGATACACAAACGCTCTCTGCACTTTTTTCGCAGCTTTTCTGTAAGTCTAAAATTAATTCAAATTAAACAGTAAAAAAAAAAAAAAAGGCCGCCCTTGAATGCAGGGTTTTCCCTGTGGACCCCTTCCTTCTTATGTCTTCTGCTCATGCTACGGAGTTATGCAGGTGACTCTTTCAAAAGTCTTTGTTAATCGGGACACCAGAGGTGTGGCGAGAGGGGAGAAGGGTGGATAATCTTTAGTTTCTTTCTGTTTGACTTGGGAAGGAATTTCAAGGCGACCCAAGTCTCACTGAGTGTTTGCCCAAGTTCGTTATGTGTTTTGCTTAGAAATTTAACTCCTTGAAGTCAAGAGGATTTATTGGGGAGCTCCTTTGTCCTTTATGCAGTTCTTGGACCAGGGGAGTGACTCACTAAATGCTCATTAAAGAATTTGGTGAACATATGTTGGCTTAATTAAAACACATGTACTGAATGCCCACTGTCCTATGTCAGGAAGAGTGCTACCTACTAGTGACCCAAAGTTGAACAAGACACAGACCTAGTTCTGGGGCACCCAGGGGTCAAAAGAGACAGGTACCTGAATACCCCAAGTGTCTCCTAATAGAGATACATCTGGAATGTGCTGGAAGTGAAAGAGAGAGTTTGGTTAAATCTGCCTGGGACATCAGTGATGGCGTTGCAGAAGCGGTGATATTTGAAGGATGAAGAGAATAGGGCTTTGAAGGATGAATAGGAGTTCACGAGGTAGAGAAAGGCAAGCAGGAGAAAGGGCAAGGAGGATGGTCTGCATGTGACTGATGTCCCAGCCTTCCTCCTGCCAGGTAGATACCAAGTGGCTGTTCTTGCCAGTGGGATGTGAACACCCGGGTTGATGTGATTGAGAAAGGGGTATCTCATGCCCTTGGCCTCTTCCCCGGTCTGACGGAGCTCCCCCGGATGGCAGAGCCACCATGGGTAGAAAGGACCAGGATCATCACATGGAAAGAAACTGTTCACCAAAGGGAAGCACTCACGTCGACCCGTTAAGCAAGATGTAAAGTTCTAATGTGCTATGCCACAGAACTTTGGGGATTTATAGGTCGCAGCGGTGGGTGCCTCCGTAAATTACACAAGCACCCAAGGAGGTCCAGTGTGGGGGGGAGAGGGAAGGAGGGTAGGGGTGGCCAGTTGGCCCAGAAGGGCTGGTGAGATCTGTCTGAGAGGAGCCTTGAATGATGCCCTATGGAGTTTGAATACTTGCCTGGACAAGTTTTCTTTGGACAGTTCATGGACCAAGCATTGTGGGAGTGGAGAGAAGGAGTTAAAGCATGTGGACAGGGCTGGAAAGTTTGCTCCCAGAGATCCTTAAAAGTTGGGTGTAATCATAGCCTGATTCACAAGTGCCCTAAACATCTCTTTGGCAAGCTGGTTGTTCAAAGCAGGCAGGTTTCAGCTCACAGATTGGCAATATTTTAGTGATAAAAGAAATCTCTCTCCCTTCAATTTAACTTCTTTCAAAGGGCTCTGAATGGCTTCACATTCATGAAGCCCTGTGAGCTCCTCAATTAGCTGTGACTTAGGTATATTATTATTTTAATACATTCCAGGCAGGCTTGCCACGCCACTCATTGAAAAGGATTGTCATTCACTTCCCATCTCATTAGTATGCATGAGTACGGTTTTCATTTACAGAGATGGAATAAATGCCTGGCAGAAATTACTACCCCGCTTTTAAGGCCATTTATGTATTTATTTTGGAAAATGCATAAAGAATTTCTGAGTTTTGCACACAGATTAAAAAGTCATGTAAGAAAAAAACAATGTGAACGGGTTGGTCCCTCGCTGGGAGGCAGGTGTCTGGGTCTGAGCCCGAACTTGCCCTTTGACTTCTGACACAGTCTTTGTTTTTTTCTTTAATTTTTTTTTTCAACGTTTATTTATTTTTGGGACAGAGAGAGACAGAGCATGAACGGGGGAGGGGCAGAGAGAGAGGGAGACACAGCATCGGAAACAGGCTCCAGGCTCCGAGCCATCAGCCCAGAGCCCGACACGGGGCTCGAACTCCTGGGCCGCGAGATCGTGACCTGGCTGAAGTCGGACGCTTCACCGACTGCGCCACCCAGGCGCCCCGGCACAGTTTTATTTTCCCCATCTTTGAAACAAGGGCGATTGCTCTAGGTCAGTATCTTCCAAAGTTAGGTTGATGTGCTGCTGGTGGCGTAAGAGATCTTTTTAGTACCCGGGCAAATGTTTTTAAAATTATAAGAATTAAATATTCATTTTGATGTTTAATAAAACAACACAAGTAGCACCTCAAGCCCATGATTTTGTGGGTATTATGCAACATTGTGATTTCCCTTTAAGTTAAATTCACAGGGGCGTCTGGGTGGCTCACTTGGTTAAGCTTCTGACTCTCGATTGCTCGGGTCTTGATCTCATGGTTCCTGGGATCGAGCCCCATGTTGGGCTCCATGCTGACAGGAGGGAGCCTGCTTGGGATTTTCTCTCTCCTCTCTCTGCCCCTCCCCTGCTCATGCTCTCTCTCTCTCTCTCTCTCCCTCTCTCTCTCTCTCTCAAATAAACACTGGGGTGCCTGGGTGGCTCAGTCAGTTAAGCATCCGACTTCGGCTCAGGTTATAATCTCGAGGTCAATGAGTTCGAGCCCTGCGTCAGGCTCTGTGCCGACAGCTCAGAGCCTGGAACTTGCTTCGGATTCTGTGTCTCCCTCTCTCTGCCCCTCCCCCTGCTCACACTCTGTCTCTCTCTCTCTCTCTCAATCTCTCTCTCTCTTCTCTCTCAAAATTAAATAATAAAACATTAAAAAAATTTTTTAAAAAGAAATGGACCCAGATTGAACCATTCCTGTCATCATCATGCAGGGCAGTACTCTTAATAATCCGCTTTCAGATTATTCTTCTCTTTGATTCTTGGGGTGCTAACTCTCTTACTTGCCCTCAAGGCGATTCATTTCTTCCGGTGCTTTGTAACTTTTTTAATTGCAATTTCACCTCTCAAGGAACAGTCTCTGTGGGAATCCTGTGCCCCTCGGATTAGAAATTGTTTCTACAGAATGGCCTTTCAAGTTTCACTAGTCCTGGACTCGTTTTTATGGTAATATGTCAGTTTAGGGTCCAAGGGCTCCTCTTATGAGGAGTAAAATGTTTGACCCGGGTTACCGCATGGTAGAAGGATTTTTTTTTTCTTTTCCTGTCCAGGGCTGTGGGTAGGTGGCAAACTCCCTTGCTGTTTTTCTGCTGGTGGCTTTTATGCAAAAGTCACCATTCTACCTCCTTACACACACCTGTAATAGGTGATAACTCTCCCACCTCCTTACACACTAAGATCTCTGCTCTCGGGACGAGGGGAGCTATAGGTGGTAAGTCGCTGGTATCGTGGGAAGTCCGCCGAGACCCACAGACTTGCCATACATTCATTCATTCATCACAGACGTTTATTGGGTGTGTGTAACATGCCAGGCCCTCTGCAGGGCACTGAGGAAAAGATCTCCGAGAGCTCATCTTCTAATCGGATCCGAATTAAACTTTTAGCTTTACTGCTTACTGTCCATCTGTTAACTTTGGGCAAATTACTGAGCTTCTCTGAACTTCGATCCAGCACAAGGTGACGAAATGGCTTAGATCAGAGCGCGGGCCTTCGTTTTGTTAACAGGAGGAAAAAGCAGAGTGTGTGGATAGAAGCCGACTGGTGGGTTTCACGGAGGGCCGTGTCAAAATCCTCTTCTGAGCGCTTCAGATTCGTTTCAGTGAAAGAAGGTAAACGCAGGGCCATCTGTTGGCAGTTTGAGGAGAGGGAAGGCCTAGCACGGTCTTCTAGGGGAGGGACGGGTAGGAGAAATTGAAAAGGATTCCTGGGTGGACCCCGGAGACCACCAGAGGGGTAGGTCACGAGCTTAATGGGAAGCCTGTCTGTGTGCCTTTCACCAGCCCCCGGTGTGGAGTGGCAGGCGTATCTCATGAGATTTTAGTACGCATTTGTCTCATCAATCCTCGTGACAGACCTGAGAAGCCACTTCATAGCCACTTTGCAGCCCGGCAGGTGGATAGGTGAGCAGGGAGGAGGACTTACCCAAGGTCACATTCAGAAGGGGCACAGCCAGGACTGGAAGCCAGGACTGGCTCCAAAGCTGACACTCTTAACTCCTGTGGTCTGCTCACAGAGCGGCCCCCATGTAATTCCTGAGGGAGCTCTGAGTGATTTTTGACTCTTTCATCAGCCGGAACCTGCCCTATGCAGGGTCCAAGGCGGACTGTCGAGGTCTAGATTCGATTCTGCTGCAAATTCAATGGTAGTTCCAGCCACATGGGCTCCCCTCTGTGGGCTTGATGGTCCTTTCTAAAATGGGGAGGGGGTTGATCTAGGGGCCACCTCTGTTACCTTTCTGCTGTTTATTTATTTATTTTTAAGTGATTTATTTTGAGGGGTGGAGGGGCAGAGGGAGAGAGAATCCCAAACAGGCTCTGCACGGTCAGCACGGAGCCCGACGCGGGGCTCGAACTCACACCCTGTGAGATCCCGGGCCTGAGCCACCCAGGGACCCCTTGAGGTCCTCCCGTTTGATGCGAACGCATCTGGGCACTCTGTCTTTTCCGACCGCAATCTCCACAACCCGGAGCCTCTTGAAAGCAAAGATCGTCTGGAGTGGAAATCAAGCCACGCGGGACAGGGCCGCGGGTCAGGGCACCGCCGCGGGTCTCAGGGCGGCGTTTGCAAGGCCCCGTCAGGTGGGGGCACTTGCCCCAGTCACCGTGCTGCCCCTATAATTGCAATAGGCTCTTTTGTTATTAAGCAGACCCAGCCCAAACAAAAGGGATACTGTTTCTTTTATGAGTAATGTGCTAACTCACCCCTGGAAAAGAAAAAAAAAAAAAAAAGAAAAGAAAAAAAAAAGGAAAGAAAGAAAAAGTTCAAGTCCAGCGTAGGGACTGAGACAGCCTAAGATTTATTACGAAGGTTACAGAAATTATTCCTTCTTCGCAGCACTTAAATTGTCTAATTATTCACAGCTGTTTCCAATTTGCCTCAGGTTGTTAATTAAGGGGCGTGGGTCCTCGCCTCCTTCCCGGGGCGGCCAGCGGAGGCCTCGGGAGGCACCACGCGGACGAGCTGGGGCAAGAGAGGGTCCGGGGACTTGCCGGGCGGGTTCCCCGGCACAGTGGCCGGTTTGCATTGTCCGTTAGCCTCTCGCCGAGACGGAAATAAAGCTTGGGAGGCGCTTGTTTCCCTCCTGCAAGCGAGGGCTGCTGATTTAGGGGGTCGCCTACGGAGGGAGACACCTGAGTTCTTGACCTCCTCTGGAGTCCAGGGGTCCCGGATCACCTCGGGCACCCTCGGGAGCCACGGGAAGAGCGTCCTTGTGGAAGCGGACGGAGGAGTGCGTGGCCCCAGTGCTGGCTAAGCCCAACGCACAGAAATGGTCAAGGTGGACCTTCCACCCGCCTGCCCGCATCCCATCTGCCTACCCCTCCCTCTGAGCCCTTATTCCCTTCTGGACCCCACCTCTGTCCCCCTCCCACGTACACCGCTTGTGTCTCCTTGCTTCAGGTCGCCTTTTCCGCTTTGATTTTGAGCTGGGTGATTACAGTCAACCGATGGGCACCGGTAGCGGTAGGAGGAGAGCACTGGGGTTCTAGAAAGGAATAAGATGTGTCTGATTCCCTTGGGGATCGGAAGCTCTAAGGGACACCTTTCATTTCTTCCTCGTGCCCGCAGGGGGGCTGGTAGACAGCAGGTGCTCAATAAATACATGCTTAATAAATTAACGAATCACAGAATATCCCAGCTGGAAGGGACTTTGGTGATAAATAAGACCATCGCTTTGATTTTTAAAATATTTTATGGGCGCCTGGGTGGCTCAGTCAGTTAAGCATCTGACTTTGGCTCAGCTCACGATCTCACGGCTCGTGAGTTCAAGCCCCACGTCAGGCTCCGTGCTGACCGCTTAGAGCCTGGAGCCCGTTTCAGATTCTGCATCTCCGTCTCTCTGTCCCTCCCCCACTCACTCTCTGTCTCTCTCTCTCAACAATAAAAAGCATTAAAACAATTTATTAAAAAAATTAATATTTTCGGAGCTCCTGGCTGGCTTAGTCAGTCGTACCTGCGACTCTTGATCTGGGGGTCATGAATTCAAGCCCTGTGTTGGCCATAAAGTTTACATTAAAAAATAATAAAAATTAAAATGAAAAATATTTTAAAATCTCTTTTTCTCTGAAACACTCATTTTAGAAAATAGAGACAAGGCTAGAAGTCGCCTACCATCCAATCTCTTAACCATAACAATTGTTACCAGTCTTCCTAAGTACCTTTCCCGTCTCCTTTCAAAGGATGTCATGCATATTTGTAAGTAAAACTGAGATCCCATCATTATAGTTAACTAGAATTTGTTCTATCGTTATAATTTCATTACGGTAATAATACATTAGGGACATCTCCTATGTCATTAACTTCAACCACATCATGCTTAACAAACACACTATGTTTGATTATCTGCTTTTATGATAGTTTCTTTCACCAGCTGTCAGACTGCTTAAAGTTGCTTGCATTTTTTGTTTCCTTTTGCGATCGCACAGGATGCTCCATCGAACACCCACCACTTTTCAGAAGCAAACACCGAGACCAGAGAGGCCATTGATTTACCCGAGGTGGCCGTGCCAGCCATTAGGTCCTTGTCGCACGGCTCAGACCCATCCTTCTAGGTTCTTCTGTGTGGTGCCAGGATGGGGACTCTGGAAACCGTCGTTCTGCTTTTCCATCAGAGAATGAAGAAAAGGACACACAAGGAAATGAAAACGGGGAGTTTCTGAAATGGTTGCTAAGGAATAACTGCGAGTGGGCTAGTTGATGGCTGAGGACGAAGCGAGCCTAGAAACATCTGTTTGTGACTTTGAAATATGAGGGGAGGCTTCAGCTCTCCGCCCTGTCAGTTGTGAATGTCACTTTTTTCTTTTTTTGAAACGGAGCACAATATGAAAGGCAGCTATGTAAAGAGAGCGCTGGAGAGTGAGTAAAAGCAGGCAGAATCTCTAAGGGAATAGACACTTGGAAGGAGGGAACGGCCTGGGGTGAATTTCTTGCTTATAAAGACTTTTAGCCTGAAGGCAAGCCACCGTGGACACCACATGAGGCAGCTAAAGTGCTCATTTCTAAACTACTGGGGCTACGTCAAAATAAGAAGTTTCTGCACCGCAAAGGGAGCAGTCAACAAAAACTAAGAGGCAACCCGCGGAATAGGAGGAGACATTTGCCAACGGCATATCCAATAAAGCGTTCGTATCCAAATATATCCAAATATATAGAGAACTGATAGAATCCAACCCTCCAAAAACAAATACTCCAATTTAAAAATGGGCAGGAGACACGAACAGACATTTCTCCGAAGAAGACATCCAGATGGCCAACAGACACGTGAAAAGATGTCCGACGTCATTCACCTTCAGGGGAATGCAAATCAAAACCACAGTGAGATATCACCTGGCACCTGGCAGAATGGCTAAAATCAAAAACACAGGAAACGACAAGTGTTGGCGAGGATGCGGAGAAAAGGCAACGCTCGTGCACTGTTGGCGGGAATGCACACTGGTGCAGCCACCGTGGAAAACAGTATGGACGTGCCTCAGAATATTAAAAGGAGAGCTACTCTACGATCCAGGGCTCACACTACTAATTCAAAGTACAAAAACACTAATTCAAGGGGATACATGCACCCCTGTGTTTATAGCAGCACTATTTACAATAACCAAATTATGGCAACAGCCCACGTGTCTGTCGATAGATGAATGGATAAAGAAGATATTATGCAACCATGAAAAAGAATGCAATCTTGCCATTTGTAACGATGTGGATGGATCTGGAGAGGATAATGCTAAGCGCACTACATCGGCCAGAGAAAGACAAATCCCACAAGATCTCACTCATGTGTGGAAGTTCAGAAGCAAAACAAACAAGCAAAGCAAAAAGAGAGAGAGAGAGAGAAACCAAGGAACAGATTCTTAACTATAGAGAACAAATTAATGGTTACCAGAGGGGAGGCAGGTGGGGAGATGGGGGAAATAGGGGTGGGGATTAAAAAGGACACATATCATGATGGAAAAAAAATAAAGATGATAAAAAAAATAAAATATAACATATCGAACCAAGAAAAATAAAGTGTTGACTTTTATGGAAATGATAATATCAACATATATTTTCTCACCTGATAACCAAGAGAGCCTTTGAAATAAGTTTATGGCTTCTATTTTGCAGGTAAGATCACTGCGGTTTCCAGAGGGGGGGGAAGGGAATAGCTCCCGTCTCCTGCCAATATCCTGCATGGCAATTACTGAACTTCACTTAGCTTCTTGGTCATCTTGACAATAACCTTATCAAGCAGGTGCGCTTACGGCTGGAGAAACTGAGGCCCAGAGGGCTCCAGGAACTTGCACAAGGTGGCCGTGCCCAGGAAGGCCTGCGGTCAAGCACAGCACTCACATCCACACCAAGCTGTGGGGAAATGCTGTGCACTTCGGGGTTTGGTCTGCATTTACCGCTAAGTAGCTCTGCCATTGGGTGTTCCTTCGGAAGAGGCTGTGCGTGTGTGCGTGTGTGTGTGTGCGTGTGTGTGTGTGTGTGTGAGAGAGAGAGAGAGAGAGAGAGCACGGGCTTGAGAGTGAGCCTGGGCTCAGATCCAGCTACGTGAACTTGGGCCTCGTTTGCCTCAGTTACAAAACTGGAACAGCAGTGAAGACCCACGTCCTAGATTTGTTGTGAGTCAGGACTTCATAGGAAAAAAAGAAAAACATGTCAAAGGCTCAGGATATTGCGTGGAAAACAGTAAGGGCTCAGTAAAAGGAAGCTATTGTCCATGCAGGGAGTAAAAGGAGACAATGTCACTGCCCTGCCCTTATCCCCACCTCCTTACAGCATACACCTGCCCAGCTCCCCACTGTCAGCACCCACTGCTTTGCCCCAGAACTTTCTCTTTGCGCCTGGAATCTGCTCCGCAGGCGAGGGAGATGTGTTGCAAGTGCTGACGAATCACCAACCTACGACCGGCGTCTAAGGGAAGTTGGTACGTCGATCCCCCAGCTCTCTCACCCCTGAGAGGGGAGAATCAGGCACGCATTCTGCGTCATTTCCCGAAACTCCCTAGTGGAGCTGAGCTCTGGTTGTGCAGAGATAATCCACCCTTCCCTGGCTGCCTCCCTTCGCCCGCTCGCTTCTCGGTGGCTCCCGGAATCACCTCCCTAAAATCACTTGTGCTTGAATTCTTGTCTCAGGGTCCGCTTCTGTGGGAACGCCGATGGCGACGAGGGGCCATCATTTAAAATTTTTTTTTTAATTTTTTTTTTTTTAATTTTTAAGGGGCCATCATTTTAAAGCTCCGTCGGTGTGCCGTGAACGGTGCTAGGCACCTGAAACACAGTCTTCCATTTTCCTCTTTTAACGTAATTGTGTTGGGGTGCCTGGGTGGCTCAGTCAGTTAAGCGTCCGACTTCAGCTCAGGTCACGATCTCGCGGTCCGTGAGTTCGAGCCCCGCGTTGGGCTCTGTGCTGACAGCTCGGAGCCTGGAGCCTGTTTCGGATTCTGTGTCTCCCTCTCTCTCTGCCCCTCCCTTGTTCATTCTCTGTCTCTCTCTGTCTCAAAAATAAATAAACATTAAAAAAATTTTTTTAAAAAACATAATTGTGGGGGCCATGATTACTCATTACATTCAGAAGAGAAACTGAGTCAGAGCGGCTGGAGGATGTGCCCCGTCAGCAGGGGGAGGGGACAGATCCCAGCGCAGGTGTCTCTGCGCTTCCCAAACCCGTTTCTCCCACGCCCGCGGTGGAACACGAGAAGTGTCTTAGGAAGAGTGTCCCGTGGGGGTGAGTACGTGTCAGGACAGGGGTTCTCACAGAGAAGCTGCCCACAGTATCTTTCGGAAGCGGGTGGAATGTCTGCCTGAGGTTGTAGGAGCCACGCGAGGGCAAGGTGTCAGTGACAGTTCCTTCCTGTTCCTGCTGCCTCGTCCCATCCTGCCTACTCCGTCCTGTTCGGTCCGGTGTCTCTGCGTTTCTTGACCTTCTCCCAGGCGTGGTCTATGGAGACGAAGGGAAATCCGGCCCTTGAGACCAGGAGGAGGAACCCAGATTCAGGGTGGCCAAGAGGAAGACAGGACCGGGTGTGGGTGGGGGTGTGGGTGGGGTTTGCGGAGACCCAGGATGTCGTCCGGACTTTGGTTCCCATGAAGCTGTAAGACCTTGAACAGACCCCGTCCCGTCTCCGGGTTTCGGGTTTTTTTTTTTTTTTTCAAATGGGAAATGGCCGATTTGGTCAAATTACACACACAAACGACCTGAAGGCTGGTCGTGAACGGGTGAGTTGGCCAAGTGTGAGCCAGCAGTGGGGGTGGAGGATTGTGGCACAGTGGCCTAAAATACAAAGAAAGAAAGAAAGGAAGAAAGAGGGAAAGAAAGAAAGAGGAAAAGGAAAAGGAAAAGAAAGCTGAACATGTTAGACAAAGCATATTTGCCATGAGAGATGGCCTTGGACTTCTTCTTTGACTCGTTTGGACTAAATGTCCTTTATGCCTTGATTTTTTGAGTTCTTTGTGAAATGTGGTAGATGCCAGTCGTTAGATGGAATTGTGCCTCTGTGGATCACGTATTTCCTTTCGATAAAAAATCAACGCTCTGGGCCGCAGCGTGAGGAATGACTTCTAGAAACAGCGCCCTGAGAATCCTTGGTCCATATCACTCCTCTGCTTGAAAATCCTGCCTTTATTCCGTAATTTACTGAGACCCTCCTGTGGGCAGGCACTGTGCTGGGCGCTAGGGACACATCAGTGACCAGGCCAAAGCGGGGCCCGCCTGGCAGAGGAGAGGGATAAGACACAAACCAAACTCACCATATAATGTCAGGTAGTGACGAGCGCCCGGAAGAACACAGGCGCGGGGTGAGGCACAGCGCACGGGGTGGGTTTTTAGGTTCAGGTCCCACGGAGGAGGCAGGAGGGGAGGCGTGAGCTGAGGGGCTCTCCGCGGAAAGAGCGAGAGGACCTGATAACGTCGTGGCCGGTTCCGCCTTTCGGACAAGGCCCGGATTCCTTAACGACGTTCCACGTTGTCGCTCTTCCAATTGGCTCCTCATCCGTGATTCCACCTTCATTTTCTGACGATGCCCAGCTCCACAGCGAGCATCGGCCACGCCAGACTGTGTGAAGCCTGCCCCCAGACGCTCTGTTCTTTCCTCTTCCTTCCATGTTGGCTCCACTCATGCTTTGGGGGGGGGGCAGTGAGCCCACCAAAGGGCGGAAGGGACCGGGACAGGTGAATGGACAGTGGAGACCCTGGCCTACAGAAGTTCAGGGCAGCGTGGCCGCACAAAAAGCCCGGGGGGGTGAGGGAGGGGACACACAACTGAAAGACTGTAGAAGTGTCAAACTCCTGGGGATCTAGAATGTCACCCTGAGGATGTGGTGGCCTGGGGCAGTGGGGGGGGGGGTGTCTCATCTTCACCACGTGTGCTATTTCACCAGCTCAGGGTTTTTAAATCACTTGGAGAAAAGCTGCATCCTGTATGCCCCTATGGAGCATGTTGGCACAATAAATGCTCTGAGAAGTCCTGTAGTAAAGAAATGAGTGGAACTTTCTTGCTTTCTTTCTTCTTTCTTTCTTTCTTCTTTCTTTCTTTCTTCTTTCTTTCTTTCCTTCTTTCTTTCTTTCTTGCTTTCTTTCTTCTTTCTTTCTTCTTTCTTTCTTCTTTCTTTCTTTCCTTCCTTCCTTCCTTCTTTCTTCTTTCTTTCTTTCTTTCTTTCTTTCTTTCTTTCCTTCTTTCTTCTTTCTTTCTTTCTTTCTTTCTTTCTTTCTTTCTTTCTTTCTAAGTTTATTTATTTTGAGAGAGAGAAAGCACATGTCAGGGAGGGGCGGAGAGAAAGAGAAAATCCCAAGCAGGATCCGCACGGTCAGCACAGAGCCCCATGCGAGGCTCGAACCCATGAACTGTGAGATCATGACCTGAGTCGAGGTTGGATGCTTAAACAACTGGGTCACCCCGGTGCCCCCCTCCCCACCCGAGCTTTTTCGAACTAGCATTTTCCAAACCTGTTTCACAGTAGAAGTCTTCCCCCAGGGGCCATCTAGTCCATACCCTCAGGAGTATGTGACGCAGGGCACCAAGCTCACTTACAGGGCTGCCCAGGGCAAGTGTCGATGGTGGTCATTAACATTTGAGCGGGGGTCTGATTGTTGGAACCCGTATATTTGCATTACTTAAAATTTGACCCATGTTAGAATGGCCACCAAAAAAGCCTCTCACGTATCACGTGGTAAACATTTATGCTTAATTAGGATCTATGACCGTATATGGAAAGAAGGCATGAATGATTTGAGACTGTATTCCCCTTTAAAATTTTTCTTGCCTTCTGCCATGGTCACTGCGAAAGGCAGTATGCCAGCCTCGGGGCTAGGGATGACCAATTCGTAACCTCTTCCCTATGGAGTTCACAGGTTAACTCCTTCCGCTTTTCGTGTGACGTGTCCCCTCTAGCCCTGGATTCTTCAACTCTAAGGTCCTATAATTTTATCGTTCTAAAACTCTGTTATTCTAAGATTCCACGATTCCATGACTCTCCTCGTGAGCCCTGGACATCTGCCTTTATTTTGAATCCTCTGTTGGACTAGTTATCTAAACACAGATCTTCTCAGTTCATTTATTTGTGAATGTATATCAAGCGTCGATGAAGAGGTCACCTCTAAGAAATTTGTAGATTCAGTTCAAGGTCAATTGAAGCTAACTGTATTAAAACAAGATCTTATCTCTCGCCGTGAAATATTAGCCGTGCTTTTTGTAAAAAGGAGAATTAGGCCAAAATAGTTCACGTTGAGGGGGGAAGAAAAGGACTTCATTGCTGCATATATTTACGCATATGCTCATTTGGTGGTTTCTTCCCTTAATTACGAACAGAAGGCAGAGATCTAGGGTCACGCAGAGGGTACGTTGCGGATGGACGTCGCCGCCGGCAAAGTTCGCAGAGGGCAGCACCTAAGAGCTGGAAACAGGCAAGGAGGGCACTGAGACGGCTGCCCACTCGCCTGGGGTCCCACAGGAGGCCGAGGGCCGAGAACCGTCCCAAGCTGGCTTCTGCCTCCTGGTCCAGCACTCTCCCTGCATTCTGAGGCTGGACAGGCAGGTGGATGAGAACCAGGGATGGAATTAGGACATCAAAGGCACAGGCTCTCTATCTCCGTGGGCCTTGTCTAACGCTGAGAAGAGAGCCCGTCTCCGCTTGGGGGTGACAGTTGACGCGGTAGAAAGACGCTGGGCTAGAACTCCATCGGGTTTCATGCAAATTCCCCACCTCCTGTGGGCTGGGGCCAGTCACTTGCCTTGTCTGAGCTTGGTTCCTTTAGCTGTGAATGAAGGATGTTAAAGTCAAATGATCTCAAAATTAAATTGCTCTGTATCCCCACTTATAGTCATAGTGGTTATGATGCAAATATTATAATTATACGAATAATACATTGATACATTACATATGACACGACAGATCTAGAAACGTGAATACATTATCGGCAAAGTTGAAGTCCATTTTGGCCCCCGCTCCCAATCCAATCCTGGTCCTTGTTCCACTTTCCAGAAGAAACCGTAATCGGCTTGGTGTGTATCCACGCATTTTTACACCACACGGATGCTGTATGATCTCATCTCCTGTGTGTGTGCGCGCGTGCGTGGGCGCGGGCCTGCCTACGTGGTTTTTGTTGTTGTTTGTGTCTTTGCTTGCACCAGTCCATGCTTAGCTTTTCACGCAACGTGTCTTTGAGCTCTTCCTGCATCGTTATTTTTTTAATCATCTGCCGTATCTTGGCCATTCCCACGTTGGCGGTTGTTGGGGTTGTTTATTTTCTATTTCCCTAAACGATACTGGAATGACCAAGACTGTGCTTGCTCTCGTCCTGGTCTCCTACGATAAGCGAGCACGTACCCCGCGGGTGGAAGGTGATCACCAAGAAACGGTGCTGGGTTTTTACTCCAGCGCTACCCTGAGCAGGTTGAGTGGACCAGGAGTGATCCATTTCCGGCGGCTGGGTTGCTGTTTCCTCCTCCTCCTGCCTCTCTGTCCAGTACTCCTCCTCCTGGATCTCTCTTCTCTGGAGTTCTGCATCAGTCAGGACTCCTGGGGACGCGTGTCAGGAGGCCGACTCACGCTGGCTTCAGCAGAGGGCATTTAGGCGTCTGTGCCTGGATCCCAGAACTGAGGGATGGGTCGCCAGCACTAGAGGCTTACCAGGACCCTGTTTCTGTCTTTATTTTCCTCTTCCCTTCTCTGCCCAGCTTAAAAGATACCTGGCAGCAGCCCCAACATCCCATTCTTCTGGCTCCTGGACTCAAACGGCAAGGCTAGGTCTCTAGCTCAAACTCAGAAATCCTAGGGCAGGACTCTGATTGGTTGCACTTGAGTCACATGCTCTCCCTTGAACCACTCCTTAATCCAGAGGAAGGAGGTACTGTGATTGGCCAGGCCTAGGTCACATGCTCACCCTGCAGTGCCCGTTGTCAGGCAGATGGGAGAGCTCACGGGGCTGACCAAAGCGTTAGCTCCTGGTTGTGTCCAGAACATGGCTCCGGGGGTGCCTGGGTGGCGCAGTTGATTAAGCGTCTGACTTCAGCCAGGTCTCGATCTCACGATCTCGCGGTCCGTGAGTTCGAGCCCCGCGTCAGGCTCTGGGCTGATGGCTCAAGCCCCGCGTCAGGCTCCGGGCTGATGGCTCAGAGCCTGGAGCCAGTTTCCGATTCTGTGTCTCCCTCTCTCTCTGCCCCTCCCCTGTTCATGCTCTGTCTCTCTCTGTCCCAAAAATAAATAAACGTTGAAAAAAAAATTTAAAAAAACAGAACGTGGCTCGGGGTCCTGATAACCTTAGAAGGCTTGGAAAAGCAGCAGTCTTTGTTTCTATTGACCGAATCTTCCTACGAACACAAGGAGGGAGTGATACTAACATTTTCCGAGTAGCTATGCTGCCTGCACTGGGCTAGGTATTTTGTTTTAATTTAATTGTCTCAAATAACGCACGAGCCCGCCATGATGCCTGTTTTACAGGTGAGGAAACTGAGGCTTGGAGGGGTTTATTGGCCGGTCTGAGGTTGCTGGTTAGTAAGTGGTGGACCTGGGATTTGCACGAATGTCTGTTAGAGCGTGGGTCCGGAGCTGAGTTCAGGCTTCCTCTGTTCTGGGTTCCAGATGCACCTGCATAGCGTCGCTCTTTTCCCATCGTGAGCAGACCAAAGTAAACTTGGTATCTCCGTTTGCTTGTGTCCAAATGCGGCCGCCTGCCCTTCCCCCCACCCCTCCAGCTAACGCGGCTCCTCGCATCAAGACCCTCCCCTGGCTCATGCCTCTCTCCTTGCTCCTAGAATCCGCCCCGGACTGCTTTGACCAATAGAACGTGGAGGAGGTGACAGTGTGCCAGGTGTGGGTGTAGCCCTGAACGTCTGCCATGTTCCGGGTGGGGGAGGGGGGTAGCTAAGGAGCCCAAGCTAATTGACTGAATGAGGACAGGCCACCCCATTACGCATGCACACACACACACACACACACACAGAGCACATAGAAGAGCATCCAGGGGCCAGACACATCAGTGACGTCTAGACCGCCTCCTGCCACAGCCAGCCGGCCCAGCGGTCCCTGCCGATGCCCCGTGGAACAGAAGAGCCGCCCGCCTGAGCCCTGCCCGAGTTCCTGACCCACAGAATTATGAGAGATAATAAACCGATATTGTTTTGAGTGCCGTGTTTTGGGGTGGTTGGTTATACAGCAATAGAAAATCAAAACAGGAGTGTTGCTCATGTTGCAGGGGTTTTTTTTTTTTTTCCTGTTACGTGTTTTTTTTTTTAACTTTATTGAGGAACAACTGGGCCTCACTGACGCGTGTGAGTGTATACATTGAGAGTGTACAATGCGCCGACTGGATGGGCACCTCCATTGTGAGATGATGAACAAGGTCAAGATACTGAGCATCACCGCCTCACAGTTACCTTTTCTTTTGGGGGGTGAGAACCGGCTTATTTGAACTGTAGTCACCGTGCGGTGCCTCAGACCTGCCACGTTTCCTCTTTTTCTCCCTGAAAATGCGTTGCCCTTTGACCAACATCTCCCCGGGGCCCCTCCTTTTAAGGTCTTCCCATTCAGTGCCTGTCGAACTGGCCCTTCTGAAGCCTGACTCCCTGGCACTCTTTACAGGGGAACTTTCTCTTACAAAGTAAAGTGTGACTGCCTCTGAGTTATCCTTTGACATTCATAATGCATCAAAGGAAAGATCGGACTTTCTACGGAGGTGAGGAAAGATAGTGCAAAGGGCCCAAGGGGTTCACTTTACGCTTGCTTCTTTGATGCTATTGAACGTTTAAATAGCATTTCTGGATATGAAAGCAATACATACTCCCTGTAGACCATTTGGAAAATGCAGAAAAATATAAATGGGAAAATCGGTAGACAGACAGACAGAGATCGCTTCTTAGTCTACGGTTCTGCTATAAGGAATGTTACCATTGCGGTATTTCCCCTCACCGTGCAACACACACGTGCATGCCCCCGCACGCACGTGCACACGCACTTTTTACACAGTTGAAATCATCAAGGCACAGTGTGTGTGTCCTTTATTCTTTGCATTCTGTCGTAAGTGTTTTTCCTGTCTCATTAAAAATTCTTTACGAATATCAATTTTACTTTATTTTATTATTTTTTTAAACGTTTATTCATTTTGGAGAGAGAGAGAGAGAACTTGAGCAGGGGAGGGGCAGAAAGAGGGAGACACAGAATCCGAAGCAGGCTCCAGGCTCCGCGCTGTCAGCACAGAGCCCGACGCGGGGCTCGAACCCACGGACCGCGAGATCATGACCTGAGCCGACACCGGACGCTTAACCAACTAAGCCCCCCAGGTGCCCCTACAAATATCAATTTTAATAGCTGCCTTGTATTCTCCCCTCCGTGTTACTATGCTTTACCCAACCAATCCCCCAACACACAGAAGGCTTCCAATGTTTTGCTGTTGTGAACTCGGCAATAAACATCCTCACGGGTAAGTGTTTGTAACTCTGGCCGGAAGGGTCCCTCGCCGTGGAAGCACAAGGTCAGATGCAAAACGGCCTTTTCTAAGAGCGATCTGGAGACTGACCTATCTGAGGATTCCTCCTCTGGCAGCTGCCATTCCCATGTTGAAGTTGTGTATTTTCGACTCCCGAATTCTTCCTCACCAGCACGTGGTCCAGGGCTCATGCTTTTTCTGGCTTCTATTGACCCCTTTACCTGCACCTTAGATGGGACCTAATTGTGCAGGCCAGTGGTACCGAATTCTTCCATTAATTCGTTGTGGGTCAGCGGACGTCATGTCTCGCTCTGGGCCTCCGACTTCTGATCCGGACAGCGGCGAAGTTTGACCAGATGACTCTCTGCCCACCCTTAAGTTTGAGCCCCTTCCTCGTGCCGACCACGGAGCGAAGGGCTTTAATATCTCTTCAACCGCACTATTATTATTAACCCATTTTACAGACGAGGAAACGGAGGCCAAGAGAGTGTCGATTGTACCCACGGCTCCTTAGAGGTTTGTCCACTGACCGGCTCTAAGGAAGGGCCCAACTTTGAGTCCGGGGTGACAGAATACTCCACGGGATTCGGATTCCACTCGCACGTACTCATATTCACCAAGGCCCCCCATGTGTCATCGCGGTGCCAAGTGCTCTTCTCATATGTACTTCATAAACCCCCCAACAGTTCCATGACACGATATTATCGTTCCCAGACGAGGAAGCTAACGCTCAGAGAGGTGAGGTGACTGAGCCAAGGCCACGCAGCTTGGAAGACACGGAGCATTTGAGTTCTGCCGTTTTGAAACACCAGACTGCCTCCCAAAGGCCCAGGCCCTGCCAGGAGCGATGGACCGGAGATTCGGGACCTTTTTTTCACCACGGTGCAGCGGGTGAAGGGGAGGGTCCATTCATTCCTCTGGTCTCTGGAATGTCCGGACCACTTCTGGATTTCCGTCCCTGCCTGTCTCTGCGTCTCCTTTGTTCCCACCTTCCCATCTGGCAGCCGATGTCCCTGGGTCTCCACCATATCTGAAGCTTCCTTATGTTATTAAAAACCTACCCCCCTCTCTCGGTCTCCTTCTCGCTCCCCCCCACCCCGCCCCCACGATTTCCTCTCCCCTCTCTTGCAAAATACAAAACCAGAAACGAACCGAACACAGAAGTCTGTAAATGCACCGGCTTGGCTCCTTCTGAGGCCCTGGGCTCCTGGACACAATCTTGAATCCTAATTAAGCCGTTAGAGAAAAGCTTGCTGCTGGCAACAGGGACGGGGAGAAATAGTTTCCATCACGCAGGATCTGGAATTGGAATTGGCTAGAAGGCCCTCGCTAGCCGCTTTCCATACCTAACAGGCAGAATCTCAAATGTTATTAATCCAAGTGAACCGTGCGAGACACGGGGAGGGAGCGGCGAGTCGAGTTATTTGATTTTTTAAGAAAGAAAACCGGGCAAAGAACGTTTTGTATCTGCGGCATCCTGGATCCCCCGCGACGGACGCAGCCGTCGGGTGAGAACTGGGTCTGCGGTACGTGGCGCGGGGTTTAATGCAACCACAAGTTCAGCTCGGACACCCAGGCCAAGGTGAGAATGCGGAATTCCCGACACGCCCCGCTTGGAGCCCCCGTGCCTTCGCGGACCGGCCCCCTCTCGGTGGCCGAAAGGGAGAGAGTGGGACGCAGCCACCGGGCAGCAGGGGCTGCGCGCACAGGCCAGCTCAGCCCTGCGCCCCCGGGGGGACGGTCATCTTGTTGAAGGGCCAGCCGCACCGCTCCCTGGAGTCGGCCCCGGCACACCCCGCCGTGCTCTCCCAGCCTCCGCTCTGCTACGGCACAGTGGACAAGGTTGCTCACTGCCCGCCGGCCCCGCCCCCTTCTGTCTTGCTCTCCGAGCCCTGGTTCCGTTTGGACGGCAATGCCTCCAGCCTTTCGGGTGGAGCTGGCCCAACGCAGACACGGCGACCTCTCCCTGCTGCGTCAGTGATGGGTCTCGCTGTGGCCTGTGGCCTCATCCTGGTCAAGGAGTCATAAGGGGGAGATAGGTTTTCTTTTTTTCTTTCTTTCTTTCTTTCTTTCTTTCTCTTTTTTTCTTTCTTTCTTTAATGCTTATGTATTTTTGAGAGACAGAGAGACAGAGTGTGAGCAGGGCAGGGGCAGAGAGAGGGAGACCCAGAATCCGAAGCAGGCTCCGGACTCCGAGTTGTCAGCACAGCGCCCGACATGGGGCTCGAACCCACAGACTGTGAGATCATGACCTGGGCTGAAGTCGGACGCCCAACCGACGGAGCCACCCAGACACCCCGATGTGTGTGTGTGTGTTTTGTTTTGTTTTGTTTTGTTTTGTTTTGTAACAGACGAGACTGGCACAAGGAGAAAACTCTTTTGCCCTCATCCCTCCTTTCCGATGTCATAGGGGTAGGACGTGATGTCTGGAGCTGTGGCAGTCATGTTGTGCTTGTGAGGTGGTACGTTTAACTTACTTTTGCCCAGTGCAAGCCTATGCCTTGTATTTTTGTACAGCACAAGTGCTACATGTTAACTAATTAAATAATAACTCAATCCATATGCAGTATCTTGAGGATGGCAGAACAGAGGATAGAAAGAATCTGGGTCTTGATGTCATTGTTGAGTCAACAACCCAACTGCGGAACTTGCCCCTCCAGTAAAGACTGGGTGCTAAGTGTTCTGTTTCTTGCAGCCAAAGCCAGGAGCAGGGATTGTCAGATGTCTATCCAATATCCACCCCCACTTTCTTCAGTCATTGACGTCTGGTATACAGCAGGGCAAACTACTACTCAGAACAAAGACTCCATTTTTTTGCAGCTAGAGTGGCTACAGGTCTAAATTCTGGCCAGTGAGATGTAAGTGAAAGTTGTGGGTGGGACTGGGGGAAGCTTCTTTAAAAGGAGCTGACTGTGCTAGGACTGTGTCTCCTTTGTCTTACTTCCATTCATTTGCCCTGCTGCCAGGAAGGCAAATGTGAAGTCTGGAGCCCCAACAGCCATTTTGGACCATGAGGCAAGTATGGGAGCCCCCTACAGAAGTGAGTGGAACAGAAGGAAGGAGGCTGGGTCTCTGCGGACCCGCTCTACCAGTCCTGGACCACCTGCTTCTGGACTTCTTTTCTGGAAGGGAATAAATGCCGGTGTGTTTAATGTTTTGAGTTTTCTATAAATCAGAGATGAGCCTAATCCTACCATTGAGACAAAAGCTAGCCCAAGAGTACTTTGCTTACAACCTTTGTGGACTTCCCACTGCCCACAGGAGAAAGTCCTGGTTTCCAAGGCCTGTGCAATAGATCTCATTCTTCCAACTCACCCTTGAAGACTCAGGTCAAAGATCAACGGAGCCTCTGAGAAGCCTCCCTGATCCCTTCTGGTAGCGGGGGCCCTGGCTCTGGGGTCCCTGGCATCTCGCCCATAGCTCTGCCCTGGAAGGTATTGCATTTCTCTGGGACATTCAAGCTGATGATCCTCGAGCGGGGCCCGTCTCTCTGTTGTCTGTGGAGAAGCCCCGAGAAGGGTCAGCTGGTCAGGCCCACACAGCAATGCGACAGAGACAATCCTGCCAGCGCTGGACTTAGCCCCTGGGCTTCCCCACCTCTCATTTTATCACACTGGAGGGAGGCATCCTGTCTGGCAAACCTCCTTCGGCACTCATTTGAGGAAGGGAGGGGGGCTGGAAGCTGTCAAGTTGGGTTTGTTGGATTCTCAGTAGAATTCTCTTCTTTTTTTTTTTTTAATTTTTTTTTTCAACGTTTTTATTTATTTTTGGGACAGAGAGAGACAGGGCACGAACGGGGGAGGGGCAGAGAGAGAGGGAGACACAGAATCGGAAACAGGCTCCAGGCTCCGAGCCATCAGCCCAGAGCCCGACGCGGGGCTCGAACTCATGGATCGCAAGATCGTGACCTGGCTGAAGTCGGACGCTTAACCGACTGTACCACCCAGGCGCCCCAGAATTCTCTTCTTCTTGGGGGCGCCTGGGTGGCTCGGTCGGTTGAGCGTCCGACTTCGGCTCAGGTCATGATCTCACAGCTCGTGGGTTCGAGCCCCGCGTTGGGCTCTGTGCTGACAGCTCAGAATCTGTTTCAGATTCTGTGTCTCCCTCTCTCTCTCTCTCTCTTGCTTTCTCTGCCATGCTTTCTCTCTCTCTCTCTCTGTCTCAAAAATAAACGTTAAAAAATTAAAAAGAAAAAAAAGAATTCTCTTCCTCTTGGAGAATTCAGCACTGACTACCCCTGAGGGTCATCCCCAGTTGCAATTTCTGGGGCCCCCCGCAGCATCGCTGGTGGGTCCTAGGTGAGCCGATCCCCTGGGGGAGAGGCCAAGCGGAAACCAGGCTGGGGCAGGCTCAGGGAGCTGGGCTCGGGTGATCGCTCAGAAGAAAACAAACAGCTCTGGGTCGTTCTCTGCCTCTTTCCGTGCAGCCTGGGGCCAGTGGGGCAGCACCTGGGCTCTGAAGACGGACTCTTGGCTCCAAGCTTCTATGCCACCACGAGCTGGCCGCGGGACGGTGGTGAGTTACGGACCCTCCTTGTGCTTTATTTTCCCCATTTGGGCAGGCGACAAAGTCATTTTGCCAAAAGTTAGCAAGCACCCAGTACGGGCCAAGCACGGTCCCGGGCACGGGCGGGGGTGTGGAGATGAAGCGGTGAACACCACAGACAAAGGTTCTTCCCTGCGGAGGTTTCGTTCGTGCGAGAGGGGGGTAGAGCCAGGGAGTAAACTTGTACAGAGATGCACGTCGGGTAAAGAATGCTGCAGCAAAAATAAAGCAGGCTTATTCTTTTTTAAGTTTATCTATTTACTTTGAGAGAGACAGAGAGCACAAAAGGGGGAGGGGCAGAGGGAGAGGGAGAGACAGAATCCCAAGCAGGCTCCACACGCTCTGCCCGCAGCCCGACGTGGGGCTCGAACCTATGAGCCGCGAGATCACGACCTGAACCGAAACTCAACTGACTAAACCACTCAGGCGCCCCGAGAAATTTTTGTTGTTGTTGAGTGACGTTGGTTGGCCAAGCACGGAAGGCGTTTGTTGTCTTTGCCCGTCCCCCCGCTCCCCCTAACCACCCAGAGGCGAGCAGCCCAGAACGGGGGCCGGGCGTGATTCATCTCTGAAGCTGGCTCTCGGATGGCCTAGGACCCATTTCCAAAGCGTTTTCCATAGAACCGTCACGAGGTAAAGATTACCAAAAGGGTTCTGGAGTCAAAGTTTGGAAGGGGCAAAGTTAAACAAAATAAAACAGGTGCACGTGTGTGTGTGTGTGTGTGTGTGTGTGTGTATGTGTGTGTGTGTTGCAGGACTTCTCAGAGCCTTTACAAACTAAGATACATCGTGACTCTTCAAGGTGGGCCAGACAGGGGGCGGCTGCCTACAGCAAGTAGCCGCCCCAACCTCGCCGGACCAGAGAACCACTTTGGGGCACTCACTTTAAGAAATGCCGTTTTAGAGGGCGTTGCCCTCCTGGGCCCTGGTCCAGGACCACGCTTAACAGTGGCATCCGGGGAATTAGTGAGGAGAGGTGCCCTGAAGTGTGGCGGAGACTCCTGTCCGCGGTCTAGGTGCTCTCCTTCTTTCTAGAGATCCCACTCTGGGAATGGGATCCTGTCCCTATCGGGGGTCGTGCTGTCTTTGGACTGTCACAGGGAGGTCACCCTAGCCTCGGGTCGGTAGGAATCTCCCCAAGGTGTGGCAGCCACCGTAATGTCCCAACTTCATGAGGTGCCTGGCAGGGAAGGGACAAAGGGGGTTCTCAGGACACTCCCCATGTCCCTGTAGGGCTCCGCAGCCGTCGCATCCCTCCCTCCAGGAGCGTTGTGACCCGGCTCCCTGGCCCTGGAATCCAGCCCGGATCCTTTCCCGCCCTCGCCGGCTCTGCGGTCAATCTTGACCGCAGACCCAGGGCTCTTCTGAGTGATGGTTGCATCCCGCTCTCCGGGAGCTTGGGCCAGATGTCCTGCTTCCAGAGCCAGAAGAGAGATCGCGCAGGCTTGTGAGGGCTTCTGGGGCTGCTCTGAGCTGAACTTGGGGGCTAGGGAGCGGCCCCTCTGCGGAGGAGCTGACCTCACAGCTCTGGGAGGCGTGTTGGGGTCCCTGGCCGGGCCGGATGGGGCGGGGCTCCGAGCTGCAGGAAGGGAGGGGCCCCCTGCAGCTCCTCTGGGCTGGAAGGAAGCTCCTGAGGGTCCCGGGCCCGGGTTCATCCAGCCTCGGGGGCAGGCATCTTGAGTGTCACCCAGGGCCCAGCAGGGCCCCAGGCTTCAGCTCTGCGGCTCAGAGGGAGAGGACCCATTTATACGGCCAGGGCTCTGGGGGCGTGGCCCGTCCCTGAAGCTCCGAGAGCCCAGCAGGGTCTGCTGGGGGAGGCTCTGGGCCTCCAGGAGAGGCCGGGCCCCAAGGGCAGGAGTGTGGGCTCGGCACTCAGTGCTGGTTTTCCTCCCAGCACCGGAGGATTCTGTTTGCAGCCTCCGTTCGGTGAGGTTGGTCGACGGCTGCAATGAATGGACCGGGAACGCGCCTGCTCTAGGCCTAGCTCTTAGAACCATCTTTCGCGGCCCTCCAGCTCGTGTCCTTTTTACTGCGGCCTCGGAAGCCACGTGGCGAGGCCTCTCCTTGAGACCAGCCGCCAGGAAGGGCTCCCCACTCACCAGCCAGCCTGTGGTGTGAACGAGAAATAAGCCTTGGGTCCATCGAGTCTCAGAGATGCGGTGTGTAGTCTTTTTTTTTTTTTTTTTTAAGTTTATTTGTTTATTTTGAGGGAGGGAGAGACAGCATGAACAGGGGAGGGGCAGAGAGACAGGGAGAGAGGCTCTCAGCCCAGAAGAAGCCGTGGGGGCTTTGTGCTCCCACAGCCCCAGGTGCACACCGCGCCGTGATTGCGCTTGTGCTGTGTGTCCTCCGTTGAGTACGTTACCCTCTCTGAGCCTGTTTCCTCCCCGGTAAGGTGGGCACGGAGGTGGCCAGGTGACAGCGTGCCCCACAGAGATGAGTAACGGTCTTCCCTCCCCCCGGGCGCTGCCTTACGAGAGCTTCTCGTTCATTCCTTTGTGGCTACAACAACATTTATGAGGCACCTACTGGGCACCGGCTTCTGCTGCAGGCGCAGGGGATGTCGCAGGGAACGCTGCAGACAGAACTCCCTGCCTTCACGGAGCTGACGTTCTGTCGGAGGCGACGGAAGAACGATGGCCCGTGGGTCTTCACCCGTGGGGTGTGTGCGTGTGCGTGCGCGTGTGTACCCGTGTGAGGAGTGCAATGGTCCCGGGGGACCGGGGCGAGGGGTCCCACCTCTTCCAGTCCTGAGATCCCACTAGCCTTCCGAGCCCCTAGGAGAGAGGAGTCAGGGCCCGGAATCGTGTTCAGGAGAGACTGGCTGGCTCCACGGGGTTCCGGGTGACACAGCGGCCCCGAGGGAGGGAGGGGAGCATTCTCAAGTGGCCAGCGTGAGGCCCAGGGACACTCGGGGACTCTGGTGGCTTGCGGGAAGGCAGAAGCTGCCTAAGTCCCCACTGCTTCCGGGCAGCGTTTTCCCAGACGAGGTGTCACGGAAACCGGAACGTAGGAATAAGGTCTCTGCAGGGGTGCCCCGTCCTTCCAAGATGGAGGGACAGTGGCTTGGCAAGGTGTTCTTCCGGTTGTGTCCAAACCCAGATGGTTGGGAAGAATATCTTTCCACCCCGACTCCCTTTCGGGGACCCCCGACACCAAGAGGCGCACGTAACCTTCAGAGACACATCAGCCCCGTCAGGCGGAAGGGACTGCGCCCGGCTGTCCGCTCCCCGTGGGCCACAGAAGGGAACCTCTGTCTCCCAGGAGCCCAGGGTATTCTGGCTTCAGGTCCTGACAGTTCCTGCAAATGAAGCCGGAAAATGCCGCCGGAGGGGTTCTAAGAACCTCTCTCGGTGCAGCAAAAACACGACGGGCAGACCACGAGGTCGTTGTCCTGTTCACGATCGTACAGCCAGCCCCCAGCGCAGCACAGGTCGGGAGGCACAGGTCGGGAGCTCTCAGGATGTTCAGGTGAGTGAAAGAATGACCTGGCCTTTTCCGTTCCTCCTCACAACCCACGAAGTGGCTACAACTATCCTGATTCTCCGGTTGAAGAAACCCAAGCTCAGTGAAGGGACTCACTCACATTTACACAGTAAGATTATAGATTTGGACCCGGGCTTGATCCCGAGTCTGTGTTTTGTCTGCAGCCATGTGTCACTGAGGGCTCAGGGAAGCAAGAAGTATCTCCCGCTTCAGGGAGCTGGAGAGTCTCATGCCAACCGATGAGTGGCCACAGGACATTGGCTTCACTTACTCTCCATTACTGTTAGAACAGCAGCTAACGTCCAGGGCTAAACACTGTCCTCGGTACTTATATAATCTTCACCGCTCTATGGAGCTGGTGCCATGAGCGTCCTTCTCCCTTTATAAGGAAACTGAATCTCAAAAAGGTCCCATGACCGGTCCGGGGAATGGCGGGTGAGCTGGGGCAGGACTGGACCCTGCGCAGGGGCCCCCTCGCTTCACCCAAGGACGAGGCAGGATGTGCAACAAGGTGACAGTGGAAGGCTAGGTCAGGTTCGCCTGACCAGGGAGAGGGGTCCTGGAGGCGGTGACTGATGCGCGGGGCCTGGAAGGTCCAGCTGTGAGGCTGGAGGAGGGAGGAGACATGGGGTGACCGGGGGGCAGCCGTGGACTTGGGGTCCTGCGGGGTCACGGGTTGAGAGGGAGTCTCCCAGGTTGGGATGGGAGCCCCAGCCTCGCTCTCTGGGGGGACAAGAAGGGGGCAGTGGGGCCTGCTTTCTAGCTGGATTAATTTCTTTTCTGCTACAGAAAGGAAAAGAAAAAGAGGGTAAGTGTGCCAAAGAGCGGTTGGCCTGTTCGTGTCAGGTGGGGCAAAAGTTTCCACGTTCAGAGAGGCAGCTCTCACGTGGTGAGCCAGGAACCACACGGCAGGGTTATACAACGTGAAACTTACACGACGTCCCCAGGGTCCCTGTGTCAACTCCCCCCTGCAAGCCGTCGTCTCCCTTGTCCGCGAGGTGTGGTGGATAAAGCGTGTGTTAGCGTGTGTGTGTGTGTGTGTGTGTTTCTCTTTGAAAAAGCAATGGAAATGAATGAAAAAGCCTTTGCATTGGAAAGGATTGGAAAACATGCTCTTTTGTTCATGCAGGAGCCTGAATCCAGAAGAGACACTGGAACAGCAGCCGTGGCCTGCTTGTTAGAGTTCACCCTCGTCGTTATTTGATGGCTACCGGGCTTGGAATATTTCGGGGGTGCATTGCCTTCTGGGGAAAAATGGGTCTTAGGCGCTGGGCAATTGCATAAAATGATCCTGGTTGTAGAATTAAGGAAGTTGGGGTTTGGCGAGGTCAGGGGACTGGCCGCCTCCTGCTGAGCGATGAGGGCCCAGGCTGCCTGTCTGGGTCTGCCCCCTGCACCGCTCAGGGCAGAGTCGGTTCTGAACAACACGCTGAGTCGGCGGCCAGTTCAGTGCAGGCAGCCGGGGCTGGGAGGGGACCCTCCAGCCGGGAAGTCGTCGGGATCTCTCCCGTTTTCCTCTTCATCTGGCCTGTCTCCCCAGGGACGTAGGTCTCCTCCGCCTTGCAACCATCTCTGCAGGCCAAATGTTTCCAGAAAGACTCCCGTACGTGCCACGGAACCCTTCTCGAAGGTTGCTGAAGTCACCAGAGCTCAGAGCTTCCAGGAGGATCTGAGGAGATGCAGAGAGGGAGGGGGGTGTTTTCCAGCTTTGGGAAGAGCGAAAGCCGGAGGGGATCTCTCTGGGAGATCTCGAGGCCCCCTGTGAGCCCGGGGCACTGCCGGGGGATGTCCCTGCTGCTCCTCGGTGGGGCGGTGACTTGGGGGCCCCAGCCCGTGCTGGCCGCGGATGGGAGGGGATCGCAGTTCTCCGGGTCGCCCTTGCCCCTCCCCGCAGGCGCCCCTCAGCAGCACTTAGAGAAGCCTGCAGTGCATAAGCAGCCACTTCCTACCCCGCTAAGCCTTCTGCCTGTCATCACGGCCCTTCTTGAGACACCTTTGGACATTCGTCTGGGAGGAAGCGCCTCCCTGCCACGGCCCCATTTCCTCGCGCTCAAGTCTGGATCTGATGCTAAATCTCGAGCTGACGTGACACTGTTTATAATACTTCACAGTTACTCCCAGGGTTATCCGGTGATCACCAAACCCACCTCTCGCCTTCACTTCAACTCTCTGAGATATGCACCCGAGGGCGGGTGGGGGGGGGGGTCCTGGTGCGGCCCAGCGGACGTGAGGCCAGCCGGGGTTTGGGGTGACGAGGGGAGAGCCACCCCCCCACCTAGCTTCTGGCCACCACCACCTACCACGCCCTGCCCTGGCCGGTGGGACCCGGGAGGACAGGGGCGGTCAAGAAAGAGCTGAGCTGTGCGGTGACCCAGCGGGGAGGTCCCACCAGGGCGGCAGGGAACTCGGAGGGAAGGGGGAGCAGCGTTCAGAAGACAGAGGGACCCAGGGCAGGGCAGGGGAGCGGAGGCCCTAAGGAGGAAATGGTTCATTCGTTCATACTCGCGCTGTTCAGGCCCGCCTGTGTTCATTCGAAAACCTCATGCCAGACTTTGCATAACACCAGCTCTCCTGCAACTACCCTTGTGTTAGTAGACTTAACAGCGGGCCAGGCCATGCGGTGACTGCTTCCTCTGTGCCAGACCCTGGGCTAATGGATTTCTAGGCATCCGCTCCTTTGATGCCCAGATCAGCATCAGATAGGGAGCATTTTTCTCAGTTTACGCAAAAGGAAACAGAAGCACAGAGAGGTGAACGACTTGCCCAAGGCCGCACAGCAGTGGGAGATCCTAGAATAACCCCCCGCGGGGTCTGTCTGAAACCCCTCTGTCCGCGCCCTCAGCGCCGTGCCATAGACACAGGCAGAGAGCAGAGGAAGCACAAGAAAGGAGGGAAGAAGCGATCGGCACTTGCTTCCCCGGATCTCAGAGGAGGAGGCACCGTGTCCGGTTCCGAGGGCTGCGCACTGCCACGGCTCAGGGTCCGCGGCCATGTCCACTCTCGCCAGAGTTTGGCCACATGCTGCCGAATTGAAGCTTTCAGCTGTTCAGCTGTTCTTGGCACCAAAGATCCAACTGGGTTTGAGTTCTTGTTGGCCATCTGGGCGTGTCTTGGGAGGTTTTCTCTTGAACAAAGAGATTAACGATCGCAGTACGTTACCTGACTTTTCAGGCCGATCCCACGGCCGCTGCTGGAGCCCTTGCCGGGATCCAGAACCACGCTGAGGGGGCCACCCCTGTTTTCTCATTTAACCCCCTGGGCTGCCATATCGTCCCCATTTTAGAGGAATCCAGAGGAGCGAAGAGAATGGTCCCGGGTCACCCTCCTAATAAGTGATGTCGTGGTGGCTACAGTTTTGGGGGGATCTGTGGTGGGGGGGGGCACTGAATCAGGCCCTTTCTGCCCGTTCTCTCTAATTCGTACAGCTCCCCTAGGGCCTTGGGGAGAGTGGGTTGAGAGTGACTTTACGAAGGAGGGGCCAGACAGAGTCAGGGTCCAGTCAGAATTGGGACCCACAATTAAGTTCCAAGAGAACTCCCCGTGGCCAAAACCGGAACAATTTGGGCAATGAAATTAGGAATACACCATTGGATTAAAGCCCAAAGTAGAAAATAAGTATCCGCGAGTCCATATTGATGTAAAGAAATGATTGAGGGGCGCCTGGGTGGCGCAGTCGGTTAAGCGTCTGACTTCAGCCAGGTCACGATCTCACAGTCCGTGAGTTCGAGCCCCGCGTCGGGCTCTGGGCTGATGGCTCAGAGCCTGGAGCCTGTTTCCGATTCTGTGTCTCCCTCTCTCTCTGCCCCTCCCCCGTTCATGCTCTGTCTCTCTCTGTCCCAAAAAAATAATAAAAAACGTTGAAAAAAACATTAAAAAAAAAAAAGACAAAAAAAAAGAAAAGAAATGATTGAAAGGGAAAAACTCCCTCCGCCCCCGGACTGCGGCTGCCTTCTGTTTCCGTATTGCATTCTTTATACACGTGTTTTTTTTTTTTAACGTTTACTTATTTTTGAGAGATAGAGACAGAGCACAAGTGGAGGAGGGGCAGAGAGAGAGGGAGACACAGCATCCCAAGCAGGCTCCAGACTCTGAGCTGTCAGCACAGACCCCGATGCGGGGTTTGAACTCATGAACCGGGCAATCGTGACCTGAGCCGAAGTGTAACCGACTGAGCCACCCAGGTGCCCTTTCGAGTTTTTTGTTTTGTTTTTTTTTTTAACCAAAAAATAGACTTTGAAAAAATGCAGCATCGCCAGCCCGAGAGAAAAGCATCGGTTGGTTAAGTTCTCAGCCAGTGTGCTTTCTGTCACTTTCTATTCCGTCTTCGTTTAATGTGTTTTATAACAGTAGTTTTAGTAATGTATGCGCACGGTTGGGGGCAGGCCAAAACCCCTTTAAAAAGTGATGATTCAGCCACACGAATTGAGCTTGAGTCGCTTTTCTGAGAAAATAAACGTAAATGTAAAAATGCACAAAAATGTTCATTTCAGTCTTGCGTACAATAGCAAAACATAAGACTTAAGTAAGCTATGTTCTATCCACACAGCAGAACATTACCTGGACATTAATGGAAAAGTTAAATGAATAAAAGGGATAAAAAGTATATACGGTTTGATTGCCATTTTATTAGCTTAATTAGTCTTATCGACATTCTAGAGGACGCTTGTTAATATCAGAACTGTATCTTCCTTCGGGAATACCCACGGCAGAGGTGGGATTTGAAGTAACTCACCAAATGTCCCTTTTTAGAGCCAATCCAAAAGAACTCCCAGTGGCCAACCTGGAACAATTTGAGCAACGAAATTAGGAATACACTATTGGATTAAAGCCCAAAGTAGAAAATAAGTATCCGCGAGTCCGTACTGATAGAAAGAAATGATTGAACAAATAGGACAAGAGGAGATAAATCTTCCTTACAGAAGAATTCGCCGATGATAGGGAGGCAATAAATCCAGTCCACACTCAGGGAGGGAGGGATTAAGCTCTTCCCTCCAGGAGATGGGGCTTAACCCCTTCTCCCTTGGGTGTAGGCTGCACTTAATTGCCTTTGCTTTCAAAGTATGGAATATGGAAAAGGGGAAGCAAAGCAGATTTGCGGGGGAGAAGCTTGGCAAACGAGACCTTAACCAAGGGACAAAGGTCAGTATCCTCAGTGATGGGCTGTGTGAACAGCAGGACCCAGTGTAATGGGAAGGGTTACCCCGCCTCTGTGGTAATTCTCCCCAAAATCAAGCACCCCGATTAACTATGAGGAAATCACCAGACAAACCCAGACTGAGACAGACGCATTCTACAAAGCACCTGACCAAATACTCCTTAAAATCGTCAAGGTCATAAGAAGCAAGGAAGCTCTGGGAAACTCTCATGGACTAGAGGAACCTGAGACAGGACCACTAAACGTAATTGGTGTCCTGGGTGGGTTCCTGGGAGAGGAAAAGGACACTGGTGGGAAAACTAGGGACACTGGGATAAAGTCTGGAGTCTCGGTAATAGTCCTGTACCAATATCAATTTCTCCGTTTGGACAAATGCGCCTTGGTGGGTGAGTCATCAGGAGAAAGCGGGTGAAGGGTAGACTCGAACTCTCCCTACGACCTTGGTGACTTTCCTATGCCTCTAACGTGATTCCAAAAGCAAAAGGCGAATCTCAAAGTGAAACAGACTTTGTTAGTAAGCGTGGCATTATGTTAGAAGTGATTGTCCGCGGGGGGGATGAATGATGTTCAAAGGTACAGCTTGCCTGAGGTGTGACCCGGCACCGTCCCCCTTCCCCTCGCCTCAGTAGTCTTCAAGCATCTGGAGACCCGTGTCCTTCAGCCCCCGGCATGCTGTCCCTAGACTTGACATTGTAAATCGGCCCTCTGTCTGGGCACTCCCAGGGGGGCTGGTTATCGGGCTCTGTGGAGGAGCTTCGCCGCGCCCCGCGGCTAGAGTGGCCCCTAAAAAAACACAAGGCCGGACTCCAAGTTCTGGCTCAGCATCTGGCCTTTCCCGCTGGGAAATACGTACCCATGGATAAAATCGGAACCGAAATTTGCATTGATTTTCACACGTGACCTGTTAGCAAGGTTGGAGGAGAAAGCCCCTGACGTGCCAAGGGGACCCAGGGCCACCCTCTCTGCAGGTCAGCCTTCAGAACACGTTTTATCTAAAAACTGTCTGTGACTGGAGGCTCCCATTTGTCAATGGCCAACACCCAGCTCCAACCGTCTCGACTCACAAAAGGAGGGGTATCGGCTCGTGTTTCTGGGAAGTCGCGTGGGCGGTCTCTTCCGGTGTGGATGGATATCACTGGGACTTTTCCCCCATCTCTCAACTCCGTCTTCGCTCTTCCGGCGGCAGGAAAATGGCGCATGGTGGTTCCAGGCCCGTATTGTCCTCGTTGTTCCAAAGCTAGAGACAAGAATGGTCTTGTTTTGAAACTCCACCAGAGTCCCAGGGAAGACGGTGGCCCAGCCCTGAGCCCGTCACAGTCGGTCACCGTGGTTGGTCACTTGCGCTCTCCTGCGTCAGCACCCCTGGAGCGCGCCGATTGTCACAGAGCGGGGCAGAGATGAGCCTCCCACGAGTGGGGACCGAGGAGCCCCGACCGCTGTTGTGTCTCAGGCCGTGACCTCCGCTGGAACCAGAGGCCAGCCTGAGAAAAAGACGAACAGGGAGAGAGCATATCATTGAAATCCGTGGAGGACAGAGCCCCCCGGTGAGGACCCAGAGCCAAAGGTTTGGATTCCAGCTGTCCCCTAACTCGCCGAGTGCCCCTCTGGCCTTCCAGAGAGGCGTTCGGTAAAAACGAGGGCGTTAAGCCAAGCGGTCTCTGCAGCCCCCTTGGGCTAAAAAGCCAGGCTGGTGAGTTTCAGGTCTTAAGAAAAACTGGAGAAAACCTAAAGATGTTAGAAGTAGGAAGGGGAAGAGGAAGGGGAAGGAGGAGGAAAAAGGTTGTTTTCCACAACCGTTCATCAGCAAACCCCAACAGAATCTAAACCTCGCAAGCACTTCCGGGCCTGGGTATTTCACGACTTCCCGTGCCCCTTTGAAAACCACACTGAAAATGAGAGGCAGAGACCACGGGGTAGGAAATCCCAGGCGCCACCAAAACCGCGCTCCGCGGTTCGGTGTTAAGAAAATTGAAACACGGAGGCTTCTGTTTCCAGGCCCTGCTGGGCTGCCCGGGAGCGGCTGCCTCCCCAGTTTGGGCGTTCGTTCTCTGCCCGCGGCGGGGCCCAAACACACACAGCACCAGTGCCCCGTTTCCAACCCCGCTCGCTCAGGGCACCCGGGAAGCCTCCCAGGGCTGCTGGGGGGTTGGGGTGGGGCGGGGGGGGGGGCTCCTGCCTTTCTGCGGGTGACCCCACGAAGAGAACGAAGCAGCCTTTCTCACAGTGACACACAATTCATGCCCCCTTCCAGTTTGAAGGCAAAAGCCAGCAGCTTTCCTCTTGGCCTTTTCATGAATTCAGTCATGCCGGGCCGTCAAAACGTGTTAAGCGCCGACTGTATGCAAGGTAGAAAGGTAAGTCCTAGAACTCTCAACCATAAAAGCCAGAGCGCGGCTGGACACGTTAGCACAGAGCGGGGCCTCCCCAAATGTTACTTCCCTTCCCCCCACTCCACCCCACGTCTGGATACAGAGAGGATCTCCAAACCCCGAAAGCTTTGGGTCATTCATTCCCCGGCACTTATGCTCCAAGAAGGAAATGATGGGGCGGGGGAGGGGGCGCCTGGGTGGCTCAGCTGGTTGAGCGTCCAACTCTTGATTTCGGCTCAGGTCACCATCCCCGGGGTCGTGAGCTCGAGCCCCGCGTCGGGCTCTGTGCTGACAGCCCGGAGCCTGCTTGGGATTCTCTCCCTCCCTCTCTCTGCCCCTCCCCTCCCCTCCCCTCCCTCCAAATAAATAAAAACTTAAAAAAAAAAAAAAAAAAAAAAAGGAAAGGATGGGAAGCTCAGGTCCCATGACTCCGTTTCGCAGAGACAAGTGGGGTGTGCGGAAACAGAACCGCCCGGGGAACGGGGAGTCTGGTGCTGAGAAGACCGGTGTCCCCCAGGTCGTGGGGCAAACAGCCAGCGAGAGACGCGAGAACCCACCCGACGCACCACGGAGGGGACGTGATTCTAGCTGCTTCCTCACGGGGCTGCTGTCCAACAGAGGTGAGATGAGCCTCGGGAAGGCCTCAGCCAGGGCCCTGCACCCCGAGCGCCCCGCAGCGGTTCTCGAGGACAAAACCTCCAATCTGCAGCCCCAGAGCTTCAGGTACACACGGCTGTGAGCTCCCTGGGGGCCCGCGCAGCCTCCCCCCCCCCCCCCCGCAGCCTGGCCAGTAGGGGTGGGTTGAAACTGTCCACACTGCCCCCTCCCCGGCAGGTCGCAGCCCTGCAGGCAGGGACCAGCACCAGAGCCCGTCCCTGACATCCAGTTTGCATGAGCGAACCCCTCCTTGGGGGCCCAGACTCTGCTCTTCTCCGACGGGAGCCCCGATTGTTCTAGATGGTTGTGCCAACACACAAAGCCGGGGAACACGTCTTTCTTTCTTTCTTTCTTTCTTCTTTCTTTTTTCTTTTTATGTCGAGGGGTCATTTTTGCCGGAAATTCGTGACATGGCGCAGAACAAAGTGTGGCGGGACCAGAGTGGAGGTTTGGGGAGCGTCGTGTCACCCACACCCAGGCCTCCTTCAGGGGCAGAGCCAGCCAGTGAGGGGATGCTGATCAGGCAGTCACGTGGGGCCCCTGATCAGGGCCCCCTTCTGCCAGATGACAGCAGAAGTGAGAACCAGGCGGGGTCCCAAAGAGGCCTGTGTTTGTTTATTATTTATTTTGTTTACTTATTTTTTATTAAATATGATTTATCGTCAGATTGGTTTCCAGTGCTCATCCCAACAGGTGCCTTCCTCGAGAATGACCGTGTCCCCACTCACAAGGACACGGACGCTTATAACGCGTCATAACACTCCCTGATGGGTCCAAAGTATGGTCATGCAAGGGCCCTGTGGCAGCTCAGGGACAGTCCGATGCTGCCTCATGAAGCTGCCGGGAGGGTTTACTGCTGGTCCTGGCCGGGGTGCTCACACCTGCCTGTACCCTTCCCCGCCCTTGCTCGCAGACAGCGAGAGGGAGAGGAGGATGCTGGCCCTTGTCTCCCCGCCCAGGGCCCAGGGGACCTGGTGAGCAGGGAGCCCCTGTCCGGAGGTGGGCAGGAGGCATCCCAGAGATCGCCGTGCTCTGTGAGCCGCAGCCGGTTCACGGCACGCCCTGCAAGGCCCTGAGAGTGAGATTAAGGAACCACGGAGAACCCCGGGCGCCGCGTGCTCTCGTGGGTTGCCTCACTGGCTTCGGACGCAGACTGTCAGGGAGGTGCCCTTCTCGTCCTGACCCTGTGGATGAGGAGCTTGAGGCTTAGACGTGTGAAATGCACGAAGGCCCCTTCAGTGGGGAGGAGCCGAATCCCACAAGGCTGAGGGCTGACGCCGGTTGGTGAGACAGAAAACGACAGCCACTGTGGCTCAAAGGAGCAGGTCATGGGGTGGCCACAAGCGGACAGGGAGGAGCTAGAATCTGGAGCAGTGCCAGATGGGTGGACAAAGAGTAACACATGCTGTGCTCCGTGGTGATTCTCCAAGTGGGGTCCGGAGGCCCTCGGGGCATGCCTGGGACCCTCCAGCAGGGGTTCTGCTGGGTCAAGAGTATTTCCGCAGCAAAGCCGAGATGCGATTTGACTTTCGCGCCGAGGATGCAAAGCAGGGGTGTGTGAGACAGGGAGGAGGGCCTTAGCGTGACTCAGGGCAGGGGCACCCACCGTGCCAGCAGTCGCTGTATTCTTTCCAGACACACACCTGAGTCTCCCTTAAGAATATCCTTGATGAGGGGCGCCTGGGTGGCGCAGTCGGTTAAGCGTCCGACTTCAGCCAGGTCACCATCTCGCGGTCCGTGAGTTTGAGCCCCGCGTCGGGCTCTGGGCTGATGGCTCAGAGCCTGGAGCCTGTTTCCGATTCTGTGTCTCCCTCTCTCTCTGCCCCTCCCCCGTTCATACTCTGTCTCTCTCTGTCCCAAAAATAAATAAACGTTGAAAAAAAAAAAAAAAGAATATCCTTGATGAAATTGTAAAAATGATTAATGTTATGAAATTTCCACCCTCGAGTACGTATCGCCTAAACACCCCAAGTGAGTACCTAGGCAGCCAGCCTCGAGAACTCGTGAGACACGGAAGCATATTTGGGTTGTAAGTTGGCCTTAACTCCTTTTTCTGAGTGAACCCCTTTTTGGACTTGAGAGAACAGCTGATAAGCAGACTGTGGGTGTCCAGGCTCGGGCGGCGGGCGAGCCTTTTCTGGACAGCAAACGAAAGGGAGCCTGTCACTTCAAGAGAAATCGGGGCGTCGGGGTGGCTCCGTCGGTTGAGCGTCTGACGCTTGATTTTGGCTCAGGTCGTGATCTCGCGGTCGTGGGACCGAAGCCCCGCGTCGGGCTCCACACTGAGCATGAAGCTTCAGATTCTCTCCCTCCCTCTCTGCCCATCCCCATCCCCCCCTCTCAAAATAAATAAATGTTGTTTTTTAAACGAAAGAAAAGCATTGACAGCAGTTGTTACCGACAATAAACTTTAAATTTTCCAAGGCAAATTTGTATCCATATTTATGTGCCTCCAGATAACAGACTTTTTATTTATTTATTTATTTTTATTTATTTATTTATCTTAAGGTTTTATTATTTATTTTTGACAGAGAGAGACAGAGCATGAACAGGGGAGGGTCAGAGAGAGGGACACACAGAATCCCAAGCAGGCTCCAGGCTCTGAGCTGTCCGCACAGAGCCCGACGCGGGGCTCGAACGCACAGACCGCGAGATCATGACCTGAGCTGAAGTCGGACGCTTAACAGACTGAGCCGCCCAGGTGCCCCTGCTTTTTTTTTTAAATTAAAATGCTACATTAATAGGTAATGGGTTTATGCTTATTTTTTTAAATGAGTTAACAGATATCTTTTAAATGTCTTGGTTTTAATTTCTAAGATGGCAAATATTTATAGTTCTGTTTTTTTTTTTTTAATTTTTTTTTTCAACGTTTATTTATTTTGGGACAGAGAGAGACAGAGCATGAATGGGGGAGGGGCAGAGAGAGAGGGAGACACAGAATCGGAAACAGGCTCCAGGCTCCGAGCCATCAGCCCAGAGCCCGACGCAGGGCTCGAACTCACGGACTGCGAGATCGTGACCTGGCCGAAGTCGGATGCTCAACCGACTGCGCCACTCAGGCGCCCCTATAGTTCTGTTCTACATAAATAAGAACTCACTGGAGTTCTCAATAATTTTTTAATTTCTTTTTTTATTAAGTAATCTCTGTACCTGATGTGGGGCTCACACTTGTGACTGGGAGAGCAAGAGTCACATTTTCTACTGATTGAGCCAACCAGGAGCCCCGGGAGTCCTCAGTGACTTTCAAGAGCGTGTGGGGGTGCCCGGGGGGCTTAGTCGGTTAAGCGTCTGACTTCGGCTCAGGTCATGATCTCACGGTTCGTGCTCTAAGCCTCCATGCTCTAAGCCTCAGTTTGCCCATTTCTGAAGGAGGAGATTGGCCTGGCCAATCCTTGGGGACTGTAGTGGGCTGAACAATGGCCCCCGAAAGATCTGCATCCCAATCCTTTCAACCCATCCACTATGGGAAGTGAAGGCCCTTGATTGGAGAGATGATTCTGGATGATGTGGGTGGGCCTATGGCTGCAGAAGAGAAGGCCCTGTGTCGACGGAAGCAGATTGGGAGCCATGAGCCTTGAAGATGGAGGGGGAAGCCTTGCAGGAGGGCGCCAGAGGCAGAAAGAGTCAAGGGACCAATTTTCCTCCAGCGCCTTCCAGAGGGACCAGCCCTGCCGGCACCTTGGCTGGCTGCTTAGCCCATGGAAACTGACTTTGGACTTCTGGCTTCCAAAACCGTAAGAGAGTAAGTCTGTGTTGTTTGAAGCCACATTTGTTATGGCCACCACCACCGGAGACGAATCCAGAGCTCAACCTTGTTCCCTGGCCCAACCTGACATGCAGACAGAGGACACAGTTGCCCTGGGGATAGCGTTTTAAGGGGGTCACGAAGGCCCCTTCCCCAGACTCCGTGCCCCACCGCCAGTGAATGGCTGAGACTCTTTTCCTGCAGCCCTTCAGCCTGAGGGGTCAGAGCACAGGCTCTTGAACCAGAACGTCTAAGTCTGAACCTTAGCACCGCCCTCTCCCACACCCATGACCTTCTGCCCCTCTTTGTGCCTCAGCGTGTTCATCTGGAAAATGGGGGGTGGGTGGGGATAGTTGTACCTATCTCAGGGCTGTCGATAAAATTAAATGAACTCATGTACACAATGCACCTAGAGCAGTGCCTGGCACGTGACGAGTCTGAAAAAGAGTTTCCTGTTTGGGTGTAAAGTTCGCCACGGGGTGTTTACATGCCCCCTCCTGTCACACGGAGAACTTCTTGGTGGCAGGGGCTCTATGCCAGTCACCTGTCTCCCCAGGGCCAAAGTTGGTGTCAGGCACCTGGGAGGTGCTGAGTGATTTCATGGGTGGCTGGATCTCCAGGATGCCGAGACTTCAGGGGACAGCTTCCGGCCTGGGCACCCGTCCACGTTCGTCCCGGTGCCGCCATTGGCCAGCGGGGCGGTGCTGGGCCAGCCCTGGATCTTGGTTGGTCTATCTCACCCGTTACATGGGGTCCCAGTGCTTACTGACAAAGGCGTGGGGCAGATGCTCAGAGCACGTCAATACCCTTTCATCTTTTTGAGGGACCAAGGGAAGGTGGGTCGGGCGTTGGAAGAGAAGTCCTGGGATAGCTTGGTTGTATCTTGTGGCTCAGGGTACAGTCTAGCCCCAACTCCGTTTCTGGGCGGAAGCCACCGTTTCAAGCCTCCCTGGGAAGAGATCTTGCAGCATTTGTCTGCTTACACACCTCTCGTGATGGGGACCTCACTCCTCACGGTGGTCGAAGCTGATGGCTACCACGTGTCAGTTGCTTTCAAAGGCGGAGTCGGCACATCTGGGTCAGCGTGTTGCCATTCTCTAAACCAGAGTGAGGTTCCTGTGATAAAGCCGCTTGCCAAGGGCCCTCCGCTCCCACGAGGTGGCCTCTGTCCCACTGAGTTTGGTTCTGTATTGTCTCACGCCCAGCCTTTAGAAATGGCCCGGCCCACCTCTAAGGAGACTCAGGCAGCGAAGGCAGATGTCATCGTATGCCCGGCTTCTGAGGGGCTATTCTGTGCTGGGCTCTGGGCTGGATTCTGAATATGGGCGAATCCCAATGTGCTTCCTGCCCTCTCACGGGTGAATGCAGCACTGCTCCCCAGAAATACGATGCGGCCCATTGCTGCGGGCTGAATTGCGTTCCCCCCCAAATTTACGTGTCGACACCCTAACCCCCAGTACCTCCGAATGTGACCTTCTCTGGAGATGCCTTCGCGGAGGTAACCAAGTGAAAATAAGATCGTTAGGATAGACCCCACTCCATTATCAATACGCCTGGTGGCCTTATAAAAAGAGGAAATTTGGGTAAAGACACACACAGAAGGATGTCACGTGAAAATGAAGGCAGAGATGAAGAGGGCTCTTCTACGGGCCGAGCCACGCTAAAGATGGCCGGCACACCACCGAAAGCTAGAGGAAAGGCCTGGAAGAGCTCCTCCCTCCCGGCCTCCGAAGGAACCAGCCCACTGACACCTGATCTCAGACTCCCGGCCTCCAGAGCTGTGCGTCCTTCACCACTCTGTTGTTGAAACCACCCAGTTTGTGGCCCATTTGCTTGCTGCGGCCGCCCTAGCAAACCACTATGGCCACATATAGAAATGTCAGTTTCCTACAGGTGCGTTAACAAAGGAAAAAGGAGACGGTCGAAACTGACTTTTCATGACATGTTTTAACCTGTCGTATCCAAAATACTTGTTTTTAATTTTTTAACTTATTTATTTTGAGATAGAGAGAGTGCGAGTGGGGAAGGGGCAGAGAGAGCGAGAGAGAATCCCAAGAATCCACTCTTAGCGCAGAGCCTGATGCAGGGGTTGAACTCACGAACCGCGAGATCATGGTCTGAGCCGATGTCGGACGCTCAACTGACCCAGGCGCCCCCCCAAATATTATTGCTTCAGCATATTATCCATGTACAAACTATTTAGGAGGTATTTCACATTCTTTTGTTCCTTTTAGTTGTCCGAGTCCTGTGTGTATTTGACCCTCACGGCGTACCTCGGAGGCCAGTCACACTGGGGGTCAGATGTGGGCCCGATGGTCACAGGTGCCCAGTGGCCACGGTCCTGGCTGAGCAGGTCCCGCGGATTCGAACACCTCTGTGCATCGATTCCGCCCCACAGTCTGCGTCCGAGTCTGGGGCCTGAGGGACATTGTCCTCTCTCTCCCCGCATCCGGCTCTGCGAGCACAGAAGGCCGGTGTCCGTCCACCCGACACGCCTCCTCTCGGGGCTGAAAGCCCTCGGTTCCTTGAACTGTGATGTGTGGGTAGACACACCCTCGTCTTGTGCGTCTCCGGGGGGATTCTGTCTGTCAGTAGCCCTCTGGTTGTGGGATTTATAGGTGCACACAGATTTTTTGTTTTACCTCGTGTCTAACTACACCCATATGCTTTCTTTTCAGGGTGAAGATGCTACTGTTTTTAATTTGGCCACAGACGAAGCCTGTTCCTTCTCGTCATCCTCCCCTGAAGGAGTTGGTGGCGACAGATCAGCCTGAAAATCTGCCAGGCAACAGGTTTTTTCCTCTCTGGAAGTACAGGAGGCAGGGGATGGGAAGTCACGGCGCCTGTGTACGAAGGTGACCAACGGCCCCCGCTTGCCTGGAGCCGTCCAGTTGAGCATCGGAAGTCCCACAGCCTGGAAAACCTGGCCAGGCGGGCAGTGGGTCCCTGCACCTTGTATCGCACTAGGTGCCGTCTGCCCCAGATATGGGAGCACCACTCGCCGTCCTGAGTCTCGCCGAAGGAGGAGGGGTTGGAGGAGTCTGACTCAGAGAAGCAGACAAAGTGCGGAGTCCGTGCGATTGGCGAGCCCGGGGGCCTGACGCCTTCAGAGGGGGCAGCCCTTGCTGGGGGCTTTCAGGGCCACGGCTAGATTCCTTCCAACGCGCTGCCCTCCTTCCTTCCCATAAACTTCAGCCATCTCCTAAAACAGGGAGGGGACGGTCATGAAGAGACAGACCCAAGAACTGAGCATCCTTAGGGTAGAAATAAAGCTGGTGATGATATGAACGAAGGGTCTAGGGCTGGGGAAGGGGGACACAGACTTGGCCCCAAATCCTGGGGCCTCAAAGCCAAGGGAGCCCTGCCCAGAAGGAGGAAGCAGCGAGCGTGCTGAGAGAGCCCAGCTGGAATGGGGACGGTCACTCGGCCGGGCTCATCAAATCTGTACCGAGGAAGGTGGACTGACTCACTGGGGCCTGCCCTCCACGCTCGCTCGTGCTGGCTCGGCTGGGACCTTTGTTTTCTGTCCTAGGACTGCAGCAGGGTCCTGACACTGAATGGAGGAACTGGGCTCTACCCAGGAGCGCAGGCTGCCCTGTCCCCAAACCCCGGCTGATGGCGGGCGCGTCCCGGTGGCTCCCCGAGCCTGGGCTGCAGGTCCTGTCTTCCTTGCACACCTGATCCTAAAGGCGCGGAGGCCACCAAGGGTCGTACCTTGCTCCCCGATCTGCCGTGTCTTTCCAGGGGTCCGCAGGTCCTGGGAGGGGCCTTACCTTGAGGACCACAGGCTATGCCTGCTTCATTTTTAAACAACATCAAACAAGCAAGTCGAAACTCAAATTTGACTTTATTCCCTCTCGTCCCACCCTGACTTCTAGAAACGGCACCAAGGGGTGCTCTGTGGCAAGTGTTTGTCCCGCATCTGTTTCCCCCACTGGACGGGGAACTCCCTGGGGGTCCGGTTATCTGCCCTTTGGACCTCCCCCCCACCCAATCATGGTATCGAATGAACAACTCAGGAAACAACAGATGTTGGTGAGGATGTGGAGAAAGGGGAACGCATTTGCCCTGTTGGTGGGAATGCACACTGGTGCAGCCGCTCTGGAAAGCAATCGGGACGTTCCTCAAAAATTAAACGGAGAACTTCCTCATGACTCGGCAATTGCACTACCAGGAATCTATCTAAAGGATACAAAAATATGCCAATTCGAAGGGCACATGCTACCCCAATGATTATAGCAGCCCAAATGTCTGCTGATTGACAAACGGACAAAGAAGATGTCGTATATATATATTACACACACACACACACACACACACACACACACAGTGGAATACTACTCAGCGATGAAAAACAATGAAATCTTGCCATTTGCAACACTGTGGATGGAACCAGAAGCTATTACGCTAAGCGAAATAAGTCAGAGCAAAGACAAATATACGATTTCACTCACGTGTGGAATTTAAGGAACAAAACAGATGACCATAGGGGAGGGGAAGGAAAAATAAGATAAAAACAGAGAGGCAGGCAAACTGTAAGGGACTCTTTTTTTTTTTTTAATTTTTTTTTCAACGTTTATTTATTTTTGGGACAGAGAGAGACAGAGCATGAACGGGGGAGGGGCAGAGAGAGAGGGAGACACAGAATCGGAGACAGCCTCCAGGCTCTGAGCCATCAGCCCAGAGCCCGACGCGGGGCTTGAACTCACGGACCCCGAGATCGTGACCTGGCTGAAGTCGGACGCTTAACCGACTGCGCCACCCAGGCGCCCCCAAGAGACTCTTAAGTACAGAGAACAAACCGAGGGCTGCTGGAAGGAAGGTGGGGGGGGATGGGCTAAATGGGTGGTGGGCATGAAGGAGGGCACTTGCTGGATGAGCACTGGGTGTTACATGTCAGCGATGACTCACGAGATGCTATTCCTGAAACCATTGTTACACTCTATGTTAACTGACTTGGAATTAAAAAGAAAAGGAGGGTCACGTGGGTGGCTCGGTCGGTCGAGCGTCTGCCTCTTGATTTCGGCTCAGGCCGCGATCTCACGGTTTGTGAGTTCCAGCCCCGTGTGGGGCTCTGCACTGTCAGCACGGACCCTGCTTGGGGTTCTCTCTCTCCCTCTTTCTCTCTGCCCCTCTCCCACTCTTGTGCACATGCACAGGCTCTCTCTCTCTTTCTCAAAAGAAATCAAATAAACGTTAAAAAAAAAAAAAAAAGACCCGATATTCAGCAGTGTCTTAACATCCCACAAAGGGTTTATCTGAACGATGCCATCCGACCCAAACCAGGTCAAGGTGTATTTTGCGTCGAGGAGGACATGCGGGTGTGCTGGAAGGGAGACCGCTGTGGGTGAAGAGAGGTGGGTCCCTCCCGGCCGTCGCTACGATCCAGTTCTGGGACCGTGGGCGCGGCACCTGGGCTCTCCAGGTGGGTGCAGACTAGCTCAGCTCTCCGTTTTCCCAAGACCTGAAGCCCCGTGCACCTCCTGGACTTGCGGCTGTGCGGGAACACCCAGCAGATTGACGCCGGGAGACGGACAGCGTGCGGGCCTCCCCGGAAGCCAGCGGAAGGACCACAGTCCCCTCCTCGCCTCTGTCCTCCTGCCTCTTCCCCTCCACGAGCCCTGTCCGCTCCTTCTGTTGGATGGTGGAGCCTTGGGCTGAAATCCTAAGACCGCTTTTGCTCAGATAAAGGATAACCCCCCTCCTGTGTACTATTTGCAGGAGACGGGAATTACTAGAAGAAACACATTTTTTTTAAAAAATATAATTTATTGTCAAGTTGGCTAACATACAGTGTATACAGTGTGCTCTTGGCTTCGGGGGAGATTTCCATGGTTCATCGCCGACATACAACAACCCGGGGCTCATCCCAACGGGTGCCCTCCTCCATGCCCCTCACCCATTTCCCCCTCTCCCCCACCCTCCTATCAACCCTCAGATTGTTCTCTGTATTTAAGAGTCTCTTACGGTTTGCCTCCCTCCCTCTCTGTTCCTACCTGTTTTTTTCCCCTTCCCTTCCCCCACGGTCTTCTGTTAAGTTTCTCAAATTCCACATATGAGTGAAAACATGTATCTGTCTTTCTGTGCGCGACTCATTTTCCTTGGCATAATACCTTCCAGTTCCATCCACGTTGTTATGAATGGCCAGATTTCATTCTTTTTCATCGTTGAGTAGTATTCCATTGTATATACAAACCACATCTTCTTTATCCATTCATCAGTTGATGGACATTTGGGCTCTTGCTATACTTTGGCCACTGGTGAAAGTGCTGCTGTGAACATTGGGGTCCAAGTGCCCCTACGAATCAGCACTCCTGGATCCTTTGGATAAATTCCTACCAGTGTTATTGCTGGGTCGTAGGGTGATTCTCTTTTTAATTTTCTGAGGGACCTCCACACTGCTTTCCAGAGCGGCTGCACCAGCTTGCATTCCCACCGACAGGGCAAGAAGAAACGCGTTTTAACTAAAGCCAGATTGGGGTGGCTTAACAGAGTTAGGAATGGTGTATTATTTTCCACCTTGGACCGTTTAATGGTACTTTGTGAGTGCGAATGTGGAAAGAATTCTTATAAATCTGCATATAATCGGGTGCATTACAGACCAGAAGATAGAATTAATGTAGAAAGTTGCCTGGGGTCTTCAGGTGGAGTAACACTTGGGTCTCCCTGAGCGCACCCTCAGCCCTGGCCCGGGGCTCTGTCACGGGAGCTACGTGGAGAGGAGAAAGTTCAGAGGGAACCAAAGTTTGCCAAGCCTTGGAGAGAAAATGGTAGCTCTCAGAGAGCTCTCGTACTCTTGGGAAAAGGAGAAGAAGAGGGGGCACCGGGGTAGTTAGGTCAGTTGAGCATCTGACTCCTGACTTCGGCTCAGGTCATGATCTCATGATGCGGGAGTTCAAGCCCCGCAGCGGGCTCTGCAAAGACAGTGCGGAGCCTGCTTAGGACTCTCTGTCTCCCCGTCTCTCTGCCCCTCCCCTGCTCGTAGACTCTCTCTTTCAAGATAAACTTTAAGAAAAAATAGAGATTATGAGGCTCAGTAGTTGTCAGAGTGAACCGCTACTTCCTTGTTTATTAAATCATTAGGGACTGGGTTGCTGCACGCCCCTAGGAGGCACCATTTACCGTGTGATCCGTGACAACAGTGCCCCCTGGAGTTGTTCGTCTTGATGACCTTGTGAGCTCACCTCGGAGTCTGGCTCCTAATGGTGGACACTGAATTGTCCCCGGAGGCTACGGATACCTCTGCTTCCTCCACTGTGGGATCCCAATGCTCTTGGGACCTTGACCTTGCAGAGCCTAGGGACGCACCTCGGAGGGGGTGGGGGGGTGGGGGGGGCGTGCTTAGCTCCGGCCTCTTGATTTATGCAGGAAAAACCTAGGATTGACCTGGAGCCGTGCTGAAGGGGGAAAGGAGTGGAGACACCGAGGGTCAGGCAGGCTTCCGTTTCGGGAGAGACAGGGGAAAATATGTGAGGCCAGTGATGTTGCAAAATGCTCATTTACATTGTATTTACCTGTGTCCCCACTTCCCTCCAACTGGTCAACCAAGAGGCAGTTTCTGTGGGTAGGCAGAAACCCTGAGTGGCCTGTGAGGTCTCCTGGCTGGAAGGATCAGACGTGCCGTGCGATGGCCCAGGAAGACCTTTAGACCAGGGGAGGAAATGCTGCGTGGGCCATCTGGGGACCTGGGAGCCACAAGAACGAGGCTGGGTATGGGCATCAAGTATGGCATGTGTGGGAAGGGGATGGAAGGGGCCAGACACAAAGGGGCCACGGGAACAGGACAGCGCCTCTCTCTGTCACCCAGTGCTCCCCTCCCACTACGACCTGACAGACCCGAACACTCAGACTCCTTATATTTTCCCAGAAATACAGACAGAACAGAATGCGGGGAAATAGGAATGAAGGAGGCAAATAGACACGGAATGGGCAAGATCTTTGTTTAAAAAAAAAAAAAAAGGAAAGAAAACTTTCAGGTCCTCCCGGGGGACCCAAAAGAAGACATTGTCACTTTAGTATATATAAAGGCATCCTATGTCTGGGATGGGAAGTTGGGACTTCCCGAAGTTGGGACTTCTTCCAAGTTAATCTCCGAATTTAGTGCGCTCCCAGTAAAAACTATCTACAAGATTCCCCCTCCCCCTAGGTGAGCCGAATCAAAGGTTCACATGGAAAAGTAGCGAAGCAAAATCATCCAAGAAACTCCTGCAAGAGTAGTGAGAGGGAGGGAGTAGTCTTTATCTGAAATTAAAACACACGATAAATAGATGTAAAACACAGAAGTACCTACGATACATACAAACAAAATACGTAAGTTACGTGACATTGCAGAAATGGGGAAAGATCAGCGGCAATCATGCCTCTGCCCAAGAAGAGGCGGCAAAGGCTAGTCAACCCTCGGGCTTATTTATCTTTGTGTAAAGGCTCACACACTCCGGCATGAGACAGAGGTTGACCAGAAAGCTGGCTAACGTCCCACGAATCGCGCTCCCCTCACAGGACTGTCCCCAACAAATACGATTCTGTCCAAAGGTAAATGTCTCCGTCTCGTTGTTCAAGAATGTGAGAGCAGCTGTAACCCTGCCCGTGGGGGCGGGTACAGGAAAAGAGACGTGTCAATCAAAACGAGGTGGTGATAATCCTTCCGTAGATGAGTCTCCTGCCTATTTTTTCTAAGCCAACGACCCTCCACGCTTTCTGGACGAGGCTCCCTCGTCTTTGCTCCAGATACGCGCCCCGGGAAGGAGGCTGAGGGTAAACCTGCTCTCTGGGGACCCCCCAGGCCCCGCCCCCCTGGCATGTCCACTCAGCTTGGAGCTCCAGGCCGAAGCAGGACCGAGAACCCAAGGGACCCCGGGAGGGTCCAGCGCGGCCGGGGTGTCGAGGAGCTGAGCGAGGCCGCCCGGCAGAACCCTCAACATTGTCTCGGCTGCACCTGGATCCCTGGGAAAAAGGTAGGCCAAACGCAGCCAAAGCATCTCTCCCCAGGGAGCCCGGGAAACTTTGCCCTCTTTTCTTGATGAGGTCCCAGGACCTTAGTTTAATGCTAAATAAACCACATTATGAAACTGGATGAGATGAAGTTTGGCAACTGTCACCAGGCCCCACCTCCTCGGATCCCAGGGCCCCTGGGCAGTGCACTGAGGTCAGACTTTTCCCCCAGACTTGATTTGGCCTTTAGTGGGCGGGCAGCCAGGGACCAAGGCCTTGTCTTCCCCGGGGGGCCTCTGAAAGTCAGGGAAGCAGCCTGGCAGAGCAGACGGGGCCCTGGAAACCGCTGGATTTTTGCAGGCCCGTGGGCAGCTCACCTCCTCAGTCTGGCCACCTGCGAGATGAGGGGTTTGAACTATCGCAGGGTGGTTGGGATACTTTTTTTTTTTTTTTAATTCATTGACCCTTTTCCTTCCCCCACTCCCTCTGCCTCCCTGCGCCCCCCCCCCCACCTCGCGCCCCAGGAAAGGAAGACAAAAAGACAGACGAGCAGAGGACAGAAGGAAGGGTGCTGGGCTTTTGAATTTCAGTAAATAAATAAATAAATACACAGAACGCTGGGTGCTTTCCTCTAAATGGATGCAAGACAGTTGTATCGGGCCAGATCTTGCCTCTCTCGGCTCCTGGGACTGAATTCCATAAAACGGCAGGGGAGATCCTGGTTGAAAAAGCTCCCAGCCGTGACCTTGGACACCGACCTAACTTCTCTGTGCCTCAGTGTCCTGAATTACGGAAGGAGGTGAGACATGCGTCCGGCCTCGTGGGGGAGCGAGGCTGTGGCCCACCTGGCCGGGCATCGAATGGGTCCCGGCTGCCACCCTGTTCCCTAGCGTTCCTGTAACCCTTAAGTCAGTGGTTTTTAAACTTTTCTTTTTTTAAAAAAATTTTTTTTTCAACGTTTATTTATTTTTGGGACAGAGAGAGAGACAGAGCATGAACGGGGGAGGGGCAGAGAGAGAGGGAGACACAGAATCGGAAACAGGCTCCAGGCTCCGAGCCATCAGCCCAGAGCCTGACGCGGGGCTCGAACTCACGGACCTGAGCCGAAGTCAGACGCTTAACCGACTGAGCCACACAGGCGCCCCAATTTTCTTTTTTTTTTAATGGCAGAAACTTTTCTTCAGACGGAATTGGATGCATGCAGTGGAATAAAGCAGAGGTACCTGGACAGACGTGGAGAGGCAGAGGCCATGCCCTTAGGTATTCAGAAGTCACCCCCTCCCTGTCCCTGCAGGGGGCTTTCAGGACAAGGGCTTAAAAATCTCTTCGCTGGATATAAAACAAGAAATGTCAGTAGGCTCTGAATAAATTCCTGTGGTTCTTATAGTCCCATCTCACTCGTGCTGTCCGGATTACACTATGGCCGCAGCCCAGAGGGGGCGCCCCTGCTGGTGGGTTTCGATGGGAGATTGGAGGCAGGAAGTTGGATGGGGAGGCCCTGGGGGGTCAGCACCTGTACGAATGGCGGGTGGGGAGTGTGATGCAATCCCATAGAGGCCGTGGTCCTCCTCAGAGAGAGTTCTGAAGCACCGATGGCCCATCAGAGTCTGTCCCCAGTGGGGTGAGTGGCCGAGTCTTTATCTTCCGGGTTGTTCGGCCATTGGGGGCAGATTGTTCTGGAAGGTGGGGAGAGCTGGGTGAGGGAGCCCTCTCAGGCGAAGCAGTCTCCAAACAGGGCAGACAGCTGAGGGGTGCCTGCCGGAGGCACTCCCTGCCTCTGGGCCTCCCAACTCTACCTTCCTGAAGGGGCTTTTTGCACAGCTCACCCCAGCAGCCCAGTCGAGCCCTGGTGATGGAGCGACGGGTCCCCCAGACCCAGTCCTGACTCTCAGGGAGCTTATCGTCTGGGCAGGGTGATGGGCATTCAACAGCAGGCCAATTCAGTCACCTATTGTTGTAAGGGTGATGAGTGCTGGGCGGACAAGAGGCTGGTATGAGAGAGAGTCTTGAGGGGGGCGTCTGAGAGGAGGTGACATTTAAGAGCTGAGGCCTGAGACAGCTCTATTCCATCATCCTGAAAGCCTTGGGACAGCCCCCAAGCAGAAGGAGGCCGGCCTGGGGGAGGAAGGGGACAGCAGGGCCAAGAACCTGGCAGGACACGGGGCCTTTATTCTACAAGCAGTGGGAACAGGCCAAGGAGGCGCCACCCCCAAGGCCCACACTGAGAGGCCCATGCGGATGTTCTCACTGTATTTTTTTGAATCAAAAGAATCCCAATATACTAACGAATCTGGTCCAGTTTATCTTTATACGGATGCGGTTGTAAAAAAGAATTTTAATCGTTTTTGAGAGATGAAGCTTTTGAGAGATAGTTTTTGAGTTTTGGTCACCCTGGTCATGACGCGGCCCAGAACGGGAAGCGGCGGTGGGCACTGAGCAAGGTGGTATATCATGCCCACCTGTGGTAGATGCTGGTGGTGCCCTGCACGGTGTCACCTCAGCGCCCCCCACCCCCACCTAACGGCAGCTGTGGTAAACAGATCCTGCCCTGTGAGGCTTCCTACACAAGCGCTGTCTGTCTCTCAGTTTGCTGCCACAGAACCTTCTAGAAAGCCAAGGGAGCTTGCTCAGTCAACAAGCAGAGATGGCTTCAAAGAGCAGAAGGTTGACACCGCGGAGGATCCTCGCCCAAGGGGGACGAAGTCGCTGGGCACACGTTCCCTCTGAGGGAACGTTCCCTCTAGTACGTTCTATACAGTTCCTCGGCGGCGCCCGACAGAACGGAGTCCGAGTTGCCCACGGCACTTACCAGAGCCGTGTGGTGCCTCTTAGGCTCTCCTTCCTTCCTCACCTCCTCTCTGTCCTGCCTCCTGGGACCACTTCCTATATCATTCACCAGCTCCCAGCTCCCAAGCTCTTTATTCAAGGCTCAGACTCGGGGGTACTCAAACTAAGACGCTCCTTTACAATAGGATGTGGCCCTGGCCAGAGGAGATGGTGAGATGTGGTGTCTCTCCAGAGCTTTCTGAGCTGGAGGGGGCCGTTAATTTCGCACCTTTTTCAGGCGAGGAGAACGGAGATGCCACTGAGGTGAAAAGTGACCTGCTGGGCGCAGGGGACGGGGCTTAAAACCAGACACGGGACACCACGTCACCTCCTTTCAGGCCCTGTGCTGTGGAGAGGAGCCCTCCCTCTCTGGGGTAGGGGTGACAGGAAAGCCCCAGAGACACCCCAATCCCTGCTGAGGGGAAGGCCCCGCTATGGGCTGAGCAGAAATCCTGGCCCTGATGTTCTCCCTTCAAGCAGCCTGTCGCTGCTCCGGGGTCTGCTGTGGGCCCCACGGTGCCGTGGAAACATTCCTGTCTGTAAACCCCATAAACATTTGGTTTTCCTGGTGCCCTCTGCTAGGGGGCTCAAGCCCTCCCAGACCCGCACCTCCAGGATGCATGCCTTTTTTCCAGAAAAACAAACAAGTGGGTGCATAACTGAGCCCGTCCCCCCCCACCCCCCGCCCCCAGGGAGGGTCTGGCCAGATGGTCCTGGATGCTCTTCATGAAGGCTGTGGGGTTGAGGGGCGGAGAGGGGGAGAAACTTCTAGTCGCCACGTGAGGGGTATTTCTGAAGTTTCTCCGTTTCGACACACCATTAACTGGAAGACACAGCGTTGCTTTACCAACAGCATTTCAGGGAAAGAAAAAATGCCCAATGTGTACCTTGACTTAAGATGCGCCCGCGTTTCTATGGAAAGCACAGGTCTCAACTTGGAGAGAATATGGTCCCCATTTTACAGATGGGAAAATGAAGGATCATAAATGATCAGTCATGTGACCCCAACCCCCCCCCCCCATCACACAGCCAGGGAGCTGCAGAGCCACTGGGACCCACGTTGGCTGACCCCGAGCTCTCTCACCCCTTGGCCCCACCTCGAACGGGCTGATGGAAAAGCGACAGGTAGGGCTGGTGGAGACACGTGACAAACCTGACGTGACTCGGGGGCGCGCACCCTGGAGACGCAGGCAGGCGGAGGAGTGTTCACAATGTGTCTGAGGGACCCCGCCTTGAGGAGGGTGCTGTGCTGGGCAGATGGGGCAAAGGCCATAAGCGTGGGAGCAAGGGAGGCGTCAAAGGGCAGAGGGTTCCAGGAGGAGAATAAAATGGAAGCAGGAATGGAACGGGACGCATACCACAGGGGACCCCTCGAAATACCACCCCCAGAAGAACGTCAGATAGGACTGCCGCCCAGATCCAACCTCTCTGACTCACTGTGTTGTTGTCTGGGACGTGACAGGCCCCCCTCTTTGGGTCCAGCCTCCTCACCTGTGGCCTAGATGAGCTACAGGAGCCTTGACTTTCATGCTGGGTCCTCCAACTCGGCTGACTGCTCACATGGTCTGGTCACGCTGTGTCACATTACTCTTGAGGGTTCCAGTCTAGACCGCAAGTCCTGTGGCCACATCACTCAGACCTCCCAAGGCTCCCAAGGGTTGAGCCTACATACTCAACCCTCCGTAGGACAGGGTAAGCAGGTCCAGGCTGACGTCTGGAGGTGCTGACCTTTCTAGAAGGCCTGTTCCTTGCTTCTGGTTCGTCAACACACTCGTATACCCCTCCCCCCCCCCACAAATACACTTGGATACAAACACACGCATTTACACGTACCCAGATACGCATAAACCACTGACACCGACCCTCACACACGCAGTCTCTCTGTCTCTGTCTCTGTCTCTCACACACCCACACACACCCTTACTTAGCCAACCCTGGAGACAAATAATACATAACTTACCGTAGTAAAGTTCGCTAACACGCTCCGCAATGGCCTGGTCCCCTGCTTCGGAGCCAGACCCGGCCTGGGGGCCATTGGTCCCTTCCAGGACACGTATTCCTTTCATAGCCAGATGACCCTTTTAAAGGGGCAATATGCTTTTTTAAATTTTAGGGCCTATCATCAGTTCTCCTCCTCACTCTTTGAAAAGAATCTCTTCCAAGCTTCCAGGGTATGAGAAACGCCCCTTTTATAAAATTTTTATCCTGAGTGGACTTTCACGGGGAGTCCCCCCCCCCCCAGTGGGCCTCTTCCGCAGAAGGTCTGCCCGTTGACCTGGGAGCAGCTGGAGCCCGGGAGGCTGCATTTCACCCCTTGACTTTAACGGGAGGGGGCAAGCAGCCACAGCTGGGAGGGCCCATCCAAGGGGGGACTCCCACACGCAGGCAGCCTCGGGTGCGGGATGGAAGGAAGCCTGGCTAACTCAGCTTTAAAGTCTCGATGCGTGTTTGGGGCAGAGGTGGGAGGAAACTCTTGTGCAGCCTGGTGGCCAGGGCCAAAGGGGGTCTGGGGACCACGGGCGCCTGGAGCAGGGGGCCGGAGGTGCCCGGAGCTGGGTTCCGGGGGGTGCCCGGAGCAGGCGGCCCAGGCCTCACAGGGCCCGAGCAGGCCCGGCGGCCGCAATGGCGGGCTGGACGCTGGCTAGGGCTTCCGGCCTGGGCCCGGGGCCTCCACCCACGCCTGCTCCGAGAGTAAATCAGAGCCGTCAGTGTGGTGGCAGCTTGATTAAAGTTCAGGGGTTTAATAGATCATTAAAAAACAACAACAACAACAAAAAAAACCCCCAACAACCCAAATGACTCCCACCCCCGGCCCAGCCACCTGGCCCGCCGCCCCCGGTGCACGGCGGCCCTCGGCCCGCACCGCCGCGGCCCGGCCGGGCCTGGCCCCGGTTCCTGCCTATTCCCGGAGGACGCCGGCCGCCGAGCGAGCCCGACATTCTCAGCTGCATTTAATCTGCCCTGAGACAGGCTGGCGATGAGAAAGCGCGAGGGGCGGCCGCGCGAGGCGGGACGCGGAACCAGTCGGACAGTTGGCCGGCTTTGTTCGCTTCGTAACCTGGAGCGGGGCCAGCCTCCGAGGGGCTCCCTTGGCAGCAGCAGTCTGTTCCAATTAATCGCGCTTAACCATTCCAATCACACTTTAGCACATTAATCCTATTTTCAATCCAAAACACATCTGAGACGGCGGCATGTGGGCCTTTTTATGGGAACCGCAAATCAGATGTAACGGACAGACACAGGACCCTCGTTTGCTTTGCACTCTCACTGAACTTAAACTTAATAAAACACGGGACCGGCTTGTGGTTGGATTTACTGCACGATGCTGATGCTTTCACATATAAATAGATCCCTTAAGCGACTTAAAAACCTGTCAGAGAGCGCAGTGAAAATTTGATTATAAGGTGACCAGCGCGGAGCTTTCGGCCCCTCCTCCCGACGGTGACATGGTGGGTCTGATCGGTGGGTGGGTGGCGGGGGGCTGCCCGGCTCCCCGAAGCCCCCGTGGCGCCTGCCGGAGGCGGCGGGCGATGCGCGGGGAGGCTCCGCAGGCCGGGGCCGCGCGGCCTTGTAAAGGGGTTTATGGAGGTGTAATCTTGAAAAGTTGATAAACCTCAAGCGCCTCATCTCCGACGTCCCTGTCGAGTTTCTCCAGCGGGTCGACGCGAAGCAAGGACTCCTGTGCAGCGGGCCGGCGGGCGGGAGGGCGTTCAGAGCCCGCTCGCCTGCAAATGGCCAGGCGGAGGGACGAGAAGATTCGCTGAACTGCCCGGGAGCCAACAACGCAGAGTCTGATGCCTTCGTCTGATCGGTGGGAGATGCTGTCCCCCAAAGAGGAAGGGGTTCGCCTGGGGTCAGAGCTGCGAGGTGCGGACGGCGTCAGGTTGGGGCCGGGCCCCCGCCGGCTCCCTCGGGTCTGGCCAGCACCCTTCCTCTCCACCGAGTGGTCCCTGAAACCCACGGCAAAAGTGAGTTCACGCAGCCTGAGCCCCTGTCTCTTGTCCCAGCCACGCCTGCTCTAGAGGCCATTTATCTCTGCACCGATATCCACCTCGAGTATCCTAAGCCGGGTCCGTGGTCCGTAAGCAGCCGGGTCACTGCCGTTAAGGGAAACAAGTCACTTGCATCTGAACGAAAATATTACTACATCGATGTTGTCGCATGGCCCCCCCGAATCGTACTGGGTGCGCTGGCTTGGGAGGTGGGAGTCTGGGTTCAAATCCCCTGTCTGCCACTTTCCAGCTGTGTGCCCTGCAGTGAATTACTTAACTGCCAAGTCTGTTTCTTGTTTTTATTATATTTTTTAAATGTTTGTTTATTTTTGAGAGAGAGACAGAGCGTGAACAGGGGAGGGGCAGAGAGAGAAAGAGACACAGGATCCGAAGCGGGCTCCAGACTCTGAGCTGTCAGCACGGAGCCCGACGCGGGGCTCGAACTCACAAACCCAGCGAGATCATGACCGGAGCCGAAGTCAGACGTTCAACCCACGGAGCCACCCCAGGCGCCCCGAAGTCTCAGTTTCTTAATCCACAAAATGGAGGCCAGAATAGCTACCTCGTGAAATTCTTTTTTGAGGATTACATCAAACGATTAGCATGGCACGTAGCATATAGCAAGCACTATAAAAACGTTAGCTGCTACTCTCCCCACCCTCCAAAGACCAAGGACAAAAATACTTGGGTGTCCTCCTCTATTAAATAGAACACGGACTCCTGACACCTGGGGATGGTGAGCAGATTACATCAGGTAACATCTGGAAGAATATGTGCTCAGTGGATGTCAGCTCAGACAGAAAGACATTATCTTTAGTATTTTATATCAAGACAGTTATAGGGGTGCCTCGCGGCTCATCCGACTCTTGATTTCGGCTCAGGCCATGATCCCAGGATCGTGGGATCGAGCCCCGTGACAGGCTTCTCGCTGAGCATGGGAGCCTGCTTGGGATTCTCTCTCTCCCTCTGCCCCTTTCTCCTTCTCTCTCTCTCTATATATATATGTATATGAAAAGAATATAATAAAATTGTTTAAATAGAATTCTTAAATGTTTAACAAGAAAGAGGAAAAGCAATTATATCTAATATCCGGGCTAAGATAGTTCATTGTATCTGAGCATAAAGTCTGGCACCAGATTTACTGGAAAAAGGCAAATAGGGAAATAAAGCGAAGTAAATCATCCTCATTATTCACTTGTTCACTTAATCAGTTCAGCAAGTCCTCACTGAAAGGTATATAACGTGCCAGAAACTGCTTTTGGCAAGGGTCGGAGGAAAGATGACTGATTCTTCAGATCCGGCAACCTCCGAGAACGAAACTCCAAGCTGCGTTTAGCATGTTGGCTCTTCTGAAAGATCCAGTCTTCTAGAATGATTCCGCAGGGGGCACAGCAGCATTCCTGTATGCAGCTTCTTGAATGGACCCTTGATAATCCCGGAGAGCGTCGACCAGAAGCCAGGCGAGGCCTTCTTGCACAGGGCCCGGCTTGAAAATCAATTTCCAAATTGCACCTTTGACTTCCTTTCCGTCCCAAACAGTATAGGTTTCAGGGGTGTGATAGAAAAAAAACACGTGCAGAGATGTGAATTCAGTGCCCGATTCTTAATTTGGATCTGGGGTGGGAGTGATCAATTCACGCTAAATGAAATAAGCGATGGTTCATAACACGGTAGGAAATGTAAAAAAAAAAAAAAAAAAAAAAGATGTTGCAAAGAACTTGGACGGGAACCAGGATTAGGGTCTGATGTTTGGCTTTCTAAGTAAACACGTCTAGCTTTTTACTTTACAAATAACAATCTGGAAAGATGCATTAGGGAATCTAAATGCAAAATAGAAATGAGTTTATCCAGGTAAGTAAGGTTTTATTAAACAATTTAATTCATTCCAGTTCCTTTGGAAGAAACTGTGGGTTATGGTTAATGTATTGAGCCAGACAGAAAGTGCATTCATGAAGCCACCTGCATTTAATATACAACTGTCAGAAAACTGCTCACCAGCCCTTTCCCGGAGAGGAGTGAGCTGAAGTCGGTTTTATTTTGGTAAATGCAACAACAGAAATGGCCAATGAATATTCAAGGCAAGGAAAAGCTCAAACTCGAATGTCGGCAGCTGAAAACACCAACAGAATTTTGGAGCACCAAGAGTCTGTTACGATCCTAGCCACTTTCCAATGAGCTGTGCCGGAAAGAGGTTTTTCAGATGTGATATGGGCGGGAAAGGAAAACAAAACAAAACAAAACAAAACACAAAAGCCAACTGGAATTAAAACACAGTTCCCTGCAGATACCGTTAAACAAATAAATCAACTTATGAAATAGGTCTGTAACAGTCATGCTCAAACCAGGAAATTCTCGGAACAAGTATAATCATTTTATGAGCATGTAAAAAAAATCCTCTGTTCCTATAATGGTCTTTACTGGGAAAGCTAGACAGGTTTGCATGGGTGCTTTGGCCTCTGCCTGGTATCCCTGGTATTCACAGTTTCAGAAGAGGTATTTCCCAAGCCCTTTGGCAAAAGAAAAATCATTGCTTTCTATATTGAGGGGTTTGCCGGGCATCTGGTAAGAAGTAATAAAATTATCCATGATTACAAGTACACTCGAAGGCTCAGGAAGGCAGCAAGTTCCGCACTTTGGCAGGGAGCTGTGCTCAGAGTTATTTCCTCGAACACCTCCTGACGGCTTCTCCTCTGCTTTCCGAAAGCCCCGGGTCGCTCTTCAACCTGGTTTTTTGTATTTTCAAATGCTACCTTGTATCTGGGCTCCTAACATAGGTTACGCTGGCCGCGGACCCCGGCGCTCGGTGCACAGGCTGAAGGAAGCTGGTCAAGTGTAACACTGAACAGCGCGAAGAGGTACAGCCACTGACGGTTCCTAAAAAAAATTAAACATAGAATTACCCTAGGATCTGGCAATTCCACCCCTGGGTATATACACGTGTCCAAAAGAAGGGAAGGCAGGGACTTCAGCAGATATTTGCACACCCACGTTTAAAGCGACATTATTCACGGGGCGCCTGGGTGGCTCAGTCGGTGAAGCGACCGACTTTGGCTCAGGTCATGATGTCGAGGTCCGTGAGTTCGAGCCCCGCGTCGGGCTCTGTGCTGACAGCTCAGAGCCTGGAGCCTGTTTCAGATTCTGTGTCTCCCTCTCTCTGACCCTCCCCCGTTCATGCTCTGTCTCTCTCTGTCTCAAAAATAAATCAACGTTAAAAAAAAAAAAGCGACATTATTCACCACATCTAAAAGGTGGAAACAACGCGACTGTCCACGGATGGGACAGATGGATGATGGAGATACGGCACGTGCGCACAATGGAACGTTGTTCAGCTTCGAAGGGGATCAGGAATCTTCAGTGAGCTCCAACGTGGATGACCCTCGAGGACGTGTATGCTAAGCCAAAGCGTCTAGTTCCAAAAAGCAAATGCTACATGATTCCGCTTATATGGGGTCCCTCGAGTAGTCCAATCCATAGGGACAGCGAGCAGGATGGTGGGTGCCGGGGAGGTGGGGGGAGGGGCTAGGGGAGCTAGGGTCTCGCGGGGCCGGGGTTTCCGTTTTAGGAGACGGAAAGAGTTCTGGAGTTGGATGGGTGGTGATGGCACAACCGTGCAAGGTACTAAATGCTACTGAGCTGTAGGCTTAAAAATGGTTAACGTGGTCAGTTTTATGTCGCGTATGTTTCACCGTACACAAGAGGTAACCTCAAGAGCCTTTACGGCAGCCCTGTTGGAAGGGTCGAGAAGGACGGCAGAGGGGACAGAACTCAGGACGGTGTGAACAGAAGGGGCACAGAGACCTGGGCTCAGACCCGGCTTCTCAGGGGCCACGCCCAGGTGGGTGCCCAGGGCGGAGAGTTTTGTGCAAGGAAGCGAAGCCGGACCTGGGGGTGGAGATAAGAGCAACTGACATCTGCGGGACACTTGATAGTTTACAGAGCAATTCATTTCATTTCCATTATTTCGTGATTGCCTTGGCCCCATCCCGTGAGGTTAGTCGTAACATTACCCCCCTTTCCTGGCGAGAAAGCCAGTGGAGGCTTGGGTGCAGGGACTACGCCCTGAGAGGGAGAGAAGAAGGAAACAGTGCCAGGGGACCCTCTACAGAGAATGTTCCTCCCTGACGCATCAGTGTCTCCAGGAGGAAGAATGAAGAACCCCTATTGCCTCTCAACAAACCTCCTCCTCCAGGAAGCCTTCCCAGAATGCACAGTGCCCACACGCACCACGCACCATGCACCCCCGAGCTGGGTGGGATCAAGTCCGTGGGCAGTTCACAGGGCTGACGCAGAGGGCCAGGGCGTGTTCCCCAACGGTATCTGCGTGGCGCTGCCTTCCCTAGCAGGCTGCAAGCTCTCAGGAGCAGAGAGCGGGCCTTCCCTTGGGTCCTCTACTGCGCCCAGCACGGAGCTGGGAACGCACCGAGAGTTCAAAAGTGCTTGTAAATGGGGGCCTGACTGCTGGGGGTGACTCTGGAGGGGACTGCAGTGGTGATCGCTCTTACAGGCGGAGGCCGAGGCGTGCTCCGGAGCGCCCCCCGGGCAGCAGCACTGAGAAATGACAATGCCGCCTGCTCGCCCTCAGTGGATCTCAGGGTGGACGATGCTTCTGTTGTTTCGAATAAAAGAAACCTGCGTGCCTACCCTTTCACATGTCCCCCCGCATATGCCTCCTAGCCCAGGCCCTAGGACCTGTTTCCCATTGTGCAGAGGAGCACGGGGAGGTCAAGGTCAAGGTCCAGCCAAGTGCAGCTGGGACTAGAGACTGGGCCTCCCTGCTTCAAGGCTCTTCCTGCCACACATCATGGCGGTGCAGCTAGAGTGAGTACGGGGCACAGGGTCAGAGGTAACGGCCGAGTCTGGGGCTGGGTTGGGGGGGCGGGTACCAGGCTGGAAGTGGCTGATGGAAAGGCCTTCCTGGAATCCCTTCCCAGGGCCAGACCGGGCGGCGGGGGGGGGGTGGGGGGGTGGGGGTGGGGCGCCTGGTAGATCCTAAAGGGGCCTCAGTATTCAAAGGACAACTGGGTGCAGAGTCAGAGATGTGTTCAAGTCTCAGAGGGCCCTCAGTTAGACAAGTGACTTTGAGTTCAACGTAACCGAGCCTCAGTTTCCTCATTTGCAAAAATGGAATTGATAATAACTATCTGCATCCCCTGGAAGACTAAAAACAAACAAAAAAAGGATGTATGTGGGCACCTGGGTGTCTCAGTCAGTTAAGCATCTGACTTTGGCTCAGGTCGTGATCTTGCACTTCGTGGGTTCGAGCCCCGCGTCGGGCTCTGTGCCGACAGCCCAGAGTCTGGAGACTGCTTCGGATTCTGTGTCTCCCTCTCTCTGCCCCTCCTCGGCTCGCTCACGACCTGTCTCTGTCTCTGTCTCTCTCTGTCTTTCAAAAATAAATAAACATTAGGGGCGCCTGGGTGGCGCAGTCGGTTAAGCGTCCGACTTCAGCCAGGTCACGATCTCGCGCTCCGTGAGTTCGAGCCCCGCGTCAGGCTCTGGGCTGATGGCTCAGAGCCTGGAGCCTGTTTCCGATTCTGTGTGTCTCCCTCTCTCTCTGCCCCTCCCCCGTTCATGCTCTGTCTCTCTCTGTCCCAAAAATAAATGTTGAAAAAAAAAATTAAAAAAAAAAAAATAAATAAAAATAAATAAACATTAAAAAAAAAAAGATGTATGAAAATGCTGAATAAGCTTGAAGAGGCCACAGATGTCGCAGGGTGTGGCACACAGTGGTTCTCGGCAAATGTTTGCTGAATGACTATTAAACAGCCACACAGCTGCACAGAAATCACTCTGGGGCCCCAGATATACGGTATGATCACCTCGTAAGACCACCCCTCACATGCATATGGACTTTATAAGCACTTAGCTTATTTGCTTTGTAGGAGCCTGGGGGGGTGTGAGTGAAGATAGCTTTCCACTCGCAGGGGAGGAAATCGAGGCCCTGAAGGTGACCTGACTTGTGCAAGGTCTCAGGGCTGGCTGGGGGAGGAGCTACACATCTGGCTTTGGAGAGAGGCCTCCTTGCACCCCTTCCTGGTTAGAGAGAAGAGAACTCCCTGCCTCCTTCCCCTGCAAGGTCACAGGCCACAGAGGTCACACAGCTAGAATAGAGAGGAGGGAGGAGTTACCCCTCACTGCTAACAGCCATGTTCCCACTGCTCTGTGCTGTGAGTCCTGTGAAGTCCCCTCGCTGTAATTATCTCTCTACTTACCTAGGTCCTCATGAGTCCTTGGACACAGGACTCTGATGTTGTTCTTGATGTTCTTATCTCGATCCTGAATGCCCAGTCCAGTGCCTGGCACACAGGGACTCAATACATGCTCAGCAAATGAATGAATGGATGAATGGATGATGGATGGATAGATGGATGGATAGATAGATGGAAGGATGGATGGACGGATGGATGGATGGATGGATAGATGGATGGATGGATGGGTGGATGGATAGATGGATGGATGGATGGGTGGATGGATAGATGGATGGATAGATGGATGGACGGATGGATGGATGGATGGATAGATGGATGGATGGATAATGGATGGATGATGGATAGATGGATAGATAATGGATGGATGGATGGATAGATAGATGGATGGATGGATGGATGGATAGATGGATGGACGGACGGATGGATGGATGGATGGATGGATAGATGGATGGATGGATAGATGGATGGATGGATGGATGGATGGATAGATAATGGATGGATGGATGGATGGATGGATAGATGGATGAATGAATGAGTGAATGGGCAGACAGACGGATGGATGTATGGATGCACAGATGGATGGATGGAAGAAAATACGGATGGATGGATGGATGGATGGATGAATGAATGAACGAATCACCATAGAAGCAAATAGTCCTACTCTCAAGATGTTTTTTATCTGGAGAGGAAGGCACAGACACCCACTCTCTGCTCAGCATCCCGCTTTGTTCAGAGGAGCTGCAGGCCGGATGTCTTGCAGGGGTGTGGGGAGGTCTGGTCAGACAGGAGCCACACCGGCAGCGCTGAGCTGCAGACATGGGGCAGCTGATAGAGAGAGAAAGGCAAACCCAACTGTGAGGCAAGAGGAGGTCTGAGGGGGCCAGACAGGACCACCTTTGGCAGTGGTGAGAGCAGAGCCAGCATCAAGGGCCCCAGGCTCTGAAGGACCCTGCACTTGATTTAAGGGTCTGCTGCTGCCATCTTGAAATTCTTCCTTTTTGAACTAGAGTCCTGCATTTTTGTTTTGCACACAGTCCTGCGAAGCATAAAGCCATTTGTAGATGAGAAGAGGGGCACGGTGACCGGGCCTGCCGACTTCTCCTTCTACGCACTTGTGGAGGGGTGGGTGTGTAAAGCCCATCTCCCCAAGTGGACATTCACTTCTCTTTGGAGGGAGGTCATGTCCAAGTTTCTTGGCAGCTCCTGGGGCAGGGCCAGAATTAGGCTGAGGAGAGTGAGGCCCTCCCTCAAGAACAAAAATTAAGGGCCCACAAAATTCAGTAATCCACATAAATAACGCTGTAATATAGACTTTTTAAATCAAAATTAATGCCAAAATTCCATGAGCAAAATATCAAAATTTTACATTTATAGGATCAGTAATACAGCTGTGCTGAGCAATTATCAGAGCCCAAGGTAGAAGAAAAAAAAATGTGTGCCCCAATATACACTTTTTTACTTACTTTTCAATTGTTATTTTTTTTCCCCAGAACCTTAAAAGTAGTTGAGATCATTACTGAAAAATTGAAAAGCAGGCGTGTGAAAACTCACAAGATTATTTTAAATTGGAACATTTTATTATTATCCCAAGCAGAATTTATTATGATTTTACTCCTCTGCCTTTAATGCAAGCACGCTTCCCAAGAATCTTTTCAAAAATCTACTTTTTGCTAATCTCATTTGCAATGGAGAGAATCGCCCATGCTTGGCAATTGCCTCTAGCAAGTGACATCTTTAAAGAATGTTTAAGGGGCGCCTGGGTGGCTCAGTCGGTTAAGTGTCCGATTTCAGCTCAGGTCATGATCTCACAGTCTGTGAGTTCGAGCCCTGCGTTGGGTTCTGTGCTGAGGGCTCAGAGCCTGGAGTCTGCTTCGGATTCTGTGTCTCCCTCTCTCTCTGCCCCTCCCCTGCTCATGCTCTGTCTCTCTGTCTCAAAAATAAATAAAAACATTAAAAAAATTTTTTAAAAAAAGAATGTTTAATTCACTTCAGTTCTCTAGTCCTGCCTTTACTTAAAATGTTGGTATTTTCTTCATCATGGATTTTTTTTGCATTAATTTTGATTTTTAAAAATATTGCATTAAAACATTCCGTCTCGGGAGTTTATTGTGCAATGGGTATTGCTTACTGTTACGTTTCATGGAAATGGACGGCATTCCATGGCCGTCCTACCTTGTGAATGTACTTGATGTCACTGAGTTGCAGCCTTCAAAATGGGTAAGCTGGTAAAGTTTACCTTACGGATGTTTAACGCAATAAAAAATATTTCCCTTCCTTATTGAGTTTTTCAGATCCTCCTTAAATTTTGTGCCTGAGCTGAGTACCTCGCTCATTCACCCTAGCCTCAGCCGTAACCAAGATGCAGAGGTCCCGGTGGGAAGGCTGACACCCACTACGTTCGTACCACTTACTTTGTCGGAGGTAGAAAAAGATTTTGAATTTGAGCTGGAAGGTGGGTAACGCTCTAAGAAAGATCGAGAGAAGACGGGTTAAAAGTAATCACTGTCCGTGTTTCACAGGACAAAGAGAAAATATAGAAGATGAGTCCCATTTTCACAGAGAAGAAACAAAGTTTATGGCAGGCGTGGTTTCCAATTTCCAAAATAATGTCCGTTTAATAGCAAGTGTTTCTTGAGCATTTACGATGTGCCAGGAATTGTATTAATGCTTTACTCGCCTTCTCTCATTTAATCCTTACAACAATGCAACGGGGAGGCTCAGTCATCATTATCCTCATTTGCAGACAGGTGAACTGAACACAGGAGACGAAGGAGATTGCCTAAGGTCACACTGCTTGTGAGTGGGAAGCCGGGTCCCTGCCATTCTGGCTTTTCACCTCCACCCTATCTCATCTCTCAGACCATCCCTGGCTTCGATAAGAAGTGCCCTGCCCACTTTCCAATCGAATGCTGTTCTCCTCCTTCTTCCAATCACTTATGCCTTCATTCATCCATTCCGTGCATGTCGGCTCGGAGTCGGGCGCTACAGGAAACATGAAGGCGATCTGCCAGGATCTTGACCTTGGAGGTCTTGGAGCCCAAGGATAAAGCCACAAAGACTCGGGGCGCTGCTGAAAGGATGCTACACCAAGGTAGGTGTGGAGGAAGCACACAGTGCAAACCCAGATCTATCTGAGTTTGTTGGTGGCCCTGTTGCTGAGACCGTCCAGAGGGGCTTCCAGGAGGTGGTGGCCTCCCAGCAGTTCTGGAAGCCTGAGCAGGCTCGCAATGCCCAGGTTCCATGAGGGCATGTGGCCTTGAGATAAAGAGGATGGTGTGGGATGCGGGCAGGAGCAGCAGATCGGGAGTTCTGGACCCCGGTTCTGGTCTTTTCTGTGCCTCTAACCTCCTGAGATCTCCGCAACGCACCTACTGGTCCTGTGGGGCGTTGGCTTTCTCATCTGAAAAAAAAAAAAAAAAAAAGACCAGACCAGACTCCACCTTACTGGCTTTCCATGAAAAAGACAAAGGAGAAAACATCCATCAAATGCCCAACAGATGTGTCAGAGAGTAAAATATTTTGATTCTGGAGACGAAAACAATAACAATCAATGATAAAAAGGTACGCAAAATTGTCTGGTGAGGGTGAACGCGTACGCTTGAGCGGGAAAGGATGCAAGCTGGTTGCTTTGCCCTTTTACTCCCCCACCGCTCAGTGTAGCTTAAATATCCGTCCAATATTTATTTTGAATAAATTCCTTTAACATATTAGTGGGCGCTTTTGACTATAAAAATAACAAACTAAGTAACTGCATAATCAAGAGAGATCTTCGAATATTTCGAGGGCCTCATGCCTCTCCCCTCTTGCTTTGACAAGCCAGAGAGGGGGGCTTATACATCATAAACCTTCAGCACTCAGGAGCTGCAAATGGGCTGTGGCCAGCGCCTCGCGCTTGCCCGCCACGCATGCCGATATTGACAAGGTGTCTGAGAAGAGTCTGGCAATTCTTGTCGCAGCAGACAGGGACAAGCTCGGCTAAGAGGGGGATTATTGTAAGAGGGGGCGGAGAGCGAGGGGGCAGGAAACGCTCTGCGCTGCCCCACCAGCCCCGGAAGGAGCCGGAGAAGTGCAGTGTTTGGAATAGAGCAGTGGCTCTGCGTCTCCAGCGCCATCTCCGGCCTTTCAAGAGTTGGACGTCTGCTGACCCTTCTCTACTCCACCACCTTCGTGGTGCCCCGGCTCCCCACCAGCACCGCTCCTCTCGCTCCCCGACCTACCCACCGAGGCCTCCTTCGAGCAGCTTACCTGCAAACCCTCAGAGAGCGGATGACGTTGGCCAATCACTAGCCGGCGCCTGCCTAAGTGCCCGCCCTTGGCCCACTCAGCTTTGCCCACCAGGGTGAGGCACCTGCCCTTGGCCCAATCAGCTTTGCCCACGAGAATGAGGCGCCCACCCTTGGTCCAATCAGCTAAGGCCGGGATGGAAGGCTCGGGAGGCTTGCAGACCTGGGCTGCTGTGGGCCAGCCCTCCCCAACAGCCCAAAGAGGAAGTTGTTTCTGGTAGTTTCCCCCTGCTGGAGACTGAGAACTGGTGAGAGGAAAGTCAGGAAAGACTGTGCTTTACTTTCTCTAAATAATAGTAATAATAATAGTGGGAGAGGAAAAGTTGCCAACCCATTTATTGAATTCTTGGAATGTACCAGGTGCTGGTCTTACATACTTCATCTTACTGGATTTATACGGAATAATGCTGATTCATCCAAATCCTCCTCCAAATGCCCTGGCTGCTGGGGAGGATGACCCCCGTGGACCCTGTGGGCAGGGCCCCCTGGCCTTGGGCTTCCTGTGGTTCAACCGGTGGGAGGCATCAGTAGGAGGCAGGGGGGCCTCTGTTCCCCAGCCCCTGCCCTGCAGAGCTGAGTCTGGTCCTAAACCCCAGCTACTCCTCTCTCCAGGTGTCTGACTCTCTAGGACTCTGTCCTTCTGGGTTCTAGTAAGTGCCCCCCAATACCCCCAGCCCACTGCCCCTATTGCTTAGGGCCTGGGGTAGTTACAGCTGGCTGCAACCCATCACTTTGCAAATAGGTCCTTTGTATGTAAACGCTCCTTGAATAATCCTAGAATTATCTTATTTCAAAACCACCCCTGTTTCCTGCTGGAACCTAATTGATCTCTCACCCCCACGAGGTAGTCAGTCGCTACGCTGCCTCCCTTTGCCCACACGAGGAAGTCAACCCTTAAGTGGGTTAAGGGATTTACCCAATGTCACACAGCAGAAGTGACAGTGAGGTTCCAAGTCCTGGCCTGTCTGATGCCACAGCCAAGCTCTCTCCATCAGTAAATTTGGCTCTGCCCGACTGACCTTGCAGGATTCGCCCCCCGGGGCTTCCGGGGACCACAGCCCAGGTCCCATCCGCACCAGGCGACACGTGTCACAAGAGGACCGGAAGTGACGGAGCAAACACTGGGTGGGACGAGCCAAGTTCGAGAGGGAGCACTGCCCTTCTGAGCCTCAGCGGGGGGATCTCCAGGAGCCGAAGAACAGGGAATAACAGTGGAACAAAGGAAGAGGGCAGGGAGCCAGCCAAGATAAGAGGGGAGAAGGAAAAGGGAAGCAGTGAAGAAATACAGCTTTGGCCGCAGACACTCAAGAATGTTCCAGGAGATGGTTGAACGGGGAGCCGAGATCCAGTCGGACAAGTTAAGACCGGACTTTGCCTGGATTATCTCGGAGAGAAAGGAGAAGACAAGAGGTTGTAGGAGGCTGCGGGGTTACCTCTAAGATGCTATTATTGACAGCAGGGGGGAAATTGAGGATTTGGAGGCCCAGTGAGATGGTCCCAGAGGTGGGGCCAGCAAGGCTCAGCATCAAAGGACTGTACTTGGAGCAGATGGCCAGGGGGCTGCCCTGAGGACGGCAGAGAAAAGCACTGACAGGTGTGCTGTGACCACTGGGCTGTAGGGACAAGGTGGGGGGGGTGGGTGGAGGACAGAGGAAAGCTTGGCGGTACTCCAGGGAAACCAGGGATGAATCCCGCAAACTCTCCAGGGTGGCCAGAGGGGATCACGCGGGCTGGGAAGGGAGGGGGGGGGGATGATGCAAAAGACTCAAGACTTGGGGGAAAAGGAAGAGAAATTCTAAGGGCTTAGAGGCAGGATGGGAAACTTAGGGAAAAGGAAAGAAAGGATAAGAAGGGGCCGTCCTTCAACCTTGACAATTGTCTCCTTCAACCTTGACAATTGTCGTGGGTTGAATTGTGTTCCCCGTAAAAGATCTGTTAGAGTCCTGACGCCCAGTCCCTCAGCATGTGCCTTTATTCGGAGATAAGGTGAGGGTTTTCTTCTGTCAAGTTATAATTGACATATAACATTGTATTCGTTGTGGATGATCCAACGTAATGGTTCCATAGATGTGTCTATCGTGAAGTGATTACTCCAATAAGTTTCGTTACCATCCGTCACCACATAGAGTTGCACATTTTCTCTTGTGATGGGAACTTTATTTATGCTTTATTTTTTTAATGTTTATTTTTCATTTTTTTTTTTCAAGAGAGGGAGGGCAAGTGGGGGAGGGGCGGAGGAGGACAGAGGATCCGAAGCGGGCTCTGTGCTGTAAGATGCAGGGCTCGAACTCCTAAACTGTGAGACCGTGACCTGAGCTGACGTCAGACTCTTAATAGACTGAGCCCCCCGGGTGCCCCTGAGAACTTTAACTATCTACTCTCTTTTCGCAGCTTGCAAATGTGCAATGCAGGACGGTTAACCAGAGTCACTGTGTTGCGCATTATATCCCCAGAACTTGATCGTGTGGCTGGAAGTTTCTACTTTTTGATCACCTTCACCCGGTTCCCCCACCTCCCATCCCTGCGTCTGGTAACCACAAATCTGTTCTCTTTAATCTATAAGTTTGGTGTGTTTTTGTTGGTTGGCTGTTGGTTTTTAGATTCCGCGTGTAAGTGAGATCATACAACATTTGTCTGAGTTCTTTTACTCCGACATGTTTTACTTAGTATAAGGCCCTTAGGTTCCATCTATGTTGTTGCAGATGGCAGGATTTCCTTCTTTCCTATGGCCGGATCATATCCCATTGTGTACGTATATACCACATCTCCTTCGTCCATTCATCCGATGATGGACACTTAGGTTGTTTCCATGTCTTGGCTATCCTCGTGGCGATAGAGCCTTTACCGAGGAGATCAAGTCACGATGAGGTCATTAGGGTGGGCCATAGTTCAACATGACTGTGTCCTTATAAGAAGGGGAAAATTGGGGGCGCCTGGGTGGCTCAGTTGGTTAAGCATCCGACTCTTAATTTCAGCCAGGTCTTGATCTCATGGTTTGTGAGTTCGAGTCCCTGCATCGGGCTCTATACTGACAGCAGGGAGCCTGCTTGGGTTTCTCTCTCTCCCTCTGCCTCTCCCCTGCTTATGTGCTCCCTCTCTCTCTCTCTCTCTCTCTCTCAAAATAAACATTAAAAAGTAAAAACAGGTGTTTGCAAGTCCATGAATTTCCAGGTGTTCTACCATTTAAAAAAAAAGGTGGGGGGCTGGACTCAGACACAGGTGCACCGAGGGAAGACCATGGGAAGAGGGAGGGGTGGGGCAGAGTAGATAATCTGCAAGCCAGGGAACACCAAAGATCACCAGCAACACCAAAAGCTAGGAAGGGGCAGGACAGAAAGATTCTTCTTCAGGTTTCTGAGGGTCTATGGCCCTGCCAACATCTTGAGTTCAGACTTTTGGTCTCCGGAGCTGTGAGAGAATAAATACCCATTTGTGGCACTTTGTTATGGCTGCCCTAGGACACGAAGGCAGCCATTAGGACAGCAGAGGTCAACAGGAAGGGGCGGCAAATGCCCGGTGTGGCCAGCTGGCGTGGGCCCTGGGAGTACAGTGGCCACGAGGGGCTCTCAAGCCATGGAAGGAAAGCAGCAGGAAGTATTCCAACAGCATCGCTTCATCTGCCGCTGCTGCTGTTCACACTGGTCCCTCTGCCAGAACATTCTCCCCGCGACTTTACCTCGGGAGCAATCCTCCCCCTCTGGGAAGACGGGGCCCCAAGGCTCTCTCCTTTCTGGGACGTTTCCTCCTTCTGGCCTCTCTGAGACTTGTCCTCTTGTTGCCCACCTGCGGTGGACGCCACCTGGGGAAGGTGCCACAGCTGCCCGCCTCACCTGACACCCGGACACCAATTTGCTCACCTGCCCTCCTCCTGCCTACCTGTTGGCCTCCCCCTCGCTTTCTGCTCCCAGGGTCTGACACCAGCACCGGCTCCCGGGAGGAAGGACCCTAACATGCCCTCGATGCTTCCTCCCTCGCTCCCGTAACATCGGGAGCAGGACGCCCAGACAATGATGTTTTTATACTTCTCAAAACCGTTTTGAATGACTCGTTAGGCCATCACATGCTTAATATTGCCGGGAAATGGTCCCTAAATGCCAGAGTGGGAGAAAGCAGTTTTCAGAGTACAGGAAATGATACAGTTTTTGTTCAAGTCTCCAGTTCACTTCTAAATGGAGAAACAGAATATTCCCAAATCCATAAAAAAAAAAAAAAATTGATAGATAATACAGATGTTCCTTGCTTTACAAAATAGATTGTCCCCGCAATATTGGGTGTAAATCAAATTTCTTAAAATCGAATTACATTGGCAATGCACCATGGGAGCGTGCTTTTAAAAGGAATCCTGCAATGAATTCTTTTGTAAATCAAAGAGACGCTCATTCATTTGGTCATTCAGTCATTTATTTATTCCAGCAGTTCTCAGTCCTGGCCAAACATCAGAATCACCTGGGGAGCTTTTAAAAAATAGACCATATTGAGGCCCCACCCCTAGAGAGTTCCTTTTAATTGGTCTGGGGTGGGGCCCAGGCCTCAGTATTTTTAAAAACTCCCAGAAGATTCTGATGTGCAGCCAGGCTGGAGAACCACTGGTTTATTCAATAAACATTTATTAAGAAGCCTCTAAGTCAGGCCTGGACGAAGAGCTGGGAGTTGAGTGCTGGTAATAAGACACAACTTGTTTCCTCCCAGGAGCTTAGAGTCTAGAGGCCAGTGCAGGTACATTAAGCAGACAATTTCCCTTGCAGGGCGAAGGCTGGGACTAATACATTGGCGTTTGTCTCCTTTATAAATTTAGACCCTTCCTATAGCTGATTGGGCTTTTCGTATCAACGGAGACACCGTTAAACAACATCTTCAAGACTGGTTTATGCGATACATTGCAACACAGGTTTCTTTTGCTCAGTGCTTCTTTGTCGTGCGTCCCTCTCTCTCTCTCTTTCAGCGTTTCTGGGACCTCGTGTTTTCGACAGGTCTCTTCAACATCGTAGAATTCCGTCTTACAAAATTCACTCGGGAAAATCTCAGTCTTTTAGCAGATGAGTTTGATGCATTTACATTTGCTGCCTGTGTGTGAGCTGACTTCTGCCCCCTGGGCCTGTGTTCTCGACTTCTGTGCTTCCCACTGCTTCTCCCGGGTCTCTTTTCCTGCTTTGCAAGTGTGGTCAAGCCTTCGTTAGTTTCTTTGCCCCTTTTAATTATTTGCAAGTTATTCCTTTTGTCATCTTCGGGCCTGACCTCACGTGTTTCAACTGACGGGCTTAACTTCTAAATTAAAAAATACTTCTCTTGGGGCACCTGGGTGGCTCAGTCAGTTACGTTTCGTCACTCTTGATCTCAGCTCAGGTGCTGATCTCGGGGTCATGAGTTCAAGCCCTGTGCCGGGCTCTGCAATGGGGGTGAAGCCCGCTTTAAAAAAAAAAAATCCTTCAGGACAATATAATGATGTGAGAATGTCTGAACTCTGATCTCTCACTGCTCAGTTTTCATCTCTTTATTTTTTTGTCCAGTATCTTTCTTCCTTCTTGTGTTTAAAACTCACCTACGGCCGCCTAGGTGGCTCAGACTGTTGAGCGTCCAACTTTGGCTCGGGTCATGATCTCACGGTTTGTAAGTTTGAGCCTCACGTCAGGCTCTGTGTTCTCAGCACAGAGCCCCCTTCGGATCTTCTGTCCCCTCCTCTGTCCCTCTGCTGCTCGCTCCCCTGCTCATGCTCTCTCTTTCTCTCGAAAATAAACAATAAAAAAAATTCCCTGAAACCATTTTTTTTTCATTTTATACAATGTTTATATAGATTTAGCAACACATTTGCTAATTTTGTTCCTTGCCATTGCTTCTTGAATCCCATTCCTTTCTTTCTTTTTTTTTAAATTCTTTTTTTTTTAACGTTTATTTATTTTTGAGACAGAGAGAGAGACAGAGCATGAACGGGGGAGGCGCAGAGAGAAGGAGACACAGAATCGGAAACAGGCTCCAGGCTCTGAGCCATCAGCCCAGAGCCCAACGCGGGGCTCGAACTCATGGACCGCGAGATTGTGACCTGGCTGAAGTCGGACGCTTAACCGACTGAGCCACCCAGGCGCCCCCCCACTCCTTTCTTTATTGGATCTAATGTTTCTCTCTTTGCGGTAGATTTTTACTGAGGTCCACAATCGCTGATACGCATTTCTGAGGTTGAAGCTCTAATAATCAAAAATTATTCAAAACATTTTCTACAGAAATATTAATGTTATTTGGTTAGGAGAATCTTCCCCCAGACTGCACTGCAGTATTATATGTGACCTGTTGCTAAAGTGTGACCTGGGGCGCTCAGTTGGTGAAGCGGTTGACTCTTGATCTCTGCTCAGGTCATGATCTCACGGTTCGTGGGTTCGAGCCCCCCATCAGGCTCTGTGCCGACTCAGCACTCACAGCACGGGGCCTGCTTAGGATTCTCTCTCTCTCTCCCTCTTTGTCCCTACCCTGCCCTCGCTCTCTCTCTCTCTCTCTCTCTCTCTCTCTCTCAAAAATAAATAATTAAAGTTGTTTAACGTGAACAATTTCAGGCTGCCTTCTGCGACAACTCAGCACTCCGGGTCATGAAGGAGACCAAAGTCTGGCTGGGTGTTGGGAAGACTTAGGGATGGGAGGCCTTTTCATCCATAGTCTCTTTTCTTTTTCTTTTTTTTAAATTGTTCTTTAACGCTTACTCATTTTTTGAGAGAGAGACAGAGACAGAGCGTGAGCAGGGGAGGGGCAGAGGGAGAGGGAGACACAGAATCCAAAGCAGGCTCTGATCTGTCAGCACAGAGCCCGACGCGGGGCTCGAACTCATGAACTTCGAGATCATGACCTGAGCCGAAGTCGGACGCTTAACCGGCTGAGCCACTGGGATGCCCCGGTAGTTTCCTTATATATTGTCAATTTGAAAAACAAACAGAATGCTAAGTGGTACGTATGATCTACTTCCAAATGTATGAAAAAACACGTGTGTGTGTGTGTGTGTGTGTGTGTGCAAGGAAACACAAAAACTGGTAGTAGCATTTACCTCTGGGGGTGGAAAGGAGGCAGTTCTGGTGACAACCCTTTTGTGCGGCTCACCTTTCTTCTCCCACATGCATCCCCCCTCTTCAACTTACAAAAGCGAATTAATAGGAAATGAACAGCAACATCAACAAAATATCTCTTTGCTCCGTCTCGTACCATTCCCCTCTGGCTTTCAACAAAAACCACCGTCCTGCCCTTGTTGCGGAAAGGAGGCTACGGATGATGCTGTCTGGGTTTTCCCAATTGCCTTCAAAAGGACTTCGGTTTAAAACCCAAGGCTTTTAAACGCCCTTTGAAGAGATGCTCTCGTCGGTGCCCCAGCCTTTGGACAGGGACCCGCAGGCCCCAAGAACTCTGACGGGGTCACATACTCCCCTCGGGAGGTGAGGCACTTGGGTCCGTGCTCTTTGGTACTGGACCCACCAAGAGGTGGAGGGGGGGGGGGGTTGGCCTTCCAGGGACACGAGGGCACTCAGTGACCCGGGTAGGGGGTGGTGAAGCAGTGAGCAGGTTGCTGTGGGCTCCCACGGGCTCCAACAGCACACGCACCGCAGGGCAGGGAGCGTGGGTGACCCCGGAGAAGGCGGACCCTCTACATCCTGCGTCTGGTAGGAAGAACCGAGTTATGTCAGACCTGCTCTTTGGAAGGAGCCGTCGGGGGTGGAGGGGGCCGGTGCGGGAGGCCTGGCAGGGTACTGGGGGGGGACCGCCTCCCTGCAAGCCAGGCTGAGTCCCCACGAGGCTGCCCGGAAAAGTCGGGGAGAGCACGTGCATCAAATAGTGTTGCCTATTGCGTTCCGGTCTTTGATCACATTTCCCGTCCTTATCTCTAGGTCTTGTTTGCCAGAACCTTCCTCTGCTCTCTTCCTCGGATGGATTTCACCACCTCCTCACCCTCTTTTTAACAAGCCTTCCTCTTTTTCAAAAAGTCTTTCATTTAGGAGATGTAACGGGGTGTGGGGTGAAGAGGCATTAGAAAATTATGCCGGCAGCTTTTATGTGCGTGAGGGAGGCATGGATCACCTCGGGAAAGACGTTTCTTCTCCTGGTTTCCCTCTTTGTAAATGTTGCTACTTTTTAGTCCTCAAGGGACGCACTGCATGCATATATTTTCAGTATAAAAAAATTGTTTTTAATTGCAGGTAAAGCGAAAGTCCTTCTGATCCCCCCCCCGCGCCCACAATCCTGTTCTCTTCCTTGGGGGGAACTCAAGGAAAGGATTTGACGAGTCTGATTTTCTCGATCTGTCTGAATATATTTCGTAGGTAGATAAGATCCCACAGGAGTGTCGAACATTGTTTTGTGTTCGTGCGTGTGTTTGTTTTTCGTAAGGTGCCTATCCTTCACGACTCATCTTTGCAACTTGCCCTTTTGGTCAACATTTTTGTCTTGAGCAGATCTCCACACCAGCCCTTGGAGACGGGCCCCCTCGTTCTCAGTGCTCTTGGGTTAACCGCATGGTTCTGAGCAGTCGACATGACTGCCACCCGTCCACTATCTGCTTTGCTCCCAGAACCCGATTATGTTGGGGTCTTAGTGGGCTCAGACTGCCATAACAAAGTACCACAGACCGGGAGGCTTAAACTGCAGAAATGTATTTCCTCCCAGCTCTGGAGGCTGGAAGTCTGAGATCAGGCGGCCGGCAAATCCAGTTTCTGGTGATAGCTTGCATCCTGGTTTGGAGAGGTGGCTGGGCTCGCCCTGTGTCCACCTGTGGCTTCTTCTTTGCGTGCCTTGGGGTGGAGAAGGAGGGAGAGACAGATCTCTTTTTCTGTTCTAATAAGGCCACCAGGCAAATCCGAGTAGGGCCCTGTGCTTATGACTTCATTCAACCTTCATTACCTTCTAAAACCCTACTTCCAGGGGCGCCGGGGTGGCTCAGTCGTTTGAGTGTCCGACTTCGGCTCAGGTCATGATCTCGTGGTCTGTGAGTTCGAGCCCCACGTCGGGCTCTGTGCCGACGGCTCAGAGCCTGGAGCCTGCTTGGGATTCTGTGTGTCCCTTTCTCTCTGCCCCTCCCCTGCTTGTGCTCTGTCTCTATCTCTCAGAAAAACGAATAAACAAATATCTTAAACCCTACTTCCAACCACAGTCACATGGGGGCTGAGGACTTCAACACAGGAATTTGGGGGGCAGACAGTCCCTCCCAGTTGGAGTGGCCAGGGAATGCCTCTAGAAAGGATTCCCCCTTGTATCTCATACCCCTGGCTGTCACACTGGCTGGTCTACAGCTCAGTCATGGCTTGTGAGGTTTATTATTTATTTATTTGGCAAGTCCCTACTGATCAGCCGGGTGACCTCGGGCAGATCACGGAGACAATGCTAGTGAGCACTGAGCATTCACCACCTGACAGGCACTGCTCGAGCACTTTCCGTGCATCTTTATCTCATGAACTCGTCCCAAGCCCCAGGGGTAGGTACAACTCTTAGCCCATTTTCCGGGTCGGGGAACCGACGCACAGGGAGGTGAAACAGATCACCATGGGTGACGCTGCTAGAGCGCAGTCGTCCTGAGGTTACTCCTCCCTTGTTACCCGCTGAACGGGCGGCCCGGGCGCACCCAAATGAGAAAATGGGCGGATGGGCTTAGCGCACGCTGGCTGCTCCATCAACTGGGGCTGTCGCCGTTGCCTGCCCCCCCGCCCCCTCCCCAACTCATGGTTACCGTCCTCACCCCGGGATGTGCAGGGAAGCTTCCCCTGACACGCACCGGCAGTGCTCCCAGGAGACCAGCCCTGTGCTCGGGAGTCTGAAGTTTCCAGCCCTGCCCTCTTCTTGTGTGACCGTCAACCACCCTGTCCTGGCGTTTGCTCCTCTTTCAAACAAAACTGATGGCACCTAATGCCTGGGATGACAGGGCAGATTCAATGAAATAAAACACACGTTGATCGAAATGTATTTCCCCGCTGCAAAACATGCAGAAAATTTGGGTCTCCAGTGGCAAGGAATTAGAAGACCCTTGTCCTTTCAGTGGTGAAATGCTAATTCCCAGCCGCAACGGTGACCTTCCACTTGCCAGGCACCGTGCTGGCGACTTGACATGCACTAGTTGCCCCGAAAGGGTCCCCCCCCTTTTTTTTTTAAAGGTTTATTTATTTTTGAGAGACAGAGAGAGAGAGAGAGAGCGTGAGCAGGGGAGGGGCAGGGAGAGATGGGGGGTGCAGAGGCTCCAAAGCAGGTTCCGTTGCCGACAGCCGCAAGCCTGATTCGGAGCTCGAACTCACGAACCGCGAGATCATGACCTGAGCCGAAGTCAGGAGGCCCAACCGGCTGAGCCACCCGGGCGCCCCAAAGGTCCCCCTTTTAAGAAGTGAGGAATCTGAACTTCCAAGAGTTTAAACGAATATCCCGCGTAGGTCCCCCCGTAGGAAAGCAGACGGGGGCTCCGCCTCCAACTCTGGCCCCGGGCGGCTCCAAAGCTTCCGTGTTTTATCTTGAAAAGAGAAATTCAACTCGGATGTGCTGTTTCCCCTCCATTATCCACTCCAGGCCACCAGAGGAAGCAGAACATGAGGGATTCTTGCTCCTTTTCGGTTCCTCTAGAAAGGAACCTGGGAGTCCCAGCTGCCGCCCATATGAGCCTCTGTGCAGAAGCTGTCCGCGGTGTTTGCGTAAATGCGCACCGCCTGCGTGCCTGGGCAGGGGTGGGGAGAGCGCTGGCGAGCCGGGGGGGGGGGGGGGTTGGGGGGGGTTGTGTCCCGAAGCAAAGGGAACGTGCTGGGGAAACAGAGACAGCAGGACGAGCCCCTCCCTCTGGAGGGCTCTGAAAGTTTGCCTCGCCTCCCGGGACCCCCTGTTTTGAAGCCTGGGGAGGACAAGACGAGGCACCAGCAGGCCTGAGTGACAGGTGGCTCTCAGGAGCCCATGGCGATTCTTGCCCACCACTTGTTTTTTTCTGGAAACTGCACGGCCCAAGGTTCTGTTTTCGGCTAGATTCCTGACAATTCGACCGCCTCGGGGGCAGGTTGGGGTCGAGCCCCGAAGGGCCTCCCCCGACCTCACCCGGAGGGCACCAGCCACCTCAGGGCTTCGTGCAGCTCAGCCCTTTCGACTTGTGGATAGGTGACCTCAGACGCGTCGCTTCCTCTCTGTCAGCCTGGATTTCTTGAGCCTGAAAATGGGATCGTTGCTCAGATTCAAGGGGATGGTGTAGGCCAGGTGCCTGATGTCTGGTGCTGAGCTCAGCACAGCCTGAGCCCCCGGGGAACCGGCAGATCCCCTCCTTCCCTCATTTGGCGTTCTGCGTGTTTGTCCACCTCCAGACGCCATGCTCACGCAGGGACCGAGGTCCTGCCACCCGGGCCTCTTCCCCTGACTGGGGCTCTGTGGGGGCAAAGGGGGCCTGGAAGGACCCCCGGCTTCAGAGCCGCAAGTGGCCCCGCAGGAGATGTGGGCGGGAAGTGGCAGGAGAGGAATGGGGGGTACGGACTCCGGGCCCCTCTGGTGCCTCTCCCCTCCTGGGGTCCCAGGTCCTCAAAAGAAGTTGGACCAGACAGACTGGATTGGACGGACTTGCACATTTGGAGGCTTTTGGGAAACAGAAACTGAGCGTCAAGGCGCACCTTGTCTATATCCCCAAGCCAAAATTCTAAACTGAGCTCCCTTCTCTGTCTTCGGATTTCCCAAGAAAATCTGCCATCAAATCGAATCTCATACGGCTGGTTTTGTGCATTCGTTCTTTCAAAATATATCCCAAACCCAACCCTTTCTTTCCTCCTTCGCTGCTGCCACCTCGGCCCGTCCCCATCGTCTCTTAGCAGATGGCTGCAACAGCCCCTAACTGGTCCTTCTGCAGCCTTGCATCAGATCAGGTCCTTCCTCTGCTCAATAACCTTCAGTGGCTCCCCATTTCCTATTTATTTATTTATTCTGAGAGAGACAGAGAGAGAGAGAGAGCGAGCATGAGCAGGAGAGGGGCAGAGAGAGAATCCCAAGCAGGCAGGGTTCAGACTCATGAACCGTGAGATCATGACCTGGGCCAGATCAAGAGTCGGACGCTTAACTAACTGAGCCACCCGGGCTCCCCATCCCTGTTTCCTACTTAATACTGCAGACTGGTCCGTTAACCTGCTGTGGTGTTCTCATTTACTGTGTTCACTCTTCGTCTCCCACTGACTGTGCGCTCTCCAAAAGGGCGGCAGTCAAATACTTTGGGTAATTAATCAGTTTCCACCCTCTAGTTTTTCCGGTTCTCACGATCTGCCGCCTGGCTGTCACCCTAAAAGTTTCCTTAGTCCTGTGCTAAACTATTTCAGGGGCACCTGGGCGGCTCAGGTGGTTAAGCGTCCAACTCTTGATTTCGGCTCAGGTCGTGATCTCATGGTGCGTGAGATCGAGCCCCCCGCTCGATCATGTTTGATTGGGGATGCTGCAGACATTGTTCCATTGTTCCATCATCTTTTTTTTTTCTGTAAGTTTACTCATCTATCTCGACAGAGACAGTGCAGAGTGGGAGAGGGGCAGAGAGAGAGGAGACAGAGAATCCCAAGCAGGCTCTGGGCTGCTGACGCAGAGCCTGATGTGGGGCCTGAACTCGCAAAAGCGCAAGATCGCGACCTGAGCAGAAACCGAGTCGACGCTGAACCGATTGAGCCTCCCAGGCGCCCGCCGCCCCCCATCATATTTTACCTTCCGATTACTGACAAATTCAGTGCCTCTGCGATTGATGATTCTGTGCAGGTGACCTGCCCTTCCCATCTCCTGAAAGCATTTGAGATCCCTTTGTCCCTGGCTTTCTAAAATTTCTTTATGATGTGCCTTGGCAAACACCTTTGATTCCTACCGCGAGCTGGGTCTTCCGTGGGACGTTTCGATCCAGAAACTCATTTGGTTGTAATCTGCTGACCTTAATTACGTTCCTCGATCCTTAAAAAGTGTTCTTTTCTCAACTCTCTCGTCCTCTGGAAATTCTCCTAATTCGATATCGGACCTCCTGCACGAGCTGCTTGTTTGCTCCCTGTCTTGCTGTCGTATTTTCCAGAATGTTACCTCAATTATATCTTCCAAACCTTGACTGGATTTTCATTTGAAGTGGGTTTGAGTTTCTAAGAGCTCTATAAATGACATCCTGTTCTTGGAAATGCTATTTTCTCTTATCTCTCCGAGGATATTGGTGTTTTTGAAGTCTCTATCCCCGACGTGTTCCTTTGTTCTGTTTGCTGGTTTTAGTGCTTTCCTCAAAGGTCTGGTGATTCTTGTCTGTCTGTTCGTGTTTTAGATTGTTCTAAAAAAGGGGGGGATGGGGAGCTTTGGAGGCGGGGGTGGGCCTTGTTGCGGAGGGGGGGTGGTGGGGGAGGGCTCTCTACAGAATTATGGCTGTTTCATTGAGTAGCCGGGGTTATTTTTTTCCCAGACTAGTCAGTTTCTCCAGAGAAGTCTGCTACCGCCTCATGCTTGTGGAAGATGCTGCCCGCATCCTGGGAGCCTAGATGGAGGAGGGTAGGGGTCCCGCCATTTTGAATGCCAACTCTTTTCAATATGGCCCCTGTTTTCAATATGGCGCCCACTCCACCCTCAGCAGCGTCTGGGGTCCTCGGCTTCTCACCCTCCCTCGTTGGGTTTCTTCAGAGATTAACGCCTTCTGCTAGCATGTGGGGTAGGTGCCCCGTGGCAGAGCAGGGTGGGGAAAGGGAAGCTGGGTCATTGCTCTTTACGTGGTTTCCGGAAACAACCTTGTTTTAAAACACACCTTGCTCCTAATTCTTTGAGGTATCTGCAGCCGCCAGCTCCTGAGTCTTTAGGGGTCTGGTTCCTGAATCTGCTTGATTTTGGAATCCCCCACTCCTTCCTTCCCATAGGCATCGCTCTGCTAAGTCAGTTACTATTATCTACCCAATATTTTTTTGTCAGTTCTTGTCTTCTGGAGCCTACCTCTCCCCCTCTTGTCATATTTTTTGTGGGTCCATAACAATTACCATTTACATAACAACTACCATGACAGTATGATCACATTTGAGTGCAAACAAAGCTCTCTCCCAGTTTGGCATCTTATAATGAAACGTGCCATCGTCTGCCTGAGGAAGGGAAGGAGAGACGTGTCTGGAACCAGCGGGCTTGGGACAGATTCTCGCGTTGGCCGCTTGTGACCCTCACATCTTGGCCAATGGTGCCATCCCTGCGGCGCGACGCTGTCCTTGGAGGTGGGTTCCACTGACTCTCCGTATGGGTCTGATGTTCTGGGTCGCTAAGGAGAGCTGACCAGAACCGAGAATGCAGTAGGTGTACTGGGAACCCTCCTTGTTCCCCAGGTCCTGAAGCCTCTGCCCCTGGGACTGGACCCTACTTCCCATGTGATACTCTCCCTCTGGACCTCCAGCTCCCTCACCTGTCACCGCCCGCATGCAAAGATCCGGCTACTTCTCTAGACACGCGAACCCAAAAGCTGGGGCGAGCCAAAGGGCCCGTGGGCTGCTGCTTTCTGGGACGGCAAACGAGGAGACGATTGGGGTGAGCGAGCCGTGTCCCGCTCCACGTTCCGACTTTGGAGAAAGTGAGTTGAAACTGTCAGCTCTCGAGAAGAGAAATGGAAGTGAGGTTCACACAGCGCCTCCGACGCCGTGAGCCATCGGCAGGTGCATTAAGCCGCCCCCGACACCAGGTGGGGAGATACTCCCCCCTCCAGTTCGCGGACCAGGCTCACGGACCTCTCACAGGTGATACACCCTCCCCCAGCTCTCCCTGTGGATTCGAACCCAGGAGAGGAAAGTGGGATGCGCTCTCGGTGCATCCGGAGGTATCCGGATAAGTGAGTCCAGGGTGCACCTTGGGGAGGCTGAGGGTGGTGGGGTTCCCACCAGACCAGACCAGACATTTAAGAGTGCTCTCCTCCCCACCGAGGGAGGAACCGCATGCCTCCTCTTCAGCCTTGGAGAAAGCCCCAGAGAGTCAGGCTCTGAGCGGGGGCGGGGGGCGCCGCCTGGGGATCGGCCAGACCCCAAAGCCCAGGGCATCCTGGAGCAGGATGAAGGATGCTTGGCGCCCCAGGAACAAAGGAGGGGTGCTCCATGCGGATCACAGAGGCCACGCAGGAGAGCGGGCTCGCTTCCATCTGGGCTGCTTTTCGGCGTAAGGATCGTGAAGGGTCGAAGGCCGGACCCCCGGTCACGGCTGACTTGATTCCCCCTCAGAATATTTGACGGGGTTCGCGTATCGCTCTGGCCCTCCCTTGAATCGTGACAAAAGGAAAGTATTCATTACCAGGCAGACAGAGCCCTAGGGCGGGAGCCCGTCATCTCTGATTTGCCTGTTAGCCCAGGCTATGGAATTAAATGCAGTTTAGTTTTTATCTATTTGCGTGGAAGCTTTCCAGAGAAAACAACAATTGTAGTGACCTGCGCACTTTGTATCATGTTAATTAGGTTTGAAAACTCGTATATTGTTTTCATAAGGGCTATTACATTTTCTCTAATTAAATTAAGGGAAAAATAAGGATGCATGGCAATAATATTTATTATTAATACCAGACTCCAGAGGCGCCCAGCAAGTTAAATCGAAGGTAAAAAAAAAAAAAAAACAAAAAAAAAAACAAACCTTGAAGACAAGACAGGCTGGACTTGAAAACACTGTGGGCGATTCCAGGTTTTCAGCAAGTCATTACCCGGACCCTTTTGGAAACGGAGAAAGTGCAAAACGGACCCATTTGGGAGAAAACAGGCTTCTGGGCCCGGCTCGCCCTGAGCGTTTCTGGGATGTTTACTACTGTTTCATCGGAGTGGTTTCACCAAAATTGCAGTGCACTTTTGACTTGGGTTTCACGCGGACTCCAAGGTTATAGCCAGCCGGCCGGGATTTCCGTCCAGCCCCAGATGGGCTTCCTTTGCAAGGGGTCCTGGTTTCATGGGAAGTGAAGTCAGGCGGGCAGAGCAAGGGCAAGTGGGCTCTGGGGTGGGCAAGTGGCACGCTGGAGAGAGAAGGCAGGGCACGGGACTTTTCAACACGAGCACCTTCCATCCCGTGGGCGGGCAGGTCCCTTCTGGAAATGGCACTGAGCTCGGGCCAGATTCGAAGGGGAAGAGGGAAGAGACAGAGGGGGGATGCGGGTCCATCGCAAAGTGGTTCTACACCGAGTGGCAGAGCAACCTTGCCTGAGCTTGTGGCTGGAGTGGACGGTCATGGGGGGGGGGCACCCACCTCGCCACCTCGCACCCATTTCCCCTCCTAAGGGGGCCCTGGCTTCCTTTCGGGGCACCTCTGTGGCATGCAGCCTTCGTGGCTCACTGGGCCCTCCCGCCGAGGAAGCAGATGACTTCCGAAGGCTCTTTTGTCTCATCCTTCCTCTCCCTGCCCTCCCCTGCCAGCTGGGCCAGCCGGGCTCTCTCTCCTGGGCGCCGGGCCCTTGGGAGGGGAGGGCTCAAAGATGGAAAACCGTCTGCGACGCCCTCCTTCTCAGGGCGACACCTCGGTGCGAATGCTGTCCGTGGTGCCCCAGCAGCCGGCGGGGCTCTCAGGGATTGCCTGACCCATGTGACTCATCTGTCTCAAGCTGGCTCCGCGGCTTTCCATGTGGTCCCCGGGGGCCCCTGGTGCCTCCATAAACTCCCTTGCTTCTGGGGGAGCCGGCGTCCGTTTCCGTTTCTGGTGACCAGCGAACTCCAACCGTGGCAATGGCTTTCGCACTGAACGCGGGACAACTGCGCGTGTGTGCTGTGGAGTGTGGCCTGTGAGACTTGGGAGCCTCTCGGGGTGGGGGGTGGGGGGCAGTCCATGCTTCTATCGGTTTGGTTTAAGGAGGGGCACTGGATTGGGAGTCGGGGTATTGCTTTGAGTCCTGGCTTTGCCTCTGTGCCCGGCTGGAAGGCCTCAATCGGTTGGGGTTCCTTCCGGACTTCCTCTGCAAGGTGAGGCGTTTCGAATACGACAACAACAACAGCAGCAACTACGGTTTACGGACTGCCGCGTGGGGGCCACGCACGGTGCTACGTGTCGTACGTACGAATCTTCACCTTTACCGTGAAACAAGACTCAGTCTCCCCGCTTTAGAGATAAAGAAGCAGAAGTTTAGAAGGGCAAAGCTCATCACCCAAGGTCACGCGCCAAGGAGTAGACGTCCCAGGGGCTGAGCCCCGGTCCGTCTGGGTCTGCTAACGGGCTCTAGAGACTCACATGACCATCTCTCTGTTTGCCAGAATCGGGGCTCTTCACAAGACATGGGACTCCCGGTGCTGAAACCAGGTCAAGTCCCAGACAAATCGAGACGGCTGGCCACCCCGCTGAGGAACAGCATGGGATTGGGGAGGTTACCCGGGAAGGGCACTGGAAACCAATGAGCGCGCGCTAAGATTTTCAAAGCTCAGAGTAAAAGCGAAACCCAGATGGGGTTTCAGATGCCACCTTCAATTGCTACTGAGCCACATCCCAGGCTCCTGAGCCTCCATCCTCCAGGGGGGCAAAGAAATCCAGAGTTCTTCCCCAACAGACCCCTCGTGCAAACCCCCCAATCATTTTACGAGTGGCCCTGCATCCTGCTTTCCTGTCCCCACGGCCACAAGGAGACTAATCGTCACTGTCGCCACCCTCCACCTGACAAGCACCAGCATTTCCCATTGTGCGACACTCGAGGCCTGAAAATGTACCGTGTAATTTGAATTTTTAAGAAATCGAGTTCTGTTTTCCAACAGGCTCATGATGTCATTGTCTCCTCCGAGATCCGACTGGCAGAGGTCTCAGACTCTAGTTTCTTTGTCTGCTTTCCTCACCTCACTCGTGCATTGATTTATTGGTTCACCAGACACCTATTGAGCGCCTACTGTGTACGGGTCACTGAGCTAAGGACTAGGAGACCCGAGGGAAACGTGTTGACCGCTGCTCTTGAGATGCCTCTCCCCAGCCAATTCTCATGCAAAACAGCAATGGTAAGGTCTAGGCTCTCGGAACACAAGGCTTCTAGAACGAAGAAGGGGGATAATTAGGGTGTCCCAAAGCAGTAGCCGGTTCACTGTTCTGTTCCCAGCTCTTGGGTGGCCTTGTTCCTATCCCGGCTCATTTCACACTGTATTGTCATCGTTCCGCTGTTCCTAACTCCTCGTCCAATGCTCAACACACCGTGAGTGCCAAGTACGTGCTTTGGGTGACCGGACCCTAGGGCAGCAGCACAGGCCCGCCAGACCAGACAGGAGCTCTGTTGAAGCAGAGAATCCTTGTGTCATGTGATGAACTGACCTCTCTCAACCCTCAAGGGTTCCGTTTTCTGAATTCCCATTTCTTAAGTTCTCTACACCGAGTTTTCTAAAATTGAGCTCTCTCTTAAATCACGTACTGCTTCCAGGCCAATCTGATAGAACCACAGGAATTCAGCCCCTTTTCGGAGCTAGGAAGGGAGGACAGAGTGAGACCTGGTCAGAAATGTTAGCAAATGACGGCCATTCCAATGGTCATCACCATTGGCCATTTTCTTAAACGATAAATAAAAGGAAGCCCGAGGGGGGAACGAAAAGACTCCTGGATTGCAGGTCAGGACACCTGAGTTCTAGGACAAAAACGTAAAAAGATTTGGAGGGGCGCCTGGGTGGCGCAGTCGGTTAAGCGTCCGACTTCAGCCAGGTCACGATCTCGCGGTCCGGGAGTTCGAGCCCCGCGTCGGGCTCTGGGCTGATGGCTCGGAGCCTGGAGCCTGTTTCCAATTCTGTGTCTCCCTCTCTCTCTGCCCCTCCCCCGTTCATGCTGTCTTTCTCTGTCCCAAAAATAAAAAAAAAAATTAAAAAAAAAAAAACGTTGAAAAAAAGATTTGGAATTGGTGACTTCGGGCTTTCACAGCAAAGGAAACCGCAAAGATTAAGCCCAATGGGCTTAATCCTCCTTGGAACCAAGTACCGTAACTTGGGCTCTCAAAGACAGTCTTCTGAATGAGGCCTCAGACCCACCGCCCACCACCCATCAATCATCCAGAACTAATCTCACCGTCACACAGACTGGAAAACCACAGCTTCTTCAAGATCCTCTTAGCTTTAATTAAAAACCTTTGATGGATTCTCAAACACTAACAAAGACTGGCCCCCAAACATGTTTCATGCTTGTCATCAGGTGGCCCCTGGTCTGGTTTGCTCCCAGCTCCTTAAAGGTGATGCTGTTGCAGGTATAGACAGGTATGCCCCCCCCCCAAACTTCGGGCGCTTTCCCAAGCAGTACCCAGGCAGGGAGCCCCCCCACCTTCCAAAACCGCGTCGACGTGGGTGTGGTCCACTCGAGACCGAGTGGAAATTTCTAAGACAGCTGGACTCTTCTAGATTAATGGCCCTGGGGGAACGAGTACTAAGGTCCTGGGGAATCATTTTGGTGTTCAAAGCCGGTGGTCCGTCCGGTGTGAATCAGGGCCAGTGACCGGTCGTTTCGCACTAGCACATCTGTGCAGGCCTTGTATGGCGGCCGATGTCCGCTCTGGTTCCTAAGGGCCCACACCGTCCCGGCTGGGAAATATTTTGTTCCTGACTCCGGCCGTGGACTATTCCAACCTCACCTTTCTGTCTGTGCCTGCACAGGGCATCCCATCCGCTCCAGGGACCGGTTGGGCAAATGCGGGGGGTGGAAAAGAATGTTCCCAGAAGCCCTCTGTGTCCGTGAGGCGGACCACGCCCTCCTCCTGCCCCAGCTCTTTCGCCAGTCTGATGCTGACCCCTTGCCCCACCCCTCTTCCTCTGCTCCACTCCCTACCCCTGCCTCTGTGTCCTGACTTCCTCTTCCTGCCCTGCCCTGCCCTGTGTGTCCTAGCGGCCTGCCGAGGTCCTGCCTGCCCATCCCTCAGTGCCCTCCTGAACACAGCTTCTGCAGAAAGCCAGCCCAGGGCGTTCCAGGCAGGACCCGTTCCCTCCCTCCTCTCCCTGTCCTTCTTGCAAACCCCTCGGTGGTGTTCAAAGCTCTGTTCAGCTTGCTGGATCCAAGTGCCTTGCGAATTGCTTTAGGGCGGGGGCCGGGACTGGTGGCGTGTGTGGCCCCCATGATGTGTGGCAGTGCCCGGCACACGGTAGGCCTAATAAACGTTTGGTGTGTTTGGATGCTGAGGGGTCTGCTCGCCCCGACATTCTATAATTTAACGTCTGCTGAACTCCCAGTTCTCCATCCAAGGCATCTGGTGGAGGGCAGAGGTCGAGGTTCCAACAGGGACTTTCCTTTGGGAAGATTATGTCGGGACTTCAGTGCTGCTCACAGCTGATTTCAGGAGCAACATGTGGGGCCATCATAGACCTGGAGTCAGAGAGCCACAGGCCGCGACCCTAGCCCCGCCAACCGGCGAGCTGTGTGGCCTTGGGTGTTAGCCACGCATCAGAGTCACCTGGAGGGCTTGTGAGACCACAGATGGCTGGGCACCACCACCCCCCACCCCCCACCTCCAGGGTTCTGATTCCGAAGGTCTGAAGTGGGACCTGAGAATCTCCATTTCTAACATGTCCCCAGGCGATGCAGCAGCGGGTCCGAGGGCCACACTGTGAGAACAGGACCTCAGGGATTCACCGAGAGCCTTGTTCGATGTTCAGAACACAGTTCAGTAAATAGAGAATTCCTCAAGAATATCTCTAGGCGGTGCATCTCAACTAAGTAGAATATTTTGTAAGGATATGAGCCTTATCCCCGCGTTCTATTTCCAATTAGCAATAGGTGAAGATCTTACCCATCCGTGGTCCACAATCGCGGGTGCGGTGCTCTGTGTTTTCCCGAAGATGTCTTAAATCTCAAGGTTTAGTGGCGCTGGGGGGCCGGGGCGGCTCAGCCGGTTAAGTGTCCGACTCTGGATTTTGGTTCAGGTCACGATCTCATGGTGTGTGAGACGGAGTCCCGTGTCGGGCTCCGTGCCAGACAGCAGGGAGCTTGCTTGGGATTCTCTCTCGCTCTCTCACTCTCTCTGCCACTCTCCCGCTCACAGGCACGCACGTGCTCCCTCTCCGTCTCTCACAATAAATAGAGGCTCTTCAAACAGTTAAAAATAAAGGTTGCATAGTGCCAGCAGGGCACGCAGACAGACCCAATGGACCCTTACCATCTGTTCCTGGAAAAGAAATGACTCTCTTCGTGTCCTGGTCAATTAACCTCTCTGCGATCCCCTCACGGGGTGGGGAAGGATATTTCCAGTACGTATCATTGACCCGGGATTGGTAGCCAGAATTTATAAAGAACTCTTACAAATCCATAAGCCAGTGACCCACAGTCCCGTAGGGAAACAGGCAAGTGGTTGGAACAGGTTACTTCCTGAAGAAAGACACCCAGACGGCCAATATGTGAAAAGACGTGCTACTGAATCGGTGACGGGGGGGAGACGCAAAATCAAGCCACCACGCGGGTCCACCACGCCCCCGCCAGAACGGCTCCAAGGCGACACTGACAATACTAAGGGTCGGCCAGGACACAGAGCTTACGAGGGCTCCTACGCTGCTGGTGGGGGTGACAACGGGCATCGCTTGATTTGGAAAACCGTGAGGTTTCTTTCTGTTCAAGTTCCGCGTGCACGTGCTCCGCGTCCCCACATTTCCTCTCCTAGTGCCCCCCCCCACACGGAAATGTGCACGCAGATCCACCGCAGACAAGGACAGAGGTGTTCACGGCGGCATCCTTCGTCATCGCCCAAACGTGGAGCCGACACAGATACCCGTTAGCTAATGAGTGGGTAGATGAAATGTGGCCCCTCCCTGCAATTTGGCCGCCTTGCGTTTTGCAGGCCACACTGGGTGTGGGGTGCAAAAGCTCTCCGTTTCACGTGCCTGGGGCGATCGTGAGGGCAGAGCCGGCTGCTCTGGGCCACAATCCGAATTTCCCAGGCTCCCAGGCCAGGGCCTGACCGGTTCTTTCAGTTGCACGAGCGCGATGAATCATTTGAACATCTGTTTAGGGTTAGTGGCCTTCTCCCCATTTCACAGATGAGCCAACCGAGGTCTCTTGGCACAGGTGAAATGGCTTGCTCGGAGTCGCCTGGTTGTATACACAGCCACACCCCCAGCCGGAACGGGAGCGGCTCACGGATCGGTTAATAACCGATTAGTCAGTTGTTAAACACGAGGAGAACGGAATCGGTAAGAATCCTTTTTCTGTGGTGCCAGAGAGCACCCCGGCTGTGTCGGAAGGTCGCTAAAAACACACCGTTCCCCTCGGTTTCCACATCACGGCCCCTGGCACGGCAGCCTTTCCCCATCCTTCGTATTTCAAGCAGCTCAGCGCTTCTAACAGCTCTGAGCTGTGTGTGTGTTGGGGGACGGTGGGGGTGACTGCCTTTTAAGCCCCCAGGCACAGATGCCCTCCCTCTTGAGGAAACACATCCCCAAAGAACTGCCACCTGCACCACGTTTGGGAAATCCGACCCACGCACACTGACTCACACGGTCCTCCTAGAGCTTCTGGCCCTGTTTTCTGGGGGGTGGGGTGCACAAAGCCTCCCCCCATCTGAGGATTTGCCCCAGCCTTCCCAGCTACTGCAGGACGGGGGGGAGTCACAGACCCATAACGGGAGCCAGGGCATTCCGACCCTACACAGGGCTTGCAGATTCCAGCTTTCGGCCCTTTGCCTGGGCCAGTCCCCTTGACAGGTACGCCCGCCGCCTCCCTCCTTCGTCCCTCTCGGATCCACGGTCCCGCACAGACATCTCCCGGGATGTCCAGATGTGGGCAGCCTCAGGCATGGTGCCGTTCTCCGGACTTTTTCTGTTGAGACTCGCTGCCATGAGTTTGCACCCCCTGGAGCTTTGTTTATGCACCTGGCCGTGCCATGTGCCAACCCACCTTTGTCTCCCCACCAGGTTCATGGCAGCCATTCAACAGATAGCTGGTGTCTTGGGTCGGGTCCCGCGGTGGCCGATCCCCGGGACCAGCGTGTGAGTGTTGTGGTTACTCGGGAGGTGATCCCAGAAAGCACAGTGAAGGCAGGAGGGAAGCAAGAGGGTAGGGGAGGAAGTCACCAGCAGGTACGTCCCCAAGCGGGTGATCCTTGTGGCTTCAGAGCACAGGGGGAGGAGGGGCAGAGAGAGAGAGGGAGAGAGAGAGAGAGAGAGAATCCCAAGCAGGGCTCAAACTCAAGGACTGCGAGATCATGACCTGAGCCGAAACCAAGAGTTGGATGCTTAACCGAGTGAGCCACCCAGGTGCTTCTCACTGTAACCCTTTTTAAGCGTCCGGTTCGGGTGTTGAGTGAGTGCGCATCGTTGTGAGGGCGTCAACACCATCTGCCTCCAGAACGTTTCCTCTTCTTCCCCAGCGGAGGTTGGGTCCCCACCCGTTCATCACTAACTCCCCATTTCCCCCTCCCCCCAGCCCCTGGGAACCTCTGGTGCTTCCTGTCTCTACAAATTTGACTATTCTATGTCCCTCATATAGGTGGAACCTTGTCATATTTGTCCTTTTGTGTCTGACTTGGACATGTTCAATTTGGAAGGCATCCATATCCTTCGATCCAAGAAATGACAACGCAGGGAATCTGCTTTACAAGGAACGTGAGATCAGCGGTACCCAATGACACGTCTCAAAATCTGCATTGTGGGTCAAGGAACACTGGAAATCACCTCGTTGAAGAGAGAATACCGGCTAAGTAAGTAATTTCGCATTCATATGTTGGGATATTATTTCAGCCACTAAACAGAACAAGTAGATTCCTATGTGTTAGTTGGGAGAATGGCTAAGACACGCCAAGTTTAAACTGATAAGTTATAGAATGATCTTCGGCTGAAAAAAAGAAAATTGGAAGAAGTGAAAGAAAAATTCAGAATGCTCTGTGCGTGTGGTATGCGTGTCCCTGTAATTTGGATGAGCATGTGTTAGAATACACCCTGGGGGGATGGCACCAGAGGGGGTGGGGTTTAGCCTTTTCTTTATTTAACTGTTTGCAGTGATGTCTATCACTGCTGAAATAAAAATAGTAATAACCAGGGGCGCCTGCGTGGCTCAGTTGGTTAAGCGTCCAACTTCGGCTCAGATCATGGTCTTGGGGTTCATGGGTTCGAGCCCCGTGTCGGGCTCTGTGCTGACAGCTCGGAGCCTGGAGCCTGCTTCAGATTCTGTGTCTCCCTCTCTCTCTGCCCCTCCCCCGCTCATGCTCTGTCTCTCTCTGTCTCAAAAATAAATAAGCATTAAAAAAAATAAAAGAAAATAGTGACAATCAAGAGAAGCATCATGACCCAGAAATTCTACTCTTGGTTATACACCCAAGTGAACTGAGTGTTTACATCCATCAAAAGACAAGAACAGGAATGCTCAAAGGAACATCATATACATTAGCTAAGGAATGGAAACAACCAACCGTCCGTTACTGGTAGAATGGATGAATAATTAGCAGTGTTGTCCTCCAGTGGAATACTATACAGCAAGGAAAAGGAAAACCCAGTGATGCATGTGACAGCGAAACTCAAGACCAGTGGAATGAATTTCTGGTGTTAAAGATCAGGTCCTTACCTGGTTTGCTGGGGGAAGGTACTGACTGGTGATTCTACGGATGTATATGCACAAAGTCATCGCAAGTTGATAGATGTGTGCATGTTGATGATACATATGCGATCTCAATAAGAGAAAGCTAATAATTGAGAAAGGAAAAAAGGCAGGAAGGAGGAAGGAAAGAGACGTATCAAATAGGAAAGAGACTGAGCACACAGCTCACGTGGCCATTTCCAGGAGAGGAATAAATACGGAAGCATGAGGGAATTGGAAGCATGACCTGGTTGTCTGGGAGGAAAATATTCCTCTACTCCAATTTCTCTGCAATTTATGTATTTATTTATTTTGAGAGAGAAACAGAGTCTGCAAGCAGGGGAATCTCAGAGAGAGAGAGAGAGAGAGAGAGAGGGAGGGAGAATAGCAGGCAGGCTCCACACGGTCGGCATGGAGCCAGACACGGGGCTCGATCTCACAAGCGGTGAGATCACGACCTGAGCTGAAATCAAGAGTCAGATGCTTAACCGACTGAGCCACCCACACACCCCGAATTTCTCTGCATTGTTACAGGGAACCTGCTCAAACGGGGAGCTCTGTGCCGGGGGTGGGGCACACTGGGCTTTGGGGTTACATAGAGTCCTGGCTCTGCCATCCCCTAATTGGTGCTCCCCGGCGAGGCTCCTGGCCTTTCTGAGCCTGTGAGCCCGTGGGGGGGCCCGTTGCCCTCGGAGACGTGCAGCGAGGCTGGCAGAAGGTGCCAGCTGTCTGCATCTGTGCCCAGCGCACAGTAGACACTTGATGTGGTCTCCCTCCCTCTCTGCTTTGCAGAAACGAGAAAACAGAGCGATCTGTTAAGTTTCTGACAGAGGGCTTCTGACAGGTGAAAGCATTTGAGAAAGCAAATCCTTCTTGCAATAAATGCATGCTAGGGAATTTCTTTAAAAAAAAAAAATCAAGCTCCCAGCTCCAGCAGGCCTCGGGTGAAACTTAAGCATTTCTCTGATTATGTATCTAATATTGACCAGAAGGGGGAGGGACTCGGCGTAAAGACACTTCTTACTCAAAACTAGCTCTTTCCCTTTTCCATATGCTGTGTTTATGATTATGGGGTTTAGAGCATTTTTCTTCTTGTATTTCACAAAATACCGCATCTCTTCATATAATTCCCTCCACCCCCCCCTCCCCCATATTTCGCTGCTGAGGAGGGAGGGGAGGGATCGTATGAGCCCCTGGGGGCTGGCTCATCGCCTCCCTGGCAAACATCTTCAGGCCCTGAGGTCTTTCTGAGACCCAGTGACTCGCCAGGAATGCCCAGAAGTCGGTGGCCAATCTTAGCCTGTTCTTCCATAATTCCCGTGTTTCTGTGAAATCTCACTCTGACGTGTGAAAGAAAACCTGTGAACAGAGGAAGGGTGTGTGTGTGTGTGTGTGTGTGTGTGTGTGTGTGTGTGTAGGTTGGAGGGGGGCAGAAGGCAGCCAGGAAGGTCAAAAGTGGTGTCTACCTTTAAGAGTGCCTTCCTTGGGGATCTATAGGTTCAGGATCCTGTCGGGAGGGGGTCTCCTGTGGATCCTCACCAAATATTAGCTGAAGGCGCTATGATTGGAAGGCAGCAGAGGAGGACAGCTGTAAGGACGATGGATGTGGTTGGGGCATCATTTAGGGATTATAGCGTCCCCTATGGTGTGGGATCCTGGCCAGGTGCGCTCAGGAGACAGAGCCCCATGGGAAGTTGGGGTCATCTGCACACGAGCGGGAGGAATTAATTTAGGCAAAGACCCCAAAGCACAGGACTCAGAGAATTCCTCTTGGCCACTCCTCTGTCTCGGGCAGGTAGAAAAGTTTCTTGGGATCATGGCATCCACCCCCTCCCCTGCAAGCTTGGGGGGCCCTTGGGGCTCATGGGCCCTTGTATGTGTGTCCATTGCCTCTGCACCTTCGTATCATTGCTCACGTGCCTCTGTCTTCTAGATGATGAGCATTAGCAAGCAGGAAGTGAGGATTCCTCGTCTCTCTATCCCTAGGGTCTCACACTAGCGAACGGGAGAGGGAATGGAGGAAAGAGGAGGCCAGCACGGGTCTCCCGTGTGCCCAAGGTCAAACGGCTCTGTTGAGGGTATCAGGGCGGCCGGCCAGGAGGAGCTGGCGGCAGGTTACAGGAGGAAGTTCGATGATGGAGCCCCATTCTTCTACTCTCTGTGGGTACGGCTCTCTGTGCTCCTTCTGCCCTCCCAACAGCCAACCAGTAGGTGCCATTATCCCCCGCACACAGATGAGACAGCCGAGGCTTGAGGAGCTCGGGGTCTGACCCAGGGTCGCACACAACAAGCCATTGGAACCGGCCATGTGACTGCAAGGCCCTACCCTTGCACACTGCTCCGTGCTACCGTCCTGCACGGGAGTTTCCGAGTGTGTCCCATGAAACCGGTCATTTCGTGCAGGGAGATAAGGGGGCTGAACTGACATGCACGGTCCTAGCATGAGACGAGCTGCTCTGGGTGGCTCCTGGAGGCCCTGGTCACCGGCCCAGAAGCCACCGCAGGAATCTGCTTTGTAAAGACGTTCCCTTGTGAGCGTGTTCTCGCCATACAGAGAGGCCCGCTTGAGACCACGAGAATCACTCGCCTAACTCAAGAATGCTTGTCTACGGAGGACCGGCCCAGGGATCTCCGGGCCACAGGCCGGTCACCTGCAAGACAGAATCTCAGAACGGGCCCATCTGCCCAATACCCTCATCGGGACCTGAGAATGGGGAGGCCCAGACAGGACATGGCTGCGGCCAGCGGGTGGTTCAGCAGCAGGGTCGGGTCTATGATTCAGGACGCCGGACCCTTGTTCCCTCACGTGTGTGGTACCAATGCTCATCATCTGCCGGGGGGTCCCTACCTCCTCTGGCTACCCGGAAGTGGATGGCGTTAGCCCAGGGCTTTCCCTGTTAGAACAGAGGAGCAGAGATCGGAACCCACCCTGAGGTCACAGGGCAGCCTTGAGACAGGTCCCCAGACTCACATCTTCGCGTGGGGTTCTGGGAACATTTAATGTTAAAGTGTTTACGGTCGGGGAACATTGGGCCTGGCCATTTTTCACAAGGCCCCAGAGCTGTTTGGAAGGTGCCCTGTGTCTCCTTCAGCGCAAGAAAACTTCGCCTTCGTGGTTAAAACCTTTCCAGAATGTTCGGTGACCTCAAATCACAGCAGTGAAAAGGAAGCTCCTTCACTGCGTCCCACCCATATGCTGTGACTGTGCCGGCACCCCACCTACCCTACTCTGTCCTCCAGCTCCCCAGAAAGCAGGCTATTCGTTAGCCTTACGGAGGAGGGGACAGCGGCTGGAGGCGTCAGGTGACCCACCCGTGTCACCTGGCCAGGCTCAGGTAGAAATGTCGGCCCCACCTCTGACCTCCAGCTTTTTCCAGCTCATCATGATGGTTGCCAACAGACCAATCCCTAAGTCTGGTGGTCGGAGAGGAGATTCCCTGACCCAAATATGCTAGAGACGTTCTCTTCGGTTGCTAGAAAGGAAAGGGCGCTAGAACCGTGTCCCCAAGGTTTCTGGTGAAAAGGGGAGGCGTCGGCATTCCTGGGGACGGGGCTGGCAGGCCTGCCCCAGCCGTCCCGGCGCATATCCAGGCCCCCCATCCGCTGCTCTGGGCCATGAGGAGCCCCCATCGCAGAGCCGCCCAGGAAGGCAGGCGCTCTGGAGGGAAGGGAAGGGTCTTCAGGCGCAGACCCCACACCTGTGACACACGTGCGTTTCCCCGCCTTGGCCTTCAACGCCTCCCCCCCATGGGGGGCGGGGCCCGCAGAGGAGAGCTCAGGGCCCCCGAGCAGAAATGGGGTGGTGGGGCTGGAGCTGCAGGAATGTGGGAAGGGCTCTGTGTGTGGACTTCAATAAAGAAGCGTTTGTAAAATCGTCCCGCCCAGGGCTTGGCACACACGGGGGATTAGCAACAAATACGAATTTCGGGGACTTGGGCCCAGGAATCAGGTCGCAGGGGGCGCGCCCCACCCGGCCAGCTGGGTCCAGGTGCCTGGGGTGCACCTCTGGCCTATTCTGGGCTAAATCCTTGAGCCGTAAAGAAGCATTGTGTGGAGAGAAGCCCCCCGGCTGCAGTTGCTAATAAGCAGGGGGGTGGAGGGATCCACTTAGCTGGCGGTGGCCCTTCTGATAAAGCAAGGGGGTGTGCAAAGAGCCCCTCGGTCTGTTGGTGGTCTGGGCCAGCTCCCACCCCTGGGCCTGTAGAGAACAGAGCAGTACCCTTTGCTAATTAGCTACCTTCCAGGGGATTCCCTCCTCCAATTTGGGGATTTGGGGCGGGGAGGGGGACAGCCCGGTGCTGCTAATTGGTATCGTCCCAACAACCCGAGATTAAGTCTGGGGATTACGTTAAGGAGGTGAGGAGGTAATACCCAAAATAAACACGAGTGCCCTTCCTAAGTGCATTCTTGCCAGCGGGTTAAATAGCCCAGCCCCTGGAGCCTGTTCCTGAAAGATTTAAATACTAATTCAGGGGAGGCGGGGGTGGGTGGGTGGAAAGCGTAGTAGATTTCTACCGATTCTGACTTCTTCTGACATCTTTTAAAGGCTTCGTTTCTGCGCTGTTTGATTCCCTTTGACGATTGTCAAGTTAAGTTTACTAAAAACTGGAGAAGACTTTGTTCCAGGGTGGGGGGATGGAGGGGGGGGGCGCTGGATTAGAAACACGAGCTGGTCCCCAGCTTGTCCATCCGCCCTGGCATCGTTTTATTTCTGCGTTTCTGAAAGGCTCCGGGTAATCAGTTCCAGAGGACGGGCGGGGGGGAACCTTGGCAAAGGGGCCTCCCTCTTGGCTATCACTTAGGGTATTTTATGCAGCTAATGGAGCTGTGATAGAGCCCAAAATGTGGGCACTGGGAAACCCAGGGGCCCACCTGAATTTCAGCTCGGATGTGCGCCCTCCCCCTGAGAGGAGCTCTCTGGAGGCCCTCGGGGGAGGCGTTCACGTTCAGGTTTCTAAGCTAAGAGTTTTGCATGAATGTTCTTGCTCCGAAAGAAGAAGAGGACTCGAGAACTGGCCGCGAACAGTGCTGGGTGCTGGGCTCTGTCCACGCACTCACTCTCTCATTTAACCCCAACCTGGTGACAAAAGGTCTAGCATCGTCCCCATTTCCCGGACGAGATAACTGAGGCTCACAGGTGGCTCACAGGTGTCTGTCACTTGCCCACAGGCGGTCGGTGGCAGTGCCCCGCGCTCCACCACAGGGGGCAGGCCAGAGAAGAAATTCTCTCCCGGTTGGCACGTGCTCCTGAACGCATTCCATGCTGCTCTGTGCCTCGTCCTTGGGGTGGCTGGGCTGGATCCGAACAGCTGTGGACATGAAGCGTCCCAAGGCAGAGTCCCAGAATGACGGAGGCACCAGCCCCATCCGCATCGCAACCACTCCCCTCCCCCCACGTGGTCAGCTGGCCTCCAGTTCTCTAGCGACAAGCGTCTCATCTGTCCCTAAAGCAGGCACGCCATCCGAGGACAGCTCTGGCCGATGGAAGCTTTTCCCGAGCCGAGCTCTAAGTCTGGTAGGTTCTCCCATCCTTCAGGAAGGTGCTGCCCCCCAGGCCCATGGAGACACACGACTAGACTGTCTCTCTCTCCTGCAGAAATAAAGAGATCGTTCCCAAGCCTCCCTCAAACACCACTTCCAATTTTACACTTTTCCTTCAATCCGACGACTGCAGAAAACTGAGAAGAGACTAGGCTTTTCTGTGTAACTCACTTGAAAACCCCATTGAAGCGATCCTAAGTGTTCTCCCCTCCCCCAGCACAGGATCCACAAGGACAGAAGAATACGGACACGATTGATGGCCACCTTTGGATACACTGCAGTTAAGAGGTTTGCCCTGGGCCCAGAGGCTGAAGCCTAGGCACCTAGTTCCAGCCCTGCCTCCCACTGTCCGTGACCCTGGACCAGTGACTTCCCCTCTCTGGAACCCTAAGAAGCGGCATTAAGTATCCCCTCTCATGGGGCCAGGAGGGTCCAATGACAGAAGTCTTGAATGGCCAAGGACTGCACCGAAGTCGTAAGTCTTGTCGTCTGCTTGGAAACTTGGAATTTCCGAGATCATCAGATCACTAGCCCAGGGCGATGCCTAGCTTGTCTCTATTTGTCCAGGAAATGAATAAAAGAATACACAGCTGACCCTTAAAGAACACGCGTGGATTTAAACGGTGCAGGTCTACTGACTTGCACGTGTGTTTTTCAGTAAGCGCGTCAGAAACGTGTTTGGAGATCTGCGACAATCTGAAAAAAGCAGATGAACCGCGTAGCCAAGAAACGACAAAAAGCCCCCGGACAGGTTAGGTATTGCTGTCGGAATACGGAATATAAACGTACACAGTACGTGTTGATGGACTGTTGGTGCTATCGGTAAGACTTCCAGACAAGAGTAGGCTATTCGTAGTTTAATCCGGGGGAGTCAGAAGTTATACTCGCATTTTCCGCTCCATGGGGGTTTGGCGCCCCTAACCCCTGAGTTGTTCCACCGTCTACACGTCCCGCCCCGAAAACCAGGAAACAATCGCAGGTTAGTTGAGTGAGTTTGAGCGGCAAGTCTGTGTCCTTAATGAATATACTTTGCCTCCCTAAGACCTCGGTTTGCACATCCTGATAATGGGTAGATGTTGCCACGTTGAAGCATTAGGAGAGGCGCTGGGGGAGAGGCAAAGGAGAGGTGCAAACCAGATCATTTCTGGCTGTCCTCGCTCCCCTCCTGTTTCTCATCCCTGTTTTATGTCACAGCTGGTGGGACATAAAATTCAACGGATTTTTTTTTTTATTAGCATTTAGCAAAGAGGCGAGAGGCAGCCTTGCAGAAACACCACAACGAGAACATTGTGGCCCTTGCAGATCTGAGGCCACGTATGTGTCTCTGCGTTCTCCGTGGAAATAATCGTTTTCCAAGTGGCTGTTCCTCAGGTAACCCGATGTTGACTGCAATAATGCAATTTTCATATCGAAATGTTGTTCTAGAGGGAGGGTGTCTATTTCACTTAGGCTTGTTGAAACCCAATCTACAGGAAAGGACGTTCTAACAGAATTGGAGGTTAAATTTCATTTGCTGATTTAATAAAAACTAACAGGATGGATTTGGGGATATTTCATTAATCTTTCTTTCCTTTCAGTGCAAAGGAAATTAAGTTCACTGTAGTTCAAATTGTGTTTCACTCATACAAGAGGCTGCCAATGTCCACTTTCTCTCTGGCAAGTTAAAACCTAATTAGTCACAGAAAATTCTTCCCTGACCCCGTCACCGTGAGCGGGAAAGCACCGAGCAGCAGGCGTGGAGGCGCCCGCACGCGTGCACACGCGCGTGATCACGTCCACACGCGCGCGTGCGCCCCCGTCACCCTCTGCCGCGTCTGGTTTTTATCGTCAGTGGCTTTTACTCTCTGGGTGTGACGACATTCCTAAAAAAGTATTGACGGGACGTGAGGTTTGCCAGTGCTCCACGCCAAGGTTTCATCACGCGACCATCAGACCATCCCTAGACGTGTTTTGTTTCACCGGCAGAATGGGCGGGGACCCTTTCGGAATGGAAAAAGAATACCTTATTCCATTCGAGGCACCCTTTTCAGCTTTTCCACGTGAACTCTGGGTTTTGACTCCACCGAATAAATTGCAGGGGGAGATACGGGAGGCAGTGAGGGTCCGAGAGGAGAAGGCGTAAGCCCCAGACTTGGGGTCCACAGAGCCGATCATTCGCTGTGTGACTTTGGGTAAGTGACTTGACTTCTCTGAGCCTGGATTTTCTCTGCTGGAAAATGGAAATCAATAGTCCTTTGTCTACCTACCTCAGAGAGAGAGATGGGAGGGTCCACACTGGCCCTTCAGGGTTTGGCCTCCCGACCACCCTCAGAGTGGTGAACTCTTGAGAACCCCAAACCCCTTTCTGTCTTCATCACGGCGCTCTCTCTGTCTCCTGCGTGCAGCTCTGATGATACGACATGGACCGCTGTCTGCTGACCGTCCCACGTATGAGTTCTAGGAAGGTGGGAACGCTCTCTGTGCCCCACTGTCACCCAGCCCCCAGACCTATGGCTGGGACCTGGGAGACTCCCAACAGGCGTTTCATGAATGAGTAAATGGTGTCCACGGGAACACTTCTTTTTTTTTTTTTTTTTTTAATGGAGAGCCATTTTCATTTTATTTTTTATTTTGATTTATTTTGAGATAGAGAGAGTGTGTGTGAGCAGGGGAGAGGCAGAGAGAGAGAGAGAGGGAGAGAGAGAAAATCCCAAGCGGGGCTGGAACTCACAAACCGTGGGATCATGACCCGAGTCGAAGTCGGACGCTTAACCGACTGAGACACCCAGGCGACCCAGGAGCTCACTTTTAAAACTAGGATGTATTGAAGTGATGTCATAGTCGCCGCCCAGGGACATAATCATAGACATGCGATGTATTTATGGCGAATTGGCATAGAGTATTTCTTGGTGGTCTGGGGTTGGCAGCCTTGAGGGCTCCTGGAACTTGAGCGATGCAGTGGATACGTTCAAAGCTTTTAAGCGTCTCTTCTCCAGGTAGGGTGGCGTTCTTCGCATTGACAAGAAAGATTCCGAGGTAGAAACCATCGCTGCTTGAGGGGACAGCATTTCTTTCCTGCAAAAGGTCTTTGTAATAATGTAGAAAGTGCCCCACGCCCTGGACGTTTTAGAATCCCATCCAGGACGGGGTTGGGGAGCGGGGCGGACCCGGGTCCATGTAGCAGTTTCTGGGCTTGTCACACGAGCCTTCTCCAGGGGTGCGCAGTGGAGGGAAAAGTGGGAAGGCCAAGTCCCACCTTAACTTCTGCTTCTGCCTTATGACCCACGTGGTCTAGGCAGCTTGTTAGCACCTCCTGAGCCTCAGTTTGCTCATCTGCAAACTGGGGATGATAATAATGCCGGCCTTGGGGCTGGATGGGGATTATGGGAGATAGGGTGTGAGAAATTCCTCCACCTCATCAAAGCAGGTCTTTGGAAGGCTCACCCTGCGGCACAAATCTGCTGAGCCCCTGGTCCCAGCGGGAGTTCTGGTCCAAACAGTCAGGCGGATCAGTTGGACTGGGCTCCCTCTAGCCTCATCCCAGCCACTCACACCCGGAGTGACCTGGTGCCACTCCGCCTGATAACTGGTCGTCGGTGGACCTACCAGTGGGGAGGAGGACAGACTGTGAGCACAGCCACCCAGGGGGGACGTTTTGCCTCCTTCCTTTGTGCTTGGGAGCATTTCCGTTCTGCCTCTTGCATCATTCAGGATAAATGTTACGGCTGAGGCACTGGAGGTGAGCTGGGGACCCAGGGCCGCTGTGAACGGCCCTGGATTTTTCTCCTTATTTAAAAAGTGAGCCTAAACATCCTTGTCCCATGTGTGTCCCACGGGGTCACACTGGAGGGATAAAATGGAGCAACACGGATGAAAGTGAAACCAGGCTGCCCCAGGCACATTAAGAGTTTGGCTCCTTAGCTGTCCTTCTGGGGGCCGGCTGTGCTGCGCGAGGCTCAGGGGTCGCATGGGTTTGGAGCCAGCAAAGTGCCCATGACTGACTGTGTGCTGTCCACTTCCTCTTGCCAAGAGTGAAGGCAAGAAGAAACCTGAGTTGCAGGGCTTTGAACTTGGTCTTGAAAGGAGGAGGGGAGTTGGTTGCACCAGGAAGACGGAGAAGGTTGTTCTAGGAGCAGGTGATGGGTAGGCTCCTGGCTAGAGTGGTCAGGAAGCCTGCTTAGAGGAGGTGTGGCTGGAGCTGGACTTAGAAGGGCAGAGAAAGTCCTCCCAGAGGTAAGGTTTGGCCTGGCCCTGCTGGGAGAAGGTTTGGGGCTGCAGACGGGGTCAAGGCAGAAGAAGCCGGGGTCTACTGGAGGCTCCTCACAGCACAGGCTGGTTGCCCAGGAGGGTTTGTCCAAGGAGATACAGGTCTCTACCTCTCCTTCCAGCCTCAACTCGAGCCCCTACTTCTGCGTACCTGCCCCCTTGACCGTTACCCCCTCTGAGAGGTGGAGAGGCTGAGGCTCTGAGAGGCTAAATGTTGTCTCAGGGTCGCAGTAGTAACTCTGGCTTTGGAATCCAAAGTACCCGAGCCTGGGCCTTTCCCTTCCACACTGCTGAGCTGTCCTCCCTGCCCCCCAACCCCGGGCAAGAGGGGACCCACTGGAGGGTCCTCAGGGTTCAGGGAGGACGAGTCTGAACGGATGGGCCATAGACCCCAAGCCCTAACCAGAGACGGTCCACGTGTGTCTTATTGCTGGGGTCTCTTCTTTGAGACAAACTGAGCCCCAGGACTTGCCTATGGACCCACAGTGAGGTGGAGCGGGCAGAGACTCCCAGGCCAGTGTTCCTTGGAAGTGACTTGCGTGTGTGCCCCTCTTAGACGTGGGAGGGACACTCCAGGCAGAGGCTCCTCGTCCCTCCCCTCCAGCCCACTTCCCACCCTTGTCCAGACCCCATCCTGCCACCCCAACGGCCAAGGGAAAGAATGAATGAACGAGGTCAAGAGAGCAGAGGAAGGGCCAGGAGGTTGAGGAGATGCGGGTCAGAGCTGTGACGAGGAGAGTCAGAGCAGAGCCAGCCGGTCACTAGGGATGACGAGACAAGGTGCATCCCCCACTCCTCCTGGTCCCAGAGCCATAGAGCCCAATGGACCTCAGCATCCTTCTCAACCCAGGGCACCAGCAACAAACAACCCGGCACCTTTGTGCAGTTTGGTGTATGCCAGGCACCATTGTGAGCCATTGAACTTGTACATGCACCTATGTGCCAAACGCTGAGTCGGGCCCCATGATAATCCCCATTTCATGGAGCAGGACTGAGGAGTCCAAAGCACCAGGACATTAAGTGCGTTGCCCAATGTGACCAGGAGCGCGTGGCAGGGCCAGGACCTGGTCACGGGCGTTTGGGCTCCAGGGTCTTGTCTCCTAACCACTTCTCCAGTGGCCTCATCGAGCTAGCAAGTGACAGGAAATGCACTGGTCATACTTGGACATGCTCTTCCCTTACTAGGTTTTGTGTTTCCCTGCCACCCACCTGCGTCCTCTCTCCGCAGTATAAGCTTTCTGGGGGTTGACATGTCCCACAGGCTGCGTGTGGGCCCCCAACAATCTGCCTCTTTCATGGCTGAGCCTCTGGGCCTAGGAAATCACCGGGGAGGACTCCGGGCCCCTGCTGGGCATGAAACAGAGGCCAGCCCGACCGTCCTTGTCAGGGCCTTGCCAAGCGCACCAAGTCAGGAGAAGATGTATACCTCTTCCGGCCAGGTTAGCGATCAGCCTCACACCCTCTTACCGCTGCATCTCTGGCTAGACCCTCCCCTCCAGTCCTCCTCCCCACGTCCCCGTTTCTGGCAAGGAGGGAGCCACGCTCCTCAACACGGGGGGCCATGAGATCCCCCTCCTTTCTTCTACCCCATGTTGAAGGTATGACTTCTGTTTGTCCCAGGCATCTGGTGACAATTCAAACCCTTCTGCTGGGATTCCCAAAGGTCCTTGAGTAGAGTGTCTTGCCACAACACCCACCCCTCACCACCCTGCCCCGGATTCCTCTTTCATGGAGCTTCCTCCAGGAAGTCCTCTGGAATGCCCCCCAGATCTCCATCTTGCACACATCCTGGTGTCTGTAACACACATGGAGTAATGTCTGTGCCACGTCAGTTGGAGAGCCGGCCCTGACTGTGAACCGGGGAGGTCAGGAGCCTCCTCTTATCCTTGGCTGTGCCCCATGGGGAAGGGTGCAACCCACCTTTGTTCAGCGAACGAATAAATGAATGAATTCCATCGGGGCCCAAAGGGATCGCATTTCGAGCCCACCTGGGCTCACCTGTGCACCCTCCTAGCAGGGCTGGGGCAGGGGCCCCGATCCATCACTGTCACCTTCTCATTGCCCCATCAGACACAAAGCCTCGGAGTGGCTGGGGGGGGGGGGGGATGGGGGCTCTCCCGGGACACAGCATGACCTGGCTTGACCAGCTGGCCCACTGACGGCACACGTTTACGGAACCGCCTGGCCGAGACAACAAGAATGCCACGGATCGGAGCCGCCAGGGCGACTCGGACAAGGAACGGGGGAGTCGCTGGCCTGTGTCTGCCGAAGGACACGCGGCTGGGGAAGGTATTAGCATTCCAGCCACCCTCCAGATTTGATTATAGCTGATAACAATCACAGAGGAGTTGCTTTGCCAACGACAGCAACGCCAGGAGCGGCCTAATTCAATAGTCTGAGGCCGGAGCGTTGTTTATCTGTCTCAGGTACGGCCAGGGCCCACGCGGGAAGGAAGGGCGCTCTGGTCTATGAGACAGACGCTCTTTTTATTAAAGAACGGGACCAAAGGGCCCTGGCACCGCTGGGGACAGGGTTCAGACCCCGTCAGCACATTCCTGGCCGGCTGCTGGGGAAGGCGGGCTTCTCCCCAGGGACAGTCACTTTCTCCTCGGTTCTTGCTTTCACTTTTGGGGAGGGTGGCCCTCCGTCCTGCTGGTTCCCCACACGACCTGCCCCCGCGGCGACCTCCGCAAAGGCCAGCCAACCCACTCACGCTGTTGCCACGGGGGTCCCGGGAGCCGATAGGAACCTTGCTTGGCTTTTCCTGCCTCTCTCGGTGGGGAGACTCGGCCAAGGTCAGAGTCAGTGCGTGGAGAGTCAGGTTAAGGGCATGCACCAAGACGCTGAAACAGCGTGAAGGGCACGGCTGATTCCCTACCTACAGACTCTCGTCCGCCGCCAAGTTCATTTGGAAATGTGACCCCTCTGCAAAGCCTTCCCTGCCCTTCTAGGCTGTGCCCGCTCACCCCTCGGCCCTGCCATCCCAGCCCCAAGTCATAAATGTCTCAACGGGAGCCCCTGGCTACTTCTCTTGGACGGGACTCTCCCTGCCCTGCCCTCCCTGTGGGCCGCGTTCTTGTTTGCTGGGGGTCCCAGTGACCACACCCTGTGAAGTCACGAGCAGCCGAGGCCGGCCCAGGTTGACCCCCAGTTGGACCAGACTCAGGTGAGCCCTTTGGGTTTTGCTGTGGCTTCAGGCTGGGACAGCTGCCCCCGCCACCTCTGCACGAGGCCTCATGGACGTTCCCGGCCAGAGTGCCCACCCTCCCAGGTTCGAATGGGATGCTGGAGGGCGGGGCAAGGGGCATTGAGGTCAAGACCACCCCCTGCTTCCACCCCGGGCTGCTACTTGGTGACTCCTGTAGATTCGCCCAGGTGGGCCAGGACCCGACAAGCTGGACATAGCCTTGGGGCGGGGGGGTGGGGAGGGTGGGGAGAAGTACCAGCCTTTATTAAGTACCTGCTGTATACTCTTTACTCTGTGCTCACGTCTATGGACTGACACACCCTGTGTGGACGGGGGGGGGGACAGGCAGACACAGCTGCAGGAAAAGTGGTTGCTGGAAACTGGTTTGTTGGTCTCGAAGATTTCTGCCTCCTTCAAAGGTCTAACATGCAAGCTTCAAAACACCTTAAAGGAGAACGTTGAAAATATCAGGGTCAAAACGTGATGAATATCATAGTAATTTCACCTCTTTTAATGATGTGTCAACAGAGTTTTAGAAGAGAAAACTGGGGGGAACAGGTCTTTATTTTGGTACGTTCATATGCTGAGGGCAAACAGGCTGAATAAAAACCTAGAGGTTTAGGGGCACCTGGGTGGCTCAGTTGGTTGGGCGTCTGACTTCAACTTGGGCTCAGGCCAGGGTCTCACGGTTCGTGGGTTCGAGCCCCGCGTCGGGCTCTGTGCTGACAGGTCAGAGCTTGGAGCCTGCTTCCGATTCTGCGTCTCCCTCTCCCTCTCTCTCTACCGCTCATACTCTGTCTCTCTCTCTTTCAAAAATAAATAAACAGTAAAAATAATTTTTTTAACATAGAAGTTTATTCGTATGGTGAAAATACGAAATATGAATATGAATACAAAAATATGTAATTTTAAAAATTTTTTTAAATTAACGTTTATTTATTATTGAGAGACAGAGAGACGCAGAGCATGAGCAGGGGAGGGGCTGAGAGATGGAGAGACACAGAAACCGAAGCAGGCTCCAGGCTCCGAGCTGTCAGCACAGAGCCCAACGCAGGGCTCAAACTCACAAACCTCGAGGTCATGACCTGAGCCGAAGTCGGACGCTTAACCGACGGAGCCATCCAGGAGCCCCAAAAAATATGTAATTTTTAACAGATAACTTGGTACCAGAAAATCAACCATGGAGCATATCCGCATGTGTTTTTGTACGTACTATCCACACATACCTTTATGTGATGCTAAGAATGAAATTTACCAAGAGTTCTTCCGGAAGTCATGTTTCCAGACATAGAGATTTCTTTTTTTTTTTTTTTAATGTTTCAGACTTTTTTTTTTAACATTTATTCATTTTTGAGAGTGAGAGAGACAGAGCATGAGCGGGGGAGGGGCAGAGAGAGAGAGGGAGACACAGAATCCGAAGCAGGCTCGAGGCTCCGAGCCGTCAGCACAGACCCCGACGCGGGGCTCGAACTCACAGACTGCGAGACCGTGACCCGAGACGAAGTCGGATGCTCAACCGACTGAGCCACCCGGGCGCCCCAGGGTGTAGAGATTTCTAGCACTCTTGGAACACATGCAGAGGACCCAGCATAAATGAGAACGAAGCCACAAGTTAGTGAGACAGGACACCCTAAAAATCCCCTTGGCTTAAGAAGCCTCAAGCTCTATCATACAGGTGCCTCAATGGGTAACCGTGGTTTGGGGGCCTGTTGTGCCCCACCCACTGCTGCCCCCCACAGGTCAGGTCTCAGTCCCAAGAGGGGGATGTCAAGTGCTGGCCAGGGCAGAAAGGGGGGCAGGGAGCCAACAAAGGAAATGAAAGCCAACGTAACAGAGCAGACTCCATGGAGGCAGGGAGGCCCAGCACAGCCTTCATTCGCCTGCTTGAGCGGCCATAACAGATCCCACAGATGGGTGGCTTCAACAGCAGACGTTGATTTCCTCACCTTCTGGAGGCTGGACGTCCGAGGTCGAGGTCCTTGCAGAGTTGTTTCCTCCCCTTGGCTTGTAGACGGCCACCTTCTCCGTATATTTGTGTCTGGATCTCTTCCCGTAAAGACACCAGTCAGACTGCATCAGGGCCACCCTAACAGCCTTGCGCTAACTTAATCACCTCTTTAAAGTCTCCGAATATGGTCACATTTTGACGCGCTGGGGTAAGAGCTTCGGCATATAAATTTGGGGGTGCACGCAACTCAGCTCTTAACTAATAGCCTTGGAGGACACGTAAAGGGTTCCCCGGACTCGGGGTCAGTTGCAGCTCAGCCGTGGTCCTGGGAAGCCCTGTGCTTTCAGTAGGCCACTTCACACCCCTGGGCCTCCACTTTCCCATCTGTGAGATGGCTGTAACGATCCCACCTCGCCTCGCCCACGGGGCTGTGGGAGAATCCGAAAGGGGAAGGATGTGAAAGTGCTCTGTGAACCGTGAGGTGCCGTCGGTGTGCCAGGGGGCGATGGGGGCGGGGGCCATCTACACAGGCATTCTCTGAAGCGGGCAGAGTGGGGTTGAGAGCCGGCCGCCTCCCCACTTGCCACACAAGTGTCGCGGGCCGGGCCTGCGTTCTCTGATGCACGCGAAGGTTCTGGAAGGTTCTGAAGGGCTCGCGGAGGCCTTGCCGGGGGCACGGAGGAACGGGATGTCGCGATTCCACCTAGGAGAAAGGGCACCGCTTCCAAACCCCAAGTCCTTCTTGTCCACCCCATCTAGGCCTTTCTCTCGAGTCTGCACGGTCCTGCTTCCCTGGCTGCGTCGGGAATTACCTCTCCTCTGGGCCAAAGACAAAAAAGAATGCGGACTTGTTTCCAGGATTATTAAATTACACACAGCGTATTCTTCCCGAGTGTGTCCCGTCTTAGTGGGGTTTAGAGCTGCGTTCGGGCCAGCCGGGCTCCAGTTACCTCTAATGAGGATAATGACCAGGAGGCTTAACCATAATTCTTCACTGATTCTCTTGTGCGTGGAGAACCCGTGTTGGCCGACTCGGATGCGGGGGGAGACCAACAGAAACTCCCTCTGCCTCCGCTCACGGAGCACTCACCTTGGTCGGCTCGGGGGCCAAGGCCTCCCGCCCATCCTACTGAAGATGGTGCCCACCTACTGCCCGGTGCTCTCAGGATGCGATTAAACACCAGCTTACACCCCTGGGGTGGGGGGGGTTGGTGGGGGGGGATGAAAGTTACAGCAAGAAATAAAAACCCAAACAAAAAAAAGAAAAACACAATGCAGCTAATTCCATCCTGTCAGCGGTGGATATTAAAGACTATTCTCTGGCAAGGCCAGCGATGTAGAAGCCACAATGGTACTACTGTTAAGGTTTAATTTAATTTTCGGAGAGGTAAGTGAAGCCCCAAGTGCCGGCTGGCAAGGAGGTGCTGGAAGCTTTTCCTCCCCGCAGGCAGTCTGGAGTTTTCCCGAGGCCCTGCTGCGTCGGTTCCCTGCCTCAGTGAGGGGAAATGTCCAAACGACAGTAACCCGCCGCCCCCCCCCCCCCGCCCGCCTCCCCTGGGGGGGCTGCTCCTTCTCAAACGTCTGCTCGGTGCCTGGCCTTTTCCTAACACAGCCTGCAACCGTCACGCAAGCTGAGAGGTGGGTGTAATCCTCTCCCCTTCAGGGAAGAGGGAACCGGGGCTCAGAGAGGCGGTGTGAATGTGGCGAGGTGGCTCGGGCAACGGGTAACAGCTCGGGACTCAAGCCCGTGTCTTTGCAACTCCGCGACCTTCCTGCGTCTGCGGCCCCTGTTCTCTCCATGCTCTGTTGCCCCTCCACGCATCAGGACCTGTGGACTCAGAGGTCTCTTTTGTGGCCCTGGCAGCTCTCCGTAACAGCTGGGACCTTCTCTCGGGAGGCCAGCGACAGGCCAATCGCTCCGTTTTTGCGCAACTCTCCCACCTACACCGTTCACACCCCGGAGGGCTGTTTGCCTATGCTCGCCCCCTCCTCAGCACTCATCATGCCCATCTTCTGATCCAGAACGGGGCTCCGCGTGTCTCAGAGGTGACCTAGTGTTAACTATTGTTCCTTTGTGCCCATTTGACAGGTAGGAAGTGATGAGGCCCGCAGTCGGGCCCAGGTCTGATCCAATGTGCAAGCCTCGCAAACCTGCCCTTGTTCCTATGTCCAGAGGCTCCTCCTACGGGGGGGACGGCGGTGCAGCCTCGCTCGTAGGACTAGGAAAGTCAGGAAAGAGGGAGGGACAGACGAAGGCACATTACAGCTTGCCAGGCTATGCAGAATACACATCAATACTTTTGGGTTGACAAGGGTCGCCTGTGGTTAACGGCGTGTAGAGCTGTCCCGCGAGGCCTCCTGGAAGTGCCCGCTGGCCCTGCCGCTGGGATGGGGATGTCAAATGGTCAGAGGAGACAAGTGGCCTGGGGAAAAATATTCTGTAACCTTGACTTTTGGGCGTTTCCCGAGCCTTGGGGCATCAGGCAGGAAACACAAGGATCGCAGTCAGACAGGCCTGGATTCAGATCGTAGCTCAGTCGTAAACTTGCTGGGTGACCCCGCACATTTTTCTTACCCTTTTTGGGTCCTGTTTCTTCCTTTGCTACACATACTCCTGATACACACACACACACACACACACACACACACGCGTGCGCGCGCGCACGCACGCACACATCACCACCACCCTCAGGCTGACACAAGGTGTGCAGAGTCACGGTGTGTAACTTCCACAATTTACTCTCTCGACAAGGACGCCGGCTTCTGAAAACATGGCTCACGCACCGTCAGGTTTGTGGCTTACAAGGAACTTTCACGTTCATTGCAGGAGAAACGAGTTCTTCGTTTCCCGGAGGAGGAAGTTGAGGCTCGGAGAAGTGACCTCCCCCCAGGCCCCCTGGCTAGAACGAGCTTCCCAAAGCACAAATCTGCTGCTGACGCTCTCCCGTTTCAAGGGCCACGGCCCTCGGAGTAAAGATAGAGCGCGTGTGCGCACGTACGCGGCTGTGCGTGTGTGCGCACGAGTGTGCGCCCGCGTGTGCTCGCGGTTACGCGCACACAGCCCTGGCCGCGCGCACGTATACGTGCCAATGTGGGTGTGCGCGCGTACGTACGTGACGCGTGGTCCCCGCTCGCGCTCTCGCGTCTCCACGCTCACGCCTCCCACGCCAGCCTGAGTCACAGGGAGGCGCCCGACGACTCTGCCTCTTGGCCGCCTTGGCGAGAGACCCCGCAGCCGGGAGCGTGGACCCCGGAACCAGACTGCCCGAGTTCCAATTCGATCCGTTACCCTTCTGAGGCCTCCGTGGACTCATCTGTAAAATGGGCTTCATGGTACCTGGCCCACGAGGTTTAAACGTCGTGCCCGTAAAGTGTTTGGAATAGCGGATCACACACCGCCCGTGCTGCCTGCGTGTTGAACAAGGAACTGGGTTGGTGCCTCTTCTGTGTTGGAGCAGAGCTCCCTGTCCTGCAGGTGCCTATCCTCATGGACCGTGAGATGCGTCTTTCCGTCCCCGGCTGCCAGCACTCGGGGCCTGGGATGTCAGACCTTTCAGGAGGCTCCCTCCAGGGCCCGGCCAGGCCCAGCGGCCAGGACTGTCACTTTAAGGCAGCCCTCTAGGAATCTCTCCAGAGGGCCATAAAAATAATAGCCCTGCTAGTTAAGCCTGTGAAGAGAGAAACTTTGGGGCCCTTGGCTGTCCCATGAAATGATTCCCCCCCCCCCCCATGTAAAATTGTTTTTGATTTTTATTGTAAATTTCTCGGGCCTCCCATCCAAAAAGCAGGATCGCGCTCCCCGGACAGCTGCGCCCTGGAGGAATACGGGTTTGGAGAAGCCTGCGCGTCTGCTGCAGCTGCTTGTGTGGGGCTCCCAGGTGTCGTAGCTGCCCCCGACCTGGACAGCCTCGACAGCCACCTGACGGCCGAGCGCTCTGGCCGGAGGCGACAGGGGAGAGGGCCCCGCCTGCCCTGGGAAGGGACCCAGCCCCACTCAGCTCCACGGTGGGCCTTCCGAGTTCAGAGCTACCCGGAGCACGTCTGGCTTTGCCTGGAAAGCTTCCGGTGGCCTTATAGGTGAGGCCCGGGAACCGAAGGCTCTCTGTGGAGGCCCGGTGGCAGTGCTGTGCGGGAGCCCGCCTGCCCTGACCCCCGAGAGCCAATAGTTAAATTTCAGGAATTTTACGAGCAGTCCGTTTAACAGAGCCACCATTAAAAATCAAATCGTGTAGGGGCGCCTGGGTGGCTCAGTCGATGGAGCTTCCGACTTCGGCTCAGGTCACGATCTCAGGGTCCGTGAGTTCAAGCCCCACGTCGGGCTCTGGGCTGACAGCTCGGAGTCTGGAGCCTGCTTCGGATTCTGTGTCTCCCTCTTTCTCTGCCCCTCCACTGCTCATGCTATCTCTCTCTGTCTCTCCAAAAAAAAAAAAAAGTGTTAAAAGAAAAAAAAGAAAACCTCAACCAGCATTCCTGGGGGGGGGGGGGAAGTACCCTCATTCTTAAGTTGCCACCATTGGTTGGTTACGGCTAGTGGAGATCGCCACAGTGAAAGCTTTCTTTGCGAGTCACCTGGTCGTATGGAATCTAAAGAGTGTTGGGGCGCCTGGGTGGCGCAGTCGGTTAAGCATCCGACTTCAGCCAGGTCACGATCTCGTGGTCCGTGAGTTCGAGCCCCATGTCAGGCTCTGGGCTGATGGCTCGGAGCCTGGAGCCTGTTTCCGATTCTGTGTCTCCCTCTCTCTCTGCCCCTCCCCCGTTCATGCTCTGTCTCTCTCTGTCCCAAAAATAAATAAACGTTAAAAAAAATTTTTTTATAAAAAAAAAAGAGTGTTGTAGATTATATTAACTTTTATTTTATTTTTTAGTGTTTATTTTTGAGAGAGAGAGAGCGCGAGTGAGGGACAGAGAGATGGGGACAGAGGATTCGAAGCGGGCTCAGCGTTGAGAGGAGCGAGCCCAGCACGGGGCTCAAACTCCCGCGACGTGAGATCATGACCTGAACCGAAGTTGGACGCTCCACCGACCGAGCCACCCAGGCCCTCCCATTGTATTTATTGTTAACCGTGTGTTACCCACACATCTTTGACATCAGTAAGCTTTATCGTAAATATTTACTGTATCGTAAATACCTGCCTAAGCTGCTTGGCTTTCCTCCTGGTCCTTTAAGATAAAAGGTGCAGGGAGTGTAGCAGGTGCTTTAAAAGCAAAGAGGTGAAGAAGATTGGCTGCCGTCCACTGAGGGCCCCCTAGACGCGAGCACCACGCCACGCATTCCCCATTCGACGCCTACGATCGGCAGAGGGAGGTGTCTTAGGCGGGGTTCCCTTAGAAGCAGACCCCGAAATGAGGGACAGAGCGTGTGTTGTTTCTCTGGGAGGTGATCCAGGAAGCACCTATAGGGAAGCCTATCGAGGTGGGTGTTAGCAAGCCAGCTATCACGGCAGGAATCGGAACTGGCTCCCGCTAGGGGACCCTGGGAGCCAGGAAAGAACCTACACTCAGGACTCTCCCGCACGAGAGGCGAGGCTGCTGGGGCATGGACCCATCAGCTTCTGAGTGTCGCCGGTTGAGTGCTACTCTGGGAGAGCGTTAATTCCTTATCTTTGTCTCCCATATTGCAACGTACTGCCCGCATTTTTTTTTTCTAGGACAACAGAGAGAACCTCACGTCTCTCTGAGAAGGGACCGGGAAAACAGCACAAATTGTGTTCAGTGGAAAACTTAGAAGGCAAGGGACAGGTGAGGGAGGCTTTTACAGCGTTTCTAGGACTTGGTCTCTGCCTCTCAGACTCTGGGCTTTTGCCTCTGTTCTTCCTACGTTCTGAGAAGTTCTCCCTTCGTGGTGATGGCTGGCCCACATCCAGCCTGACATCCTCCTGGCTGGAGTTGACTGAGAAAGAAAGGCCAGGGACGCCTGGCTGGCTCAGTCGGTAGAGCGTGCAGCTCTTGATCTCAAGGTCGTGAGTTCAAGCCCCACGTCGGGCTCTGCGCTGACAGTTCAGAGCCTGGAGCCTCCTGCCGATTCTGTGTCTCCCTCTGTCTCTGCCCCTCCCCTGCTCATGCTCTATCTCTTAAAAGTAAATAAACATCAAAAAATTAAAAAAAAAAAAAAAAAAAAAAAGGGAAGCATGCGACCCTGAACCTACACTGAATTACCCTGCGTGTTTGTTTACTTACCTTCATATCTGTCTCCCTTTATTAGATGATAAGGTGTATGAGGTTGGGGAGGGGGCAGGGATTCTGTCTTTCTTCATTGCTCTTAAGTCTAGCCCCTGAAGCGAAGTCTGGCATATAGTAGATGCTCAATAAATATTGGCTGGATGTGTTGACTAATGAAGAGTATTAGTTAACACACTAATGGAAAGGAGCGTGGCTGTAAGGGACGGGGGGCACCGTGCAGTCCTCCGCACAATTGTATCGCCCACCCCCACAGTGACATCACTGTGGTATCTGGGCCACAAATAAGGAGAAACGATGAACGCCAAAGGCAAGGCAGGCACCTGAATAAAGCCAGAACATAGCCTATGACCTCGGGGACCAGGAAGGTGTAGAAAATGCTCCAAGTGGGCCGGAAATACTGATAACCATGGACCAGCCCTCTCTCTATCCACCTCTTTAATCCCCCTCGTGGCTCTATTGAGGCACGGACTGTTATCGTCATCCCCATTTTATGGATGACAAAACAGAGGTGCAGGGTTTAAAAGCCATGCCCAGAGCCACACTGGGGGAGTTGCTCCCAGACACGTGCTTCTCAAACTGCCACGTCGGTGCCGTGGCTAAGACGGACACGGCTCTAACCCTCCTGGAACTTAGAGTCTATGGCAGGACTTTTCAGATTTTTATTTTATTTTATTTTATTTTATTTTATTTTATTTTATTTTATTTTATTTTTTAATGTTTTATTTATTTTTGAGACAGAGAGACAGAGCGTGAGCAGGGGAGGTGCAGAGAGAGAGAGAGGGAGACACAGAATCCAAAGCGGGCTCCAGGCTCCGAGCTGTCAGCACGGAGCCCGACGCGGGGCTCGAATCCACGAACCGCGAGATCACGACCCGAGCCAAAGCCGGACGCTCAACCGACTGAGCCACCCAGCCACTCCTAGATTTTAAATGCACACGCGGGATCTTGGTACGATACACATTCTGGCTCAGGAAGTCTGAGGTGAGGCCTGAGATCCTGCATATCTGACAAGCCCCCAGACCGTGTGGCCGCCCGCGTTCCCTCCCCTGGCAGGGATGGTGGGCTACCTCCCGAGAAGAGGACCTCGTGGAGAGTCACAGATGGCCTGGGCCAGAAGGGGGCTGTGAAGGTGAGCAGAAAGGAGCAGGTCCAAGCAGACTATCTCCTAGACAGGAAGCAACCCGCTGTATTACGCTTCGGTATTCAATCGCCCACCCAAGGGAAGCTTAGTTTCTGGCCCAGCCTGACCACCTCTTCATACCTCCCCTGTGCCATCACAGAGCCTGGTCCCAGCAGCTTCTTGTGATAAGCCTCTCCCCCTTCTGACCAGCCTCCCCACCCTTGGGGTGACGCCCCTTTCCGGGATCTCTTTTCCAGAAGCCCTCTTCTGGCTTCTCAGGGCTGCCGAGCCCAAGGAGGAGGCCCATCGACCCCACCTGGGTCCTGGCCCCCACCACAACCTCCATGATGAAACTGACTTGGGGTGTGGTAGAATGCCAGCAAAGCCCCCTGCCCCGGGCCCATGGCCGGGCCGGCAGAGGCCTCAGTCTCCCCCCTTGTAAAATGGGGGGATGGCCCTTCCAGCCCCAAGCTCTGGTGCCTGACTGGCAGACACACTGAGAAGAAATCTCAGATTTCAGGCACTCTCTCTCCCAAGAGGAACCGACAGGATTTCTCTGCTTTCCCAGAGCCCGGCAGTGCCTTTGATGTGGCTGGAGGGCCAGTTTGGATCCTGGGTGTCCTCTCTCATGGCTGAAATGGGAGGTATCTCGCTGGGAGACCCCGGGGCTGGTCTGTGGCTCTGGGTTCCAGTCAGGGAAGGAGGTTCTCACCAATGGCCTGGCCTCGCTCCCCTCTCCCTCACCTCTACAGCTCCTCACACGGCTGGGGGGTGGGGGGGTGGGCATGAGGGTAAGTGATGGGCAAAAGGGGAAAGAAGGAAGCACCCAGTAAACAGTAGAGTTTAACTCTGTGTCTGCCAAATGGATGAATTAATGAATGGATTTGGGGTCATTCAAAAATTCCAGAAGCAAACTCCCCTGGGAAATGGGCTGTGATGGGCCATGTCCTCTTGCTAGATCTCCACGGTCTGGTACATAGTTATTACATACATATTTGCTGAGGTTATGAATGAAGAGAACTGAATAGTTGTGGGGAAAGAATAGCTCCCAACTAAAATGAAGGAGTCAGTTACTCCAACCTCTCAAGAACAGAAGAGGAGTCAGAATCAACCAGTCGCTAGCATGCAGAGACAGGGTTTGGGTCAGCCCTGAGTTCAAGGTGAGTCCCACTGTGAGGTGTTGGCTAATGGAGTTAGTGCCCGCTCAGGTGGCAGTACTAAATCTAAAACATTTAAAAGGAAAGAGGTGGTTTTTTCTCACTCAGCTCCGTTTCACCACTTTTGGAGACGTGTCCTGTATCCTGAGCCCTGCCATTTATGAGAATCACTGGCAGATTGGAAAAGTCCAGAGGAAAGAGGCCTGGGGACCGGAGATAGTCAGTCCCGCGTGAGGGCAGTTGAAAGAACTCCTGGGGTTGATTTATTTTGAGAAGAGAAAACTCAGAGTACCTAAAAATAATATCTTGCAATAGTCAAAACGTAGTGCTGGGAAACTGAATATTCTTTGTGTAACCAAAAGGTGGTGGAAGTGTTACAGAGACTCATCGTTAGAGTCAATCTTTAATGACAAGAATCAGTGAAGTCGAGGAAACAACCATAGCAACAGAAAAAAAAAAAAATTAATGAAACAAAAGATTGTTTCTTCAAAAAGTTCAATTACGATAAGTAACTCAATACAAATAATCAAATACAGATTAAAACTGAGGAAAACACCTACTGATACGAGAAAAATGCCAACAGAATTTTTAAGTATTAGGAAAAGCCGAAAGGTAACACATTTTAAAACCAAGACAAATCTTTGGAAGAATAAAAGAGCAAACATTTACTCAGGAAGAAGTAATTGATCTTGAATCGAGCACTATACGCTTTAAAGTTACTGAAATAGTAATCTAGGTCTCTTTGTTACAAAAAGGTCGAGGCCCAGATGGTTTTACAAGTGAATTCTATCAAGCTTTCAAGATAGAGAAAAACATTCATCTTATACAAGTTATTTCAAAAGAAGGAGAAGAAAAAAGAAACCATTTAATTAGTTTTATCAGATTATCAGTGTAATCTTGATCCCTAAATTAGATGAGAGCAGTCCAAGGAAAGAAAGCTATAGACACATAAAACAAACAAACAACCCAGAATCAATAAATTATTGGAACCAATAAGAAAGCTCGGCAAGGTTACTGAATGCAAAAGAACTTAAAAAAAAAATCAGTAGATTTTTCTATGTGAACAATAAGCAGAAAACATAATAGCAATAAAAAATTTATCCTATACAAGAACAAGAAAGCCATGAAGTGTCTTGAAAGTAACCTAAAAAGAAAGCACATGACCTCTGTGGAAAAAAAAAATTGTTAAAAGATTTAAACCCCCCCAAGTAGCTATTTCATGCTTTTGATGGGGTGACATAATACTTAAAAGATGTCAAACTTCTCCAAATTAATCCATAAATCCAACTCAGTCTCAATCTCAATTCCAGTTGGGCTTTTTTGAAGGATTCAGTGAACTCATTTTGTAGAATAAAGGTCTGCTAATAGCAAAATCAACTGAGAAAAAAAGGAGCAAAGAGAGATATCCCATTCCATCACATATTGACACACTGCAAAGCCACTGTCCCATGAACAAAGTTGGAATGCTGCACCAAAGAAGCAGAGAGGGGGCTTAAACAGAGACGCATGTGTCTGTGGGAACTTCATAAACACCAAAGGGGGCACCATATTTCAGTGGGGAAAGGAAGGATTATTTAGGTGTCGGGGAAACTGGGTCATTACAGGGAGAAGGAAAAAATTAGATGCCTAACTAGTGGTACAGCAAGGTCCAACTGCAGATGCATCAAAGACCTAAATGTGGAAGAAAAACATAAACATAATGAAGTTATAGGAGATTATCTGGTGGCCATGGAAGGACTTCCTATGCAAGACCTCCAGAGTACAAGCTATGGTTTGAATGAACTGTGGGGAAAGATGGACTTTGAGTATGTCACGTTGAGGATTTCTGTTCAATGAAGGACAACCCGGACAAAGGTGACAAATGACACAAGGCAGAAATGCACAACATTTAAAATTAATTAGGGACCGATAGCCTAGGATATATATGATCAGCTGTAAATCTACAAACACCAACACTACCACCACCAACAATAACAACTGGGAATCCCAATCAAAAAATAGTCAAAGAACATAAAGTAGGAGTTCATAATAAAGAAGCTGCAAATTCTTTCTTATAAAAATCTTTTCATGTTTATTCATATTTTGAGACAGAGAGAGAGAGTGAGAATGGGGGAGGGGCAGAGAGACAGGGAGAGAGAGAGAACTCCAAGCAGGCTCCAGGCTCCGACCTGTCAGCACAGAGCCCGATGAGGGGCTCGAACCCACAAACCATGAGATGATGACCTAAGCCGAAGTCTGACACTTAACCGACTGAGCCACCCAGGCCCCCCAAGAAGCCCCAAATTCTAACAAGCATGCGAAGAAATGCTCTGATTAGTAACTAAAGAATTGCAAATTAAATCAACAATGTGGTATCACTTTACATCTATCAGATTAGCATGGATTAGAACGGAGGATATAGGGAGGCCGGTGGAATGTCACCCTGGAAGGTCATCAGACAGGACTCAATCAAATTAATTGTGTGCATCTCCTATGACCAAGCAGTGCAACTCCCCAGTGTCTGGTCCGGAGAAATTCTCACACAAATCCAGAAGAAGATATTTATGGGAACGTTCAACACATCACTGATTAGGTCTAGGGACACCGCACGCGACTCATACGCCAATCACTGGGGGTGTGGGGGGGTGGGGGATGAATAATTAAGACATGCTAGATGCATACACTATGGAAAACCATGAGCCATTAGAGATAGACACGTAGCAACATGGACGGAACATAAATACATTTAATTGAATGAAAAAAAAAATGAGCATGATCTCCAAGTACAATCGTATTTACATGCGGTAAAGTAATAGAACGTGTTTTACATCAATGGCGGCCGTGAGCTTGGGCAATGGGAAGAAAAGAGATCACATTGACCCATCCGTCAATCCGCCAAGATGGGAAACTAGCGTGGACCCGCAGTGCCTTTAGCCGTGAACTGAGGGGTGTGGTAACTCAGCCCTCTGAACTTGAGGTCCCACAACAATCGAAAACGGGGCCTGCAAATCTCAAGGTGGGCATCCTTGGGCAGGATGGTCCACCTGGCTGGGACGGCAGTACCGCATGGCAGGGCCGTTGCAAGGCTCAAAGGGAGTCCCCGTAGAAGACTCAGTCCGTGGCCTGGCACGTAGTAGGTGCTTCTTCAGTGGAGATGAGCTATAAAGTACCATGGTGGCCGAGCATCTGCAGCCAAGCAGCTGGCTCTGAGGCATAGTTACTGTGTGATGTTGGGATGTTACGTAACCCCTCTGTGCCTGGGCCATATCATCAGTTACGTGGGAATAAGAAAAGCCCTACCTCGTGAGGGTTCACCGAGTTAATATATGTGACGTGCTCAGAATAGCACCTGCCACATACTCAATCCTCAACGGGTGTTTGCTTTTATTTTCATTATTCAACATTATGAAAAGAAGAACTGTGTCTTCATCGGGTTTCTTCCAAGATCGAGAATCTATACTTTCACAAATCTATGAAAGGCCTGAAATATGCTCAGCAGATCGATCAGCGTGACTCAGCCGGAGACGGTGAATTACTGGGTAAATGTTCTCTCGTGTGTGTCATTCCAGAGACCCGAGCGAGATGGTCAGTGCTTCTGAAAGAGGCCTTGGCTGTGTGGCCGGAGGCAAGGAGCCGGGGCGACATGGGGTGGGGCGCCAGGTGCCGCCCTGACCCGGCAGGTGTGTGCACCTGACCCCCGGACCAGCCCCAACCCCCCTCTTCCACTGGACGGGACACAACCTCGGGGTCTCCATCGCAGGCCCTGGAGAAAGGCGTCGTCCCCCATTGCTGGGGGCATCCAGAGTGTCTCACTGTCATATGGGAATGATTTAGGACTCTGGATTGCAGGGTTCTTAGGGCAGGAGCAGGCTAAGATTTCCATAAACACGAGCACCGAGCCATTTATGGGTTTTACTAGAAATTTTATTGGCGTTCGGTCGTGTTGGCATTGTGTATGCCTTCAAATGTAAATTAGATTACTGGCAGTGGATTCAATTTAGCGGTAAAAACGTAAAGGGAGTGGAATTGGGCTGAGGATTAAACAATGCAATGACTGTTCTTGGGTCGGCAAACGGTGAAATCAGCAGGCGAGCGCGCGCACCGAGAGGGGGTGATGGGGGGGGTGGGGACTAGGAAGACGCGCTTTGGCCCCACCCACCGCAGGGAGAGAGGATGACCTTTGCCCGCGTGGCCCCCCTGCATTTTCTGTCCTGGAAGGTTCCAGGCTCAGTCGTCCCCCAAAACGTGAACAGCGCCCTGCGCAGACTTTCGAGGAAATACCAGTAATCGCAAATATGGAAAGACGTCTGCAGACTGGGGGGTTGGGGAGGGCTGAGCAAACGGCCCCACTAGTAGCTGACGCGTCCTGGGCGCTGAGCGTGTGCCGTGCGAGGTGCAAATAATAGATCTGTTTTACAGATGGGGAGACAGACCGAGACGGTCTGGGGGGAGTGATTTGCCCCAGACCACCCAGCTGGTAAGTGCCATGGCTGGGACTCGAACCTAGAGCTCGTGCATCTAACCACTACAGTTCAGTCCTCACAGGAAAGCGCCAGCGTCCTTTTCTGTGCGTGTGTGTGCGCGCACGTGTGCGCGGGGACGATGGTACCGGATTGGGGTGTCCTGGTGGGGAGCAGAGCCGTGGGGGTCTTTGCTGCAGGCAGCTGGCCCTGATGCCAGGCCCGCAAAGAAGGTCGGGGGGGGGGGGGTGGGCATCATGGTAGAGTCATGGCGTCTGACCCTGAGAGGGGGGCTGTGGGTCCTGGACGAGCCACACGCTGGCCTTGTGACCTCAGGTAGGCCAGCTCAGCAATCTGGGGCTTTGAGAAAGTTGGGGGACGGGAATGAGGGATTGGATAAGACGCGGAGATTCTGTAACGGAATCGGGGCTTCCTCCCTCTGGGGGCCCCTCTCATCAGCAGGGACACGCTGCGGTCTATGTTTGGTTCCTCTGTGCTATTTCCAAGGTGACGAGTGCGGGAATATACGGAGCTCAGGGCGTGAGGCACGAGTAGGCACCGGGGCTCCACTCCGCCAGCATTTTCCCGGGGTCTCGAGTAAATGGCATGAGGGCCCAGCATGTGCTGTTTCTCAGATCAGGGCCACCCCGTCGCCGGCCACTCAACCCAGACCAGGGAGCCGCCTGCCCCGCTCCCTGTCCCAGCTCCACCGCCTGAGTTCAGTGCAATCACCCCTCTCTCCCCGGGGGTCCCTCCCCGAGCAACTTGGTGGGAACCTGCCCTCCGGCTCAGCTGGCTTCCTGGACAAGCACCCAACAGGACCGGGCTGGTGGAAATGCACGCGCGAGTCCCAGGAGCGAGGCCGGAAGGGCCAGCTGCGGCCAGGTCACTGTCCCCTCACCTAATAACAGGTGAGGGGCTTGGCTTTCTTTCGAGGGGTGGGGGGGAGTGGTTCCAGACACAATGGGGAAGAAAGGGGTGGAATTTTGCATCGGCTTCACTTTCAACTCAATTCAGGGAATGTTGATTGAGCACCTACCATGGGCTGAGCACAGTACCAGGTTCTGGGCATAGGGCTGCCATCCTCGCAGGGCGTGAAATCTAGATGGAGCAGTCAGGGAGGTCTTCTCTGAGGTGGTGATGTTGGAAGCGCGCCCTGAGTGACGAGAAGGCACCCGTTTATCTTTGTGTATCTGTGTGTGCGTATAGTCTCTCAGTCACGGTGCTAAACGCTTACCTTCATAAGGGCCCTGCAAGGTGGTGTTATCCCCGCTGCACTGAGGATCAGGGTGGGACAGTGAAATACCCAAGAGCACACAGGACTGCAAAGCCTCAGCCCGGGGAAGCCTGGGGGCACCCCAGGAGTTACCTGCCCTAGAGACTGTGGGCTTCCCGAAGGCAGAGTCTGGGTCACCACCCCCTCCCCCGTGCTGAACAAATGGCAGGTGTGGCGCAGCCTAAGCCGAAAGAGAACCAGTATGGGGCCACTTACGGATCCATGACGTTTCTAAAGATGTGGCCTGGGGGTACGGGGCCCTGAGCCCAAGCTCTCTCCAATGATGGACCTCAGACAGGCTCACGGGAGCTGCGTGTGCAGGCAGACATCCTTGCCAGAACCTTCGAGTCACCTGTCTCGTGTGGCCTTCCATCCCAGCGGGGAAGGGGATGGCCTCATTTACGAAACGTTTGTGTCCGAACAGCTGGTTGGTCTGCAGGAGACCCAGCTGGGTTTTGGTCCTGGCTCTAACACAGATGTCACATGACCCAACTCTAACTCAGCTGGTCAGCCAGGTTTGGGTCCGGGCTCCAACACAGAAGGTCGCATGACCTGGCTCTATCCGAGATGGTCACATGACCCGGTTCCATCACAGACGGTCACATGACATGGGTTGAGCCATTTTCCCGCTGGGCACCTAAACTAATTTCCTTGGGCACGGAGGCTTACGTGTCCAGGCCTCTCTGAGTGACACCCGAGAAGAAGCAAACAGGGAAATGGAAGGAAACAGAAGTGTCCGAACCCCAGCTGCATAATTTCCAGGGCTCAGGGGGAACAAAAATGCAGCCCTCTTACTCAGAATTTCAAGATAGTGAAGCAGTGCACTGAGCCAAGGGTGGGGTCTTTCTGAGTGTGGCTGCGTGTGTTGCCCGTGACTCTGGCTCTGCCCAAGGAGACTGTCCTCAGAGAGGTCCCTGGATGCCCCCCCTCCCCCTCAGCGGCAGGCAGTGACCTGATGACGTCCAGCTCGGTCAGGCTGAGTCATTCCAAAACCCAGGATTCGAAGGACAGGAGGTGGGTTTAGCGCTGAGATGTTTGGAGAACAAAACTCTTTACCGGTTAAAGAAAAAATAACATGGGGCGCCTGGGTGGCTCAGTCGGTTAAGCGTCAGACTTCGGCTCAGGTCATGATCTCGCGGTCCGTGGGTTCGAGCCCCGCGTCGGGCTCCGTGCTGACAGCTCAGAGCCTGGAGCCTGTTTCGGATTCTGTGTCTCCCTCTCTCTGACCCTCCCCTGTTCATGCTCTGTCTCTCTCTGTCTCAAAAATAAATAAACGTTAAAAAATTTTTAAAAGAAAGAAAAAATAACGTAAAGATGAACCTCCTTAGGCATTTTCTTCAAGGCTGACTTGTGGCTGAAGACAAAACCCTGCCCCGAATCCATCTGAATGTGATGCGGGCGGCAGGGGCTCGGGTCCCCTGGCTCTTCCTGGCCCGTGATCTGGGCTGACCCACTTCCCTCCCCGAGCCTCAGTTTTCTCCTGTGCCACTGGAGGTGGGGGCAGGGGTCGCCGGCGGCGGGCCAGGTCATCCTCTCGACCCCTAAGAACCAGCCCTCTCTCCAAGTCTGTCCCAGGCAGGTGTGATTATCCATACACCAAATCATGTGAAATTCTCATTAAATTTATGAAAACTTTTGTGGGTTCCCCCGCCCCAGCCAGTGCCCCAGGTGGGAGTTCATGACATTTGCAAGATTCGAAGTGCATCAAAGTGATCCTGAACGTGAGTGTGGGACGCCATCAGCCTGGGGTCAACCGAACGAATTCAGGTTTCCGCACGATGTACCGCCACGCCGAGCGGCCGTAGACGATATCGGACAGCTAACGGCATCGAAGGATGCTAAGGAAATGTGGGTGAACGAATAAATAAAATAGGTGTAAAGGGCCTGTCTTGGGAAGAAAACGTTTAGACGATATTTATAAATTTTCGTTAAACGTAGCAATAAAGGATAAGCCCCAAATATGCAGTTGGGCTCTTTCCGGGTGGCGGGATTTTGTGCTTTTCATTTGTTTCTCCTTTTTCCCATCCTACATGCGGTCTTCATCCTTCACCGCAAACATGTATTACTTGTGTGATGAGTAAACGTGAGGAGATGAATTTGTCTGAGGGGTTGAGGGCTGTGAGATCCTGCACCTCAGCTTTGACGTGTGGCTGCTCCGTCTTCTGACCTGCTTTCGGGGTAGACTGAGGGGGGCTGGGGGAGCTCTCCGTGGCGGGGCGGGGGGGGGGGGCGGTGGTCTGTTAAATCGCTTGATCTCTTTTATGGGGTTCTTGTACACACCTCGGCCTGTCTCGACGGCCCCCTTGGCAGTTGGGGGGTGGCACCTGCCGCCCCAGACGTTCAGGCCGGCCTCGCAAGCCTCCCGGCTGGACACGCTCCAGCCACCGGCCCCCAGGCCCCAGGCTCCGGGGCGGCTCCGGGTCGGGGACAGCCTGGCCTCCCCACCGGGCGCTCCACCTGAAAGAGATTAGCTGGGACCACCGGAAGCCTGCAACCCTAATCGCAGGGATTTCGTTTCTTGTTTCCTCGGACGAGTTTCTCCAGGTGTTTCAAGTGATTAGCCAGGACCCACGCCGCCGGTCACTGTGCCACCATTGTGTCCCCGGCGCTGGTTCCCTGCCACGTGGCCTTTGGGACGACCCCAAATAAAAATGGCGAGAACAGACCGCCAAGCGGCTGGACCGTTTATGGGAAGGGTGTGGGACAACAGGGAACACACCCAGAGGGCTTTACGGCTCCACCTCGGGCCCCAGCAATGGGGGCGCCCTGGCTCCCAGGTGCCTTCCTGGTCCCCTTTATGCGGGGGGAGGGTGCTGACACCTCCGTGGTGCAGGCCTGGCTCTGGGAGGCTCTTTCCTTTTGGAGAGGCTGGTTTCGCTTTCCTGCCGGGATGGCCTCAGCAAATCCCCCTGATTGCCACTGAGCGGGGAATGAGATGGTCTGCTGCACAGACAGCTGGCCTCCAATCCAGCAGATAAAGAGTGATACCTTCCCCCAGAATCTTGGGTTTCTCGTGCTGCCTCTTCCCTTGGTGTGGATTACGCTGTGTTCTCATAACCGTGCCCCCCAGGACTCCTCCCCCCGCCCCCCAACACCACCAAAGGCTTTTTTTTTTCTGAGCCGTGGAAGAGACCCAGAAAACCTCAGACAGAAAAGGTCCGGCCCAGGTCGCCTCTGCCCTGGCGTTTCTCTCACCTCGTAGCAGCAACGCAGTTTTCAGAAGCGGGAAGTACAGAATGGGAGGAAGGATTCCGGGCAAAAGGCGGGGAGGAGACCTTTGGAGCCATCCCTTGGCTTTCAACCCGCCCCCACCTCCTTTTCTTACCAGGGCCGGTCGGAAGCTTGGGAAGGACCCACAGATCCTGGGGTCCTCAGACCTGCTCATGAGCAGGCTTCGGGGGGCAGGGGGGCTAAGCAGGGCTCAGACCTCGTGAAGAAAGAATCTTTCTCGGCCAGTGTTCACGGCTTCCCTCAGATTCTCAAAGGCCCGAGACTCCATTAGAGTTCAGAATCCCTGGCCTAGTCCAACCCCATCTTATATAGGGGGAAACTGAGGCGGGAGGGGGGTCGATTCTCCCATGGCGACTAAGTGACAGAGCCAGGGTGCCCGGGACCCTACAACCTGAAGTCCCATTAGGACATCACGGGAGGGGGGCGGGGTTTGACGCTAACCTGGAGGCCGTGCCCTGCTTAATAATCATAAAAAACAAGGGCATCCGAATGCTGCGCTTCAGGCCCGGCTGGGAGCCTTTTGCAAGGAATACTCCCTTAATTCCCAGAACGGCCCTGTGAGGTAGTTTATTATCAGAGCCATTTTACAGACGAGAAAACCGAGGCATAGAGGAACTACGGAGGAACTTTTCAGCAGAGCTAATAAGATAGAGAGGTGGGATTCGGAGCCAGTCTAGCTGCAGACGCTACGCTTATTTATTTATTTATTTATTTATTGCAAGGGAGGGGTAGAGAGAGAGAGAGAGAGAGGGAATATGTCAGGCAGACTCTACACTGTCAGTGAAGGGCTCGAACCCACGAATCACGAGATCGTGAGCTGAGCCCAAACCAAGAGCCGGACGCCCAACCGACCGCGCCACCCAGGCGCCCCCACACTCTGCCCTTCTAACCACATGGCATCATGGGTGCGCGAGTGGGACAGGGGTGCATGCGTGTGCTCCGGACGTTCCAAGTCGGGTTTCTGCTGTTTACTTTGGGACACCCTCCCCATCTCTGAGACTCCACTTCCTCGTCTTTTCTACCTCTCAAGTTTGTTGGAAGTTGAAAATAAAATCGAGAAAACCCCTCGCCTGGTGTCTGGCGTGTGAAAGACCCTTAGAAATGGATCCTTGAGCTGAATGACAATCAAAGCAAAGTGCTGCCAGGGGCGCCTGGGTGGCTCAGTCCGTGAAGCGTCCGACTTTGGCTCAGGTCATGATCTCGCGGTTCGTGGGTTCGAGCCCCGCGTCGGGCTCCGTGCTGACAGCCCGGAGCCTGGAGCCTGCTTCGGATTCTGTGTCTCCCTCTCTTCTGTGCCCCTCCCCCACTTGTGCTGTCTCTCTCTCTCTCAAATATAAATAAACATTTAAAAAAATTACTTAAAAAAACAGAGCGCTGCCAGCCTTTCCAAAGCTGGAGACGTGCCCAGGACGAGGTAGCGTGGGCACCCAGCAGGACAGAAAGGGACGGGGGACGTTGGACGGTAGGGGTTGGCTTCATCCCATCCCTGGGGTCTCCTGGAGGGTTTGGGGCACAGAAGCTGTAGGATTTGATTGTGCCTCAGCGCGGGCACCTTCCGAGGGACCAGCTTGGCAGAGTCAGTCCCACCAAAAGCTGACTGGGCTTTTTAGCTCCTCCTTGGAGCTGTCGCTCAAGCAGGAGTCTCTGCCCTGGCATCTCGGCAGCCCTTTGCTGCACCTTGAGCCAGAGCGGCGCCTGGTCACCGAGGGGGAAGAGCCCCCTCCGGTTGGCGGTGTCCCCGTCCCCTTGGCCGGCCTCCCTCTTGCCGACCCGCGGGTTCCAGCTCCTGAGCGTTCCTCGCTCCTCAAATCGGCCTGGGCACAGACAGCAACAAGCACCGTGCCTGTCCCTTCATTACACCGTACCTGTCCCCCCCGCGCATCATACCTGTCCCCCCAACACACCGTACCTGTCCCCCAGCACACCTGTCCCCAGGGCCTGTACCTCCCTTTGAGGAGCTCGAAATAATTCCAGTCCTTGAGAGGAATGTGTCGCTGCCCCCATTCAGAGGTGAGGGGATGAGGCGCTGAGACGACGATCGTCGCGGCTGGGAAGCGGGGGGGGGGGGGGGGGGGGGAGGGGGGGCAGGGCCCAGTCCGCGCTTCTGCAGCACAACCCTCGTCCTTTCCTCCACGGTGTCCCCTCGACGTCACCCAGGAAGCATCAGCACACACAGCGGCATTGTGCTCTGCCACAGGAGGGGTGCAACGCGACTCCTCGGGGCTGACCTGTGCAGACCGAGGGCTCGGGTCCCCCTAAAACGTGCCCCCACGTTGAAACCTAATCCCCAACGGGAGGGTGGTAGGAGCGGAGGCCTCTGGGAGGTGATGGCGTCATGAAGGGGAACCCTCACGAGTAGGATTCGTGCCCTCATAAAAGAGACGCCTAATTAGTGCCCTCACCCCCTTCCGTCTTCCGTCGGGTGGGGACACAGAGAGAACACGGCCCTCCCCAGACTCGGAATCTGCAGGCGCCTCCATTGTGGACTCCCAGGTCCAGAACTGGGAGAAATACATTTCCGTGGCCGATAAGCCCCCCATCCTGTGGTAGAATGTTGTAGCCGCAGGAGCAGACCCCCTGCTGACCACCGGAGCAAACCCCCGATGGTGGGGGCGGTGGGGGGGGGGGTGCGGAGCTTGGAAGGACAAAGTGCAGAATGCACTCGTGATGCCATCAGGGACGCGAGCGGTTGCAAAACAGGGCTGGGTCTTAGCAACACGCTAGGAAGTTTCCAGAGGTGCCGGCAATAATATTAAGTAAATAACCGCCACAAAACATGGCCCCGGATTGCATACAGTTGAGTGCAAACTGAATACAGTTAAATGCACGTAAAATAAAGACATTTTATGAGAATTCGTATAGATACAATAGAACTATATAAAAAAGAAAACAAGGTGACGTGGAATAGAAGCCCAGAGGCGCTACGGTGGGAAGGACCATAGCGTCCAACGGCGATCATCGTTAAGGTCTTAGCCATGTTTTGAGAGACGACTGACAGGGGCTTATGATGCCATTAAAAATAGTGAATTGAACCAATTAAATGAAAGTGTGCCACGCCTGGACTCACGACGGCAGGTGTATTGTGACTTTTTGATGGAGAGTAGAGGAGGCAGGGGAGGGGGGCGGGAAGCAGACCTTGTGCCTCGACTGGGGCTCTGCAGGTGGAGGGATGGGATTGTTCTGACTGAGGCCAGGGAGGGGGTGGGGAAAGGGAGCTAGTGGGGCTCCTTCCCAGGGACAAGGGTGGAAGGGGACTGGTGTTTCTGGCCTGAAAGGACAACAACCCCAAATCGGTCCAGCCCAGTAGTCCTGACAACAGGCAAGGTTCTGAGGAAGCAGGGAGTTCTCTGGAGCCTTGAGGAGTCCTCTGTGGTCTGGGCCCCTCGTGAGTAGTGACACCTCTGGGTTGACTTGGCCTGTACCGTCTCCCCGCCCTGTTACAGTGCTCACGTTGGGGACCAGGAGGTCATATTTGTGCCATGGTGAAGTCTCAGCCTTTTGGGGGACGGCACCATAGCATGTCCTGGAGAAAGTTCTCGGCCCAGCCAACCCAAAGCTCCTCCCCAACTATGAGTGTAATCTCCTTTTTACTGTCCCGAAATAAAAATTCCTAGACCCGGGGCGCCTGGGTGGCGCAGTCGGTTAAGCGTCCGACTTCAGCCAGGTCACGATCTCACGGTCCGGGAGTTCGAGCCCCGCGTCAGGCTCTGGGCTGATGGCTCGGAGCCTGGAGCCTGTTTCCGATTCTGTGTCTCCCTCTCTCTCTGCCCCTCCCCCGTTCATGCTCTATCTCTCTCTGTCCCAAAAATAAATAAACGTTGAAAAAAAATTTTTTTTTAAATTCCTAGACCCGATATAGGAATGACACATATAATTTTATGACTCAGTATGATGCCCTTAATGTTAGATGAAGACCAGAGAAAAAGAAAGTGGTTTAAATAAGCGTATGCATCTCAGCAGGTAGGTGCGTGGGCCTGTCTCCGCTGGAGGACACGGCGGAGCAGGGCGGGCCCGGCACCTTCTGGGCACGTCGGTGCGATGTGGGAGCCACCCCCGGCGGACAGACACACAGACACAGGGTTGCTGGGCTGCAGACTCACAGAGAAAAAGCCTTATTGCCCAGAGGGGGGCCCTTTTCTGAACGTGGGAAGCTTCTTAATCAAGTTCCATTGATTTATACGATAGTTTCATTCCAGAGAAATTCGGTGCATATTATGACTTGCCTGTAAGACTAAGTGTGTTACTGCACAGAAATCTGAGAAGCCCCTTTTTTTGGCGGGGGTGCTGGGTGCCCCTCTGTGAGAGCCCACGGACCAGAGTACCGCACACAGGCCGGGATGTGGAGGCCGCCGGCCCCCGAGGTTCTGGTCCAGGTTTGAGTCCCAGCTTGGCAAGAACAGCCAGGATCTTGGTGCATGAACGAGGTCCCTTGAAGACTCTTGGACATCTCAGGGAAAGAGGCTCCGAGGACGGGGCTCAGTTATCTATTGTTGAGGTGCAAACCATCCCCGAACTCAGGGGTCTGAATGGCACTAGCTGATCGTTAACTCTGCTCAGCCGGGTGGTTCTTCCGCTCCGCGTCGCCCCTGCTGGGACTGGAAGGTCTGAGATGCCATCACCACGCCTGAGTCCATTGCCTCAGCTGGGTGGCTGGAGCCCCTGGGAGCCGGCGGGGCCTCTCTGTCCACATGACCGGCGTGGGCTTCCTCACAGGATGGCCGGCTCAAAGGAACATCACGTGATGACTGCATCCAAAGCGGGGAGGAAACAGCCAGTCCTCTTTCAGGCTGGTCCCGGAACAGGAACACAAGAGCCCTGCCTCTTCTGTTGGCCAAAGCAGGTGGGAGGGAGGCAGATGCAAGGAACAGCCTGTGTGTGGAATTGGCGGTGGTCATCTTTAGAGACAACCACAGGGACCCTGCGTTCCTACCGACGTGGGCTGGTGGAGATTCAGTTTCTGCCACTGGATAGACGGGCGCGTGTGTATGATACACGCTGGGAACTTCCGTTAAAAAAAAACATGTTTTCAAAAAGGTGCTGCTTACTAGTAACGTGTTTGGAACATTTACTATATGCCAGACCCGTCTGTATCATCTGCCCCACATTTAACTGCCCCGCAATCCTAGGACACGGGCACTCCTATTATCCCCGTGTCATAGAGGTGGAAACGGAGACACAGGAAGTAATCTGTCCTCCAAGCCCACTTCTGGGCACTTGTTGTAAGGAAGCAATTCATTCTCAGTTGTCAGATGTTCGTGACAACATAGTTCATAATGGGAGACTGGTTACATCAATCACCATCCATCCATAGAACAGAGAACGGGACAGCAGTAGCACAATATTTTTTTTTTAAGTTATTTGAAGAGAGAGAGAAATAGAGAGCATGAGCAGGGGAGGGGCAGAGAGAGGGGGAGAGAGAGAATCCCAAGCAGACTCTGAGCTGTCAGCGTGGAGCCCGATGTGGGGCTCAAACTCGTGAGCGGTGAGATCGTGACCTGAGCCGCAGCCAAGAGTTGGACGCTTAACTGGCGGAGCCACCCAGGCGCCCCAGCAGTAGGACAATATTGATGTGCCGTGAAAACCAAAAGACTCAAAAACAACGTATATCGTATCCTCCCATTCTGCGCAAAAATTTACGTTACGAGCCCTTAAAAGCGGCCGTGCCTAGGTAGGGATTATGAATGGGAGAGTTTTGTCTTTTCCTTAGTGCGTGGTGTGTTCTCCTTTGACAATGAACATGTCTTGCTCCGGAAGGAAGAGAAAAAGAACTCAAGGTGTCGCTTTTAATTCCTGAAAGGGAAAGCAAAAAAAAGAGAAAAGGCTGTCTCCTTAAATGAGAGAGCTGTAGGCGACTGGAAAAGTCAATGACCCAGAAAATCACCCTCGGCAGTTGGGGCCCCCTCGACCTTGTTGACCAAAGTCAAATTCTCGTAACTGAGCAAATGTGGCTGAGAAAGCTCAGCCTGCCACTGGGGTGGGGAGGGGGGTCTCCAAAACCCTCAGCGGCTATGCCCCTTCGTCAGCCACGGCCACCGGTTCTGTCTGCTGAGTCCGGGCTCCCGGGAATCTGCGTGGTCTGCTAAGCCCACCAGTGCCCCCTCTGTGGACACAGGAGGATGGGCAATGACTCACCCCCTCGCCTTCTTCAACGACAACTGTGCTGATGGACCTCTGCTCCATCCTCCACCACACACATTTGGCATCCACCCCATCTCTCCCTCTCCCTCTCTCATGGCAGAAATCTTCAAGGCTCCCCCATATTCTTGGCTCCCGGTGTGCCCTTGCCTCCTCCCAGCGATTCAATCAAACGTGAACCCAGGCGTTGCTGTGAAGGGGTTTTACAGATGGAATTAGGATCCTGAGTCAGTTGACTTTCAGATAGGGAGCCGTCATGGTGGGCCTACCCTAATCAGAGGAGCCCTTAAAATCTGGGCTGGAGGAGGTCAGAGTTTGGAAGCAGCAGGGAAAGTTCTTCTTGCTGACCTAAAGCTGGACGGGCCACCTGGTGAGGACCGCGGTGGCCTCTGGGAGCTGAGACTGGTCCCCGATCAACAGCCAGCGTGGCATCGAGGACGTGCGGAACTGAATTCTGCCAACGACAACGATTGTGTTGCTTGGTGGGTTGGGGTTGCTCGATTCGTGTTGATTTGTTACTCGGCGACACAAAACGAGCGCGTTTTCCTCCTCCCCTCCCTTCCTTTCTTCCCTCCTTTGTGTCTTTCCTTTTAAACATGCTGTAGATACTTTTCCCCATCGTTACAGAGTATGCGGAAATAAACGCCATGGGTGTTGGCGGATTTGACTCAGAAGGACTGAAAGCCTGGTGTTGGAGCACATCCGACAGGAGAGGCACTGACTCGGCCCAGAACTCTGTTCTGTCAGATATCCGTAAAACAAAGTTCCTCCCCAAAGCGCGTTTTTGCCACGTTCGTGTCCTTTGGTGGTGGAGGTAGCTCACTACCTACAGTCAAGGACAAAAGCTCACACGTACAGAAATCAGCAGAGTTATGATGCACCTGGTGGTGAGCACCGCCTTGTTCCCGTGAGCTTCTGTCCCCTTGACCGTCTTGTTCGGTCACGTTCCACCTTCTTTTCCTGTCCTGTGTGTGTGTGTGTGTGTGTGTGTGTGTGTGTGTGTGTCTTTGATCTCACGGGCTCGTGTGCTCGAGCCCTGTGTCGGGCCCGCTGCTGTCAGCACAGAGCCCGCTTCAGATCCTCTGTCCCCCTCTCTCTGCCCCTTCCCTGCTCACACTCTCTCCCCCCACCAAAAAAAAAATTTAAAAATGTGCGGTATGGAAGCCATGTCCAAAGACTTTACCACTATTTACCTCCGAAATGAGGAAACATTTCAGAGACAAACCGGTTTGATTTGACTCGCAGCCTTCAAACTTAGTGGCCGGCCATTCAAATCTCTTGACCTCTCAGCCCCAGAAGGCCCCTGTGCAAAGTGGTCTGCCGGAAAGTGAACATATGTGAGGTCTCCGGGCACAGAGTAGGGCTTCAGTATCTGTCACAGTTTTTCCCTTCCTTTCTGTCCTTCGATCTCATTTCACTTTTTCTCCCTCTTCAACAAACAAACAAACAGGTTTTTGGCCTCCCGAGCAAGACCCTTCTAGAAAGAATTCAGGTTACCGCCGCGATGACGAGGTTTGGCATTAGCCTTGGTGGCTGCGTTTGAATGCTTTCAGGCCGTGGAACCTCACTGTGACAATCATTTATGACCTGTTTCTGGCCTGTTTCTGGGGGATTTGGGTGAGTGTGGGTAAGAGAAGCAACCACCAGGAGGGTGTGTCCCAGGGGCAGGAGCGTCACCTGGCTTAGCTTTTGTCGCAAACTCCAGGCATCTGTGTGAGGGAACAGCCTGTACTTCTGGGGCACAGCAGCCGGGACCCTCAACCTCCCCAGAGTCAGAGTGAAGGGCTGCGGGAGGTGTCAATACCGAGGAAATGATCCGTCAGACGAGGTCTGAGAAGAGGGGTGGGAGGAAGGGCCCTGGAGGTCAGGCGTGGGGCCCGGCAAAATGGGGAAATCGGTGACGTGTATTTTTACAGGCTAACGGGAACCTTATAGATTTGCTGGATCTTCAGCTTCTGGGAGGCAGGAATCTTATCTGACTCATAGAATCCCCAGGCACCCGGCCAGGCAAAGTACGAGGGCACCAGAGGGACAAAGGGAGGAGAGAAGAAGACACACCCTTTCCCTTTTCACAGCAGGAAACAGGCCAATATGGTCCAAGGTTTAGTCCCAGAAATGCCTTCCTGTTCGGGTGTCAGTAACTGAGAATAGGTTGAAATAAGATCTCTGCTGGTTGACTTTTTTCCTTTAAAAATTACACATGTCTTGGGGCACCTGGGTGGCTCAGGTAAGTGGCCGACTTCGACTCAGGTCATGATCTCACCGTTCATGAGTTCGAGCCCCGCGTCGGGCTCTCTGCTGTCGGCACAGAGCCTGCTTTAGATCCTCTGTCCCCACCTCTCTCTCTCTCTCTCTCGAACCTTAAAAAAAAATTACATGCGTCTTTGGGTGGTGGGAGTGCTCGCCTACGAATGGATCTCACAGATGACAGCTGGTCTCAGGTCTGGTGCTCTGTGAGCAAGCGACATAGGCGACTGCTCCCTTGGGCAGCCCAACCTGGCCCCGCGTTACCTGGTGTCCAACAGGATGGCTCGGACAAGATGCCATGAACATTCTTCCTGGCTTCATTTTATACCCTCGCCCTGGTGTCTGTCATTGTCGTCTCCCTCCTGGACTACTGTAACAGTCCAAGCACGCCCCTCTGCTGTCTCATTCTCTTTCATCCACTTACAAATGAGAATGGGCTCACGGGACGCTGTTCCCTCCGTTTGCCTCTACTTCTAACTCTCCAGTGGCCAGACTTAAAACACAAGTAAAACTGCTCACTGCCCTCTGCTTCAGCCCACTGCTGTCCACTAGTCCCCCGTAAACACAAAAAGCTCTCCCATCTCAAGGATATGTTATTCCCTTTGCTGAGAAGTCTTTCCTCTCAATCATCCCGCTCCCGTTCTCATCCAAGTCTCAAACTAAACACCACCTCCTCAGAGAGGCATCCCGGCCCACTCCTCTGAAGTGGGTCCACGATGGGCTCTAGCATAGGCTTCTATTTGTGTCCTTTACGGTGCATGTCAAAGTTTGGAAATTACATATTATTTTGTTTATCTGTGGCCTACTATGTGGCTCCACCATGAGCCAATAATTCCTATGAGGAGAGGGACCATGTATGTCTTGTCGACCACTGTGCTTCCCACGGTGCCCGGCACAAGAGGTGGTCATCATATACGTGTTGAATGAAAAACGAATGAGTACGGAGGTAAATGAACGTCTCAACTTCCTGGTGGCAGGCTTTATGCAGAGACTATTCAAGGACACTACCCACTGGTAATACACTTAATAAGGACCGGGTTTTAAGTGATCTTAGGCAGAACTTGTGAGCAAAGACACTAACGGAAGAAGGTGACCGTGCCAGGACAGGCCAGTATGGACTCAGAAGGCCGACTTGGAGAGATAAACCATCCAGACAGGGCCAGACCTGTAGCCAGCCCCTTGGCCACTCTGGCCAAGAGCTGTCACTGGTCCCTTGGTGCCGAGGGAACTAGAAATCAATGTGGCTGCCCCACTGGTCCCGGTGTGGTAGGGGATCATTCTAGAATGCCCACTAACAGTGTCCATGCCTACTCTGAAGTACGTGTGCCTGCCATTCTCAGCCAACCAGGCTGTCCTCTTTATCAAATAAGGATTAACGAGCTCCCTGGGGCGCATCAGGGATAGGTCGAGGGTCCTGTGTCCCCGTGATCCAGGCCACGATTCTAAGACCTATTCTCATCTATTTCTGGTGGGAATGTGCTGCATTGCAACTCTTCTGGAAGGAAATTTGGCAAGATATATTAAGAGCCTTAAATATAGTCATGCCCTTTGACCCAGTAACCCCACTTTGAAGAATCTACCCAAGAGCTAGGCCCAGAAATGTGCACTAAAACATGAGCATTAGGTTTCTCATCTAAGGGTACTTTTAATAATCAGGAGAACAGCAAAATGACATGACCAAATATCCAACAATAGATTGGATATAAGTAAATAACGGCCTATCTGTGTTACGGAATATTATTAGCTGATAAAAGTTTCCAGGGAAACGTGTTTCCAAGGAAAATGTAACAGCATGGGAAAGTGTAATTGGGGCTGTTGCGGGGGGGAGGTGGATGCAACTAATTTTTTGCATTTTTATTACAAATAGAAATGTTTAACGGGCGCCTGGGTGGCTCAGTCAGTTAAGCATCTGACTTTGGCTCAGATCATGATCTTGTGGTTTGTGAGTTTGAGCCCCACGTCAGGGTCTGTGCTGACAGCTCGCAGCCTGGAGCCTGCTTCGGATTCTGTGTCTCCCTCTCTCTGCCCCTCCGCCACTTGTGCTCTCTCTCTGTCTCTCAAAAATAAGTAAAGATTTTAAAAAATCAACATGTTTAAATACTTTAGAGTTTCCGATATAAGAAACTCGGGTACAAAGCAGTGGAGTCACATTATCTTTCAGGAGTCCTAAAGACTCATTTGTACAGTCTTGAAATTTCTCAAGAAAGATACAGCCATTGGAGAGGAGGTCTGGTTCCTTGCCTAAAGTAATCTCAATTGTCGCATGGATTTGTTTCACATCCAAATGTGTGTAGGGACAATGACATTTAAAACATACACGGCAGGGGTGCCTGGGTGGCTTAGTCCATTGGACATCCGACTTTGGCTCAGGTCACTATCTGATGGTTCGTGGGTTCGAGCCCCGTGTCGAGCTCTGTGCTGACAGCTCAGAGCCTGGAGCCTGCTTCGTATCCTGTGTCTCCCTCCCTCTCTGGCCCTCCCCCACGTGCACTCTGTCTCTCTAAAATGAGTAAACGTTACAAGAATTAAAAAACATACACACCAAATCACATCCATACCTCCTTGGTTCCAAAGACAAGTTTCACCAGAGAGGGAGGGAGGCAAACCACAAGACTCTTAAATATAGAGAACGAACTGAGGAGGGTTCAGGGGGTGGGGGAGAGGGGAAAACTGGTGATGGCCATCGAGGAGGGCACTTGTTGGGATGAGCGCTGGGTGTTGTATGGAAGCCAATTTGACAATAAATTGTATTCACACAAAAAAAGAAAAAACGAAAGGTTTCACAACGTAACGTTAAGCGGAAAAACAAATCATGAAATACAAAACCAAGCGTATAGAATGAAGCCTCTTTTGTCAAAGAAACACGGAGGCACCAAATCCTAGAAGGATATGTCGTCAAGTGATTAGCAGAGATGACCTGTTGAGATTATCAGGTATTTTTATTGTGATTTGCTACTGTGAGTAGGCCCTGAATTTATTATTAGAACAAAACAATAAACAACTTTTAGTCCCAAGAGAAAAAAGTCCTGCTGCGTGTGTGTGTGTGTGTGTGTGTGTGTGTGTAAGCGAGGGAGGTGTAGTATTTATAACGGCCAAAGAAGAAAAGGAGACAGTGGTCACCACGGTGTAGTTGGTCATGTGAACAAAACAAGGAAAACAGCCAGTCAATGAGCCCGGAACGCTTGGCCATCCTTCCTAAGCCAGCATAAAATATCCAATATCCACCCACAGAGGGCATTCCCTGAAGAGTCCGGGCACGGCCAGCCCGGAGCCAGTGAGGCCTGTCTCCTCGCCTCACAACCCCTGCAACACTGACCACGGAGAGCCTGGAGGAAGCCCTCACTGCGGCCGCGGCAGCCATTTTGAATTCAGGGATTTCCGGCATTTTTGTTCTCAGAGCCACAGAGCTGGAGAAGCTCTCCTCCCCAAGACGGCGGGTGCTTGGTTGATGGTTTTCGGTCCGATACATATTTACAACGCCCCAATTCTAAGTCTGACGCGCCATCTCACGCGCTATTCCCTTGCATCCTCAGAGTAACTGGGGGGTTGGGGGTGGGGAAGGGGCCATGTAGGATTACCCCCGTTTCACCTGTGAGGAAACGGAGGCCAGGTAGCAAGCAGCAGGGCTGGGACCTGACGCCAGGTTTCGCGGCTACGACGCTGGCCGACTTCCCACCACACCACAGCTGCCTCTCCGCTTCAAAGCCTGGAAAAGTTGATGAGCTCTGCAACCTTCTGTGGGGCTCTGCAGAAACGAACTGGCAAAAGCCCGCTTGTCTGAAATAGCTGTGGTCCTCAGCTTCCTGGAACAAAAACACTCTCTTTCCCGAGTGGGGACCGGCCCGTTAACCCGTCCTTTATTTTCACGCAAGGCAACTCCCCACCAGCCATAAATCATTTTCCAGGCCTTCCCGCCAGGCAGCTCTGCTCTGGAAGTGCGATGTCTCACGCAGGGTGAGCGCGTCGTCTTCTGGACCCCATCGGTCAGGCAAGGCAAAACCAGAAGTATCACGTGAAGCCGCAAACCTAAAATCCGTTACAACCGAGGCCCAAACACACGACACAGAGAGGAGAGGGGCGAACACACAGCCTCCAAGTGCAAGGCTAAAAGGTTCCCAGGCCTCGCGAATGAATCAAATGCGCTAGGACCCGGGGTGGCCGTCCATGAAGCTCCTTACTAGGGAGCTGCTTCGCCACGGTGACTTTTTTTCTTTAAAAGTTTCGATGTGATCAAGTTCTGGGTGGGGCACAGAGCAGAGTTCCAGAAGGCACGTGCCGGATGTCTGGCTGGGCCGCGGACCGGTCCTCATCTGGATGAAAAAGATGCCTTCCCTCTGAGCAACAGTGCAGGAGACCGGGGAGGTTCCGTCCGATGAAACACGACATCTCTTGGTCCCCGGGATGAAGATAAAAAACAGCAGAAAGGGGCAGAAGAGGATGGTGATTTGCCGTTTATTCAGGCCCTGCACACAGTGTTAGGCACGTTACGAATATTATTTGTCAGAATTGAGGTCTTCTGGTGTGCCCGGCGATGGTCTGACCCTTTCCAGGTATGAACTCTTCGGTTCCCCTAATCAACATTAGGAGATAGGTATGACGATCACCTCCATTTTACAGATGGAAAAAAACCAAGGTCCTGCAGAGACGTGCAGCATCCTCCCCAGGCCACGCAGAAGGTAACTTGCAAGCCAGGAGTGGACGCGGGTCGTCTGCCCCAGACCACGCCCCCTGCCCCCCCCCCCCCCCTGCACTGTTTCTCTGGAAGACTCTGCGTGTGATACGACATTAAGCTATAGAAGTTGGGGAGGTCACGTCAGAGCCACGTGGCCTCTGAGACCTGAGAGGCGCTTTGGTGACTTCTCCCTCCCTATTATCCAGGGGGACTAACCCAGCCCACCCCGGCTAGACAGAGTCAGAATCTGTACTTTAACAAGGTCCCCGGGAGATCTGGGTGCACATTTGAGAAGTGATCTCTACTTTCCACCTTCTGCGATAAGACCCTCAGTGGCCCTTCACAATGGTCGAAAGCCAGGGAGTCTGCGTCCCAGAAAAATATAAATATGCAGAGGCTACAGATTTCTGCTCAGGTTTCCAGAAACTTCCCCCAGTGCTTGGAAGCCCAGCCAAGAACCCCTACTTCCATGGATTCCACGTTACGAAATCTGGTTCCGGAGCAGCGGTTTTCAAAAACGAAAACTAAAAATTGTAAGCAGTGCCAACTTTTTCCTATTCACAAGTGAAAGCTCATTCAGAAGCCCCAGGTATAAAATGGGTTTAGAGGGAGCCACAGCTGCTGAACAGGCAAGTGGCCCCCTTCCCACGGATCCTGCCTCCCCTCCATTCAACCCCGAGGACTTTGGGGGTCCTCAAGCCCAGTGGAACCCCCACCCCGACCCTACCCCATCCCCACCCTGCTGGCCGCACACAGGTCACCTGCAAATAGGTTTCTTCTTCATCTGCTTTGGTCTTCAACGTCCCCAGGACATTCTGAGGATCGGCTGGAATTTGGAACAAGAATTGAGGGCATCCCAGCTGCCAGGCCGCGGAAACTGTGTCCCTGCGTCCCATTTTCCCCGGGGCAGGGCTGCTTTGGGTCGTTCGTCCGCGGGTCATCATTGGCAATGCCCACTTCCACTCCTGGTGGCGTCCTGGTTTGCACGGGCATATCCTTGTCATCACTTCCATGCAGTTGATTCTTAAGCATCCTGGAAGACGCAGCTAAGAAACCCTGTCCTGTGATGAGATACCACCCCACCCCGGTCAGAACGGCCGATCTTAACAACAGATGTTGGCGAGGATGCGGAGAGAGAGGATCTCTTTTGCATTGTTGGTGGGAATGCAAGCTGGTGCGGCCACTCTGGAAAACAGGATGGAGGTTCCTCAAAAAATTAGAAATAGAACTACCCTGCGACCCAGCAATGGCACTACTAGGCATTTATCCATGGGACACAGATGTGCTGTTTCGAAGGGACACATGCACCCCCGTGTTTATAGCAGCACTATCGACAATAGCCAAAGCATGGAAAGAGCCCAAATGTCCATCGATGGATGAACGGATAAAGAAGATGTGGTATATATATATATATACCATGGAATATTACTTACGATCAAAAAGAATGAAATCTTGCCATTGACAACAACGTGGATGGAACTAGAGGGTATTATGCTAAGTGACATGAGTCAGAGAAAGACAAATATCGCATGGCTTCACTCATATGAGGACTTTAAGAGACAAAACAGATGAACATAAGGGAAGGGAAGCAAAAATAAGATAAAAACAGAGAGGGAGACAAACCATAAGACACTCTTAAATACGGAGAACAAACTGAGGGTTGCTGGTGAGGTGTTGGGTGGGGGTGGGGGTGGGTGGGCTCAATGGGAGAGGGCATGAAGGAGGACACTTGTTGGGATGAGCACTGGGTGTTCTATGTAAGTGATGAATCACCAAATTCTATCCCTGAAATCATTATTGCACTCTACCTTAACTCACGTGGATATACATTTTTGAAAAATTAATTAAAACAAACAAACAAACAAAGAGGGGCACCTGGGTGGCTCAGTCGGTGGGGTGTCTGACTTCGGCTCAGGTCATGACCTCACTGTTGGTGAGTTCAAGCCCCGAGTCGGGCTCTGTGCTGACAGCTCAGAGCCTGGAACCTGCTTCAGATTCTGTGTGTCCCTCTCTCTCTGCCCCTCCGTCACTTGAGCTCTCTCTCTCTCTCAAAAAAAATAAATAAATGTTAAAAATAAATAGGTAGATGGATAGATAGATAGATAGATAGATAGATAAAATCCTGTCCTGTGAGACTATAAACTGGAAGACTTTTGCCTGCAGGTAACTAAAGGCTTACTACGACACAGAGCTAGAAGTCCAGAGATAAGGAGTTCCGGCTTAATTCTGCTAGCAGTTTAACGAGCAAAATACACACAGTCACCTACCCACGATGAGGACCAGAGGCAGAAGATTGGGGAGAGGACTCCACAGAAAGCTTTTTCTTTTCTGTAGCAGTGAGGAAAAGGTCTCCTAGAGGCGCTGTGCCCTAGACCCACCCCACCTGACTTTCCCTCACATCTGATTGGCCAGAACATATCACGTGCCCAAGGCCGAGCCAGTGACTGGTGGAGAACAGGCGCTTCTTCCTTGGCTCCAACCAATCAGGAGTCATCCTCCGGAGCTGGGGGCAAGTTCAACCTTCCGGGGAGAGCTGGCCACCATTTTGAAAACAATGGCCCCTTTAGGCGTCTTCCCTAACCCCCAGGCTGGGGAGTCCTCCTCTGGATTTCCAGAGTCGGCTATGGCCCCTCTATTATGGCATACTTCACTTTGCAACTTGTCTCTCCTCCCGCCGCCTCATATTAGCCCCGCAAGAAGAGAAAGCACAGCCTAGCCACCTTCCTCACCTCCCAGCTCCTCCGAGAGGGCTGGGCACCTTGTAAGAGCTCCCAGGGTATTTAAATGACATTGCCTCCGTGCAGTGTTCCCATAAAGCATTATACTCTCCTTGTTTTGGATGCACTTGATGAGATCCTTCAGGCTGGGGAAACACAAGGTGGTTCCCATCCCCTCTTAAACCGTGCCCTGAGCACCGGGGCTGTGGGGGCACGTGTCTGGATTCCCTGGTAGCCGCCAGCTCAGTGTCTGATCCACAGGACATGTTTGTGTTTTAAGTTATAGCACATAACTGACAGGCTTTCATGCAGTACAGCAATGAAGAAATGAACTCATCTACATGCAATACGGATGAACCTTTCAGACATAAGGTTAACTGGAAGCAGCCAGATATCAAAGAGTGATGATAAGTGTAAGAGTCTATTTACACAAAGTTCAAACCGGGAGAAACCAATTCTTGGTGGTGATGGAGGAGAGAAAAGCGGTTGCCTGCACGGGGTTTGACCGGCAGGGGGCCCAAGGGAGCCTGGTGTGGACTAGAGACGTCCTAGCTCTTGACCTGGATGGTGGATACATATGAATACACAAGAGATTTAAACCGTGGTACATTAGACAATGGACTCTTATATTAAAAAGGAATGAGTTGTCAAAGCATGAAAGGATGTGGAGAAAACTTAGATGCGTATTACTGAGTGGAAGAAGCCGAGCTGGAAAGCCTAGATGCTCTACATGATTTGGATCGTAGGACGTTCTGGATGAACCAAAACTTTGGACGCCATTGAGAGATCACTGGTTTCCAGGGATGGAGGGAAGGAAGAGGAATAAACAGAGCACAGAGGATTGTTAGGGCACTGAAACCATTCCCTATGACACTGTAACGGTGGATACGTGGCATCACACATTTATCCCGAGCCCACTAAACACACAACACCAAGAGCGAACCCTCCCTAAGGTAGAGTATGGACTTGGGGTCATGCTGATGTGTCGAGGCAGCTTCATTGACTGTAGCAAACGTACCATTCTGGTGGGGGGTGTTGACCACGGGGGAGGCCGTGCACGTCTGTGCACTTGCATGGGGGCAAGGAGGGTCTTTGTATCAGCCACTCAATTCTCGGTGAAAAAGGATAAAGTGTTCTCCTCAAAATACTATGAACCAGCACTCAGTAAAGGCTGACGGGAAGCCAGGTCTAGCCTTGGTCCTGTACCTGTGGTGTTTCTAGCACGCACGTGGCGGTGGATGGCAGGACTCACCTGGCCGGGTCGCCCTCCTGCCGTCCGTGCCGTGCCCGTAACAAAGGTGGGGAAACGTGTTCCTTGCGAAGCCAGAGACGTCCCCAAGCTGTAGGAGCGAGGATTGCCTCCATTCCGCAGAGAGGAGGAAAACGAACTTCTGAGAGCCAGCGAGAGGTCCAAGGCCACAAAAGCTGAGAAGCGGCCGAGCCGGGACGTGTGGCAGGTTGTCTCGGGAGGAAAGCCTGACTCTGAGCCCCCTACGTCTTCTCACCTCTGACCTCCAGCAAAGCTGAACCCCCGGGAGCCCGAAGGGTTCTGAAGGTACCCTGGCAAAACTGTTTGTGGGAGTTTTCGCTGGGGTTGTGTCACACCTAAATTAATTGCTATTGTCTCTGGGACCTGGTCACAAAGCGCCCTGATTGTAGCGGTGATAAAGGGGTATTCCAAGCCCAAGTTCAACCTGTCAGGTCTGTCGATAACTGTGACACCTTGATTCCTTGTTACCTGGTAACTACTAAAAGGTGTAATATTCCGAAGCCTTTAATTTTATTTCTGCAGGAGAGGGAAATTGAGGGGGGAAAGATAGGATGCGATTTGAGACACGTATAAATTACCTTTTGATGCTTATGAATATATATTCTGCATCTGATGCCTGCCTGGACAAGAATCTCTGTCCCCAGGACGCGTTAGGTTGACGGCCATCAGTACATAATTGCTGGGCTCTGCCCCGTCTCTCCCGCCGGAGAACGAAACCTTGCTCAAGGTCAGTGTTGAGGTGTCAGTCTGGAAGTTTCCAACGTGAAGGGAGCTGTATCAGGAAGAAAACAGTCTTCAGAGAGGGCACTTCACCCCAAATGGGAAAACACGGGCATGTGTCTTCGTGTTGTCTGATGATGTCCTCAGGCCAGATAAGAGAGGTGAAAAGGCGACCCGGTGGGACAACTTCAGGATCACAAAGGTGCCCGAAGCCAGACCGGAGGACGGAGCAGGCGAGTGGGTGACGGCCATATGGAGTTAGCCTGTAGGGACAGCTCCTCCAAGAAATCTGGCTGTGACAGAAAGGGGAGGGAGGAGAGACGGCAGCATCCTGAGAAACCCACTGAAGATTTTTGAAGTCTTTTTCAGGGGCACCTGGGTGGCTCAGTGGGTTGAGCATCCGGCTTCGGCTCAGGTCATGATCTCGCTGTTTGTGGGTTCGAGCCCCACGTCGGGCTCTGTGCTGACAGCTCAGAGTCAGGGGCCGGCTTTGGATTCTGTGTCTCCCCCTCGCTCTCTCTGCCCCTCCCCCACTCACATTCTGTCTCTCTCTCAAAAGATAAGCAAACATTAAAAAAATAATAATAAAAAAATAAAGCCTTTTTCATTGTGGTAAAATATGCATAACATATAACTTAACCATTTTCAGGTGTCCACCTGAGTGCCCTTAATACAATCACAATGCTGTGAAGCCATCACCATTATCAAGTTCCAAAACATTTCCATCCTCTCCAAGGGGCAACCCAGTACCCATTAGCAGTCACTCCACATTCTTCCCTTCCCCAGCCACTCGCAACCCCCAGGCTGCATTCTGTTGCTATGACTCTACCTATATGGACATTTCATATAAATGGAATCATGGGGTATGCAGCCTTTTGTAATTGGCTTCTTTAATTTAGCATAACGTGTCCAAGGCTCATCCGTGTCGTAGCACGCGTCAACACTTTGTTCCTTTTTATGGCTGAACAGTACTCCATTGCGTGGGTAGAGGACATTCGTTTCTCCGTTCATGCATCGATGGACATGTGGGTTGCTCCCACCCTTGGCTATTGTGGACAGGGCTGCCGTGAACATTTGTATACAAGGTTTTTTCTGGAATGCCTGTCCCGATTCTTTTTGGGAGGTAACCTGGGAGCGGAATTGCTGGGTCCTGGAGTAATTCTATTTAACCGGTTGAGGCACCACCGAAGTGTTTTCCACAGTGGCTGTAACTTGCCAATGATGTGCAAGAGTCCCAATTACCCTACATCCTTCTCTACAGTTATCATTTCCCACCGCCCTGGTTTTTTATTTGAAGTTTTTTTTAATGTTTATTTATTTTGAGAGAGAGAGAGAGAGAGAAAGAGAGAGAGAGAATATGAGTGAGGGAAGGGCAGAGAAAGAGGGAGAGAGAATCCCAAGCAGGGTCCACGCTGCCAGCACCGAGCCCCTGTAGGGCTCGATCTCATGAACAGGGAGATCATGACCTGAGCCAAAATCAAGAGTCAGACGCTTACCTGGGCCACCCAGGTGCCCCAATTTGAAGTTTTATTTATTTTTTTTAAGTGAAGTTTCTTCTTTCGTCACTGAGTGCTCACCACGGGCTCACTGGCTTCCCAACAGTGGGGATCAGACTGCCCGATCCTGCTCTCCGGGGGCTCACAGCCTGGTGGGACCATGGGCAAATCAGGCCCTGAAAGAAACCATCAGACTCTCTCCTGGACCGGGACCTCCCATTCAGTTGCCTCCCTCTCCAGCTGCGGAAAACGAGAGTTGACATTTCGACGAGCAAGGGAGACACACACACTTTGGCGGGAGAATCCTGTAGGCTCAGACCCTGACTCTGTCACTTTCTCACTGTGACTTTGAGCAAGCTGTGTAACTTTCCAGAGCCTCAGCTTTCTTATCAGTAAAATGGAGATAACGCTATTTACCCTAGGGAGCTACCAGGAAATTCAGGCAGAAAAATGACAGAAGGGAAGACCAGGCTTACTGCCTGGTGCTTAGTAGGTGCTCAGTAAACTTGCTTTCCTTTCCTTGGGTCAAGGGAGAAAAAGTCAAGTCAAAACAAGAACACGTGTTTCTTTCTAATCCAGCACTACTTAAGGCAGAGGCCGACCAGCAGGGATGTGTGCAGACTGAGGAGGTGGCCAGTCTTGGGCCGAGGACATGCCACCAACATGCTTGCTTCCATTGATCTGGCCCTCACTCACCTAGCAGTTTCCTGTTGGTGACCTCAGTGTCACCAGTAATTCTGATGCTCAGCACGCTTTGGGGTTCACTGGCTGTCTTGGCTTTCCAGAGCTGCCATAACAGAACACCACCAACTGCATGGCTTAAAACAACAACAAAAATCTATCCTCGGGACGCCTGGGTGGCTCAGTCGGTTGGACGTCTGACTTTGGCTCAGGTCATGATCTCCCAGTCTGTGAGTTTGAGCCCCGCGTCGGGCTCTGTGCTGACAGCTCAGAGCCTGGAGCCTGCTTTGGATTCTGTGCCTCCCTCTCTCTTTGCCCCTCCCTGCTCTCTCTCTCTCTCTCTCTCTCTCAAAAATAAATAAAACATTAAAAAAAATCCCTTCTCTTATGGTTCTAGAGGCTAAAAATCTGAAATCGAGGGCTTTGCTTTCTCTGAAGATTCTAAGGGAGAATCCTTCCTTGCCTCTACTGGCTTCTGGTTCATGGTCCTCAGCCTGCCTGGGCTTGTAGACACATCATGCCGATCAGGGCCCACCCTAACCCAGTATGATCTCATTTTAACTTGATTATGTCTGCAAGGAGCCTCTTTCCAATAAGGTCACATTCACCGGTATTGGGGGCTAGGACCTCAACATATATTTTTAGGGGACACCGTTCAACCCCTAACGCTGACTTCCGGTCAAACGCTGGCATGGAGTCAGGCATTGTGGAGCACAGAGAAGGTTTGGGGAGCCCTGTTTAATGAAAAGACCACAAAATTATGAATGCCAATCTAGGTACAGGACCCTGGAAGGCGATGGGTCAGTGGGGGGGTCCTGTAGCTTAAGCGTCATTAGCGCCAATGGAAGACCGACCCGCTGGCTAAACGTCATTTATCCTGCTTCAGTTTCTAAACTTATTACGTGGAGGCAAAGGAATAAAACAGTTAAAAATGACAAGCCATGAAAACGCAAATTTCCTACCCAGACCTACATAGCTGCATGTATATTAGAATGGGTCTGAAAGGAAGCACATCCAAATGTCAACTGATTACTCGTGACTGGTGGAGTTGGGGGGGGAGGCCTCGTTATTCCTTTCTTCTTGCCGATCTAAATTTGCTAGTTTTCCTCCAATGAACATATATCGCCTTTATAAAAACCGTAACCATCTTCCCCTTGCAACTTGATGTGTCCATTAGAGCTGAGACGTGTCCGAGGCCCTCGCAGGGCGCCTCGCCGCTGGTGGTTGTCATAGATATCTTTCCTGGGAGACCCTGTTTCCTCCAGGGCTCCGTGGAGCCCACGCGACCTCCCCCTGGGCTTCCTTGGTCCCCCTCCCAGCCCCGCCCCCAGAAGGCTGCCTGGCTCAGATTGGAAAGGTACCCAGCGAGCCACTGGCCAGCCTACGCACAGGAGAGGCCCCGCCATGGAGAATGAGGCATCGTGGCCACTGATCTGTTTCCCTGATTTACATCAATTTACATTCAGCTCTCGGAGTAATCTACATGAAAATCAGGCGGCCTCCAGCTATTCCCCTGAAATCAGATGGGGCCCGCCTGGCCTGTGGGATGATACCGGGAGGTGCCCCCTCACTTCCCGAACCCCGGGCAGATTAATTTGTCAACCAAAACCAGGCCCGGCATCGTAATCATGGCTGCCTAGCACTCTTACGTTCCCCAAATTGGATAGATAAATGGATATTTGCGGTGTCTTAACCTGAATGTTTTGTCTAGCTTCATTTTCCATTTCCTTCCCTTCTGTATGGAGCCGGTACGTTTTGTTTTGTTTTGTTTTGTTCCTGTGAGATCACTGATGCCATTCATCTATCCATTTCTCTAACGGTAATTTACTGGGTTCTTCTACGTGCCAGGACAGTTGTTTGGTGTTCAGGCAGGAGAGGTGACCGTGGGCTGCCTTTGTCCTGACCTGGCTCCAGGTCCCTGCTCTCGATCTGTTTTTAAATTTTTTTTTTTAATGTTTATTTTTCAGAGAGACAGACAGACAGAATGTGAGCAGGGGAGGGGCAGAGAGAGAGGGAGTCACAGCATCGGAAGCAAGCTCCAGGCTCCGAGCTGCCAGCACAGAGCCCGACGCGGGGCTCGAACTCAGGAACCGTGAGATCATGACCTGAGCCGAAGTCGGACGCTCAACCGACTGAACCACTCAGGTGCCCCTGATTTGTTTTTAAGAATAAAGTTCAATACAGATATAACCTTCCTAAGGTGACACGCATAAACCCCCAGGGTACAACTTGACAAATATTAGCGTGTGGCCTGTAACATCCGTCATGACCGAGACCTAGAACGTGTTTAGCGCCCCCAGGAGGCTCCCTCATGCGTCCCCAGTCAATATCCTTCTACCCCACTATGTTCACCATTTCTGATTTCCTTCCCCATCAGTGAGTTCTGACAGTGTTTGAGCTTCCTGTAAACGGAATCGTCCAGTAGAAGTTCAAAAACGCCGGCAAGACTCATTTTGGACATCATTATGTTTGCGAATTTCATCATGTTTGTGTATCAATGATTTGTTCCTTTTTATTACCGTGTAGTATTTAATTACGTGTATATACCACAATTCGTTTATCCATTCTCTGGTTGACGGACACCTGGGCCGCTTCCGGTTGGAGATGATTTCGAATAAAGTTCCAATGAACGTTCTTATACACGTTCTTTAGGGTTTGGGAAACACTCGTTTGTCTTGGGTGTAAGGACACCCAGGGGTGGAATTTCTGGGCCAAAGGGTCAGCCTGTGCTTAGTTGTAGATCCTGACGATCCTTGCCCTTCAAATCCAGTTCCCGTGGTCCGTTTTCCCCAAGACCTCTTCCTGATTTTGTCTGCACCCCCTCCCCCAGCCCCCGTTATTGGAATTACAGCATGTAATTGAGGTTTGAAATTTAGGACTGGGGTGGCAAAACTTCTTTCTGAGAATCACGAGGTCCGGCCCGGTCCCAGCTGCCGGGGGAATTGACCATGCATATCTGGGAACACTGCCTTGCTCCTCGTGAGCTCAGCGGACCTATGTGAGATACCGAACCTTTGAGGTACCTTCCGGTCCTGACAGTGACAAAGACCAGGCTGAAATCGGGTCTCTGCCAGTTGTGCGGCCTTGCACAGGCTACTTTACTTCTCTAAGCCTCAGTGCATCTTACTGCGAAATATGGGTCATAATGGGCCTAAGTTCCCACCGTCTGAGAGAATGAATGAGTCTATAACTACAACACGCGGCACAAAATAGCACTCGCTATAGGCTAGAATATTCACTATGATACAACCTCCAGTGACCCACTGCCTCCAGAAACAGACGCTTTACTCACCTGTCCTGCAGATGTCCCCGTGGCCATCAGGGAGTTGACACCCAGGCGGGGGTCTTCTGTGACAAGGTGCTGCCACGAACCCTGGCTTACATTTTGTCGCTTTTTTCTTTTGCTGGGAGGAGACGGAAGGAGACTGGGTCAAAAACACATCTCCCTCCTCGAATGACTTAATATTTAAAATGGTTTCCTCTATCTGTCAGAGGACACATCAACCTGTATTTTGCAAGAATTCCGAAGGTATACAGAGCATCTTTCCTAGTCTACCTAATAACATGATCTGAAGAATCCAGATTATTATTTTATGTTTCCGGTTTCGTGGACAGTTTCGTAAGACACTGCCACAGAAAAATATCATTTGGATGATCGTGGAACGTGCCTTCCAGACTTTCATCAAACTTTTTTTTCCTACTTTCACGCAATTTTTAATACAGAAAAGAGAGCTACGTTTGACCACCTAAATCACACTTGATATCCATCCCAAAACGGAAACAGTTTTCTTATTAGTTCGTTTCACCCTTTCAGTCGCCCAGTTAACAACCTTATACCCGGTCAACCGTCTTGTGCCTCAAACCCTGGTTTGAAACCCAGGTTTCTGTCCCTGACTGGCTCCCACCGATACACCCACGCCAGGCTTCCCGGTCCTCAGGTCTGGCCTCGGGTGAGTTGCTGAACATCACTCACTGAGCTTTGATGTTCCAGTTTGTGAAGTGGAAAGAATTGTAACAGAATGCCCATCGGCACGGAGTGGCTTTTCAGGCTCAACTCAGGAGTCCTGCCTTCCAGAAGCTTCCCGAACTTTCCAGGCCCGTTAGGGTCCTCTGAATCAGGATCACGTGACTCATTTTGCCCCTTCATTCATTCAACAGGCATTTTTGAGCCCTATTACGGGCTGAATTGGAAACCCGCCAAATTCTTATGTTAAAGCCTTGACCCTCCAGGGGCACTGCACTTAGAGATAGGGCTTTTACACGGGGTAATTAGAGGTAAGTGAGAAGGTGGCCATCTGCAAGGCGGGGAGAGGGATCTCACCAGAAACAGAAACTGCCGGGACCTCGACCTTGGACTGCCAGCCTCCAGAACCGTGAGAAAGTAAATTTCTGTTGTTTAAGGCACCCAGTCTGTGGTGCTTTGTTACGGCAGCCTGGGCCAACCAAGATAAACACCTACCATGTGCCAGACAGACCTCGGTGCTGGGGACTCAGCGAGCATCAAAATAAACCAAAGCCTTTGCCCTCAAGTTGCTTCCGTTCTCCAGTGAGGAGAAAGAAAACAAGAGAAAAATGCCGGTAAGTATGTGTTACATTCAATGGTACTAAGTTCAAGAGGGGTAGGTAGAGCCGGGCCCAGGAGCAGGGAGTGACAGGATACAGGGCTTAGGTGGTCAGGGAAGGTGGCACTTTACCTTCCATAGGAAGAAGATACCATAGGAAGAAGTGAAGTAAGGAGCAGTAGTGTAGACATCTGGAGGAAGGGTGTGCTCAGCAGACGAAACAGCAGGTGCAAAGGCCCGGTGTAAGAAAACGCCAGGTGTAGCTGCAGTGTGATAAGCGAGGGAGGAGGAGCTCGTTGGTCGTAGGGAGGGGACACAGAGCTCGGGGCCTGGGGAACCACTGTAAAGATGTGGGTGTTTATTCTGAAAAACATAGAAGGCTTACACCCGTTAGGGCTCTCCAGAGAAACAGAACTAATAGGGTGTGTGTGTGTGTGTGTGTGTGTGCACGTGCGTAATGAGGTTTATTTCAAGGAGCTAGTTCACGTGATTACAGAGGCTGGTAAGTCCAAAATCCATAGGGCAGACCAGAGGACTAGAAACCCAGGCAGGAGTTCCCGCAGCCGTCTTGAGACAAAAATTTCTTCTTCTCCGGAAACCTGTTTTTGTTCTTAAGGCTCTCAGCTGCTTAGATGAGGCCCACCACATCACTGATGGCAATCTCCTTTACTTGAAGTCGGCTGACGGTGGGGGCTCACCGCAGCTACAAAAGACCCTCACAGCAACCCCGGATTCGTGTTCGACTGAACACCCGGGTGCTGGAGCCCAGCCACGCTGACGTATAAACTAACCATCACCAGGCTCTGGGAAGGCTGTAGGCAGATGACATGTTCCCTGTTCCCTTACTTGGTGTAGTTCATACTCACTTTTGAGGGATCTGATCTGACTCACCTTGAAAAGGATCCCGCGGGGTCCTCGTGGAGAACGAATCCGCAGGAGCACGGCCGGATGCCACCGGGGTGGGGGGGGGGACCGGTTCCCGAGGCCACTACAAGCACCGGGTGATGTGCGGGAGACGGAGGTGTGGGCCACAGTGGTGGCATGGAGGCTGTGAACTCAGGGGCGTGTGGCTCTTATCTGCAGGTGGAACCAGCAGACGCTGGTTGCTGCCGTTCCCCCGGAAGCCGGTCCATCGTGTGTGCGCTTGGCACACGGCAGGTGCACCGTCAGAGTTTGCTGAGCAGAAAGGCAGGCCAGACGGTAGCTGAGAGCATCCTGTGCATTGTAAGGCACTGTCTGCGTGCTCTCTGTTATCACCCTCAGGCCTGCTCTGCTCAGACCTCTGTGGATTCAAGCCCCGTTTGAGGAAACCTGAGCTGTGGCCCAAATCCCAGCTCCCATTCCTTCTGGGAACAGAGCCTGCCCCGGCCCGCATTCCACAGTTC